>NC_062548.1:111200223-112450223 GCF_016906955.1 Phacochoerus africanus | reverse complement strand
CAGAAAATTCTTCGAGGGCTATTCTTTCATGTTCAAACATATTTATTGAGATATTTTGCCAAATATAATCCTTTCTCGAAGAGCCAGAGTTTACCCTTCATTAATCAATATTAAGCTCAGTCTTCCTGATGACAGCTGACCTCTGCTCAGATCTTGCACATTTTTCTAAAAGCAAGGCTTAGACAGAAATTAGGGCAAAGTCCTTGTTGAGTCTTTTGCTGGCAGATTGCCTAGAAAGGTGCAAACTATGTCCACATTGCAATGTCCCCCTTGCCTGCCTGTACCTCCAGGTCTGGTCTCTGTGTTAACACTGCCCAGCACTCGTTTGGAAGCCCAGTTACATTTTCTTATCTAGCATGGACTTCTAAGGGCTGCTGGTGGAGGGCCCTCACCTTTGTACCTAAGGCAACTTTAAGATGCCAGAAGAAGTGCTAATATTCACATCCTGAAAACACACAAGATTGGCTCAAAGAAGAGATGTAGGACCCAAAACCAAGTCTTTTTTTTTTTTTTTTTTTTGGCCACCCATGGTATATAACTTCCCCGGCCAGGGATCAGATCCAAGCTGCAGTCGTGACCTATACTGCAGCTACAGAAATGAGGAATCTTTAACCCACCGTGCCAGGCTTGGATAAAGCCTGCATCCTGGTGCTGCAGACACACTGTTAATCCCATTGTGCCATCACAGGAACTATTTTTTTTCTTTGGTACTCTTCTGGTAGAATTAAATCCCACAAGGTAATTTACAAAAGAATCTTCTTAATGATTCATCTGGGCTCCCCTCCCTGCTTTCCAAGGTTTTTTTCACATTGCTTATGGTAAATTCCACCTCAATGGCAGGCAGTACGTGTTAGAGCAGAGAGAAAATAGCTTGTGCTCCAATAGGACATGAGCTTTACTTGCAAGCACTGATGTCTTCATTTCAGGATAATTTTGGACTGACTTATGACATTTGCATGTCCTTGTTGCATGGCCTCCCTGTCTCCAACCTCCCTAGAGCTCCCAAACTTGAGACTCCTTCTCCACCTTCGGCCACTCTCCCTGGAATTTCTCTGGTCCTCCTAGAACCCACAGGCAGTGCTCTTAGATGCTAATCCAGAGCTCTGACAGTTCTTATTTGATACACAACTCTGACAAGGCCTAGTACCTGACTGTGTAACCTACAGCAGATTAGTATTATTAGATCAAGGTAGGTTGTGGTTTAACAAAGATAGGCAGGTTGGCAGTACCCAGAAGTAACAAAGGACCAATTGTCTCTAAAGGAGGAGACTAAGTCTTAAGTAGGAAACATGGAACCAGCGAAAAAAAGGAATGGAGGGCAGTGTGGCTTAGAAACAAGTTGATCTATGTCCAAATGAATCCCAGTGAGTATTCTTATATTAAAAAATTTTATAATGGCTATTATATTAAAAGATAGTATTATGGGTAACACGATGGCTGTTTATATTGATAATTAAAAGTCACTAAGGAAAAAAACAATCTAAATTTGGTATTCCCTCTTTAAGAAGGCAGGTGAGTAAACAATGTACTTAAAAACCTTCATATCAGACTTCCCATCATGGCTCAGCAGTTAAGGAACCCAACTAGGATTTATGAGGATGTGGGTTCAACCCCTGGCCTTGCTCAGTGGGTCAAGGATCCAGCACTGCCATGAGCTGTGGTATAGGTCACAGATACAGCTCAGATCTGGCGTTGCTGTGGCTGTGGCATAGGTCGGCAGCTGTAGCTCTGGTTTGACCCCTAGCCTGGGAACTTCCATATGCCACAGGTGCGGTCCTAAAAAGCAAAAAAAGAAGAAAAAATTATATTAAAATATTTAACAATATCTAAGTCAGGCTTAAATCTTGGAGAGGAAAAAAGAAAATGAGCATATATTAATATGCAAAAATATACCAGATATTATGGTAGGTATTTTGAATACATGCATTGCTTTTACTTAATTTAATTCTCACAACAACCCTGACAAGTATGTGCTTTGGGTAGTTTTTCCTCTAAGACCTCGGAAATTGGAAAAGTTTACCTTATGAGATGTAAAACTGAGAATCCACTAGTTGTGAAACAGAATAGAAATATTCTATCCCAGATCTTCAGGATTTGGCTGAAACCTCATGGGAAATGTTTAGAATCACAAGGAATTCTAGTCTGCCTTGAAAGTATGGAAAGGAGGACCTCAGGAACACCATTCCAGAGAGTCCCCTCAAGCACTGTCCAGGGGACCACAGTGATACTGCTGCAGGAGTTAGCCTATGTGGCTCTTTGTTTCAGCAGCGTGTTCACTGAGCAGACTTTGATAATTTAAATTCCTGTGTGGCTTGACCACAACTGACAGAGGTGTTGGTCAGGTTAAAACTTGCATCTGGTCTTCTTGTCAGTGCATTTCTCATGATAAATGACTAAATCAGCATTCTAATTTCATAAATTCTCACCTTGAGAGCTTTGTTAGTATGAGTCAGTGTCGAGGCCCCTTCAATCCTAATATGTTTTATCCCATAGTGGTAAGCCAAAGGCCCAACCTGGACCTTAGTGTACACACCAACGGAAATGCCATGTTATACTGTGAGGCTTCTTCATGCTGAGTCGGTCAGTCTTTCCCAGGCAACGCCCCTCATGCCTTTCTACAGGTCCCCTTCTCCAATTCAGGAAATAGAAACTCATCTGAGAATTTAAGCATTAAGTGATTTGGTTCAGAAGATTAAGTCTTTTCAAAATCACTGGAAGGGCTAAAGGATCAGGTTTCAGAACTAGCCCTCTTGGAATAATCCCCAGAAATAGAGAACTGGTCCACCATGAGAGCTATTCCTCTGAGACTGTCACTGTGCTACAGAAGCAAATAGCCACTCCCTTGCCAACTACCTCTCATGTTCATAAAACTGGAGAATGGACAACCCAAGCTGTAATCAGGATTAGAAGTCATACCAAGGAGCTGTATCACTATACTCTTTATCCCCAAGAAGTTGAAGACTAGACCCTGGGACCATCTGTAGGGATATCATATGTTTCCACAACTTTCTTTCCAGAAAAATGGCCTCCTTTTACCTACAACTATAAAAATCATATAGGTCTATCACACTGGTAAAATCAAAATTCACATCCTGAACTGAGAAATCTGAGAAATATAGTTTTTAGTCCTCCAGCCTCTCCAGTTAGAGGAATGCTAAAATGGAGATCAACTGACCCAATCTAGATCATCCACACAGATGCTTTTATCCCCATTTCACAGATTAATTTTCCAAAGAGAACAAGTAACTTAGTCTGTACATAGCAAGTAGAAGAACTGGAACTTAAAACAAGTGTCTAACTCATATTCTTTTTACTCCACAACTCTAATATTCATGTATCTGGACAATTCACTTTTGCAAAGGCTCTATTTCCTGAACACGAGGCAACTGCTGCAATTCAGTTACAATCCTCTATGGAGTCTTGCCTCTTTCTAGTATCACTACCTATATGCAGGACCCAGTTCTGCAGAGGAGGAATAAATAGATTGACATCAATGGCTATTCCAATGCCATGTCTCTTCCATGGACTCAACCACCTCACCTATGCCAGACCCCACAAGTGTGTCTCTGACTTCACCCTCTTATGCCTACTCTGTCCCCTCCTTCTGAGTCTCAACCCCTACAAGCATTCCCAGCTATCTCACTCCCTTCTTCCCTCCAGCCTCCATGAAATTCATATTCTGATTTCAGCTTAAGCCTCTGGGAGTATGTTATTTACATACCCATCCTCAGAATTGCTGGCTCCCAGCCTCCTGAGAACCTGATTGGCCCCTGTTTTTCACTGCCTGAGGGCCACTTACCAGCCTGGATAATAGCAGTAGTGGCTGATAAATGAGGCCAGATCTACCTACTCCATGGGCCATGGTAAGTTTTCATTTTATTCTAAAATAAATTCTATGTGAGTGTTTCAGAGGATACAAAAATTAAAACCTGGAGAACAGTTAAAAGGCTACTGTGCTGATGTCCTAAAATCGATAACCTATGAATATGACCTTATTTGGAAAAAAAAATAAAAGATCTTTGCACACATTATAAAGTTAAGGATCTCAAAATAAGATCATCCTGGATTATTCAGATGGTCCATAAATCTAAAGACAAATGTTCTTATAAGAGACAGAAGAGGAGAAGACATGGAAACAGAGAGGATTTCATTGATGACAGAGGAGTAATTGGAATAATGTAGCTATAAGGTGATGAATTCCTAGAATCCTGAAGCTGGAAGAGGTAAGGATTCCTCTCTAGAGCCTTCAGAGGGAGCATGATCCTGCCAACACCTTGACTTCAGACTTATACTCTCAATAGCTGTGAAAAGATGAACTTCTGTTGTTTCAAGCTGCCTAGTTTATGGTAATTTGTCATGGCAACTCTAGGAAACTAATAAAGTATATTATTTATATATTGTTGAATAGAAAATTATTCCCAAACATGGCAGCTTAAAGTAATAAACATTCATTATCAGACATATTTATTTTCCAGTTGTTACTTGGCTAGGTAATTCTGGCTCAGGATTTCTCATAAAGTTAGTCAAGAATGTCAGGTGGGGCTTACATTAACTGAAAATTTGCAAGAGGCAAAGATGGCCAGTAAATATGATCAAAGGATCAATCCAAGAAGAAGAAACAACTGTAAATACATATGCGCCCAACATAGGAACGCCTCAATATATAAGGCAAATGTTAATAGACATAAGAGAAATCAACAGTGATACAATAATCGTGGGGGACTTTAACACCTCATTTAAATCAATGGACATATCATCCAGACAGAAAATCAATACGGAAACATAGGCCTTAAATGACATATTAGACTGGGTGGTCTTAATTGATATTTATAGATCATCCATCCACCCATCCACATACAGAAGCCGAATACACACTCTGTTCAAGTGCACATGGTACATTTTCCAGGCTAGATCACATGCTGGACCACAAAGCAAGTCTCAGTAAATCTAAGAAAACTGAAATCTTATCAAGCATCTTTTCCAGGAGTTCCCATCATGGTGCAGCAGAAACAAATCTGACTAGGAACCATGAGGTTGCAGGTTCAATCCCTGGCCTCACTCAGTGGGTTAAGGATCCAGCACTTCCGTGAGCTGTGATGTAGGTCACAGACACGGCTCAAATCTGGCATTGCTGTGGCTCGGGCATAGGCTGGTGGCAACAGCTCTAATTCAACCCCTAGCCTGGAAACCTCCACATGCTGCAGGTGTGGCCCTAAAAAGACAAAAGACAAAAAAAAAAGCATCTTTTCCAACCACAATATTATAAGTTTAGGGAAAAAACTGCAGAAAAAAAAAAAAACGGACACCTGGAGGCTAAGCAATATGCTACTGAACAACAAATGAATCATTAAAGAAATCAAATAGGAAATCAAAAATGCCTAGAAACAAATGAAAATGAAAATGCAATGATTCAAAACCTATGGGATGAAGCAAAAGCAGTTCTAAGAGGGAAGTTTATAACAATACAAGCTTACCTCAGGAAATAAGAAAAATCCCAAATCAACAACCTAAAGCAACTAGAGAAAGAAGAAAATACAAAACCCTACGTGAGTAGAAGGAAAGAAATCATAATGATCAGAGCAGAAATAAATGCAATAGAGACATAAAAAAACAATAGAAAAGTTAAGTGTGACAAAAGCTGATTCTTTGAAAAGATCAACAAAATTAATAAACCCTTACCCAGATTCATCAAGAAAAAAAAGGGAGATGGTTTAAATAAATAAAATTAGAAATGAAAAAGAAGAAATTACAACTGACACCACAGAAATACAAAGGATCATAAGAGACTACTATGAGCAACTACACACCAATAAAATGGACAACCTAGAAAAAATGGATGAATTCTTAGAAAGATACAACTTCCTAAGACTGAACTAGGAAGAAATGGAAGAGATGAACATACCAATTACCATTACTAAAATTAAAACAGTAATTTTAAAACTCCCAACAAGCAAAAGTCCAGGACCACAGGTGAATTACACCAAACGTTTAGAGAAGAGTTAACATTTATCCTTCTGAAACTATTCCAAAAAATTTCAGAGGAAGGAATAATTACAAACTCATTCTATGAGGCCACCATCACCCTGATACCAAAAGCAGACAAAGATATCACACACAAAAAGGAACATTATAAACCAATGTCACTTGCAAAAATCCTCAACAAAGTACTAGCAAGCCAATTTCAACAATACATTAAATGGATCATACACCATGATCAAGTGGGATTTATCCCATGGATGCAAAGATTTCTCAATACCCACAAATCAATCTATGTGATACACCACATTAACAAATTGAACAAAAAAAACCCTATGATCATCTCGATATAGAAAAAAACTTTTGATAAAACTCAATGTCCATTTATGACATAAACTCTTCAGAAAGTGGGCATAGAGGGAACATGCTGCAACATAATAAATGTCATATATGACAAACCCACAGCTAACATTATATACACAGTGTAAAGCTGAAAGCATTTCCTCTAAGATCAAGAAGATGACAAGGATGACCACTCTCTCTACTTTTATTCAACATGGTTTTGGAAGTCCTAGCCATGGCAATCAGAGAAGAAAAAGGAAAAAAAAGAATCCAAATTGGAAAAGAAGAACCAAAACTGTCACTGTTTGCCAAAGACATGATGCTATACATTGAAAATCCTAAAGACACTACCAGAAAACTGGTAGCACTCATCAATAAATTCAGTAAAGTTGCTGGATACAAAATTAATATACAAAACCTGCTGCATTCTGTACACTAACAAAAAAATATCAGAAAGAGAAATTAAGGAAATAATACCATTTACCATCTCATCAAAGATAATAAAATAATTGGGAATAAACATACCTAAAGAGGCAAATGGCTTGTACTGTAAGACACTGAAGAAGAAAATATAAGATGACACAAGAAATGGAAAGATACATCATACTCTTGGATTCTAAGAATCAGCTTTGTCAAAATGACTATATTGCCCTAAGCAATCTACAGATTCAGTGTAATCTCTATCAAATTACCAATAGCATTTTCAAAGAACTAGAACAAAAAATTTTAATTTTTATGGAAACACAAAAGACCTCAAAAATCCAAAATAATTTTTGTTTTTTCGCTTTTTTCTTAGGGCTGCACCCACAGCATATATAAGTTCCCAGGCCAAGGGTCGAATGGAAGCCACAGCTGCCAGCTCACACCACAGCCACAGCAACAAAGGATCCGAGCCATATCTGTGACCTACACCACAGCTCACGGCAATGCTGTGCCCCTGACCTACTGAGTGAGGTCAGGGATCAAATCCACATCCTCATGGAAACTAGTCTGATTTGTTTCTGCTGTACCACAATGGGAACTCCCAAGCCAAAATAAACTTAAGAAATAACAGAGCTGGAGGAATCAGGCTCCCTGACTTCAGACTACACTACAAAGCTACAGGCTTCAAAACAGCATGGCGCTGGCACAAAAATAGAAATATAGGTCAATGGAACAGGATAGAAAGCCCATAAATAAACCCAAGCACCTATGGTCAACTCATCTATGACAAAGGAGGCAATAACACATAGTGGAGGAAAGATAGTCTCTTCAATAAGTGGTGCTGCAAAAACTAGAAAGCTACATGTAAAAGAATGAAATTAGAACATTCTTTAAAACTATATACAAAAGAGTTTATGTTGTGGCTTGGACGTAACAAACTCAACTAGTATCCATGAGGACTCAAATTCAATCCCTGGTCCCGCTCAGCGGGTTAAGGATCCAGCATTGCCGTGAGCTGCAGTGTAGTTCGCAGATGTGGCTTGGATCCTGAGTTGCTGTGGCTGAGGCATGGGCCAGCATCTGCAGCTCCAATATGACCCCTAGCCTGGGAACTTCCATATGCCATGGGTGTGGCCCTAAAAAAAGACCATATACAAAAATAAACTCAAAATGCCTTAAAGACCTACATGTAAGACCAGATACTATAAAACCTCTAGAGGAAAACATAGGCAGAACACTCTTTGATATAAATAAAAACAAAAATAAACAAATGGAACCTAGACTTAAAAGCTCTTGCCAGTAAAAGAAACCATTAAAAATTAAAGAAAGAAAAGACAACCTACACACTAGAATAGTTGCAAATGATGCTACCAACAAGGGATTAATTTCCAAAATATACAAACAACTCATACATCTTAATACCAAAAAAAAAAGAACTCAATCAGAAAAATGGGCATAAGATCTAAATAGACATTTCTCCAAAGAAGACAGACAGATGGCCAATGGGCACATAAAAAGATGCTCAATATTGCTAATTATTAGAGAAATGCAAATTGAAACTACAATGGGGTATCACCTCACACCAATGAGAATGGCCATCATTAAAAAATCTACAAATAATAAATTCTGGAGTGGGTGTGGAGAAAAGGGAACCCTCCTACACTGTTGGTAGTAATATAAGTTGGTGCAGCCACTATGAAGAACAGCTTGGAGGTTCCTTAAAAAACTAAAAATATAGCTATGATCCTACAATCCCACTCCTGGGCATATATCTGGAGAAAACCATAATGCAACAAGATACATGCATCCCAATGTTGATAGCAGCACTACTGACAATAGACAAGACATGGAAGCAACCTAATGTCCATCAGCAGATGTATTCCATACCTACAATGGAATATTACTCAGCCATAAAAAAGAACAAAATAATGCCTTTTGCATCAACACGGATGGACCCAGAAATTATAATACCAAGTAAGCCAGAGAAAGACAAGTATCATATATCACTTACTTATAGAATTTTTTTAAATGATACAAATGAACTTATTTATAAAATGGAAATAGACACAGACTTAGAAAACAAACTTATGTTTATCAAAGGGGAAAGGGGTAAGGATAAATTAGGAGGTTGGACTTAATATATATACACTACTATATATAAAATAGGTAAACAACAAGGGCCTATTGTCTAGCATAGGGAACTATAATCACTATCTTGTAATAACCTATAATGGAAAAGAATCTGAAAAAGACCACTTATTATATATTGCATTATTTTACATACATATGTGTGTGTGTGTGTGTGTGTGTGTGTGTATATATACATAACTAAATCACTTTGCCGTATACTTGAAACTAACACTTGACTATATCTCAATTTAAAAATATGTATATATATTTGAGTGAGACTGATGGATCCACTTCCAAGATGGGTCACTCAGTACCCCCACCACATGGATTTCTCCAAAGGGATGCTTGAGTGTCCTCCTAACATGGCAGCTGGCTTTCTCCAGAGCAAGTAACCTGACTTCATCACGTCCACCACAACGTATTCGTTAGACATCACTTAGGGTAACCCACACTCAAGAGGAGGGGAATAAGTGCCAACTTTAGAAAGGAGAAATGAAACAATTTGTAAAAACATTAAAAAAAAAACCACAGTGGCATGAACCAGATGGTAACTACGGACATAAAGTTGAGTGGAAAGACTGAGAATGTATTTTGAAGATATAGTGAAGGATAATCCTTCCAGGAGGGATAAGGGGTAAAGTGAGGCTGTGAGGGAGGATGATAGAAGAGAAATGGTGGTGGAGTCCATGACTCTTGATATGGCTAGAGAATTGTTCTAATGGGATGTTTGTCACAGGTCAGAAGTAAGATTTGGGGAGAAAATGAATTTCTTTCAACATGGTTTTTTTTTTTTTTCCCACTGTATAGCAAGGGGATCAAGTTATCCTTACATGTATACATTACAATTACATTTTTTCCCCCCACCCTTTGTTCTGCTGCAATATGAGTATCTAGACAAAGTTCTCAATGCTACTAGGCAGGACCTCCTTGTAAATTTATTCTAAGTTGTGTCTGATAAGCCCAAGCTCCCGATCCCTCCCACTCCCTCCCCCTCCCATCAGGCAGCCACAAGTCTCTTCTCCAAGTCCATGATTTTCTTTTCTGAGGAGATGTTCATTTGTGCTGGATATTAGATTCCAGTTATAAGTGATATCATATGGTATTTGTCTTTGTCTTTCTGGCTCATTTCACTCAGGATGAGAGTCTCTAGCTCCATCCATGTTGCTGCAAATGGCATTATGTCATTCTTTTTTATGGCTGAGTAATATTCCATTGTGTGTATATACAACATCTTCCGAATCCAATCCTCTGTCGATGGACATTTGGGTTGTGTCCATGTCCTGGCTATTGCGAATAGTGCTGCAATGAACATGCGGGTGCACGTGTCTCTTTTAAGTAGAGTTTTGTCCGGATAGATGCCCAAGAGTGGGATTGCGGGGTCATATGGAAGTTCTATGTATAGATTTCTAAGGTATCTCCAAACTGTTCTCCACAGTGGCTGTACCAGTTTACATTCCCACCAACAATGCAGGAGGGTTCCCTTTTCTCCACACCCCCTCCAGTACTTGTTATATGTGGATTTATTAATGATGGCCATTCTGACTGGTGTGAGGTGATATCTCATGGTAGTTTTGATTTGCATTTCTCTTATAATCAGCGATGTTGAGCATTTTTTCATGTGTTTGCTGGCCGTCTGTATGTCTTCCTTGGAGAACAGTCTATTCAGGTCTTTTGCCCATTTTTCCATTGATTGATTGGCTTTTTTGCTGTTGAGTTTGTATAAGTTGTTTATATATTCTAGAGATGAAGCCCTTGTCGGTTGCATCATTTGAAACTATTTTCTCCCATTCTGTAAGTTGTCTTTTTGTTTTCTTTTTGGTTTCCTTTGCTGTGCAAAAGCTTTTCAGTTTGATGAGGTCCCATGGGTTTATTTTTGCTCTAATTTCTATTGCTTTGGGAGACTGACCTGAGAAAATATTCATGATGTTGATGTCAGAGAGTGTTTTGCCTATGTTTTCTTCTAGGAGTTTGATGGTGTCCTGTCGTATATTTAAGTCTTTCAGCCATTTGGAGTTTATTTTTGTGCATGGTGTGAGGGTGTGTTCTAGTCGGTCTTGTGATGACAGAATGTGCTTGACTTAAGATACTCTAGGATAATGATTAGCAAACTGTGGCCTATAGGCCAAATCTAGTCCACCACCTGTTTTTGCAAATAAAGCTGTATTAGAACACATCTGGAGTTCCCACTGTGGCTCAGCAGAAACAAATCTGACTAGCATCTACGAGAACACAGGTTTGATCCCTGGCCTCACTCAGTGGGTTAAGGATCCGGCATTGCCGTGAGCTGTGGTATAAGTTGCAGATGCGGCTTGGATCCCTTGTTGATATGGCTGTGGTATAGGCCAGTGGCTACAGCTCTGATTTGACCCCTAGCCTGGGAACCTCCATATGCCATGGGTATAGCCCTAAAAAGATAAAATAAATAATCATTTGTGCATTGTCTAGGATGCTTTAGTGCCATAATCACAGAGTGAAGTGTTTACAACAACAATCACATGGCCAGCAAAGTCTAAAATGATTCCTATCTGGACATTTACAGAAAATATTTGCAGAGTCCTGCTTCGGGGAGCCAAATCTGACTCTTCACATCCATGCTCACATGGCAGGAACCACCCCATCACACCCCGGGAAGTGAGCAAACATGAGCCCAATCGCCAACCCTCCCCTGGATGGAACAGCCATGACTGACAGGAAGGGAAAAGCTGCAGACTTGCGGGGACCACCTGAGACTGGGACTTTGCAAGACCGAGATGGGGCTGATGAGAACTGAGGCTTGATTATTTCTCCAGGGAGATGTGCCACAGCCTCCGGCCCGCTATGTGTACATGCAGGTGCATGCAAGCATGATGCAAAGGGGTGAAGGGAAAGGACAGCAGGAAGCAGGAAGAAGACAGTTGAGAACCCCTCTTGCCTTGAACCTCACCATGCACCCCTTCACAGACCTGGCAAGGAGCCTTACCTCTTGCTCAGGAGAAAGCAGGGAAGCATAAGAGCAGGACTCAGGACCCAGTGCCTAGTTTCCTGCCACCACCAGCAGCACCGCCCTGTAAAACTTTCCAGCACAACTCTAAGCTTTTCTACAAAAATTTGCTCACAGCTATAATCAGGACGTACTGAAAAAAAGGTAGATGAGAAAGACAGTGAGAGAGTTCTTCTAAGTTTTCTGACCCCAGTGGGCTTGTGGAGGCTTTCTCTCTGTCAGAAAAATGAAGTCATTTACCTCATGAGTTACTCTGCTATGGCTTAATGGCTCTTCCCTCCTGGACAGTCAACTTCAGGAGAGCAGGACTGCACCTGACCCACTCACACTGCCTTGCCAGAGCCTTTATGAACACACTTCAGGGAGGCAGTCACCTCAGTCAGCTAGAGGGCCTTCCCCTCACAGCTGCCCTATGAGATTGGGACTGGAATAGTCCCCATTTTCCAGAGGAGTGAACAGAGGCACAGAGAAGTTAAATGTTCAAGATCGGTTAACTTTTATTTTATTTTTTTTTGGTTTTTTGGTCTTTTTAGGGCCACACCTGCTGTATATGGAGGTTCCCAGGCTAGGGGTCAAATCAGAGCTGTAGCCACCAGCCTACACCACAGCCACAGCAACGCGGGATCCAGGCCACATCTGTGACCTACACCACAGCTCACAGCAATGCCAGATCCTTAACCCACTGAGCAAGGCCAGGGCTTGAACCCACAACCTCATGGTTCCTAGTCAGATTCGTTAACCACTGAGCCACAACGGGAACTCCGGTTCAACTTCTTGAATGTTCCAGGAAAAAAAAAAAAATTTAAAAGAGTGATGAAAATGTATTTGTAGGGATACATGTTTTTCCTTTGGTCCCAGGCACTGATGCGACTCAGCATGATACTGGCTTTGGCCCCCAGGATACCTGGAGTGGCAGAAGAGGAAGATGCTCAGAAGGTCTCAAAAGCCACGGCTGTTCTCTCTCGCTCTCTCTTTTCTTCCTTCACTTCCCCCCCACCACCACCTTTTAAGGCCGAATCTGCAGCATATCAAGTTCCCAGGCATTGAATCAGAACTGTAGCTGCCAGCCTACACCACAGCTCAGGGCAATGCCAGATCCTTAACCCACTGAGGCCAGGGATCAAACCCACATCCTCATGGATCCTAGTCAGATTTGTTGCCACTGAGCCACAAAGAGAACTCCCCTGTGGCTGTTCTCTTCCTGTAGCATTGAGTAGAAACAGAGGAAAGAGAGAGATGACCATTCCAGAGTTAACTGAATGGACAGACAAGACCCCTGCAGAGGAGGAGTGGGTGCTTTTCTGGAGGCTCGTAGTCCAGCGCTAGAAAGTGAGAGCAAGAGCTGGCTACACTACGTTTCACAGGGACGGGAGAATCAATTTACTCCCTCAACAGGCCCACAACAGGGAGAACAGGCCCAAACCACCTGGCCGTGTCCAGTTTCCTGCCAGATATAAGTGCCCTGCTCTGCCAGTGGAAAGAGCAGCTTTTTCTCCCCACCCTTTCTCTGTTACGTTTTCTTCCTACAAACTCCCACCACTCCCAGATTCCTTCTCTTCTTTCATCATGACTTTTCTCCAGCCTCCACATCTATATCCTTTCGTCTATCCACGGGGAACATGGCAACAGAGTGGGGGCCACTGCATGCTCCCACTGCCTGACCTTAACAAAAATGCCACAAAATTGGATCCTTAAATTTAATTTCTTAGCCAAGACATTCCATGCTCTAGGCTTAGAAAAGCAGCTGCATGGGAATAGCAGGTGGAACCTGTTACGGAAATATAAGACCTCAGATTGTGAATTTACATTAAGACTCTTATATGCATAAACTGCCTTACAGGAAGAAAGGCGCGTAAGCGTTTACCAGTTTAGGGCGTTGGCTACCACGCCCTTGACACATTAATGTTTCTTTGCTACATAAATATAATCCAAGAATCCTCTGAGAATCTCCTTGGGGTCAGCAGGGAAGGAGCCCCTGGAAGGGGAGATAAGACCTCAGCAGGATGGCAGGATTCGTTTTTGCCATCAAAAATTAGAAAATTTCCAGATAAGCTATTTGAAATGAGTGCTGATAGCATACATTCAAAAGAAGACACGTATTTCCCCCATTAAATATTAAGCATCTATAAAGTTCATGGCATTTGTCCAAGGGAGTAACATCTTGGAGTTCTATAAAAGGGGCAAAGTCCTCTTCCAGGACAGTGAGATGGTGAAGACCTATAGAAGAGGGAATAAACACTGAAGACTGTGTTGGCTGGGATGTTAACTTTTAGAACCACCTGGGACTGGCCTGGGCCGACTGGGCCAGACGGTCATGCTACACACCTACCACATTTAAGTGTATTAGTTACTCTGACTCACTGACTGAGAAACCCATAAGGTTGCCAGATTTGAATCAGGCCATGAGCAAGAGAGGCCTCTGCAATTAGCTCAATTAATGAAAGCTGCTCAGCTACTTGGGCCTCATAACCCAGATGCAGATCCTGTAATGATCCCAGCGTCTGCAGCAGATAAAAATACTGTATGGGATTTCTGGTCAGCCCCAGTAGAGGTACCAAACCCTAAGGTTTTGGAGCAAAGCCATGTCCTCCTCTTCAAATGTCTATTCTCCTTTGAGGAAGAGCTTCTGGTTTACCATCGAGCCCTAGCTGAGACTCAATGCCTGACCATGGAGCCCAAGATACAAGTCCATCACAGCTATTCATTATGAGCTGAGTATTATCTGAATCCCAGGTCACAGCAGCAGGCAAGCATGACCCCATGCTGTAATTGAGTAGAAATGGTTCTAAAGCATAAGTAAGTTGGACGAACAGGTGGCCCAGTCTCCCATGGCACCTATATTGCTGCTACAATTGGAATCACATCTGATTAAGCTTCCAAAAATGCACAGTCATTCTCCAAGACCTATCTGCCTTCTGGCCAGACCAATAGGCAAATTAGATGGGGATATGGAAGGAATCACCATTTCTACATCTTGCCAACCTTAGATGGTGGCACCAACAATTGCATTCACCCAGGGGATTGGTGGGAGAGGAAATTCCAGTGTCTTCTGCTTGGATCTCCCTAGGATAGAAGCCCTCAGTCCATAAGCAACGGAACCAGCATGGTGATTCTGCCACTTCCTAGTGAGCCTATGCCAATCATGTATTCGGGAATTTAGGAAATAACCCAAGGTAAATTCAAAGATTTTCTAGGCCTACTGTGAGATGGATTTAGATTAAAAACTCTATTTATCACCCAGCCTCCACAAGCTGCCCCTCTGGCAGACTATGGATGCATTTCAGGGCCCCCAGGATAAACATTAATTCTGATGTATTATCTACAAGTCCTACAGATATTGTTATTTTTCTTTCTTCAATTTACTGTTATCCTGAAATGTGGATGTAGGTCCTTTGGAGAAAGTCTTGGAAGAATATTTACACTATATAACTGTGGTAGTGTCAGAGGCTCCTTCCTCAAAGAGACTCGGTCTCTCCTTCATTCAAGAGGCCCCAAGTCAAAGTTCCTGTGGCTCAGCAGGTTAGGAACCCAACTAGTATCCATGAGGACACAGGTTCGATCCCTGGCCTTGATCAGCGGGTTAAAGATCGGACATTGCCACAAGCTTGCAGATGCGGCTTAGATCCAGTGTGGCTATGGCTATGGCGTAGGCCAGCAGCTGCAGCTCCTATTCAACCCCTAGCCTGGGAACTTCCATATGCAGTCCTTTGGCCCTAAAAAGACCAAAATAAATAAATAAATAAAAAGAGGCCCAAAGTGATTGAACTGGCTTAAGTCTGGGATCAGAGTGAGAGGACACAATCCTACAATAGCGACACAAGATCAGTATCCAGTCTCAAAATGTTTCTAATTATATCTACCACTTTAGTTGGCTGCCCAACTCTCAGTCCTAAGGCTACTGATCAAACTGTCCCAATGGGTCACAACATTCAGATTGCTGTTCCACCCCCTGCCGACCATTTCAATAACTGCGCCATGCTGTCTCAGAAGTGCTGACACTTGGTCTCGGTCCCTCTGCGGGTGTGGTGTAAAGTGGCCTCTATCACTTTCCTGCCCAGCAGCAAGAGGCAGACCATGCAGACCTCTACAGAATGATGCTGTTTGTCTCCTCAGTGCATTTCTCCATGCTTTGGGTCTTCCTGGGGACATAATGGAATGGAGGAGGGTCACAACTGAAAACTGTATTTCAGTCTTCCTCCCCCTAAGCCTTTGGATTTCTCCCTTTCTGTTACACCAAAGAAGTTATAGCACCTCAGCTTCACTGAATTAGGCCACTATTGGGTCCAGATTTTAGTCAAATAAACAAGCAAAGTGATAGTGCCCACTCCAGCTGCTCAAGATAACACAGATTTCAAAATCTCTGGTAATGGCCCCTATAGCAATAGATGCAGCTGAATCCAACATGAGGTACCACTGTCAGTCAAGATTTAGTGAGAAAAACAGAAAGCATGCCAGATCTCCCTGGACCTTGTATCTGACTCTCAGCTTTTTTAAATGGCACCTCTTAGCCTTTCATCCTCACCTCAGCCCTTCCAGCCCCCCACCTCCCTTGCACCAACTTCTCAGCAAAGCCCTGAAGTGAATGGGTCACAATCCTTCAAACGTATTCTCACTTTTTATTATTCTCCAGGTAGTAACAGAAAGAATACAAATCTTGGAGTTAGCCAGTTCATCTTTCAAAGTCTCAAACCATTCATCAAAAGTACGGACACAGTATCTACTTATCAAGGTTTTACTACATTAAATGGGATAAAATATACAAAATGCCTGACTATAGTCAGTTCTCAATAAATGTTTCCTTTCCCACTCCCCACCCCCCCCAATACTTACTTCTCCTTTCTTCTTTTTCTCATCCTGTTTTCTTCTTGAATCAAGAGTCAACTTTGTATACACTCAGCCAAAGGAGAGCTGCCAAAATAAAATGGAAATTGAAGCAGATCGCCAAGCTGTTTTGACTTTCTCAAACCCTGCTTTTAATGATATGAAGTAAGACTCTCAGGTTAAAGCAGCAAATGGTGCTATTTGAGACTAACTTAATTCTTTGGCTTTGCTTAGTTGAAGAGACCTACCTGCCCAGCCTGAATTACTGTTAAGTGACCAGTTTCTTCTGTTGCCAAAAGTAATCAGATCTCAGAAATATGGCAGCTCAGAGAGGAGAATTCAATGTGCAGTTGATTCCATCTGATAGGATACTTAAATCTCAGTGCCTGCAGCGAAACTCTATTTTGTTGAAATATGAGTGTATTTGGCTCATACCATCTTTTTATTTATATAATATAGCTTAGTATAGTGAAAAAGAAAAAAAAATATTATACAGAGATCTTTCCAAAGAAACCTATTCTTAAAATGTGTCCCCCATTTTATGATAGGAAATCAGGGAGCAGTACATAAAATTTTATAAGGGAGTGGAGACTCCTGAAAAAATTAAGTTCCTGGAGATCTTTATATCTGGGGAAAAAATACATTTGTAAATACAGCCAGCAAACTGCAGGCAGACAAGGTGATTTGTGGTTCAGTTTAGCAGCGCAGAGCCCTGGTCACACCCACAAAACGTTATTAGGAAACTGAAACAGATTAAACAGGCTATCACTTAGCAGCAGTTTTCTTTCTTTATAATCTATTCCTACATGTTATTTATCCCTGATTTAAGAATATAATAAATTCTCATTTGGAGCTTTCAAAAGCATTCTCTGCTGTTTTGTTTATAAGGAATCAGCTGTTGAGGCTCAGGAGTGGGATCTTGGTATCCCTCTTGCATGGAGCTGAGGCTACTAACCCAGAACCCAGTGTTTCCAAAGCCTGGTACCATCTCTTACCTGGAAGCACAGCTCAGGAAGGAGCTAAATCCCCCTCAGTGTGAGCAACTCCCCACTTCCTGGGCACTTTACCCCACCCCCACTGGAATAAGTCTCCGGTGCAGAAGGGTAACACATAGCTCCTATCAAAACAGACAAAGCTCTACTCAACAAAAAACCGAGTAAGTGGGGCCAACCAAGAAAGCAGAGACCACTGAGCAAACGCGGGTGGTTTGTTCGCTGAGCTCAGGTGGGGTCTTACCTGAGGGGTCTTTGGACCAGTTATGCTCTAAGTTCTCTCTCTAAATGCAAACTCATCAGGCAGCTTATTTACCATGTTTAATTAACATAATTAACAACAGCAGGGGCAGAAAGCAGCAACCACAAATACTAAAAGGAACCAGTCTTATAAAAAGTTGATTTCATTCTCCTTCATTTAGAGTTTGAGCTAAAGCAATGTAAAGACCACATTTCCTATATTATTATTATTATTATTATTTGTCTTTTGTCTTTTTAGGGCCGCACCCATGGCATGTGGAGGTTCCCAGGCTAGGGGTCTAATTGGAGCTGTAGCTGCTGGCCTACACCAGGGCCACAGCAATGCAGGATCTGAGCCACGTCTGTGAACTACATCACAGTTCACAGCAACGCCAGATCCTTAACCCACTGAGAGAGGCTGGGGATCAAACCCTCAACCTAGTGGTTCCTAGTCGGATTCATTTCTGCTGTGCCACGACGGGAACTCCCGACATTCCCTATATTATTGCAATAATATTTATATTTTTTACACACACAGTGAATAATTCTGCAAAATTTAAAAAAAGCACCAGCATTTTTCCAGACCAATTTCCATTGGATAGAGCATATGCTTAGAATAAAGGGGGTCCCTCACTTATTGTTAGCATGTGGAAATCCAGGTTTAAAGGATAAATGAAAATCTGGATATTGTGTTATTTTTATTATGAATACTATTTCACCTAAACAAACAAAATATTCCCAGTGCTCTATAATTTGCAACCTCTGATTTAGCCAATCACTCTGACATTACAGAGGCCCCCTGAAATTGGGGAGCAATTGAGGTCCCAGGCCAGTCATTGATATAGTGACCAAAGGAGGACGAGGAATGAAAGGACAATTATGAGTTCAGCTTGGGGCCACCAAGTTTGGAAGAAGTCAGGGACCTGAGGACATTTTCCTGGGAGCAGACCAATTCTTAGGAGGCAGGAAAAGGAGGAATGGAGGCTGAGAATTAACCGCCCAAGAAGTGGGAGGAAAACCAAGTAGGAGCCAATCACAAACACCAAGAGAGAAAAGGGGGTTAAGGAGGGAGAAGCGGGTGAGCGAAATCCTGCTTGGAGGTAAAATCCCTTCTTTGCTCTCTTAGTTTGGGCTGCTATAACAAAAATGCCATGATCTGGGTGGCTTAAACAACAGACATGTATTTATCACAGTTCTGGAGACTAGGAAGTCCAAGACTGAAGTGCCAGCCAATTCAGTTCCTGGCAAGACCCCTTTTCTGGGTTATGTCATTATATGTGGGGGGAGCAAGCTCTCTTGTGTCTCCCCTCATAAGGGCACTGATTTCATCATGAGGGCTCCATTCCCATGGCATAATCACTGTGACATAACCACCTCCTAATATCATCATAGTGGGGATTAGAGCTTCAATATATGAATTTTGGAAGGACACAAATATGCAGTCCATAATACTTGGAAAGGATACTTCAATGCCTGCTTTATTTGGCCAATAAGAGGCCCTGCAGTGGTCTGGCGAACAATCTGAAAGAGGGACCCAGTGACCCTACCTGCTGGTATTCACATGCTGTGAGGTACCACCCCCTCTCAGGGTTGCTCTGTGGGACCAGCAACATGTGATGGAAATGATGGTGTGTCACTTCCCAGTTTGAGTTACAGAGGACTGCGGCACTCCCTTTGTCTCTCTCTCTCTCTCTCTCTCTCTGGTCTCTTGCGCCAGGAGAAACAAGCTTCCACACTGTGAGAAGCCCCACAGAGAAGGAGCACATGGTGAGAACAAAAGCCTTTGAACAATGCCCAGCAAGAACTGAGAACTTGGACAAGCACTTGAGGGAACACGGAAGTCCACTCCAGCCTCAGCTGAACCTTGTGATGATCACAGCTCAACTGGCAACTTTATCATAAGCGTGTGAGAAACCCTGAGCCGGAACCTCCCAGCCAAGCTGCTTCCAAATTCCTGATCCTCAGAAAACATTCACTGTTATAAACTGCTACGTGTAGGATGATTTGTTACGCAGCAGCATATAACTAACACCATGAGAGCCATTTCAGTGAAGGGATGGGGTGGAATCCAAGACACGTTAGGATTAATAGTGATTTGTACTAGAGAAAATGGAAAAAAGAAAACGTAAATGAGCACTTCCAAGACCTTGACGACAAGGAATTGACAGGTGACTGACAAAAATAGCAAGGATTTGGCATCGGGAAATAGTTTGATTGTTTCTATTCTTTAATGGAAGAGGCTTGACCATGTTTTTATTTTGAAAGGGAAAAGCCCATAGAGAGCAGAGTTTGATGATAAGGCTCACGTGGGGATACTGATGTTTCGAGGTCCTTGTAGAGGCAGAGGAAAGAGGTGCATGCTTTCACAGCGGCAAGAAGACAGTGAGGACACAGTACAGGTCACCAAAGCAGTGGGAAGGAGGAAGAAGCCAAAAATCCTGATGGCTCCAGCATGTTTGAATCTACCTCTTGCTGGTTCTAAGCCACTGATATAAATAGACTGTCTCTAAGTACCTGGTCTTTCCAGGTTACAAGAACCACCATGTACTTCCCCGCTCTTCACACAAGAAGTAGCGACCCTGGAAATCAAAGTGTAAGAAAGGAATAAATTCACAACCTGAACAGTTTCTATCTTGTTCTAGGCATATTGTTTCATGTGATCAGAGCGAGAGGTGTCGAAGAGTGTAGAAGGCACATGGTTTGGGGGCAGATCAATACAGAGAGATCCTCTCTGGACGACAGTGAAGTCATTAAATAAAAGGAATGGGCAAGTGATTCCAAGCCCATCAGTTCAGCTTTTATGATAATCCTCTCCCAGCCTGAACTTTCCCTCCTTCGTGCTCTCATTCGCTGTTCACCTCCCCCTGGGATGCTCTTCGTGCCACCCTGTGCCCTAGTTCTGCAAGATCTCTCCTAACCAGTTCAAAGGCTTCATTTTCTCTGAATGCTGGCCCCTGGTTTTGACATCTCATCCTCTGATCCCTATAGCATGTTCTCTAAATGTGTGATTTTTTGTGTGTGGCTTAGTTCTTTGTATACTTGTAATTCTGCCCCAGTGACATATGCAGACATATGTCCACAAGTGGTCTTTTCCCAATAGCAGCTTTTTTTCACAATAGCCACAAATAGAAATGACCCTCATGTCCATCAATAAGTTAAATCAATTCAGTATACCCATACCATAAAATAATACCCACTTGAAAAATAATCAATTACCAATACACTCAAGACCACAGGTGACTCTGTATATACACTTGTGTCCCATAGGAATCAGTGGCAGCAGGTTGCAAATGGTCAATCACATGGTCAGCAGTCTTGGATACCCACCGTCTATTTCTACCCATCTCTCATAGGTTTTAGTATTCTTTTGCATGGTTTTGGCTGGATTGAAAGCTCATTTTGTTGTTTCCTCTTGTTTGGAAACCCCTTACTCTGTCCCCTGACCTGGTGAGAAGTTTGTAAGTCAAGTAAGAAGGCACAAGTAAACTGACTTAGGTGACCTCTGCACCAGACCTTAACAGGAAAACCCCTTACTCCTTTAGTCTTTTATGGGCTTTTTCTTGACTTGCCATCTCTTAACCTTTCTCACCTGAGAGGCTGAGAAATAGAGAGTGGTCCAGGAAAAGGGATCAAAAAGCCCCTTTACTTGCTTTTAAGGTTGGCATTAACCGACTCCGAAGCCCAGTAGTCACATATTTGAGGGGAAAACTGCAATAATACAATGGTTTTGCCGGGAGAGTCTCCTCTCCATAGCTCTCTGGGGAGCCCTGGTGGCCACTGTGGCAAATCAGGAAATCCTGGGAGCTGGCAAAAGATCAGCTCTGTTGAACAAACAGCTGACAGAAGAATTAATTCGCATTCCCCAGACTTGTGTTCACTTTTACAACAATAGAGGCACCATGAGGACAAAAACAGCATGACAAGCATCTGACGACAGTCCAGTCTTCTTTCCCAAAGCACTTTCTTTCTCTTGCCCAACCCTGGAGACATCAGCTTAGGCTGATTCAACAGGCAGTGACCTGGCCCTTTTAGAAGAGGATCAATTCGAAAACCAGCATTAGACTATTCTTCATTCCGGGCTGCAGCGATGTAAGGAACCCATTAATAAAACAGAGTCACATTTATTATCCACTAATAAAATGGATAGAATAAAAGAAAAGACTCAGAATAAATTAGCTGTCATACTGATTATGATTTTTTTGCACAAATTGTGGGCTCTGTTTCTGATCCCGAAGACGAACTTAATAGAAAGAAGGCTGAGAGGAATTACACCAGGTGTCCCTTTATTTGATACTTTGGCTCCAAAGCACTTTGCTCTCCACCTAAGCTTCAGATGTTTGTTTACTGGGGAAAATCTTCAGTAAGCCAGGAAGAGTCCTTTAAACACACATTCCCTCCTCCTCGTTGCAGCATTCTAAGCAGGCAAGTTACCTGGTACAAAGATAAGCCTGAGGGGCAGGATGCCCCGCATGGTTTTAAGTTCTCTTAGGAGGTTATGAAACTGATAGTTTATAGAATAGAGAACCCTACCCACTACTCCATCAGGTATATCCTCGGTCAGATACCTACACTTCCAGGAAGGAAAAGTTCTGCTAATTATGCTGGTGGGAGGCAAACTAGGACCTGGTCTACCACAGGCATTAAGTCTATACCTGATGAGCTAAGGACTGTATGCGGGAAAGTGTTCATGAACTTGCAGGTCCCTGAAGGGAACTCCTTCAAACTCCATGAATACAACAAATCTACAACGACGTATGAAATAATTCCCTCAGGAAGGGACCTGAAAACTGGATGAACAGAGCCTCACAACAAAGGATACAGAGACAGCATTGAGATGGGTAGGAGAGGCAGAGATAGGATCTTGCCAAGGAAAAATCCACATCCCAGCCCCAACAATCCACTCTAGGGAGGGAGCACAACAGTAAAAAACCTTTTCCCTGAGAAGCAAGGGATTTGAGCTTCACATCAGGCACCTCAACCCCTATATCACACACAGAAGAGACAAGCCCTCAAAACACCAAGCTTTGATAATCAAGAAGGAACATACCCAGGAAAACTAGAGAAGTGCAGAGAACAACAACAAAAAAATACTGTTAAAGGGCTTGCATACAGGCTCACTCAACAAAAGCCAGTGCAAAAACACCAGACTGAAAAGCACATGAACAGTAAATGAAGGGAACCCACTTACTAATCTTGAAGCATCTGCCAAAAAGGCAGGAACCAGTTAGGACACTCCCTGGGACAGTCCCTGGCCAGAGCCATTTATGTGATCTCAGGCTTCCTTGATAATACCAGCACTGGTGGGCAGCATTTTGGAATCCTCTAACCTGTTAGTATCGGTGGGTATGACATTTTGAGAGCCCTGCCCACTCCTACACATCCTCCACCAGGCCTCACAGCCAACTGAGAAACAGTTTGACCCACCAATACCCCATGGGCAGCTATGGTACCACTATAGCACAAGGACACACACAGCCTACCTAGGAGACATTCCTTAAACACCTGGCTTTGATGGTGAGGCAGGATTGCACTTCTGAGCCCAGAGGACATCTCACATTAAAAGGAATACGAAACCTAGGAATAAATCTACCTGGAGGCAAAAGATCTGTACTCCAAAAACTATAAGATACTGATGAAAGAAATTGAAGGTGACACAAATAAATGGAAAGATATACCATGTCCTTTGATTGGAAGAATTAACATTGTTAAAATGATCATACCACCCAAGGCAATCTTACAGATTCAATGCAATCCCTATCAAATTACCATGGCATTTTTTCACAGAACTAGAACAAAAAAAAATTTTAAGTTTGTATGGAAACGCAAAAGACCTGAACAGCCAAAACAATCTTGAGAAAGAAGAATGGCGCTAGAGGACTCAAGCTCCCTGGCTTCAGACTGCACTGCAAAGCTATAGTCATCAAAACAATATGTAAAAAAAATAAAAATAAATAAAAAATTAAAATAAAATATATATATATATGTTATGGGCACAAAAACAGAAATATAGATCAATGGAACAGGACAGAAAGCCCAGAAGTAAACCCAAGCATCTATGGTCAATTCAACTATGACAAAGGAGGCAAGAATATATAGTGGAGAAAAGACAGTCTCTTCAATAAGGGGTGCTGGGGAAATTGGACAACTACATGTAAAAGAATGAATTAGAACATTCTCGGACATCATGTACAAAAATAAACTCAAAATGGATTAAAGACCTAAAAGTAAGTCTGGACACTATAAAACTCCCAGAGAAAAACACAGAATACTCTTTGACATAAATCGAAGCAATATTTTTTTGGCTCTGTCTCCTAGAGTAATGGAAATAAAAACAAAAATAAATAAATGGAACCTAATTAAATGTAGAAGTTTTCTAACAGCAAAGAAAACCATAAACAAAAATGAAAAAACAACCTATGCCTGGGCGAAAATACTTGCAAATGATGCTACCAACAAGAGATTAATTTCAAAAAAATATGCAAACAGTTCATACAACTTAATCTCAAAAGACCAAGTAACTCAATCAAAAAATAATCAATAAACCTAAACAGACATTTCTCTGAAAAAGACATACAAACAGCCAACAGGTACATGAAAAGATTCTCAATACCATTAATTATTTGAGAAACGTAAAACACAATTAAATGAGATATCACTTCACACCAGTCAGAATGGCCCTCACTAAAAAGTCTACAAATAATAAATGCCAGAGAGGGTATGCATTCCTACACTCTTGATGGGAATGTAAATTTGGATCACTATGGAAAACAGTATGGAGGTTCCTTAAAAAACTAAAAACAGAGCTCCCATATGATCCAGCAATCCCACTCCTGGGCATTTATCTGGAGAAAACCATACTTCATAAAGATACATGCATCCCAGTGCTGATCACAGCACTATTGACAATAGACAAGACATGGAAGCAACCTAAATGTCCATCAACAAATGAAGGGATACATATAGTGGAATACTACTCAGCCATAAAAAGTAAAATTATACCATTTGCAGCAACATGGCTAGACCTAGAAATTGTCATACTAAGTGAAATTAAGTCAAAGAAAGACAAATACATGATATCACTTATATGTGGAATCTGAAAAAAAGATACAAATGAACTTATTTACAAAACAGACCCACAGACAGAAAACAAATTTATGGCAGCAAAGGGGAAAGAGGGAGGGGAGGGACAAATTAGGAGGCTGGGATTAACATATACAGGCTACTATATATAAAACAGATAATTCTTAAGAGTGCCAGCAGCACCCGCAGGGACCTGGCAGGCTGAGCTGCAGGCGTGAGGCGGGGGACACTTTGGAGGCATTGGAGCTGCCAAGGCCTTGGCAGGACCACACCTGCAGTGGTCTCCAGCCTCCAAGCCCCACTGCAGCTGGTAGTCGGCCAGAGCAGGAAGGGGGAGGGGAGACCTGCCCCAGGCCACAGCCATGACCTCCAACATAGAGAACATGCCCCCATCATCTGCCTGGTGTTCAAGGAGGTGAGGCCGCTGGACCCACCTGATGGCTTCAAGGTCCTTCCCAACGAGGAGGACTTCACTGACCTGCAGGTCACCACCGAGGGCCCTGGGGGAACCCCATACACAGAGGCCTATTCAGCATAACTCTGACGGGGAAGGACGTTCCTGCCTCCCCACCCATAGGCTACTTCTGACCAAAGTTTTCCACCCAAATTTGGGTGCCAAGTTTGCTGGAGAGGAACTGGACAGCTGAGCTGGGCATGTGGTCTGCTGCTGACCATCCAGAGCCTGCCCAGTCGCCCTCACTCTGAGACTGCCCTGCAGAGCAGGCGGCCGCTTGCTGTTGGAGAACTAGGAGGAGCACGCTGAGCGCCTGCTCCCAGAGATCTCTGCGGCGGGAGGGCTGCGGGACCCGCCGGCCACCGAGCCCACGGGCCGGTGGGATAAGAAACTAGGGGCCAGCCGGGAAAAAGATGATCAAAAAGCAGCGCTGCAGGCAGCTCTAGTGGGCTCTCCTCCCTTCCTCTCACAACCGCCCTTCACCTGCCCCCAACACTGTCTCCAAACATTTAAATTATGGGTGGAGTAGGGGAGGGCGTGGGGACACTGGGACCTGGATTTGTTTTTCTAAATAAGATAACCAATAAGGACGAACTGTATAGCACAGGGAATTATTATCTTGTAATAATGTTATCGGGAAAGAATCTGAAAAAGAATATATATGTATGTATAACTGAATCTCTTTGCTTTGCACTTGAAAATAACATGGCATTGTAAATTAAATATACTTCCATTAAAAATATAAACAAATAAAAATGTCAATTTTTTTTTTTTTTTGGTCTTTTTAGGGCCGAACCCCTGGCATATGGAGGTCTAGTCCGAGCTGTAGCCGCTGGCCTGTTACACCACAGCTCACAGCAATGCCAGATCCTTAACCCACTGAGCAAGGCCAGGGATTGAACCTGCATCCTCATGGATACTATTCAGATTCGTTTCCACTGAGCCACAATGGGAACTCCCCCCAAATTTTTTTAAAATAATTTTTTAAAAATAGAATTTACATGGAAAGGCAAAGAGCTTACAATAGACAGAACAATTTCAAAAACGACAAACAGGGCCAGAGTATCCTGCTATTTGATATCAAAACTTACAAATCTAAACTTAGGACAGTGTGGTATTGGTAAAAAGATAGACACACAAAGAGATGAACAGAATGAGTATAGAAATAGACCTCATGATTAGAGTCAACAGGCTCTTGGCAAATGTACAAAACAAATCAGTGGAGAAGAGAGTTGTTTCAACAAATGGTATTGGAGCAACTAGACATTCATGTGTGAAAAAAGGTCATCTCATCTCATACCTCACATCTTACAAAAAATTAACTCAAAATGTATTATAGACCTAAATGAAAAACATAAAACTGCAAAACAACTAGGAGAAAGTAATGATGCAGCCACTTTGGGAAAAGTTTGACAGTTTCTTCTTTCTTAAATAAATTTTTTAAACCAAAAAAAAAAAATAGTTTCACCCACTTCAGTTTCAGAAACAGTTTGGCAGTTTCCTGTAAATATATGCCTATCACAACCCAGCAATCCTTTGCATTTACCCAAAATAAATTAAACTTATGTTGTACGAAAATCTGTGCATAAATGTTTATAACAGCCATGGAGTTTCCATTGTGGATCAGCAGTAATGAACCCAACTAATATCCATGAGGATGAGGGTTCAATCCCCAGCCTCGATCACTGGGTTAAGGATCCAGTGTTGCCATGAACTGTGGTGTAAGTCGTAGACATGTTTCAGTTCTGGCGTGGCTGTGGCTGTGGCTAGCAGGTGCAGCTCTGATTCACCCCCTAGCCTGGGAACATACATATGCCACAAGTGTGGCCCTAAAAAGAAAAAAAAAAGGTTTATAACAGCTTATTTATAATTATCAAAAACTAGCAACAAAATGCACACTTTTGTATACGGAATGGATGGTCAACAGGGACCTGCTGTATAGCAAGGAGAGCGGTACCCAATATTCTGTGATAACCTGTATGGGAAAAGAATCTAAAAAAAAAAAAAGAAATATATATATATGTGTGTGTGTGTGTGTGTGTGTGTGTGTGTGTGTGTGTGTGTGTGTGTGTGTATTTCCGAATCACTTTATCATACAGCAGAAATTAACACAACATTGTAAATCAACTTCAAAATGAAAAAAAAAAAGCAACAGCCCAAATGTCCATTGACGTGTGAAAGGATAAATAAAATGTGATCTATGCTGGCAAATTCAATGCAGTATTACTTGGCAATAATAGGGAACAAACTACTGATGCACACAACCACACAGATGTCTCTCAGGACTGCTGCGTTATGCCAAAGGATGGAATCCACACATAATAGAATACACACTGTATGATGCCATTTAGGGAAAATGCAAACTAACCTAGAGTGAGGTTGTAACTTCAGTGGTTGTGACCAGGGGTGGAGGG
Organism: Phacochoerus africanus; assembly: GCF_016906955.1. NCBI lineage: Eukaryota > Metazoa > Chordata > Mammalia > Artiodactyla > Suidae > Phacochoerus > Phacochoerus africanus. Next base: position 112,422,371 of record NC_062548.1, on the reverse strand, counting down.
AAGAAGGAACAACAGAGAGGCCTAAGGAATCTTTGGAGGATGAGAAAATATTCCATATCTTGATTGAGTAGTGGTTTCACTGGTGTACGAAACTATCAAACTCATACACACTTGAAACAAATGCAATTTGTCATAAATAAATAATTTCTCAAGTTGAAATGGAACAGTCATCTCTAACATTTTGCTTTCTTAACTTTGTTCTTCTAAAAATAAAGAAAAAATTTTGTCTAATAAAGTGATTTATCTAATCAAGTTGCTGATATATCATATTTCTAGAACTTCTTCTCCTCTATCACAGTTTCTCCATCTTTTTTCCTTGGCTAGTTTCCTTATATTCACGTAGTGCAAGTATTTTAAAGCACTAACCCCACTTCTGTAGACAGAAGTTCTGCAGCCAATGCCCAGAACTCGGTGCTCCAAGAGATTCAGCTTTCCCTGGAACTGAGCTAAACTTCTTGGGTCCTACATTTCTCCATCCACTCATATCCAGGTGTTACTGGCTCGGACCCAAAGCCCAGTGCAACTGAATTATTGATGCCTTGAGAGATTCTAGGCAGGGCTGCACTGATTTCCATGAACCAACTGGAACTGCAGGCTAGGTTGACCCAGGAAAACATGTCAACTAGGAATTTTGTCTTCAATGTCTAGCACTTAGAGCCACAAACTTAGAAGGGGATCTAAACCCTGGCTTCCATTCAACCTGACCTTCCCCAATCATCTTCCAGCCATTTTTTTTTTCTCCATACCAAGCAGCATATGGAATTGCCTGGGCCAGCAATCGAATTTGAGCTGCAGATGAGACCTGTGCTATAGCTGCACTTCTGCAAAGCCAGATCCTTAACCCACCATACTGCTGGAGAGACAATACTGGATCCTTAACCCACCGCGCCTTCCAGCCTCTTCTTGAATGCTCCAGTGATGGGGAACTCACAGCCAGGTTCTCTGTCTTCCTTATAGCTCATCAAATCTCTCTCCCTTGAGGTTTACCACTTGCTTCATTTCCGGCCTCTCTCCCCAGTTCATGGGGTGCCCATAATTCTCATTCCAACCCCAATTGCCCACAGTCTCTACTGTGCATCTAGGCAGTCCACACCAGAGGGCACTGCCTAGTCTCCCTTCTGCCAGGTCCTCCTCTGCTCCTATTTCTTTGCCCTGTGGCAAGCAGACCCTGTGACAAGGGGTCAACCAGACAAACTAATCCCTGCCAAGAGATATTTAACCAAATGTCATTTCAGGCCACTTGCCTCTTTAACTCAACTTTAAAAAGGTAAATACCTAGAATTAGAATTGCTGGGTTATATGATAACCTATGTTTAACATTTTCCAGAACATTTCAAGAGCCAACTGTTTTCCAAAGATGCTGCACCACTTTATATTCCCACTAGGAATGTATGAGGGTAGTTCTAACTTCTTCGCATCCTCATCAACCCTCTTTATTGTCTTTTTTTTTTTTTTTTTTCAGGGCCACACCCTCAGCACATGGAAGTTCCCAGCCTAGGGGTCAAATCGGCTCTGCAGCTGCTGGCCCACACCACAGCCCCAGTGACATGGGTTCCAAACAACGTCTACAACCTACACCACAGCTCATGGCAACACCAGGTCCTTAACCCACTGATCGGGGCCAGGGATCGAACCAGCATCCTCATGGATACTGGTTGGGTTCATTACTGCTGAGCCATGATGGGAACTCTTTGTCTTTTTGATTAAAGTCATTCTCAAGGGTGTGAAATGGCATTTCATTGTGGTTTTGATTTGCATTTCCCTAATGACTAATGTTGAACATCTTTTTTATGTCCTTATTGGACATTTGTGCATCTTTTTAAAAGAAATGTCTTTTCAAATACTTTGTCCATTTTTAATTGGATTACCTCCCTTTTTATTATTGAGCTGTAAGAGTTTTTATAACTGGATACAAGTCCCTTATCAGATGTATGATTTGCAAATATTTTCTCCCAGCCTGTGTGTTGACTTCTTACTTTCTTGGTGGTGACCTTTAAGGTACAAAAGTTTTTAAATTTCATAAAGTTCAGCTTGCCAATCTCCTCTTTTATTGCTTGTGCTTTGAGTGCTATATCTAAGAAATCATTGCCTAATCCAACAGCATAAAAGATTTATTCCCATGTTTGCTTCTATGGCTTTATAATTCTAGTTCTTACATTTAGTTTTATTATTCACTTTGAGTTAATTTTTATTATGTAACATAAGGATTCAAATTCATTCTCCTGCATGTGACTATCCAGTTTTCTCAATATAAATTTTCTTAATGAGTGAAAATTTTAATATGATGTCTTCAGCAATTACCAGGCATCTAGCTTTTTCCTACAGTTCCTACACTCTATAAAGAAAAATAATGAATCTATCAAACCAGTACAGGGCAGAACAAATCTGCTTTTACCTAACATATTTCTATGACTTTCAGAATGGAGGAGAGTGCATTAGAAATGTTGACAAAATGTGATGGGGTTTCAGCTACATTATTAGGCTCTGCTAGTAATTCTGCTAGTAGCCAAGTCGGGGGTGGAGATGAGAACACCAGATGAGGTTTAGACAGAACCCCCAGAGACCAAATGGCTACAAGGCTTGTTTTCATAGTCTCTGTTTTTCTATCCCAAATTTTCAATAAAATGTATTGGGAGTTTTGTCCATATTTATCTCTAGTTTCATGATGGATCTAATGAGGGCTATTTATTCAACTGCATCTGTGATCCCTTCCCAGACTCCTCGCAAATATGATCTCACTATTTTCTTTTACCCCTTTTGTGTTTTTTTATTTCTTCTCCTTTCCCTGCACTATATTGGGATTAATTAAGTAGATTTTTGTGATTGTTTTTCTTTTCCACTCTTAGTTTATAATTTATATCTTTTTAAAATCATTGCCCTAGATTTTGAACACTATATATCTTTTTTTTTTTTTTTTAAGGGCCTCCCCTGCAGCATATGGAAATTCCAGGCTAGGAGTTGAATCAGAGAGGCAGCTACCAGCCTACATCATAGCCACAGCAATGCCAGATCCAAGCCACATCTGGCACAGCTTGTGGCAATGCGGGATCCTTAACCCACTGAGCGAGGCAAGGGATCAAATCCACAACCTCATAGGTATTATCAGGTTCTTAACCCGCTAAGCCACAACGGGAACTCCTATATATTTACCTTAACACAATTCACATTCATATTTATACCTCGCTTTAGAGAGTGTAGGAATCTTACATTAATGAATCAACAAAATGAATTAGTGCATTAATGAATTAATTAACAATATTTAATTGACTTTATGGTATTGGCTTTCCAGTCAATACTGAAAAATACACCCCAAAAGGATCCTCTTCTCTGGGGCCTCTGGAGTAAAGGGCAACAAAGGCCATGGAAAGAGAAAACCCTGACGGATGCTTATTCCTCTGGCTGCTCTCCTCTCCCCGTTGGCCTCACGGAGCTTGGATGCTGCCATACGCTTCTCGGAACAATTCCTTCACCTCTTTCTCACCAGTGTCACTGCTGTGCAGACTTAAAACCATCTTTATGAGGTGAGCAGACAGAAATACAATTAAATTATTTATTGTGAGGTACAGCCATATGGCTCATGTTTAAAGAAACTCAGCTTCTTCCCTTATAAAAAAGGAGCTCTTAGAAGCTGGGAGGCTTTTTCCCTGGGAGAATAAGGCAGGGATCTGGCTTATACTGACCTGGACCCTAGGAAAAGGGAAGAAGCCTGCCCCTCCTCTCCCAGGGCCCTTTGCCTCGCTTCACGGCTAAACTTCCCCACCCCCACCCCATTCCTCCCACCTATTCTCCACCTTCCTCCACTTTCTCCCTCTGTTCTCCTCCTCCTCCTCCTCCCCCTCCCCCCTCCCCCCTCCCCCTCCCCCTCCCCCTCCTCCTCCTCCTCCTCCTCGCAGCCAGCCTGTGGGAGAAGCTATTGGATATCCTTCACCTAGACTCTGACGACCCTGAGCAAAGCCAAGCCCTGCACCCAAGCAGCTTAGGACAAAAGGAACTAACACAGCTGAGTGCATACTTTCACCTTCCCCAGCAACCAATTCCCACGCTATGGTTAATGGGAAGAATCAAGACCCAATGCAAATAACACAGAACCTTTAAGATCATAGTTCAGGGGACTTAAGAGAGAAAAAGAGCACATCTCTTATTTAGAAATTAAATCCACTCAGTGGCTATTAAACCATCCAAGCACCCACATAACCACCTGGCACCAGGCCCTTTCTTTTATCAGAGGGATAAAATAGATGGGATCCTATAGATGCTATAAAACAATCAGCAGCCTTCTCTGGAAGGTTTTGCTTTACGCTTATTGTTACCCTGCTTATTTGCCATGCCTGGACCTCAGCCCACAGCCTACTGGAGAATCACAGAGCCAGGCAAGAAGGGAAATGAGTCTTTGTGGGTCCATTCTTTCACGTGCCAGGAGCTTCCTCCCTTGCTTCTTGGTGAGACGGCCATGAGGTCCCCACAAAAAGTCAGGACTGCTATGGCAGAACTGCAGACGGTAAAAGCATAGGTTTATTTATTGGTTTTTGAAAGGGTTTAAACCACCTAAGTCACTACTTAATTGCAGATTTCTCATTAAAGGTCTTTTCTCCTGAACACAGCAGAATCAGTGTTGCTCCTTATGAATGCGAAGTGGTAAGAATGAGGGGAAGTTGTGACTCACCGACTTTTCCATGCTGAACACAAATGCCATCTCCACTACACCTGCCTTTTATCAAATAGGGTCATGGTAAGGGCATCAGCTAGATCCTCGCCACCGAGTGAATTGTGGCACAGCACTTGAGCTCTGGCTAGTTTCCTCCCGAAACTAGTTTCTGGCTAGTTTTTCAGAAAGCCAAATGGCAGGACCTGAAGGGCAAGAATCACCTAATTCAACATATCCTCCCACCTCTTACTGTTTTTCATATCACCAATACTCAATGAAATGATTGCTGAGTGAATGAATGTGTTCAGGCCTTAAATGCACACCTATCTGGGTAGGCTCGGTTGGGTCTTTCTTATAAAAGTCTGTGGTGCTTTAAGAAGAAAAAAAACTTCTGCTCCTTAAAGAGACAAGATAAGATCAGCTATCAACACCCTGGAAGGCATTTTAACACTGGATCGGTAATATGAAGGGGTGGAACTAGATAATGTCTTAGATGTGCTTTGGCTCTTTAACTCTGAAAAACAAACAAAACATTTCATCACCTGCTACAGGTCAGTAGGAAACTTTCAGCAAGAGCAAACAGAGTTAGCTAAGCCACTGTCTTATTTAGCCCCTGACTTCAAGAACCACTCCAAAGAAACCTAAATAAACCATATATATATTTGCATTCCAGTTTCATAAAAAAAGGGAAATATGTTTACGGATAAGTACGCCTTCAGACTTTTATTGTATTCCATCTGCATACATATGCTAGACTTAAACAGAAAAATCAAGTTGAAAACAATAGCCCTAGAGCACTGAGCATACTTGTTACTAAAAGAATATTTAAGATTACATGAAGTTTGTTCTACCCTATGTTTAAATTAAGAAGGTCCATGATCACGTTAACTTGAAATGAGAATAGAGTTTAAGTTTCCAAACATGTTCGTTAACCTTAGTAAATCGGGGTTGGCCTAAATAAAATTCTAGAGCGCACCCTCTGGTGGCAAAGATATGCAATTGCTGAATAGCAGTTTTGTCCCAAGATAGCACACTGGGTATTGAGTAGCTAACATTTACGTAAGCTTTACTACATTTCAAGGACTGGCCCAGGTGCTTTCTATGGTAATGAGATAAACGGTTTCATAAAGACAGTTTTCAGTGTCATGGTCAGAACTGGAAGTCTTTTATGTCCAGAGTTCAAGCTATACCTTAAGATTTATTTTACTGTTTCCCCCACTCTCCTGTGTATTCTTGATACTAGGGGTGGCATCCAAACTTAGCACCTTCTACTACACCATTATTGCACCTGCTTGGACGTCTGAGCTGTGGACAAGCTCTGTAAGTCATATTTCTCTTTTACTTTCAGCTCAGAACCCTGAATTTCAAGTTGGCAAAAAATGGAAGCAACACAGTTCAGCACCTTATGAAAAGCATGCATTCTGGGATCTTTTAATTCAAAAAAATTATTTAACATTCATGACATGAGAGGCATTTAATAAAGAGCAAAACATGTATTTATATGATTACAGTCTGTATTTTTCAGTGATTGACATGGTCTTCAGATATTTTGAGTGTCCTATGTGTCTTATATAGTTAATTCCTGGACTTAGCACTGCAGCTGATAAAACTGGTGCTCATTTCTCAAAGGGCTTTGTTAAATATTACCAACCCAACCTGGGCCTACAGAGACAAATACTATTGTTCATTCTGATTATGAGTGTTCAACCCCTTCTTTAGAGAGTCCAAAGTCTCAGCACTCATACGACCCCGCCTCTTCAAAGTTGCAAATGCTCATGTGTACCAGCTGATCAGTCCCAGTTCTTAGCACGTTCTACAGGCCCAGATCCTCCGACTTTTTTAAGAAAACTAGAAAGTGTAGAAATTACCTAATTTTTAAATTTTGGAAACTTTGAACATAAAACAAAACAAACAAAAAAAAACTATGTGTGAAACACTGTCGAGTCAAAGAAAACAGGTTTCTGCCCAGAGGCATCCCTCTGGTTGCAGTTTTCAGCCTCTGCCCCCAGGACTTTTGAGGACTGAAGTTCAAGGCGCTCCTAGGAGAACTCCTTCTTGATCAGATCCTGAGGACTGTGAAGTAGAAACTCCAGAAGGGAAGGGTTGCTTCTGAGATGCTTCAGTCATGGTATCTGTCTCCTTGGGGTACCAGCACATGCTCTTACTTGGCAATTTCCATTATCTGACACTTTCATTGTTTCAATGTATCCGCTGGTTTCCAAGAAAAGAGGGTGTTGTAGGGTGTTTACACAACCCATTTTTACTCCCTCGGTAGGCAACCAGAGTCATGACTTCTTGGTTGTTAAAACCTGACCTTCAGCAAAAACCCACCCCAGTTTTCTCCGTTAGACTATATCTCTAACAGGGACTGTGAAATCTTCAGGAAGACAGAGGCACTAAGACCGCACAGATTTAAAATGGGGTCAATGCATCACTGCATTTTCAGCCATATGAAGAGAAGACGCCTCCTTGAAGAGTCAACTTATTCTTGTCACATCTTTCATAATTAACTGAGGAAAAGGAAGATATGACAGGGTTTTCATTTCGGAGGAGATTTGCTCTGGGTCTGTGCAGCTTTACAATTTAAATATCTGCTGGTCTGCATAGGTGTTAAATGTGTACCTTAAATAAATTCCGTAAGCACTGCCCTCAACTCAAAACACTCTCAAATACAGAGCTGTCTTATACTGACACAGCATAGATATAAAGTCACATGGACTTGGGCCATTCAGAGAAAAAAATACAAAGGGAGTTTACACTTTCTAGGAGGAAGAGCTAAGAAACAGATACCTCTGCATAAAAGCAGACCTTGTGGAAGTTTTAATAGGAAATCAGGATAGAGACCCGCAGAGAGGGTTTGAGGAAACACTAAGGGGTCCCGTGCAGAATCCTCAGGCCACCTGCCAGAACACCAGAGGCTGATTATTACACATACACAGTGGGACTTGAAAAGTTACAGGTTCAGCAGCTTGATGGTTCTTCAACAAGATTGTGGGGACATTGTTCCTTTTTTATTTGGTTTCTTTAAAAGATAAATGGAATAAGGGCTTTTCGAGACTTGGGGTAGTCCTCAAACATCTTGACGTAGAACCTAAAAGACAAGAAAGGACTCATTATAAATATAACCAAGCAGTGGTCAACCACGGGGTTTTGAACTGTTTGAGGTCCCTCTGACAAATCAGCCTGCAGTCATCCAGGGCCTGCCTCTTCCAGGCAGCTATCTGTCTCTCTTCTCCTCCCTCCTGTACCCTATCTCTTGTAAATATTGAAGCTTCTCAAGTTGAGAAATAAAAAGCAATAGCCAGAGGATCACAATGTGATGAACATACCTGATGCCACCAATTTACACACTTAAAATGATTAAAATGAAAAACTTTGTTATGTATATTTTACCCATAAAAAATGGAGCCAGAAAGAATTGCTCAGTGGATTCAGTTGAGAAATACAGAGAACCAGAGACCCCAAAAAGCATGGGCAAGGTTAGCGCTAGAGAACCGGTCATGTTCCCAGGGAAAATATCCCTTTATGAGGCCTGGGAATGCCAAGAAAACGTTACCTTGTATGACGGGTTGAATGGCGTCCCCTCCAAAAATATATTCTGAAGTTCTAACCCCAAGGACCTGAGAAAGTGACCTTATTTTGGAAATAGGTGATTGCAGATATAATTTATTAAGTTGAGATGAGTCATACTGGCTCAAGGTGGGCCTTTAATCCAATACAGCTGGCGTCCTCACAATTCAGGGGAAGGAGAGACACAGAGACAGAGACACACAGGGGCGAAGGCCACGTGAAGACAGAGGCGGGCATCAGAGTGATGCAGCTGTAAGCCAGGAACACCACGGATCGCTGGCCACCGCCAGAAGCTGGAGAGGTGAGGAAGGATTCTTCCCTCCAGCCTTCAGACTTCTGCCTCCAAAACCGTGAGGGGGAAAGAATGGCTATTCTTTAAGCCACCCAGGTGGCGGTCATCAGTTTGGGGTGCCCCAGGAGACTAAATACCTTCTTCAAAAAGGCTTTCTCTTTATGTGACCAGGCTGTTCTCTTAACTAGTTGAAGCCGGTAGCTCTCAAGCTATAATCAAATTGATACACTCTGTTCAAGTGCCAGAGTTTGAACTGGGGAACAGATAGGAATAACGTGTCACCGGAGATGGCTGCTTCTCCACGCTGTGCTTTGAGGCCTGTTGAGCCGCCTCTCCCAAACCCCAGTGAGCCCGATAAAAAGGAAGCCCTCTAGCCTTCCCGTCTTAAGCAGGCTGACAGGAGAGGACAGGGCCCCCGTTTGGATTTTGCTGTTGTGCCAGCTGGAACCCTCTGATGGAACTGCTATTCCTCCTCTGATCCAGTCCAGCAGCATCCCCGCCTCTCAGGGGCCCCTCCAACAGAGAGCTGACGCCCTGTCCCCTCCCCCGCCCCTCTGACCTCGGTGGGCAACAGGCCTGCCTGAATGGGGGAGAACTGATGCACTGACCCCTCACAGCTGGGGACTCTCCGCACCTCCCCGCCAGCCCAGGCAGGGGCAGGGGGAGTTCATGAGGACCCTGGCTGCTTCATTCATTTCTAACAGGTCTCTGCAGATGTTCCACTCCCAGTAAGAATACCCATTCCTACTTTAACCTTCAAAACTATGAAATGAATCATTAACTGGACTAAAATACCCACATAAGAGTCTAAGGGGTTCCTTCAGGGCCCTGGTTCCAAGTCTATCCTCCCTTTGGACATTCCTCCCCTTTCTGTCACCGGTAACCACAGGCGCTCTCTTTCCTCCAGCCCCATTTCAGAAAAAGGATCTGAAACGCGCCTTAAAAGCTGATGGAAACTTAGCATGTAACCCTTTCCCTTCCAGCGATACTTTTACTTAACTCTTTTGTCCCCACCCCATCCCACCTTGCGGGATTGGAAGGAAGGTGGGAGTTAGTAAAGCTTTTGGCTCCCCTGACAGTGGAAAGACTCTACACCCCTGCAATTCCAAGAACGCCCCAGCAGATGGCACACTCCCAAGATTGTGCCACACATGTACACAATTGTTGACCCTAACTTTCCAGGAAGCCAGCAATGACCTTGGTTATGATTTGTGGAAGGCGGGGAAGGGGAAGGAGGAGAGTACCAAAGAAAGCTCTGGGGTTACACGGATTCCAGAAGATAATCTTGGAGTTTCCTGGAATCTCCAGTTACCTGAACCGTTAGCACCAAACCTAGAACTAAAGATGGCAGTCGCACTATGTACAGAACAGTGTTTTTCCCTGGTGGTCTTCTATCCTGGCTGTGCCTCAGAATTACCTGCGAAGCTCCGGGAAGTGCTACCCATGGTCCTACCCATGGAACACACTTGGAGAGATGTCGGGTACGTGCACTGAATTGGAGCATGGAAATGGAATCTACATCCTGTAGCTCCGGACTTTTACCTACAGCCCACTGACTGACAGCAGCCATTGCCAGCTCAGCCTGATATGAGGGCACACAGCCTGGGTCAACTAACTCCTGTGGACACAAACTGCTTCTCTCTGGGAAGCCTTCTTCAACAAGGCGGCAGGTGGCTTCCCAAATCACCTCGGGTGCCCCTGTCTACTTGGGTTTGGTTGTGCTCATAGGAAAAAAAAAAAAACCAAACTGTTACTGCTACTGTCATCCAGCTAAATTATTCTAACTTTAGGGAAAGCCCAAGAAGTCAAAAATTTACCCATCTGGATTCCTGTATCAGCTTTACCTTGTAAAAAACAAATCTCTTAGGTTTCTAAATCTAACTCTATGTGTTAATAAAAGCTTGTTTGTAGAAGAAAGCCACATGGATGCTGACACTTTGATTGAAAAGTTTACCTATGATGGTGAAGAGCTCGCAGCCCAAGGAAACAAAGTGAGAAAAATGCAAATGCAAGTGCTGGAAGGGACCAAGTGGCCAAGGCATAGCCGATCCATTCAATGATCTCACCAAGGAAATTGGCTCCAGAAACGTACGTGAACAAGCCACCTGTGTGCAGAAGAACCAGCAAGTCAATCATCTGCGTTGGACCATCACCATGTTAAAAATCCCTCTGCTTTGTTACAAAGTACACAAGGCACCTAAGAAGAATGTGGGGCTGGAGACTGCCTTCAGACTTATGGAAGTTTGGTGGAATCCTCTTGCTGAGAAGGGAAACAAAGTATCAGCAGCCTGAAGCCTTTGGAACATCCTGGAATTGTGAGGAGTGTCCCCAACTGCTGGATGGGCTCATCCAGATCTCCAGCCACTGCTGGACCACTGGCTCTGGACAGGACAAGGATGAGGTGCAGATGGCCTGGGGTTTGTTTCACTCTATGAAGTAACATTTCCAAGCATCTGTCACCTTCTCACTCCTTCCCCGGACACCCACACTGCCCATCAGCTCGAATCACATTCACTGTCACACAAAGTGAAACAACACACCATGTGAAAATAATAAAAACCTGAATTGATGTGAAAAGTAGTCAGACTCTGCTTTGGCATTTGCTCTCCCACTTCTGCAAAGCAGTACACTCTGTTCACATTTAAAGTACAGAGTGAGAGCTGCAGGGTTTTTGCCCGGAGACCAGGGAAGTCTGTTTCTAAGGGTTTTAAAGGTTACCTTTTCTATCCAACCACTATTTCTAATCGCAAAACTATAACTAGAAATCAATGCACTCAAAATTTCTGCCCCACTCTAAGCTGGGAAAGTTTTACCCAAAACAATTTTTTTCTTTCCATACTTATATAAAGACTATTTCATTTTTAAGTCATTATCTAACACAACTTAGTAGTTGGAAACTAATCTTGGCAATCTAGCTTTTAAGAGCTTTCTCTGCTCTTCTTTGTTTAGTCACTGTGCAAAGACTTAAAAATCAAAGCCCCTGAAAGTTATCATCCTTAAGGATGACACTGCATCCAAGGATCCTGACCTAGAATGGCCCCGGGCCCCAGGAGGAACCACTGGCCTACTACGAAGTCTCTAAACAGTCCATGAATATAAAAATGGTATATTTCAACCTACAGTATTATTTTTGCTTGATATAGATACTGTGAGGATGTTAGCAACATTCAGTTATTTAAGTGTGCTACAGAATTCTAAATAGCTTTGTCATTACTTTTTTTAATCAGTAGATGTTAATCTGTGCTAACATCATGCCATAATTCAGTACTTTTTTAAATGTAAATAAAGGGTTATATTTACATCAAAAAAGATGGGAGCCATGGACCTACACAAATACCCACCTAAAAATGTTGAAGGATGACTTGGACTAATTTACTCCCACATACTTTTTTATCTGTCAGCCTCACACCCTGGGTGTTACTTAGGAACAGCAAGGACTTCAAATATTCTGTGCCTTTATCTCCAAAAAAGGCACTTGTAAGACTTCCTATCCTCATTTTTGATTAACTAAATGTGATTCTCTACACCTTTAAGGACATACAAGTGGCAGAAAATAAATAAATACTATCCCCGGCTATTCACTAGGTAAATCTAGTGAGACTGACTGAAGAGGAGAGATTTGCTGGACATGCATGACTCAGCTTTATTTGCTAACCTAGGAAGGAAAGACACCATGTACACATGATGGTTGAAACTTTGTGTCAACTGGACTGGGCCATGGAAGGCCCAGATATCTGGCCAGTCATTATTTCTGGGTGTGCCCATGAGGGTGTTTCTAGATGAGATTAACACTTGAGTTGACAGAGTAAAGCAGATTGTTCTCCCAGAGCTGATGGGCACCCAATCCACTGGAGGCCTGAATATATAGCAAAAGACAGAGTGGAGTTCCCACTGTGGCTCAGCAGTAATGAACCCGACTAGCAACCTGAGGATGCAGGTTCAATCCATGGCTTCGCTCACTGGGTTGAGTATTCAGTGCTGCTGTGAGCTGTGGCATAGGTCGCAGATGTGGTTCAGATCCTGAGTGGCTGTGGCTGTGGTGTAGGCTGGCAGCGGCAGCTCCAATTCGACCCCTAGCCTGAGAACTTGCACGTGTCACATGTGTGGCCGTAAAAAACAAAACAAAAACAAAAACAAAGGCAGAGTAAGGGCAAATTTGCTCTGTTTTTGAGCTGGAACAGGTCTTCTCCTGCACTCAGACTGGAATTTCCACAGAAGCTCTCCGAGTTCTCAGGCCTTAGGATGCAGACTGGAAATTACACCACCTACTCTCTGGGGGCCCCACCTTGCAGTGACAGATCATGGGATTTCTCAGCCTTCACAATCATGGGAGCCAATTCCTCATAATAAATCTCATTATCTATCAATATATGTATCAATTCTATTGGCTCTGTTTTTATGGAGAACCCTAATACAGCACATGATAATCACCCTAGTGAAACTAAGTGGCAGCCTACTTCCACCCAACCCCAAACCCTGTGCTCTGCCCACCTTCAGGGTGCTGTGATCATGAACCTTCCCCAGGGCTTTTGAACTTCTAGGTTCAGACCATGAAAGCAAATATGTTGTGGGGTAGGATGAGATGTGGAGGAAAAGTCAGGGGCATATTGGGAGGTAGCGTATCATTTGTTCACCCTGGCCCCTCTCCATTTGTTACTAACAGCATAATTCCTGGGACAGGCTCTCGAGGAAGAGTGGGAATCTGGAGACAGGGGAGACATTACCTTGTGGAATCTTATAGATGACTTCTCCAGGCTTCCTGAGCTGGCGCAATATATAGTCGCTGTGAATGTTGATTCCCATGCCCAAAATAAATAAGAACACACCTTGGCAAAGAAGAGAGGGAGAAGTGAAAACTGTATCCTGATTTTGGTGCTTTTCTCACAAGCTAAGTTTTTTTTCCTAAAAAATGAAGGGAAGGGCATTTAACTTTGAATTCTAGGAATGGTATGACGACATGGCAAGAAAAAAAGGGGGTCCCAAATGTGAATGGAGGGGCGGTGCTCTTTCAGAGACCAAAAGACTGAAAACACAGAGTGTCATGTGATGGTGGCAAGTGGGAGAAGAGAGAGGGAGGCACTACTGTCACGCAACGCTTAAATCATAAGCAAATAAATGAATGAATAAACAGCAAGCAAGCCTTTAGCTCACTGACAAATAGTCAAACCTTGTTTGGGAACCTCAACAGCCAACTCCAACCCCTTCTCCTTTGCCATCCTCCACTATAGAGGCTGGAAGGCTGAAAGGTGGTCTTGTGACCCAGCTATGCCAAGAGGATATAAAGGGAAGTCTTCTGGAGACTTCCTTGGAAATCTTTTCTGGTAAAAGGGGCAAAAGGGACTGGTGCCTCTACTGCCTCCCTCTCCCCTCATGGACAGATGTCATAACGTGAGCTGTAGGAACTGTCTTGCAACCGTGAAGTAGCTGTCATGAGGACGTGAAGTAACTATGCTTACAACAGTGGAGCAGAAAGAAAGCACCTAGGGTCTTAATGACATCAGTAAGCAGCTGAGAGATTGCAGAAGCCTTTGTAAGTTCTTGTTAAGTAAGAAATAGAAATTCTTCAGAGTTCCCTTGTGCGCAGTGGGTTAGGGATCCAGCATTGTCACTGCAGTGGCCCAGGTCATTACTGCGGCATAGGTTTGACCCCTGGCCCCAGAACGTCCATGTGTCTCAGGCACAGCCAAAAATAAAAATAAATAAATAAATCCTTAATTATTTAAGGCACTAGGAGTTGGCTTCCTGTGACCTACTGCTGAGAGCATTATTGACTGATATATCTACCCTTATGGCATGGCAGTAATTGAAGAGCCTGGCAAACCATTTTCCACCACTGCCCATTCACACACATATGACCCTCTCCATTCACCGGTACTGAAAGGGGCCTGGTCTGAGACGAGGAGAGCCAGGATCAGGGATGCTCGGACTTCCATCCCATTGGGCCCAGAAACACTCAGTGTTCCACACAGATGCCCAACCCCACCTCTCAGCAAAGCGTATTTGTGCTAATCAAAATACATCAGGCAAAAAGAACAGTGGGATTAAAAACAGTCAAAATCTGGAGTTCCTGCTGTGGCACAGTGGTTAAGAATCTGAAGGCATGGGTTCAATCCCTGGCCTAGCACAGTGGGTTAAGAGGATCTGGAGTTGCCACAGTGCAGCTTCGGCTTAAGTCGCAGCTGTGTCTCAGATTCAATCCCTGGCCCAGGAACTTCCATAGGCCATGGGTGTGGCCTTAAAAGAAATAAAAACAAAAAAAATCAAACAAATAAGCAGCCAGATCTACTTTCACCTCAATTTCTATGATATAAAACAATGCTTTTCAATCTTGCCTAGTCAATAGATTATTAGCCTGGAAGAAGGGAACCTGGGAAGGGACAGCAGTGGGGAGAGGGAAAGGGGGTGAGAGGGAGGGGAGAAGCACTAACAGTAGTGGAAAAGCAGAAACCTTAGATTCAATGTCTGTGTGTCCTTAGGCAAATCACTTCACCTCTCTCAGCCTCAGTTTTCTTATCTATAAGATGTAGATTCTTGCCCATCATTAACAAGTCAGCAAATAACAAATGCTGGAGAGAGTGTGGAGAAAAGGGAACCCTCCTTCACTGTTGGGAATGTAAGCTGGTACAACTGTTGGTGGGAATGTAAGCTGGAAAACAGTATGGAGGTACCTCAGAAAACTAAATATAAAAATACCATGACCCAGCAATCCCACTCCTGGGCATATATCTGGACAAAAATTTCATTGAAAATAATACATGCACCCCTATGTTCATTGCAGCACTATTCACAATAGCCAAGACATGGAAACAACCTAAATGTACATTAGCAGATGAATAGATTAAGAAGATGTGGTATATTCAGAAAAGAAAACCATGGACTTGGAGAATAGACTTGGGTTGTCAAGGGGGAAGTGGAGGGAGTGGGAGGGAGTGGGAACTTGGGGTAAACAGATGCAGAATGTTGCCTTCAGGATGGATTAGCAATGGGATCCTGCTGGGTAGCACTGGGAACTCTGTCTAGTCACTTATGATGGAATACATAATGTGAGAAAAAAGAATGTATACATGTATGTGTAACTGGGTCACCATGCTGTACAGTAGAAAATATATATATATAAATAAACGATAAAAAAAAGATGTGGTATATATACACAATGGAATACTACTCAGCCATAAAAAGGGACAAAATAATACCATTTGCAGCAACATGGATGAAACTAGAGACTCTCATACTAAGTGAAGTAAGTCAAAAAGAGAAAGACAAACACTGTATGATATGATTTATATATGGAATCTAATACATGGCAAAAAATGAACCTATCTACATAAAAGAAACTCATGGACATGGAGAACAGACTTGTGGTTGCCAAGGGGGAGGGAGGGGGAGGGAGTAGGATGGACTGGATGTTTGGGGTTAGTAGATGCAAACTATTACATTTGGAGTAGATAAGCCATGAGATCCTGCTGTATAGCACAGGGAACTATATCCAGTCACTTGTGATGCAACACGATGGAAGATAATGTGAGAAAAAGAATGATGTATATATGTATGACTGGGTCCCTTTGCTGTACAGAAGAAATTGGCAGAACACTGTAAATCAACTATAACCAAAAAAAAAAAAATCTTAAAATTAAAAAAATCTAAAATTAAAAAAAATTAAAAATATATATATTCTAACAATACCTGTCTTACAAGGACGGTATGAGACTCATTCATGGGTTGGTTCTTTCATCCATTTATTCAAATAATATTTATTGAGGTCTTACTACGTACTGTCCTAAACATTAGGGGTGTAGGAATGATAAAAACAGTCAGGGTGTCTGTTCTCATAGAGCTTACATTTCCATGGGGAAATAGAAATGAATTAAAATAACGAAAAAGTTAAAAATCACATCATATGCTACAAACCAGAAAGTCAAAGTAGGATAATGAGGTAGAGAGTAAACTGGGGTGGGAGGAGGCGTCTCTACTTTAGATGATGTCAATAGGGAAAGCTTTTCTGCAGATCTGGCATCATCCTATGATCTAAATAATGAGAATACAAAGATCTGGAGAGAGCATTCTGGTAGAGGGACTAACAGATGCAAAGGTCCTGAGGCTAGTACAGGTTTAGCATGTCTAAGAAACAGAAGGAAGGTGTTGCAGTTAACACTTTAAGACAGACAGGCAAATGAGGAGATGAACGGGATGATGTTTCAAAATCACACCAAGTTCTATGGGCCTTGGGAAGGAATTTGGGTTTTTGAGTGCAACAGGAAGCCATTGGCAGGTTTTAAGCAGGGGAGAAATAGGATCTGATGTCAGGTTTGTTTTTTCATGGCCACACCCACAGCATACAGAAGTTCCTGGGCCAGGAATTGAATCCAAGCCACAGCTGTGAAACTATGCCACAGCTTCGGCAATGCTGGATTATTTAACCCATGCGCCGGGCTGGGGATATAACCCACAGCTCCGCAGAGACCCTAGCCACTGCAGGTGGATTCTTAACCCGCTGTGCCATAGCAGGAACCCTCAGTTTATTACTATTACAAAAGAAGCATGTTTTGTGGAAAATGAAACACTACTTAACAAAAACAAGGAAACCAAGACACTTTATTCCTGCCACCCAGGAATTACCACCATCTGCCACCTGAGTGCATCTCCCTCCAGATCTTCATCTTATGTGATATGCAGGCACAGTCCAGCTTCCTCAGATGACCCCAGAACACTCTTCTAGCTGATTCGTGTAAACCAATGTCCAGTGGAGGAACCACACCTGACATCAGGTCATTATGTCCTTTAAGGCCATTTTAATCTAGGCCAGACCACTGCCTTTTTTTCATTACATTGACTTCCTGAAAACACCAGACAGAGGTCCCTCGGCATGGCCCCTTCTCTAGATAAGACTGGTTTATCTGCTCACGGTGGCCCTCATTTAACTTACTTCTTTATTCTCTGTATTTCCCATCACCCGACATAAGTCATTTTCGTGTGTGGTAATGTAGAGTTAGGTACATTTATTAGTTTCTTCTCAGTGTTGAGGAAGTTTTTTCATTTGGATTTTTAGAAACTTTTTTATTAAAGTATGGTTGATTTACAATGTTCCTTCCATTTCTGCTGTACAGCAAAGTGACCCAGTCATATATACATATACATTCTTTTTTTCATACTAAGTTATAAGGTTTAATGATTTAAAGGACAAAACTATATTAAAAGAAAATTTCTGCTTACCATCCCATTCTCTGTACCTCAAACCCTACAGATTCCATTTTCAAAATTAAGTTTCTTTTCTTGGAGTCCCTGTGGTGGCTCAGCGGGTTAAGATCCTGACTAGCATCCATGAGACTGAGGGTTTGATCCCTGGCCTCACTCAGTGGGTTAAGGATCTGGCGTTGTCATGAGCTGTGGTGTAGTTTGCAGACGTGGCTCGTGGCTCTGATCCTCATTGCTGTGGCTGCGGTGTAGACGGGCAGCTGCAGTTCTAATTTGACCCCTGGGAACCTCCATATGCCATAGCTGTGGCTCTAAAAAACAAAGAAATAACCACAATCACAACAAAAGCAGCATGCTAAATACACTGTGCACACTTTATTTAACCACATGTTCTGGAGCTGTCTCCACATGAGCACAGAGATGTTCCTTGCTCCTGTTTTGCTTTGTTTGGTTGTTTTTGTGGCTCCAGAAAGCTCCATTGTGTGCATGTCTCAGCATTCGTACAATGAATCCTCTGGCCGTTTCTGTGTTCAAATGTTCGCTCTGACTGCCGTGTGGAGAATGGGCTATTGAAGGCCAGAACCGGAGGGAGGAGGTTAGTCTGAAGGTCACTGTGCCAGTCCAGGCAGGAGGTCCTCATGGCTCAGAAGGATGAAGCAGTGCAGTCAGGGAGAACAGAGCCCAGTTGGCACAGGTTTTGGAACTAGATGCAGCTGCACTAAGCTGATGGAGAGAACGTGACATGTGATGTAAAGAGAGGAATGAAGGATAATCTCTGCCTTTTTCGTCTGAGCCAAAATAATGTACAAGCCGTTGAAACCTATACTTTTTTTTTTTTTGCTTTTTGCTTTTTAGGGCCCCACCAGTGGCATATGGAAGTTCCCAAGATAGGGGTCTAATCAGAGCTACAGCTGCCGGCTGACACCACAGCCACAGCAATGCCAGATCCGAGCCACGTCTGCGACCTACACCACAGCTCACGGCAACACTCGGTCCTTAACCCACTGAGCAAGGCCAGGGATCGAACCTACAACCTCATGGTTCCTAGTTGGATTAGTTTCTGCTGCGCCACAACAGGAACTCCTGAACCAATACTTTAGTAAAGAATTTAAGTTTCTGGAGTTCCCGTCGTGGCGCAGTGGTTAACGAATCCGACTAGGAACCATGAGGTTGCGGGTTCAGTCCCTGCCCTTGCTCAGTGGGTTAAGGATCCGGCGTTGCCGTGAGCTGTGGTGTAGGTTGAAGATGCGGCTCGGATCACACGTTGCTGTGGCTCTGGCGTAGGCCGGTGGCTACAGCTCCGATTTGACCCCTAGCCTGGAAACCTCCCATATGCCGCAAGAGCAGCCCTAGAAAAAAGCAAAAAGACAAAAAAAAAAATTTAAGTTTCTCTCACAGATAATGAAAAATCACAGTAATGATCAGTGATCAGTGTTTTCTTCTGAATTAGATGGGTGATCAGGAAGTCTCTCTGGAGAGGTGCCAATTAATAGAAACCTAAATAAAGGGGATGTAGTCTCTACAAAAGCTCTGGGGCAGGACAAGTTTGACCACTTCAGGACCAGCAGGAAGGCCACTGAGGTTACAGCATAGTAAGTGAGATGGATGCAGACAGGAAAGGAAGTCAGCAAATGAGGCAGGACCAAGAACGTTTGAGTTTCATAGGCAGTGGTAAGGAATTTGTACTTCATCCTGAGAGTAGCAGAAATGTGTTGGAGAGTTTGAGATGGGGAATGACATGTTTTTCAAAGACCTCCCAGGCTGCTATATGGAGAAAAGACTAGGGTGGAGGGGAGAACGGGGGAGGATGGGATCCCCCAAAGGCTACTGCCAGGAAGGGGAGGGGTGATGGTGATTTAACCTGCAGGAAGGGGTATTAACTGGGTCGTGGTGAGAAGCCGTCAGATTTACTTACCTAGGCTAAACCGTATGTCTGTGTACCACTCAGCAGGGTATTCGGCGCAGTAAACCAGATAGTAGCCTTGAAGGAGTCCATTTCCCATGCAGAAGACAAAGCCTCTGAAAAGGAATACAACTGGAAAAGGCCTCCCTCTAGTGAGCAGTGAGTAAACAAATGTCCTGGGATGCATGGAGGAGAAAGATCAGGATCCGTTGTTAAAAAAAAAAATCAAACAACAAGATGAAGCAACAGACAATCACATCAAACCCATGTTTAAAAACCATTTCCCTTAAATGTACATAATGAAAGGACATTTTTGTCTGGTTCTAGAGCAATCATTTATGCTATTATTTGTCTTGTTTCATTAAAAATGCATAATGGCCACCATAACAACAGCCTTGCAAGGTAAATTCAATCTTTATAAATTAATAAATTCAATCCTACAAACCCAGGACTGGAGATCAGCTTTCTATAGATCCAGATGTGAAGTCCAGATTTTACTGGAAGAAAGGTAGGGCCTGGTTTATTCCACGTAGCAGTGAAACTGCATTTTGGTAGCAGCGACTCAATCTTACGGATTTCCATACGTCTCTCTAACATGATTCAATTACTACTAGTGCAGCATTTCCTAGAAAGCGGGCTACAGAACTCCTTGGGAAAAGAGAGTGATTTCTCTAAATGTTAGGAACCATGAATCTAGAGGAAACTAGGAAGACATTAAAAACATAAATAATCTCAAAATTAAAACTTACCCAAGATATAATGCTAAACACTCAACACCAAGCTACATTCTGTTCATAATTTTTCTTCTTTTATGTTGCAATATAACCATCATACAGGAAACTTCATAAATCTTAGTGAAATGGTTTAATAAATTACTATATAATAAATATCCACAAAGTCACTAACCGAGAAATGGGACACTGCCAGCACACCAGAAACCTCCTCTAAGTGCCCCCCTGTTCACAGTACCATCACCCCAGAGGTAACCACCATCGTGATTTTTGTAATAATCATTTTCTTTTGCTTCTTTACAATTTTACCTCATTTGTATGCATCTCTAAAAATATAGTTTATTTTGCTCATTTTAAATTCCTTATGTTTCTGAGGCTCCAGTATGTTATTATGGATAGCTGTGGTTCATTTATTTTCATTGTTGTATATTACTGTCAAGTATGAATATACAACATTTTACTTTGATGAATATTTGGCTTGCTTCCATAGTGTTGTACCTATTCAAAGATGATTTTCCTATTATTTTAATGATTTTAATTCTATGTTTAAACCTTTGATACATTTGGAACTTATGTTGCAAGAAATTAAATAAGAATCCAATTTACTTTTTTCCATAATGCTAGTGAATTTACTAAATGTCTCTTTCTCATTGACATGCATTGCCATTGGTATTATATACTAAATTATCACACAGATTGGTTCCTCTTCTGGACTCTTGTTTCTGTTCTACTGACCTATTTATTGCCAGTACTATGCTATTTTAATCATTGTACTTTTAAAATATGTCTTAATACTAGGCGGGACTAGTATTTTTATATCATTACTCATTTCAAGGATTTTCAAGTTACTCCTCATTGTTTATTCTTCATGTGAACTTTAAAATACTTTAAAACTTGTGAAATGCTCCTTCTGCAAGGTCAGAAATACTATTAATCCTTAAACAATATGGGTTTGAACTACTCAGGTCCACTTACACATAGCTTTTTTTTCAACAGTAAATACTATAGTACTACACTGTACTGGGTTGGTTGAAGTAGCAGACACAGAATCTCAGATAAAGAGGAATAGCATTTACTGAGGAACCATGGATATGGAGAACTGACCATGAGTTATGCATGGATTTTCAACTGCTTCAAAGGTCATTGCCCCTAACATCCACTTGTTCAAGGGTCAACTGAATTCTTAAATTTAAAAATTAATTAAGAGAGTGAAATGGCAGGAGGACCTCCAAGAATATTCCTCCATAAAAGCAAAAAAAATTTAAAAATTTAAAAAGGCAAAAAAGAATCTGGAGAAAAAGTCAGACCTCTGGATATTAACCAACTGCAACCTGAGAACCTGAGAAGCATTTAGGCAGAAAAAATGGCCGAAACTCAGGAAGAGCAACCAGCCCATGGCATCTTAACTTTCCCTATTTCACACTTTCTGCTCTTCACAGCCTCCAAAAGTAACAGCCTCCATTCCAAGCATTGGAGGGAGCAAACTGGGCTGAAACTCATCCCCAAAGAGAAGTCATTATTTTACCTGTCTGGTGCTTCCCTGGAAAACTCCACTAAAAAGGCCTGTCTTTATTCCAGCTCGCTCAAACGTACCCAGGGCTAAAAGTTTCTGGGGCTGAGGGGATATTTATAAATGTTTGAGCAGCACAGTAGCCTGAGGCAATGGATAAGAGGTGGGGCAAATATTAGACTAATCAAAAAGCTTAAAAGACTGAGGGATGAGATGCCCGAAGGGGATTTGAAAATCTCATACTTATTTCTGGGAATCTAGACAGTCATGCACAAACATGCATAAGGCCATGTGTATGCTCAAAAGAAGACCAAAAAATGTCCTAAGCTCTCACCTCTGACTGACCTTGAAGAGTGCACAAATGCCAAGTAAGGCCAAAGCAGAGTTGTAAACTACATGAGTGATTGTTAAAGGACTTCTCTAACATACATACACGGTGGCCCTTAGCAAAGACTACAGGATCTACTGGTTATAAGTGTGTAAGGAAATCTCCGTCCAGTCATTAACACATCATTAAATAACCAATTAGTGGCTTCGGTTGCCACAACAACTAAGTAAATGCTTCACCGAATGAATTCAGAAAAGCCTGTAGGCAAACAACAGTAACAACACATCCTGGGAGGCAAGGAGAATCTGATTTCCGAGCTGCTACAATTTTATGTGACATGATTAGTTTCAACAATATACTATGGAACATATGAAGAAACAAGAAAGTATGACCCATAAATAGGGGGAAAAAGCAACCAATTGATACTGCCTCTGAGAACTCCAGACATTGAAGTTACTAGGCAAAAACTTAAATTATTTTAAATATGTTCAAAGAGCTACAGGAAACCATGCCTAAAAAATAAAGGAAAGTCTAAGAATGAGAGAATGTCAAATAGAGAATTTCAAAAAAGAGATAGAAATTATAAAAAAAAAAAAGAACCAAAAAAAAAAATTTGGAGTTGAAAGGTACAACAACTGAAATGAAAAATTCACTAGAGGCCCTCACATCAATGGACAGATCCTCTAGACAGAAAACCAATAAAGCAACAGAGATCCTAAAGGAAACAATAGAAAAGTTAGACTTCATTGATAGCTTCAGGACACTACATCCAAAAAAAGCAGAATACACATTCTTCTCAAATGCTCATGGAACAGTCTCAAGAATCAACCACATATTGGGACACAAAGCTAACCTCAATAAATTTAGGAGCACAGAAATTATCTCAAGTATCTTCTCTGACCACAATGCCATGAAATTAGAAATCAACCATGGGAAAAGGTTAAGAGAAAAAATCTACTACATGGAGACTAAACAACATGCTACTAAAAAACCAATGGGTCCATGAGGAAATCAAGAAGGAAATTAAAAAATACCTTGAAACAAATGATAATGAAGACACAACCTCTCAAAAATCTATGGGATGCTGCAGAAGCACTGCTCAGAGGGAAATTTATAGCAATACAGGCCTTTCTCAAAAAAGAAGAAAGATCCCAAATTGACAACTTAACCCTCCACCTAAACGAATTAGAAAAAGGAGAACAAAAAAGACCTAAAGTCAGCAGAAGGAAGGAAATTATAAAGATCAAAGAAGAAATCAATAAAATAGAGACTCAAAAAACAATAGAGAATATTAATAAAACCAAGAGCTGGTTCTTTGAAAAGGTAAACAAAATTGACAAACCCCTGGCCAGACTCACTAAAAAGAGGAGAGAAAGAACCCAAATAACCAAAATTATACATGAAAAAGGAGAAATCACAACGGATACAGCAGAAATACAAAAAACCATAAGAGAATACTATGAACAACTATATGGCAACAAGTTTGACAATCTGGAAGAAACGGACAATTTTCTAGAATCTTACAGCCTGCCAAAACTGAATCAAGAAGAAACAGACCAACTGAACAGACCGATCACTAGAAATTAAATTGAAGAGGTCATAAAAACACTCCCTACAAATAAAAGTCCAAGACCAGACGGCTTCACAGGCGAATTCTATCAAACATATAAAGAGGAATTGGTGCCCATCCTCCTTAAACTCTTTCAAAAGGTTGAAGAAGGAGGAACACTCCCAAAGACATTCTATGATGCCACCATCACCCTCATTCCAAAACCAGACAGAGATACCACCACAAAAGAAAACTATCGCCCAATATCATTGATGAATATAGATGCAAAAATTCTCAACAAAATCTTAGCCAACCAAATCCAACAACATATCAAAAAAATTATAAACAACAACAACAACAAAAAAAAAGGAGTTCCCGTCGTGGCGCAGTGGTTGACGAATCCGACTAGGAACCATGAGGTTGCGGGTTCAGTCCCTGCCCTTGCTCAGTGGGTTGGGGATCCGGCATTGCCGTGAGCTGTGGTGTAGGTTGCAGACGCGGCTCGGATCCCGCGTTGCTGTGGCTCTGGCATAGGCCAGTGGCTGCAGCTCCGATTGGACCCCTGGCCTGGGAACCTCCATATGCTGCGGGAGTGGCCCAAGAAATAGCAACAACAACAACAACAAAAAAAAAGACAAAAAAAAAATTATACACCATGACCAGGGAGGGTTCATCCCAGGTTCACAAGGATGGTTCAACATACGCAAATCAATCAACATCATACACCACATTAACAAAAGAAAAGTCAAAAATCATATGATCATCTCAATAGACACAGAAAAAGCATTTGACAAAGTCCAACATCCATTCATGATCAAGACCCTCGCCAAAGTGGGTATAGAGGGAACATTCCTGAACATAATCAAAGCCATTTATGAGAAACCCACAGCAAATATAATCCTCAATGGGGAAAAACTGAAAGCCTTCTCACTCAAATCTGGAAAAAGACAGGGATGCCCACTCTCACCACTGCTCTTCAACATAGTTTTGGAAGTCCTAGCCACAGCAATTAGACAAACCAAAGAAATAAATGGCATCCATAGAGGAAGAGAAGAGATAAAACTGTCACTGTATGCAGATGACATGATACTATACATAGAAAACCCTAAGGACTCAACCCAAAAACTACTTGAACTGATTAATAAATTCAGCAAAGTAGCAGGATATAGGATTAACATTCAGAAGTCAGTCACATTTCTGTATACCAACAATGAAATATTAGAAAAGGAATACAAAAATATGATACCTTTTAAAATTGCACCTCACAAAATCAAATACCTCGGAATACACCTGACCAAAGAGGTAAAGGACCTATATGCCGAGAACTATAAAACTTTCATCAAAGAAATCAAAGAAGATGTAAAGAAATGGAAAGATATTCCATGTTCCTGGATTGGGAAAATCAATATTGTAAAAATGGCCATACTACCCAAAGCAATCTACAGAGTCAATGCAATCCCTATCAAACTACCCATGACATTTTTCACAGAACTAGAACAAACAATCCAAACATTTATATGGAACCACAAAA
The DNA here is from genome assembly GCF_016906955.1 of Phacochoerus africanus. Taxonomy (NCBI): domain Eukaryota; kingdom Metazoa; phylum Chordata; class Mammalia; order Artiodactyla; family Suidae; genus Phacochoerus; species Phacochoerus africanus. Next base: position 112,397,120 of record NC_062548.1, on the reverse strand, counting down.
GACCCAGAATCGCCAAAGCAATCCTGAGAAACAAAAACCAAGCAGGAGCCATAACTCTCCCAGACTTCAAGAAATACTACAAAGCCACAGTCATCAAAACAGTGTGGTACTGGTATCAAAACAGACACACAGACCAATGGAACAGAAGAGAGAACCCGGAAATAAACCCTGACACCTATCCTCAATTCATCTTTGACAAGGGAGGCAAGAACATCAAATGGGAAAAAGAAAGTCTATTCAGCAAGCATTGCTGGGAAACCTGGACAGCTGCATGCAAAGCAAGGAAACTAGAACACACCCTCACACCATGCACAAAAATACACTCAAAATGGCTGAAAGACTTAAATGTACGACAGGACACCATCAAACTCCTAGAAGAAAACATAGGCAAAACACTCTCTGACATCAACATCAGGAATATTTTCTCAGGTCAGTCTCCCAAAGCAATCGAAATTAGAGCAAAAATAAACCCATGGGACCTCATCAAACTGAAAAGCTTTTGCACAGCAAAGGAAACCAACAAGAAAACAAAAAGACAACTTGCAGAATGGGAGAAAATAGTTTCAAATGATGCAACCGACAAGGGCTTCATCTCTAGAATATATAAACAACTTATACAAACTCAACAGCAAAAAAGCCAATCAATCAATGGAAAAATGGGCAAAAGACCTGAATAGACATTTCTCCAAAGAAGATATACAGATGGCCAGCAAACACATGGAAAAATGCTCAACATCACTGGTTATAAGAGAAATGCAAATCAAAACTACCATGAGATACCACCTCACACCAGTCAGAATGGCCATCATTAATAAATCCACATATAACAAGTGCTGGAGGGGCTGTGGAGAAAAGGGAACCCTCCTACACTGTTGGTGGGAATGTCAACTGGTACAGCCACTATGGAGAACAGTTTGGAGATACCATAGAAATCTATCCATAGAATTTCCATATGACCCCACAATCCCACTCTTGGGCATCTATCCGGACAAAACTCTACTTAAAAGAGACACATGCACCTGCATGTTCATTGCAGCACTATTCACAATAGCCAGGACATGGACACAACCCAAATGTCCATCGACAGATGATTGGATTCGGAAGATGTTGTATATACACACAATGGAATACCACTCAGCCATAAAAAAGAATGACATAATGCCATTTGCAGCAACATGGATGGAACTAGAGACTCTCATCCTGAGTGAAATGAGCCAGAAAGACAAAGACAAATACCATATGATATCACTCATAACTGGAATCTAATATCCAGCACAAATGAACATCTCCTTAGAAAAGAAAATCATGGACTTGGAGAAGAGACTTGTGGCTGCCTGATGGGAGGGGGAGGGGGAGGGAGTGGGAGGGATCGGGAGCTTGGGCTTATCAGACACAACTTAAAATAGATTTACAAGGAGGTCCTGCTGAGTAGCATTGAGAACTTTGTCTAGATACTCATGTTGCAAAGAACAAAGGGTGGGGGGAAAAAATGTAATTGTAATGTATACATGTAAGGATAACTTGATCCCCTTACTGTACAGTGGGAAAATTAAAAAAAAAAATTTTTAAATTAAAAAAAATTCACTAGAGGGACTCAGCAGTAGACTTGAGAAGGGAGAAGAAAAAAATCAATAACACTAAAGGTAGATTAATTGAGATTATCCAGTTTGATGAATAGAGAGGAAAAAAGAATGAGAGAAAATGTAGAGATTCAGAGGTCTGTGGGACACACGAAGAATGACTAAGGGGCAGAAAGAATATTGAAGAAATAATGTTCAAAAACTTTTGAAGGAGTTCCCATTGTGGCTCGGTGGTTAATGAATCCGACTAGGAACCATGAGGTTGCAGGTTCGATCCCTGGCCTTGCTCAGTGGGTTAAGGATCTGGCGTTGCCATGAGCTGTGGTGTAGGTTGCAGACGCGGCTCGGATTCCGCATTGCAGCTGGGGCCGGTGGCTACAGCTCCAGTTAGACCCCCAGCCTGGGAACCTCCATATGCCATGGGAGCGGGCCCAAGAAATGGCAAAAAGACAAAAAAAAAAAAACTTTTGACATTTGATGACAAACATTAATCTACACATCCAAGAAGCTCAGTTAACTCCACATGGACAGACTCATAGATATGCCAACATAGGTACATCATGAGCAAACTGATGAAAAAGACAAAGAAAATCTTGAAATGTGAAGCAAAAGAGAGAGTTGCCAATTGACCCAGAAATTTCACTCCTAGGTTTCTACTCTAGGTAAATGAAAACATATGTTAATTCAAAACTTATACACAAATACATTATTCATAGTAGCCAAAAAAAGAGAAACAACCCAAACATCCATTAATTGATGAATGGATAAACAATGTTATAAATCCATACAATGGTGTATTATTAAACCATTAACAACATGGACAAATGTTAAAAGAAAACCCTAGGTGAAAGAAGCCAGTCACAAAAGGCCACATATTATATGATTACATGTGTATGAAATGTCCAAAATAGGTAAGTCCTTAGAGATACAAAGTACACTGAAGGTTGCTAGGGGATGGAGGATTGAAGAATGGGGAGTGACTATTACCAGGTAAAGAATTTCTTTGGGGTGTTGACAATATTCTGGAATTAGTGGTGATGGCTGCACAATTTTTTGGATATGCTAAAAACAGTGAGTTGTACACTTAATATGGTACATTTTATGGTATATGAACTATATCTCATTTTTTTAAATTAATTAAGAGAAAATTCTGGTAGTGTTGCCCAGAGGTTAAATCATAGGGCCTCGTCCACTTACTAGATGTATGACTCTGTCACTTAATTTCAGCTGCTCATCTCACATGGTTGTGAGGATTGAGTCTATATAGGCAAAGAGCTTAGCACAGGACAGATAATAAAAGCTGAGTCAATGTGTTTTCATTAACATCATCTTTATTAAGTTATTACTGGCATGGCTTTTCTATTCAGGTACAGATTGTTCCTTTCTACCCATTCAGGTCTTCTTGTGTGTGTTCCTCAGGAGGTTTTAAAGTTTCTTCATATATATTTTGCACATTTTAATGCTTAATAAAGGATTTTAAAAGTTTTTTTTTTTAATTCTGTTACTATATATGGGATTTCCCATTGACATCTACTAACTGGCTTACATATTCAACAAGACCTTTGATTTTTAATATTAATTTTGTTCCCAGCTGCATCCTGAACACTCTTATTATTTATGGTAGTTTTTCAGGACATTTTCTAGGATTTTCCAGGTATATTGGCATCTGCAAATAATGTTACACTCCTCTCTTTGAAAAGAATCTGGAAGCCTTCAGTCTCTGACCATGCTCTGGAATGATATAAATAGCATGGGAACTGCCCAGTCTTTAATATTTGGTAGTAGCCCTTTGTGAAATCTGTATTATTGGGAGGAGGAGTTGCTAATATTATTGATATTTGTAAGTATATATACATGTTTTCTTGCTGTTATAAACGTTTTATTGAGACAAAATTCGCACACATAAAATTCACCCTCCTTTTTAAAATGTTTTCTTTTTATGGACACACCCACAGCATATGGAAGTTCCCAGGCTAGGGGTTGAATCAGAGCTGTAGCTGCCACCCTATACCACAGCAACACAGGATCTAAGCCTACTACAACCCACAGCGATGCCAGATCCTTAACCCACTGAGCAAGACCAGGGATCAAACCTACATCTTCATGGATACTAGTCGGGTTCATTACTTCTGAGCCACAATGGGAACTCCCCAAAATTCACCCTTTAAAGTGCACAAGCTCCCAATCCTTCCTGCTGCATCCCCAACTACAAGTCTATTCTCTAAAGATAGGGAGTCTGGATTAGTAGAGGCAAACTAGTACACATAGGATAGAAGAACTCAAGGTTCTACTGTATAGTACAGGGAACTACAGTCTATATCCTGTGGTAAAGCATATTAGAAAAGAATATATGAATGTAGAACTGTCACTTTCCTGTATAGCAGAAGTTAAGTCAAAATTGCAAATCAACTGTACTTCAATTAAATAAAAATGAAATGCACTATTTTATTAAAATAAAAAATTATTTTTAAAAAATTTAAAAAATAAAGCGCACTATTCAGTGGTTTTTATTATATTCATGAAAGTGTGCAGCCATCACCAGTATCTAGTTTCAGAACAATTTCATCCCTCAAAAAGAAACTCCATACCTGGTGGCAGTCAATCCCAATATCCCCATACGTCCAGACCCTGGAATCACCAATCCACTTTCTGTCTCTAAGGACTTGCCTATTCCAGACATTTCATATACATGGAATCATAGAATATGTGGTCCTCTGTGTCTGGCTTCTTTCACTTAGCATAATGCTTCCAAGGTTCATCCATGTTGTAGCATGTATCAGTACTTCATTCCTTTTTTTTTTCCTCCTTTCACTGCCCCATGGCATATGGAGTTCCCACGCCAGTGATCAGATCCAAGCCACAGCTGTCACCTAGGCTTCAGCTGCAGCAATGCTGGATCCTTAACCCACTGTGCCAAGCCGGGGATCAAACCTCTGTCTCAGCACTCCCAAAATGCTGCTGATCCTGTTGTGCCACGGCAGGAACTCCCTGCATCCCTTTGTATAGACAAATAAGAGTTAATTGTATGGATATACCACATTTTGTTTACCCCTTTGTCAACTGACAGAAATTTGACATTTTTTAACTAATATGAATAATGCTGCTACGAACCTTCATATCTAGATTTTATGTGAAGGTATGTTTTCATTTCTCTTGGAAAGACACCTAGGAGTAGAATTTCTGGGTCTTATAGTTAACATTTTGAGGAATTAACAAACTATTTAACCAAAGTGACCATATCTGCTTACTTCTCCACCCCCCCAAAAAAAAACTCTAAAAGGGTACATGAAAAACTAACTTTAAAAGATACTTCTAGGGAGTGCTTATCGTGGCTCAGTGGAAATGAACCTGACTAGTATCCATGAGGAGATGGGTTCGATCCCTGGCCTCGCTCAGTGGGTTAAGGATCCAGCGTTGCCATGAGCTGTGGTGTAGGTTGTAGACACAGCTCAGATCTGGCATTGCTGTGGCTGTGGTGTAGGCTGGTGGCTACAGCTCCAATTAGACCCCTAGCCTGGGAACCTCCACATGCCTAAAAAGACAAAAAAAAAAAAAAAAAGATACTTCTATATAGAGGGCAGAAGGAAGGGAGAGGGTAAAGGATGGAAGGGATTGAGCAGGAAGTGAAACCTCACTGAAAATACCTCTTTTATATAGTTTTGAAATTTTGGCCATGTAAATGTCTTTATGTATTTAAAAATATATATATATATCAAAAATTGAAAACTATAAAATTGAAAGCAAACATGACCTCAAATGTATGTAAAATTGGTAACAATCACACACACAAAAATAATCATTTCAATTGACATTTGAACACAGTACTCTGACCATTTATCCTTAGTGGGTTATATTCATTCTAAGCACAGACAGAATAGCAAGCACATAATAAGCTTTGCTTACTTTTATTTTTACCAATAACGAATGGTATTATAACAAGTTATTTTATGAATACCGTCAGAGAGAAAACATGGAAATATGCTATTGTGATTAAAAACTAAGATCTTCAGTGTAAAAGAAAAAGATATAAAATCAAATGAAAAGCTGTCATGTTAAATTTGAATTGGAAATATCAATATGGATTCATGACTTTTAAAATTATCCCACTCAAAGATCAAGGAGAAATGACACACAAGCAGCAAAAGCACACTGAGCAACTAGGTCTTTATTTGTAAATACCATTCCCTAAAGAAAGTAGGGCACCATGAAGAAGTAGCTCATTCTAGATTGGAGGCAGGAAAAGTACAAGGTGAGCCAGAGATATTTTGTTGTGTTGGAAAGTAAGGAAATAACTGAAGGTTAAACAAGAGACAGGAGTTGTCAAAATTACATAAATGCCAACCAGAAAGAAATTCCACTGGCCAAATACGTGACAGACTGGGTATCAAAAAGAATAATGACAGCAGTTGATTATAGACATCGGTAAATGGATATGAGATTATAATGGATAATGTTAATCATTACTACCTCATCGTATTCTTATAAAAATGATATAAGATGATGCAAGAAAAAGTGTTGAACACAGGATAGTTGCTGAATAATTTGTTTCTCCTATTTATACACCATGAAGCTTTAAGGGCCTGAAGACGGCTTAAGTTCTTAGAGGGAAAAAAGGGTCCTAGAAGGCTACAGAAAGGCTATTAAAAAATAATCATTGGCCTCCCAATGAGGCCCTGTCAGTGTCAACAGTGGCTCCCAAAGAGGCTCAAATGACAAAGTCCTTGCCTTTTGAAAACCCAGAACACTGTGCCTCTAACCATTTTCCAAATTAAACCATGAATCCAACCAACCTTCTGGACATTTTTTTTTTTGTCTTTTTGTAGCCACACCCACAGCATATGGAAGTTCCTAGGCTAAGGGTTGAATCAGAGCTGTAGCTGCTGGCCTACAACACAGCCACAGCAATGAGGGATCCGAGCCTCATCTGTGACCTACACCACAGCTCACGGCAACATTGGATCCTTAACCCACTGAGTGAGGCCACAGATTAAACCCACATCCTTGTGGATACTAGTCAGGTTCATTAACCACTGAGCAATGGCGGGAACTCCCCTTCTGGACTTCCTAAGTCTGACTGCAAAGTCAGTACTCAATCGCATCTCACCCAAAGGAATGGGCATTAATCAGGAAAGGCTCACTACTATAATAAAAAACTCCAAAGAGTTTCCATGTAATAAAGGCTCATTTCTTGCTCATGTTATGGTGTGGAGGATTGTATAAAGGTTTTCTTAAAAGCCAGGCTGTAGGCCGGAAGTAACATATATTATTTGCACCTTCACTCCTTCGGTGCTACCCAACTGCAACAGAGACTGGGAAATGTGGCCTGGCTGCTCAGGCAAAGGCTCAGGAAAGCCAAGAGTCTGGAGAACAAATAAAATTCTTCTGACTGGAAAGGATTTGCTGCTGGAAAGAAAAAGCAGTTTAAAATAAATGGTTCAATGTAGAAAGTGACAAAAACAATGAAGAAGAAGGGGAGGAGAATCAGCCCAAGAGGATGTGGAGGGTTGCAGGTGAGATTTACCTTCAGATCTCAATATGGCCTTAGACTCAGTTTCCCTGGGGTTTGGGACCACTTTACTTCAATGCTCTCCTACATTTTTACTGTACATTTTCATTCTTTTGTGTTTGTTCTGATACAGAGTCTGATAATTACTCCAGAAATATAAATAAAGTTTTCTATCACTGCTGAATAAATATTCTTCTGGGGGACCCTTATTGGAAAGGGTTAACTGAAATTTCATTCCAAATTAAACTCAAGAAGCAACCTTTAAAATTACACACCTTGCACAGACCATCTAATATTTAACTAAGTCTTCTTCAAACATAAATGCTATTGCTAAGATTATCAAGCCTATTGAAGACATCTCACTATATGAAATTTTAGACTTCATTGTCAATCAAAATAAATTCATAGTCTATATATAAATACAAGCCTTCCGTGTATATTTGTTATTATAGTAATAATTCCTTCCTCAACCCCCATCTCCCCCTGCATCCACTATTCCACTTTTCCGCTTTCCTTTACAGCAAAACTCTTCCTGATAGGTGTCTATGCTTGCCATCTCTTCATCTTTTCTTCTTTTTTTCCACCACCCCTATAGAAAACTTATCTTGGCAAGACCACCAGAGAACCCCCTCATTTCCAAATCCCAGAGCCAATTTTCAGCTCTCCTCTTACTCGAGAAGTTAGTCACTCATCTTTCTGGAAACACTGTCTTCACTCAGCTTCCAGCACACCCCTTCCTCTTGGTTCTTTGATTTCTCTTCATTTTCCTCTACTTGTTTCTTTTCACCCCTTTGACTTCTGTATACTGGAGTGCCCTAGAGCTTAGGACTCTTTTCTTCTTTATTTACAACCACTGTAGATGTGATCACATGTAGTCTTACATCTTTTAATATCATCTAAAGAATGACAACTTCCACATGTATGCCTCCAAGCAGGATGTCTGCAGTCCTTGAATTCAGAATCATATACCCAAATTCCTAGTAGATACCTAACTCAAAATATATCTGAAACTGAATGCATCCAACCCCAAATCCAATTCCCCACCTTTTCCCAGACCTGTACCTCCCTGAGTCTGCCCCATCTCAGTTCATTCTTCTGCTTGCTCAGACTGAGGATGTTGAACCATCATTGACCTCTCTCTCCCTTTCTCTCCCCATAGAATCTATTAGAATCTGGCCATGCCCCACCATCTCTATCAAACAGGAAGATGACAAGAAAATCTCCAAAACTTGAAAACTAAACATCTCATTTCTAAGTTATTTATTTATTTATTTATTTATTTATTTATTTTTGTCTTTTGTCTTTTGTCTTTTTTTGTTGTTGTTGTTGTTGTTGCTATTTCTTGGGCCGCTCCCGCAGCATATGGAGGTTCCCAGGCCAGGGGTTGAATCGGAGCTGTAGCCACCGGCCTACGCCACAGCCACAGCAACGCGGGATTCGAGCCGCGTCTGCAACCTACACCACAGCTCACGGCAACGCCGCATCGTTAACCCACTGAGCAAGGGCAGGGACCGAACCCGCAACCTCATGGTTCCTAGTCGGATTCATTAACCACTGCGCCATGACGGGAACTCCTCATTTCTAAATAATTTATGGTGCAAAGAGGAGGCCTCAAGGGAAATAAAAAACTATACTGAACTCAATTAAGATGAAAATATATCAAAAATACGTGGGATATAGATATATTTTGCTCAGAGAAAAATCTGTAGTACTAAATACATACAATTGGAAAATAGAAAAGGTTTCAAAATTTCCACCTTAAGAATCTAGAAAAAAAAAAAAGAGCATAATAAATCCAAAGGAAGCAGAAGGAAGGCAACAGTAAAGATATGAGCAAAAATCAATAAAATTCAAATATTAAAACAATAAAATGAATAAAATGAAGATCCATTCTTTGAAAGGAGGAATAAAATTTACATTTAATAAGACTAATAAAAAAAAGAGAAAACATAATCAGGAAAGAAACAGAAGACAACATTACAGAACCTGTAAACATCAAGGGATATTAAAGAGGAGAGTTCCCACTGTGGCTCAGCATGTAAAGAACCCAACTAGTAGCCACAAGGATGTGGGTTCAATTCTTGGCCTTGCTCAGTGGGTTAAGGATCTGGCATTGCCGCAAGCTGTGACATAGGTTGCAGATGCAGCTTAGATCTGGCGTTGCTGTGGCTGTGGTGTAGGCCAGCAGCTGCAACTCCAATTCAGCCCCTAACCTGGGAACTTTCATATGCTGCAGGTACAGCCCAAAAAAGAAAAAAAAATAGAAAAGGATGTTAAAGAAATACTATAATAACTCTACATACATAAATTTGATGGTTTAGATGAACTGGAATAAGTCCTTGAAAACACAACCTATCACAACTTGCCTTAATGAAACATATCATTTGACTAGTCCTATAACTACTAAGGGAATTTAATTCATAATTTTAAACTTCTCAAAAAAGAAATCTCCGGGTCCAAATGCTTTCACTGGAGAATTCTACCAAACATTTAAAGGAGAATTAACATTAATTCTGCACAATCTCTCCATTTTATAAAGCTACTATGATTTTGATACACAAACCAGACAAATATAGCATAGAGAAAAAGAAAAAAAACTACAAGCCACTAACCCACATGAGTATAGACAGAAAAACTTTTGGAGTTCCCGTCATGGCTCAGTGGAAACAAATCCAACCAGGAACCATGGGGTTTGTGGGTTCAATCCCTGGCCTCGCTCAGTGGGTTAAGGATCTGGCGTTGCAGTGAGCTGTGGTGTAGTTCGCAGACAAAGCTCAGATCCTGCGTTCCTGTGGCTGTGGCATAGGCCAACAGCTGTAGCTCTGGTCTGGGTACCTCCATATGCCCAGAGGTTCGGCCCTAAAAATCAAAAAAAAAAAAAGAAAGAAAGAAAAGAAAAACTTTTTTTTCATTATAGCTGCTTATACTGTTCTGTCAATTTTCTACTGTATAGCATGGTGACCCAGTTACACATACAAGTATACAATCTTTTCTCTCACATTATCATGCTCCATCATAAGTGACTAGACATAATTCCCAGTGTTATACAGCAGGATCTCATTGCTTATCCATTCCAAAGGAAATAGTCTGCATCTATTAATCCAAAGTTCCAAATACATCCCACTCCTTCCCCCTTCCCGTTGTCAAACACAAGTCTATTCTCTAAGTCCATGATTTTCTTTTCTATGGAAAGTTTCATTTGTGCCATATATTAGATTCCAGATATAAGAGAAATCATATGGTATTTGTCTTTCTCTTTCTGACTGACTTCACTTAGTATGAGAGTCTTTAGTTCCATCCATGTTGCAGCAAATGGTATTATGTCATTCTTTTTTATGGCTGAGTAGTATTCCATTGTGTACTTCTCAGTACATCTTCTAATCCAATCATCTGTCAATGGACATTTAGGTTGTTTCTATGTCTTGGCTATTGTGAATAGTGCTGCAAAGAACATACAGGTGCATGTGTCTTTTTCAAGGAACGTTTTGTCCAGATATATGCCCAAGAGTGGGATTGGTGGGTCATATGGTAGTTCTAGGTATAGATTTCTAAGGTATCTCCATACTGTTTTCCATAGTGGTTGTACCAGCTTACATTCCCACCAACAGTGCAGGGGGGTTCCCTTTTCTCCACACTCCCTCCAGCATTTGTTATTTGTGGACTTATTAATGATGGCCATTCTGACTGGTGCAAGGTGGTATCTTATGGTAGTTTTGATTTGCATTTCTCTAATAATCAGGGATGTTGAGCATTTTTTCATGTACTTGTTGGCCATCTGTATATCTTCTTTGGAGAAATGTCTATTCAGGTCTTTTGCCCATTTTTCAATTAAGTTGTTGTCTTTTTGGCTGTTGAGTTGTATAAGTTGTTTGTATATTTTAGAGATTAAGCCCTTGTCAGTTACACATTCTCCCATTCTCTAAGTTGTATTTTTGTTTTCTTTTTGGTTTCCTTTGCTGTGCTTGTCAATTTGATTAGGTCCTATTGGTTTATTTTTGCTTTTATTCCTTTTGCTTTGGGAGAGTGACCTGAGAAAACATTTGTAAGGTTGATGTCAGAGAATGTTCTGCCTAAGTTCTCTTCCAAGAGTTTGATGGTGTCTTGTCTTATATTTAGGTCTTTAAGCCATTTTGAGTTTATTTGGTGCATGGTGTGAAGGTGTGTTCTAGTTTCATTGCTTTGCATGCAGCTGTCCAGGTTTCCCAGCAATGCTTGCCGAACAGTCTGTCTTTTTCCCATTTTATGTTCTTGCCTCCTTTGTCAAAGATTAATTGACCACAGGCATGAAGGTTTATTTCTGGGTTCTCTATTCTGTTCCATTGGTCTGTATGTCTATTTTGGTACTAGTACAACACTGTCTGGATTATTGTAGCTTTGTAATATTGCCTGAAGTCTGGGACAGTTATGCATCCTGCTTGGTTTTTGTTTCTCAGGATTGCTTTGGCGATTCTGGGTCTATTGTGGTTCCATATAAATGTTTGGATTGTTTGTTCTAGTTCTGTGAAAAATGTCATGGGTAGTTTGATAGGGATTGCACTGACTCTGTAGATTGCTTTGGGTAGTATGGCCATTTTTACAGTATTAATTTTTCTGACCCATGAACATGGAATACCTTTCCATTTCTTTGCATCTTCTTTAAGTTCCTTGATTAATGTTTTATAGTTCTCAGCATATAAGACCTTCACCTCCTTGATCAGGTTTATTCCAGATATTTGATTTTGGGGGGTGCAATTTTAAAGGGTATTATGATTTTATATTCCTTTTCTCATATTTCATTGTTAGTATACAGAAGTGCAACTGACTTCTGAGTGTTAATCTTATATCCTGCCACTTTGCTGAATTTGTTGATCAGTTCAAGTAGTTTTGGGGTTGAGTCCTTAGGGTTTTCTATGTATAGTATCATGTCATCTGCATACAGAGACAGTTTTACCTCTTCTTGTCCTATTTGGATGCCTTTTATTTCTTTTGTTTTTCTGATTGCTGTGGCTAGGACTTCCAACACTATGTTGAATAACAGTGGTGAGAGTGGGCATCCTTGTTTGGTTCCAGATTTGAGTGAGAAGTCTTTCAGCTTTTCTCCATTGAGTATTATATTGGCTGTGGGTTTGTCATAAATGGCTTTGATTATGTTAAGGTATGTTCCCCCTATACCCACTTTTGTAAGTTTTTATCATGAATGGATGTTGGACTTTGTCAAATGCTTTTTCTGCTTCTATTGAGATGATCATGTGATTTTTTACTTTTCTTTTGTTAATATGGTGTATTATGTTGATTGATTTGCATATGTTGAACCATCCTTGTGCACCTGGGATGAATCCCACCTGGTTGTGGTGTATGATCCTTTTGATATGTTGTTGGATTCAGTTGGCTAAGATTCTGTTGAGAATTTTTGCATCTATATTCATCAAACATGTTGGCCTATAGTTTTCTTTTTTGGTGGTATCTTTGTCTGGTTTTGGAATTAGGGTGATGGTGGCATCATAGAATGTCTTTGGGAGTGTTCCTTCTTCTTCAGCCTTTTAAAAAAGTTTAAGGAGGATGGGTATAAGTTCCTCTTTGTATGTTTGGTAGAATTCACCTGTGAAGCCATTTGGTCCTGGACTTTTATTTGTAGGGAATGTTTTTATGATATTCAATTCCATTTCTAGTGATCGGTCTGTTCAGTTGATCTAGTTCTTCTGATTCAGTTTTGGCAGACTGTAAGTCTCTAGAAAGTTGTCCATTTCTTCTAGGTTGTCAAATTTGTTGGCATATAATTGTTCATAGTATTCTCTCGGTTTTTTGTATTCTGTGGTATTTGTTGTGACTTCCCCTTTTTCATTTCTTATTTTGCTTATTTGGGTTTTTTTCACTCCTCTTCTTGATGGGTCTGGCCAGAGGTTTGTCAATTTTGTTTACCTTTTCAAAGATTTTATTGATTTTTTTCTATTCTTCTTTGAATCTCTGTTTTATTGATTTCCTGTCTGATCTTTAAGATTTCCTTCCTTCTGCTGACTAGGTTTTGTTTGTTCTTCTTTTTCTAAATCATTTAGGTGGTGGGTTAAGTTGTCAATTTGAGACTTTTCTTCTTTTATGAGGAAAGCCTGTATTGCTATGAACTTCCCTCTGAGCACTGCTTTTGAGGCATCCCATGGATTTTGAGTCGTTATGTCTTATCATTTGTCCTGAGGTATTTTTTAATTTACTTCTTGATTTCCTCATTGACCTATTGGTTTTTTAGTAGCATGTTGTTTAGTCTCCATGTAGTCAGTTTTTTCTTATTTTTTTTCCTGTGATTAATGTCTGGTCAGAGAAGATACTTGAAATAATTTCTATACTCTTGGGGAATTCCCACTGTGGCTCAGTGGTTAACGAATCCAACTAGGAACCATGAGGTTGTGGGTTTGATCCCTGGCCTTGCTCAGTGGGTTAAGGATCCAGCATTGCCATGAGCTGTGGTGTAGGTTGCAGACACGGCTTGTATCCCACATTGCTGTGGCTCCAGAGTAGGCCGGCAGCTACAGCTCCAATTGGACCCCCAGCCTGGGAACCTCCATATGCCACGGGTGCAGCGCTAAAAAAGACAGAAAGACAAAAAAAAAAAAAAGAGAGAGAGAAAGAATTTATATACTCTTAAATTTGCTGAGATTAACTTTGTGCCCCAGTGTGTTGTCAATACTTGAGAATGTTCCAAGTGCACTTGAAAAGAATGTATATTCTGACTTTTTTGGATGTAATGTCCTAAAAATGTCAATTAAGTCTAACTTTTCTGTTGTGTCCTTTAGGATCTCTGTTGCCTTACTGATTTTCTTTCTAGAGGATCTGTCCATTGATGTGAGTGGGGTGTTAAAGTCTCCTACTGTTATTGTATTCCTGTCAATTTCTCCTTTTATGTCTGTTAGTATTTGTTGTAGGTTATCTGGGTGCTCCTATATTAGGGACATATATATTGATGATTGTGATGTCCTCTTCTTGCATGGACCCTTTTATCATTAAATAGTGTCCTTCTTTGTCTTTCTTTATGGCTTTTATTTTAAAGCCTCTTTTGTCTGAGATGAGTATTGCAACTCCTGCTTTCCTGTCTTGTCCATTGGCATGAAATATCTTTTCCCATCCCCTCATTTTCAATCCATCTGTGTCCTTTGCCCTAAGGTGAGTTTCTTGTAGACAGCAGATTGAAAGTTTTTGCTTTTTTATCCAATTTGCCACTCTGTGTCTTTTGAATATCCATTGATATTTAAGATATTTATTGATAGTTATGTATTTATTGCCATTTTAAACCTTATTTTCCTGTTGATTCTATGTATCTCTTTTCTTCCTTTCTTTTTTTCGTTGGATGGTTTCCATTTATTTTATGCTTGAGAACTTTTAAGTTTTTGTGAATGTGATGTTTAGTTTTGATTTGCGGTTGCTCTGTTTTTTAAGTATGTTAACCCCTTCTTATATCTGCTTGCTTTAGCCTTATAGTCATATAGGTTCAAACACATCATTAAAGTTAAAAAAAAGAATCATATTTTCTTTCTTTCCTTCCCCACATTTTATGATATTGATGTCTTTTTATTTATTTACTAAACCTCTTCATGTTTAGATCTGTATGCCAGCTAATTTAAGTGATTGCTTACCAATTGTGGTTTCCTCCATTCCATTTCTTTTTTTTTTTTTTTAATTTAGAGAAGTATTTCTTTTAGAATGGGTTTAGTATTGCTGTACTCTTTTAGCTTTTGTTTGTTGGAGAAATTCTTTATTTCTCCTTCTATTCTAAATGATATTCTTGCTGGATAGAGTATTCTAGGTTGCAAATTTCTTCCTTTCAGAACTTTAAATATGTCTTGCCACTCCCTTCTGGCCTGTAGTGTTTCTGGAGAGAAATCAGCTGATAGCCTTATGGGAGTTCTCTTATAATTAACACTTTGTTTTTCTTTTGCTGCCTTTAGGATTCTCTCTGTAAGTTTCGCCATTTATATTAATACTATGTCTTGGTGTGGGCCTGTTTGGGTTCAACTTGTTTGGGGGCCCTCTGGGCTTCCTGTACTTGATATCAGTTTCCTTTAGATTTGGAAAGTTCTCAGACATAATTTCTTCAAATACATTTTTTCTTTTCTTTTTCTTTTTTTTTTTTTTTTGTGCTCTTGTTTTTAGGGCTGCACTTGCGGCACATGGAGGTTCCCAGGCTAGGGGTCAAATTGGAGCTGTAACTGCTGGCCTACACACAGCCACAGCAATGTGGGATACAAGCCACATCTGCAACCTACACCACAGCTCACAGCAATGCAGGATCCTTAACCCACTGAGCAAGACCAGGGATCGAACCCACAACCTCATGGTTCCTAGTTGGATTTGTTTCCACTGTGCCACAACGGGAACTCCTTCAAATACATTTTCAATCCCCTTTTTTCTTCTCCTTCTGGAATTCCTATTATGCATAGATTGGCTCACTTTATATTATCCCACAGATCTCCTATGTTCTTTTCATGTTTTTTCATCTAGTTTTCTATCTGCTGTCCTGATTGGGTGATTTCCATTATTCTATCTCCCACATCATTAATTCATTCCTCTGCATTATTCATTCTACTCTTTACTGCCTTTAGCTCAGTTTGCATCTCTGCTTATGAACTTTATAGTTTTTCTGGGCTCTTCCTTATATTTTCTAGCTCCTTTCTAAGGGAATCTGCATCACTGTTTGTATCTTAATTCCTTGATATACAGCCTTAATTCCTTCAGTATTTTCACTATCTCCCTTTTGAACTCAATGTCTGTCAGACTGCAGAGGTCTGGTTCATTGTTGACTGCTTTAGGTGAATTCTCCTGTTCCTTTAACTGGGAATGGTTTCTGAGCTTCTTCATCTTGCTTATGTTTTTCTTTTTCTGTGAGTTTGGGGAAGCCAAACTGTATTCTTGTAAGGCTACTTCTATGAAAGAGTACCCCTTTGTATTTTGGGGGGGAAGGGTGGTTACTATTTATTTTTGGTGTGGGAGTTTGAATACTTGGTGTCTCTTTCTTCAGTGTGAGCAGGCTGTTATCCCCAGGATGCTCATTGTGTTTTTGGGAAGAGGGAGGCAATGGGTAGGGCCAGCAGACAGAGCCTGGTCACTGGGCTCTCAACAGCAGCAAGGACCTGCAGGAAGGTGGCATAGGCTACTCCTAGTTGCAGGGCCCTGGGAAGTGGTAATAAGCTCTAGGCAGAACTATAAGGTGACCAGGACATTTGGCAGTAATAGCAGCAGGGTGCATGAGATCCCGGGGGAATGAGTGCAACAACAGCTAGTGTTTGATTGCAATGCCCTCCTCCGAGGTGACTGGAACTGTGTGTGGTGCCTGTTCAGGGACCCCTTGTGGTAGTAGGCCATGCCCATCTCTGGAATCAGTGATAACTGCAAAGGTTTGCCCCCACCCCCTACAGTCCATGCATGAAGCAATCCATCTCACTTAGCCCACATAGGAGGTGCTGCACAGCCTGCTCCGAGTTGCAGGATTCTGGGAAGTGACAGAGATCAAGTGTGTGGGTACAGCCCAGAGCATTCGGCAGTGGCAGCAGCAGGGCCAGCGTGTTCCAAGGGGTGCCAGAGCACCAACAGGTGGTGTTCAGTCACAATGCCCTTCTCTGGGGTGCCCTTGAGGCGCCTGGGGCTGCAAGTGGTGCCTGTTCACAGACCGCTAGTGGTGGCGATCCACTCCCACCTCTGGAGCCAGAGATAACTGTGCTGATTTGCCCCCGCCTCCTTAGACCATGCAAGAGGCACCTCATCCTGCTTAACCCCCTCAGGATGTGTTGCACAAGCTGTTCCTAGTTGCAGGTTCCTGGAAAGGGACAGCGATCAAGCATCTGGGCACTGCCCAGAGCATTTGGCAGTGGCAACAGCAAGGTGTGCGTGTGCCCACGGGAACAAGAGCAACAACAAGTGGTGTTCCATCACCATGTCCTTCTCTGTGGTGCCCTCTGAGGTGGTTGGGGCTGCAAATGATTTTTGTTCAGGTATCCCCAGTGGTGATGGGCCACTCCCACCTTTGGAGTCAGTGATAACTGGTCGTTTGCCCCCACCACCTGCAGACCACACAGGAGGTGCTATACCAGCTTCTCCTAGTTGTAGGGTCTTGGGAAGGGACAGTGACCAAGTGCCTGGGTGCCACCCAGAGTGTTTGGCAGTGGCAGCTACAGGGTGGGTGTGTTCCCAGGGGAATGAGAGAAACAGCATATGGTACTAGGTAGGTGCTGCATCACATTTAGCCCCCTGATGCCCTTAGTCCACACGAGAGGTGCCTTGCCATCAGAAGCCTGCACAAGATGCATACAATCTTCCGTAAACGAGCAAGAGGCTTCTTGCCCCATGCAGCCTGCACCAGAGCTTCTGGTCCCCATAGAGTGGCAAGTGGCTTCTCACTGCCCGTAGCCTGCGCCAGAGCCACCCCGCCCTCTGCGAACCCCACGGGCATGAGTATGCTCTGGTGCAGGGAGTTTCCTATGGCAGTCTGCCCCTCCTCCTCTCACCCTCCCCAACAATGACACCTTACCTCTCCTGCGGGTCCAGTCCTTCTCCCAGGTTCCCTCTCACATGGTGTTCCCCTTCCCAGCCCATGGCATACCACTCCCTCACCCATAATGCACTGCACCTTAGCCCCTTAGGCAAGCTCCACACCACTGACCCCAGTCCTCTCCCAGGGACTGTCCTCCAGAGCCTAAGTCTCAGGGCCCAGCCGCCACCTGAGCATCTCAGGCTGTGGTGTCCAGGCCCGCGGTTCAGATGATCTGTGCAGCTCTCACTCTGCTTTGCCTTCTCAGTTCAGCTGCTACATTTTTCTCAGAAACTCTGAGGTCCCTCTGACTCAGCTGATCTTTCCTTCAGTTGGATGGCTTCCCAGGATGTGGGTTCCTTTTCTCCTTCACAGCTCCCTCTCAGGAATGCTAGTCCCGTCCTGATTCCTTTTCTCTCCCTCTTTTTTTCTTTTGTTCTACCCAGTTATATTAGCAGTTTCTTGCCCTTTTTGGAGGTGTAAGTTCTTCTGCCAGCATTCAGTTGATGTTCTGTGTGAGTTGTTTTACATGTAGATGTGTTTTTTTGATTTGTTTGTGGAAGAAAGTGAGCGCAACCTCTTACTCCTCTGCCATCTTGCTCCACTCTCCCAAGAAAAACTTTTAACAAGTGATTAACAAACAGATTTAGCAATATATAAAAAGAATTACACAGCATGACCAAGTGAGGTTTATTCTAGGGATGCAAGACTGGTTCAATATTCAAAAACGAATCTATATAATGTAATATTTTAACAGAATAAAAAGAAACACTATGATCATATCAATTACTATAAAAAATTTTTGATGAAATTGAATTCTTATTAATGATTTTTTAAAACTCTGAGAAAACAGGAATAAAGGAAAACTTTCTGAACTTGATAAAGCAAATCTACAGCTAACATTATACTTAATGGCCAGTGACAATGTTTTCCCTCTAAGATCATGAACAAGGAAAGATGTCTGTTCTCACCACACTTATTTAACAAAGTGCTGGAAATTCTAGTCAGTACAATAAGGCAAGAAAAAAAATTAAAAGCATACAGATCAGAAAGAAAGCATTAAACTATCCCTGTTTTAAAATGAGATTATCCCTATAGAAAATCCAAAATAAAAAATAAAAATAAAAACCCCTAATAAGTGAATTCAGCAATTTTTCAGGATACATTATACACAATTACATTTTCATATGCTATTAATGAACACATGGACACCAAAATTAAAAACACAGAGTAATATTTACAAGAGTTCATAACATTAAACACTTAGCTATAAACTAACCAAATACATACAAGACTTGTATGCATAAACTATAAAGTGTTAATGAGAGAAGTTAGAGGAGATCTAGAATTGCAGCCCTACCTACCTCCCACCTGGATAGACTCCAGTGCTCCTGCTGCCTCAGGAGCAGTCTCCAGTGGGTTGCCCATATGCAGAGGTGGGGCTGAAACCAGAGCTGAGCCCCAGGGACCCTGTGACTAAGGAAAGATGGAGAAATCTCTTCTACTGTTTGCAGAAACTGCAAATTTACACACCCATTGGCAGCAATCATAACATTCAGTGCCTGTGGAACATCTGAATGGACAAGTATTCTCAAAGCTGAGACAGATATGACGTTAGCAGCTGTGGGCTTTGTGGACTTGCACATGCAGAGGCTGGACCAGGCCAGAGTCTGAGCTATCCCCATAGCTCCCACAGCAGGCCCAGGTGTATGACTACTGCAGTCCTGGGACTGGACCTCAGTGGATCTGCAGTGGTTGCCTGGTAAAAATAATGCCTGAGAGACACCATGGCATATCCATTGTTCAGATGGGGCCAAGACCAGTGACAGCAAGAATGTACTTTGTGAACCTAAACAAGGGCAGGGGATGACACAACAGAGCACACTCACAGGTGAAAAGCTCCAACAGAAAAATATTCACGGGCTCCTCTCCTAGTGGGAGCACTCCAATCCTACTTACATTGTACCACAGATCACAAATATAGCTTAGAAACAGATCTTGGGACTCCTACTCCAATAAGCAAGGAACAGACACCACCTGTGCCATGGAAGTGACAGTCAACAGAGCAACAAAGAGTCACCACTCAATATCCAGTGCAGGCTTTGGTCACCACCACATCAATCACACCTCCTCTAAAAAGGATAACGGCCAGAACACACTGAGGAAAGAGGTGGCAGGCATCCATATTAAAAACAGCCCTCACACCAAAAAAATATTTAACCTAGACAAGCTGCCTAAAGTCATCCTGTGCTCACAGCCACCTATAAACACATTCCTTGACACTGTCCTGACCATCAGAGAAATAAGATTCAGCTCCACCCACTAGAGGGGAGGCACCAATCCCTCCCACCAGGCACAAGCTGCTGGACCAATATTACCCACCAGGAGGCAGAAACTAGAAGCAAGAAGAACTAAAACCCTGCAGCCTGCCAAAAGGAGACCAAAACACAGAAAGTTAGACAAAATGAGATGACAGAAAAATATATTTTAGATGAAGGAACAAGATAAAAACCCACAAAGAAAACTAAATGAAGACGAGATAGACAATCTATCTGAAAAAGAATTCAGAGTAATGGTAGTAAGGATGATTCAAGATCTCAGAAAAAGGATGGAGGCGCAGGTCAAAAAGTTACAAGAAATGTCTAACGAAGAGCTAGAAGATTTAAAAAACAAAGATAAACAATACAATAACTGGAGTTCCTATTGTGGCTCATCAGAAACAAATCTGACTAGCATCCACAAGGACACAGATTCAATCCCTGGCCTTGCTCAGTGGGTTAAAGATCTGGCATTGCTGTGAGCTATGGTGTAGGTCACAGACCTGGCTTGGATCCTTTGTTGCTGCGGCTATGGTGTAGGCCAGCAGCTACAGCTCTGATTTTGACCCCCTAGCCTGGGAACCTCCTTATGCTGTGGGTGTGGCCCTAAAAAGACAAAAATATATATATATAATAACTGAAATGAAAAATACTCTGGAAGGAATCAGTAATAGAATAGCTGAGGCAGAAAAACGAATAAGTGAGCTGGAAGAGAGTGGTAGAAATCACTGCCATGGAAAAGAATTTTTTAAAAAGAATGAAAAATGAGGACAGAATGAGAGACCTATGGGACAACATTAAACACACAATATTCACATTATTCAGGTCCCAGAAGGAGAAGAGCAAGAAAGGCCTAAGAAAATATTTGAAGAGATTACAGCCAAAAGCTTCCCTAACATGGGAAAGGAAGCACCCATTCGAGTCCAGGAAGTACAAAGAGTTGCACACAGGAAATATTCAAAGAGGAACATACCAAGGCACATATCAATCAAACTGATAACAACTAAAGACAAAGAAAAAATATTAAAAGCAACAAATAACATACAAGGGAACTCTCCCCCCCCAAAAGATTATCAGCAGATTTTCCAGCAGAAACTCTGCAGTCCAGAAGGGAAAAGATTTAAAGTGATGAAAGGGGTGAAACTACAACCAATAATACTCTGCCCAGCAAGGAACTCATTCAGATTTGACAGAGAAATCAAAAGCTTTCCAGACCAGCAAAAGCAAAAGAGAATTTGGCCCCAAAAAGCCAGCTTTACAATGACTGCTAAAGGAACTTCTCTAAGCAGAAAGGAAAAGGCCACAACTAGAAACAAGAAAATTACAAATGGGAAAGTTCACCAATAAAGGCAAAAATAAAATAGAAGGAGGAAATCATCCACAGACAAATATGATATCACGACTAGCAATCATGAGAAGAATATAAATGCAGAATATTGAAAATGCATTTGAAATTAAGAGACCAGCAACCTAAAACAAGTCCGTATATATACATAGACTGCTATATCAAATCTTATGGCAACCAAAATCAAAACACTACAACTGACACATACACACACACACAAAAGAAAAAGCGAACCAAATACAACACTAAACAGTCTTCAAATCACAAGAGAAGGAAACAAAAGAAGGAAGAGGAAAAACCTACCATAACATTCCAAAACAATTAAGAAAATGGCAATAGTTACATACATATGGATAATTATATTGAATGTAAAGGATTAAATGCTCCAACCAAAAGACAAAGACTGGATGAATGGAAACAAAAACAGTACTCATATATATGCTGTCCAAAAGAGACTCAATTCAGATCTAGGGATGCATACAAACTGTAAGTGAGGGGATGGAAGAAGGTATCCCAGTAGAAATCAAAAGGAAGCTGGAGTTGCAATACTTACATCAGACAAATAGATTTTAAAATAAAGGCTGTTACGAGACAAAGGACACTATGTAACGATCAAGGGATAAATCCAAGAACAAAACAAAAATTATTAATACATATGCACCAAACACAGGAACACCTCAATATAAGGCAAATATTAACAGACAAAAAAGGAGAAATCAACAGAAACACAATTATAGTAGGGGACTTTAACACCCCACTTACATCAATGGAAGATCTCCCAGACAGAAAATCAATATGAAAACATGGCCTTAAATGACATATTAGACCAGACAGACTTAATTGATATTTACAGAACATTCATTCAAAAGCAGAATGTACATTTTTCTCAAGGGCACATGGAATATTCTCCAGGATAAATCATACCTTGGGACACAAATCAAGCCTCAATAAATTTAAGAAAATTGAAATATCTAGCATCTTTTCTGACCACAACTCTATGAGACTAGAAGTCAACTACATGAAAAAAAAATAGCAAAAAAAACCACAAACACTTGGCAGCCAAACAATATGCTATTAAACAACCAATGGATTGCTGAGGAAATTAAAGAGGCAATTTTTAAAAATACCTAGAATGAAATTAAGATGATCCAAAATCTATAGGATGCAGCAAAAGTAGTTCTAAGAGGGAAGTTTATAACATTGCAATCTCACCTCAGGAAACAAGAAAAATCTCAAAGAAAACAACCTAGCCTTACACTCAAAGCAAGTAGAGAAAGAAGAACAAATAAAACCCAAAGTTAGTAGAAGGAGAGAAATCATAATAATCAGAGCAGAAATAAATGAAATAGAAAGAAAACAATAGTGAAGATCAATGAGACTAAAAGTTGGTTCTTTGAAAAGATCGACAAAATTGATAAAAATTTACCCAGACTCATCAAGAAAAAAGGGAGAGGGCTCAAATCAATAAAATGAAAAATGAAAAGGAGGAGTTCCCATTGTGGCACAGCGGAAACAAATCTGACTAGTAACTATGAGGTTGCAGGTTCAATCCCTGGCCTCACTCAGTGGGTTAAGGGTCTGGTGTTGTCGTGAGCTGTGGTGCAGGTCACAATTGTGGCTTGGATCCTGCGTTGCTTTGGCTGGGGTGCAGGCCAGCAGCTGTAGCCCCTATTAGACCCCTGGAAACCTACATATGCTGTGGGTGTGGCCCTAAAAAGAAAAAAAATGTAGCTTCTGTGGTGTCAGAAGCTACAGCTGACACCACAGAAATACAAAGGATCATAAGAGACTACTACAAGCAACTATATGCCAATAAAATGGAAAACCTAGAAGTAATGGACAAATTCTTACAAAGGTACCAACTTCCATGACTGAAACTGGGAAGAAACAGAAAATATGAATAGGCCAGTCACAAGTACTGAAATTGAAAATGTGACTTAAAAACTTTCAAAAAACAGAAGTCCAGGACCAGATGACTCCACAGATGAATTCTATCAAACATTCAGAGAGGAGTTAACACCTATCCTTCTGAAACTATTCCAAAAAATTGCAGATGAAGGAATACTTCCAAACTCATTCTACAAGGCCACCATCACCATGATACTGAAACAAGAGAAAGATATCACATAGACAAAGAAGAAAAAAAAAATAAAGGAGTTCTCGTCGTGGCGCAGTGGTTAACGAATCCGACTAGGAACCATGAGGTTGCGGGTTCGGTCCCTGCCCTTGCTCAGTGGGTTAAGGATCCAGCGTTGCCGTGAGCTGTGGTGTAGGTTGCAGACGCGGCTCGGATCCCGTGTTGCTGTGGCTCTGGCGTAGGCACGTGGCTATAGCTCCGATTAGACCCCTAGCCTGGGAACCTCCATATGCCACAGCAGCGGCCCAAGAAATAGCAAAAAGACAAAAAAAAAAAAAGAGAGAGAGAGAGAGAGAGAGAAAGATATCACAAAAATGTGAGAAAAAGGAATGTATACATGTTTGTGTGACTGGGTCACCTTTCTGTACAGTAGAAAATTGACAGAACACTGTAAACCAGCTATAATATAGGAAAAAATAAAAATCATTATAAATATAAAAAATGATATCATCAATATTGAAAAAAAGAAAAGAAAATTACAGGCCAATATCACTGATGAACATAGATGTAAAAATTCTCTAGAAAATATTAGCAAACAGAATCCAAAAATATATTGAAAGAATTATACACCATAATCAAGTGGGATTTATTTTAGGGATGCAGGATTCTTCAATATCTGCAACTAATGTGATATACCACATTAACAAATTAAAAGATGCAGAAAAAGCTTTTGAAAAAATTCAACACCCATTTATGGTAAAAACTCTCCAGAAAGTGGAGACAGAGGGAACCTATCCAACATAATAAGAGGCCATATATGACAAACCCACAGCTAACATCATTCTAAGTGGTGAAAAGCTGAAAGCATTTCCACTAAGATCAGGAACAACAAATGGATGTCCATTCTCACCACTTTTATTCACCATAGTTTTGGAAGTCCTAACCACAACAATCAGAGAAGAAAAAGAAATAAAAGGAATGTAAATTGGAAAAGGAAAAGTAAATTTGTCATAGTTTGCAGATTACATGATACATAGAAAATACATAGGAAATCCTAAAGATACTACCAGAAAACTCATAGAGCTCATTGACGAATTGAGTAAAGTTGCAGAATATAAAATTACTACAGAGAAATATTTTGCATTCCTATACATCAACAATGAAAGGTCAGAAAGAGAATTAAAGAAACAATTCCATTTACCATCATGTCACAAATAACAAAATACCTAGGAATAAACCTACCTAAAGAGGCAAAAACCTGTACTCTGAAAACTGTAAGATGCTGATGAAAGAAATCGAAGAAGATGCAAACAGATGGAAAGATACACCACGCTCTCGGATTGGAAGAATCAACACTATCAAAATGACTATACTACCCAAGGCAATCTACAGATACAATGCAATCCCTATCAAAGTATCAGCGGCATTTTCACAGAACTAGAACAAAAACATTTTTAAATTGTTATGGAAACACCAAAGACCCTGAGTAATATTAAAACAAACAAACAAACAAAAAAAAAAAAACAAAAGCAATCTTGAAAAAGAAAAATGGAACTGGAGGAATCAGGCTCCCTGACTTCAGACTACACTAAAAGTTAGAGTAATCAAAACAGTATTGTACTGGCACAAAAACAGGAATACACATCAATGGAAAAGGATAGAAAGCACAGAGATTAAACCCACACACCTATGGTCAACTAATCTATGGAAAAGAAGGCAAAAATATACAATGAAAGAAGTTCCTGTTGTGGCACAGTGGAAACAAATCTGACTAGGAACCATGAGATTGCAAGTTCGAACCCTGGCATCACTCAGTGGGTTAAGCCATTAGCTGTGGTGTAGGTTGCAGATGTGGCTCAGATCTGGTGTTGCTGTGTGGCTCTGGCATAGGCCGGTGGCAACAGCTCTGATTAGACCCTTAGCCTGGCAACCTCCAAATGCCACAGGTGCGGCCCTAAAAAGACAAAAGACAAAAAAAGAAATGAAGGAAAAACAGCCTCTTCAGTAAGGGTGCTGGGAAAACTGGACCGCTACCTATAAAAGAGTGAAATCAGAACATTCTCTATCACCAGCAATCCCACTCCTGGGCATTTATCTAGAAGAAACCATAATTCAAAAAGATATATGCACTCCAATATTCACTGAGGCCCTATTTGCACTCGCCAAGACATGGAAGCAACACAAATGTCCATGGAGAGAGGAATGGGTAGGTATGGTACATATATACAATGGAATATTAATCAGCCCCAAAAGAATAAAATATGCTATTTTCAACAACAATAATGGACCTAGAGGTTGTCATACTAAATGAAGTAAGTCAGAGAAAGATTAATATCATATGAGATCACTTACATGTGGACTCTAATTACATGAAACAACTGAACTTATTAATAAAACAGAAATAAACTCACAGATTTTGAAAACAAACTTACGGTTTCCAAAATAGAAACCATGAGGAGGAGGGATAAATTAGGAGGATGGGATTAACATATACACACTACTGTATATAAAATAGGTAACTAACACGGCCTACTGTATAGCATAAGGAAATCTACTCAATATTCTGTAGTAACATGTGGAAAAAAGAATATATATTATATATTCCACTACTATATATATATTCTACTATATAGTATATATGCAGCAGGTTTGATTAACATTGCTGTATGCCTGAATCTAATGCAACATTTTAAGTCAACTATACTTCAATAATTTTTTTTTTTTTTTTTTTTTTTTTTTTGCTTTTTAGGGCTGTACCCATGGCATATGGAGGTTCCCAGGCTAGGGGTCCAATCGGAGCTGTAGCTGCCAGCCTACGCCAGGGCCACAGTAATGCAAGATCCCAGCCGAATCTGCGACCTACACCTACACCACAGCTCATGACAACACTGGATCCTCAACCCACCGAGCGAGGCCAGGGATCAAACCTGCATCCTCATGGATGCTAGTTAGATTCGTTAACCACTGAGCCACAACAGGAACGCCAAATATTTTTTTTTTTTTTTTGTCTTTTGTCCTTTTAGGGCCACACCCATGGCATGCGGAGGTTCCCGGGCTAGGGGTCTAATCGGAGCTGTAGCTGCTGGCCTACGCCAGAGCCACAGCAATGTCAGATCTGAGCCGCATCTGCGACCGACACCACAGCTCACAGCAACGCCAGATCCTTAACCCACTAAGTGAGGCCAGGGATCAAACCCGCAACCTCATGGTTCCTAGTCAGATTTGTTTCCGCTGTGCCACGACGGGAACTCCAGAACTCCAAATTTTTAAAAAGAAGAAAGCTTTCCTTTGCTTCTGAACTGAAAGTTAAGTAATTAATTAATTAAATGGCTAGATATTTTTAAAAGGTATTAAATAAGATCTAAATAAATAAAGACATTCTTTGTTTATGGATTAAAATTCTCACATAGTAAAAATACCAATTATCACCAAATTGATAATAAAATTCCTATGAAATTCTACATTTAATAAGCTTTTTAAGATTTTTATATAGACACTGAGGTACATCCATACTATGAAATACTTTGCAGTAAGAAAAAGGAGTGGACTAGTAATACATGTAACAACCTGCATGAATCTCCAGATAATTAGGCAGTTTTTTTTTTTTAAAAAAAAGAGCCAACTCCAAAAGATTAAATGCTGTATGCTGCCACTTATATAACACTGAAATCACAAAAACATATAAATAAAAAACAGATTAATGATTTAAGTGGGGGTGGGAACAGGAGCAAAGAGAATGTGACAACATTAAGGATCCTCCTGGTGATGGAAATGTTCTGTCTCTTGAAGGTACCAAAGTCTCAACATCCTAGTTGTGATATTGTAGTGCAGTATGGCAAGCTGTTAACTAACAAATATGCACTTCCCAAATATATACATGTTCTGACCAATCGTGGCTGACTTGGAGAATCCATTTTTACCTGTAACAGCTATATTTGTGGACATATGTATAGAGATTCTCTCTATCTAGATTAGGAGACAGCCCCTAAATTCTCTAGGTCAGTGGTAGATATGACTATCAAAATCACCACACTTAGTAAATTAAACTCTCTCAAGGATTTATGAAAGTCCTCCAGACAATTCTGACACTGCCAGCCTGGCATTCATCCACAGACCAGTTCTCAGAGCTAGGTCCAAGAGATGCTCAGTTGTATGAAAGCTAAACCAGCACCTGACATAATTCCTGGGGCAAAAAAGTATTCAATAAGTAAATACTCAAGAAAGTTTAAAAGTACTCTGTAGATGAGCACCTGACATAATTCCTGGGGCAAAAAAGTATTCAATAAATAAATACTCAAGAAAGTTTAAAAGTACTCTGTAGATGATTAAGTTTTATTCACCATCTTTCTATGCGGTTGCTTCTATTTAGTTAACTACGGCAAAGTGAAAATGGTAGGTGTGCTACTTTTTAACTATCTGACTACATTAGTTATTTATTGCTGCATAATGAATGATTCCAAAACGTAGTGGTTAAAAACACCAACAAACATTTTCACTCACAGTTCCTATGGGTCAGAAATTCAAGAGTAGCTGAGCAGTTCTGGTTCAGGGTCCCTCATGAGATTGCAATTAAGATGTTGACCAGGGCTAAAATCATTTGAAGGCTTTCAAAATGGCTCACTTACATGACCAAAGGGTTGGTGCTGGCTATGGCCAAAAGACCTCATCCTCTCCTCATGTGGGCCTACTCCACACCAGCTTCAACCCAAGGGTGGCTTACGTATCCTCATGACATAGTGGCATGTTTTCCCCAGAACAAACAATCCAAGAAGGAGGCCGAAGGACGCTTGCTTTATAACATAGTCTCAGAAGTCACACACTATCACTTTGCCACATTGTATCTGTTAGAAACAAGTCAAGTCACAAATTCTGGCTCTCACAGAAGGAGAGGGAATTAGGTATTATCTTTTCAAGGAAGTCATGTCAAAAAAAAATCTATAGATATATTTTTTTAACTACCACAATGACCTTGGCAACTGAACTCCTCTGAGCCTCAGTTTCTCACTGATAAAAGGAGGATAATAATAACCAACTTCAGGTGGTTGTTGGAAGAATTAAATGGCATAATAGAATGTAACTGGCACATATTAGAACTAAATGATTAAATGTTACTTGCCCCAGTCAAGGAAATACATCATTAGAGTTTCTCTGTGTAAAGCTGAGGACCAGCCTAAGACCAACAGTGAAGCTGATCTTTGTGCCACAGTCTTTGTGTGTGCTCACAGCGTACCCTCTATGGAGCCTCTTGCTCTGCTTTTCTCTTTGTCCTAGGTTTTCAAGATCCCAGACATACAGGACACAGACATGTATGGTCGAACCCCAAAAGGTTTATTTTTCCTGGAAACTTCCCAGTCTTCAAATCTTTTCTTTCCAGTTCTATTTTTGAAACTTATCATTGTATTGTTCTAATCCATCAGGATGCTCTACTTCCTATTATCTCCTAAATGATACCTAAAACCTCTGGGCAATAATCTCTCAGAAGTGGAGTTAGCACCTGTTGTGAGTGTATTTACAACTAATCTTAGGAGACTAGAAAAGAGGCCTAAGTATCCTTCTCAAAATCTCTTATACCAAAACATAAGATTGAATAGAAGCTCTGAAAGAAAGTTGAGCCTGTCATTCACTCGGGTTTGCATAAATATTTTAATCAAATTATAATCAAATAGCAGTCACTCTACCCAACATCAGCTCCACTGTTAAAATGAGAATTATGACCATGGAGAAGAGAGGGCATTTCACAACTAGAGACACTTGGGGAAAGCAGAATTCTAGATAGAGTTTCAATGTGAAGGTTCCCTAGGGCAGTAGGTATCCCCAGGGAACATGAAACCCTGCTTGAGTGAAAGGAGAAGTAGAGAGATAAGAATCCTAAAATAGATGTAGAATGACAAAGAGTTCATTTTTCTCAAGGTCTTAATGATTGCTTTGCATGTAGCTACAAAAACCATCTCACAGGTAACTCTGTCTGGTTCAGCCCCTCCAGACAGCAGATGAAGAGAAGTCAGTGATGCAAAATTTCATGTTATCTCCCCTTGGGTTTATTTGCATTTTTTATCTGGCTTTCTAGAGATACATTGCTTTAAACCAAAGAAAACACTTGAATGGTAGGAATTTCAGACATATTTCAGGGCCATAGAAAAGACCAGTGAGGGCATATGGATCTTTGGTACCAATCAGATTGTGTTCAGGTAGGTTTATTGTGTTCATGTAACCTGGTGTTCAATGATGTGTGTGTGTGTGTGTTACTGCTGAGAAGAAGATAAAATTCAGTGAAGAAAGTAAAACTTGGAGGGGTGTGGTAATTTTCCTAAGGCCACACAGCTACAAAGGAGCAGCATAGATGGGACTTAAATGAGGATCTTCTGCTTCAAAACAGCTCACTTCCAAGTGGAAAGGAAAAATTGAGATTAAAATACACAATTGGAAAAAAAAAATCCCAAATACCCTTCAAGAGAAGCCAAGTTTTGTTTTTAGTCATTTTAGTCCAAGAATCTTGTTGCATCTCTGATAGTCATTTGTTGTATTTGCCCCTCAACACTCATCCTTCCTGCTTATGATTCTCCACTGGAGACCAACTCCCTTCTCATCTTAGCCCATGAGACAGCTCATCTTCTCAGCCAATCAGAACAGGGATATTCCTATCATACAGGTTGTTTTAGAGATGGCATGTGACCCAACAAACTCCAGTAAGGTTTTGCTAATATTTTTCCTAGAACTCTTCTTTTCTTTTTTATTTATTTTATGATTTTTATTTTTTTCCATTATAGTTGATTTACAGTGTTCAAGAACTGTTCTTTTCCACATAATTTGGATCTGAGGGGATATATGCTCTTACATGCTACAGTTGTCTTGCTACCACCAAAGGACAGCTTTTCTGCAAAGTCAGTAAAAGAAACAGCCAAGAGCTGGAAAGAGAAACCAGGTCTTGATGGTATCTTTGGAAACACTGCATCAATCTGGACCCGAAGTCAGAACTTTCCAGTTATGAGAGTTAATAAATTTAAGAATTAAAACCTACTTGAATTGATTTTTCTGTCATTTGGAACTGAAAGAGTCCTGATAATGTACCATCATACTATTCTCTTTTGAAATAAGCATCAAACTTTTCCAAGTTTAAAGCCAGAATTGGTGAAGGTTTGGGGTTTCATTTAATCATAAAACAGAGTTTCATCAAAAATTATTTTCTTGCAGCAGAACTCACCAAGAGGTCTTTCCTTTTTGGAGCTTCTCTGTATTCCAAAGGGCATCAGGCCAACCAGTTTGCTGAGCCAGTGGTCTACTTCCTTGAGTCCTTCTCAATAAACAAACATCTGACAATGAACACTCACTTATCTATATACTCATTCATTGTAAATAACGGTTTTGGACATAATAAAGAGTGGGAAATGCAGGCCAAACCTAAAGGTGCCTAAATACAAAATGAGTCAGTGATGCACCCCATCCAAGCTTATATTTTATTATGGGCCTTGTGTTGTAGTTTAAATGGCGCCCCCCAAAAGATATGCTTATGCTCTAATCCGCAAAACTTATGCATATTACTTTCTTATAGCAAAAGAGTAAATATTCCTATATGGAAAAGATGGGATTAAATTAAGGATCTTAAGAAGAAGAGGTTATCCTAGATAGACTCTAGATACAATCACATGTATTCTTATGTTTAAAAAGAGAGAGAGCGAGCGAGCAGATGAAGAGAAGGAAGACAAATAGGGAAAAGGCAATATGAAGAAAGAACATAGAGATGCAACCACAAGCCAGGGAATGTAGACATCTATCAGAGACTGGATTAGGCAAGGAATGGATCTTCCTTTAGAGCTTCCAGAGGGAGCACAGCCCTGCCAAAACCTTGATTTCAGACTTCTGGCCTCTGGAAGGATGAGAGAAGAAAATTCTGCTGTTTTAAGCCACCAGTTTGTGGTAATTTATTATAGAAGTTATGGGGAAATAATTGCAAATGCCCCTTCCTAGAGTAATATTAAGCCATTGAAATTAATTTTAGTTCAGACATCCAATAAGGACACTGTCAGCAAAGAACCAATTAGAATTAATATTTATATAGTACTTACTATGCTCCAGGTAATGTTCTGAGTACTTTATACATATCAACTCATTTAATTTTATAATTATCTCCATAGTACAGCTAAGGAAACTGAGGCACAGTGAGATTAAATAGCCCAAGTTAACACACAGCATGAAATATCACACCTGAGATTCAAGTCCAGGTGGAGCTATTTCCAGTGTTAAAAGGTGCTCTTGAGCATTTTGCTCTACTGCAGTCACTGTGTGAAAAAAAAAATGAGTTACACAGGCATTTGTCTACATCAGAAGTTCTCACCTCTGGTTGTATATTCTTTTCACCCACAAGCTTAGGAATACTAAAGGGGAAGAGGCACACTGAAGACAAATCAGAATCTTAGTCATAGGATCTTGAGCATCAGCAGCACTTAAAGGTTCCACTAGATGAATTCATTGTGCAGCCAGGGTTAAAAAACCACTGACAACATAACCTCCAATGGCAAATTTAACTAACTTTTTCAAATTGGCCTTGACCAAATGTCTCAGTTTCTCCAAAGGCTATGTCAACACAGAGAAATTAGACTGCCAAATCGGGGGGGGGGGGAGTTGTTTGCTTAAAGGGGCTCAATTCAATAAAATCATGTCTGTTTTTACCCTTGTATTAGAGTAGTTGATCATTTTCTACTAAGGGCTGTACCATGGGAAAAATTTAATGCAAGGTTTTCCACAAAGCTCCTGAGACTTCTTCCCAACTTGCTCTGATGCCCTGGAAGTGATAACAGACAGGTCCCACTGTCAATCCCCTACAGATGTCATCTGATGTGAATTGTCTGGTGGTCATGATACAGTAGATATATAAAACTTATGAAAAACTGAGATGATTAGCTCATGGATTCCTAAAATACAGTACACTATTTTAAAGTTTTCTGTTTATATTATTTTTAATCTTAATATTTGTGTCCTGGTAGTATTGGGAGGTGCTGGAACTGCTTGCTCATGCAATTTTCCTCTTTCTTCCTGCCTCTACATCAAAACACAAGTTCAGTCTGAACATCCAATGAATTGGCAAGGTTTTAAGAAACTCTGAGCATTCCTTTGAGTGATGGAAAGAATAATCATCACTGAGGTACAAAGTTCTACAAGGGACAGGCTACAGACCACTGACCAACTTTTTGCTTCTTGGCTTATTTATTTATACTCTAGACCATTAAATACAACAGAACAGCCTCTTGGCCTTCATAACTAATCAATGAATTCGAATAAAAAATTTACCCTCTTTTTTTTTGTCTTTTTGCCATTTTGGGGGCCGCTTCCGTGGCATATAGAGGTTCCCAGGCTAGAGGTCCAATTGGAGCTGTAGCCGCAAGCCTATGCCAGAGCCACAGAAATGCAGGATCCGAGCCGCATCTGCAACCTACACCACAGCTCACAGCAACACCGGATCCTTAACCCACTGAGAAAGGCCAGGGATCAAACCTGCAACCTCATGGTTCCTAGTCGGATTCGTTAACCACTGAGTCACGATGGGAACTCCAAATTTACCCTTTTTATTTAGGTTGACAATTTGGGACAGGTTTTGGCATTGTGTAAGCATATACTCAGCCACTCATGCTAACTGGTCATGACCAAATTAATAAATTATAAATGGTGACGTGGAATGATTTTCAACTTGAAGTACAAAGTTCAGCAAGCCCACTAAGGTAAGCTAAGGACAGGCATGTTCATTGTTGGACAAAATACATCGTCTCTCTAAGCTGCAATTTTGTCTCCTTTGTATCTCATTGCTTGCCAAAAACAAAGCTGTGGTTTTCTCATTCTGTTTGGCTTTCTATTGCAGCCCAGCTTTTCGGGGGTTCCGATGCCATTCAGAAATAACTTGGTTCAGCTATCTACAGCCTAGATATTTCCATCATTCTGAGAACATTTAAGGAGT
Source organism: Phacochoerus africanus (assembly GCF_016906955.1). Classification (NCBI taxonomy): domain Eukaryota; kingdom Metazoa; phylum Chordata; class Mammalia; order Artiodactyla; family Suidae; genus Phacochoerus; species Phacochoerus africanus. Next base: position 112,363,859 of record NC_062548.1, on the reverse strand, counting down.
TTCTATCTTCATTTAAATATTATCCTGGGACACAGTAGCCCTGATCAAAGGGCACAACATTCAAAGATGGATCCACTTCAGTGAATCCCCCCTTTAAATCTCCATTTCACTGTTAACTTTGACCAGAGACAAAGAGAGAGCACGCACAAGCATTTTCTGAAGTCTCTGTAGCAGAATTTACTATGTGACAGTTTTAGACCTGTCATTCATAAACATTAGCTGATATTTCCCACACTCCATTCCCTATGCTATAGCCTTAGGGCCACCTTGCCAACCACAGGACTCATGTAGAAGAAGCCACTATTCTGCTATCATGCTTAGCTCAACCACAAGTTTAGAAGCTTGTAACACAGTACCCAAAGGTCACTGCACATTAAGCCTGAGAATGGAAAAAGTATGAAACAAAGGAGAGTCCTATGGATGGAATGCTTGTGTCTCCTCAAAATTCATATGTTGAAACCTAATCCCCATTGTAATGGTATTTGGACATGGGGCCTTTTGGAGGTAATTAAGTCATGAAGATAGACCAGTCATGAATAGGATTAGTGCCCTTAAAAGAAAAGGCCAGAGAGCTGGCTTTCTCTTTCCCACCATGTAAAGAGACAAGAAGAGGGCCATCACCAGAACTGGACCTCCCTGGCACCACGATCTCAGATTCCCAGACTCCAAACTTTGATAAATAAATTTCTGTTGTTAATGAGCTATCCAGTTTATGCTGTTTTGCTATAGTGGCCTGACTAAAACGGAGATATTTTAGACAAATTGGTGGAACATTTGGAAACACAAACCAATGCGCTTAGGCATAACACTGAGTACAAGCAGAGACCACTAAAGTCAACATTTCAAACAGTGTTGCAGATAATCAAATTAGCAAGGATAAATGCTAAAACCTATTGGAGAGACAGCTCCTTCTAGTTAAGATGGAATAATAGGAACTGGATTTACCTTCCATGCTGGAAAACAAAAATTTAGAACAACATAAATTACATGAAATAGCAACTTAAAGAACACTGGACATCAAGCAATGAAAGAAAAGAATCCCTTATAGATGAGAAAAAAAATGATGTGAGCCTTATAAATGACTGATTATTGCCTTGAGAGTTTCCCTTTCTAGAAAAGGGGATCCTAGATGACTTCCTGAGCTGAGAAAACATAACTGAGATTCCAGGAGATCAAGACATCTAGACCTATCAGGTCAGAGTATTGAAGAGGAGAGAGATGCACAAAGACTTTAGAGGGTCCTCCTCAAGAATGCAGCAGAATATTAATTAGTGTACTTGTGTGAGAAACGGCTATCGAAAGAATTAAGAAGACCAATGCCCAGTGTTCACACACAGCCAAGAATGGGTCCATTCCCACTAGCCAAATATAAAAACTCCGAATACATGGGACATTAGATAGAGTACTCAGAAAGGCCTTAGCTCAGGAGGGTATTAATTAGCCCTTGTACTAGCACCTTTTAGAACCACCTAACAAATAAGATCAATACCTGAAAGGATAAATTATTGCAAGTAACTTAATTTCACCCCCTAGAATAAAGTGTAAGAATAGTTATAGAAGGGAGTTCCCATCGTGGTGCAGCAGAAACAAATCCGACTAGGAACCATGAGGTTGCAAATTTGATCCCTGGCCTCGCTCAGTGGGTTAAGGATCCGGCATTGCTGTGGCTGTGGCTGTGAGTGTAGGGTGGCAGCTACAGCTCCAATTAGAACCCTAGCCTGGGAACCTCCATACACCACAGGTGCGGCCCTAAAAAGACAAAAAAGACAAAAATAAATAAATAATTGTTATAGAAATACAAAATATCCAGTAGCCAGCAAAGAACAATGCCTTACCATCCAAATAAAGATAACCAAGCATGCAAAGAAGCAGGATAACATGGCCCATAAAGACAATAATGATCAATCAAAATGAGACAGAAATGACATCCATGCTAGAATTAGCAGACAGTGACATTAAAGCAGCTATTATATGAGTTCCCATCATGGCACAGTGGTTAATGAATCCGACTAGGAACCATGAGGTTGTGGGTTCGATCCCTGGCCTTGCTCAGTGGGTTAAGGATCCGGCGTTGCCGTGAGCTGTGGTGTATGTCGCAGATGTGGCTTGGACTCCATGTTGCTGTGGCTCTGGTGTAGGCCTGTGGCTACAGGTCTGATTAGACCCCTAGCCTGGGAACCTCCATGTGCCACAGGAAATGGCCCTAGAAAAGGCAAAAAAATAAAAAATAAAAAAACAAACCAAAAAAAACCCCAGCTATTATAATTGTATTCCATATGTACATAAAATTAAATAGAGACATAGGGGATAGCAAAAAAGGCTAAAATCGAACTTCTAGAAATGAAAACTACAATATCTGAAATGAAAATACCCCAGAAAGGATTAACAATAGATAGGACATTGCAGAAGAAAATACTGTGAACTTGAAGACCTGGCAATAGAAACTATGCAAAAGAAACACACTATAAATAATTGTTCTAAAGGAAAAAAGCATCAGTGATCTGTGAGATAATTTCAAATACATGTGGACCTCAAAGACATGCAACTGAAGTCTTTGAATAATGGGGAGAAATAAGGGGGAAATTTAACAATAATGTACAAAAGTTCCAAATTTAATTAAAAACTTAAGCCCACTGGTCCAAGAAGTTTGAAGAAATTCAGTATAAGAAACATGAAGAAAGCTACACCAAGAAATAAAATGGTCAAATTGCTCACAACCAGTGATAAGGAGAAAATATTAAAAGCAGCCATTGATAAAAAGACACATGTACAAAGGAACAAAGATAAGGAAGATAGCAGGTTTCTTGTTGGAAACAAGGCAAACAAGACGACAGTGGAACAACATCTTTAAAGTATTAAAAGACAACAGCTATCATTCTAGAATGCTATATCTGTAATTATACGTCTTCAGAAACAAAAGAGACATAAAGACATTTGCAGATATTCAAAATATGAAAAAAATGTTCTAAAAAATAAAATTCCTCAGGAAAAAGGAAAAATGATACCAGATAGAAATATAGATCAACCTCCAAAAGTAAAGAGCATTAGAAATAGCAAATAAATTGGCAAATACTTGATTTTTAATTATCTAAATCTATTTAAAAGATAAGTGTTTTAACAAAAATAACAGCAATACATTGAAGTTTCTCATAGCTCGTATATAAGATAAATAACAATAACAGTGTAACAGTCAAGACGGGAGAAACGGAAGTATATTATTTAATGCGCCTATACTACACATAAAATGGTATAATATCACTTGAAAGAAAATGATGATAAATTTAAGATACATGCTTTAAACCTTCAATAAAACTAATGAAAGAAAGAGATATAGCTAATAAACTAATGAAAGATTATAAAATGGAATAAAATAACAATAAAAAAGGTAGAAGGTAAAGAGAAAATAGGAACAAATAACAGAGAGACAAATAGAAATAAATAGCAATAAGGTAGATTTAAAACAAACTACATAAATAATCCCATTAGGTAGAAATATTCAACACTCCCAATTAAAAAGCAGAGATTTTCCATGTTAAGCAAAAAGAAGACTCAAGAAGCATACATTAAGGAGTTGCCACTGTGGCACAACAGGATCCATGGCCTCTTGGGAGTGCTGGGATGCAAGTTCTATCCCAGCCCTGGCACAGTGAGTTAAGGCTTAGGGGGCTATTGCGGCTCAGATCTAATCCCTGGCATGAGAACTCCATATGCCATGGGGTGGCCAAAACAGAAAAAAGCAAGTGAGAGAAAGAGGGAGGGAGGGAGGAAGGAAGGAAGAGGAGGAGGAGGGAGGAGGAGGGAAAGAAGGAAGGAAGGAAAGGAGGGAGGAAGGAAGGAAGAGGGAAGGAAGGAAGAAAGGAAGGAAGATACACTGAATTTAAACAGGGACAAACTGAAAATACATATACCACGTCAACCCTATAAAAAGAAAGCCATAGTGTTTATATTAACATTAGATAAAAGTAGATTTCCGAGTAAAGAATATTTCCAGGAGTAAAGGTAATGATAATAAAGGAACAATGTCAAAAGGATTGATTCATAAAGGACATAGCAATCCTAAATGTTTATGCATCTAATAACAGAGTTTCAAAATACATGAAGCAAAAACTGAGGAGAAACAGGAAAGTAAATACATTAAGTAAAACTATGAGGAGAAACAGGTAAGTCCACATCTTTAATCAAACATGTGGATATTCCTCTCTGAACAATTATAAAAAAAAAGTAGACAGAAAATCATCAGGATATAGATGATCCAAAGAAAACTATCCATCAAATTAACATTTTTCAGAACACTCCTCTTTCAGCAAAATATATATTCTTGTCAAGCTTAAAGAGCACATTAATCAAGACAGACCAAATTTGGGGCCATACAGCAATTTCTAATTCAATAAGGAAAAGGATTTAGGTCATACAAAATATATTCCCTGTCAATAATGGAATTAAATTACAAATTGATAATAGAAAATATCTGTTGATGAAACACTGTAAATCAACTATACATTAATAATAATATTAAAAAGAAAATATCTTAAAAAGCTCAAAATATTTGGAAACTAAATATCACCCTTCCAAGTAAACCATGGGTCAGAGAAGAAATCAAAAGAGAAATATCAATATTTTGAAATGAACTAAAAAAGACAACATATTAGAATTTGTGAGGTGCCACAAGAATTATTTTGAGTGAAATTCACAGCAATAAACTTCATGTTAGAAAAAAGGAAGCCTCAATCTATAACCTCAGCTTCTGCATTAATAAACTAGAAAAAGGAGAACAAATTAAACCTAAAGTGAGCAGAAGGAAGGAAATAATAAAGATCGAATCAGGAGGATGGGATTAAGATGGTGGAATAGAAGGACTAGAGCTCAACTTCTCTCCTAAAAACAACAAAATTTACAATTAAATGCTGAGCAACCTTCAACAAAATGGACTGGAAACCTTCAAAAAGATATCCTACTCCAGAAGACAAAGAGGAGGCCACATCAAGAGATAGGAAGGTTGATATAAACAACCCCATACCTCCCAGAGGCAAGCCCCACAGACTGGAAAGTAACTGGTTCACAGAGACTTGCCTACAGGAGTGAGAGTTCAGAATCCCACATCAAACTGCCACGTGTGGGGATCTGGGATGGGAGAAAGAGCCCCTGGAGCATCTGGCATTGAAGGCCAGTGGGGCTTGTGCACAAGAGCTCCATGGGACTGGGAGAAACGGAGACCCCATTCTTAAAAGGCACACACAGACTTTCACGTGCACTGGGTCCCAGGGAAAAGCAAGGTCTCCATAGCAATCTGGGTCAAACCTGACTGCAGTTCTCGGAGAACCTCCTGGGGAAACCGGGGTGAATGTGGCTTGTTGTGAGGGAAAGACATTGGAAGTAAAGCTCTCGGGAATATTCAGCAGTGTGCCTTTCTCTGGAGGTGGCCATTTTGGGAAAATCTGGCCCCACCCATCAGTGCTGAGAAGCCCCAGGGCAAACAACAATCCAGGTGGGATCACAGCCCCACCCATCAGTAAACTGGCTGCCTAAAGACACCCCCCCCCCCCCCGCCCGCCCACACACACACAGCCCCACCTCTAATCCCATCCAGAGACTAAGCCCCACCCACCAGAGGGATAGGAATCAGCTCCACCTACCTGTGGGCTGGCATCAGTCCCTCCCAATGGGAAGCCTACAGCAAGCCCCTGTACCAAATTCAGCCACAAGGGGGGATGACACCAGAAGTAAGAGAGGCTACAACTCTATTATCTATAAGAAGTAAGAGAGGCTACAACATAAAAATGAAGAGACAGAGAACTATAACTCAGATGAGGGAGAAAGAAAAAACCCCAGAAAATTAACTAAACTGACCAAAATGAAAGACAAAGAGAAAATCTTGAAAGCAACTAGGGAAAAGAAACAAATAACATATAAGGGAATCCAATAAGGTTATTGGCAGATTTTTCAACAGAAACTCTGCAGGCCAGAAGGGAGTGGCATGATATACTCAATGTGATGAAAGAAAAAAACCTCCAACCAAGATTACTTTCCCAAGCAAGGCTCTCATTCAGATTTGAAGGAGAAATAAAAAGCTTCACAGATAAGCAGAAGCTAAGAGAACTCAGCAACACTAAACCAGCTTTACAACAAATACTAAAGGAACTTCTCTAGGCAGAAAAGAAAAGGCCGCAATAGGAAACAAAAATACCACAAATGACAAGGCTCACCAGTAAAGATATATCTACAGTAAAGATACAAAATCATCCATGCACAATTATGACACCAAAATCAGAAATCATGAGAAGAGGTGGGATCAAATGCGGGACAATGGTGATGCACATGCAATTAAGAGACCAACAACTTAAAACAATCTCATTTACATATAGACTCACATCAAAACTTCAGAATAACTGCAAACCAAAAATCTACAATTGATACACAAACAAAGAAAAATCAACTCAAATACAACACTAAAGAGAGTCATCAAACCAGAAGAGGAGAGAACAAGAGAAGAAGGGAATAAAAAAGAGCAACAAAAACAAATACAAAGCAATTAATAAAATGGCAATAAGAACATACATATCAATAATTACCTTAAATGTTAATGGACTCAATGCGCCAAACAAAAGACAGAGACTGGCTGAATGGATACAAAAACAAGACCCACATATATGCTGTCTTCAAGAGACCCACTTCACTTCTAGGGACACATACAAACTGAAAGTGAGAGGATGGAAGAAAATATTCCATGCAAATAGGAATCAAAAGAAAGCTGGAGTAGCAATACTCATAACAGACAAAATAGACTTTAAAATGAAGAATATCTTAAGGGACAAAGAAGGTCATTACATAATGATCAAAGAATCAATCCAAAGAGAAGATATAACAATTTTAAATATCTACACACCCAACATAAGTTCACCACAATATATAAGGCAACTGCTAACAACCTTAAAAGGACAAATCGACAATAACACAAGAATACACATTCTTCTCAAGTGCACATGGAACATTCTCTAAGACTGATCACATTCTGGGCTTCAAATCAAACCTCGGCAACTTTAAGAAAATTGAAATCATATCAAGCATCTTTTCTGACCACAACGCTATACGCCTGGAAATCAACAAGAAAAAAACTGCAAAAAACACAAACACGTGCAGACTCAACAACATGCTACTAAACAACCAATGGATCACTGAAGAAATCAAAGAGGAAATTTAAAAATACCTAGCAGCAAATGACACAAAGATACGACACTCCAAAGCCTATGGGATGCAGCAAAAGCCATTCTAAGAGGAAAGTTTAGAGCAATACAAGCCCACCTCAGGAAACAAGAAAAAGCTCAAATAAACAAGCTAAGTTTACACCTAAAGCAGCTCAAGAGAGAAGAACAGGCTAGACCTAAAGTTAGTACAAGGAAAGAAATCATAAAGATCCGGGCAGAAATCAATGAAGTAGAAACAAAGAAAACCACAGAAAAGATCAATGAAATGAAAAGCTGGTTCTTTGAATAGATCAACAACATTGATAAACCCTTAGCCAGACTTAGCAAGCAAAAAAGAGAGAGGACTCAAATCAATAAAATTAGAAATGAAAAAGGAGAAGTAACAACAGACATCACAGAAATACAAAGGATCATAAGAGACTACTATATGCAGCTGTACACCAATAAAACGGAAAACCTAGAAGAAATGGACAAATTCTTAGAAAGGTACAATCTTCCAAGACTAAACCAAGATGAAATAGAAAAGATGAATGGACCAATCACAAGAACTGAAATTGAAACTGTGATTAAAAAACTTCCAACAAACAAAAGTCCAGGACCAGATGGCTTCACAGGTGAATTCTATCAAACATTAAGAGAAGAGCTAACACCTCTCCTTCCAAAACTATTTCAAAAAACTGCAGAGGAAGAGATACCCCCAAACTCATTCTATGAGGCCACCATCAACCTGATACCAAAACCAGACAAAGATACCACAAAAAAAGAAAACTACAGGCCAATTTCACTGATGAACATCAATGCAATAATCCTCAAAAAAATACTAGCAAACTGTATAACAATACATTAAAAGGACTGTACATCATGATCAAGTGGGATTTAGCCCAGGGATGCAACTGTTCTTCAATATCCGCAAATCCATCAGTGTGATACACCACATTCACAAACTGAAGAATAAAAACCATGCGATCCTCTCAAAAGATGTGGGAAAAGCCTTTGACAAAATCCAGCACCCATTTCTAATAAAAACCTGCAGAAAGTGGGCACAGAGGGAACCTACCTCAACATAATAAAGGCCATATATGACAAACCCACAGCAAACATCATTCTCAATGGTGAAATGCTGAAAGAATTCCCGCTGAGATCAGGAACAAGACAAGGATGTCTGCGCTCACCACTACTATTCAACATAGTTTTGGAAGTCCTAGCCACAGCAATCAGAGAAGTAAAAGAGATAAAAGGAATCCAAATTGGAGAGGAAGAAGTCAAACTATCACTATTTATAGATGACATGATACTATACCTACAGAATCCTAAAGACTCTACCAGAAAACTGTTCGAGCTCATCCATGAATTTGGCAAAGTCACAGGCTACAAAATTAAAATACAGAAATCAATTGCATTTCTATACACTAACAATGAAAGAGCAGAAAGAGAAATTAGGGAAGCAATCCCGTTTACCATCGCATCCAAAAGAATAAAATACCTAGGAGTAAACCTACCTAAAGAGACAAAAGACCTGTACTCTGAAAACTATAAGACACTGATGAAAGAAGTCAAAAATGACACAAATAGATGGAAAGACATACCATGCTCGTGGATTGGAAGAGTTAGTATTATCAAAATGACTATACTACCTAAAGCAATGTACAGATTCAATGCAATCCCTATCAAATTACCAAGGACATTTTTCACAGAACTCAAACAAAATATTTTAACCTTTGTTTGAAAGCACAAAAGACCCAGAATAGCCAAAGACATCCTGAAAAAGAACAACGGAGCTGGAGGAATCAGGCTCCATGACTTCAGACTATACTACAAAGCAACAATCATCAAAACCACATGGTACTGGCACAAAGACAGACATGGAGATCAGTGGAACAGGATAGAAAGTCCAGAATTAAACTCACACACCTACAGCCAACTAATCTATGACAAAGAAGGCAAGAACATACAATGGAGAAAGGACCGCTTGTTCAATAAGTGGTGCTGGGAAAACTGGACAGCCACATGGAGAAGAATGAAATTAGAACACTCCCTAACACCATACACAAACATAAACTCAAAATGGATTCAAGACCTAGATATAAGACCAGACACTGTAAAACTCTTAGAGGAAAACATAGGCCAAACACTCTCTGACATAAACAACAGCACCATCTTCTCAGATCCACCTCTTAGGGTAATGACAATAAAAACAAAAATAAACAAATGGGACCTAATCAAACCTAAAGGTGTCTGCACAGCAAAGGAAACCCTAAACAAAACGAAAAGACAACCCAACCCACAGAATGGGAGAAAATTTTTGCAAATGAATCGACTGACAAGGGATTAATCTCCAAAATTTATAAACACTTTCTGCAGCTCCATACCAAAAAATCAAACAACCCCATCAAAAAATGGGCGGAAGATCTAAACAGACAGTTCTCCAAAGAAGACATACAGATGGCCAAAAAATGCATGAAAAGATGTTCAACATCACTCATTCTTAGAGAAATGCAAATCAAAACCACTCTGAGGTACCACCTTACACCACCCAGAACGGCCATCATCCAAAAGTCTACAAACTACAATAAGTGCTGGAGAGGGTGTGGAGAAAAAGGAACCCTAGTACACTGTGGGTGGGATTGTACATTGGTGCAACCACTGTGGAAAGCAGTATGGAGTTTCCTCAGAAAACTAAACATAGAACTACCATTTGATACAGCAATCCCACTCCTGGGCATCTATCCAGAGAAAACCATGACTTGCAAAGACACATGTACTCCATTGTTCATTGCAGCACTATTTTCAATAGCCAAGACATAGAAACAACCTAAGTGTCCATCGACAGAGGAGTGGATCCAGAAGATGTGGTACATATACACAATGGAATATTACTCAGCCATTAAAAGGAACATAATATCGCCATTTTTAGCAACATGGATGGACTTAGAAATTATTACGCTAAGTGAAGTCAGTCATACAATGAGACACCAACATCAAGTGCTTTCACTGACATGTGGAATCTGAAAAAAGGACAGAATGAACCTCTTTGCAGAACAGATACTGACTCACAAACTTTGAAAAACTTATGGTTCCCAAAGACAGTTCGGGGGTGGGGGGATGCGCTGGGGTTATGAGATGGAAATCCTATAAAATTGGATTGTGATGATCACTGTACAACTATAAATGTAATAAATTCATTGAGTAATAAAAAAATTTAAATAACAGTAATAAAGATCAAATCAGAAAACAAATAAGAAACAGAATTAATAGAGAAACCCAATAAAACCAAAATCTATTTCCTTGAAAAGACCCATAAAGTTGGTCTCACTCTAGTTAGACAGCTTAGGGGGAAAAGTGAGAAGACATAAATTACCATTATCAAGAATGAGAAAGCTGGAGTTCCCTTCTTGCCCAGAGGGTCAAGGATCTGACAGTGTCACTGCAGCGGCCCTCTGGTGGTTCAGTCCCTGGCCTGGCAACTTTCACAAGCTGTGGGTATGACCAAAAAACAAAAAATAAAAAGAATGAGAGAGGTGGCATCCCCATGTATTCTATGGATATTAAAAGGATATTTGTGTACGGACACTTTACCAGGTAACATGATTACATTTTAAGGGATCTTCAACCTCATAACTCAAAGGATCAATATGAGAGTTATCAGAAGTTAGTGATGTCACAGTAACTTAGTGGCGGAGATCTTACACATTAATGGTGACTTTTCCCTCAAAGCAGTACATACTTGTAGAAATGTCTTGGTTTCTATTGACATTTAATTGCATGGTCAGTTTGCAAGGTAATTTTTTAAATCTTATAATACCATTATTATTTCTTATATTAGGTATAGTGAAATATATACATAAAATATTGAAAATATTACATAAAAATCTACAAACCAAAAGTATCAGCTAGTCACATCACTTTACATTCTAAAAATTATCCAATACTAATTCATACATGTTGATGTAGATTTATTCAGAGCATATTCATGGTGTGATATTTTTCACTAAACGACTATATATACTTATTTCCATCTCTAGATATAGTCCAAGAAGCTAATATTTATTTTGAAATATACCAAATATTCAATCACATTGATTAGTTGTGAATAGTAAGTATATTTTCAAAGTTATAGAGCACTATAACTTTGGGTAAATTGATTTCTTTCTTCTGGACCATTTCCCTTGAGTATTTCCACCAAGAAAAATTCCCAGGGGAAAAAAGTGAACTGCTTTTCAGTTAAACACTACCAGATTAGTGTCACAGAAGTTTGAACAATTCTCACTGAAACAGCGCCAGACACACAATTTTTTCATAGGCCTACCTACAGTTTTTTTTAATCTTTATTGAGGTATAACCAACAATAAATTTCACATATTTAAAGTATACAATTTAATAAATTTTAAAACCATTATATCAAAATAATGAACATATCCATCTCTGCCAAAAGTTTGCTCATACTCTTAACGATCTCAACCTTCTGTCCCTCCCTTTGTCCCTAGGAAACCACTGATGTACTTCATGTACCACAGGTTAGTTTGAATTTTCATGGAATTTTACATAAAGAGAGTCATAAAGAAGGCACTCTCTTTTTGCTTGACTTCTTTACCCAGAATACTTATTTTGAGTTTCATCCATATTGCAACTCACATCGGTATTTCACACATATTTATTGCTGAGTAGTGTTCTCTTATATGGTTATACCACAATTTGTTTGCCCATTCACATTGGACATTTGGGTTGTTTCCAGTCTTTGGCTACTACAAATAAAGGTGCTAAAAACATTTGTATACAAGTCTTTGTATCTACATGTGATTTTATTTTGCTTGGAAAAAGAGTTAGCAATGGAATAGGTAGGTCATACAGTATGTTTATGTTTAATTTTTTGAGAGACTGTCAAAATGTTTTCCAAAGTGATTGCCATTTTCTATTCCCATCAACCAATGTATAAGCATTCTAGTTCTTCCACATCCTCACCAGCACTTGATATGGCCAGTCTTTTTACTTTAGCCATTCTAGTGGATGCATTGTGGTATTGAAGTAGTCTAATAGGCATTTCCCTACTAATGATGTTACTTATCTTTTCCCATTTTTATCTGTCATTCATATGTTTTCTTTTCTTTTTGCTTTTTAAGGCTGCGCTCTGGCACATGGAAGTTCCCAGGCTAGGGGTTGAATCAGAGCTACAGCTGCCAGCCTATGCCACAGCCACAGCAATTCAGGATCCAGCCACCTCTGTTGCTCATAGCAACACCAGATCCTTAAGCCACGGAGCAAGGCCAGGGATCGAACCTGCATCCTCATGGATACTAGTTGGGTTCGTTACCACTGAGCCACAATAAGAATTCCTCATAAGTTTTTTTTTAGCAAATATTTGTTTGTATCTTGAAGTGCAGGAGCAATTTCATTAGAGAAATAGAAGTATTTTCAACAAATAGTACTGGAACAATTAAACATCCATATGTAATAAAAGAAATTTGATTTGTATTTCTAACCCTATATAAAAATTAATTCAAAATGGGTCATAGACACAAATGTAAAACCTAAAACTAAATCTTCTATAAGAAAACCTAATGGAAAACCCATGTGAACTTAGATTAGGCAAAGATTTCCTAGATCTAATTGTATGAAAACATAGAAAAACTGGACTTCATCAAAAATTGTACATCTCTGCTTTTCAAAAGATACAGTTAAGAAAATGGAAGGGAAAAAAAAGCCACACAGACTGGGAGAAAGTACTTACAAAGCATATATCTGGTAAAGAACTTGCATCTAGAATATTCAAAGAATTTTCAAAACTCAATAATAAGAGAAAAAAGACTCAGTACTCTAGTATTTAGATTTGTTTACCAGATAGGTAGCTTTGGGTTAGTAAAGTTAGGAACGTAAAGAACATTCACTGAGTGACTGACGTGAGACCAAGTATTGCTGTTGAAAGAGGGCAGATAAAGGCAGGAGAGGAGAGACAGAGACTATACCCAGAAAAGGATCTGTGGATTTTTCATGGTCAAGTAGGGAAAAATGCCACAAGCAAATTGCCTTATTTTCTTCACGGTAAATTTTAGGATCAGCCTTGACATCATGAAGCAAGTATAATGGAAGAATTCTGAAAATGGCCAAGACCTGATTTAAGGCTTGGATAAGTAGGATCAGATATTATGATATAGATACAAAAGATATCTGGTGTTAAAAAGAGGAGAGGTATTTTAAGACGGAGTACATACGGAACACAGGGCGCTTTTAAGTCAAAGATCACCAGACAGCCCCTTTTCTTGACAGAACATCTCATTCCCACCCACAAATCTGGGAATAGAGCATTCTTTGAGGACCAGCTCAAGTGCTTGCCCATCACTCGGACTCACTCTCACTACTCAGCGCAATCAGACTACAGTCACTTGTGAGATTGTGTTAACAACAGTGACTGTCTCAAGGACAAAATGAGGTAATTGATGTAAGATACGTAACATAATTCCTGGAACACCAGAGCTCAGTAAATATTGGTTTCCCCTTTCCTTATCCCTCTTCCATAACCAAATGGAAGGCAAATTGCACTGTTGGCCCCAGTTCAGAGGGTTTTAAAATTCAGAGTTCCCATGCTGAGCTGAGTCTTCTTAAAGGCTGCTGGGTTGAGCACAGCAACTTTTTAAACAACTTGAGACTAGTCTTTGATGTCCCTGTTGCCATACCTGGCAAGGAATCAAAACGCAGACTGGGAAGTGCCCCAGGTTCCAGAACCAAGTTGCCAGGCTCTGGCAAAAATCAATAGGTAGACAACTTTTGTATTCTATCTAGCAACAGAAAACATTTCTGTTCCCCCTCCTGCTTTCTGAGGGCCCCTCATCTGAGTACCCCTTTTGGCCTTTCCACTCTCCCTCACTCCCCCTCAGGAAAGGAGAAGTGAATTACCTGATTGGTAAATTTAAAAGCAGGACCTCTCAAGAGGTGTGTGCTGCTCAGCCCTTCTCCCATTCTGCTCATCCTTGGGAAAGGTTCATAATTAGCCATAGTTGTTGCTGAGTAGTTTTGAGAGACTGCTGTTAGGATCCCAAATGGAAGCCATGTTGCTCCAAACCAGTTTCACCACTAATAGGCGTGGTCATTTGCCTCTAGCTGCCTAATTCCTGGCTCTATGTCTCAGTTGATTATGAACTTGAGTGGGGGAGAGGGGCTCCATTTATTCAAAGCCCACCCATCCATCTGCCCACTAAAACACAGAGGCACCAGAGACTTCAGCATGTTCAGTGGCATGACCATGGTCCCCATCGGGGACCGTGATCCACTTGTCTCTCAATATGCAATTTCCCACCCCTCCTGGGCTTCACACTGACAATGCCACCACCAAACTTTCACAGCAGAAAGAGTGTCAGGCACACTATGAAGCATTTTCCTGCCTTCCTCCTAGAAGACAAGCACCAGCTATTGTACTTTTTTGTGTGCTCCCATTGGACCCAGCATAGTTCTGCACATGTAGAACCCTGACAAATAAACAGGAGACCTAGGTTCAAGCCCCACTCTGCCCCTTCCTCACCATGTAACTTCATATACATCACTTCACCAGTTTGGATCACTATTTCCTTATCTTGTTTGTTCTTTGTAAGTGCCATTAAACTAATTTTAAAGCAATCAAGGATTTCCTGTCATGGCTCAGTGGTTAACAAATCTGACTAGGAACCATGAGGTTGCAGGTTCGATCCCTGGCCTTGCTCAGTGGGTTAAGGATCTGGCGTTGCTGTGAGCTGTGGTGTAGGTCGCAGATGCAGCTCAGATCCCACGTTGCTGTGGCTCTGGTGTAGGCTGGCAGCTATAGCCCCAATTTGACCCCTAGCCTGGGAACCTCTATATGCTGAGGGAGCGGGCCTAGAAATGGCAAAAAGACAAAAAAAAGAAGTTGGTCCTTTCTTCCATATGATAAAAGTGGTCAAGATTTCTAAAGTTTGTTTACATTTTTGGCAAACATAGCTATACAGGTTTCAGATGTGCTTATGATGTCATCCCATTTAGAACGTAAACTCCAAGACTCCTATTTCCCATAGTACAAATAAGGGACTTGGAATCCAGGAATTCTCAGAAAATAAGGTTTACTACCAAGTTCCTAGATAAATGTAGCAGAATTTCTCTAGAATAGGCTCACTGCTTTACTCCTGAATTTAACAAAGTTTTATAATAGGATCACCAGGGCACTGAATGTAAAGCAACACAGCTCATGGTTTTAAGGAGGGGCTGGCAAACTATGACCCACAGGCCAAATGTAGCACACTGTCTATTTTTTAAATAAAGTTTTATTTGGATATTACCACACTCATTTGTCTACAATAATTTCTGTGGCTGTTTTCACGCTACAACAGCAGAATTGGGTAGCTGCGACAGAGCCTGTATGAGTGCCAAGTCTAAAACAGCTACTATCTGGCTTTTTACAGAAAAATTTTGCTGACCCTTATTTTAAAGAATCTTTCAGTTAATATTAATTAATCCAAATTATGTTTCATGAATGTCCTTAACACATGATTAAGTGACCACAAGAATATGGTTTATTCTGCCCAAGGCCTTTCTTCTCCATGTGTGAGGAGAGATGTGTTTAAATGGTTTCCAGTGTCAGCATTAATTATCATTCTAATTCTCAGACAATAAGTAATTTCATTTGTGAGGTTTGATTACTTCTGAATATTTGAGCCATCTGCACTTTTAATGAGATTAGAGAAGCACTGATAGGGCACCTCAGAAGACTCAAGTTCCAGTCCCCTCCTTGCCCCAATTCACTAAACTTTGCAGTGGTCTGCTTCTATAAAGTGAGGAGGCTGGACAGATGTAAAGTTTCCTTAACATAGAATTATGACCTCACAGGAAGGAAGTGCCTCACAGAAGGCCACACTGGCTGCTATGAAAACCCAAGGAATGGTACCCTTACTTGATTTCCAAAGAAGAAAGGACTCAGAAAAGGCTTCTTGGAGGAAGTGATACCTGAAAGATCCTTCTGAACCTTGAGGATAGGGAAGAATTCATGCTGTTGGAGAATGAACTGAGGAATCCAGCAAATAGGCCTCTAATTGAAGCCATCATTTCATTTGACTGAACAGGAAAAGTCATTGGTTTCAGCATTTAACCCCAGGAAAGTTCTCTAAATTCAGGTGGACTAAAGCAGCAAACAATGAAACAGACCTCTGCAGTTTAATAGACACTGAGTTCAAAAGGGAGATAGTGAAAATACTGAAGGAATTAAGGCTGAATATCAGGGAATTAAGAGTGGATATAAACAGTAATGCAGATTGATTTAGAAAGGAACTAGGAAATATAAGCAGGAACCAAGGAAAATGAGAAAATTCATTTACAGAGATGCAAACTGAGCTAAAGGAACTAAAGGACAGAATGAATAATGCAGAGAAATAAATTTTAGTGATGTGGAAGATAGAATAATGGAAATCACCCAATCAGGACAGCAGACAGAAAACCAAAAGAAAAAACATGAAAGCAATATAAGAGATCTGTGGGATAATATAAGCAAGCCAATCTACGTGTAATACAAATTCCAAAAGGAGAAGAAAAAGAAAAGGGGATTGTAAATATATTCAAAGAAATTATGTCTGAAAACTTTCCAAATCTAAAGAAAACAGATATCAAGATACAGGAAGCACAGAGCACCCCAAACAAGTTGAACCCAAACAGGCCCACACCAAGACATATTATAATAAAAATGTCAAAAGTTAAAGAGAAATTCTTAAAACAGCAAGAGAAACACAAAGTATTAATTATAGAAGAACACCCATAAGGCTATCAGCTGATTTATCTACAGAAACACAAAGTCCAGAAGAGGGTGGCAAGATATTTTCAAAGCTCTAAAAGGGAAAATTTTGCAGCCTAGGATACTCTACCCAGAAAGAATATCATTTAAAATAGGAGAAATAAAGAATTTTTTCCAACAAACAAAAGTTAAAAGAGTACAGCAATACTAAACCCATTCTAAAAGAAATACTGAAACGGCTTCTCTAAATAAAAAAGAGTTAAGAAGAAATAGGATGCAGGACATCACAATTGGAAAGTAATCACTTAAGCCAGTATACAGATATAAAAGGGAAAAAAAATGTACTAAAAGTAACTATAAACACAAAGAACAACAAAAGGACAAACATGAAGATGTTAAAAAAAGGACTTTAAAATCATAGAATGTGGAGAACCAAAGTAAGAAAATCTAGACTCTTTTTTTTTAAAAAATGTGTTTGAGCCTATATGACTATCAGGCTAAAGCAAGCAAATATAAGAAGGGGTTAACATACTTAAAAAACAGAGCAACCACAAATCAAAGCCAAACACTACATTCACAAAAACTAAAAAGAAAAGTACACAAGCATAAAATAAATGGAAATCATCCAACCAAAAAGGAAAGGAACAAAGGAGAATCATAGAATCAACTGGAAAATAAGGTTTAAAATGGCAATATATATGTATTTATCCATAATTACCTAAAATGTCAATGGACTGAATGCTCCAATTAAAAGACACAGAGTGGCAGATTGGATAAAAAAGAAAAAACCTTCAATCTGCTGTCTACAAGAAACTCACCTTAGGGCAAAGGACACAGATAGATTGAAAATGAGGGGATGGGAAAAGATATTTCATGCCAATGGACAAGACAGGAAAGCAGGAGTTGCAATACTCATCTCAAACAAAATAGACTTTAAAATAAAAGCCATAAAGAAAGACAAAGAAGGACACTATTTAATGATAAAAGGATCCATTCAAAAAGAGGAAATTACAATCATCAATATATATGTCCCTAATATAGGAGCACCCAAATACATATGACAAATACTAATAGACATAAAAGGAGAAATTGATGGGAATACAATAACAGTAGGAGACTTTAACACCCCACTCACATCAATGGACAGATCCCCTAGGAAGAAAATCAATAAGGCAACAGAGATCCTAAAGGACACAACAGAAAAGTTAGACTTAACTGAAATTTTAAGGACATTACATCCAAAAAAATCAGAATATACATTCTTCCCAAGTGCACATGGAACATTCTCAAGGATCAATCACATACTGGGGCACAAAGCTAATCTCAACAAATTTAAGAGAATAGAAATTATTTCAGGTATCTTCTCTGACCACAATGGCATGAAACCAAATGTCAATCACAGGGAAAAAATGAGAAAAAAAACTGACTACATGGAGACTAAACAACATGCTACCAAAAAACCAATGGGTCAATGAGGAAATCAAGAAGGAAATTAAAAAATACTTCAATACAAATGATAATGAAGACACAACCATTCAAAATCTATGGGATGCTGAAAAAGCAGTCCTTGGGGGAAATTCATAGTGATACAGGCCTTCCTCAAATAAGAAGAAAAATATCAAATTGACAACTTAACCCATCACCTAAATGAATTAGAAAAAGAAGAGCAAACAAAACCTTAAATCAGCAGAAGGGAGGAAATCATAAAGATCAGACAGGAAAACAATAAAATGGAGATTCAAAAAAGAATAGAAAAAAATCAATAAAACCAAGACCTTGTTCTTTGAAAAGGTAAACAAAATTGACAAACCTCTGGCCAGATTCACCAAGAGGTGAGAAAAAACCAAATAAACAAAATAAGAAATGAAAAAGGATAAATCTCAATGGATACTGGAGAAATACAGAAAACCATAAGAGACTACTATGAACAATTATATGCCAACAAATTTGACAACCTAGAAGAAATTGACAACTTTCTAGAGACTTATAGCCTGCCAAAATTGAATCAAGAATAGATCAACTAAACAGACCAATCACTGGAAATGAAATTGAATATGTTGTAAAAACACTCCCTACAAATAAAAGTCCAGGACCAGATGGCTTCACAGCCAAATTCCACCAAACATACAAAGAGGAACTTATACCCATCCTCCTTAAACTTTTCCAAAAGACTGAAGAAGAATGAACACTTCCAAAGACATTCTATGAAATCATATCACCCTAATACCAAACCCAGACAAAGATACTATGAAAAAAGAAAATTATAGGCTAATACCTTTGATGAATATAGATGCAAAAATTCTCAACAAAATTTTAGCCAACCAAATCCAACAACATATCAAAAAGATCATATGACACAATTAAGTGGGATTCATCCAAGGTTCACAAAAATGGTTCAATATATACAAATCGATGTTACATATGACATTAAAAAAAGAAAAGTCAAAAACCACATAATCATCTCAATAGATGCAAAACAGCTTTTGACAAAGTCCAACATCCATTTATGATGAAAACTCTTACCAAAGTGGGTTTAGAAGAAACATACCTTAACATAATCAAATCCATTTATGACAAACCCACTGCAAAAATAATACTCAATGGAGAAAAGCTTCCCACTCAAATCTGGAACCAGACAAGGATGCCCACTCTCACCACTTTTAATCAACATAGTATTGGAAGTCCTAGCCACAGAAATCAGATAAAAAAAAAGAAATAAAAGGTGTTCAAATTGGAAGAAAAGAGGTAAAACCGTCACTGTATGCAAATACCATGATACCATATATTGAAAACCCTAAGGACTCCACACAAAAACTCTCAAACTGATCAAAAAATTCAGCAAAGTAACAAGATACAAGATTAACATTCAAAAAATCAAATGCATTTCCATATACTAATAACAATGAAGTATTAGAAAAGGAATATAAAAATATAATAACATTTAAATAGTACCCAAAATATTTAAATACCTAGGAATAAACCTGACCAAAGAGATAAAAGACTTATATGCTCAGAACTATAAAATATCGAGCAAGGAAAATAAAGATGATTCAAAGAAATAGAAAGATATTCCATGCTCATGGGTTGGAAAAATTAATATTGTAAAAATGGCCATATGGCCCAAAGCAATCTACAGATTCAATGTAATCCCTATCAAATTACCCATGACATTTTTCACAGAACTAGAACAAACAATCCAAAAATTTATACAGAGTCATAAAAGACTCAGAATTGCCAAAGCAATCCTGAGAAACCAAAACCAAGCAGAAGGCATAACTCTCCCAGACTTCGGGAAATATCACAAAGTTAAAGTAATCAAGACAGTGTGGTACTGGTACCAAAAGAGATATACAGACCAATGGAACAGAATAGAGAACCCAGAAATAAACCCTGACATCTATGGTCAATTAATCTTCAACAGAGGAGGAAAGAACATAAAATGGGAAAAAGACAGTCTGTTCAGCAAGTGGTGCTGGGAAAACTGGACAGCTGCATGTAAATCAACGAAACTGGAACACAACCTCACACCATGCACAAAAATAAACTTAAAATGGCATAAATACTTAAATATAAGAAAAGACACCATCAAACTCCTGGACGAGAACATAGGCAAAAACATTCTCTGACATCGACCTTACAATGTTTTCTCAGGTCAGTCTCCCAAAGCAAAAGAAATAAAAAAAAAATAAGCCAGTGGGAATCTAATCAAACTGACAAAGTAAACCATTAAAAAAAAAAACAAAAGGACAACCTATAGAGTGGGAGAAAACAGTTTCAAATAATGCAACTGACAAGGGCTTAATCACAATTTATACAACTCAACAGCAAAAAAAGCCAACAACCCAATTGAAAAATGGGGGAAAAAAAGACCTTAAATAGACATTTCCCCAAAGAAGATATACAGATGGCCAACAAGCACTTGAAAAAAATGCTTAACATCACTGATTATTAGAAAAATGCAAATCAAAACTACTATGTGGTACCACCCCACACCAGTCAGAATGGCCATCATTAAGTCCACAAATAACACATGCTGGCAAGGGTGTGGAGAAAAGGGAACCCTGCTGCACTGTTGGTGGGAATGTAAGCTGGTTCAGCCACTATGGAGAACAGTATGTATGGAGGTACCTCAGAAAACTAAATATAGAACTACCATGTGATCCAGCAATCCCACTCTTGGGCATCTATCTGGACAAAACTTTCCTTGAAAAAGATACATGCACCCGCATGTTCATTGCAGCACTTTTCACAATAGCCAAACCTGGAAACAACCTAAATGTCCACCAACAGACGAATGGATTAAGAAGATGTGGTATATATACAGAATGGAATACTACTCAGCCATAAAAAGAAGAAAATAATGCCATTTGCAGCAACATGGATGGAACTAGAGACTCTCATACTAAGTGAAGCCAGTCAAAAAGAGAAAGATAAATACCATATGGTATCACTTATATCTGGAATCTAATGTATAGCACAAATGAACCTTTCCACAGAAAAGAAACTCATGGACTTGGAGAATAGACTTGTGGTTGCCAAGGCAGAGGGGGAGGGAGTGGGATGGACTGGGAATCTGGGGTTAATAGATGCAAACTATTGCCTTTGGAATGGATAAGCAATGACAGCCTGCTGTACAGCACTAGGAACTATATCTAGTCACTTGTGATAGAGGATAATGTGAGAAAAGGAATGCATATATATATGTTCATGTGTGTGTATGTGTGAGACTGGGTCACTTTGTTGTACAGTAGAAAATTGACAGAACACTGTAAACCAACTATAATGGAAAAAATAAAAATTATTTTAAAATTTTTTAAATAAAAAGCAAAAATAAATTCAGATGGACTCTAATGTGTGCATTACACTCTGCTTCTGGATGCACATTGTGGAAGGTCACAATGCCAGCAACTTTTCACAATATAGTCACTTTCATTTGAAAAGAGATTTTTCTTTTTCATCCACATACCAAGGTCACACCCACATCTTGATAAAAAAAATCAGCTTCAACAAGCATAATTGGTGGAACGACCATTGCATAAGGCACCAAGGCATCTTGAGAAAATGATCAATCAAGGAATGTGATCATTCCAGGCTGTAGTCAAGGTCAACGAGAGGTGAGATAATTCTGACTCAAGCAACTTTAGCAGTGGAATTAGGCAACATGCTTACACAGCAGTCATTTTCATGTTGCTAAACCATCCAACGTCCACAATAATAGATTCTGAGGGGAAGAGAATGATCTGAGTTGACTTAGCCATGCACTCTCAGCAATGATTTGTAAGTAATTGTTAGTTCTCCCACAATTCTGACTGCCTATACTGATGTCAGTTCAGTCAACAAATTTTAGTGAGTACCAACTATGCACCAGCACTCTTCCATACAAGGAGCACACGACCATGAATAAATGGTTGAGACAAAAACAAATGAGACAAAAATCCTTGCCCTTGTGCGAAAAAAGTGCAGTTTTACCTTCCATCCAATGGGACATATTGCTTTTTGAACAAGGCACATTTTGCAAAGAAGTCTAAGTTACAGCTGAGCCAGCCTTCTCCTGAACCCCTGTCCCTCCATTGTAGTCTCTGTGTCATAGCTATGCACAGGACAAATGTAAAGTCAAGGCATCTTTATGCTTTTTCCTTCGTGTACCCTCACTATTGAGCCAAATAATCCCTACAACTTCAGTGGAAAAATGTTCACAACTTTTGAACCACTTCTTAGAATCCTAAGAGAACAGCCATGGCTTCTGAAAAGAATTTAGGTGCAAAAAATGTACATCACAGCTTTATTTAACCAAGCCAAAACAAAAAGGCAAATTAAATGCCTATTTAATATAAATTATATTAAAATTTAATTAGAATTATTTAAAACTATAAAATAATGGATAGGTAAATTATTGCTTTTATATGAAATAACAAGCAACCACTAAGATGATATTGACAAAGATTTTATGATAATGTGGAAAATATTTATTATGAAAAGTAATTGAGCAGAACTAAAATATGTATGTATTCAATATAGCGAGCATGTAGAAAAATCTAACAAGAAAAAAAAGCCCTTACAGCAATGTTCCAAAATATTAAAAATTAATATACCCAGGAGTTCCTGCTGAGGCTCAGTGGTAAAGAACCCAACTAGTATCCATAAGGATGCAGGTTCCATCCCTGGCCTCCCTCACTGGGTTAAGGATTCCATGTCACCATGAGCTGTGGTGTAGGTCACAGAGGCAGCTTGGATCTCATATTGCTGTGGCTGTGGTATGGGCTAACAGCTGCAGCTCCAATTCAACCCCTGGCCAGGTAACTTCCGTATGTGGTACCTGCAGCCCTAAAAAGCAAAAAAAAAAAAAAAAATTAATATACTTAACATTTTGAAATTATGGGAATTTTTCTACTTTTTACTTCCCATTTTTTTTAGTAAATGTTCATTATTTTTATAATTTAAAAAATCAATTTTAAGCCTAAATACTAGTATTTAAAAGGCAAGAATGGGGCAACAAAAACAAATATAAAACAGTTTGTCATGGAAGCTAAGGACCTGAGATCTGGATTCAAACTCCCTAGGTCTGAACCCTGGCTCCCTGGTTACTGTGTGACCTTGGGCAAATTACTTAACCATTTCTTGCCCACCCCCCCCCCCCCCCGTTTCCCATGTGCAAAATAGGGGTGATAATAGTGCCCACTTAAATGGGCTGGTATGAGGATTAGTAGATAATTCACATAATGTTTAGCACAGAGCATAACCCCTTGTAAGCACTCTGAATGATAACAGAGTCAATAGTCCAGTAGCCTCAAAGAAAGAATTCACACAAAAGGAATGATGGACAAACAATATATTTTCATGCTTCAGAGGCAACTCACTCACCCGGAGTTGTGTTTTCAGTGGGCAATTTTCCCTCAGGCAGAATCAATCCCCAAATCTCTTATTTCTATTTTAAATTTTCCCCTGATGAAGATGGACAGTATGTTAATATTCGCTTTATGCATATGAATCCCTTGGTTTTTTAATATATTGGTCATAATTTATTAAAGCCCAAGTACCTGTTGGCTTTAAAAACAAGTCTAAAACTTATGTTAATAGGATTGTCAGAAAATACTCATCATCACTGTAAGATGAAATGAACTCATAAAAATATTATTTATGGTGCTAACAGACAGTAGTTAGGTAGAAGATAAACGCAGTTGTCTGATAAAACCATATTTTTCTGTCAAATGTCTTTTCCCAAAACAATGAAATCAAAACCTGGTCTCTACTCTCTTGTATCCAATATCTTTCTTTAAGGGCAAACTGAATGACCTAAAGCTGGGTAAAATAAAGTGGTTTGAAAATATCTTCAGAATGGACACCCATTTATGAAATTTCAGTTGTCACTGCTTGCCAATAATTATCTTATTAAAAGAATGAGAATTCAATTAAAATTGCATAACATTAGCCAGTTTAAAAAAAAAGATCCAGAGACAGAAGAAAGGATTATAAGGAAAGACAGGTTAAAACTTGTTTTTCTATGCTTCCTTTTTCCTTAAGTGACAGGACCATGCCTTTCAGTTTCCAGATGAGTTTTTTACCCTAATTTCTAATATAGATTTCCTTGATTTTTGATCCTATAAATTCTCTACTCAAAAATAAAGCTGTGCTTCTGCTCCAGATCTTGATTCAGTCTGGCAACTTTTCTCTATCCGTGGACTCTTTTCTCCTTGAACCATGGAGTGCCACAGGCTTAGATTTCTTCTGTTTTGTTTTTCTTTTTAGGGACTCACTCAGGGCATATGGAAGTTCGCTGGCTAGGGGTCCAATAGCAACAGCAGCTGCCTGACTATTGCCACAGCTACAGCAACAGCCAGATTCAAGCTGAGTCTTCAACCTACACCACAGCTCATGGCAATGGGAGATCCTTAATGCACTGAGGGAGGCCAGAGATGGAACCTGCATCCCCATGGATACTAGTTCCATCCCATGGGAACTTCCCCAGGCTTAATTTGAACCTGATTGGGCACTAGTTGTATCATCTTCATTCAGTCACTTAACCTCACATAGCCTTAGTTTCTTTGTCTATATTGTGGTCACAATAAATACGTAACACAAATACATAAATAAATACATAACACACAAGGTTACAAGGGTGCTACATGGGACAACAGATGCTAAATTACTAGACACGGTAGGCAACTAAATCATGCGCTCTTCCCTTCCTCTGAGTCTTTCTGAGCAGTCGTGTTCTGAATTCTGAAAATCCCTGGTTTCTTTCCTGTCTTTCCTTCTCAGCCCAGAAGGCAAAGTTCTTCTGAACTTGGGATTTTTAATTCAGAAGAACATTTGAGCTCTAAGTTAACTTCAACGCATTCATACTTTGTGCCAGAGGAACTTGAAACGAGTTGGTGGTGAGCTTGGTCCCTTGAAGGTGAGCCCTGAGAAGTGGGGCTCTTGCTCAGTCCAGTGGGTTTCCGTCACTGTTCTTTCTCACCACTGAGGTCCCGGGTCTGGCTCTGCCCATCTCCCTACCAAGATACGTTGATCCAGTCCCCCTGCGCTGAGTGTCCTTCGGGAGATGCCAATACCTAGACTCCCTCAAGATTCCAGAACCAGCCCACCCCAACCCTAAAAAGGAAAGGTGAAGGAAGAAAGAAAAGGGGTGGTAGGCGAGACGCCACAGGTGACAAGGGAGGGCACGCAGCTGGAGAAGGAACTGTCTGGGCCAACGGCTCTGCCCAGCCTGAGGCTTTCCAGCTCGCCTCCCGCCCTGCTCAACCTCTTTCCCCAGGGTAGTCAGAGGATTCGAAGCGGACCAGAGACGCGCCCAAAGACCAAGGAGAGTGAAGGCGGGGTCTGCCCGCAATCGCTTCTCCACTTGCCCGGGTCCGACCTACAGCCCGGCGGCGCCAGGTGCTCCCAGCGCACCGCACTCCGCGGGGCTAGCAGCCGCCGATGCCGCCCCTCAGCAGTGCTCCTTGCGCACCAGGCACCTGGACGCCCGGGAGTCTGGCAGTGCGCAGCGCTCCGCTCCTTCAGGGAAAAACGCTACCTGTGGAAGTAATGTGCGCAGAAGAGGCCCAGAAGCACAGTCGCAGGCGGGCCGAAGAGAGAACGGGGCTGCCCGGCGAGGATCCCCGCGGGCACCACGAAGGAGGGCAGCTCCTGCAGGAACCAGGCGGCACGGGCTGGCAGGCGGATAGCCGCGGGCGTCAGGCTCTCCGTGTACTTCCCGTAGCCAGAGGGCTCCGCGAAGTACAGGGCCAGTGCCCCCAGGGCAGCCAAAGTGGCGCTGCCCGCCAGCACCGGGCTCTGCTGGCAGCGAACAGGCATCGCGCCGTATTCCCCGCCAGTGGCTTCCGACAGAGCAGAGGAGAGCGCGGCCCCCACAGTCCCTTTATGGAACGACACCCGGTGTCCGGCCCCTTCGTCTTTGGCTCCCGCCCCTCCATCCTGCCTCCCATTTCGTGGCGGCCAGCCCTGGCTCGACAAAGCAGTGATGCTCCTTTTGCATGGTGGAGAATAGACGAAGGCTTTCATGGAACCAAATACAGGTCCTGGCCTCTTCCATTGGCCCATATCCGCGCCTTTGCCTGCGCACCCTCTCCATCGCCTGCCACTGTTCTCCCCCTCTAACTAGCCTTCGAAGATTTGTTCTTTAACCATCAATCTCAAATGCTGCAACTTCTGGGACTAGGAAATAAGAGAAAACCACAGGGATGATTTAGCCGTGTTCTTTCTCTCGCCCTAACACACCTGTGTGCTCGCTACGCAGCCCCCCACACTCGGACCATCCCCAGCCAGCATCTCCCAAACCCCTCCGGTTCCCTGCGCTCCTTCATCACCCGCCCGCTCCTCTTCTACCCAACCCAGCATCCTTCCTGCGACCCTGGGCCCAGAATCCAGACACTTCTCGCTTCCCCCAGACCTTCTGCGTCAAGGCATCGCGCTCATGGGCTACTTTCAGCATCAGTGCTTCCTCCGCATACCTCATCCCCAGGCAGGTACCAGCCTCTCCCAGGCCCTAGTTCCTCCTCAGTCTCCTTCTGGTAAAGAGTCACAGTGGCCGAGTATAGGTGCAGAAGCAAGATTTCGACTCCAGTATTGATCCTGTCAATCTGCCCTAGCCTCTCTTCTTCCATGGGACTCTGGCTAATGTCTAGGGCTTCCCCCGCAGGAAGCTCTCTCCCATCTCCTCGAGCTGACTGAGTTCCATATGATGATGCCACTGAAAGAGTGGCTGCGCTCTGAACACCAAGATGCGCTCCTCCTCTCGTATTTGCCGCCCTTCTCTCGTTCTTCATATCCTCCTTCATCTATTTCCACTTCCCTTCTCTGATTCAGTATCCAGACTTCTTTGACTCGCTTCTTCATATGTTTTGCACCCCTTTTTTCTCCAGATTTCTCCTCCCAGGTTGACCTCATCTTCCCACCTGCTGTTTACCCTCATTATCTTCTTGCTCCACCTCCCTTGATTGCTTTATCCTTATAATTTTCTCCTCTAGTCTATACTTCAAGCTCCACTCCAGTCTTTCCTATTCTTTCTTTCCCCTTTCTTGGGCACTTTCTTCATCCTTTGCCCTTAGCTCCCACTCTCTACCTCTCAGGAGACCCACTCAGGTATTTCTCCATCTGCTCCTGCCCTGTCCTAGCAGCTCTCCCAATGAAAGGTAAACACTGTCCCATCTGCCCAGTTTGGTAATGTTTCCTAATTCCTGGGACATGGTGTTGTATGGTGATGCTTTAGTAGAAAAAGGCACCATCTGCTTGCTGAAGAGGTGTTTATCGCCTCCCTGTTAGATTAAAAATTACTTTGTAATCATGCTTCAGTTTTCACTGATCACCAGGTAGGAACCACCCATGCTGGCTGAAGCACTCTCCATGGAGTGACCAAGTATCAACTCTCACAACTCCCTAGAGCTGTGTTTGCACTGGCTTTACAGATCCAGTGCCAGATTCCTCATTCACTACCTGCTAGTTGAGGACACCAAAATCTAGAACTCCAGCAGAGACAGGAGCTTCTGATCTGCATTTCCTCCCTACTGCACAACTCCACTTGGATGTGCTTCAGAGACCTCAAATTCAACCCTATACCACACTAAACAAATTTACCCTCGCCTTCACCCTACCCTATCCAACTCAGATCCTCCCTAGTGCATTCCTGGTTACCTCTTCTCTGTCTCCTGGGAGGCGGAAGGCTGGCTTGCGGACTCAGGAAACTAGATTTCTTGGTACCACACAATATCAGGCAGTGTGACATTTCAAACCCAGTTCAATGGAATATCTTTTTAAATAAACTTTCTCCTGTCTCAATTTCCTCCTCTCTTCTAAGTTTGCCCAAGTTTGGTTCTCATCATCTTTTTTCCACTACTATTATTAGTTCGCTTTCACTGCATAACAAAAGTCATTTTGCTCCCCTAAAAGTCATTTATCTTCAGACTACGCATCTGTGAGTCAGATGGAAGTAGGCTGTCCCAGAGTATGCTTAGCTGATCTTGTCTGTGCTCACTCATTCATCTGTGGAGCAAGTGAGGCTGAGTTTGGATGGAGAAACTTAGCTGAGACAGCTCTGTCCACCTGACTTTCATCCTAGCATGAGTGAACTAGCTCTATCATGTCTATACAGTCTCAACAGTAGAAGCATAAGAGTACAAGAAACACAGAAGACCTCTGGAGGCTGAGGCCAAGAACTAGGACACTCTTCCCATTTGTCCTATTGTCCAAATCAAGTTATATGGTGGATTTCAGACTCATAGTAGAAAGTAT
Source organism: Phacochoerus africanus (assembly GCF_016906955.1). Taxonomy (NCBI): domain Eukaryota; kingdom Metazoa; phylum Chordata; class Mammalia; order Artiodactyla; family Suidae; genus Phacochoerus; species Phacochoerus africanus. The sequence continues at coordinate 112,335,209 of NC_062548.1, read as the reverse complement.
TTCAAAGTTACATGGCAAAAGACAGTGTGGTACAGGGAGAAGTAGAGAACTAGGATCAATAATGCAACTGTTCCGTATTATATGCATAAGAGCCCAAATTGTAAATACATGACTTGAGTGATTTGCACAACTTGAACACATTCTTGCAACAGCATCTAAGTCAAAAAACTGTTTACTAGCATACCAGATGTTCTTCTCATGCCTCCTTACATCTCCTTCCAGACTTCTAACACCATAATTAGTTATGCTTTTGAATTTATATAAAATAATCATACAGTATGTACTTTTTTGTGTGTTTTAATAGTACCCAAGATTTTTTAAATAAGATATGATAAGACACACACACATGGAAATGACTGTCATGAAGGAAGTTTATACTCACAGATCCCCAGAAATAGGAAGCACAGCAAGCCACACAAGACCACACAGGGAAGAATCAGGATCATTCAGGAGGCAGAAGGAGTAAAAGGAAAATGTGGATATGAGCTTTTATTGTGGTTTCTACAGGAAGGACTGGATGTGGTAAGGTAAGCGGGCTTAGGACTGGCTAGTTTGAATAATTTCTTGGTTGTAGAAGCTATCTCTAGTTGTCTAGTGCCTTGCACAGGAGTGATTGGGGCAGGGGAATAGTGGTCCAGAGTATAGAAGCTTGATGTAAGAGGTGACTGGGATATGGCTAGTGTGGTGGGGGTGTGAAAGAGAGAGAGAGAAAAACAGAGAGACCACCTGGGAAATTCAGTAGTGATCCCAGAAGGTCACGCTTTAGTGGTAGGAAATTTTTTTTTTTTGCCTTTTTTGCCTTTTTTGCCTTTTTAGGACTGCACCTGTGGCGTATGGAAGTTCCCAGGTAAGGGGTCGAATCAGAGCTACAGCTGCCAGCCCACACCACAGCCACAGCAACACAAGATCCAAGCCATATCTGCAAACTACACCCTAGCTCATGGCAATGCCGGATCCTCAACCCACTAAGTGAGGCCAGGGATCGAACCCACAACTTCACGGTTCCTAGTTGGATTAGTTTCCACTGTGCCACGTTCCATGTGGAACTCCACATATATGTTAGACTTTTTTAATACACTTTTCACAGAAGAGTAATATTTCATCATATATGTATACTACACCTTCTTAATCCATTCATCCACTGATGGACACTTAGGTTGTTTTAGTATCTTGGCTGTTGTGAAATAACATTGCAGTAAACATAGGATTGCAGATATCTTTTTTGATAACCAGTTTTTATACTATTTGGATATATACCCAAAAGTGGAATTGCTGGATCTTATTGTAGTTCTATTTTTAACTTTTTGAGAAACCTCCACACAGTTTTCCATAGTGGCTGAACTAATTTATGTTTCCACCAACAGTGTACAAGAGTTTCCTTTTCTCCACATCTTTGCCAACAATTATTATCTCTTCTCTTCTTGATGATAGCCATATTAACAGGTATGAGATGACGTCTCATCATGGTTTTTATTTGCATTTCCTTAATGACTTGTGATGTTGAGCATCTTTTCATGTACCTATTAGCCATTTGCATTTCCTCAATGGAAAAATATCTATTCAGTTCCCTGGCCCAGGCTTTAGTTGGGTTGCTTCTTCTTATTGTTGTTAAGTTGCATGAGTTATTTATATATTTTGGATATTAATCTATTGTCCAATATAAGGTTTGCAAATATTTTCTCCATTACATATATTGCTTTCATTTTGTTGATTGTTCCTTTTTCTGTACAGAAGCTTTTTAGTTAGATATAGTCTCTAAAGTCTTTGAAGCTTTTTGGTTTAATATACTTTATTTTTTTTTCCTTTGTTGCTTGTTGCTTTGGATGTCATATTAAAAAAGTAATTGCTAAAACTTGGAGTTCCCGTCGTGGCTCAGTGGTTAACGAATCCGACTAGGAACCATGAGGTTGCGGGTTCGGTCCCTGCCCTTACTCAGTGGGTTAAGGATCCAGCATTGCCGTGAGCTGTGGTGTAGGTCGCAGATGCAGCTCGGATCTGGAGTTGCTGTGGCTCTGGTGTAGGCCAGCAGCTACAGCTCCGATTAGACCCCTAGCCTGGGAACCTCCATATGCCGCAGGAGTGGCCCTAGAAATGGCAAAAAGACAAAAAATAAAATAAAAAATAATAATAATAATTGCTAAAACTGATATCAAGAAGCTTCCTCCCGTTTTCTTTTAGAAATTATGGTATCAGGTTGTATGTTAAAGTCTTTAACCCACTGCAAGTTAATTTTTGTAAACAGTAATAACATAGGGGTCCAATTTTATTTTTCTGCATATCCATCTTTCCCAGCATCATTTATTAAAGTGATTATCCTTTCCCCATTGAATTCTCTGGCTCCTCTGTCAAATATTAATTGACTGCAGGGAGTTCCCTTGTGGTGCAGGGGGTTAAATATCTGGCTTGGTCAGTGTAGCAGACCAGAACACTGCTGTGGCATAGGTTTGACCCCTGGCCCTGGAACTTCCACATGCCACAGATGCTCCCAATACACACACACACATTTTTATTTTTTAATACCTATATTAGATTAGTTTGATTTGCAATGAAAGTTATAAAAGCTATCCAGTGGAGAAAAAAAAATGGTACTAAAAAAGTTGGATCTCTCTATGGAAAAAAATGAACCCCAACTCTTCCTTTCCATTATTTACAAAATCAACTTTAAAAGATTATAGATATAAATGTATGAATTAAAACTATTAAAATTCTAAATGAAGACATAGCATAAAATCTTTGTGAAACTGGATTAGAAAAAGATTTCTTTAAAAAGATACTCCAAAGAACAAAGTATTAAAAAATAATAAATATCAACTTGAGATTAAAATCTTTTTCTTTTTCCAAAGATACAGTTAAGAAGACAAAATGGCAAAAAGACATAACATGCTCTTGGATTGGAAGAATCAATATTGTCAAAATGACTATACTACCCAAGGCAATCTACAGATTCAATGCAATCCCTATCAAATTACCAAGGACTGGAGTTCCGGTCGTGGCTCAGTGGTTAACAAATCCGACTAGGAACCATGAGGTTGCGGGTTCGATCCCTGGCCTTGCTCAGTGGGTTAAGGATCTGGTGTTGCCGTGAGCTGTGGTGCAGGTTGCAGACGCGGCTCGGATCCCGCATTGCTGTGGTTCTGGCGTAGGCTGGTGGCTACAGCTCCAATTGGACCCCTAGCCTGGGAACCTCCATATGCCACAGGAGCGGCCCAAGAAATGGCAAAAAAAAAAAAATTACCAAGGACATTTCACAGAACTAGAACAAAAAATTTTAAAGTTTGTACAGAAGCACAAAAGACCCAGAATAGCCAAAGCCATCTGAGAAAGAAAAATGGAGCTGTAGGAATCAAGCTCCCTGACTTCAGACTACAACACAAAGCTCCAGTCACCAAAACTGTATGGTACTGTCACAAAGCCAGACATATAGATCATTGGAACAGGATAGAAAGTCCAAAATTAAACCCATGCACCTACAGTCAACTGATCTATGACAAAGGAGGCAAGAATATACAATGGAGAAAAGACAGCCCCTTCAATAAGTGGTGCTGAGAAAACTGGACAGCAATATATAAAAGAATGAAATTAGGGAGTTCCCTTCATGGCTCAGTGCTTAACGAACCCAACTAGGATCCATGAGGATGTGGGTTCAATCCCTGGCTTTGCTCAGTGGGTTAAGGATCAAGCATTGCCGTTAGCTGTGGTATAGGCTACAGACACAGCTTGGATTCTGTGTTGCCATGGCTGTGGTATAGGCGAGCAGCTACAGCTCCAATTTGACTCCTAGCCTGGGAACCTCCACGTGCTGTGAGTGCGGCCCTAAAAAGCAAAAAAAACTTTAAAAAATGTTTTTAAAAGATGGAAATTAGAACACTTTCTAACACCACATACAATAACAAACTCAAAATGGATAAAGACCTAAAGAAAAGACCAAATACTATTAAACTCTTAGAGGAAAACATAGGCTGAACACTCTCTGATATAAACCACACAATATCTTCTCAGATCCACCTTCTAGAGTAATGACAACAAAAACAAAAATAAACAAATGGGACCTAATTAAACTTAAACAATTTTTGCACATCAAAGGAAACCCTAAACAAAACAAAAAGACAACCCACAGAATGGGAGAAAACATTTGCAAATGAAGCAACTGACAAGGGATTAATCTCCAAAATTTATAAACACCTTCTGCAGCTAAATACCAAAAAAAAAAAAAAAAATCAAAAATGGGCAGAAGATCTAAACAGACAATTCCCCAAAGAAGACATTCGGATGGCCAAAAACCACATGAAAAGATGTTCAGCATCACTAATTATTAGAGAAATGCAAATCAAAGCTACTATGAGGTACAATCTTACACTGGCCAGAATGGCCATCATCAAAAAGTCTACAAACAATAAATGCTGGAGAGGGTGTGGAGAAAAGGGAACCCTATTACACAGCTGGTAGGAACGCAAATTGGTGCAACCGCTATGGAAAATGGTATGGAGATTCCTCAAAAAAGTAAAAATGGAATTACCATTTTATCCAGCAATTCACGCCAGGACATCTATACAGAGAAAACCATGACTTGAAAAGATACCTGTAGTCCAATGCTCATTGCAGCACTATGTACAACAGCCAAGACATGGAAGCAACCTAAATGTCCATCAACAGAGGAGTGGATAAAGATGTGGTACATATACACAATGGAATATTACTCAGTCATAAGAAGGAATGAAATAGTGGCATTTGCAGCAACATGGATGGACCTAGAAATTATCATGCTAAGTGAAGTTAGTCAGACAGTGAGACACCACGATTTCATAAGCTATCACTTACCTGTGGTCTAAAAAAAGGATACAGTGAACTTCTTTGCAGAACAGATACTGACTCACAGACTTTGAAAAACTTATGGTTCCAAAGGAGACAGGTTGGGGGATGGAGGGATGGGCTGGGGGTTTGGGAGGGAAATGCTATGAAACTGGGTGGTTGTACAACTATAAATGTAATGAAATTCATTGAGTTATAAAAGAAAGGAGACTAAGTGGCAAGCCATACATTTGGAAGACATTTTTGTCACACATATATTCAACTAAAGAATTGTATCCAGAATACGTAAATGACTTTTACAATTCAATAATTAGATGACATAAAACCCAATTAAAATGGGCAAAATATTTTAGGTGACACTTCCTAAAGAAGATCTATAAATAGCCAATAAGCACATGCAAATATGTTCAACATTATTAGTCATCAGAAAAAAAGCAAGTTAAAAACAATGTGATAGTACTATATACCCACGAGAATGGTTAAAATTTAAAAGAGTAAAAATCGGCATTCCCGTCATGGCTCAGTGGTAATGAACCTAACTAATATCCATAAGGATGCATGTTCAATCCTTCACATCACTCAGTGGGTTAAGGATCTGGTGTTGCTGTGAGCTATGCTGCAGGTCCCAGATGCAACTTGGATCCTGCTGTTACTGTGGCTGTAGTGTAGGTCGGTGGCTATAGCTCTGATTCAACCCCTAGCGTGGGAACTTCCATATGCCATGGGTCAGCCCTAAAAAGACAGAAAAATTAAAAAGGAGGGGAGAGGAAAAGAAAATCTCATATATTGAGATACAAAATGAAATAACCACTTTGGAAAGCAGCATGTAGTACCTTATAAAGTAAACACACATGTACCGTGTGATCCAGTAATTCTTCTCATTTGAGTATTTACCCAAGAAGGAAACAGATATCCACACAAAACATGTATCTGAATGTTCAAAGCAACATTATTCTTAATAGCCCCAAACTAGAAGCAACCCAAATGTTCACTAACAGGTAAATGGGTAAAAAAACAAATTGTGGTATAACTATACTATGGACCACTATTCATCAATACAAAGGAACAACATACATACATGGATGAATCTCAAAAACATTATGCCAAAAAAAAAAAAGTCAAACACAAAATATTAAGTAACACATATCAGTAGCACACACACATCCAGTTAACAACCAAAAATATGTCTAGATTTTGCCAAATATCCCCTGGGGAGAGAAAACTGCCCTCAGTTGAGAATTATTTGTTTAAATATATTTGAGGTTTTGGTACTTAACATATATAGACAGTTAATATTGTCTGTATATATTTGTTCCATTTAGTTAAGGAAATATTATAATCTGATTATTTCATTCCCTTTGGTGAAAAATAAGTCATACAATTTATGTGCTGATGGATGAATGGATGGATGGATAGCTGATTGACTGATAGGCAGATAAGCAGGTAGATAAAAAAGTAAACAGATTTTATCTATTTTTGTGCAAATCAAAAGAGCAATTTGTGAAAAAGCAGCAAAGTCTAAAGTAGAAATAGAGAGGCAGAATCTATTAAAAATATTGATCTCTCTCTTTTTTTTTTTGTCTTTTTGCTATTTCTTGGGCCGCTCCCTCGGCATATGGAGGTTCCCAGGCTAGGGGTCCAGTCGGAGCCATAGCCACCAGCCTACGCCAGAGCCACAGCAACGCGGGATCCAAGCCGCGTCTGCAGCCTGCACCACAGCTCATGGCAACGCTGGATCCTTAACCCACCGAGCAAGGCCAGGGATCGAACCGACAACCCCCACAGTTCCCGTCGTGGCTCAGTGGTTAACAAATCTGACTAGGAACCATGAGGTTGCCGGTTCGATCCCTGGCCTTGCTCGGTGGGTTAAGGATCCAGCGTTGCCATGAGCTGTGGTGTAGGTTACAGACACGGTTCGGATCCCGCGTTGCTGTGGCTCTGGTGAAGGATGGCGGCTACAGCTCCGATTCGACCCCTAGCCTGGGAACCTCCATATACTGCGGGAGCGGCCCTAGAAAAGGCAAAAAGACAAGAAAAAAAAAAGAAATAAAAAGTATGGTTAGGCAACTTTAGTTCTTTCAGAGGAGAATCATGAAATCAAGGTTTTTACATTTTTTTTTCTTCTGAATTTAGCAGGAAATCAGTTTCTTTTTTCAGTGCCCAAATCCCTTACAATTAATGACCACCTTCTTTCTTTAGCCTTAATTAGAAATTCCTAAAGAAACATTAAATCTGGAATTATTCATGTTATTATCTTCGCCAATAATTTTTAGAGTCACTTTCTGTTGACTGCATCCAAAGATTCCCTAAATAACAGAGTATCATACTGAAAACAACTATTCATGAGTTTCCCTCAAAACCACATCTGTTTCGTGGATTGAGATGTGTATCACACAGATTCAAATTTGTTCTCTCTGGGCCTTCCCTGCTACTTTCTTTTTCATGAATCTTTGGAAACATTACTCATGTCCTTCATTAACTAATCACTTTTTTTGAACATTCCAGGCTAGGAAGACCAATTTTGTCTCCCTAAGCTTTTGTTTCAGTCCATAAAATAGGAAGTTTCAGGAAGTGTAGAGAAAAGAGAAGAAAGTTTCTTTCCTCTCCTTTCACTTATTCTCCCTAGAGGAGCAGTGCACAAAGTGGGGGTGATATGTCTGATGAGGAGATATGGAGAAGGATAAATGCATATGCAGCCTAGGGTCTCTTTCTCCTGATTTTGGAGCAACTCTCCTTGTGATGCTAGCAGACTTCTCTCTTCTAAGTGTTGCTTATGGAAACAAGCTCTGGCACTGAACCTGAGAGAGAGGAAGTCTTGAGGTATTCTAACTCCTCCATCTTAGTGTGGGTAAGCCAATTCAATTCAAGAGAAAAGTATGAGGAGTTCCCTGGTGGCTCAGCGGGTTAAGTATCCAGAATTGTCAAAGTGGTGGCATGACTTTGATCCCTGGCCCAAAACTTCCATATGCCATAGGTGCAGCCAAAAAATATAAAATGAAAGTAAAATAAAAGTGTTTTTTTAAAGAGAGAAAAAAATTAAGAATTCTAATAGGGACTAGAGGTCAAGGATGTGTTCTGCAAGGAAACCTTACCAATGAAACCAGTATTTTGATTTATTGTCATTATTTGGGTTTTTATGAGAGAAGAATTTTTCTAAAGGTAGATTCCACTAATAGATGAATGGCGTAAGTATCTAAATTTTTAAATTCAAGAGATCTTATTTATGTAACACCAAAATTCATCTTATCTGCTTGGAAAACTCCTAAGTATTCTTCAAAACCCAGATCAAATTTACCTCTCCTAGGAAGCCTTCCTGGAAAGAATTAATCACTCCCTATGCCAAGTATTCATGGCATTTTCTGCATGTCTGTTCTATGCCACTTGCCACAGTTTTCACAAGTTTCTGTTCATGTGGCTCTTTCTTTTGTTAGAATGTGAGCTCCTTAAAAGCAATATAGCATAACTGCTAAGATAATGGGCTTACAGTTCAACAGTGGCTCTTTCCTGTTAATCACTGTATGACCTTGAGTATCTGATAACCTTTCCAAGACTAATTTTCTACATCAGTAAAATGTGTATGATACTACTGTAATGGGCAATGGTTTTTAAGATATAAGTGACATAAGCTAATCTAAAACTAGTTAAGAAAGAACACATACACATATGTATATATACGTATATATTCAGTGGGAGGCCCAAAAGTGGGTTCAAGGCAAGGCTGGATCCATCATCACTAGACTCTTCCAAAAATCATCTATTAACTCTGCTTTCTTCTGCTTCATTCTCAAGCAGGTTATTCTAGCAGCTCCAGATTTAGCTAGGCCTTAGTTCTCGCAATCTAAGAAGTAGATTCCTCTATGAAGAGATCATTCTCCTAAAAGAACTCTACCCCCAATTAGGTCATATTCCTGAAAGAAACACTTTCCAAAGGTACATCATGCACCCTTAATGGGGTACATCATGTGCCCATCCTGAGGCCAGGAGGCTTTCATTGACCTAAAATTCCCATGGAGTATGTGTATGTGCAAGGACACGGAGGGTCAGAAGTTAGTCACAGTGCAAAAAATAGAAACTACCCTAACTATTTGAAGCAGAAAGGTTTGTCATACAGGGAATTACAGAATTGTTGGAAGGAATTGGAGTAAAATCGAGACACTGCTGCTGGGCTTCAAAAATCACCTCACTATTGACTTCACAGTCACACCACTGCAATTGAGATGTAGAGATCTAGAAACTACTGTCAGCATCTTAATGTGTGCCTCATGAAGTTGGTGAACATACAGTGGAAAGTGGGTTCTGGCAACTGCCAAGACTCTCTTTTGCAGAGCCCTCTCATAGCCACTACCGGGGCAAGTGGGCTGGCCTTGATCTCCTTTTCACATTCTAATCCTCATGGGAATGCATCTCGCTGGCAGAACCTAAATCACATCCAGAACCCTAACTGCAAAGGAGTGTTATTTGGGCTAGTCCTGGTAATACAAGATTGCAGAATGGAGGGATTTGGATGTTGACCAGAAACAAGCAATACTGAACACTGGCAACCAAAAGTAACAGACCAAATAACTGGTTTTAAATACCTACTTTAATACACACTTCGCAGTTTCACATTTGTCAACCAACATATATGAATTATAATAACCAATTTTTCCCATGTGGAATTCTAACTTCTTAATGCATTTGCAGGTAGGAGGAAGAGTTCACTTCTTAGTTCCCATGAATAATGCTTTATAGTAGCTAAATTGTTATAAACAAAAATATCGGGACATCTATCATCACCAAACAATTTTAACTCATTACCCAAAAATCTGCTAAGTGAAAAGATGTTAAATGGGTAAACATTCCGTTGATTTCAATGAGAATAATCAGGAGGAATTTCAAACCCAGTGTCACCAAAAAGTGTCAATTAATGCTGAAATATCTTCATATACATAATATACAGCATTTTTAAAAGAACTTAAAATGAAATTCTAAAAAGGTTTTTGTATTCACTAAAGAAGAGAAAGAAAAGCTGACAATAGGTGGTAGTTGGTTGTGAGGGCTACAATGGTAACTCATTGGAAGGTACAGTTTTCTTTCTGCACAATTTTGTTCATAAATATTTCAACATTTGGTGGATATGCCTATCGTACATTCAAAATGCATTCAATAATGAAAAGCAGAACATAAATGGAACAAAATAAAAGCTAAATATAAGAATATTTTGAAACATACAGAATCTTGCCCACATACATCACACTAATGAGTCATGCTACTTCTTTACTCCTGTTGCTTAGCATATGTACATACAGCAAAATATCTGGGGCTCATCCAAATGCACTGTGCAATTCAAATATGTCCCATGTGCTATTTTCTGTTAGAAACTGTTCTGTCAAGCAAATTGATGAGCCCTTGCCTAAAATCATATTATTGAAATGTTACTTCTTTATGGAATTTCATTTAATGTGTTTTATGGTGAAAGACCATACCAAAAATGTCCAAATAGTGATATAATTTTTCAACAATTACGTCCCAAGGTCCTTAATTGCACAGTTGTTATGTAAGGTAAGTCTCTACTTGAAAAATCTGAAGTACATAATTTCAGTAAGTTTACTTGCATTGGGAGGAGGACCTTAAGGCTCATAGGATCACGTTAAGAATTGAATTAATATATGTAAAGCATTTAGAACTAGGCTTGACACATAACAAGGGATTTATTAGTATTAAAAAATATTAGTCTAAAATTTTAAATGTGATATTCCACTTTCAGTTTAAAATCAAATTAAAAACCATAATGGTGAAACTTATTTAAGCTATTGATTCTGGACCAGGACAATGTAAAACAACACTCTTGGGAATACCAATCTTGCAAACACTGAATAATAAGCAATAGCGTTCTACTAGTAGGGAAAGGGCAAGTGTATAAAGAGATGCCTTCTGTTGTATAGGCATATAGGAAAGTCCAAAAGCCTAGACTGAACCAGGAATACTGAAATAAAGTTGTTTACACCCTAGAATTCACCCAAAACAGGATAACAGAGAGGAACTTGAATATAATAATGCACTAAAGGAAGCCAAATGCAAATTCTGAGTAGATAGACTCAATGCTACACACACTAACAGTCAAACAGAGTAAGATATATTCTCATTTCCAGACATAAATACCATTTTCTTCATTTTCTACTGTTCTATAAACACTACGAAACACTGATTCAAAAAGGTGAGACACAGAGAAAGACAAATACCATATGATATCATTTATATCTGGAATCTAATATAAGGGCACAAATGAACCTTTCCACAGAACAGAAACTCATGGACATGGAGAACAGACTTGTGGTTGCCAAGGAGGAGGGGGAGAGAGTGGGATGGACTGGGAATTTGGGGTTAATAGATGCAAACTATTGCCTCTGGAATGGATAAGAAATGAGATCCTACTGTATAGCACTGGGAACTATATCTAGTCACTTATGATGGAGCATGATAATGTGAGAAAAAAGAATGTATATATGTATGTGTGACTGGGTCACCTTGACAGAACACTATAAACCAGCTATAATGAAAAAAAATAAAAACTGACAGAACACTATAAACTAGCTATAATGAAAAAAATAAAAATTGACAGAACACTATAAACCAGCTACAATGAAAAAAATAAAAATCATTTAAAAAATAATAAGTAAATAAAATGTTTACAAGAGCAGTATAAAAAAAGTTTTAAATTGTGAGACACAAAAAAGAAAGATATACACAACCCATGATAATAGATAGAGCAATCAACAGAAATAAACCCAGAGGTGACTCAGATGTTGGAAGGAACAGGTAAAGAATTTAACAACTAAAATTAGCATACTAAATTCTGTAGTGAGAAAGGCAAACAATCTGCATGAATAGGGAAATTACAGAAGAGAGGAACTACAAGAAAGAGTTAAGTGGAAATGCTAGAAATAAAACACATGAAATTAGAGATGAAAAAATTATTTTGGGAGTTCCCGTTGTGACACAGCAGAAACGAATCTGGCTAGTATCCATGAGGATGCAGGTTTGATCTTTGGCCTTGCTCAGTGGCCTTGCTAAATTACCGTGAGCTATGCTGTAGGTCACAGATGCGGCTTGGATCTCACATTGCAATGGCTGCAGCGTACGCCAGCAGCCGCAACTCCAATTCAACCCCTAGCCTGGGAACCTCCATATGCCCACAGGTGCAGCCCTAAAAAGACAAAAAAAAAATTATTTTGACAGGCTTATTATTAGACTGGATAGTTCCAAGAAAAGAATCATTGAAGGGAGGGCTCAAGATGACAATGCTGGAAGACTCTGTACTTACCTCCTTCCATGGACACAACTAATATACCACTACATATGGAATAACTCCCTTGGAAAGGGACCTGATAACTGGATGAACAAAGCCTCCACAATGAAGTGTAAAAGGACAGAATAGATACAGGTAGGAGAGGCAGAGGTATGGTCGCACCAAGGAAAAACCTTCCTCCAGCTGTGGTGATTTATAATCAAAAGGGATCACAAAGGTACAGATATTTTCCCAGAGGCATGAGGGAATTCATATTCCACATCAGGTGTCCTAACCTCTAGATTACTCAAAGGAGAGACAACTGCCCAAAACATTCAGCTTTGAAAACCAATAGGGAATATCCCCAGGAAAATTAGAAAACCACAGCAAATGTAAAAACCCATTCTTAAATGGCTCATGTGCAACCTCAACCCCCAAACCAAGCACAAAGACACCAGATTGAAAAGGACATGGACCGTAGATAAAGGACATCTACTTAGTAATCCTGAAACATCAGCCAGAGAGGTAGAAACCAGCTTAAATGATCCCTGGAGACTGACACACTGGCAGGAGCCATTTTTGCAATCTTAGGCTACCTTACTAACAACAGACTAGTCGAAATGCCGTTTTGAAATTCTCCCTCTTAATGTTAGTGTGAGTAGGTGCACGCCACTGAAAGCTCTGCCCACATCTGTGCCCTGGTTGTATGTTCACTGGCACACCAGCACACACAGCAGTCAAGGGCAGGCATCACAGCCAATCCAGGGGCCACTCCTACCCACCAGCATAATACAGCAGCCACAACCAAGTCCTGCAGCTAGTCCAGGGTATAGCTCCACTCACCAGTAAACCAGAGCAGCTGTTATTGGGCCCTCATTCAAAAGTAAAGGAGAGACCAGAATTTCCCAGATAAATAAAGCTGAAGGAGTTCATCACTGCTAAACTAGCCCTACGAAAACCATTAAAAATATTTCTTTAAGCTGGAAAGAACTGGCACTAATTAATAATAAGAAAATATACAAAACTAAAAAATTTCATTGGAAAAAGTAAATATATGATAAAGGTAGTTGCTTATAAAGCAAGCATAAAGATAAAAGACAAAAGTAGTACAAATAACTAAAAGTTACAATAACTAAAAAAGGGATGCACAGAATAAAGATATAAAATGTGTCATCAAAAGTATAAAATGTGGGAAGGTAGCATAAAAAGATAAAGCTTTGGAATGCATTCAAATTTGTTTCTACCAACTTAAAATACATTCCTACTCATAAGTGAACATCACAGTAACTATAAGGAAACAGTTATAGTAAATATACAAAAGAAAATGAGAAAGGAATCCAAACATAACTTTTAAAAACACCATAATGCAAGGTAAGAGAAAAAAAGAAGAAGAAGAAAGGAACAGAGCGGAACTACCAAAACAGCCAGAAATAAACAAAAAATGGCAATAAGAACATACCTATAAAGAAATACTATAAATATAAAAGACTAAATTTGCCAAGCAAAAGACATAGAATCAGGAGGAGTGCCAAGATAGCAGAGTAAAAAGACCCTGAGCTCACCTTCTCCCATGGGCCACCAAAAATAGAACTATTTATGGAACAACTATCAATGAGAATGACCAGAAGACTAGCAGAGAGAGCTCCTACAACTAAAGATATAATGAAATAACGAGATAGGTAGGTGTAATGGAGACATGGTATTGTCCAGTAAGTGCACAAATGAGAGGTTAATCACAATTGCAAAGACTCTCCCCAGGGAGTGAGGGATCCGAGACCTATGTCAGCTCTCCAGCCTGGGATATCTGCACCAGGAATAAGAGCCTCTAGAACACTTGGCTTTGAAGACCAGCAGGGCTTGCTTTCAGGAGAGCAAAAGGGCTGTAGGAAACAGAGACTCCTCTTACAGGGTGCACACAAAATCTCGCACACTCCAAGATCCAGGGAGAAGTATTAATTTGAAGGAGCCTGATTCAGACCCATGTGCTAATCTTTGAGAGCCTCCAAGAGAGGCAGAAGGCAACTGGAACATAAATGGTAGTGGCCATTTTGGGAAGTTCATTCTACCTTGAGAAAGGACACTGGTGTGTACAAACACCCTTTTGGAGTCCTCCCTCTAGCTTACTATTGCAGATGGTTGGCACTAGCCTCAGGACCCATCTAGGCCAAGGAGCTACCCAAACAGGGACACAGTCCCAGTCACCATTAGGCTGGCTGTCATAGGGCCCCTGAACCCCCAGTCACCTTAGGATTTGGCCACACACACTAGAGAGCCAAGAACACAGTTCAGCCCACCAGCAAGCTGACACCACATTGGGGACCCCTGGGCCCATAGCTAGAGACCATCTAAGAGTGGGCCAGCATTAGCCACAAGATGTGGCTTCCAGGTCTAGGATCCCCCACAGCTTTACAGCCAGCCATCACAGTTGTGGTTCTATTTACCAGCAGACTAGCAACAGCTCCAGGACCCCATGGCATCACAGCTAGCCCTGTCTAGAACAGGGCCACCCATCAGCATGCCAACATCATCCCTGAGACCCCTGGGCCTGTTCTTGCTCACCAGTGGGATTATACCAGCCCCAGGAACCCTTAGCCCCACAGCCAGCCACCTCTAAACCCAGTTCCAGCCGTAAGCAGACCAGCACAGTCTGGAAACACCACCCATCAGACCCTCTCTCACCAGCATCAGCCATGGGGCCCTCACAGCTCCACTGCCAACCTCCCCAGGACCGTATCTGCCCACCAGCAGCTGGTACTGGCACCAAGATTCTGGTACCCAAAACAAGCCACCCCCATGACCTGGCCTCACCCACCAACAAGCAACACCAGAACACTAACCTCTGGCCATGTAGCCAGCCACACCAGGATCTGACTCTGCCCACCAGTGGTTGACAGACTTTTCACTAGGCAGTCCCTGGCAACCAATCTGGCCAGGGTCTATCTACACCTACCAGTGCACAACAGTAGTCAGTTCACACAACAGAAGTGCCCGTGCAGATAATATAAAGGGCACTCTTAGAGAATCTAGCTCTGCTGACCAGAGAAGTGTGCTGCTGTGCCTCAGAGGATGTCTCCTACATAAAGACACTTCTCCAAGAGTTCCCGTCGTGGCTCAGTGGTTAACTAATCCAACTAGGAACCATGAGGTTGTGGGTTTGATTCCTGGCCTTGCTCAGTGGGTTAAGGATCCAGCGTTGCTGTGCGCTATGGTGTAGGTCGCAGATGCAGCTCGGATCTGGTGCAAGCTGGTGGCTACAGCTCGGATTAGACCCCTAGCCTGGGAACCTCCATATGCCAAGGGAGCGGCCCTAGAAATGGCAAAAAGACAAAAAAAAAAAAAAAAGACACTTCTCCGAGATCAGGAAATATAATTGACCATCCTAATATATAAAAATAAAAACAGAGAATTAGGCAAAATGGGGTGACACTTCCAAATAAATAAGACAAAAGCCCAGAAAAACTAAATAGAGATAAGCAATCTACTAATAAAGAGTTCAAGATAATGATCACAAAGATGCTCAATGAACTCAGGATCAAAATGGATGAACACAGTGAGAAGTCTTAAATAGAGTTAGAAAATATAAAAAAGAATCAAAGCTGAGGAGTAAAGTAACTGATATAAAAATACTCTAGAAGGAATCAAGTAATTAGATGAAACAGGGAAACAGATTAGCAAACTAGAACACAGAGTAGTGAAAATCACTCAAGCTGAACAGAAAATAGCTGACTAAATGACAAAGAAGGCATAAGTGATCCGGAAGACAGAATAATGGAAATCACTCAATCAGGACATTAGAAAGCCAAATGAAAAAATAAATGAAAGCAATATATGAAATCTATGAAATAATATAAAACATTCCAACATATGCATAATAAGGGGTCCATAAGAACAGGGAGAAAAGAAAATCAAAAATGTATTTGAAGAAATTATGGCTGAAAACTTTACAAATCTAAAGAGGGAAACAGATATCCAAGCACAGGTAGCACAGAGTGTCCCAAACAGGAGGCACCCAAGAAAACCCACACCAAAACATATCATAAGTAAAATGATAAAAGTTAAAGATAATTCTAAAAGCAGTAAGAATAGAAAGAAAAGAGTCATAAACAGAGAGCCCCCATATGGCTATCAGCTGATTTCTCTGCAAAAAGCTTTGCAGGCCAGAAGGGAGAGGCCTGATATATTCAGAGTCCGGAAAGGGGGAAACCTGCCAATTAGGATACTCTACCCAGCAATATTACCATTTACAATAGAAGGAGAGAGAAAGAATTTCACAGACAAGCAAAAATTAAAAGAATTCAGAAATGTTGAAGAGTCTTTCCTAAATGGAAAAGAAGTAGGAATATGTAGGAAAGGGAAAATTCTTATTGGAAAGGCAAATATATAATAAGGATGGACCATCAGTTAAATAAGCCAGTAAAAAAATGCAAATGCCACTATAATAAACAGTAAAGGATTATGCACAAAGATTTAAAATATGACAAAATAGGGGGGGTTTTGCAGGGGATTCGAGTAAAAAATTTACATCTTTTAAAACATGTTTGAACTTAAATGATTATCAGTTTAAAAGAACTAGACATATTATGGGTCAACATATATGAATTCCATGGTAACCACAAAACAAAAACACACAAGAGACAAGGATGCCCTCTCTTGCCCCTTCTACTTAACACTGTGTTGGAATTCCTAGCCATAGCCATCAGACAAGAAAAAGGAAAAAAATGTATCCAAATTGGAAAGGAAGAGGTAAAACTGTCACTATTTGCAGATGACATGATACTCTATAAAGAGAACATTAAAGTCTCCAACCAATAATCATTATAACAGATAAATGAATTCAGCAAGGTTGCAGGATACAAGATTAAAATATAGAAATCTGGGAGTTCCCATCATGGCTCAGTGGTAATGAACCCAACTAGTATCCATGAGGACACGGGTTTAATCCCTGGCCTTGCTCAGTGGGTTACGGATCCAGTGGGGCCACGAGCTGTGATGTAAGTCACAGATACAGCTTGGATGTGGCATTGCTGTGGCTATAGTATGGACTGGTAGCTATAGCTCTGATTCGACTCCTAGATGGAGAACTTCCATATGCTACTTCCATATGCTATGGCCCTAAAAAAAAAAACCAAAATAATAATAATAATAATAATAATAGAGAAATCTGTTGTGTTTCTATACACTAAAAATGAAATATCAGGGAATATTTAAAAAACAATCCTATTTAAAAATGCATCCAGAAATAAGTAAAATACCTAGGGATAAACTTAACCAAAGAGGTAATAGACATATATGTTGAAAACTATAAAACTCCGGTGAAGGAAACTGAAGATACTTCAAAGATACAGAGAGATATCCCATGCTCTTGCACTGGAAGAAAAAAAAAAAAAGGCTAGAACCAGACAGCTTCACTGGTAAATTCTATAAAACATTCAAAGATTTAATACCCAGCCTTCTCAAACTCTTCCAAAAAATAGAAAAAGAGAGAAACCTTCCAAAAACATTTTTACAAAGCCAGCATTACCCTGATACCAAAACCAGACAAGGATACCACAACAAAGCAAAATCACAAAAATCCTCAACTAAATTTTAGTAAAACAAATCTAACAGTATAGTAAAAGGATTATACATTATGGTCAAGTGGGACTTATTCCTGAGATGAAAAAATGGTTCAACATTTGTAAATAAATCATTGTGATACATAATAGTAAAAAAAAAGAATGTTAAAAATCATATGATTATCTAGATAGATGCAGAAAAAGCATTTGGCAAGATTCAACATCCACTTATAATAAAAATTCTCAACAAAGTGGATGTACAAAAAAATGTACCTCAACATATTAAAGGCCTTATATGACAAACCCATGGCTAACATTATATTCTCAATGGTGAAAAGCTGAAGGCATTTCCTCTAATTTCAGAAACAAGATAAGAATGCCCACTCTCGCCACTTTTATTCAATATAATATAAGAAGTCATAGCCACTGCAATCTTGCAAGATTAAGAAATAAAATGTATCCAAATTGGAAGGGAAGAAGTGTAACTGTCACAGAACATACCACTATACATAGAGAACACTAAAGACTCCACACACACCAAAAAAAAAAAAAAATGATTAGAACTAATAAAGAAATTCAGTAAAGACACAGGATACAAAATCCATATACTGAACATGTGCTGTTTCTATACAGTAAGAATAAACTATCAAAAGGAAAAATTAGATAAACAATCTCATTACAATTTCATCAAGAGTAAAATACCTAGCAAAAAAATGAACCTAAGACCTATATGCTAAAAACTATAAGACATTGATGAAAACATTTTAAGAAGACATAAATAAAGAAAAAGATATTTTTTATATTAATGATTTTTATTTTTTCCATTATTGTTGGTTTACAGTATTCTGTCAATTTTCTACTATATAGCAAAGTGACCCAGTGACACACACATATATATATTCTTTTTCTCGTATTATTCTCCTCCATGTTCCATCACAAGTGACTGGACATATGCTATATTCATGGATTAGAGGAATTAATACTATTAAAATGTTCACATTGACCAAAGAAATCTTCAGGTTAAATACAATCCCTCTCAAATTTCCAATGGCATATTTCATAGAAGTTGAACAAATAATTCTAAAATTTATAGACAAACACAAAAGATTCTGAGTGGCCAAAACAATCATGAGAAAGAACAGCAAAGCTAGATGTATCACATTCCCTGATTTCAAACTATACTACAAAGCTATGGGAATTAAAGACAGTATGGTATTGGCATGCAGAAAAAAAGACACACAGATCAATAGAATAGAATTGAAAATCCATACAGTAGAAAATTGACAGAACACTATAAACCAACTATAATGGAAAAAATAAAAATCTTTTTTTTTCTTTTGTCTTTTTTGCCATTTCTTGGGCCACTCCCATGGCATATGGAGGAGGTTCCAAGGCTAGGGGTTGAATCAGAGCTGTTGCTGCCAGCTTACACCAGGGCCACAGCAACATCAGATCTGAGCCATGTCTGCGACCTATACCACAGCTCACGGCAATGCCGGATCCTTAACCCCCTTAGCAAGGCCAGGGATCGAACCCGCAACCTCATGGTTCCTAGTTGGATTCTTTAACCACTGAGCCACGACAGGAACTCCCTGGAAAAGATAAAAATCATTTTAAAAAAAAAGAATTAAAAATCCAGTCATGAACCCAAACATGTATGGACAATTAATATATGACAAATAAGCAAAGTATAGCCAATGGATAAGAGTAGTTTCTCCAAAAAATGGAGTTTGGCAATCCAAACATTTATATAGAACCACAAAAGACCCAGAATCGCCAAAGCAATCCTCAGAAACAAAAACCAAGCAGGAGCCATAACTCTCCCAGACTTCAAGAAATACTACAAAGCCACAGTCATCAAAACAGTGTGGTACTGGTATCAAAACAGACACACAGACCAATGGAACAGAAGAGAGAACCCGGAAATAAACCCTGACACCTATCCTCAATTCATCTTTGACAAGGGAGGCAAGAACATCAAATGGGAAAAAGAAAGTCTATTCAGCAAGCATTGCTGGGAAACCTGGACAGCTGCATGCAAAGCAAGGAAACTAGAACACACCCTCACACCATGCACAAAAATAAACTCTAAATGGCTGAAAGACTTAAATATACGACAGGACACCATCAAACTCCTAGAAGAAAACATAGGCAAAACACTCTCTGACATCAACATCAGGAATATTTTCTCAGGTCAGTCTCCCAAAGCAATAGAAATTAGAGCAAAAATAAACCCATGGGACCTCATCAAACTGAAAAGCTTTTGCACAGCAAAGGAAACCAAAAAGAAAACAAAAAGACAACCTTCAGAATGGGAGAAAATAGTTTCAAATGATGCAACCGACAAGGGCTTCATCTCAAGAATATATAAACAACTTTTACACCCCAACAGCAAAAAAGCCAATCAATCAATGGAAAAATGGGCAAAAGACCTGAATAGACATTTCTCCAAAGAAGATATACAGATTGCCAGCAAACACATGGAAAAATGCTCAACATTGCTGATTATAAGAGAAATGCAAATCAAAACTACCATGAGATATCACCTCACACCAGTCAGAATGGCCATCATTAATAAATCCACAAATAACAAGTGCTTGGAGGGGCTGTGGAGAAAAGGGAACCCTCCTACACTGTTGGTGGGAATGTCAACTGGTCCAGCCACTATGGAGAACAGTTTGGAGATACCTTAGAAATCTATACATAGAACCACCATATGACCCCACAATCCCACTCTTGGGCATCTATCCGGACAAAACTCTACTTAAAAGAGACACGTGCACCTGCATGTTCATTGCAGCACTATTCACAATAGCCAAGACATGGAAACAACCCAAATGTCCATCGACAGAGGATTGGATTCAGAAGAGCTGGTATATATACACAATGGAATACTACTCAGCCATAAAAAAGAATGACATAATGCCATTTGCAGCAACATGGGTGGAACTAGAGAATCTCATACTGAGTGAAATGAGCCAGAAAGACAAAGACAAATACCATATGATATCACTTATAACTGGAATCTAATATCCAGCACAAATGAACATCTCCTCAGAAAAGAAAATCATGGACTTGGAGAAGAGACTTGTGGCTGCCTGATGGGAGGGGGAGGGAGTGGGAGGGATCGGGAGCTTGGGCTTATCAGACACAACTTAGAATAGATTTACAAGGAGATCCTGCTGAATAGCATTGAGAACTTTGTCTAGATACTCATGTTGCAACAGAAGAAAGGCTGGGGGAAAAATGTAATTGTAATGTATACATGTAAGGATAACCTGACCCCCTTGCTGTACAGTGGGAAAATAAAAAAAAAAAAAAAAAGAAGAGCATAGGAGAGTTAACATTTCAAAACATAGTTAAATAAAAAGGCCCATTTTGGCATGCCAAAAAAAAAATGGAGTTTGGAAAACTGAACAGTCACATGACAAAGAATGAAACTAGACTATCTTACACCACACACAAAAATTAACTCAAAATGAATTAAAAGACTTGAATGCTAGACTTGAAACCATAACATACCTAGAAGAAATAGAGATGGTAACCTCAATGACATCATTCTTAGCAATTTTTTGTGGATCTAACTCCAAAGGCAAGAAAAACAAAAGCAGCAACTAACAAATAGGACTATATCAAAGTAAAAGGTTTCTACACAGTAAAGGAAACTATCGTCAAAATGAAAAGGCAACCTACTGAATGGGAAAAGATATTTGTAAATCATATACCCAGTAGTATTTAACATCCAACATAAAAAGCCTCATACAACAAAACAACAAAAACAAATAAGCCAATTTTTTAAAAATGGGTGGAGAATCTGGTCACTTTTTCAGAGGACATACAGGTGCACAACAGGCACCATGAAAAGATGTTCAGTACTAACATCAAGTTTATTCTAAATTTACATGAAAACAAAGAAACTAAAATAGCCAAAATAATTTGGGGAAAAAAAGAATGTAATTGGAAGACTCATGGACATAGAGAACAGACTTGTGGTTGTCGAGGGTGTGGAGGGAAGAAATGGGATGGACAGAGAGTTTGGGGTAGATAGATGCAAACTATTACATTCGGAATGGATAAGCAATGAGGTTATACTTATAGCACAGGGAACTATATCCAGTCTCTTAGGATAGGTCATAATGGAAGATAATATGAGAAAATGAATGCATTTTTTATGACTGGGTCACTATGCTGTACAGCAAAAATTGACTCAACACTACAAATCAATTATACCCTAATAAAAATAAATTTAACTTTTAAAAAAGAGTTGGTTCCTTGAAAAGATGAATGAATTGACAAGAATTTAGCTAGACTTACAAGAAAAAATAAAGAGAGAACTCAAATAAACAGAATTAGAATTGAAAGAGGAGAGACTAGGACTGATACCACAGAAATACAAAGAATTATAAGACTACTATAAATAATTATATACCAACAAATTTCACAATCTAAAAGAAATGGATAAATTCCTAGAAACATATTCACCAATGCTGAATCATGAAGAAATAGAAAATCTCAACAGACCAATTCAGAAGAGATTGAATCAGTAATCAAGAACCTCTCACAAAAAGACCAAGACCAAATGGCTTCACAAGTGAATTCTACCAAACATTTAAAGGACTAAAGCCAGTACCTCTTAAACTCTTAGAAAAAATTAGAAGAGGAGGAGAAGTTCCCGTCGTGGCGCAGTGGTTAATGAATCTGACTAGGAACCATGAGGTTGCGGGTTCAGTCCCTGCCCTTGCTCAGTGGGTTAACGATCCGGCGTTGCCGTGAGCTGTGGTGTAGGTTGCAGACGCGGCTGGGATCCCGTGTTGCTGTGGCTCTGGCGTAGGCCTGTGGCTACAGCTCCGATTCGACCCCTAGCCTGGGAACCTCCATATGCCACGGGAGCGGCCCAAGAAATAGCAAAAAGACAAAAAAGACAAAAAAAAAAATTAGAAGAGGAAACATTTGCAAACTCACTTCACAAGGCCAGCATTACCTTGATACCAAATCCCAACAGCAATGCTACAAGAAAGAAAATTACACATCAATAGCCCTGATGAACACAGAAGCAAAAATCCCCAATAAAATATTAGCAAATTGAATTCAACACTACATTTAAAGGATCATACACCATGATCAAGAGTGATTTCTTCCAGGGATGAAAGGATGGGTCAACACCCACAAATCAAATTGAATGATATGCCACTTTAATAAAATGAAGGATAAAAATCACATCATCTCAACAGATGCAGAAAAAGCATCTGACAAAATTCAACATCCATTTATGATAAAAAAAAAAAAACTTCCAACAAAGTGGATATGGAGGGAATGTACCACAACACAATAAAGCCCATAAATTACAAGGAAAGAGCTAACATCATGTGCAATGGTGAAAAGCTGAGAGCTTTTCCTCTAAGATCAGGGACAAGATAAGGATGTCACTCTTTCCACTTTTATTCCAGTCATGCATAAATATACATTCTTTTTCTCATACCACCACCAGAAGTGCATATCCTGCATCTACAAAGAGAGCCTCTTAGCAACGGTTAGGGAGCAGCTTCTGCCCTTGGGGCCACAGAGAGACATCCTTAGAGCGGCCGAGCAAGGGAAGCGACTGCAGAATGGCACCTGTCCCTGTTGCCCTAGAGTGCAGGATTTGCTCTTCTGGCGGTGGTATGAAAAAAAGAACATACATATACGTATGACTGGGTCACTTTGCTATATAGCTGAAATTGAAGAAACACTGTAAATTGACTATACTTTAACAAAACTTTTTTTAAAAAAAAATCAATAATAGAACTCCCATAGTTCCCATTGTGGCCCAGCAGAAATGAATCCAACTAGTATCCATGAGGATGTTGGTTCACTGCCTGGCCTCACTCAGTGGGTCAGGGATCCAATGTTGCCATGAGATGTGGTGTAGGTCACAGACATGGCTCAGATCCTGTGTGGCTGGGGCTGTGGCACAGGTCAGCAGCTACAGCTCTGATTCGATCCCTAGGATGTACAACATTGAATCCTTATGTTGTACACCTGAAATTAATTCATATAAACTATTACATATTAATCATATCTCAATTTTTTAAAAAAAGAAGCAGAGTGTTGCTTCATTCAACCTCATGTGGGAACATGCACTTTGGGCAACTTGAATTTGTCACCATTCTGTGCATATTTGTGAATGATCATGACAATACTGCAAGTATTGATGTGGGGGTTACAAATAAATTATAGTGAGGCAAATGTGAAAATACAGAATCCACAAATAGTGAAGGTCAATTGTATATCCATCAGGTCAGAAAGATAGAACATATTTTATTCAATAGTTCATTGGCTTGACATAATTTTTAAATATTTAGACATATGAAATTGAGGCTTCTATTTGACTCTTACCCAGCCCCACAGTTGTTAGGGGCAGATCTGTGGCTAATGTCTTTAATAAACACATTTTGAGACACATAGATCTTATTTTAGCACCTGTCCTTTTATTCATAAATCAACATTACCCCATTTGCTTGCACAAACACACACACACACACACACACACACACACACACACACACACCATGAATATTTTCAGCAATCTCCTCTATACAGAATGGAAACCTACGCTAGTTAGAAAGGAGCATTCTAATAATATTTCATCTCATTTTTACATCAAAATTACCTGCCCTGCCAATTCCCTCAGGACCTTGTGATTTGTTTAAGGAGATAAGAAAGAGATGATAAAATAAATGCTTTTATAATAGTGAGCTATTCAGCTCTATTAAACTATGCCAATGTGCTATCATTCCCAGGTGATATCAAACCTCAACTAAAATTTTTTCTGGAAAACCCCTGAATAATGACTTAGAAATTTTAGAAGATGGTAGTAGATCCTTCTAGAAGATATCTGAGGTTTGCACAGTACTGTAAAATCATATCACCAAATTAGAATCCTTTCCACGGGATACTTTATGTATTAATGTGATCCTTTTCCTTAGTACTTAGCCAAAAATAGCATTAGGAAGAACAGGAGACATCCCTTCTGCATCTTGAAGGAAAATGGACAGGCCATTAGTCGGGCAGAAGCACAAACATCAAAGGACATAAGCTATGGGGGTGGACACAGACCACAGCTTTGCTGGGCCAAGTTCACTGTGTTCTTGGAGAAGCAGGTCCACACAAGGAGGAAACTGGGTCAATCTAAGGGCAGATGAGGTCTAAAAAGGAACAGTGTGTGGGGAGAGTAGGAGCTGAATGAATCTAGATGCAGGGAGCTTTAAACACACCTAAAGAACACTCTCTCCCAGTCCCATGCCTGTGGGAAGCCTATTTTCCTTGGAACACCAAAACCAGTGGTTCCTACACTTTGAAATTTCAGATTACACTTATTTTTAAAAATTGGGAACCAAGAATTGCCAACCTTTTTATTTGAATGCAATCTTTAGGTTAACATTTGCCATTAAAATAATTTCACACAAGAAAATAATATTTTGCTATCAAAAAAGTAGAAAAATATAATTACAGAATAAAGATTCTCTCCCATTCTATAAAGAATAGCTGATGACCTGACACTGACATTCCGTGAACCCTGGTGAAAACATTGTTGTGGGCTGGCACAGTCCTGGAGGTGAGCACCTGGAACCTCTCTTCCAGAACCAAGTTCAAGCTCTGGGCTTGTTGCCCCAAGGCCACGTTAGACACTGGGAATCTGGACAAGCTTTGGCATCAGAAAGGGTCTCTGTGCCTTCTTCAACAAAAACCCAGGGTCATCTTGGCCTCTTTGTTTCTCCAACAAACCTTTCCGTAAAGCTCCCACCTTGGATGTTACGCAGAACTTGTGCTGCCAGGGTGAGTTCAAACCTCGAGCAGAATCTGACACTGATGGTTCTTACCTGGAGAGTCACTCACGCTCTCCTCCTATCTCCAAAGACAGGGCCTGGCTTGGATCCAGGGAAAGCATATGTTCAAAGCACAAAAGCAGATTTTGTTTAACAATGTGTCTTTCTTTCAGGAAACAGTATTTCTAACTGTAGCCAATAGACTTGGGGGAGAGAAAAATCAGGGAGAGCATCTATGGAGGCCACCAGCCAAAGCTGTGTTTCAGATACACTTTGGCATCTCACTGCACCTGCCCGAGAGGCAGTCAGGCAACAGAGGTTTCAGCACAGCCCCTGAGAGGCCAGGTGGACTATGATACTGAGTGACAGGATGGGAAATACATGAGGGACCCATTGCAGAGCCATTGTCGAGGTGTTTTCCCTCTTCTCCAAGTGTTTCTTTAGTTGAGGTCACACGTACTTCCTATGGCCCTCAACTTTGTTTTACTGACTATAAATTAACCACGAGAAGTCTTGTTTCTAGCTTCTGGGAATGTAATTTAGAGCTGAAAGCACACTAGCATATATTTCCGAATTCTAGTGTCAGCTCTTCCATTGATTTATGATAAATTTGGGTGTTATGTCCTCACACCATCTCACATCCATGTCCAAGTTTGCCTTCTGGAAGGTAGAAGTAATAATCCTAGAAGCCAACTGTGGCATGGTCATTGCTCCAATGTGCAATGTGAATGACATTCTACGTGCCTTTTATGGATATTTTAATTCCATAAATTCCCCTAGGAAGAAGACAACTCTACTAAGATGATGGGTACATAGGAGTCCTATTCAAAATGGTCCTACAGAGACAGAGGCAATGGCAACGCTATGGAGAAATGACTGACAGAGCCATCATAGCCTTAAGAAGAGCTTCATAAGTGACTTCTGATCCAGGGAAAACTTTCTCATAGTCATAATTCCTGCTGGCTTCTCTTTCTAGGAACCACTGGCCTAGAGCCCCTCCCATTTCCTTGCTTTTTCGCTGGCAGTTAGAGTGGAATGCTCCTGGGACTTTGAACTAAATTACCATCTAGATGTTGAACTAGGAAAAGCCTCGTGAAATGAATGACATCCTTATCAAAAAGGGCATGATGATTGCTTGATCAAAGCAGGAGTAATGGCCTAGGAGTCAAATCAAGGTATGAACAAACTTTAGGGAGAAAAAAACCTATTATCTAATTGACTGTATTAACATATGTGAACAAAAGGAACCAAAGAGCAAGCTTTGGCAAATGTTATCCCACCTGGTCCAAAGGAGATACAGTGAAGATACTGAACCGGATGGGTTGATGCTTTGATGCTTTGGTCACATTAAGGTAAACTTCCTTCCCTGTCTACCCAACACCCTTGGCTCTGATTCAAAACTGACCAGGCAGGAGTTCCTGCTGTGGCTCAGTGATTAACGAACCCGACTGGTAGCCATGAGGACACAGGTTTGATCCGTGGCCTCACTCAGTGGGTTAAGGATCCAGCATTGCCATGAGCTATGGTGTAGGTTACAGACATGGCTTGGATCCCGCATTGCTGTGGCTGTGGCATAGGCTGGCAGCTACAGCTCTGATTCGACCCCTAGCCTGGGAACCTCCACATGCTGTAGGTGTGGCCCTAAAAAAAAAAACCAAAAAAAAAAAAAAATGACCTGGCAAAATGCTGAGATGGTTTTGATTCTCTGTCACTTTGGGGAGAGCATACCCTCAATACAGACACAAATATTTGGGCCTCTGGACAAGCACATCCTCCTCTGAAATTTAAAAAAAAAAAAAAAAAAGGCATTTTGGTTTACACTGAAATCTCTTGCAAATTTCACTTGAGTAGATTGGACTTAGAAAGTCTTGGGCTCTCTGGAAACACAAACAAAACCAGTTTCTTTCACCAAAATACTGACTACAATTTGAAGAAGCCACCTGAAGGCTCAATCAGCCTCATCTTTTTCCAGAAACATCCTTTCATATCAGTACTCAACATTCATTTGCCCTCTGCATATGCTGCCCAGTGTCACTGCTCATCACTGTAACAACTCCCAACATTCCAGGTAAACCACAATCTGGGCCTTTAACTATCTATTGAAGTAGACTGCACAGTGCATAGTGTGGAAACATTTAAAAATTTTCTTGTAGCACCACAGAAGAATCTAGATGGAGGCAAAGAATTTGTAGCAACTGAAAAGGAAATATGATAAGATTAAGAGTTTATGCAGTGGACCAAAGACTTAAACATAAGACCTGATGCCATAAAACTTCTAGAAAAAAAACCTAAGGAAGAAGCTCCTTGATATTGGTCTTGGCAAGTATTTTTTTGGCATGACACTAGAAGCACAAACAACAAAAATGAAAATCAACAAATCAAACTACATCAAATTCAAAAGCTTTTTATAGCAAAAATTTTAAAAAGCAATTAACAAAATGAAATGGCAGCCTGCAGAATAAGAGAACATTTTTGCAAATTATACATCAGATAAAGGGTTAATATCCAAAATACTTGAGAATACAACTTAAAAGCAAAAAACAATCCAGTTAAAAAGTGGGCAGAGGAACTAAATAGACATTTCTCTGAAGAGGACATCAAGATGGCCAACAGGCACATGAAAAGATGCTCGAAATCACTAAGCATCGTAGAAATGCAAATCAAAACCATAATGAGGTTTTGATTACTTCACACCTATTAGAATGGCTATCAGTAAGAAGACAAGAGACAGTGAGTGCTGGTAAGGATGTGGTGAAAAGGGAACACTTACATACTGTTGGTGGGAATATGAATTAGTTCAACCACTATAAGAAACAATATAGAGATTTCTCAAAAAATTAAAAATAGCTCTACCACACAATCCAGCAATTCCATTTCTGGGTATATACCCAAAGGAAACAACAACAGGATTTAGACAAGATATGTGTTCATCTATGTTTATCACAGCATTATTCACAATAGCCATGATAAGGAAACAACCCAGAAGTTCATCAGTGGACTACAGATTTTAAAATGTGAGATTTTATATATATATGATTATACATATAATATTATCCAGCTATGGGAAAGGAGAATATCCCATCATTTTCAATAACACAGATGGACTTGAGCTGATTATGCTAAGTGAGATAAGTCAGACAGAGAAAGACAAGTTCTGTATGATATAACTTATTTGTGGATCCAAAAAAATCAAACCTATAAAAAAAAAAAGAGAGAGAGTAAAATGGTGGTTACTAGGGGATGGGGGGTGTAGGGGATAATACTGATGGTGTTTAAGGGTACTGACTTGTAACAAATAGTAAATAAACTGTAGCACAGTACCATGAATATAGATGATATTGTACTATAATGATGTGATAAACATTGTTTTAATGACAATCATATTACAATATACAAATCTATCAAAGTAATACAATGTGTACTTTAAATGTACAAAATATAACATCAAATTTATCAAATAAAAAATTAATTTAATTAAATAACAAAAGGAAAAAGAGCAAAAAGAGTACAGACAGAATGATGAGATCTGAATTCTGGACCTCTACCAAACTGTAGGGTGTGAGGTAAACTCCTAACTTTCTCTGGATCTCGTTATCTTCACCTATAAAATGGGAGAATCACCTAGAATTCTTAGGCATCTACTATAGTGAATCTGTGTTTAATCCACTGAGGTTAAAAACTAGAGTATTGGAGTTCCCACTGTGGCTCAGTGGAAACAAACCTGACTAGTATCCATCAGGATGGGGGTCTGATCCCTGGCCTCGATCCGTGGGTTAAGGATCCAGTGTTGCCATGAGCTGTGGTGTAGGATACAGACACAGTACAGATCCCGTGTTGTGGATGTCGAGTAGGCAGGCAGTTACAATTCTGATTTGACCCCTAGCCTGGGAATTTCCATGTACCACAGATACGCACCTCCTCCCCCCAAAAAAACACCCTAGAGTATTAACTATTTAAATACCAAAGTCTCTAGTTCCCTGAAATCTGGGAACAAACAGAATGACTTAGGTCTGAGAGCTTCATGTTTTTTCCTTAACCCACCTTTCTGCTGGGCCAGAGACACAAGTATATGTGGATAAATGATTCTCAGAGACAGAGGTTATAGGCAAAAAACTGATCCCAGGTGACCCTCCCTAATGGGTCATAGAGGAGGCCACAAGGTCATAGTAAGTCCATCTGAATGACTGCTCCACTGCTTAAGGGACTGTCCAGGACAGTTTGACCCCCAGTAAGACAGAACTCAAAGCCTCAGGGCAGGACGGAACTGAGGAAGAAGTCCTCAGACACAGTCACACCCTGTGATCCGTGTCCTGGCCAGTTGTCCTGTTGGCCACTTTCCAACCTTGTGATTAAGGGCCTCAAAGCACACAACCAGTGAGGAAACAGTCCTAACACTAGCCAATAACTTCCAGTTCCCTCTCCACTAATCTCAAAGACAAACGAGGCACACACTCAGGCAGCCAGACGTTTCATTTGTCAGACATCTTCAGCTACAGAATATTTCTAAATTTTTATTACTGAAACTTTCAAACATATAAAGGAGCAGGAAAAAAATGGTATCATTAACACTCATATATCCACAACCTGGATTTTTAAACTGTTAATATTCTGCCATACTTGCCTCTTTTAGTTTTCTTCTGCTAAAGTATTCTATTAGCACCACGCTCTAACCAAGCAAGCAAACCAGCCATCTGGTTAAAGTACTCTAGTGTAAATAATATAGATTACAATATCTCACCCCTACTGTATGCACTTCTGAAAAGTAAGGAGCAGTTTGTACATAATCACACTAGCATTTCTTATACCCAACAAAATTCATAATAATCTTCTAATATCACCTAATACCTGGTCTATATTCAAATTTCCTAGTTACCATCTCCCCAAAATACCTTTTACAACTGTTTTTTTTTTAATCAATATTCAATTGAGACTGTAACCAGCACTTGGTGAATGTGTCTCTTAAGTCTCTCTTTTTTTTGTTTTGTTTTTTAGGTCCACACCCACAGTACGTGGAAGTTCCCAGGCTAGGGGTCGAATCGGAGCTACCGCTGCTGGCCTACATCACAGCCACAGCAATACAGGGATATGACCTACACCACAGCTCATGGCAACAGCAGATCCCCGACCCACTGAGCAAGGCCAGGGATTGAACCCACGTCCTCATGGATGCTAGCTGGATTCATTTCCACTGCAGTACAGCAGGAACTCCCTCTGAAGTCTCTTTTAAATGAGAATGTTCACCCCCTCCTTTTATCCCCCTCTTACTGAAGTAACTGTCTTACAGAATTCTGGGTATGTCTGTTTCCTTATGGTTTTAATTTTTCCTGTATCCTCTGTATTTCATATAAACTGAAGTTAGATCTAAAGGCTTAATCGGGGGGAGCAAGAATACCTCATAGGCAATGCTGTGTGTGTCACCCTGCATCCAATCTGGAGACAGTGTGTGGCATCTTGTTATCCCACCACTGAGATACTGATTTGGTTATGGGGCCCAGGTAGTGATTACCAGATCCTGCCAGTGTAAATCCTTATTTTTTCCTTTGGGATCAGATCTGGGCTTGGGCAATGATACTTTGTGACTACTCAGTTCCCAACTCTTTTTGCTTTTAGCAGGCACTCTTCAGTAAAGAAGAGCTTTTGCTTAAAAATAAAAACAATGTAGTTATCTTGATAGAAGTCCCTACTATGTGCGTGATTCTTTCACTTTAATTACTAATATCCAGAGTAAGAATTTGTTGTAGTTGTTGCTCTCAACGTTTAGTAAACAAGGTTTGGCTTTGTTTAGGATTTTTTTCTCAATATGATTAGAGATTCATTGCCTTTTACATGTTTAATATGTTTTAATCATTTATAGTCATTGTTCTTTTTGATCCTAATGTTGTCCCAAGTTTGGCGAGTCTTACAACCTGGCTCCTGTGTCCTCCTGACATAATCCCATGCCTCTTTAAGTGCTTACTTGCCTTCTGGAAAACAAGTTAGTCCAGGTTCATCTTACACATTCCATGCCCTAGACTTGAAACCAGTCAATTCCCCAAGGTGTGTTACCAGGTTCATTTTGCCCAGCGCACAGCAAGTCAAAACACTGAGATGCCAAATTTGCAGCAAAGAGAGGATTTATTCCCAAGGCAGCCAAGTGAGTACATGGACAACAAATCTCAAATACGCCTCAGCAAAGGCAAGGGGCTTGGTGTATTTATGGGATAATGAATAAGCAGGGTGGTCTGAGGCATGGGGAGCATGGGGAAAGGTGATCAGGAAAAGGTGCAGCAATTATCATTCTGTGCAGATGTAATTAGGCTGCAGGCCTCTGCATGTTCAAAGAGTCATCCAGAAAATACTTGCATATGCCCAGCTGAAGAGTTAGTGGTCCCATCGGTCTTAACAAGCGCAGCTCAACTAAACACAGCTGACGCCAAGTTTCCAGAAAATAATTCCGGCAAACATCTTATTGTTTAGGCTCCGTCAGGCTTGGAGGACAGGTAAGTCTTAAAATGACCTTGATTAGTGAAAGCAGATGAAATGGATTAAATACACAGTGTTAGGAATCTGTTCCTTTCTATGAGAAATGATGCTGATAAACCAAAATCTGGCCACTAAGGGTACTCTGCTACTAGGATATCATTAATAATATTTTAGTACTTACCTTAGCATGTTTAACTTTACTTTGGCTTCTGCTATTGGATTTGTCAGCTTTAGATTATATCCTTAAATTTCCACCTGTGTGGCAATCTTTTAATTTATTCTATTGTCTTCCTCTTTTCTTCTTGCCCTTTTATTTTTATTTATTTATTTTTTATGGACATAAAGGAGGGAACTTTGCCGCTGTCCCTGTAGCTGAATTTTGTGCTCATGACAGAAGCTGCTTTGTAGCCCTTCATTACGCATGAACAAGAATCTTGGGTTTTGGTTTTTTTGTTGCTGTTGTTGTGGTTTGTCTTTTTGCCTTTTCTAGGGCAGCTTCCTGCTGCATATGGAGATTTCCAGGCTAGGGGTCGAATTGGAGCTACCGCTGCTGGCCTACGCCATAGCCACAGCAACACAGGATCTGAGCCACATCTGCGACCTACACCACAGCTCACGGCAACACTGGATCCTTAACCCACTGAACGAGGCCAGAGATTGAACCCGCAACCTCATGGTTTCTAGTCGGATTCGTTAACCACTGAGCCACAACGGGAACTCCAATGCCCTTTTATTTTTATTAGTTTTGACTTTTTTAATGCTCTCACATACCCATTGAATTTATATATTATTATTCCACATTTTTTTCTCCTTTGATTTTAATCTTAAGTCTAAATTTGAATGTATCCAAAGCTTGTCAGTCATTCTTTGGCCTAAGTTTCTCCAATCATCTTTTGGTTTGCTGAAGCTGACTTTCTAGTAGCTTGTACAGAATGAACTAACAAGTACTCACACATTCAAAACAGTTTGTATGTATCCTTGATACTTAAAGAATGAAATGGATGGATGTACAAATCATTGGTTTACTTCCTTTTTTATGTATCCTGTAGAAATTCATCAACAATGTTCCACATTAAATGTGGCTGTTGAAAAGTCTGATGAAGCTCCAATAGTTTTCCCTTTGTAAGTGACTTGGGTTTTTTTTATATAATGATTTTTATTTTTTCCATTATAGCTGGTTTACAGTGTTCTGTCAATTTTCTACTGTACAGCAAGGTGACCCAGTTACACATATGGGATACACTCTTTTTTCTCACATTATCATGCCCCATCATAAGTGACTAGACATAGTTCCCAGCGCAATACAGCAGGCTCTCACTGCTTATCCATTCCAAAGTGATTGTTTTTTTTAACCTAGAAGCTCAGACAATTTTTGTTTTTTGCTTCTATTTTCAAAATCTAATCATTTTATTAGGACATATCTAGAGATAACTATAGTGGGAAATTTTCCACGAAGTCATGGTGTTCTTTTTAACATGGAAATGTGTTTTATTCAGGAGATTTTTCTTGAATTACAATTTTTACCTATGAGTTCTGCTTCAAGTTTTGTTTTCCTTTTTCAGGGTCTCCAATATTTTATTCTATTCTATTCTATTTCTTTTTAGGGTTGCACCCGCAGCATATGGAAGTTCCCAGGCTAGGGGCTGAAGTGGATCTACAGCTGCCAGCCTACGCCACAGCCACAGCAATACGGGATCCAAGCCGTGTCTGCAGTTCACACCACAGCTCACAAAAAAGCCAGATCCTTAACCCGCCGAACAAGGCCAACAAGAGAACCTGGATCCTCATGAATACTAGTCAGGCTTGTTACCACTGAGCCACAATAGGAACTTCCTTCAGGATCTCCAATTACATAAAAGTTGGGTATTCTTTTCCTTTCTTGTAAATCAATCTCTCCCTCTCTCCTCTTTTCTGTCTTCCCCTCCCCCTCCCTCTCTCTCTCTCAAGCTCACCCTACCTTTCCAGAGCCTCCCAGCGTCTTTTCCCTCTGTAGAGGTTACTTTTCTAGGACTGCTACACAGCTATCATTGGGGAATTTCTAAATTGTATCCTCTAGTTCATGGATACTCTGTCTTCCTCTTTCTTGGTTTAGCCCTTGTTTTGGTGGAGTACATTCTCCAGTAAGTTACTGATAAAATGTACATGATAGGTAAATTTTTTGAGAGCTTGCATATAAAATTAAATTTTAAAAAAAAATTTAAAAACTTTATTGTAGCTTCACATTTTGATTAAATATAAAATTTTAGGTTAAAA
The DNA here is from genome assembly GCF_016906955.1 of Phacochoerus africanus. Taxonomy (NCBI): domain Eukaryota; kingdom Metazoa; phylum Chordata; class Mammalia; order Artiodactyla; family Suidae; genus Phacochoerus; species Phacochoerus africanus. Next base: position 112,301,058 of record NC_062548.1, on the reverse strand, counting down.
AAACATTTTCATTCAGAATTCCACTTTTCCACTATCATCTAACTGCCAAATGTTGAGGTTAAGAAAATAGATGCTATTCTTATTCATTATCTCCTGCACGTGACTATTTATTTTCCCTGGAAATTTTTAGAATCACATCACCTAGAGTAATACTCTGAAACTTCATAATGACGTTTCTTGTGTTCCATGATTTTTTTTATCTTTAATATTTGTAGGGACAGTCATTTAAATCTAGACACTTATAGTCTTCAATTACAGAAAAAAGTTATCACATTTTTAAATAATTTCTTCTCTCTCAACTTAGAGGTTCATTTTCCACAACTCCTATATCAGAGGTTGGACCTCATAATTTAATCCTATAATTTTCTTAGCTTTTCTATCCTCTTTTCCTTCTCTGTCTCAGTCTATCTCTGTAATATTTCCTCAACTTCTTCTTCCAACCTATTCACTGAATGTTTTGTTATAGTTATCCTATTTTTATCCTTCAGGAGCTCTTCCTTGATAATTACTCTTGCATGCAGCATCTTGTTCTTCTTTATTATTGCAACATCTTCTGGTATCTCTTTAATAATATTTACTATAATTCCTTTGAAGTTTGACTTTGTTCCCTGTATTATGCCTTTTCCTCTAGGTCCTTTTTCTGTTCATTATTTTTGTTGTTGGCATTCCCTTGTTTTGATCTCCTTTATATTAAAACTTTTTTAAAAAGTCTAGTGATTCCTGGACTTCCATTTACACTTAAGAGGCGCACAGTAGCAAATGTAAGTAAAAGTTCTAAGTCCCTGAGCAGAACATGACTGTTAGAAGGCTTCCCTGTGAAGTGGACATGTAATTAGTCCACTTTTCCCCTGGGAATTTTCCTATATCACTATTAGTAGATATTTCCTCTGAGGATACTAGTGTCCCCAGAGAATTATCTTCAAAATCCTTGCCTGAGAATATAAAATGGGAAAAAGACAGTCTGTTCAGCAAGTGGTGCTGGGAAACCTGGACAGCTGCATGCAAATCAATGAAACTAGAACACACCCTCACACCATGCACCAAAATAAACTCAAAATAGCATAAGGACTTAAATGTTAAGGCAAGACACCATCAAACTCCTGGAAGAGAACACAGGCAAAAAACATTCTGACATCAGCCTTATAAATGTTTTCTCAGGTAAGTCTCCCAAAACATCAAAAAATAAAAGCAAAAATAAACCAATGGGACCTAATCAAACTGACAAGCTTTTGCACAGCAAAGGAAACCAAAAAGACAACTTACAGAATGGAAGTAAATAGCTTCAAATGATGCAACTGACAAGAGCTTAATCTCTAAAATATATAAACAACTTATACAAACTCAACAGCAAAAAAGCCAACCACCCAATGGAAAAATGGGCAAAAGACCTGAATAGACATTTTTCCAAAGAAGGTATAAAGATGGCCAACAAGCACATGAAAAAAAATGCTCAACATCACTAATTATTAGAGAAATGCAAATCAAAACTACCATGAGATACCACCTCACACCAGTAAGAATGGCCATCATTAATAAGTCCAAAAATAACAAATGCTGGAGGGGGTGTGGAGAAAAGGGAACCCTCCTGCACTGTTGTGGTAATGTAAGTTTGTATGACCACTATGGAAAACAGTATGGGGGCACCTTAGAAAACTATGCATAGAACTACCATGTAGCCCAGCAATCCCACTCTTGGGCATATATCCAGACAAAACATTGCTTGAAAAAGACACATGCACCCACATGTTCATTGCAGCACTATGCACAAAAGCCAAGACATGGAAACAACCTAAATGTCCATCAACAGATGACTGGATTAAGAAGATGTGGTATATATACACAATGGAATACTACTCGGCCATAAAAAAGAACAAAATAATGCCATTTGCAGCAATATGGGTGGAACTAGAGACTCATACTAGGTGAAGTCAATCAGAAAGAGAAAGACAAATACCATATTATATCACTTATATCTGGAATCTAATATATGGCACAAATGAACCTTTCCACAGAAACAAAAATCACGGACTTGGAGAATAGACTCATGGTTGACAAGGGCGAGGGGGAGGGAGTGGGATGGACTGGGAATTTGGGCTTAATAGATGCAGACTATTTCCTTTGGAATGGATAAGCAATGAGATCCTGCTGTGTAGCACTGGGAACTATATCTAGTCACTTATGATGGAGCATGACAATGTGAGAAAAAAGAATGTATACATGTATGTGTAACTGGATCACCATGCTGTACAGTAGAAAATTGACAGGACACTGTAAACCAGTTATAATGAAAAAAATAAAAATCATTATATAAAAAAAAAATTATTGCCTGGCATAGGGAGAATTAGGACCATGTCTGCCCCTTTCAGATTTTGGTACAGAAGCTTAAGATGGTTCCTTAAACTATGCTCCTGACAAGGCCCTGTGGCCTGGGAGGCCAATTGCTTATAAATCCTCTGTTTACATCCATTGTCTGGGAGTAAAGACTGAGAGGACTTCTTTTAACTCCCCAGGTTTGTTTTGATAGTAAACCATATAATAACTCTACATAGGCCATAATGTCTTCAGAAGACAGAGTCAGAGGAAAGAGGAAAACCTCTGAGCCTCATACCTTCAACCTGAAAATGCCATGGGAGAATCTGAGTTTAAAGTATAATTTTGAAGATTCTCCAAAAGAGTGGGAGAGGAGGTTGAAGAAACAGCTCTAGCTGTGGAATAAAGTCTCTAACTTTCATGAGCAAGGAGCAGCATCAGAAATATCCATAGGCCCCAAGTCATTTAGAAAGTAGTCTAAGATTTCCCTGATCAAGGTTAATGATTTAGTAGGAGACATCAGGAATTGTTTGTTAATAGCATGATCTCTGAATCCCATGGCCCATATGCTTCTTTTTTATAATTTAAAAAGTCCTAAAATTTTGAAATTTGTGCAATTCTTAATTATACATAGATGCACTAAATGAAACCAATACTACATGTCTGTGCACAGGATGCCTAGTGGAATATCAGGGGTCTTTAAAGCTGAATTTGAGAGAGCACACAACCAAATTCCCTGGGCTGAAATAGGAAATATATTTTATCTGTCCTATGTGGTCATACCAATTTGAAAAAAAAAATGTCTTTAGGCATTTTGTGGGCTCAGAACATCCAAGCAGATAATGAAAGAAATGAGAGACACAATTTACCTAAAAGTACTACTTTATCTAGATGACAGAGCTGTCTTTGGAAAAGCACAAATAGCTCTTAAGAGTTTAAATCATCTGGAAAATGGCAATTCCCTCAGTCAGACCTCAATAAACTATATTGGATATATAATATTGTAACAAGGAGTAATTGTGGGTCTTTAAAATCTCTACTTTCATAAATTGGCTAAACTCCCTATATGTTAGGGGATTAGAGAAATTCTGGAGATTTCAGAATAGTAAAATTGTTCAATGATATGGGCCCTTCTGTAATATGAGCAGAAACTAGGTCACCCCTCAAGAAAAGCAGGAAGTTCAAGTAGTCCAAAAACGAAATGATGGCCCAGGCTCTCCAAACCCCTAACTTTTGTGTTTATCAGTAAGGAGAAGTGCAAAGAAGTATTCAAGGCATTGGACTGCTCACATTGCTTCTGGGTTCCAGCAACTGCTGACCCTGATAAGCACTTTATTTTAAAATTCTCATGCCACAAAATTGATAAACCTTTAACCAAACTCATCAAGGAAAAAAGGGAGAGAGCTCAAATCAGTAAAATTAAAAATGAAAAAGAAATAACAACTGACTCCACAGAAATACAAAGGATCATAAGAGACTACTACAAGTAACCAAACATCAATAAAATAGATGACCTAGAAGAAATGGACAAATACATTAAAAGGTTCACTCTTCTAAGACTGAACTAGGAAGAAAATATGAACAGACCAATCCCAAGAACTTAAATTGATTTTAAGACTTCTAAAAAACAAAAATCAGGAATCGGTTGGCTTTGCATGCAAATTCCCTCAAACATCTAGAGAAGAGTTAATACCTTTACTTCTGAAACTATTCCCAAAAAACTGCAGAGAAAGAAACACTCCCAAACTCATTCTGTTAGGCCACCATGACCCTGAATCCAAAACCAAAGATACCACAAAAAAAGAAAATTACAGGCCAGTATCACTGATGAACATAGGCGTAAAAATCCACAACAAAATATTAGCAAAATGGAGTTCCCGTCGTGGCTCAGCAGAAACAAATCTGACTTGGAACCATGAGGGTGTAGGTTCAATCCCTGGCCTTGATCAGTGGGTTAAGGATCTGGCGTTGCCATGAGCTATGGTATAGGTCCCACTCGCAGCTCAGATCCCATGCCACTGTGGCCATGGCATAGGCCAGCAGCTGTAGCTCTGACTAGATCCCTAGCCTGGGAACCTCCATATGCCATGGGTGCGGCCCTAAAAAGCAAAAAAAAAAAAAAAAATTAGCAAAATGACTTCAACAATATGGTAAAAACATCATACACTATGATCAAGTGGGATGTATCTCAGGGATGCAAGTACTCTTAAACATCCACAAATCAATCAGTGTGCTATACCACATTAACAAACTGAAGAATAAAATCCATATGATCATATAGCAATAGATGCAGAAAAAGCTTTTGATGAACTTTAACACCCATTTATGATAAAAAAAAAAAAAACTCTCCAGAAAGTGGGAAGAGAAAGAACTTACCTCAACATATAAAAGCTATATATGACAAATCCACAGCTAACATCATCCTCAATGGTTAAAAGCTGAAAGCTTTCCTGCTAAGATCGGAAACAAGACGAGGATGTCCACTCTCACCACATTTAACCAACATAGTTTTAGAGTTCCCAGCCATGGCAATTAGAGAAGAAAAAGAAGTAAAAGGAATCCAAATTGGAAAAGAAGTAAAACTGTCACTATTTGTAGATGACATGATACTATACATAGAAAACCCCAAAGACACTACCAGAAAACTACTAGAGCTTATCAATGAATTCAGTAAAAGTGCAGGATATAAAATTAATAAACAGAAATTTCTTTTCTTTTTTTTTTTTCTCTCTTTTTAGGGCTGCACCCGTGGCATATGGAGGTTCCCAGACTAGGGGTCTAATCAGAGCTGCAGCTGCTGGCCTACACCAGAGCCACAGCAATGCCAGATCCGAGCCATGTCTGTGATCTACAATACAGCTCATGGCAATGCCAGATCCCCAACCCACTGAGCTAGGCCAGGGATCGAACACACAACCTCATGGTTCCTAGTCGGATTCATTTCTGCTGTGCCATGACAGGAACTCAATAGAAATTTCTTATATTTATATACACTAATAACAAAAGATCAGAAAAGTAAAATAAGGAAACAATCCCATTTGACATAACATCAAAAAGAATAAAGTACCTAGGAATAAAACTACCTAGGCAGGGAAAACACCTATATGATGAAAACTCTGAGACACTGATGAAAGAAATCAAAGATGATACAGACAGATGGAAAGAAATGCCATATTATTCAATTGGAAGACAATATTGTCAAAATGACTATACTACCCAAGGTATTCTATAAATTCAATGCAATCCCTAACAAATTACCAATGGCATTTTTCACAGGACTAGAACAAAAAAATTTTTTTTAATTTGTATGGAAATACAAAAAAAAACCCAAATAGCCAAAGGAATCCTGAGAAAGAAAAATGGAGCTGGAGGAATCACACTCCCTGACTTTAGACTATACCGCAAAGCTACAGTCATCAAAACAGCATTATACTGGCACAAAAACCGAAATCTAGATCAATGGAACAGGATAGAAAGCCCAGAAATAAGCCTATGCACCTATGGTCAATTAATCTACAACAAAGGAGACAAGGATATACAAAGGAGAAAAGACAGACTCTTTTGTAAATGGTGTTTGGAAAACTGGATAGCTACATGTAAAATAATGAAATTAAAACATTCTCTAACACCATACCTAAAAGTAAACCCAAAATGGATTAAAAACCTAAATGTAAGACCAGATAATAAAAGACTCTTAGAGGAAAACATAGGCAGAACATTCTTTGACATAAATCACAGCAGTATCTTTTTTGATCTCCTCCTAGAGTAACAAAAACAAAACAAATGAGACCTAATTAAACTTAAAACTTCTGCACAGCAAAGAAACCATAAACAAAATGAAAAGATAATCCATAGAATGGGAGAAAATCTTTGGAAACCAAACAAACTGACAAGGGATTAATCTCCAAAATATACAAACAGGTTATGCAGCTCAATATCAAAAAACAAAAAACCCAATTAAAAAATGATCAGAAGATCTAAGTAAATATTTCTCCAAAGACATATAGATGGCCAAAAAACCACATGAAAAGATGTTCAATATCGCTAAGTACTAGAGAAATGCAAATCAAAACTACAATGAGGTATTACCTCACACCAGTCAGAATAACCATCATTAAAAAGTCTACAAATAATAAATTCTGGAGAGGATGTGGAGAAAATGGAAGCATCCTACATTCTGTTGGTGAGAATGTAAATTGGCACAACCCCTAGGGAGAACAGAATCAAGTTTCCTTTAAAAACAAAAATAGAACTATCCAGAAAAAAACAGAATTCGAAAAGATATGTGTACTCCAATATTCACTGCAGCACTATTTACAATAGCCAAGACATGGAAGCAACCTAAATATCCAGTGACAGGAATGGATAAAGATATGACACATATATACAATAGAATATTACTGAGCCATAAAAAAGAACAAAGTAATGCCATTTGCTGCAACATGGATGGACCTAGAGATTATCATACAAAGTAAAATAAGTCAAACAGAGAAAAACAGTATTATAAGAGACCACTAATATGTGGAATCTAATAAAAATGATACAACTAAACCTCTTTACAGAACAGAGACAGACCCATAGACTTAAGAAACAATCTTATGGTTACCAAAGGGGAAAGGCGGGGGGAGAATGAGAAATTAGAAGTTTAGGATTAACATATATACACCACTATATATAAAATGATAATCAACAAGGACCTACTGTAAAGCGCAGGGAAATCTACTCAATATTCTGTAATAACCTATTTCGGGAAAAAAATCTGAAGAAGAATGGGTATACATATATGTGTAACTGAAACACATCACTGTACACCTGAAACTAATCCAACATCAAGTATACTCCAAATAAAATAAAAATTAAATTAAATTGAAAAAATAAACATAAAACATATGTGAATAGGATAAGTTTTCAGGTATAAACTGAAAAGAACCAATTTACCAATGAGTTTTCCAATGCCAGTCTAGGTGAAGCTGAGGAGAGATGGATATCAACGTCATAAAATTAACGCTTCCTTACTAACTAAGATTTGAACCGGTGATATTTAAAACATAGAGGGAAATAAGGTGTATGACAACAACAATGCAAAAGCAGAAAGGGGTTAAATCAAATTAAGTATTTCAAGACTATTTTTGTTGAGAAAACAGTAAAAGTAATCACTTACATTAGAGTGTAATAAATTAAGGATGTGTGTTGTAATCTCTACGCTAAGCACTAAAAGAAGAGTAAAAGAACACATTACTAACAAATTAATAAAGAGGATAGGGTGAAATAATTTGTTTTTTCCATTAAATATAAAGAATGCAAGAAAGGAAATAAAGAACAGAAAAACAACACTATGAAGTACCACTTTACACCATGCAGAATGGCCATCATCAAAAAGTCCACAAATAATAAATTCTGGAGAGGGTATGTAGAAAAGGGAACCCTCTTACACTGTTGGTGGGAATGTACATTGGTGCATCCACTATGGAAAACAGCACGGAGGTTCCTCAGAAAAAAAGAATTAGAACTACCACATGATCCAGCAGTCCCACTCCTGGGCATCTATACAGAGAAAACCATAATTCGAAAAGACAGGTGCACCCCACTGTTCACTGCAGCATTATTTACAATAGCCAAGACATGGATGCAACCTAAACGTCCACTGCCAGAGGAGTGGTTAAAGAAGATGCAGTACATATATACTATAGAATATTACTCAGCCATAAAAAAGAATGAAATAACACCATCTGCAGCAACACAGATGGATCTAGAAATTATCCTACTAAATGAAGTTAGTCAGACAGTGAAAGACAAACATCATATGATATCACCTATATGTGGAATCTAAAAAGAAAGGGTACAAATGAACTTATTTGCAGAACAGAAACAGACTCACAGACTTTGAAAAACTTACGAGTACCAAAGGGGACAGGGTGTGGGTTGGGAGGGATGGACTGGGGGTTTGGGATTGGCACATGCACACTAAGGTATGTGGAATGATTGGCCGACAGGGACCTGCTGTATAGTACAGAGAACTCTACCCAGTAGTCTGTGATAATCTATTTGGGAAAATCATCTGAAAGAGAATGAATATGTGCATATGTACAACTAAGTGACTTTGTTGTACAGCAGAAATTAACACAACCTTGTACCTCAACTGTACTTCAATAAAACAAAAAAAAATTTTAATGTTTAAAATTTTTCAATATTTACCCATAATTCCATTACCTGAAAACTGACTAAATCTCCAATTAAAAGACAAAAAGATTACATTGGATTTTTAAAAGTGTATGTGCTACTTATAAGAGATCAATCTTTTCACAGACATAAAAACAAACTTATGGTTACCAAAAGGGAAAGGGGGTGGGAGAGGGATAAATTAGGAGTTTGGGGTTAAAAGATACAAAGTTCTATATATAAAATAGATCATCAACAAGGTCTTACTGTATAGAAAAGGGAACTATATTCAATATCCTATAAGCAGCCATAATGGAAAAGAATAAAAAAAAGAATTATATGATGTATATATAATTGAATCGCTTTGCAATATACCAGAAACACAACATTGTAAATCACCTGTAGTTCAATAAAATATAAAATAAAATAATAAAGAGACATATCTTAAATATAAGGTCACAGAAAGATTGAAAGTGGCAGGATGCAAAAAGATATACTATGCAAAAACTCACCCCAAAAATGATGATGTAACTATACTAATATAAGATGAACTATACTAAAAGACAAAAAATTACTAGAGAAAAAAAAGAATATTTTATAATGATAAAGAGATTAACTCAACAGAAGATGTAACAATCTTAAATATGTGGTATATATATACATATATACATATCTTAAAATAACAATAACAGAGCTTAAAATATCTGAAGCAAAAATTGACAGAATTAGAAACAGAAGCAGACAGATCCAAAATTATAGAGACTTTAACATACCATTTTTTTTATTTGACAGAACAAGCATAGAGAACACAACAAATTTAACCTCATTAATATACATACATAGAATATTGCACCAAACAATAGCACAAACACAATCTTTTCAAGCATAGGTGGAACATTTAGCAAAAATGAGTATTTGCTGAATTGTAAAGCAAATACATTAGTTTCCTAGGGCTGCCATATCAAAGTACCACACACTGAGTAGCTTAAACAACAAAAATGTATTATCTCACAGATGTGGAGGCTAGAAGTCTGAGATCAAGGTGTTGGCAGGATTGACTTCTTCTGTGGTCTGTGAGGGACAATTTGTTCCATTCCTCTCTCCTAGCTTCCGGTAATTTGCTGGCCATCTTTTTGTCTCCTTGGCATGTGGATACATTACCTTGATCTCTGCCTTCATCTTCACCTGGTGTTCTCCTGGTATGTTTCTGTGTCTGTGTCCAAATCCCCTTTTATAAGGACAAAGTCATATTGGGGGAGTTCACCCCCTTAACTTGGAAATCCGCTAAGTCCCTATCTCCAAATAAAGTCATATTCACAGGTAATGAGGATAAGGACTCTGACTTCTTTGGGGAGGCACAATTCAACTCGTAACAGCAAGCCTCAACAAATTTGTAAAGACAGAAATTACTCTGCACACTAACGATAGTGAAACTAAGCTAGAAATCAATGTGAAAATAACAACTAGAAAATCTCCAAATGCTTGGAAATTAAGCAATAGTACTTCTAATGACCCATGGATGAAAGCAAAAACCATAAATGAAATAAAAAGGTATTTTGGGAGTTCCCATTGTGGCTCAGTGGAAATGAATCTGACCAGCGTCCATGAGGACGCAGGTTTGATCCCTGGTCTCGCTCAGTGGGTTAAGGATCTGGCATTGCCATGAGCTGTGGTGTAGGTCGCAGATGTGGCTTGGATCTGGCACTGCTATGGCTGTGGTGTAGGCCAGCAATTACAGCTCCAATTTGACCCCTAGCCTGGGAACTTCCACTTGCCATGGGTGCAGCCCTAAAAAGCCCCCCAAAAAATAAAATAAAAAGTATTTTGAGCTACTTGGTAACGTCAAAACTTGCAAACACAGCTAAAGAAGTACTTACAGGAGACTCTCTAACATTAAATACATATATTAAGAAGAAAGGCTGAAAATCAATTATTAAAGTATCAAACTCGGTAGACTCAAAAAAGCAAGCAAATAAAACCCAAAATAATAAAAAGTAATTTCTAAGATTCGACCCTAATGAAATAGAAAACAACCCTACAAAGGAAAACAACAGCCAAAATTTTTTTGGAAACATTGAATAAAATGGACAGACCTCTAGCAATACGTATGGGGAAAAAGTCACAAATTGTCAGTGTTATAAAAGTAAGGGCAGTTACCTCTGGAGTTCCTAAAAATATCAAAATAATAGTAAAAGGATATTATAAATGAGCTTATGTCAATAAACTTACATTTTTAGATAATATTAAAAAATTCCTAGAAAACCGAAATTGAAACAAGAAGGAAAAGAAAATCTGTTATCTCTTAAAGAAATTGAGCAGTTCCCCACAAGGAAATTTCTAGGACAAGATGGCTTCACTGGTAAATTCTTCCAACTATTTCAGAAATAACACCGATCTTATATACAACTGCTTCCAGAAAATAGAAAAGGAGGAAATATCTTTCAACTTGTGACTGATAAAACCTACTAAGGTCATTACGACAACAACAAAAACCTATTAGCCAATCTCTCATGAACACACATGCAAAAAATCCACCCTAAACATTAGCAAATCAAAGGCAGCTGTGTGTGTGCGCACGCGCGGGCATGTGCATGTGCGTGTGTGTCTCTGCACATGCGCACGTGCACTCCTCACTTTGCATAGCAGTATGGGACCTTAAAAATGACTATGCAAGCTAAAGCCATGCAAAATGATTTTAATAATCAAAATTATGCGTTCCACAAGCTTTAAAATTTTTGTCGAAACATTAAAAACGCTTAGTATTGGTTATAAATGTATAAGGAAATGAAGCATAGTAAACTAATACTTATTTAGTACACTATAATTTAACACATTAGAAATATGAGAAGTAAAGTGCTTTCTTTGTTTAAAAATTTTTATCAGGAGTTCCTGTTGTGGTACACTGGAAACTAACCCCACTAGAATCCAGGAGGATGAAGTTCCATCCCTGGCCTCACTCAGTGGGTCAGGGATTCCCACCTTGCCATGAGCTGTGGCGTAGGTTGCAGACAAGGCTCAGATCCCTAGTTGCTGTGGCCGTGGTGTTGGCTGGCAGCTACAGCTCCGATTCAACCGCGGGCCTGAGAACCTCTATATGCTGTGGGTATGGCCCTAAAAAGCAAAAAGTAATAATAGTAGTAATTAATTAAATTTAACAGTTATTGAGAGTAGTTCAAACAGGGCTCGCCTTCTTGTATGACTTATGATACAGAGCGAGATTCTTTTCTAATGTCTTAGGGAAGCCGTGATTCACGTCCAGAGTCTCGGGAACAGTGGTAGTGCCAACATCCACAGTCAGCTGCTTTTTTTAGAATTCTATTTATATTTGATACAAGTTTCACTCCCAGTGTTAACACTTTTTGTTTCTTTTTGGCACGTTCATCCTTGATGGGAAATTTTATCTTTCAATTTTCATTCGACTTCATTTCAAATTTTTTTTTTTTTGGTCTGTCTTTTCTAGGGCCACACCCGCGGCATGCGGAGGTTCCCAGGCTAGGAGTGTAATCTGAGCTGTAGCCGCAGGCCTACGCCACAGCCCCAGCAACGCCAGGTCTGAGCCAAGGCTGCGACCTACACCACAGCTGCAAGGCCGGATCCTTAACACACTGAGCGAGGCTAGGGATCAAACCCGCAACCTCATGGTTCCTAGTCGGATTTGTTAACCACTGAGACATGACGGGAATCCCATTTTTAATATTTTTCAATGTAAAAAATTTAATGTCCCACGGATTTATCATTGGGAACAAGTAAGCAACACAACTACAAAAGACTGTACACAACGTGAGTAACAGGTGTTCAGTGACCAATCATGGACAGGCTTTGAAGTGATGTGATTGGTCAGGGCTCCTGATGTGCGTCTGTTATTTCTGTCATGATTTGTGGACTGAAGAGTTAGCCCATAGTATGTTCTTTATGCGCCTACTCTCAGTTACTATATGTAGTAACTGAAATTTAAACTCTTGTTGGGAGGCTGCTATTATTTAACTAAGCCATGTTCATGAAAATGCATGCATATTGGAACAAGGCAAAGTGAGGAGTGCCTGTAGGTTACCCCTGTACTGTTTCTGCATGCCTGATAGAAGGGAGGAAAGGTGAAAACGCCACAGAGGGTGCCATGTTATGCTGGCAAGCCCAGGTCAGGTGTTTGCTTAGATTATGCAGACCCAATTAGTCCTTCTTATCACTGCCTTCTCCAGGATACCTGGAAAGGCACTACAACAGCACTGAGGAGTCTGGTGGCCAGTTTCTAATTTACATGTTCCATTCATCATAAAATACATAGGCTGTGACTGCCAATTATCATGGATATCTTATCAAAACATATTTTCCCTTCTTTTTTTTTTGTCTTTTTGTCTTTTTGCCATTTCTTGGGCCGCTCCCACGGCATATGGAGGTTCCCTGGCTAGGGGTTGAATCGGAGCTGTAGCCACCAGCCTATGCCAGAGCCACAGCAACGCAGGATCCGAGCCGCGTCTGCAACCTACACCACAGCTCACGGCAACGCCGGATCCTTAACCCACTGAGCAAGGGCAGGGACCGAACCCACAACCTCATGATTCCTAGTCGAATTCGTTAACCACTGCGCCACGACGGGAACTCCTATTTTCCCTTCTTAACGTCTGATTTTTTTTAAGGGGTTACTTTTGGAAAATGCGACTTGTACCATTTTAGGATTAAAGTTTCCCATTGAAAACATTTTTCCATTTATTTGTGAAAATTAACAGGAAAATATTTCCAATTCCGAAAATTTTTCATAAACACATCTATACCCGTTCCAGTAAGTTAAGACAATCTCACCTACGTCCCCCCTCCATCCTCACGTCTAGTTTTTGCTCCCCACTCACAGGAATAACTGTGCACCCCGCTCTCCTTCTTCCAGAAGCCTGTGGAAGGCCAGGGACCAATCTGACTGCAGCCTGAGTTGAGGTGTCTCTCACAGAACACTGAAGGGTCCGGGACAAGTGCTGGGCTCTGTCAGACGCTGCTAGGGAAAGAAATTTCAGGCAGGGCCCAACCCCCTAAAACCACAGGAAAAGCTCCAATAGAGATCTTAACCCTGACCTTCAAGCTCTACTGACAATTTCAGGTGATCCTGAGGAACGTAGGTGGGGAAAAGGACAAGGTGGGCCACAATACTAGATTGTTCCGTTGCCTGCAAAGTCCATTAACAATTCATGGAAAATAAAAACAGCATGTGGGTAATATAAAGTCTAACCTTTTTTTTTTTTTTCTTTTCCTTCGTGCTCAGTGTAGCGGCACTTGCTCCCACGGAACTGTGTGCAGGGCCCTGGCACCGGCCAGTTCAGAGCAGCTTTCCTACTGCAAAGTACCGGTGCCTCCTAGTTCAGCGGGGCGGCCGTGTACGCAGGCGCCAAACACAAGCCCTCCACTCAAGATGGCGGTGGTGGGCCTGCGCAGAGACGCTGCACCCGCTCTGGGATCTGAGCTGGGAGCAGTGCGGCTGCGCTGGGCCTGAGGGAACTCCACCCCTTCTCTGCAGCTTTCCTATAAAGCAGCCGGCCCATGGCTCTACAGGGAAAGCCCAGTACTCTAAAGCAGGCCTTTGCACCTCTCCATTCTTTGATCAAAGAATAAAACTCCTGGAGCTCCTGCTGTGGCGCAACAGGACCTGTGGTATCTTGGGAGCACTGGGACACAGGTTCAATCTCTGGCCTGGCACGGTGGGTTAAAGATCCGACCTCAGCGGCTGCTTAGGTCATGGCTGTGGCTTGGATCTAATCTCTGGCCGGGAAGGTCCGTATACCACGGGGCAGCCAAAAATGGAAGAAGAAAAATAAATAAATAAATAAAATTGTTTTGCTTCAGGACAAAACTTGTCTCATTCTACTGGCTCCAAAGATACTGGCAGAAGGATCCTTGTTGGGGAAGGTCCGTAGCATTTCCAGTTCACATTCTCAAGAGCCAGAGTTCCCCGTCGTGGCACAGCAAAAAGGAATCCAACTAGGAACCACGAGGTTGCTGGTTCGATCTCTGGCCTTGCTCAGTGGGTTGGGGATCTGGTGTTGCGGTGAGCTGTGGTGTAGGTCGCAGACTTGGCTTGGATCTGGTGCTGCTGCGGCTGTGGTGTTGGCCAGCAGCTACAGCTCTGATTAGACCCCTAGTCTGGGAACCTCCATATGCCTCAGGTACAGCCCTGAAAAGACAAAAAAAAAAAAAGGCAAAAAATAAAAATAAATAAATAAAAGATTCTCTAGAGCCCATCTCATTTCAGCACAGCCAGAACTGGCCCTGACGCTACCACCCAGAGACGAGATGCAAACAGCACTGAAGTCACTTCACTTCCTGTTTGGGTGACTTTCTCTCTACATCGGTGAGTCGCAAGGTGTTTCTCTCCCTCAGTTCTCCCTTCATCATGCTCTTTCCAGCAATGAACTGTGCAGTCCGCAAGTTACTTTACTGCTTCGTTAGGAAATTACAGGGTATACAAACCGCTTTTAAATCAGGTAAATTCAGAGCTCAGGGTTATAACTTTATATGGCATTTCCTTCTTCCAGGTCACCCTCCAGTCCAAAGCCATAATATTCTCATTATTCTTCTGAGTCTCTTGGAAAGTCAAGCCCTGTCTGCCTGGGTCCCAGCGACTCTCTTTGAAAGCAATCTCAGTGGTTGCATCACTCTAAGAAGTAGCAAATCTCTGACTATTAGCCTGATTCTGGTTGCTTCAAACTCTTCTTTTTCTGAAAACCACTGTAGTGTCAGCTCCTTTATCCTAACCTGCCCGCAAATTTCTCTGAAAGTCCTTTCAGTTTCTCCACAGCCCCATTCATTGCAACCATCTCCACGAGGACTCCATTAAGGCATCTGATGTCCTCAGGGGAGGAGAGGTGGAGAGGCAGCTAGCACTCCTCCCAGGGACCCTCCATTTCCCCTCCCTGGGGCTTCCTTCTGTTACTTTTGCTACCTCTTCAAGTTGGCCAGCTCCCCAGCTTAAGGCATGGAAATACACAGTATCTTTCAATCCCAGTAAAATCCAAATCCCAGGACCCCAAAGTCAACTGAAGACAGGAGGTACTCTTCCAGGACTGCACATGGTTCTTGACCAAGAAAGAAACAGGATTTCTTTATGCCCCAGCCCCTGGCCACATGCTCTAAAATGACCGCTAGCTCAAAGTGAGAAAAGTAACAGTAAGATTCTTCAGAGAAAAGGCACTCCAAAATTAAGGGGTGAAGGCTCATCCTGGTGTTTTAAATGCTGGCCCCATGTTTGGAGATTCAATCCTGGAGGTTCTATACGGTGTTCCTTAATCGTGGATGTTGCCCTGGAAGGCACTTGTGCAAGGCGTGGGAGAGGACAAGAAGAGAAAGATAGGATTCCCTGCCGTTAAGGACCCTGTCTTAGCTAAGACAGAAATGGAAGTCAATGCAAAAGAGAGCAACATTTAGTGGGAGAGTATGAGAAACCAAGCCCTGGAGCGTCTGAAGCAGGAAAGCAGTTAACTCTGTGAGGAATTTTAAAATGTTTACGAAGGAGACAGAATTTGAACCTGGCTCTAGAGAAGAAATAGGAATTGATCAAAGAAAATCAAGAAGAGCATGCTGGGCAGAGGGGACTTCCTAAGAGAAGATGTGGAAAGAACAAAGTTTGGAGCATGTTCCCAGATCACGGAGAGTCTGTGGAATGGGGAGGGGGGGGTGCAGATTCATGCCACCCGCCCCCACCCCCGTGCTCTGAGGCTGCTGGGCATAAACCGTGACCCAGGGGGAGTCGATTTTGTTCATTAGGTCAAAGAACACAGCCTGCTGCCCACTGCATCATTTGTCACCTGCGGTCACCTCTCCACATTCTCTGCCCCCGCCTGGCAACCTTCCTCTTTTTCCTTATTAATATGAGTACAAGGTAAGTTTTCACAGGCGACCATTAAAACAGAAAGCCTGACTGCTATTTCAAGAGAAACTTTTTTTTTAAAGCTCATTTAAAAGACCTGACTCTTACAAACATTTGCTTTGATGTAGTTTTATTAGTTATTCTCACTATGGGAAATAGCAAATAAGAGACAGATAATATAAAGGTCTGAGATCTTGGCAGAAAGACACAGGCTTGAGTTTGGTCAGTGAAGCTGGCCAGGAGGTACTTCATATAGTCCAGAGTGCAAACCCTCCACAGAGGGCACTTCCTCTGGCTTGAACTCATGCTGGAGACCTCAATGGGGTTCACAGATCATAGTTTCTTTTTTTCTTTTTTTTTCAGCTTTTTAGAGCCACACTTGCAGCACATAGAAGTTCCCAGGCTCAGGGTTGAAAAGCAGCTGCAGCTGCTGGCCACTGCCACAGCCACCGCAAAGCAGGATCCGAGCTGCAACTGTGACCTACACCACAGCTCAAGGCAATGCTGGATCCTTAACCCACTGAGCAAGGCCAGGGATCAAACCCATATCCTCATGGATACTAGTGAGGTTCATTGCCACTGAGCCACGGTGGGAACTCCCAGGATGGTGTTTTCTGACCACAGTCAGGCACCTGTGTGGCTTCATAGAAAAGAGCTCTGAATAGGACTTCAGGGTCCTGGGATCCCATCCTGGATCTACTTGATGTGTGACTTGTGTCTTGCTGATCTCAAAGGCAATACAACCTTTCTTTGCTCAAGGAAAGGCTAGGGTTTTAAAGTCAGTCAAAGAGTGCTCCAATAAATCTTAGCTCTGCCCCTTTTAAATGCATAATTTGGGGCAAGTTACTTAACCTATGTGAGCTTATTTTTCTCCTATGTAAAAGAAATAAAAATCACCAACCCGGAGTTCCCATTCGTGGCGCAGTGGTTAACAAATCCGACTAGGAACCATGAGGTTGCGGGTTCGATCCCTGGCCTTGCTCAGTGGGTTAAGGATCCGGCATTGCCGTGAGCTGTGGTGTAGGTCACAGACACAGCTCGGATCCCGCATTGCTGTGGCTCTGGTGTAGGCCGGTGGCTACAGCTCCAGTTCTACCCCTAGCCTGGGAATCTCCATATGCCACGGGAGTGGCCCAAGAAATGGCAAAAAGACAAAAAAAAAAAATCACCAGCCTACATGAGCTTATTTTTCTCCTGTGTAAAAAGAAATAAAAAGCAGCAGCCTCCCTGGCATGCTGTGGCTCATGACTGTGCTACCTGTCACTGGCACCTATGTGCTACCTGGAATTTGTTCAGTTCCTACATCAAGTCTGCTGCTTCTCAGCCATCTCTGTATATTTAGGGACATTGCAGTATTGGTATCATGAAGGTGTGGCCACTTCTTCATCCCCTCTAGAGGTTTCTGGCTGTGTGTACCTTTGTTAAGCCTGAGTCCAGGAAGAAGTTCAGCATGTCAGCTTCCCATTGTAGCTGTTTGGGTTGAAAATGACTTTGGAATGGAGATTGGAATAAAAAGCTAAGAAAGCAATTGCTACAGTCCAAGCTCTTATTGCTCACTACATGATAGGCCAATAATTTGAGAGATGAGGTTTTGGGGCAAGGAATAGTAGCTCCAATTCAACCCATAGCCTGGGAACTTCCATACGCCGTAGGCACAGCCCTGAAAAAAAAAAAATTTAAAAAAAAAAACAGTGAAATGATTTTGTGCTAAGGGGAAATAATTTCCAACCCAACATTATAGGCTAGCAAGAATACAATGGAAAAATGATAGTTAAATAACAAAAGAAATATATCTTTAGACATAAATAAATAAATAAATGGAATGAGTTCACATCCAATTGACTACCACTAAATGAATTCTAAAGATGCTTCAAGGGAGAGGGAAAATTATGGCAGAAGGAAGCTCAGAAATGCTGCAAGGAACAAAAGGCAAAGAAAGTGATGAATATATGAGTAAAAATAAACAAACACTGGATACAACAAAAAGTGATAATATCTTATGAGAATTAAAATATTTATGATTAAAACACACAAAAATAGCATACAATGCAGAAGAGAAATAGATAAGGTTTGAGTGTTCTAAACTCCTTAGACTATCGGTGGACAATATAAAGGTAAAGGTTATCATTACACTTTAATACGTCAAGCATTCAGGCTGCAATTGTTGAATTACTTCTGAAAGAATATAATATATTGTACTTATTCCAAACTAATAGAAGCATAAAGTGGAATTATTTTTAAAATATGAAGAAGAAAAAACAATCAATCCAAAAGGAGGCCAAAAAATAGGTGAAAAAGAAGTGTAGAACAATCAGAACAAATACAACCTAAGATGACAATTTTAGCAAAATATACCAAGAATTATACAAAATGTAGTTAGACAAAATGTTTCACAAACAAAAGTTATCCGACTGGGTTTTAAAACTCAATTATATGACTTTTAAAGAGTCACACTGAAATATAAGGATACAGAAATACTGAAAGCAAAATGACTGGAAAATATATACCTTGCAAATACAAAGCAAAAGAAAGCTGACATTACTATTTTCCTATTTGAGAGAAGAGACTCCAATATCACAGTTACTACTAGATATCAGAAGGGTCAACTCATAATGGTGAAAGTTGAATTCACCAAAAAAATATAACAAATCTAGGAGTTTGGGTTGTAGCTCAGTGTAACGAACCTGACTAGGATTCATGAGGACACTGGTTTGATCCCTGGCCTCACTCGGTGGGTTGGGAATCCAGTGTTGCCATGAGCTGTGGTGTAGGTCACAGAAGCGGATCAGATCTGGTGTTGCTGTGGCTGTTGTGTAGGCTGGCAGCTCTAGCTCCAATTCGACCCCTAGCCTGGGAATTTCCATATGCAGTAGGTGCAACCCTAAAAAGAAAAAAAGAAAGAAAAAAAAAGACAATAGATATTTATAAAGAAAAGTTAGTTAAGAAAAAAACTAATAAAAGCTATAACTTCTCACAAAACTGATAGAAAAAAATGAGGTAGAAAATAAAAATGTCAGAAATGATGTAGGCAATTAAAAGATAAAATAAAAAATATAAAAAAGATTAAATATTGTGAATGATTTTATACCAAGAGTTTGAAAATTTAAATAAAATGGATAAATACCTTAAAAACATACAGCTTAACACAGGAATAGAAAACCTGAATGTTTCTATAATTGCATGAGAAATTAAATTGATAATTACAAACATTTACACACACCCACACACACGAAGTCTAGACTCAGATAGTTTCATTGGTAAGTTCTTCAATACTTTAGGGAAGAAATAATTCCAGTCTTACACAAACTCTTCCAGAGAATCAAAAAAGAGGGTACATTCACAAAGTTCCCATTGTGGCTCAGTGGTAACGAACCCAGCTATTATCCATGAGGGCGTGGTTTTGATCCCTGGCCTTACTCAGTGGGTTAAGGATCCAGTGTTGCCATGAGCTGTGGTGTAGGTGGCAGATGCGTCTGGGAGCCCGCACTGCTGCGGCTGTGGCATAGACCAGCCCCTATAGCTCCAGTTCAACCTCTAGCCTGCCTGGGAACTTCCATATGCTGCAGGTGAGGCCCTAGAAAGACAAAAGAGAAAGAGAGAAAGAAAGGATATATTCACAAATTTGTTTTATGGGGCTATCATATTTATACCAAAATTAAGAAAGATTGTATGAGAAAGAAATGTTTATCATTATTTATTCAAATTGAAGATATGGCCAGCCTATGACTGAGCAATTCTACTGATTACAAACACTGCAGAATTAGATATATGTGTGTGGCATGTGCTTGCTAGCCACATTTTATGTAATATCCAAGAATGCAACACAAGCCAAATGTCCATCAACAATTGTATACAATGTAATACTATACCACAATGAAAATGAACAATCTATGGCAAGAGAAACCAGACCAAAAAGTATGTACTTTATGTTTGCTTTTCATAAATTTCATAAACAGATAAAATTACATTGTAGTATTGTGGTATATAAGGGTGCCTTACCTTAGTGATAAAACTAACAAAAAAAAAAGAAAAGAAAAAAGATGATTATCATAAAAGTGTATAGCTATCTTTAGGGGAAAAAGAGGAATTTATGACCAAAAAAGTGTTCAGGAAGAATTCTAAGGTCTTCCAATATTCTATTTCTTGACCCATATGGTGATTACATGGTCATTTATTTTATAACAAGTTTTTTAATAATACACTTATGATATATGCATATTTATATATATTATTGTTTACACAAAAATTTTAATTAGCATGGTAAATCAAAATCTAGATTTCTTTTTGGTTTTAGATTTTACATCAAAATTTTAGATTCTAAATCAAAATCTAGGTTCACTTTTGAGAAGAAAGAGGTCATGGAAAGCTTCAGTGTATTGGTAATATTCTAGTTCTTGAATTGGATGATGAGTTCATTGCTGCTCACTTTATTATCATGCTTTATCATTTACATACATGTTACACATTTTCTCCTATGTAGCAATCATTGTAGATTATTTTAAAAGGAAATGGATAAAGATTCAGCTTATTTTATGCTGTTTCATTTGCATTCAGACACTATCTCTTCTTAGTCTGTAGAATCTTGAGTTTGGTAAGGTGTAATTTATGAGAGCCATGGGACTGCTGGTTATGTTCTCTGTTACTTTCAGCAAATCAGACCTACTGCATGCAGCCAAAAGACTTCAGCTAGAAGGCCTTCCCACTAAAATCTGCAATAAGACAAGGATGCCCACTCTTACCACTTTTATTCAACATAGTATTAGAAGTCCTAGTTACAGAATTCAGACAAATAAAAGAAATAAAAGGTATCCAAATTGGAAGAGAAGAGGTAAAATTGTCACTCTATGCAGATGACATGATAATATATATAGAAAACCCTAAGGAATCCACACAAAAACTACTCAAACTGATCAACGAATTCAGCAAAGTATCAGGATACAAGATTAACATTCAGAAATTGATTGCATTTCTGTATAGTAACAATGAAATATTAGAAAAGGAATATAAAAATACTTTTTAAAAATCACATCCCCCAAATCAAACACCTAGGAATAAACCTGACCAAGGAGGTGAAAGATTTATATATTGAGAACTATAACACATTAATCAAGGAAATTAAAGAGGATTCAAAGAAATAGAAAGATATCCCATGCTCCTGGATTGGGATATTTAGTGTCGTTAAAATGGGCCACAGTACCCAAAGCATTCTATAGAATTAATGTGATCCTCATCAAATTACCCATGACATTTTTCACAGACCTAGAACAAAACAATCCAAAAATTTATATGGAACAACAAAAGACCCAGAATTGCTAAAGCAATTCTGAGGGAAAAAAAAAAAAAGCAGGAGGCATAACTCTCCCCGACTTCAGAAAATACTACAAAGCTACAGTAATAAAGAGAGTGTGGCACTGGTATAAAAACAGACATATGGACAAGAGCCCAGAAGTAAACCCAGACACTTAAGGTCAATTAATCTTTGACAAAGGAGGCAAGAATATAAAATGGGAGAAAGACAGTCTCTTCAGCAAGTGGTTCTTCGAAAACTGGACAGTTGCATGTAAATTAATGAAACTAGGATACACCCTCACACCACACACAAAAATAAATTCAAAATGGCTTAAATACTTAAACATAAGACAAGACACCATGAAACTTCTTGAAGAGAACATAAGCAAAACATTCTCTGACATCAACCACACAAATGTTTTCCTAGGCCAGTACCCAAGGCAATAGAAATAAAAACAAAAATAAATCAATGAGACCTAATCACACTTAAAAGCTTTTGCACAACAAAGGAAACCATAAATAAAAAAAGACAACCTATAGCATGGGATAAAATAGTTGCAAATGATACAACCGACAAGGACTTAATCTCCAAAATATACAAACAACTCATACAACTCAACAGCAAAAAAACAAACAACCCTATGGAAAAATGGGCAGAAGATCTACACAGACATTTCTTCAAAGAAGACATACAGAAGGCACATAAGAAAAAATGTTCACATCACTAATTATTAGAGAAATACAAATCAAAACTACAATGAGTTACCACCTCATACCAGGCAGAATGGCTATCATTAATAAGACTACAAGTAACAACGCTGGAGAGGATGCGGAGAAAAGGGAACCCTCCTACACTGTTGGTGGGAATTTAAATTGGCACAACCTCTAGGGAGGACAGGATGGAGATTCCTTAAAAAAGCTAAATATAGAACTAACATGCTATGATATAGCAATCCCACTCCTGGGCATATATCCTGAGAAAACCATAATTTGAAAAAATATATGCACCCCAATATTCACTGCAGCACTATTTACAATAAGGCATGGAAGCAATCTAAATGTCCACTGACAGAGGAATGGATAAAGAAGATGTGGTACAGGGAGTTCCCATTGTAGCTCAGTGGGTTGTGAACCCAACTAGTATCCATGAGGATACAGGTTCAATCCCTGACCTCACTCAGTGGGTCAAGGATCCTGTGTTGCTGTAAGCTGTGGTATAGGTCACAGATGCGGCTTGGATCCTGTGGGGCTATGGCTGTGGCTGCAGGTGTGGTGGGCAGCTCATCTCCAATTTGACCCCTAGTGTGGCCTTTAAAAGCAAAAAGAAAAAGAAGGGGGGAGGAGGAGGAGGAGGAAAGGAGGCAAGGGAGAGGAGGAGGGAGGGAGAGGCAAAGGAAGAAGAAGAAGAAGAAGAAGAAGAAGGAGAAGAAGATTTGGTACATTTATGGTGTAATATTAATCAGCCATAAAAAAGAATGAAATAATGGCATTTGCAACAACAATGATGGACCTAGAGAATGTTATACTAAATGAAGTCAGACAAAGAAAAATACCATATAAATCACATGATATCATATTATATGTGGAATCTAATAAAAAATGATACCAAAGTTATTATTTATAAAAGAGAAACAAATGCACAGATTTCTAAACCAAACTTACGGTTACCAAAGGGGAAACTATGGTCAGGGGATAAATGGGGGGAATGGGATTGGCATTAACACACTACTTTGTGTAGAATACGTAACTGGCAAGGACCTGCTGTATAGCATAGAGAAGTCTACTCAACATTCTGCAATAATATACATGGGAAAAAGGAATGGATATATATGTATATGTATAACTGATTCACTTTGTTATATACCTTAAACTAATACAACATAGTAAGTAAACTATACTCCAATAACTTTTTTTAATTATAATAAAAGCATTTTTTAATTTTTTAATTTTTTTCTAGATAAAGTTTATTCTCACTACAAATAAGATTGCAAGTTAAAGCAATAATAAAGTATTGCTTTTTACTTGTCAAATTCACAAAGGCCTCTTGAAATAATATTCAATGTTGGCAGAGATGTAAATAAGAGGACATCTTCACAGTACAAAAGGGCAATTTGATGTAATGTGTCAAAAAATGTTTAAAACTTTTGAGCCACCAGTTCCCCTTATAAGAAGTGATTTCGTTAAATAATCAAGAATGTACACTAAGAATCATTTACTAGTATATTCATTAAAGGTTTGTCGTAA
The DNA here is from genome assembly GCF_016906955.1 of Phacochoerus africanus. Classification (NCBI taxonomy): domain Eukaryota; kingdom Metazoa; phylum Chordata; class Mammalia; order Artiodactyla; family Suidae; genus Phacochoerus; species Phacochoerus africanus. The sequence goes on along the minus strand of NC_062548.1, from coordinate 112,277,210 downwards.
TAATGAAATATTAGAAACAATTTTTTTTGTCTTTTTGCCTTTTCTAGGCCCGCTCCCATGGCATATGGAGGTTCCCAGGCTAGAGGTCGAATTGGAGCCGTAGTCACCAGCCTACGCCAGAGCCACAGCAACGCGGGATTCGAGCCACGTCTGCACCTACACCACACCTCACCGCAACGCTGGATCCTTAACCCACTGAGCAAGGCCAGGGATCGAACCTGCCACCTCATGATTCCTAGTCAGATTCATTAACCACTGTGCCACGACGGGGACTCCTAGAAACAATTTTAATGTCCACAATAGGGGCTTGTCCAAATAAATAAGGATACAGTCATATGATGAAATACTAGAGTCACTAAAAATGAGATAACAAGAAAATACTGACATGGAAAAAATTCACAATTTATTAACTGAAAAATTTGAACTATTTATGGATGAATTGATATAACGTCTTACATTTGCTCAAGAAATAATTCAGGGTAAACCCTGGAGCAAGGTTCTGCCTATCCAAGGCCACTGCTGGGCGCAGATCCCCGGGTGAAGCCACTGTCACCATGGAGGCAAAACCTTCAACTGAGAAGTTGGGGGATGAGAAGGAAGGAGAGTACATCAAACTCAAAGTCATTGGACAGGACAGCAGTGAGATTCACTTCAAAGTGAAAATGACAACACATCTCAAGAAACTCAAAGAATCATACTGTCAAAGACAGGGAGTTCCAATGATTTCACTCAGGTTTCTCTTTGAAGGTCAGAGAATTGCTGATAATCACCCTCCAAAAGAACTAGGAATGGAGGAAGAAGATGGGATTGAAATTTATCAGGAACAAACAGGGGGTCATTCAGTGGTTTAGATATTCTTTCTATTTCTTTTCTTTTCCCTTAATCCATTTCTATTTTTAAAAATAGTTCTTTTGTAATGTGGTGTTCAAAACAGAGTTGAAAACTGGCACCCCATCTCTTTAAAACATCTGGTAACTTGAATTCTAGTGTCCATTCTTCATTATTGTTTGTTTTCTTTGTGCTGATTTTTGGTGATCAAACCTCAGCCCCCTTCATATTGTCCTCTCCTTTTTAAAAATTACATGTGTGTACAGAGAGGCCATCTTTTCCAGAACTGTGCATTCACAGGCTTGTGACAAATAGGATCAACTGATTCAAGTGCTCAAATGACTTTTCAACTGGCCCCGAAGTTCTAGCATGTGATTGCTTCACTCCTGCACTATGACTTTCAGTTGGAAATGGAAGTTTTTCAGAGAACTGAACTGTGGAAAAATGACCTTTCCTTAACGTGAAAAATCTGCTTTTAAAATTGAGGGTCTGCCTCATACGCTGTTGGTGGAAATGTAAATTGGTACAACCACCTTGGAAACCAGTATGGAGGTACTTCAGAAAACTAAATATAGAACTACCCATATGACCCAGCAAGCCCACTCTTGGGCATATATCTGGACAAAACTTTCCTTGAAAAAGATACATGCACCCATATGTTCACTGCAGCACTATTCACAATAGCCAAGACATGGAAACAACCTAAATGTCCATCAACAGATGATTGGATTCGGAAGATGTGGTATTAATACACAATGGAATACTACTCAGCCATAAAAAAGAATGACATAATGCCATTTGCAGCAACATGGATGCAACTAGAGACTCTCATACTAAGTGAATTCAGTCAGAAAGAGAGAGACAAATACCATATGATATCACTTATATCTGGAATCTAATATATGGCACAAATGAACATTTCCACAGAAAAGAAACTCATGGACTTGGAGAATAGACTTGTGGTTTCCAAAGGGGAGGGACTGGGTGGGACTGGAAATTTGGGGTTAATGGATGCAAACTATTGCCTTTGTAATGAATAAGCAATGAGATCCTGCTGTATAGCACTGGGAACTATATCTAGTCACTTATGATAGAGCATGATAATGTGAGAAAAAGAACATATATAGTATGTGTGACTGGGTCACTTTGCTGTACAGTAGAAAATTGACAGAACACTGTAAAGCAGCTATAATGGAAAAAATAAAAATTATTTTTAAAAAACTCTAATTAAAATAAAATAAAATCTGAGGGTCTGGAGCAAAATATCAAGTTGGAGCCAAGATGGCAGAGATGGTGAGAATAATGACTAACTCCAAAGGTGGCTTCACTGAAAAGAAAGCATTTTTAACATGAAAGAGAAACCTTGTCAGAAGATCCCAGAAAAGTTCTAACTTTCATTAGCAGTTAAGTCATCATGCAAAAGTGTATACAACAGAACAGTGCTCTTTTTTATTTTATTTATATTTTTTGGCCTGGGATATGGGTTTTAAATGGATGTTGTCTGTACCAGCTTCATTAAAATAAACAAAATATTTGTAAAAACCATAAAAAAAAGGAATAATTCAGAAGAAGGAGATGTGATGGAGGGTTTAGATAAAACAAGGTGGACCACAGGTTGATAATTACATAAGTGAAATGACTGGGAAATGGAAGATCATTATACTACTCAGTCTACTTTTGTATATTTCCAAAATTCTCCATAATAAAATGCTATATAACTATATACAATATGGATGCATTTAAGTATAGAAGTGAAAAATAGATAAAAAGATAAATGATATACATCAAAAACTTGGTTGGTCTTAACTGGTCGCTTTTCTCATCATTTGCTTATTTATAGTCTTTAATTGATCTGCGCTAAATGCAAACTACTCTTGTAGTAAGAACTTCTAAAACTCTACCATAAAATATGGCCTACTCTGCCATTTGTCCATATTTCCTGTGGAATAAAGAATCATACCATTTTCACCACCCTGTTTTATAGCAACACTTTTTTTTTTTTTTTCCTTTAGCAGAAACAATATACTAAGCATCAAATTTTATCTTTTTTTTTTTTCTGTTTTTGACCACACTCGGAAGCATATTGAAGTTCCCAGGCCAGGGATCAAATTGGAGCTGCATTTACAATGTACTCCATAGATGTGGCAATGCTGGATCCTTCCCCACTGTGCCAAACCACGGATTGAAGCAGCAATGCCACAGAGACAAGTCAGATCATTAACCCACTGTGCCACAACGACAACTCCAAAACTTCACTTTGGGATTCCTGTTGTGGTGTAGCAGAAATGAATCTATGACTAGTATCCATGAGGACGCAGATTCCATCCCCAGCCTCACTCAGTGGGTTAAGGATCCAGTATTGTAATCACGGAAACAGCTCAGATCCCGCAATGCCATGGCTGGGGCTTAGGCCAGTGGCTACAGCTCCAATCCGACACCTAGCCTGGGGTTCGGCCACAGGTGAGGTCCTAAAAAGCAATACATCAATAAATAAATATTAAAATTGTCCAATTTTAAGCTTGAAAAAAATTCATGCATATATTCAGTTATGGGACTTGCTTTAGAACACAATCATCAATGTACCACTAATTTCTCAGAAGGCCCATCATTTAGTTCAGTGGTTGTCAGCCCTGGCTAATCCATTAGAATCACCTGGGAGTTTTATTGTTTTTTAATTGACACCATTGTCCAGACTCAATTCCCCCAAGTGTTCTCATTTAATTGGTCTGAGACAGGGTTCAGGCACTGGACTTTTTTTTTTTTTAAGTTCCCTCTATTGATTCTAATGTATAGGCATGACTTGGAGCCACTGTCTTAGAGCCTACTTTGGACCTTGGCTGCATTTTGGAATCACTGGAGTAGTTATAAAAACACAGATGCCAGGAGCCCATTTCGCAAGTTTCTGATTTAATTGGTCTGGGCTATGGCCTGGGCATCAGAATTTTTACTTCTATGCATATATTTCCCCACCCAATACAAATCTTTCATTTACTAATGTCTGAGATTTATTTCTTTGTTAAGAATTTTCTCCTGTTAAAATATTAACACCCCGGTACCCAGGGATTAAGGTGGTGGAATAGAAGGACTGGAGCTCAACTTCTCTCCTAAAAACAAAATTCACAACTAAAGGCTGAGCAATCTTCAACCAAATGGACCAGAAATCTTAAAAAAGTTTCCCTACTCCAGAAGAAAAAGAGGAGGCCACATCGAGAGATAGGAGGGAAGATCTCGTGATATAAACAACCCCATACCTTCTGGGTGGGAAGCCCCACAGACTGGAAACTAACTGGTTCACAGAGACTCGACCTACAGGAGTGAGAGTCCTGAGCCAAACATCAAACTCTCACATGTGGGGATCTGGGATGGGAGAAAGAGCCCCTGGAGCACCTGGCATTGAAGGCCAGTGGGACTTGTGCACAGGAGCTCCATGGGACTGGGAGAAACGAGAGACCCCATTCTTAAATGGTGTGCACAGACTTTCACGTGCACTGGGTCCCAGGGAAAAGCAGTCTCCATAGCAATCTGGGTCAAACCTGACTGCAGTTCTTGGAGAACATCCTGGGAAAACAGCGGTGACTTGTTGTGAGGGAAGGACATTGAAGTAAAGCTCTCGGGAATATTCAGCAGTGTGCCTTTCTCTAGAGGTGGCCATTTTGGGAAAACCTGGCCCCACCCATCAGCACCGAGAAGCCCCAGGGAAAACAACAATCCAGGTGGGATCACAGCCCTGCCCCTCAGTAAACAGGCTACCTAAAGACCCCTCAGGCACACAGCTGCCTCTAATCCCATCCAGAGACTAAGCCCCACCCACCAGAAGGATATGGGAATCAGCTTCACCTACCAGTGTGCAGGCACCAGTCCCTCCCATCAGGAAGCCTACAGCAAGCCCCTGTACCAATTTCAGCCACAAGGGGGGCAGACACCAGAAGTAAGAGAGGCTATAACTCTATTATCTGTAAAAAGGTCACCACGCCAAAAACCTTTAAAAATGAAAAGACAGAGAACTATAACTCAGATGAGGGAGAAAGAAAAAAAAAAAACAGAAAATCAGCTAAGTGATGAGGAGATTCTCAGCCTCCAGGAAAAAGACTTTGGACTGTTGATGCTGAAGATGATGCAAGACATTGGAAATAAACTAGAGGCAAAGATGGATAACTTACAGGAAACACTGAACAGAGAGATACAAGATATAAAACATAGAAGAGATGCAAAATACAATAACTGAAATAAAAATTTCACTAGAAGCAGCTAACAGCAGAATACAGGAGGCAGAAGAACAAATATGTGAGATGGAGGACAGATTAGAAGAAATTACAAATGCAGAACAGAAAAGAGAAAAAAGATTGAAAACAAATGAAGAGAGTCTCAGAGAACTCTGGGACAACGTGAAATGTACCAACATCCATATTATAGGGGTGCCAGAAGGAGAAAAGAGAGAGAAGGGGACAGAAAAAATATTCCAAGAGATAATAGCTGAAAACTTCCCTGACATAGGAAGGGAACCACTCACTCAAATCCAGAATCCCAACAAGTACCATATAAAATTGCCAGAGTCCAGCTACAGCAGCCAGGGTGTCCCTGTGGGGATGGACAGTGTTGGCGGATGCACACCGAAACAGCCTCTTTGTCCCTTCTTTCAGGGCGCTCGACTGCTCAAATTTTATTGGCATAAGTGGTTGATTATGTAGACAATTTCTAACTACAGATTACATCATAGTGTTAAAAGTACATTGGTCAGCTTTTAGATTTTGTTTTTCAATCACATGGTACAGCAACAATATGTCATGTTTTAAAATCTTTGGCCTAACTAAATTTAGTGAGTACAATTCAAGGACAAACAGGTACAACATATCATGTGGAAAAGAGGAGACCCAGCACAAACCATGTCATTGCCAGCCAATTCCCACAAGCCGAAGAAGTTACAGACACAAAAAACCATCTTCAGACTAGTGTCTATCTTAAAAGTGTCCTTGACAGAGAGACAGTGTGAGAAAATACAAATCGACTTAGCTAGCTATCATTAAAAGTTTCTAAAATCAAGGAAAAAACTCACAGCTAGGTTTCTTTTGATCATGAATAATATGTGTCTAACTTCTATAAGCTTTATTAAAATCCTAACTCTAAAGTTTACTGTATAACTGGTTAATAGATAAACACTATGTTTTTAATTAAGTTGGATTTGAATAGGGAAAAGTCCTACAGGATGAAATTCTTATTATATTATTGTTGTAATTTTGTTAAATCACAAATCACCACAGGAAAATAAGAATGGAAAATACGAATAATAAGTAAATAATCAGGAAAGACTGAGTAAAACAGAATAACAAATAAAACAACAGGAAAGACTAGGTCACCTGAGAAACAATCCATGTTCTCCAGCAAAAATATGGAAATTGTTTTCCCAGAAAAGCCCCAATTTTTCCCCATCAACATTAACATGAGAGCCATATAACCTGAGGCCTGCCCTCAGATTGCACTGTACAAGGCAAGTCTCATCCTGCCCTCGGTTGTTCCATAGAGGCAGGCCTCAACCTGCCCTCAGTTTTTCACCATACAGGCAGGCTTCAGCCTGCCCTCGGTTTTTTACCGTACAGAAAGGCTTCTATCCTGACCAGAAGCCCACCTTTGGCTTGCACCGTTCAGTGAGCTCCCTTCCTTGGCTATTTGTATCTTCTCAGCTCCCCGCATAAAATAAACCCAAGAAGGAACATCCCAAAACACATATTAATCCAACTGACCAAAATTAAAGACAAAGAGAAAATCTTGAAAGCAGCTAGGGAAAAGAAACAAATAACATACAAGGGAATCCAATAAGGTTATCAGCAGATTTTTCAACAGAAACTCTGCAGGCCAGAAGGGAGTGGCATGATATACTTCACGTGATGAAAGGAAAAAACCTCCAACCAAGATTACTTTACCCAGCAAGGCTCTCATTCAGATTTGAAGGAGAAAGCAAAACCTTCACAGATAAGCAAAATCTGAGAGAATTCAGCAACACTAAACCAGCCTTACAACAAATACTAAAGGAACTTCTCTAGGCAGAAAAGAAAAGGGCACAATAGGAAACAAAAATACCACAAATGACAAGGCTCACCAGTAAAGGTATATATTCAGTAAAGATGAAATCATCCATGCACAATTATGCCACCAAAATCAGAAATCATAGGAAGAGGTGGGTACCAATGTAGAACACTGGAGATGAACTTGCAATTAAGAGAACAACAACTTAAAACAATCTCATATACATATAGACTCTTATATCAAAACTTCAGAATAACTGCAAACTGAAAATCTACAACTGATACACAAACCAAGAAAAATCAACTCAAATACAACACTAAAGAGAGTCAACAAACCAGAAGAGGAGAGAATAAGAGAAGGGAAGAAAAAAGAGCAACAAAAACAAATCCAAAGCAATTAATAAAATGGCAATAAGAACATACATATCAATAATTACCTTAAATGTTAATGAACTCAATGCCCCAAATAAAAGACAGAGACTGGCTGAAGGGATACAAAAAACAAGACCCATATATATGCTATCTTCAAGAGACCCACTTCATTTGTAGGGACATATACAAACTGAAAGTGAAAGGATGAAAGAAAATATTGCATGCAAACAGGGATCAAAAGAAAGCTGGAGTAGCAATACTCGTAACAGATAAAATAGACTTTAAAATGGAGAATATCTTAAGGGACAAAGAAGGTCATTACATAATGATCAAAGGATCAATCCAAGAAGAAGATATAACAATTTTAAATAACTACACACCCAACATAGGTTCACCACAACATATAAGGCAACTGCTAACAATCTTAAAAGGACAAATCAACAATAACACAATAATACTGGGGGACTTTAACACCCCACTTACAGCAATGGACAGATCATCCAGACAGAAAATAAATAAGGAAACACAGGCCCTCAATGAAGCATTAGACCAGATGGATTTAATAGATATTTATAGGACATTCCATCCAAAAGCAACAGAATACACATTCTTCTCAAGTACACATGGAACATTCTCTAAGATTGATCACATCCTGGGCTTCAAATCAAACCTCGGCAACTTTAAGAAAATTGAAATCATATCAAGCATCTTTTCTGACCACAATGCTATACGCCTGGAAATCAACAAGAAAAAAACTGCAAAAAAACACAAACACGTGCAGACTCAACAACATGCTACTAAACAACCAATGGATCACTGAAGAAATCAAAGAGGAAATTTAAAAATACCTAGAAGCAAATGACACAAAGATACGACACTCCAAAGCCTATGGGATGCAGCAAAAGCCGTTCTAAGAAGAAAGTTTAGAGCAATACAAGCCCACCTCAGGAAACAAGAAAAAGCTCAAATAAACAAGCTAACTTTACACCTAAAGCAGCTCAAGAGAGAAGAACAGACTAGACCTAAAGTTAGTAGAAGGAAAGAAATCATAAAGATCCGGGCAGAAATCAATGAAATAGAAACAAAGAAAACCACAGAAAAGATCAATGAAATGAAAAGCTGGTTCTTTGAATAGATCAACAACATTGATAAACCCTTAGCCAGACTTAGCAAGCAAAAAAGAGAGAGGACTCAAATCAATAAAATTAGAAATGAAAAAGGAGAAGTAACAACAGACATCACAGAAATACAAAGGATCATAAGAGACTACTATATGCAGCTGTACACCAATAAAATGGAAAACCTAGAAGAAATGGACAAATTCTTAGAAAGGTACAATCTTCCAAGACTAAACCAAGATGAAATAGAAAAGATGAATGGACCAATCACAAGTACTGAAATTGAAACTGTGATTAAAAAACTTCCAACAAACAAAAGTCCAGGACCAGATGGCTTCACAGGTGACTTCTATCAAACATTAAGAGAAGAGCTACACCTCTCCTTCCAAAACTATTTCAAAAAAACTGCAGAGGAAGGGATACCCCCAAACTCATTCTATGAGGCCACCATCAACCTAATATCAAAACGAGACAAAGATACCACAAAAAAAGAAAACTACAGGCCAATTTCACTGATGAACATCAATGCAATAATCCTCAAAAAAATACTAGCAAACTGCATAACAATACATTAAAAGGGCTGTACATCATGATCAAGTGGGATTTAGCCCAGGGATGCAAGTGTTCTTCAATATCTGCAAATCCATCAGTGTGATACACCACATTCACAAACTGAAGAATAAAAACCATGCAATCCTCTCAAAAGATGTGGGAAAAGCCTTTGACAAAAATCCAGCATCCATTTCTGATAAAAGCCTGCAGAAAGTGGGCACAGAGGGAACCTACCTCAACATAATAAAGGCCATATATGACAAACCCACAGCAAACATCATTGTCAATGGTGAAATGCTGAAAGAATTCCCGCTGAGATCAGGAACAAGACAAGGATGTCTGCGCTCACCACTACTATTCAACATAGCTTTGGAAGTCCTAGCCACAGCAATCAGAGAAGTAAAAGAGATAAAAGGAATCCAAATTGGAGAGGAAGAAGTCAAACTATCACTATTTATAGATGACATGATACTATACCTACAGAATCCTAAAGACTCTACCAGAAAACTGTTCAAGCTCATCCATGAATTTGGCAAAGTCACAGGCTACAAAATTAAAATACAGAAATCAATCGCATTTCTATACACTAACAATGAAAGAGCAGAAAGAGAAATTAGGGAAGCAATCCCGTTTACCATCGCATCCAAAAGAACAAAATACCTAGGAGTAAACCTACCTAAAGAGACAAAAGACCTGTACTCTGAAAACTATAAGACACTGATGAAAGAAGTCAAAAATGACACAAATAGATGGAAAGAAATACCATGCTCGTGGATTGGAAGAGTTAATATTATCAAAATGACTATACTACCTAAAGCAATGTACAGATTCAATGCAATCCCTATCAAATTACCAAGGACATTTTTCACAGAACTCAAACAAAATATTTTAACCTTTGTTTGAAAGCACAAAAGACCCAGAATAGCCAAAGACATCCTGAAAAAGAAAAATGGAGCTGGACAAATCGGGCTCCCTGACTTCAGACTATACTACAAAGCAACAGTCATCAAAACCACATGGTACTGGCACAAAGACAGACATAGAGATCAGTGGAACAGGATAGAAAGCCCAGAATTAAACTCACACACCTACAGCCAACTAATCTATGACAAAGGAGGCAAGAACATACAATGGAGAAAGGACAGCTTGTTCAATAAGTGGTGCTGGGAAAACTGGACAGCCACATGGAGAAGAATGAAATTAGAACACTCCCTAACACCATACACAAACATAAACTCAAAATGGATTCAAGACCTAGATATAAGACCAGACACTGTAAAACTCTTAGAGGAAAGCATAGGCCAAACACTCTCTGACATAAACAACAGCACCATCTTCTCAGATCCATCTCTTAGGGTAATGACAATAAAAACAAAAATAAACAAATGGGACCTAATCAAACCTAAAGGTGTCTGCACAGCAAAGGAAACCCTAAACAAAATGAAAAGACAACCCACAGAATGGGAGAAAATTTTTGCAAATGAATTGACTGACAAGGGATTAATCTCCAAAATTTATAAACACCTTCTGCAGCTCCATACCAAAAAATCAAACAACCCCATCAAAAAATGGGCAGAAATCTAAACAGACAGTTCTCCAAAGAAGACATACAGATGGCCAAAAAACACATGAAAAGATGTTCAACAGCACTCATTCTTAGAGAAATGCAAATCAAAACCACTCTGAGGTACCACCTTAAACCACCCAGAATGGCCATCATCCAAAGGTCTACAAACAATAAGTACTGGAGAGGGTGTGGAGAAAAAGGAACTCTAGTACACAGTTGGTGGGATTGTACATTGGTGCAACCACTGTGGAAAGCAGTATGGAGATTCCTCAGAAAACTAAACATACAACTACCATTTGATCCAGCAATCCCACTCCTGGGCATCTATCCAGAGAAAACCATGACTCGCAAAGACACATGTACTCCATTGTTCATTGCAGCACTATTTTCAATAGCCAAGACATAGAAACAACCTAAGTGTCCATCGACAGAGGAGTGGATCCAGAAGATGTGGTACATATACACAATGGAATATGACTCAGCCATTAAAAGGAATGAAATACTGGCATTTTTAGCAACATGGATGGACCTAGAAACTATCATGCTAAGTGAAGTCAGTCATACAATGAGACACCAACATCAAGTGCTTTCACTGACATGTGGAATCTGAAAAAAGGACAGACGGAACTTCTTTGCAGAACAGATGCTGATTCACAGACATTGAAAAACTTATGGTCTCCAGAGGAGACAGTTTGGGGGTTGGGGGGATGTGCTTGGGCTGTGGGATGGAAATCCTGTGAAATTATACAACTACAGATGTGATAAATTCATTTGAGTAATAAAAAAAAAATATTAACACCCCACTAAGAAAAGGTGCATTAAGGAATTCCAGTCGTGGCTCAGTGGTAATGAACCTGACTAGTATCCTTGAGGATGCAGGTTCGATCCCTGGCCCTGCTCAGTGGGTTAAGGATCCAGCATTGCAATAGGCTGTGGTGTAGGTTGCAGACAAGGCTTAGATCCCACATTGCTGTGGCTGTGGTGTAGGCCAGCAGCTGTAGCTCTGATTCGACCCCTAGCCTGGGAATTTGCATATGCTGCAGGTGCAGCCATAAAAAACAAACAAAAAACAAAAACAAAAAAAGGAAGAAAAGAAAGAAAAGATGCATTAAGATTTGCAATCCCTGACAGTTTCATGTGAAGAAAAATTAGTTTAATCTGTCTTTTACATCAACAACTCTGAAAAGTTTTGAATATGAAGAATGAGAAAAGAGTGGTAAGACAAAGGTTATGCGAGGGCTGATACATATCAATAGAGAGAGAGAAGTCCAAGAGAGAGAAACTAGAGTATAAGACAAATTTTCCCTGCTTTTTTTTTTTTTTTTTTGTCTTTTTGCCATTTCTTGGGCCGCTCCCGTGGCATATGGAGGTTCCCAGGCTAGGGGTCAAATCGGAGCTGTAGCCCCCGGCCCATGCCACAGCCACAGCAATGCGGGATCGGAGCCTCGTCTGCGACCTACACCACAGCTCACAGCAATGCCGGATCGTTAACCCACTGAGCAAGGGCAGGGATCAAACCCGCAACCTCATGGTTCCTAGTCGGATTCATTAACCACTGTGCCACGACGGGAACTCCAAATTTTCCCTGCTTTAAAAGTGATAGATGACACACAAATACTGTATGGTTCTACAGATATGAGTTATTTAGTAGTCAAAAATCATAGAAACAGAAAATCAAAAGGTTGCCAGAGGAGGAGGAGGGAATGGAGAAATGTTGTTTAATGGGTCTAGAGTTTCAGTTTTGCAAGATGCAAAGAGGTCTGGTGATGGATGGTGGTGATGTTTGCACAATATGAATGTACCAAATACCACTGAACCTCACACTTAAAAGTGGTCAAGATAGTAAATTTTATTATGTATTTTATCACAATTTTAAAAATTGGTAAAAGAAAGTGGCAGATGACAACGATGTTTGAAAACCTTAAGGTCTATTCCCCTAGGTGAGCTTTATTCAGCTAAACCAAGTATCCTCAGATGATCCAAAATTGAATTTCCTCATGAGATCAACTTTTCTTTTTTTTTGGTCTTTGTGTCTCTTTAGGGCTGAACCTGCAGCATATGGAGGTTCCTAGGCTAGAGGTCCAATAGGAGCTGTAACGGCCAGCCTACACCACAGCTCCAGCAACTCAGGATCTGAGCCACTTTTTGACCCTCACCACAACTCACAGCAACAGCGGATTCTTAACCTACTGAGCGAGGCCAGGGATCAAACCCATGTCCTCATGGATGCAAGTTGGGTTTTCTAACCCTTGAGCCACAACGGGAACTCTGAGATCAACTTTCTGTTCTGAGCTTGGAGAGAAGCTTCACCAAGGTAGAACCTCACTTCACCTTCCTTTTGTTCTCAGGATCACAGTGAAAAACATCTCTGTGGCTCCTCCATGATGAAATTGACGACCCCATTAATCAAGATTTTCAACTTTGAGAAGCACGCCTGTAGCCATTTTCCCAACAGTTATCACTGGTGTTTAAAATTTAACACTGATTTTCAGAGACCACCACTAAAATCCAAAGCTTGTCCAGGTTTCGATGACTTCACAATACACATGGTGGGCATTTAATATCTCCTTTCCTAATGGCACTAATAGGGATGCAGTAGGATAGTTACACAGGTAGTTGTAGAAGTCCCAGTAGGGGACCATAGATAGAGAGGGAAACCTAGGGAAGTTTGGGAAATCACTGTAAGTTAATAATCACTCAAGAAGGCCATCAAAACAAGCAGCCTTGCTTAACTACAAAACCACAAATAAAAGCACAAGATATGCCCTCAGGTCATTAAAATAAGGCTCCATTCAAGTTCAGCAAGACAATGACCCTTAGAACCAAGGGAAGGAGTTTAAGGACTGCCCTTTTGCTGATTTGAATAAGCACCTTGACAGTCCTGATTTGACCTTATAGGGTCAAGTACTCTCTTATGGGATACCAAGGAGGAGCTACTAAGAGAAAGAGGAAGAGGCGGTCTTTTCCCACGCCCCACTCTCCTTGATTATAAAAACGTAGCGCAGGGGAGAGCCTCCTTGTCTGCCCACTTGTATCTCTCACAAGTGTCTTATCTAAATAAATCTATTTCTTGCCTATCACTTGGTCTCTCACTGAATTCCTTCTGCACTGAGGCACAAAGAACCTGAACCTCAGGAAATCCAGACACTGGGTGAGTGCTTCTAATTTAGAAGCCATGGGCTCAAGTCCCAACCTGGGTTCATTTTGTTTTGTTTTGTTTTGTCTTTTTGCCATTTCTTGGGCGGCTCCTACAGCATATAGAGGTTCCCAGGCTAGGAGTTGAATCCGAGCTGTAGCCACAGGCCTACACCAGAGCCACAGCAACGCGGGATCTGAGCCGAGTCTGCAACCTACACCTCAGCTCACCGCAATGCTGGATCCTTAACCCACTGAGAAAGGCCAGGGATCGAATCCGCAACCTCATGGTTCCTAGTCGGATTCGTTAACCACTGAGTCACGACAGGAACTCCCCCGATCTGGGTTCTGGCCAGGTTCAAGTTATAAGTGCTGTCAGTTTCAGCACTATTCTTTCTGGAACTCTCACTTTTCAGGAACTCATATTTTTCCAGTTATCTTGATCCTATTTTTTGTTGCCACTTTCTCTCATCTCCAAAGTTTTCCTACTGTCTTCTCAACTTGAAGCCATAATACATAATATGGTAAATGTTGATTGTAAACCCTCAAATAAACACAGTAAAATGGAAAATTTCTTCAAGCAGTCAGTGAAACAGTTACAGAGGACTGGGGAAACCTCTTTGATATCACACATAACTTTCAGTTTTCCAGTGCAAATCAAAGTCTTAACCTAGCTTTTAGATTTTAGTTTTAAATTGTCTTTCTTCTTGACACTCCCGTCAATGTTTCCTAAACTTGCTTTACAATAGAGATCAATTAGGGTGCTTATTAAAAACAAGTAGGGTGGGAGGGACTCCCAAAGCTCTTCCTGAAGATTCTGTTTCAGTAAGTCCAGGGTGGGACTCGAGACTTCGTAACTGTCTGTGTATCTCAAGTGACCCCACTTTAAGCAAAGTTGCCTGCACATAGACAGGAGCAAACAGCAGATACAGCTCTTTCCAATTCCCTGACTTCTTTTTCCCGCTTACATCCATTCCAGCAGTTCCCTGCATTTTCCCCTGGACTTCAGTGTCTTGTCTCTGCTATTCAAGATGTGGTCCTCAGACACCGGTGAGGTGCAGCAGCCTCACCAGGGAGCTTGTTAGAAACACAGAATCTCAGGCCCACCTCAGACCTTCAGAACCTGCACTTCAGCAGGACCCACGGATGATCTCTCTGTCTGCTAAACAGTGGGATGCATTGAGAGAGAAGTGTTTTCCAAACTTTGTGATGAATGCCAAAATCACATGGGACCTTCTTAAACCTGCAGCTGCTAAGTTCTTCCCTGAACCAAGTGGTAATTCTGATGTATATCAAAATTTAAGAAATGTTGCCCCAAACGACTACTCCTTCCAATTTTAACTTTGGCTGAGAGTAGACTTTTTTTTTTTTTTTTTGCTTTTTTGCTTTGTAGGACCACACCTGTGACACATGGAGGTTCTGAGCTGTAGCCACTGGTCACAGCCACAGCCACAGCAACTCAGGATCTGAGCTGAGTCTGTGACCTACACCACAGCTCATGGCAACATGGGATCCCCGACCCACTGAGTGAGGCCAGGGATTGAACCTGTGTCCTCATGGATACTAGTCAGATTCACTTCCACTGGCCCACAATGGGAACTCCTAGACTAAATTTTTTTTATTTGCCAAGGAAAAAGGGAAATTTTAAACATCTTCCTAAATGTTATCGAATGTAGTTTCTTCATCTTAAAGTAGCAGAAATCTGATTAAAATTTGGCATGGCTGGCACAACATCCTAGGTGTCAAAGGTCCCAACACCCACATCTCAGTTGAACCTGAGGCCAAGTTTCTGGGTCCCCCAGCAAAGGAGCTCTGGCCAGCCCCCACTGCAGGTCTGGTGAGATCCTGAACACCATTCTCTCTCGTTGGCTCTCCCCATATGCCTTCAGGACCAGAGAGGTCTCTCACTTGGCTTCTCTGTCCTTTTATTCCTTTCATGGGAGACCCTGGCCCCCTGCTTCTTTCAGATAGACATTTCCCTTCCTAATTCCAGGCACCCTTCCCTCACTTTCTGCACTATCAGTGGGGCAGTTGCTTCCTCTGATCTTCCTGAAGGTCCCTCCACCTTTGAAGACCTGTCTTTTCTCCCGAATACATCCAAATCTCTCTCTCTCCTCTCTTTCCCACCTTCCCCCCCACCTCCTCCTCCCCCCCGCCCCCGCCCCCAGTTAGCTAACACTCATGTAGCACTTCCTACATGCCAGGCACTGTCCTTGTACTTGACATATATTAACTCCCTAGTCTTCATGACAACCCTACAAAGAAGACATGATTATTATCTTTCAACAGATAAGAACACTGAGACACAGTGGTCCATTAATTCACTCACACCGAGTTTCCCTAGCTGGTAAGGGGGACAGCCAGATTCAGACCTAACCTGTTTTGACTCCCAAGTTCTTTTTAGCCCCTATTCTATAGTGTCCCCCACAACCCACTCCATCTTCCCCAGGATTTCTCTGCCTCACATCACTGACTAATCTCAAGACCAGATGAACAGCAGATTTCCTCTTAGTCCTGCCTTGAGAAATGTCTATTAAATTCTTTGCTTGTGGTCAAAGAAGACACAATGGCCAGATCATGAGCCCTGGTATGACCTCGTCAAACCTTTCCTTTACTTCTCTTGGCTTCCTTTAAGGGGAATAGCTGGGATTTCGGTTTTTCAGAATTTAATTTTCTTTCATTTTAATTACATTAATTGATTTAATTATTTTAATTAAACTTCTCTTTTATTCAATTGAGTTACTGTTACACAATCTTAATTTATTATAGTATAACAATATTAAAGTGAAGCATTGACACTTAGAGTAGCAGTGGTTATAAAGTAAGTGCAGGCCTAATCACTCGGAAATGACCTAAAAGTCGAGGAGTTCATCTCGGGAAGAAATGGGCAGGGAAGACTTTTGAGAGGAAACTTTCCAAACCAGCCCTTCCTGTGCAGGACACAGGCTTGGTGGCACGGATTTAAGCAGATGAAACACAAGAGCCTCACTCAGGACACAGCACTGCACTGCAAGTTCCTGTGTTGGTGTTGACAAGAGGGGAGGAGCTGCAGAAACTTTACCCTCGGGGGAAAGATAAGGAGCAGAAAGTCCCTCTCAGCAGCAATTGCAGGAAAATAATTCAGATCTGTGCACCAGGCATGATGATAAAAATAAAGTTCCTTGTGGAGTTCCCACTGTGGTGCAGTGGGTTAAGATTCCAACTACAGTGGCTCAGGTTGCTTTGGAGGTGCAGGTTCAATCCCTTGCCCAGCGCAGTGGTTAATTCAGCTGTGGCTTGGATTCAATCCCTGCCCCTGGAACTTCCATATGCCACAGGTGGGGCCATTAAAAAAAAAATTTAAGTGCCTTAAATTGCACGATTTTTCATGCTTGCATAATGAATGGCATCCAAACCCTTCAGATGAAAAGGGCTGCTTATCTCCCTTTAGATCAATGAGGAAACTGGGTCACACTCCATTTGTCATAAACAGAAGAGCACCCCTCCAGTTAGAGAAGCCTGCTGCGCCTGCTGTAGGAAAAGACAAAAACCCAGAAAGCTGACCCAGAGCTGAAAAGCAAACCTGAGACCTCGTAGAAAGTCCTTGGTGGGTTTCCTTACAGCTTATGCGAAAAGAGGATTTGAGCTGTCTTTAGGGCTGTATGAGAATACATTCCTCCTTCACCAGGGGAGACCTGCCAAAAAGGACCTGCCAACCAGGAGCCAGCTTCCTGCCGGGGAGCAGGAGGTAAGGTTGGAATGCAGGTTGGAGCAGAAGCCAGACCTGAGACACAGGGAGGATACATCACTTGTTCCCGCTCACAGAGTAATTAGTAGAGTAGGGACAGGAAGAGGATGGGAACTTCATGCCAGGGAAGCTCTGCTAACAGAAGCAACCTTGCCCAGACATCTTGTGATGTAGGAATGAAGAAAACCTCCTCTGAAAACACAAATGCATTTCATCTCTAAGGAAAGTTCATCTTTAAAAAAAAAGAATCATTTTGTCTTGGCCAAAGTAAAAAAAGAAGGATACATTCACAGGGTATAACACAGTGACTAAGAACATACTTTCTGTAGTCAGACTACCTGAGTTCAAGTCCTTACTCTGCTAATTACTCTGGGACCTGGAACAAGTGATATATCTTCCCTGTCTCAGGTTCAGCTTCTGTAAAAGTTCTGGAGATAAAAAGAGCTCTTATTTGGAGGAATAGTGTCAAGATTCGATGAAATTAGAGATAAAGCTCTTAGAATAATGCCTGGTACACAAGTAGCATCCGAGAGATGTTACCATTGGATAATAAGAAGCTCCTGCAGAAGTGGGTCTCAAGTTCAATGTGTAAGAATCCATATGGTAAGCTTCTCTAAATACAGATGTTGGGGGAATCTGGATTAGATGTGAGAAATCTGCATTTTTAGTGCAATTTCAAGTGATACTGATGCAGGTGGGCCAAGAGTACCTTGAAGGAAGCCTGGCCTGAGGACTATCTGTAGTGACGGCATCTCCCCTGCCAACTGAAAACCCAGGAGTGGAATTCCCATTGTGGCTCAGCAGAAATGAATCTGACTAGCATCCATGAGAATGCAGGTTCAATCCCAGGCCTTGATCAATGGGTTAAGGATACGGCATTGCCATGAGCTGTGGTACAGGTCGCAGACAAGGCTCGGATCTGACATTGCTCTGGCTGTGGCGTCGGCCAGCAGCTATAGCTCCGATTCGACCTCTAGCCTGGTAACCTCCATGTGCTGTGGGCACGGCCATAAAAAGACCAAAACAAGGAGAAAAAAGAAAAACCCAGGAGCAATTTGTAAGGGCAAACCCCAGAAGGAGAGCTGGAGACAAGCAGGGGTGCTGCTCTCTTCCAGCCCAGAGCTTTCCTTTTCACACTTGTCTTACTTCTGTCCTGTCCTCTGAGCACATCCCCAAACACAGCTTTGCACAGAGCAACAGGAGTTGACGAGGTTATCTCAGTACTATTAATACGCAGCATCTCCCATTCCGAAAGAAACTCTTTGTGAGGTCTTCCCCCACCCCTTTTTTAAACTCTTCTCTTCCTCCATTCTGAATGCTGTGCTTTTAAAGAGGGCTTCGAGATTTCTGCTGTCCCAAAGGGATAAAAGTTGGAATTAACACTCCATTCACAAGCTTAGGAAAATCTTCTGCAGCACAATGAGAAGATGAAATGGAATAGCTTTCTTGGGTGCTTTGAACAGTCTAGGCAACCCTCCAGATGTGCCCTCCAGCTCCTCCAGAAAGCCAAGAGTGGCCCCAGATTCCAAACAATAGCAGGCTGAGACCCAAAAATGCTCTTTGTGGTCTTCTTGGATCCTTTTGAGCACCATCCCAGATTGAAGAGAATTCAAAAATGTGCCTAACAGATTCTCTTGAAATCTTGCCCCACAACATCCTAAGTAAGCACTTAACCTCCCACTCACTTAGCAACGGCATGGCACTTGAGAATTGCAAAGTGCATGAAAGACATTTGGCTTTATTGTTCTGTGCATTTAGTTCTGGGCTCGATGCTGGCATTAGAGCTGTCCAACAATCACAAGCACAGAGATGGTCTGATGGACTGGGGGGTTGGGGGAGTGCCCTTGACCTTCACGTTAGGAGGCTCCTCGGCTAAGTCTCCTTTCCATGCAGTCCCTCTAGGCACTCTGCCACAGGATTGAAATTATGGCAGAATTATTCTACAGAGTTTTGTTTTGACTTTTTTAGAAAACTGAAACTCTACATGAACCATCTTCCTTATATGATCATTTATTTATAACAACACATCGACCTTCTTTTAATTTATATTCCTCTCGTCTTCTTTGAGGTACAAGTGAAGAAACATGGATTTTGGAGTCTGACAGAACTGGTTTGAGTTTGGCCCTGCCAATTGATAGCTGTGTGGATTTAGGCAAGTTAATTAACTTCTATTTACCTTGGTTTTCTTTATCTGTAAAATGAAACTGATATGGAAGCTACTTTGGAAATAAAATCCATAGCTTCTACAATTCTGGTTTCTGCAACTGGCCCATCACGGGCCATCACTGGCCAGTGCAACTTCTTCCTTCCACTACCCATTCCAGGTTCCATTGCCCTTAGCCAGCCGCTCATCTACAAATGTTTCTTGATCTAACAGTATAATTCAATATTTCATTCCTGAAGAGTCTAAATCACTAGCCTATATTGGGTTGGTATAGTATGTCATTAACTTGTACCATATCCTAGAGAATCTCTCAAGTTCCTACATAGCCCCTCCTTAACCACACTGTGTAATAAGAGCCCTATTTCCCCCTTAAAAACCAGGATGAGCAACTCCAAACAGTATAGTAAGCCCCTCCACTGGCTGATTTTTCAGTTACACAAGAAATCCAAAGTGACCAAGTGGCATTTTCAATTTCCAGGTTAATTGAACAATTTTGTGTCCACTTATGGAATTAAGCCTCCATTGGAAACTAAGACTTCTAAGTCAACAGAGCCCAAAGCTGCAGAAATGAGGAGAAAACGAATGTGAGTGGGTTATTAGGTTCAATAGAGAGGGGATCCAGGCCACTTCTTCACCTTAGTGGATAACAGAATAATGAGAAAAAGAGGAAGGAAGCAACTTACATAATCTGCTGGCTCAGAACATGTACCATATCTTGTAGGACAGCACCCCAGCCTAGCAGGTATTGTTTTCCAGTGGGCATACTACTAAGTCAACAATAGACCATTCTTTTTTTTTTTTTCTGGTCTTTTTAGAGCTGCACCCACAGTATATGGAGGTTCCCAGGCTAGGGGTCAAATTGGAGCTGTAGCTGCCAGCCTACGACACAGCCACAGCAATGCAGGATCCGAGCCCCGTCTGCAACCCTCACCACAGCTCACGGCAACATTGGATCTTTAACCAGCTGAGTGAGGCCAGAGGATCAAATCTGCATCCTCATGGATGCTAGTCAGATTTGTTTCTGCTGAGCCACGATGGGAACTCCTATAGACCATTCTTTCCACACTGTTTTCAAGGCCACCATGAGTGAGGTTCTGATGCAGTTTGCCAGCATATCATGTGGAACACTCTTGAAGCCAGTTTTTTCTCCATCATTAATTGGTCAAAAGGAGCTCCCCAAGAGTCTCAGCTACATGCTTGCACAGTTTATTTGTAGGCCTAGTGCTTGCTCAAGCCTAATTTTATCTATATATAGATTATGTATGTACATATATAATGTGTCTATTACAACTATTACAATGTGTGTATATAATATAATCAGTATAACATATACCATTATATATTATACTACAGTATAATATTTACCATTATATATTGTAATGTAGTTTAATGTACATATGTTGATGTGTGTTGGGGTGTGTACAAGTGTGTGTGTGTGTGTACACGCATGTGCGCCAAGCATTCTACCAGATACTTTGGACATTACTGGCTCATGAAATTCAAGGAGCAAAGTTATGCTTTTGAATTACTTGATAAATAAATTAGAACAGCAAATTCAAATAAGAGATATGTTGCCCCTAGAATACAAATATATCATTGGGTACTAGAGCTCCTTCTTAGTAGTAGGACTCAAGGTGTGACAGTAAGTCTTTCACTTTGAAGGAGACAATTTCTATATGCCCCAGACCATAGAATTCCTAGAAAGTTCACTGGGTTATTAAAATTAACTCCTACCCCCTGGCATGCATATGTCTAGCAAAGGCACCAGGGATATGTGCTAGTTCCCATTTATTTGGTCCATCAACACCATACCATCATTGTAGCTAAGGTCTTTGTGGACTCAATTTTGACCACTGACGTGGCAGTTTAGTAAAGCAGTAAAAGTATACTATTGTCTTGACCACATAAAAAAGAAAAATAACTTTTAGTTCTGGTGGTCTTTTCTGTTTATATAGAGGATAAAGCATATCTCAGATCAATAAATAGCTCTACACCAAGTACTAGAGACGGATGTTATCACTTTTCTCTACCATATCTCCAAAGCCTTGCAATTGGCCTTTCCAATCATAACAGATACTAGAGGTTGCCTGGCTTTGTGTATAGAGGTGGAAGGTCATTTGCAAAGGGATGCAGGCAACCTCTAGGCTGAGGAGAACCTCCCCAGGCAATAGTCAGCAAGGAAATCAGGACCTCATCCTACAACCATAAGGAACTGCATTCTGCCAACAACCTGAATGAGCTTGGAAGTTGTTTCATCCCTAGAGCCTCCAGATAAGAGTCCAGCCCACCAGACACCTGGATTTTCTCCTTGGAAGACCTCAAGTTGAGACCCCAAGCCAGCCCCAAACGACATAAGTGGATATTGTTTAAGCTACTAAATTGTGATAATCTGTTATGCAGTAATAGAAAACCAATAATTCCCCTGTGCAATGAACTCAGGTGAAATTGTATTACCTGACACCTATAAGCCCCAGCTCTGATAGTTAGAGCATGGCAGGAACTTGAGTTGTGGGGATTGTCAGGTCAGTGTTGCTGTACAATAACCCCAAGAAAGTTTAAATGTTTTCCATTTTTCAGTTTATAAACCTTTTAGGAAAAACTAGGAACAAGATTTACAGTACATACTTGTGGGTGGCTGCAGGATTCTTCCTCAAGAGCACGTGTTCTTCACATTATTGTAGGGGCTCCTTTCTGAGACCTGGCTTAGACCTTAGACTTAGGTGATACACTATGACTGCTCAAACTATTTCCCTGTTCACAAGAGCTAGAATTTTTTTTTATGGCCACAGCCACAGCATGTGGAAGTTCCTGAGCCAGGGACTGAATCCAAGGCACAGCTGTGACCTAAGCCACAACTGTGGCAATGCTGGACCCTTTAACCTACTACACCCGACCAGGGATCGAGTCTGTGCCCCCACAGTGGCCTGAGCCACTACAGTCAGATTCTTAACCCACTGTACTACAGTGGGAACTCCTAGAATTTTCTATTATACATATTAAATAAAACTTTAATAGGTCATTACATTAGTTCCCTATTGCTGCTGTAACAAATTACCACAAACTTAGTGGCTAAAATAACATAAATTTATTACATTTCTGGAGGTCAGAAATCTGAAAATGGGTTTTACAGGGCTATAGTCAAGGTTTTAGCAGTACTACATCTCTTCCATAGACTGACAGAAATTTGGAAAACTTTATAATTTTCCTCCAATATCAGACATTTTTATCTGTCCCCTGGGGTCTTTGAGGATCTTACTCTGATTATGGGCTTGGAGGTACTAAAAAGTGTAAGGATAACTCTTGGGGTAAATAAGTATCCCTTTGTAATTCCTTTGAAATTACCTTAGTTGAGGTCATTATAGAGACTTCAAGCAAGAGCAATTATTATAAGAATCCAGACACTGACATCCATCTAGATGTCTCTATTCTAGTTCTTAGCATTCCATTCTTTCCAATCAAACGTCCAAACTTTTACAAAAAGATCTGGTGATCAATGAATCCAAATTTGCTCTAGTTCTGCAATCCACAGCATCAAATTTTGAGTCTTATTTTTTTGATATATCAACCATAACTATGACTCTAAGACATAAAAGTTTCTTTTGAGTCAGTAATAAAATCTCTTTGGTTTTCTGACTATGCTTTGAACCAAGAAATTTGTATTGAGTTTTTTGTTTTTGTTTTTTCTTTTTGTCTTTTTAGGGCTGCACCTCTGGCACATGGAGGTTCCCAGGCTAGGGGTCTAATCAGAGCTACAGCTGCCAGCCTACGCCACAGCCACAGCAACGTGGGATCCGAGCCACGTCTGCGACCTACACCACAGTTCACAGCAATGCCAGATCCTTAACCCACTGAGCAGGGCCAGGGATCAAACCCAGAACCTCATGGTTCCTAGTTGGATTTGTTTCCACTGCACCACTACGGGAACTCCCAGTTGTTGTTGTTTTTGTTTGTTTGTTTGTTTGTTTTTGAAACATCTCAAACTTAGGAGGCTTTCAAAAGTATAGAAATGGTGGTCCTAAAAGGGCAAGAATCCCAGGAAGTAACCACTTACAATCTCAGATGCCTAGAGCACTAAGTGGAATGATTTTCAGGAGGCCTCTGAAAACAAATCTGCTGTTCACCGAAGCCTACTCTCTGCTCGCCACTATCCTAGGAGTCATAATGGCGCTTGTTCCCTTCTGCCTTCCAAATCACATGTAAATACACTCATTGGAAAAATATAACCAAGAATCCCCCTAGTGGAGTTCCCTTTGTGGCTCAGTAGTTAACAAGCCCGACTAGGATCCGTGAGGATGTGGGTTTAATCCCTGGCCTCGGGCAGTGGGTTAAGGATCTGGCATTGCCATGAGGTGTGGTGTAGGTCGCAGATGTGGCTTGGATCCTGCATTGCTGTGGCTATGGCATGGGCTGGCAGTTTCAGCTCCTATTCTTTGACCCCTAGCCTGGGAACTTCCATATGCTGTGGGGTGGCCCTAAAAAAGCAAAAAAAAAAAAAAAAGAAGAATCCTACTGGCATGTATTCTGAAACATGTCATTCCAGGCCATGAGATACAGGGAAGAATACAGAAGAGGAAAAATAGCACTGAGTTTTCAACAGATGATTTTGTCATGTTAAGTAATTTCTTTAAGGAAATGATGGTGATTTTAGAGGATAGGATGCTATGTGTGTGTTTAATATCACTACCTGACAGAATAAAAAGTTGACATCTGTGGATATCAGGGTTGACTAGTTCTTTTTCTTTCTGGTCTATTGAGTTCCTTAAGGTGAGATCTGGCTTACTTTAGTCTAAGAAATTAGAAGTCACTCCTTGTAATTCTACATAGAAGCCTTTAATCACTGAGGCTCAATACTCCACACTACTGTACCACCATTGGAGTAATCATGGAAGCAAATATTGATACGAAAGTAAAATGCTGAAATGCCATGGAAGACGGATGTTCTGGAGAGTCTCCAACCCACAATAGACTTGCTAGAGCAAGAAATAAATCCTTATCAATTTAAGCCACAGAGATTTGGCAGTTATATGTTGCTAGAACATAACCTGACCAATTTTGATTATTACAGTTAATGATAACAAAAGGGATAATGGATATTAACTAAACAATAATCTAAAATCTGTGGCCTTGGTGAAAAGATCATGCAATGGAAAGTATGGATGCTGATACTGAAGGCTGGGAAGATGGCAACTCAAGTTACCTAATGGCAAATCCTTTGGTAAAACTGTAGCTAACAGTAACTTGGGAGGCAATCATGACCTCAATTAACTTGTATAACTTGAAAACAGAAGAAGAGTATGTGTTTATTGCTGCATTTGTCAAAGAATTGAGAAAAAAAGAGATGAGCTCATAAAATAATTTGTTTTTTGTAATCTGGAACAAAATAAAATATGGGGTCTAGCAAGAATGGAAAAGGCAAATGCTTCTCAACTCTAATAATAAAGATAAACTTGAGAAACAAAACATTTAAAATCAGGTTTGAAGGGCACCAAAAGCCATTATGCTGAGAGTTAACATCTATGAATGGATTAAGGCAATTGGACAAAATAACTCAGAGAAAAAGGTGTGAGAAGTGTTGTTCCTCCATTAAATCTCTAAGTATAAGCAATTGCAATTAAATCAAGAGAGAGATCAGGATGATAAAGCAAATACAGAAGATCTGAAAACTATTTCATAAAAAGAACTTTGGATATGACTCTTTGAGACATAAAAATGATTTTAGTCAAATTGATATAGAGACTACTAAGTTTTGGGGATATCACAGTTGGACTGAAAGAGTCTCTAACTGTTCACAATTCAAAAAAAACCCTTAAACTCTGAATATTTACAGATAGAAAATAGGCTGTTCATACCCTTTTCCAATGTTCATTTCACTTGTGACCAGTGAGACTAATGTCAAAGGAATTACCTTCCCTGAGGGTGGGGCCAATAACTACAGGGATGGGACTACAGAGCCCTCTCAGAGAGCCCAATGGGGGCCTAATCTAAAAATGTCTCACTTTAAGTATTCTCATAAGACAGATCTCTAAGGCTTTTCCTAGTTTCTCATCGAGAATTAACCATCCCTCCTTGATGTGGTGAAAACATTACTTTTAAACCTCTCTGCATTATAGTCATTTATATGCATGGATGTCCTCATATAAATTTTGTTTCTTAGAGGTAGGTGCAAATTCTCATTCATCTATGTGTCTTTAGGGATCATTACTGGGTAAAGGGCTCTCAAAAATATCGACCTAGATGGATTTCAAAATTGTTATGGGTCAGTATCTACTGTTCCATTTTTTTCCTTTCAGAATGGAAATGTTTGTTGTGGTTATCCTATTCTTGTTCCATTACTGACACAGGCTTAGTTGCAGGGAGCATATGTGAGATAACCTGTCTTTTTAGTTCATAAATTTCACAATCAAGAGCCACAAAGACACTACATGTAGAGACTCTAGTCTTTACCTAGAGATCCTTGGCTTGGGAGTCACCTCCCTTGTGAAGTGGATGGAGGCATTCTGTGTTAGGGAAGAAGAGTAGATCAAATATTTAGTGTCCAGAAGGTGGGCTGTAGTGGACATTAGTTTTATTCTATAAAGGAAATTATAGTTCTATTTCTCCCCCTTCAAGATCTATGTTAGGACCGACCATGGATGGTTATGATGACCATTATGGTTATGGACAATAATTTGGGGACATATGAAATATAGGGAAATATAGGGAAATGATTTCAGGGATGGAGTATTTAATTACTTTCCAGTGTGAGACACTATAAAACTCCCTTCCCTGCTTCAGCAACTGGCAACATTCCAAATGGAGCCTCTGTCAGCTTGGATTCCTCAATAGGAACAGTATAAGACACAGCCCCTTATCAACCTGAAATGGATATGTAACATGAGCAAGATTTAACTTATTTTGTGGTGTTTTTGTTGCCGTAGCATAAAATATCATGATTGACTTAGTATTTCTATCACCCCTCCAAGTTTTTTGGAAGTCTTCTTGATTTGTGTAATTCAGAAATCTTCCTCGGAAGATGTCTATTCCAAACTCTCTTAAAAAACAGACATGCTCTCTGCCCCAGCCCCATTAGGCAACCATTATGCCCTGCCTATCCACTCTCATTGATGGGCATGCACCACCTTGTGAGGAAGTACTGAGAAACACCTACTTATGTGGAGCCAAATCCTCTTCCCTATTATTTCCACCTATTAACCTTAGTTCTTCTCACCTATGTAGCTGAAAGTAAGAAAAATTCTTCTTCCATAAATATCCTTTAATAAATTTTCTTCTCTCTAGGCTATTTAATTGTTCCTACATGTAAGTTTCCAGACTCCTTACCATCATCACCCTTCTTTTGATTGCAGTACTAATGTTCCACTTAAAATAGTCTCATAGACTTTAATGCAACCTTTAAAAATAATAAAAACAAAAATAAAAATAAAAGATTCTCATAGAACAATCTATAAGGCTTTCTTACTTTCTCGGTAAGAATTAACCATCTCTTCTCAATATTTTGAAAACTCTATCTGTAAACCTCTCTGGATCTATGCATTACAGTCATTATTATATACACATATTCTCCCTGTCTAAACTGATTTTCATGAGCACAGAGGTAAACTCTCATTGATCTACATATCTTTGGAGGGCATCACAGCATTGGACATATTATAGGCACCTAAGGAAAGGAAGGACAAGAGGGGATTTATGACTATAGTAGGCTGAATAATGGCACCCAAAGATACCCAGGTCCTAATCCCTTGAACCTATGAATGTTACCTGATATGGTAACAGGAACTTTTCGGATGTGATGAAGATAAGAATCTTGAGATCTTATCTTGTGTTATCCAGATGGGCCCTGAATGTAACCACATGTACCCTTAGAGGAGACAAGCAGAAGGAGATTTTACTATGGGAGAAGGCAATGTGACAACCTCAGCAGATAAAGAGAGACACAGAAATTTAAAGATGCCACTCAGTGGGCTCTGAAGATAGATGAAAGGACCATGAGCCAAGGAAGTCAAGGAATGCCACTTTAGAAGCTGGAAAAGCCAAGGAAATGGATTCTATGACCCTTTGGAGGGAGTGCAGCCCTATTAGCATCTCAACTGGGGCTAGTGAAATTGATTTCAGATTTCTGGCCTCCAGAAATATAAGAGAATAAATGTGTATTTTTTAACACAATAAGTTGGTGGTGATACAATAAAAAATAATAGAACGATCAAAAGGATCCCATGGGTCTGGCTTTCTGACACAGTCTGAACAACACTATAAGCATCTAAAACAAGCCAATACCATACTTGACACTCACCAGATAAGATACACTGCCTGCAATTGGTGGAAACAAAACGTCTTCCAAAGGTAGGAAGGGAAATCCTTTTTCCTTTATTTCAGAAACACAGCAGTAATTTCCATTCTAACAGGAATACACCATTAATTTAAATTTGGTTTTCTTAAATTCACATTATTTCTCTGACTCTTTCATAGTAGTGGCATGATTTAAATATTTCCCAGCTAGCAATATTCCTTTTATTCAGACAATATACAACTTGTTAAGGTAAAATTATAGCACTTTCATTTTAGAAAATTATATTTGAAATGGATATTTGCCTCTGAGCCTCCTAATCATCCCATGAAAGGCGAGTACCAGCTGCTGGTTTCTCAATTAACAAAGTGACAAAGATGTAGCAGATCTGTTGACTTAGCCATTTCTTTAGTTTTCATTTTTTATTAATTTTAGTAGACTAGGAAGGGAAGGAACAAAAATGCATGAAGGGCAGTTCTGATGTCAGAATGAGACAGCAATAGAATTTTGACTGCCCAGCAATAGAGTTTCGAAGCTACAAAGAAGACAAATTCGAGGGCCTGCTCTCCCAACTTTAATGACAATCATTGGTTTTTTTTAACTGAATTTCAGGATAAAGTCATTAGGATTTAGAACTTTACCATTCTTGATGGCTAGATCTTTGGAACACTTTGTATACGTTTGTAATATTAATAATATAAAATGAATCTTCACTTAAAAATGAGCATCATTATGTACTTCAGTGAGGCCATAAAGATCCCATTTTAAATTGTATTACATCCTCTCTTAAATCTTAGCTATGGCCCAAGGTCTCTGCTTCTTAGGAAATCTCTGTGTTCTTTTCTTATGCTAGAGCACCTGACTTGACAATTTTGAGATTTATTTCTCTATGTTTGCTTAGAGGAGTTTATGGAGGGCATGTCAATAAACAGAAAGTTTGGTTGCTTAACGAGAAGATGAGTTCTGAACAATTGCATCCAATTTATAAACATGAAAGTGCTGCCTTTAGATGCTTACTTGCATGGGTGATTTAAGCAGTGAACCCTCAGCTGCTGAAATGACGTGACCATGGAAGACAGGATCCATTTCTTGCAGTGCACCTGCAAAGCAGATGCAGCAATAAAGAGCTCAGTGTCTGAGTGATCCTTACAGTCGAGGGCAGAAAATTACGCAACTATACAAATATGTCTGGATGTACCCTAAAAAGGATCATATGTGAATTTGAAAAGCTGTCAAATGAAATTAAATCTTCATTGAGTCTATTTTAGGAAGGGAAAAGTTGCTAAGTTTTACATTGACTCTTTAAGAAAAGACTTAAGTTACTTGACCAAGATAATGGGAAAGCCTTCACTTTACTATCCAGGTATGAGGGTGGATTCTCCAGTCTCTTCCCCCAGTAAACTGAGTTTCATCCACAGTAACTTTTTCCAAACATAAAAAAGCCTAATGGAAACTTACCTGGCCCTCAACACTCTCAGTGACATCACACCCCCTTTTATAAATCCCAAGTTCACCTTGAAAAGAAATCAGATTTTTGGAGAGGAGACAAGATGGCAGAAGAAGAGGGGGACACGCTCGCCCTCTCCCACAAACACAACAAAAAAAGCACATCTATAGGATAAATGACTCGCACAGAACAGCAACCAATCGCTGGCAGAAGAACCCAAACTCCAATAACGGCAAGAAGTTTGTGACATTACTAGGTAAAACAAGAGAAAAGAGGAGAGTGAGAGAAGGTGAATCCGAGCGGGACGGGCGCTCCCGAAAGGGAACTGCAGAGGAGAAAGGGATCCCGCACCCTGGAAAGTCACCTACATGGGGGAAAGATCAAACGAACCGGAGGAATCTCCAGATGCAGAGAAGAATGGAGCAGTAAGTTGGAGTACGGAAAAGCCGATCAAGAACCGAACAGACCATTTGAACTACGGGCACAGTCACCAAAAATTGAGACGCCTGAGTGGGGGGTGGGCACCAAGACCTCGCCTCCGAAGGTTAGTCCCCGAGAAAGGGCCTGGGGGATGCCTGGGTGGGGGCTGGGCAACGAGACTTAGGCTCCAGAGGTTAGTCCCCGGGCTGGGGGGGCGGGGCAGAACGGAAACTGCTTGGGAGGTCTAGAAACCATTTGACGGGGCAGAGACTGCCTGGGAGACTAGAAAACAAAGCTGTCGCAGAGGAAGGGAGCAATACTCTAGGGGCGGGGAAGTGGAAAGCCTCATCAGAGGGAACCTGGGAAAAGAGCCTGGTCTGCGCCTGTGCTGGGGAGGGGAGAGAGAAGGGGTGGGTCCCCATAGAATACCCCCCACGCACAGCAAGCTTACAGGCCTGCTAGCTAGCTGAAAGCTGTGCTTCCCAGTGCATCCCCTCCCCCCACCCCCACCACCCCCTACACTCTCGCCGAACCTGGGGCTGCCTGCCATCCAGGAGGGCTGGCCTCAACAATTGCCTGAAGCCTACCACCGCAGGGGCTGTCCCTGCACAGGTCTGCTTGCCATTTGGAGGGGCTACACTTCCGCAGAGTAGCACCAAACACCACCAGCCCCCGAGAAAAGGCCTGCAGCCCAGAAAAGCTAGAACAAGCCGAGCCAGGCAGTGAATAGATCTGCCTAATTCCCGGATGGTTTTTCTGAGTCGGGCTGCCCCAGGGAGGAGCCTCTTCAGTTTCCAATGGCCCTGCTACCCGCCCTAGCCCCCAAGGGGTGCCCTAGTGGATCAGCTGCATAGGACTGCCAGCTCCAGGCAGGGACGCCCCCTGCAGCCCAGAAAAGCTTGCAACAAGCTTGGCCAGACTGTGAAAAGATCTGCCTACATTCTCAGGCCAGCCTTCTGAGTTGGGCTGCCCTAGGGGAGCCTCCTTGGTTCTCAGCACCCAGATAGCTGCTCCAGCCCCCAGGGGGTGCGCACTCCTGAGGAACAGCTGCCCAACACCACAACCCCCTGCAAGAACCCCACACCTAAACACCAGAGCAAGCTCTGCATGACCAAGTGAAATCTGCTACCATCGTGGTGTGGACCTCCCAGTCCTGTCTGGCCCCAGGAAGTCCTCCTTTGCTTCAAAGAGACCCTGTTAGCCCCATCAACACTCCAGAAAGCCACACTCCTCAAAAAAAGACTGACCAACAATGCCAGCCCTCAGGAAACATTCCACACAGGTGCAAGGCAAACACTGCCCGTAATGGAGAGTATAACTCCCTCAGAGAAAGAAAACAACAAGCAAGATGAAGAGCTGAGAAACCACCCCCATCAAACCAACAAGAGAACTCACCTAAAACAGTCACAATAAACAATCTCTGCAGTCTGACAGACCTGAGTTCAAAAGAGAAATAGTGAAAATACTGAAGAAATTAAGAGAAGATATGAACACTAATGCAGATACCCTCAGAAAGGAACTAGAAAATATAGGAGGAGCCAAGAAAAACTAGAATCTCATTTGCAAGATGCAAACGAACTAAGGGCAGTAAAAACCAGAATGAATAATGCAGAAGAACGAATCAGTGATATGAAGATAGAATAATGGAAATCACCCAATCAGGTCAGCAGACAGAAAACCAAATCAAAAAACTGGAAAGCATATAAGAGACCTATGGGATAAAAGCGGGCCAATCTACGCCTAATAGGAATTCCAGAAGGAATAGAAAAGATAAGGGAATGGAAAATTATTTGAAGAAATTCAATGGAACTTCCCAAATCTAAGGATCTGGTTCAAGATACAAGAAGCACAGAGGGCCCCAAACAAACTGAACCCAAACAGACCCACACCAAGACACATCATAATAAAAATGGCAAAAGTTAGTGATAAAGAGAGGATCCTAAGGCAGCAAGAAAAACAGAATGTTACCACTCAAGGGAACCCCCATAAGAATATCGCTGATTTCTCTACAGAACACTACAGGCAGGAGGAATGGCAAGAGATATTTAAAGTCCTCAAAAAAAAAAATGCAACCTACAATACTCTATCCAGCAAGAATATCATTTAAAATAGAAGGGGAAATAAAAATGTTTTCAACAAACAAAAACTAAAAGAATACAGCAACACAAACCCAGCTAAAAGAATACTGGAAGGGCTCTCTAAACCAAAAAGAAGGAGGAAAGGGAAGAAAAAAGAAAAAAAAAAAAAAAGAAGAAGAGAGGAAGACTAGGACTGAGAAACCACAATCAGAGAGCAGTCGCTCAAATAAGCCAGCATACAGATTTAATCATGAACATGCTCAAAACAAAATAAAATTAAAAAGAAAAATTAAAAAGAGTCATCAAATCTAAAATGTGGGCAAGGGTTATAGGAATAAATAACCTTTTTGTTTGTTTGATATTTCTCTTCTTAATTTTAATATAGAATAAGTGTTTGAACTTACAGGACCATCAGGCTAAAACACACAATTATGGGAAGGGGTTAGCATACTTAAAAAACAGGGCAAACCACAAGCCAAATCAAATATTGCATTCAACAAAAATGGAAAAAAAAATAACTCAAGCAGATAATCAGAGACCATCCAACCAAAAAAAAAAGAAAGGAAAATGAGAACCATAGAATCAACTGGAACACGAGGTTCAAAATGGCAAAATAATCATCTATCATTATCACCTTAAATGTCAATGGACTGAACGCCCCAATCAAAAGACACAGAGTGGCTGAGTGGATAAAAAGGCAAAACCTTCAATATGCTGCCTATAAGAACTCACCTTAGGACAAAGGATACATATAGATTGAAAGTAAAGGGTGGGGAAAATACTCCACGCCAATAGACTGACAGAAAAGCAGGAGTCGCAACACTCATCATAACAAAATAGACTTTAAAACAGAAGACATAAGAAAGACAAAGAAGGACACTACTTAATGATTAAGGGATCCATCCAAGGAGAGGATGTTACATCGTCAACATATATGCCCCAAATACAGGAGCACCCAATACATCAAACAAATATTAACAGACATAAAGAGATATTGAGGAGAATACATCATAGTAGAGACCTTAATACCCCCCTCACATCATGGACAGATCCTCTAGACAGAAACCAATAAAGCACAGAGATCCTAAAGGAAACAATAGAAAGTTAGACTTCATTGATAGCTTCAGACACTACATCCAAAAAATCAAATACACATTCTTCTCAAATGCTCATGGAACAGTCCAAGAATCAACCACATATTGGGACACAAAGCTAACCTCAATAAATTTAGGAGCACAGAAATTATCTCAAGTATCTTCTCTGACCACAATGCCATGAAATTAGAAATCAACCATGGGAAAAGGTTAAGAGAAAAAATCTACTACATGGAGACAAACAACATGCTCTAAAAAACAATGGGTCAATGAGGAAATCAAGAAGAAATTAAAAATACCTTGAACAAATGATAATGAAGACACAGCCTCTCAAAATCTATGGGATGCTGGCAGAAGCACTGCTCAGAGGAAATTTATAGCAATACAGGCCTTTCTCAAAAGAGAAAGATCCAAATTGACAACTTAAACCCTCCACCTAAACGAATTAGAAAAAGGAGAACAAAAAGACCTAAAGTCAGCAGAAGAAGGAAATTATAAAGATCAAAGAAGAAATCAATAAAATAGAGACTCAAAAAAACAATAGAGAAATAATAAAACCAAAGCTGGTTCTTTGAAAAGGTGAACAAATTGACAAACCCCTGGCCAGACTCACTAAAAAGAGGAGAGAAAGAACCCAAATAAACCAAAATTATACATGAAAAGGAGAAATCACAACGGATACAGCAGAAATACAAAAAACCATAAGAGAATACTATGAACAACTATGCCGCAACAAGTTTGACAATCTGGAAGAAACGGACAATTTTCTAGAATCTTACAGCCTGCCAAAACTGAATCAAGAAGAAACAACCACTGAACAGACCATCACAGAAAATGAAATTGAAGAGGTCATAAAAACATTCCCTACAAATAAAAGTCCAGGACCAGACGGCTTCACAGGCGAATTCTATGAAACATATAAAAGGAATTGGTGCCCTCCTCCTTAAACTCTTTCAAAAGGTTGAAGAAGAGGAATACTCCCAAAGACATTCTATGATGCCACCATCACCCTCATTCCCAAAACAGACAGAGATACCACCAAAAAAGAAAACTATCGCCCAATATCAGTGATGAATATAGATGCAAAAATTCTCACAAAATCTTGGCAACCCAAATCCAACAACATATCAAAAAAATTTTACACACCATGACCAGGAGGGTTCATCCCAGGTTCACAAGGATGGTCAACATATGCAAATCAATCAGCATCATACACCACATTAACAAAAGAAAGTCAAAAACCTATGATCATCTCAATAGACGCAGAAAAAGCATCTGACAAAGTCCAACATCCATTCATGATCAAGACCCTCCCAAAGTGGGGTATAGAGGGAACATCCCTGAACATAATTAAAGCCATTTATGACAACCCACAGCAAATATAATACTCAATGGGAAAAACGGAAAGCCTTCTCACTCAATCTGGAAAAGACAGGGATCCCCACTCTCACCACTGCTCTTAACAATCGTTTTGGAAGTCCTAGCCACAGCAATTAGACAAACAAAAGAAATAAATGGCATCCATAAGGAGGAGAAGAGATAAAACTGTCACTGTATGCGATGACATGATACTATACATAGAAAAACCCTAAGACTCAACCCAAAAACTACTTGAACTGATTAATAAATTCAGCAAAGTAGCAGGATATAGGATTAACATTCAGAAGTCAGTCACATTTCTGTATACACAATGAAATATTAGAAAAGGAATACAAATATGATACCTTTAAAAATTGCACCTCACAAATCAAATACCTTGGAATACACCTGACCAAGGAGGTAAAGGACCTATATGCCGAGAACTATAAAACTTTCATCAAGAAATCAAAGAGATGTAAAGAATGGAAAGTATTCCATGTTCCTGGATTGGGAAAATCAATATTGTAAAAATGGCCCTACTACCCAAAGCAATCTACAGAGTCAATGCAATCCCTATCAAAACTACCATGACATTTTTCACAGAACTAGAACAAACAATCCAAACATTTATATGGAACCACAAAAGACCCAGAATCCAAAGCAATCCTCAGAAACAAAAACCAAGCAGGATCCATAACTCTCCCAGACTTCAAGAAATACTACAAAGCCACAGTCATCAAACAGTGTGGTACTAGTATCAAAACAGACAGCAAACCAATGGAACAGAAGAGAGAACCCGGAAATAAACCCTGACACCTATCCTCAATTCATCTTTGACAAGGGAGGCAAGAACATCAATGGGAAAAAGAAAGTCTATTCAGCAAGCATTGCTGGGAAACCTGGACAGCTGCATGCAAAGCAGAAACTAGAACACACCCTCCCACCATGCACAAAATAAACTCCAAATGGCTGAAAGACTTAAATATACAACAGGACACCTCAAACTCCTAGAAGAAAACATAGGCAAAACACTCTCTGACATCAACATCAGGAATATTTTTCAGGTCCGTCTCCCAAAGCAATCGAAATTAGAGCAAAAATAACCCATGGGACCTCATCAAACTGAAAAGCTTTCGCACAGCAAAGGAAACCAAAAAGACACCTTCAGAATGGGAGAAAATAGTTTCAATATGATGCAACCGACAAGGGCTTAATCTCTAGAATATATAAACAACTTATACAACCCAACAGCAAAAAAGCCAATCAATCAATGGAAAAATGGGCAAAGACCTGAATAGACATTTCTTCAAGAAGATATACAGATGGCCAACAAACACCTGAAAAAATGCTCAACATCGCTGGTTATAAAGAGAAATGGCAATCAAACTACCATAGATATCACCTCACACCAGTCAGAATGGCCATCATTAATATCCACAAATAACAAGTGCTGGAGGGGGTGTGGAGAAAAGGGAACCCTCCTGCACTGTTGGTGGGAATGTAAACTGTCCAGCCACTATGGAACAGTATGGAGTACCTTAAAATCTATACATAGAACTTCCATATGACCCCGCAATCCCACTCTTGGGCACTATCCGGACAAAACTCTACTTAAAAGAGACACATCACTCACATGTTCATTGCCACTATTCACATACCAGGACATGGAACAAAAACCCTTGTCCATTGACAACGATTGGATTCAGAGATGTGGTATATATACACAATGAATACCACTCAGCCATAAAAAAGAATGACATAATGCCATTTGCAGCAACATGGATGGACAGAATCTCATCCTGAGTGAAATGAGCCAGAAAGAAAAAGACAAATACCATATGATATCACTTATAACTGGAATCTAATATCCACCCAAATACATCTCTCCCAGAAAAGAAAATCATGGACTTGGAAGAGACTTGTGGCTGCCTGATGGGATGGGGAGGGGGGAGGGAGTGGGAGAGTGGAGGTCTTGGGTTTGTTTAAATTTTTCTATTGTTTGGGTTTTATTTGTTTATTTTCCTTTTCATTCTTTCTTTTCTTCTTCGCGTTTTCGGTGGCTTTTTTGCTTTTTTTTCCTGTCTTGGGAGTGATTGTTGCGTGAATCGTGATCTTGGGCTTATCCACCCCACTTCTCAATCTCTTTACCAGTGAGTCCTGCTGAGTAGCATTGAGAACTTTGTCTAGATACTCATGTTGCAACAGAAGAAAGGCTGGGGGGAAAAATGTAATTGTAATGTATACATGTAAGGATAACTTGATCCCCTTGCTGTACGGTGGGAAAAAAAAATACATCCTAAAAAAAATTAAAATAATAAAAAAATTTTAAAAAAAGAAATCAGCTTTTCTCTTCTCCCTTATTCTAATTATTTCCAACAAAAATGACAAACATTGCCTGGTTGTTACAATTCTAAGTCTCTGTTAGCACAAGCACTATACTCAATTAATTCCTCTTTCTTGACTTTTCGGTTTCTCCTGTCACTTTTTTACAAGGTGAGAAGCACCATTAATTTATGAACATTACCTCTTTGGAAGAACGCTTTATCTTTGCGGAATGATTCAGACAGGCTTTTGAGCAACACAAAACAACCTGCTGCTTTCTTTACTTTCCCTTGTAACCACTCACTAGTGTAATTGGGGCCATGAACCACAGCTGGAAATAGAAACTGATCCACCTTTTAGAAGAAAGAAGACATTAAGGACTTGTAAATAATCAACAACTATGGTTTGTGAGAAAATAAGCCTTTCCTTTCAGGTCCTTTTTCAATTTCAATTGTTGTGCACCAATTCTTGATACTGAGTTCTGTTCTTTGTGACTTATTCCAGAATTACTTTTATTCAACATTTCCTGATTATTTCTCTTGTAGTCTCAGCAGGCAAAATAAACTCCAGCTCCCATAAGGAGGGAAGGTGGCTCAGAGCCCAGACCTGCCCTCATTCTCATGGGCTAG
This sequence comes from Phacochoerus africanus, assembly GCF_016906955.1. NCBI lineage: Eukaryota > Metazoa > Chordata > Mammalia > Artiodactyla > Suidae > Phacochoerus > Phacochoerus africanus. Next base: position 112,240,097 of record NC_062548.1, on the reverse strand, counting down.
TTTATGTGTTCCCAAGTCCCCACACTCACATGGCCTTCTCCTATCCATCCCTCACGGTCTCCCCAGCTGAGGTAGGAGTACCCTCAAGAAGTCACCCTTCAACAGTTTTTCCCCAACTAAAAATCCAACTTTATCTTGCCACCCCCATACATTGCTTTGTTCAGGACCTCATCTTTCCTCTCTGTTATCTCAACATTTCCCCTTCTGCATCCAGGTCCTGACATTCTTCCTGACTCAGATTCAAGCCCTTACAACCATTCTTCACATTGCAGTCAGATTAAGCCTCCTAAAGCCCAAAACTTATCATATATGCCCCCTCCTTAAAACCCTCCAATGGATGATTTCTGTTGCTGCTTGCATTAGTCTCAATTCCTTAGGATGACTTGTGTGGCCCTTTGAGATCAGGTCCCTGCCTACCTTCTTTCACCATTCAGCACCTCCCTGCTTCTAACTGTAGTCTTTGTCTCCTTGAAGGATTTGTCCCTGAGACTCCCTATCTCTATTTCTCCCCCTTCTCTTCCTTACTTTGCAGCAATGTTGAGGAAGATGAGCTAAAGATGTGTCTAAGGTTTCTAGCTTGACTAATAGAGTGGAGGTGCCATTCACGGAAACAGGAGAAGATACTGACATAGGGCATATCAAGAGTTCTTTTTGAGACATCTTAGCTTCAATGTGCCTAAGGGACAAATTACAGGTGAAGATACTAAGCATACATTTAGAAAGGAAGGCGTGAAGTTTAGGAGAGCAGTCAGGGCTGAAGACAAAGATCTGGAAATTAAAGCCAGAAAAAGTTTGAAACAGGAAATTTGAAGCAGGAAAAGTTTGAAGTTTGAAGCAGGAAGAGATGTTGCTAATGGTAGAAAACCTGGGCTGGTAGGCAGAAAAATAAAAACCAGAGAGTTGGGAAAAATCCAAGAGATAGGAACATATCAAAGACAAATGAGGAGATTATGAATGTAGGCCTGCAAAATGCTTATATGATGGGAAATGAGGAAAGACTATTAAATGTAAGACTTGGGAAGTAACTCATGGTTGTCTATCTATTTAGCACTTTGTTCTTCAAAAGATTTTCCAGGAATTATCTCTCACAGTTATCAAAACAACACTAGAGGTCATCCAGGATGCTGACCAAAGACATATAGCTGGTACTTGAGATTAAGACTCAAAGCTTCTGACTCTTGGATCAGTGCTCTGTCCACTACAATATTTTAATGCCCACAATTAGCTCATATGGGCATTAAAAAAAATAAGAATCACTCACAGACTAGGGGAGAAAACAGACACAAGGAGTTTGCTTTCAAGTTGTGAATGACACAAGCAAGGATGCTAAGGGACCCTGGCGGTAAGCTGCCAAACCCATCCTGTACTCCTGCCTGAGCAGATTTGGGAAATGAAGGGGTAAGTTAGTTAGGGTGGAAGAAAGAGCTCACATGGGGCCTAGGAGGGCTTTGGGAAAAAGCAGTCAACAAGAGAAAAGCACAGAGCAAGCAGGAACATGGTCAGTGAGTACAGAGAGCTGCAAGAAATATGATGAAGCCAGGGAGGAGAGTATGAGATGAAGTTGGAGATGGGACAGAGCCAGCCCTTGGAGGACTCTAAGAATTTGTTGGGTATGATGGTGGAGTCACCAGGGGACTTCAAGCAGGAATATGACAGGCCGATATGCAGCATAGACGCATCATTCTGCAGCAGTGTTGAGACGAAGACCAGCTAGAGAGCTGATGAATAAATCCAAGCAAGAGATGATAGGAACTTAAAACAGCAGAAGTCAAGATGGAAAGGAGAAGTCAGTTTCAAGAAGTGTGAAGGTTGAAATGATGTTTCTGCATAGCATGGGTAACCAAGAAGCCCATCCAACAGAATTTCCACAGCACGGCATGCTCTTTTTTTAAGAGGCTAGATGTCTGATTTATTAATGACACTACCAGTTTTTCATATGGAAAACGAGCATTTAAAAAAACCTTACTAAACTGTTTCTTCAGGGCATTTCATATTAGCAACCAGCAAATGGAGCCATATGTTTCTTTATATGACTGAGCAGTTGACTTCCTTTTCCAAACAAAGTTAAGTTTTTGCAGCATAACTAGATTCCTTGACTAGGCTGGAAAAGTATCCCAACACTTAACTCCCACTTAACCCTGTCAATCCCCAATGGCTGGAGTAATTTTTTTTAATATTTTTAATCGACTACTTGAAATCTCAACTAGAAATCCTTTATGTTTGAAAGCCTCTAGCTCTGGTTCTTATCTGAAGATAAGGGTTCACCAGTCTTTAAATGGAAATTAAAGCCATGGAGGCCACCAGAAAAAGTTTAAAAGAAGAAGAGAAGATGTTGATAGCAGAACACTTAGAATGTGAGCAGAAAAAAACAAACTCAGAGAAGTGAGAAAAATCATCCAAGAGGTAGGAACATAGCACGAACATACAAAAGACAAAAGAGGAGCCCTTTCCAGTTCCTGGCAGTCTTATCAACTGAGTTTCTCTACATATCACACACACACACACCCCACTAAGGATTGCTTTTTTTTCCATTTTAAAAAATTGTATTGAAGAATAGTTGATTTGCAATGTTGTGATAATTTCTGCTGTACAACAAAGTGATTCAGTTATACATACACACCCATCCATTTTTTTTCAGATTTATTTCTCAAATAGATTATCACAGAATATTGGGGAGAGTTCCTTGTGCTATATAGCAGGTCCCCATTGGCCAGTTATTCCACACATCACTGTGTGTATGTGCCGATAAGAATTGCTTTTAAATAGCACTTCCTTTTTACTAGTTCTGAAAGTGTTGGGTCCCTGAGAGTCATGGATTACTGGAGAAGTTGACAAAGGCAGGAGATCCAGAAATACCTCTGCAGACCCTGGTGGAAGAAGGGATGAATTGAGCCCCTCAGCATTTTTTTCCAGCACATAGAGAGTGGCACACCATGGAATTTTCCACCAGAATCTTCCTCCACCCAACTCACCCCACTCCCACTCACAGCGCCAGAAAGGCAATCCCGGGAGTTCCTGCTGTGGCTCAGTGGTAATGAACCCGAGTAATATCCATGAGGATGAGGATTCGATCCCAGGCCTCGCTCAGTGGGCTAAGGATCCGGCATTGCTGTGAGCTATGGTGTAGGTCACAGACATGGCTCACATCTGGTATTGCTGTGGCTGTGGCGTAGGTCGGCAGCTACAGATCCGATGTGATCCCTAGCCTGGGAACCTCCATATGCCACAGGTGTGGCCCTAAAAAAGCAAAAAGAGAGGAAGGAAGGAAGGAAGGAAGGAAGGAAGGAAGGAAGGAAGGAAGGAAGGAAGGAAGGGGGGAGGGAAGGAAGAAAGAAAGACAACACGGGAACAATGAATAAAATGTTAAATAAAGTGAAAGTTTGATCTATTTTATATCCTTCCTAAAGAGAAATTAGTTGGACTCTGGACACACAGCAGACCTAAATAATTTATTAAGAGCTATTCTCCTCTTGTCTCTCAGATATACTGTTCTGTCTTCCATACTGTCAGCAATAGTTATCTATTGATTATTGGTAGGGAGACTCGTTTACACTAAAAAAAAAAATTTCCGTCTCGCTAAAAGAAAACTTCTGTCTTGACCCTTTTGTCTTTCTGAAGTTCTGTTTAATCTTTTTTTTTTCCTTCACTTTGACAACAGACAGTGTTAATCATGCCATGGCCCTGCTCAATAAATCTGCAATAATACTACAAAGAAGAAAATCCAGATGTCTTAGCCTGTGACGCAGGGCCTTTCATAACCTTATCTTGAAGAATAATGCTCCCTGTACACCATGGTTTGGCCATATTGAATTCCACACCATTTCTGGGACCCTCCCCAGTTCTTCCTACCTCCATGCCTGTGATCTTATTATTGCCTTTTCTTTACCCTCCTTCCTCAAAACTCCATGTCTACTCTTAAAGTCCAATTCATCAGCCAAAGTCCAGCTTCATCACATCTCTGCCCTGGGGCTTCTCCAGATGCTCCTAGTCAAACTTAATCTCTCCTTCACCTTTCTTCCACCCTGCTTTAGGATTCTTCAATAGCACCTCTCTTAATTTGCCTTCTATCATAATTTCCTGAGAGTAGATCTGTCTCTGTTCCCCTTCTGCTTCCGTCCCCGTCACTCCCACATACACACTCACACATGATTATGAGCCCCTGGGACTCTCTGTTATTCACCTCTGCACTTCGCACAGGGCCTAACACAGATTTAGACACTTATCAGAGTCTCAAGGATATTTGTTAAATTAAAAGGCACTGCAGGAGTTCCCGTCGTGGCACAGTGGTTAACGAATCCGACTAGGAACCATGAGGTTGAGGGTTCGATCCCTGGCCTTGCTCAGTGGGTTAAGGATCCGGCATTGCTGTGAGCTGCGGTGTAGGTTGCAGACGGCAGCTCAGATCCCGAGTTGCTGTGGCTTTGGCGAAGGCCGGCGGCTACAGCTCCAATTGGACCCCTAGCCTGGGAACCTCCATATGCCACGGGAGCAGCCCAAGAAACGGCAAAAAGACAAAAAAAAAAAAAAGGCACTGCAAACATATGAAGAAAAATGAATATGCACAAAGAAATTAGCAAACTATAGACTCTACAGACTATTATTAAATGGAGGAAACTGAAAGATCATCTCCTCCAACTGTTTTATTTTATAGAAGAACACCTTGAGGTTAGAGATGTGAAAATGCAAGAAGATAATCTACGTCAAGGACCATAAAAATAATTAGTGTCACATCAGTATGGAGTAGAACAAGTATTATTTGAGAAGGCAGGAAATAACTGGATCTCTAAGGGAAAAGTACGAATAGAGCATTCCAAGGAGGAAGGAGGGAACCAACAAAAGTATGGCAAACAAAAAGAACATGATATGCTGGGGAAAACAGTAACCAAATACGTTTGGAGGGAGCAGAAGTTTCTTTCAGGGAAGCAGTGGGAAATAAGACTCAAACAGATTGGGTCAAAATCTGGGAGCCCTTAAAGATCAGAGAATTTAGACTCTCTCTTGAGACATTAGGATGCTCCCTGCTTGCTCAGAGGGCTAAGGAACCAGGGCTGTCACTGCTGTGGCTCAGGTTGCAGCTGTGGTACCAGTTCGATCCCTGGCCCCAGAACTTCCACATGCCTTGGGTGTGGGGGGAAAAAAAAAAACTTTTAATACTGGATGACTTGAACAAGATGGTGATTTTGAAATATAAATCAGACACCAAGGAAGGTCAGGAGACTGCACTGGACCCAGATAGAAAGTAGGAAGTGATGATGTGCAGGCTGGGGAAGAAATCAAAATGAGGAAATAGACTGATTCATTAAAATTTGAGAAGGACGATGGGAGAGGAGGAAACATCAAGAATGACTTAAAGGTTTCCAACTTATGTGACCGGGAGGGTGAGGGTCTAAGAAAAGAAAAAGAAGGCAGAGAAAATAAACTCTTAGACCTGGAAAATTCCTTGCCAATTTTCTCATCTAAATACAGTGTGTTTTACAGATGAAGACCAGGGGAACACTGGTGCTAGAGAAAACAGGAAGGACTCTGCTTTTAGTCAGAGGTCTTAGAACATGGCTCTCATTACTTTAAAGGCGAGGAATGGAAACACCCACTGCAGAGAACAGCAACAGCCTTGGGCAGAGTCACATCTGGCCCCTGGGTGGGGCTAACACTGCTTCTCTTTCTCCTCTGGTCTGCACAGCCCAGAATCTGCCCTGGCAGGGATGAGATCATCTACAGCTGGATCTTCCTGATTCCCCTGCCTGGAGTAACCTCTTACCGAAGCCCAGGCCTCTTAATTCTGGCCCCAGACGCATCTCCTCTGCTTACATCTGCCCTGAACATCTTAGCTCCACAACATCCCTTTCTCCTTCAGTCACTCTTCCACATTCACTCAGCATGCTCTGGAAATACAATGGTAAGCAACACATGGTTAGCACCCTCTTAGGGTTTAGATTCTAGAATTGAAGGCGGGCCCTTCCTCCTAACCCTTCAAAAAAAGGAAATAAATAATTAAAACAAAATAATTTAAAAGCACGGTAAGTACTAGCAAGAAAAACAAGGCTGAGATGGAAGATCATGGGGGCTTGCAATCTATGGAGAGAATCAGGGTAGTCAGCAAAGGTGCCTGGGGGAGCTGCTCCTTGAGTTGAGACATAAAGGATGAGGAGGAGCCAGAATTCCAGCCCTATGAGAATGCCCTGAGACTCCATGCATCCAAGAAACTGAAAGGAGGCCAGAGAGACTGAAGCACAGGAGTAAGGAGGAGACACAAACAGGGAACTGGGCAGTGAGAAAAATTCTTTAAGAAAAATAATACCAAATTTTGAATTTTATCATGAAGTAAATCTAGTAAGTACACCAATAATGCTTTCTAACTTAAAGTCTACTTGTTTGAATATAACCATACCAGTTTTCTTTCAGTTTTTTCCATGGTATTTTTTTTTTTTCATTCTTTTAATTTCAACCTTTTTCAGATAAACAGCCTATAACCATAGTTCTTTTTTTTCCCCTTAATTATAGTTGATTTATAATGTTGTGCCAATTTCTGCGGTACAGCAAAGTGATGTAGCGGGTATTTCTTAAATTCCAGCAAAGGAAAATCTTTATCTTTTAACTAGAGCACTTGGTTCATTTACATTTAATGAAATTACTGATAAATTTGAATTTAAAACTATCATCTTATAATTTTATTCTATTCAAAGAAGGAAATATTTCTTATGTTCTGTTAGTTTTCTTCTCCTTTTTTTATTTAAAGCTTTTACTCTCCTTTCATGCCTTCCTTTTAGATTGACTGTCTTTTATCGTTCTGTCTTTTCCATGTATTACTTTGAAAGTTTCAGACACTTTTTCCACTGTCTTAATGATTATCCTGGTACATCTTGGAAATATCAAAAGTCTGATGCTAATTTTTACTTTCATCCTCTCGCTGAAAAATGCAATAAACTTGAAGTACCTTAACCACCTCTTTTCTCCACCCCCCTATTACATGTAGTATGGTCACCTATTTTGATTGCATATAGTTTCAAAACCCCACAAGATGTTATTATTGTTGTTGCTTTATGTAGTTACTGGTTATTTCCATTCACTTACATATTTACCACCTTCTTTGCTCGCTTTTCCTTACTACATCACAGAGCTTCCATCTGGCATCATTTTCCTTCTTAATGAACAAAATCCTTTAAATTTTTCTTTATTGTGCATCTGTTGGAAATAATTTTACATTTCCAACAACAGTGTATGAGAGTTCCAATTTCTCCATATCCTCACCAAGATTTATCATTCATCTTTTTAACTATAACCATTCTAGTTGGTGTGAAGTGAAATCTTATTGTGCTTTTAGTTTGCATTTCCCCAATGGCTAATAATGGTGAGCATCTTTTCATGTGTTTATCAGTCGGTCATCTGTATATCTTCTTTAGAGAATGTCTACTCAAATTCTTGGCCCATTTTAACACTGGATTAATTGTCTTCTTATTGGTTAAATGAGTTCTTTATATATTCTGGATACAAATCCCTTATAAGATATATAAACAGCAGATGTTTTCTCCCATTCTATGACTGACTTTTCACTTTTGCGATGGATGGTCTTTAGCACAAAAGTTTTTAATTTTTCTGAGATCTAGTTTATCTATATTTTTTTCTTGTTACTTATGCTTTTGGTATCACATCTAAGACACCATTGCTTAACCCAAGGCAATGAAAATTTACTCCTATTATTTCTAAGAGTTTTATAGTTTTAGTTTTCACAGTGAGTTTAATGATCTATTTCAAGTTAATTTTTGTGTATGGTGTGAAGGTCCAATTTTATTCTTTTGCATGTGGAAATCCAATTGTCCCAGCAATACTTTTTGAAAAGACTAGTCCTTTACCATTGACTTGTTTTGACAGGGGTTCCCATTGTGATGCAGCAGAAACAAATCTGACTAGTATCTGTGAGGATGTGGGTTCGATCCCTGGCCTCACTCAGTGGGTCAAGGATCTGGCATTGCCATGAACTGTGGTACAAGTCACTCTTGCGGCTTGGATCTGGTGTTGCTGTGACTGTGGTATAGGCCAGCAGCTGTAGCTCCAATTCGACCCCTAGCCTGGGAATTTCCATATGCTGCAGGTACGGCCATAAAAAGAAAAAAAAAAAAAGAATTGTCTTGACACTCTAATCAAAAGTTAGTTTACTGCAATATAAGGTGTCATTTCTATATTTTCAATTCTATTCCATTTATCTTTATGTCTACCCTCATGCCAGCACCAGACTGGTAATTACTATACCTTCATAGTAAGTTTTGAAATTGGAAAATGTGAATCCTACAGCTTCATTTTTTTCAGGATTGTTTTGGCTATTCTGATTTCCTGGCAATCTTACATGAGTTGTTTTTTGGGGGGGGGGGGGGCTTGTTTTTTTCTTCAAGAATCATGTTTTTTGTTTTTTGGGGTTTTTTTTTGTCTTTTTGCCTTTTCTAGGGCCACTTCCCACGGCATATGGAGGTTCCCAGGCTAGGAGTCCAATCAGAGCTGTAGCTGCCAGCCTACGCCAGAGCCACAGCAACCAACGCAGGATCCGAGCCTCGTCTGCGACCCACACCACAGCTCATGGCAACACCAGATCCCCAACCCAGGGATTGAACCTGCAACCTCATGGTTCCTAGTCGGATTCATTAACCACTGCGCCACACGGGAACTCCCTTATATGAGTTTTGATATCAACCTGTCGCTTTCTGGAAAAAAAACCAGCCAGCATTTTGATAAGGATGGTGTTGAATTTGTAGATAAATTTGGGAATTTGTGCCATCTTGACAACATTAAGTATTCCTATCCACGAACATGTATACTTTCCCATTTATTTAGATTTTCTTTCATTTCTTCCATCTATGTCTTATAGTTTTTCAGTATACAAGTTTTGAATTTCTTTTGGTTTTTCTTTTTCAGCCACCCTCACAGCACACATATGGAAGTTCCTGGGCCAGGGATCAAATCCAAGCTGGAGCTGTGACCTATACCACAGCTGTGGCAACACTAGATCCTTAACCTGCAGCACCTGGCCGGGGATCAAACAAGAGCCTCCACAAAGACAAGTAGCATCATTAACCCACTGCATCACACTGGGAACTCCTTTTACTTTTTTTCTTACATTTCTTTTGTTAAATGTAAATCCAAGTATTTTATTCTTTTTTGTGCCATTATAAACTAAATCATTTTCTCAATTTCATTTTCAGAATGTTCATTGTCAATGTATGAAAATGCAATTTCTCTTTGTGTATTGATATGTCCTGCAAACTTGCTAAATTTGTTTAATAGTCCTAATGGTTTTTTAATGGATTCTTTAGGAAGTTGTCTATATAAGATCACATCATCTGTAAATAGAGATAGTTTTATTTCTTCATCTCCAATCTGTGTGTTGTATTTATTTATTTTTCCTAATTGTCCTTGCTAAAATCTTCAGTACAATGATAAAGAGAAGCAGCAAGAGCAAATATCCTTTTCTTGTTTCTGGTGTTAAGGGGAAAATATTGTGTCACGCTTTGTGCATCTAGTTCCTGCCGAAAAATTTTAAGCTCCATATTTATCTCTATGAATTTAGTAAACATAGTAATTCTACCATCCATATCTTATAATTCCAATACCTGATATCTCTGTGGATTTACATTTTATGCTGCTTCTGGCTTATACTGATTTATCTTTTAGTGTATCCCATTGTTTCCAGGACATTTTTATTTTTAATTACTTATATAAGTAATTTGAGACCTTAAACAGTGTTATCTTCCTTCAGAGGAGGTTTTTTTTCCTCTTCTACTGAATATTTGAGGGCTCTTACTTTTGGGAACCCAGGTTTTTCTGAGTCACCAAGATGACCTATCAAAGCATGGTCATATCCCTATTCCCAAGGCACCTCCTATTGAGGTCTCAGTCCTGAGCAGGGAGTATGTCAACATTTTTTCCTTCCTTTGCACTGTGCTAGACTCCAAACTTTGTCTCTGCCAAGATAGAGTATAGTTCTACCCTTCATTCTTTTCCCTGACATCGGCTTATGCTCCAGGGTAAAATACACTTGTTTTTGAATGGTGCAGAGTCTCAGCCTCCTGATTCCAACTCCTTCCTACGCTAACCTGCCCAAAGTGTAGCTTTGTCCCAATCAATGAACACCTCCAGGGAAGAAGCAGTTGAGGCTCATCGTTCTGAACTGTCTTTCTCAAGCTGATCACAACCTCATAATTATTCACTATCACTTTTCCTCACTATTCATTTTAAGATTTCTTTCTGTCCAGCATTTTTAGCTGTCTTCAGAGGGAATATTATTCTCAAATCTAGAAAATTCCTTTGTGTTTTAGTAACACTGCCCCCCAAATAGAGATAAGAGAATAGTTCTCCTTATAGAGGAGACCCATCTAATGAAGAAATGCTGACAAATTCTGAATATCATTGTTTATAAACCTAGTGAAGTCACAAATCTACGTATTGAATTCACAGATGCTAATATCACCAAAAGAGGGTCAACCAGATATCGCAGGCTTCTTATAGAAAAACACAATGCCACTATGAACTAGTCATCTTGGAAAAAAAGAATCAAACCTGAATTTTATCAAGCCTCTCAATGCATCTACCAATCTATCTATGAGAAATACTAAGGGCATGTTAAAATGTACCATGAAGATGCAATAAGGGAGTTCCCATTGTGGCTCAGTGGTTAACAATCTGACTAGGACCCATGAGGTTGTGGGTTTGATCCCTGGCCTTGCTGAGTGGGTTAAGAATCTGGCATTGCTGTGAGCTGTGGTGTAGGTCGCAGATGCGGTGCGGATCCCGCGTTGCTGTGGTGTAGGCCGGCGGCTACAGCTCCGATTAGACCCCTAGCCTGGGAACCTCCATGTGCTGTAGGATAGGCCCTAGAAAAGGCAAAAAGACAAAAAAAAAACAAAACAAAACAAAAAAACACTGTTATTTTGGAGTTCCCGTCGTGGCGCAGTGGTTAACGAATCCGACTAGGAACCATGAGGTTGAGGGTTCGGTCCCTGCCCTTGCTCAGTGGGTTAAGGATCCGGCGTTGTCGTGAGCTGTGGTGTAGTTTGCAGACACGGCTCGGATCCCGCGTTGCTGTGGCTCTGGCGTAGGCCGGTGGCTACAGCTCCAATTCGACCCCTAGCCTGGGAACCTCCATATGCCGCCAGAGAAGCCCAAAGAAATAGCAAAAAGACAAAAAAAAAAAAAAAGATGCAATAAGCAAAATCCAGACTGTGAGACACTTGTGAAGAACAGCATGGTTTCTTTCTTGCTGTTTATTTTGTTTTGCTTTTGGCTGAGCCTGCAGCATGTGGAAATTCTCAGGCTAAGGATCAAACCCATACCACAGCAGTGACCCAAGCCCCTGCAGTGACAACGCCAGATCCTTAACCCACTGAGCCACACAGGAACACACCTAGCCTGATTTCTTTCTTTCTTTTTTTTTTGTCTTCTTAGGGCTGCACCCATGGCATGTGGAGGTTCCTAAGCTAGGGGTCTAATCAGACCTGTAGCTACCGGCCTACATCACAGCTCATGGCAACGCCGGATCCTTAACCCACTGAGCAAGGCCAGGGATCAAACCTGCAACCTTATGGTTCCTAGTCAGATTCGTTAACCCCAAGCCATGACAGGAACTCCAAATATCATTACATTTTTAAGTACAATAATACTATTGTAGTTATGTTTAGCAAAAAGGAGTGTATATATACATACATATGTACATACTTAGGTTTATATACATATGAATGCATATAACATGTGTATATTATGCTATACACACACATATACAGTATAGTAGTTAGGAATTCAAATAGTAAGATGTCTGAGAATTGTTTAAAACTAACACAGGAAGGTTAGAAGAGGATGGGGTTGTAGATGCAGGAAAAAAAAGACTACTGTATGGAGAATAGGAGAATGGGTTGGTAGGAACAAGAATGTAAACAAGGTGACCATTTGAGAGCCAACTGTTGTATCCAGGTGAGAAATAATGGTTACCCAGACTAAGGCAATGAAGCAACATGGAAATTTTTGATTATTTGAAGATGGCCTTAGATAGTAGTAACTTGAATGACTGGGTCAAGGAAAGGAAAGAACCAAAGGTCCCTTTTTTTTTTCTTTTTAGGGCCACACCTGTGGCATATGGAAGTTCCCAAGTTAGGGGTTGAATCGGAGCTTCAGCTGCTGGCCACAGCCACAGCTGCTGGTCATAGCCACAGCCACGGCAACATGAGATCCGAGCCACGTCTGCAACCTATACCACATGCCAGGTCCTTAACCCACTGAGCAAGGCCAGGGATCAAACCTGCATCCTCGTGAATCCTAGTCAGGTTTGTTACCACTGAGCCGTGACAGGAACTCTCACCAAAGGTCACTTCTAAAGGGAACACTCATACATTGCTGGTGGGAATGACAATTGGTGCAGCCGCTGTGAAAACAGTATGAAGATTCTTCAAAAAATTAAGACTAGAACTACCGTATGATGCAGCTATTCCACTTCTGGGTAATTTATCCAAAGAATACAAAAACACTAATTCGAAAAGATATATGCACCACTATGTTCATCAAAATATTATTTACAATAGCCAAGATATGGAAACAACCTAAGTGCCCATCATCAGATGCATGGATAAAGAAGTTGTGGTATATAAATACAATGGAATACTACTCAGGCATAAAAAAGATGAAATCGTCCCATTTGCAACAACCTGGATAAAACCTGAGGGCATTATGATAAGTGAAATAATTCAGATAGAGAAAGACAGATACTGCAAATTTCTCTTATATATGTAATAAAAAGCAAAAACAAAAACCCCAAACCAAAGAGAAACAAACATGCCAACACAGAGAACAGAGTGGTAATTAACAGGTTAACAGAGGGAAAGGGGTACGGATGAGGGTGAAATGGGTAGGAGGAGTCAACTGTAGAGTATTGGATGGAAACTAAATTTTTGGTGCACACTGTAGTGTATATAGAAGTAAAAATATAATGTTGCCTACATGAAACATATAATGTTATAAACCAATATTACCTCAATAAAAAATAAATTTTAAAAAATAACTAAAGCAAAGATGCACCTAATAACCAAAAAGAAAAACCAGAAGAAGTGACTTTTCAGTTTCCAGTTTGAATAACAGAGTAGCCATGGTGTCACTTACTGAGAAGGAGGAGACCTGAGAATAGAAGTGGGGAGGAGCACATCCATGGGGAACAGACGTCTGTTGACATGCTTTACATTTTAACTTTGAGATTTCTATGAGAAATCCATGAATATATCAAGGAGATAGTTGCCAAGGAGATATATATAACAGGGGATGAAATTATATCAACAAAAAGATGATTTTCAAATCTACATAAATTAGTAAGTCTAGTAAGGTGGAGAATATAAATGCAACCATTTACTGAATCCTAATATATCAGTCACTCAATAGATTTACAGTCTGGATGGGGGGATACAAATCAATGCTAAGTGCTATCATAAAATTTGGGTAGAGTAGAGTGTTGCGTGGGGATGGGAGGCAGGACCACTCTCTATTCTAGCCCCCCACAGTTACAGGGGATGGACTGTGAATAAGAGTTTAAACGTAAACTGAAGGAGGTCTGAGATGTTGACACAGTGTGAACTTTTCAACTTCCTCCAAAGGAAACCACCATTTTTATGATAACATCATTCTTCCAGTCTTGTCTTCTCAAAGACTGACTTTTAAAAGCTTTACACACTGGATAACATATTATGCCCAGCATTTTGGATGCCCTCAGTATCAGGAACAGATGGAGCTTGAACCTGCTGGTCAGAGCAGCCACAAGCAAAAGAGGCTCCAATTTTCCTTGGTAGGAGGGCACTGGAACGGCCAAACAGGCTGAGGGGAGAAGCCAGGCCCAGATACATTCTTGCTGGCTCACAAGACCTATTTATGCAACCCCTCATGCCCTTCAAGTTTTCTCCTACTCTGAATGCACAGACTGTAGAGTGAGTGCTAGTTTATAGGCACGGCTGATTCTAATCTCTTACTTGCCATCTCCTAATGCTTTATAATGTGTTGAGAAGACCTCTGGCAAAAAGTCTCTGTTTAAATGCCTTTTATTATTTTCTTGTTTGTGATGTATCAGGCCAGAGGATGTGTGTAACCTGATCAACCTAATAAAAATTTTAATCCTTTCTATTTTTATGGCCTTCCAGGAAAAATTCCATTTAGGGGAAAAGTAATGAGTTTCAGAACTAAATCTCAAACATCCTATCAACATGTTACCAAAAAAGGGGCCCAGCCCTGTCAGGGGTCTCGACTCATCAAAAAACTTCCCTAATAGTTTTTGTTTAGAATGTGATGTGTTGGCGCACTTGGGAAACAGGGATTTGAGCGCTGGAGGGTGAAGGGTTCACTGAGAGTGTGCATGTCTGTGTGTGGGAGGAATGGAGGAAAACGCTTAGGAGTTAAGGGCTGTTAGGATGCCATTTTCCAGGACCTTTAGTCCACAGAAACTAAAGGTCTTGCTTGCTTCCAGGTCTCTCAAAATAGCAATCACAGCTAAAGTCGCCATCTCCTTTGGTTCTCCATAATCCTGTGATGTAGGTATACCACATATTACAACCCCGCTTTCCAGATGTAGAACTGAAGCTGGTGAAAGGCAAATGACTTGCTCGGGGCCATGCAACTTAGTCAGCACCAGCTCTGACTTGGTCACTGCTGACCTCCCTGTCCTGCCCTGTGCATGGGCCAAACTACCTTCTGCAGTGGAAGGTTGCTCCCTGATGTCAGCATCCCCACACATTCATTCAAAGAGTCTGGGAACCGAAGGAGAGGAAATTGAGAAAAATATACACAAATACTCATGTTGCAACAGAAGAAAGGCTGGGGGAAAAATGTAATTGTAATGTATACATGTAAGGATAACCTGACCCCCTTGCTGTAAAAAAAATAATAATAAAGTGGGAAAAAAAATAATAATAAATAATTTTAAAAAAAAAGAAAAATATACACAAGAGCTGCAGCATTATTCCATGTATAGCATCTTTGGTCTAATGATTCTTATTTCCTTTCTATCGCACCCCCACGACAGTTAATGTACACCTGGGATCACCCCACCAGTGTAGGAACACCCATCTATAATTCCGCTGCTTTCCCTCTCACTTAAAGAAAAGCATAACAAAATCCAGGTAAGAGTGATATTTAAGTCAGCTGCCATCTATCTTCATGTCAGTCATTCACAAACATTCCATTATTAGTAATAACAAATTATTAATAGCACAAATTACTTGCAATGTAATCTCAAACTGTCACCAGAAGTGACACCTGTTGTTCCATCCCTGTGATAACCCTTTATTCTTTTTCACATCTACTACTGGTTTCTATCCACAAGCACTCATACTCATGTTCATCTACCAACCTCTCAGCATCTCATGGGGGTAAAGAGCATGAGCTTTGGAGTCAGACATATTTGTATTTGCATCCTGGCTCTGACGCTAATATGACCTTGGCAGGTTACTAAATTTCTCTAAGACTCAGTTTTCTCATATGTAAAATGGAGATAACAAAAGTATCTGGCTTGGAGTTCCCGTTGTGGCTCAATGGGTAATGTACCTGTCTAGTATCAGTGAGCACAAGGCTTTGCTCAGTGGATTAAGGATCCAGCACTGCCCTGTGCTGAGGTGTAGGTCACAGAAGCAGCTCAGAGCCTGTGTTGCTGTGGCTGTGGTGTAGGCCAGCAACTTCAACTCAACCCTTGGCCTGGGAACTTCCAAAACCCACAGGTGCAGCCCTAAAAAGACAAAAAAAAAAAAAAGTATCTGCCTCACATGCTACTCTGAAAATTAAATGGATATTTAATAGATATTGTGTGTACAAGTTATCACAATGTCTGGCACACATTAATCACTGAATAAACCTTAACTCTTATTTTTATATTAGTTTATCCAATATCTGTTCAACACATTTCCTCTATTCTCTTCTTCAAGTTTTCATGGGTCTGTGTTTACTGCGAAGAGTAGTTTATGTTTTGAACTCTTTGATAAAGAAAACAATGAGATATTACAAAGAGAATTAGAATGGAAGCCTAATCAAGTTAATCAATATTTATATCATTTTCCTGCAACCCAGCTATCCTAAATTATTTGGGCTTACTTATCAAGAGATGTATTACTAAGGTATCTCCAAACTGTTCTCCATAGTGGCTGGACCAGTTTACATTCCCACCAAGAGTGCAGGAGGGTTCCCTTTTCTCCACAACCCCTTCAGCACTTGTTATTTGTGGACTTATTAATGATGGCCATTCTGACTGGTGTGAGGTGGTATCTCATGGTACTTCCATATGACCCAGCAATCCCACTCTTGGGTGTATATCTGGACAAAACTCTACTTAAAAGAGACACATGCACCCGCATGTTCATTGCAGCACTATTCACAATAGCCAGGACATGGACACAACCCAAATGTCCATCGACAGAGGATTGGATTCGGAAGAGGTGGTATATATACACAATGGAATACTACTCAGCCATAAAAAAGAATGACATAATGCCATGTACAGCAACATGGATGGAACTAGAGACTCTCATACTGAGTGAAATGAGTCAGAAAGACAAAGACAAATACCATATGATATCACTTATAACTGGAATCTAATATCCAGCACAAATGAACCTTTCCACAGAAAAGAAAATCATGGACTTGGAAAACAGACTTGTGGCTGCTCAACAGGAGAGGGAGGGAGTGGGAGGGATCGGGAGCTTGGGCTTATCAGATACAACTTAGAATAGATTTACAAGGAGATCCTGCTGAGTAGCATTGAGAACTATGTCTAGATACTCATATTGCAACAGAACAAAGGGTGGGGGGAAAATGTATACATGTAAGGATAACCTGACCCCCTTGCTGTACAGTGGGAAAAAAATACACCTAATAGATAAAATTAAATTACATTACCAAATTAAAAAAAAAAAGAGAGATGGATTAGTAATAGGGATGGATTGTAAGTTCACTCATCAGTATCCATTGGTGCATTGATGAAGCAGTAGCTCTCCTCTGCATTTCGAAGACCACTTATCCACTTGACCAGTTCAGTTAGGCCAACTAACTAAACTGGGTTATTTTCTCAGACTTGGAAATGACTACCTAGAAGCAAAATCCAGGCTACACTCCATTTCCTCTCTACTCATCAGCATCAGCACTTCCAGTCTGCTTCCAAACATCTGCTGAGATAATCCCCAAGCAGAGGGAAGCTGCCCCAGCTATCAAGACTACTTCAAGAACACATGTCGGAGTTCCCGTTGTGGCGCAGTGGTTAATGAATCCGACTAGGAACCATGAGGTTGCGGGTTCGGTCCCTGCCCTTGCTCAGTGGGTTAAGGATCCGGCGTTGCCGTGAGCTGTGGTGTAGGTTGCAGACGTGGCTCGGATCCCGCGTTGCTGTGGCTCTGGTGTAGACCGGTGGCTACAGCTCCGATTCAACCCCTAGCCTGGGAACCTACATATGCCGCGGGAGCGGCCCAAGAAATAGCAACAACAACAACAACAACAAAGACAAAAGACAAAAAAAAAAAAAAAAGAACACATGTCCGCCATCAGATGATACCAAGAGAGAAAAGAGACCTGTCCCCATGGAGGAGGCTAAACACAGAGGAATTGTAATGGTGAATGACTCCCAAACTGTGAATCCCAACACCATAAGTGCAGGTGTGACAAGAGATACAT
Organism: Phacochoerus africanus; assembly: GCF_016906955.1. Lineage (NCBI taxonomy): Eukaryota > Metazoa > Chordata > Mammalia > Artiodactyla > Suidae > Phacochoerus > Phacochoerus africanus. The sequence goes on along the minus strand of NC_062548.1, from coordinate 112,222,436 downwards.
CAGTAATGGGCTAGGTCAAAGCACAATGAAAAGTGAGACCATCTTAGGGTCATACTTTAGTGAATTATGAAGGGGTTCATGTGATTATGCCAGAGGAGTTAGCTGCAGTTATTCTCTCTGCTGCCAAATCCATTTTTAAAACATTAACTCTGACACTGATCACTCAAAGTTTATCATAGCGCCACGCTGTTTTATAAGGGATTCCTGTCCAGTATTCTCCATATCAGAAAATAAATATATGATATGTAGCCTCAGCTGGTACCCCAGGGCCACTTTTCCTTGTCTGACTCTTAAGCACAGTTCTTCAGTCATCACTCCAAGCTTTTTTCTACTCTCTTTAAGCCCTCAAGTAGAAAGTCACACCATACTCTCACACCCCCACTTCCACATGCGCAGGCAACCTAGCCTCTTAGGAGGTTTTGTGAAGCCTGAAGTTTAAAGAGGGGTTCTTTAAGAAAAACAATACAAAATTATGAATACGATATTTTATAGCCATAAGAAACAACAACGCACAAAATCTGTAAAGGTGGAAAATACCATGTCATCATAATATATAGAAAAAGTACATGATATTTTTAGTAAATAACTGCCTGACACATCTCTATATGTTTCTTATAATTTTTGCCTATATATCTTTTTTTTTTTTTTTGCTTTTTAGGGTTATGCCAGTGGCACATGGAGGTTCCGAGGCTAGGGGTCCAGTCAGAGCTGTAGTTGCCAGCCTGTGCCACAGCCACAGCAACACAGGACCCCAGCCGCCACGGCAAAATACACCACAGGTCACAGCAATGCCAGATCCTTAACCCACTGAACAAGGCCATCGATTGAACCCGCAACCTCATGGTCAGATTCATTTCTGCTTCAACACAATGGGAACTCCATTGCCTACATACTCTTTAATCATCTCTTCATATGGCAATGGCTTTATAATATCATTTTTAGAGAGAGAACAGAAAGATCATTATCTTTCCCTTAACATGGCTGATCAAAGTGTGTAGGTTTTTTAAATCCATATTTTAGAAGTTTCCTTAAATTTCCCAATTCTGTTATTGGTGGTGTAAGGTAAATTTTTAGAATTATTATCAAATTTAGGAAAACTCCTATCAAGTTTCTTTCATATATAAGCTATGAGATATGGAAGAAAATTCCAAACATTAATTTATGGCTCCTTATTTTTCAAACTTTATTTCTCCTCCACAATCCACACACTTCTGATGCCAAGCACTGCTGTGACTGTTTTTCGGGGTTTATGACTTTTGGTCATGACTTCACATCATGATGCCAGGTTAAGTCATCTCAGTGGGCTGTAGAATATTCCTGGATGCCATTCCTACATCAGGATTTCTATAAATGACTTAGCTATACACAGAAGTGACTGCGAATAAAATAAATAGATTCCCACTAAGCCCAAACTTATTTATTTATTTATTTAGTCTTTTTAGGGCTGCACCTGTGGCATATGGAGGTTCCCAGGCTAGGGGGTCCAATCAGAGCTACAGCGGCCAGCCTACGCCAGAGCCACAGCAATGCCAGAACCAAGCTGTGGCTTCGACCTACACCACAGCTCACAGCAACGCCAGATCCTTAACCCACTGGGTGAGGCCAGGGATTGAACCTGCAACCTCATGGATACTAGTCGGGTTTGTTAACCACAGAGCCATGACAGGAATTCCTAAGCCCAAATTAAATGTATCTTCAACTTACTTTCCAGTAGCCTGGTCCTCAAAATGCCCTCCACACTCCAGTGTCAATCCACATAAGGGATAGGTGTGAGAAAGAAGGAAGCTGCAGTGGAAAGAGACAGAAATCTTAACCAAATGCAGTTTAAATATCATACTTTGGCAAATGCTATAAAAACATGTTGAACATGTTGCATGAAAGCAAGAGGTGCTGAAGCTTTAGGTTTCATTAGATTCTTGGAAATTCACCTCTCTCTCCTAAGGGATTTGAGGTCATCCTACAAGATCTTCCTTAATTCCACTCCCTTCTTTTTCAAGATGTTTCCATATCTTTTTAGCTGTCCTCTGAACATTCCCCTTTGTTTCCAGAGAAAAACATATCAACATATTTGCAACACCAAACCCCTTCCATTTAATCCCATCTCTGCTGTGCTCTTGCCCCATCAATTATTCCATCTTTTTTATCTCGCCCTTCCCTGCTCTATTAGTTTCTTTGACTAAGCCTAAAGATACACCAAAGTCCAAATATATCTTAGGGTTTTTAGGCTATGCTCTTCATCTGATCCCCACATCTGCTCTTTCTTTGTGTTCTTCATTTTTACACTTCCATTATTTTCCTAGATGCACAGGCTACAAGACTCACATCTTTTCCTCCCATATGAATCCTTTTGCCAAGTTGGTCAAGTTGACTTTGGCAGGATCTATCTTAACCAGACCCTCTGTTTCTACACGGCTTATATACAGTAAACAAACCAGGTTCCCAAGTCTATAGTCCTCCTGCTCTCTTACCTGGCCAAATACTGGGGGACAGAATGGGCAACTATTGTTTTTGTCTGCCCAGAATCTATCTTCCTTTCTTACTGTCAGTAACAATAACCTGACTTTCAGTACAATGGAGTGATTCCATTCTCAGTCCATCAGTGGACTTAGACTTAAACATGGACAAGCAGAGCCCTCCATTTCTCTGGCCATAATGATCAGTTCAAATATGGGCATAAATGTCTCAAGCTAGACCAATGAGACTCCATTCTGAGTTTGGGTTTTGTTTTGTTTTGTTTTAATTACTGGGAATGAGGAACTGGTTGTAATATCTTACTTATTCTCTCATTAATAAATGGGTTAAATAAAATCTTGAACATATTCATTTTACATCTATATTAGAGTCATGATTTTACCTTTTTTTTTTAATTAATAGTTTTTTTGGAGGGCCTCAACCAAGACGTGCAGTGAATTCATCTGACAGGGCTGAGTAAACTGCATTACCACGAAAGTACATCTAATGGATGGCTGAGCTGAGGCACATATTATCTTTGCTCCCAGAGATAAATGCCAAACAACAATAGAACTTGAATTCTGCTGATTCTCCACTTCTCCACTTCTAGTTTGTTTATTTTTTTTTAATTTCTACTAATTGTGTGTGTTTCATTTATGGCTAATAAATTATTCCCCATTGGTGTCAGCAGAGATTAGGAATTTGGTTTGAATGTGTATGATTATTTTGGCAACCTGCAAAACTGCATTAATAGATTATAGAGATCTTTTTTGTTGTTGTTGTTGAGTTAAAGACAGAGAACTTCTTTTTTGCCTGTTCATTTATCTATTTGTCTCTTTTGAGCTCAAAGTCAAGAATTTCATGCTCACTGGGCAGGAGAACAGCTCTTTGATATCTAGACAAGAGTGTTTTGGAGTTCCCATCGTGGCCAGTGGTTAACGAATCCGACTAGGAACCATGAGGTTGCAGGTTCGATCCCTGGCCTTGCTCAGTAGGTTAAGGATCTGGCATTGCCATGAGCTGCGGTGTAGGTCACAGACGTGGCTCGGATCCAGCGTTGCTGTGGCTGTGGCATAGGCCGGTAGCCCTAAAAAGCAAAAAATAAACAAATAAATAAAAAGAGCATTTTGATATTTCTCTGTCAACTCCTGACTGGTGGCTGAAGCTATAAAACTGAAACATCAAGTTTTCCGTCCACATGTCTATGTGTCTATAATTCAGAAAGGCTTTAACTGCTGTTTTTGAGTGTATAATGTTTTCCTAACTCCCAAGGGTATTAATAAATTAGATCATGACATTTCTTAAAGGAGTTCTGTTTTGATTAATTACACAAAAGATAAATAAGGCCAAGAGTCTTAGGCTTATTCCTCCCAAGAAGAGAGGAATTCACCAAAATTTATAGATACTATAGGTAAAATTTGATGAAATTTATCGGCTTTGGTTTCCTAGCTTCAGAGTTTTATTTTTATGTATGGTCTGGCCATTGTGTGTTTGTATATCTCACTGCTACAGCTGTAATGGTGGCTCAAATACTGCTATAGTTCCATAATAAGTTCCAATGCATGCTCCCTACCACTCTTCTGGGCACAGAACCCTCCACACAACAAAAGGATCAATCTTGGGCACAGCAGATGACTGCCAAGATCCCATTCCTATAGTAGCCAAAGTCCATTCTGATTAGTGGGTGCCAGTGCCTTGCTGGTTGTTAAATAACATTTTTAATGTCATTCCTGCTTTGACTTCTTCTCATTGTCTATCCCTGCTTTCCTTTTCTCCACCACCAAATTTTAGTATTATTATTATCTGCTTAGTTCTTCTACTATTTACTTTTATACTGTGGTAGGTTGAATTCATGGCACCAATTCTTCATCTCCCTCTACAGCCACTCCCTTTGCCCTGGGACTTGGCAGTTCCTTCTACGCAATAGGTAGAATCTCCTCCCCTTGAATCTAGGGATGGCCATGTGACTCACTTGAGCCAACAGAATGTTGGCAGAGTTGATGCAAGCAGAAGCTTGAAAAAGTACTTGTGCGTTTCTGTTCTCTCTGCTTTTATTTATGTACCACAAAACATGACCAAGTTAGCCTGCTGGAGGAATGTGACAGGAGCATGCAGTTGAGTTAGGTCATTCCAGCCAAAACTGTCATAGACCAGTCAGCCACCAAGCAACGAGCTAGTTGAGCAGAGATACATGAGAAATCCAAGCCAAGATCAGCAGAATGACCCAATCAATGCATAGATTCATGAGAAATGATAAACAGTTGTTTTAAATCTCTAAGTCGTATGGTAATATGTTGTACAGTAATAGTTACCTGATTATATGCTTTTACAATTACCTAGACTGCTTTCATTGCATTTTAATATATTTTGACCCTTAGCTATAAAAAATAAAGATTATATCTACAGTACCTTCTCTTCCAATTTTTTTCAGTTCTATCATTCTATAAGTTCTACATCATCTTCCCTAAATGCTTGTGTTTTCTTTGAGCATTGTGAGTATTGAATACATTCTTTGCAATCTTGATGAAATGTTTAGTCACTATTTTTATCTGCCTAGTATCAACATGAGGATGGGGGGAATTCTTCATCTTTCATCATTTTTTTCCTATTTTTTCCTCATTTTTTTTCTTGTAATACAGGTTGTGTACTTCTTCCTTTTTATGATTATTCATTTTGAAAGACGTGAGTTCTTTGTGGACTAGCAACTTTCAGGAAACTTTAGTTGGGAGGTTCCAAGGCAGTTCTGAGCTACCAGTTATTTACCCTGAATCTTAGTATAGCTTCTTGTAACACTGTGTGTGTGTGTGTGTGTGTGTGTGTGCGCGCGCGCGCGCATTCACACTACTGTGCCAACAAGGTCCTGGGAGGTACCTTTCTCCAACTGGGGCACGCTATTTCCATTGTTCCAAAACAAGTATGGTTGCCTTTGACTTTTGTGTATCCCAGCTGCTTTGGGAAACTGTCCTTGTCTGAGATCTGCAGCTGGATACAACCTATTTGAGGACCTTTCTGGATACCAACAGATATTTTAACTGAATGTGCCTCTACTCAAATTTGTTATGAATCTGTTTGAAATTAATTCCACTATTGCATTTTGTGCATTTATTTGTTCTTTCTCTATGTTACATTTGTTTGAAGGGATGTTTTCCCTCATTTTTCTTCCTCCACTGATTTTGAAATCGTATATTCTATTTATTTTCTTTAGTAGTTAAATTTAAAATTTTTATATGTGTACTTGATAAAGCCAGCATCTCCACCTTTTTTCTAAACAGGATATTAGAATGCTTTAATTCCAATCACTCTTTCCAGTTTAATTGCTATTATAATCTGGCATTTTCATACTACATTTCTTTAGCTCTAAAAATTAAACAATTTTGTCTTATATAATTGATGCCCATTTAGAGCAACCTTCATGCCTTTCTTGACTCACTCTTTGTTCTTGCAGTTCAGACTTTCCTTTTCAGGTTATTTTCTTTTTCCTGAGTACAACCCTAGGAAGTTTCTTTAGCGAAAACCCATTGATGATAAGTTCTCAGTTTTTGAATGTGTGAAAATGTCTTTTATTTCACTTTGAATTTTGAAAGACTATTTCCTTGGAAATAAAATTCAAAGTGAATAGCTTTAACACTTTGAGGATATTATTCTATCATCTCTGGCTTCCATTAATGTCAGATTACAATCTGTCATTCCTTTGTACGTGATTTGTCTTTTACTCTGGCTATTTTTAAGATCTTCACCACTTTGTTGTTGGTGTTCTCAGTTTTACTAGAACACGTCCAGGTATAGGCCTCTTTTTACTTATTCTGTTTAGGACTGGTTATAATTCCTCAATCTTTGAATTTATAGCCTTAATTCTGGAAAATCCATTCTCTCTTTGAATATAGTTTCTCTTCTATTATCTCTGTTTTCTTTTTCTAGGACTGCAGTCAGATGCATGTTATAGTTGTTTATTCCTTTTATCTTATAACCCTTTCATGCTGTCCATCTCTTCACCTCTCTGCAGATTTCTGAGTAATTCCTTTAAGTCTTTCTTCCAAGTCAGTAATTTTCTATATCTGTACCTAATCTTCTTTTCAGGTCCTTTTTAAAATTTTTTATTTATTTCTTACATTTTTTAAAGCCTATAGCACCTGATATTCCCAGGCAGTCTCCCATCTAAGTACTAACCAGGCCCAATCCTACTTAGCTTCTGAGATCAGATGAGATCAGGCTCGTTCAGAGTGATACGGCTGTAGACTGTATTTAATCTTCTTTTTTTTTTTGTCTTTTTAGGGCTGTACCCACGGCATATGGAGGTTCCCAAGCTAGGGGTCTCATCGAGCTATAGCCCCTGGCCTACGCCAGAGCCACAGCAACGTGGGATACAAGCCACATCTGTGACCTACACCACAGCTCATGGCAACGCCGGATCCTTAACCCACTGAGCAAGGCCAGGGATAGAACCTACAACCTCATGGTTCCTAGTCGGATTTGTTAACCACTGAGCCACAACAGGAACTCCTATTTAATCTTCTTAACATTTACATTTAGCAATCTATTTCAATTGTATCTTCTTTAAAGAAAAAAATAACTTCATTCCTTTTCAAGTCTGGTTATTTTTTTAATAGTCTCTTTCTCCTTATTCACATTTTTTTTCTTTTTTTTTTTTTTTTTTTTTTTTTGTCTTTTTGCCATTTCTAGGGCCGCTCCCATGGCATATGGAGATTCTCAGGCTAGGGGTCTAATCAGAGCTGTAGCCACCGGCCTACACCACAGCCACAGCAATGGGGGATCCAAGCCGCATCTGTGACCTACACCACAGCTCACGGCAACGCCGGATCCTTAACCCACTGAGCAAGGCCAGGGATCAAACCCACAACCTCATCGTTCCTAGTCAGATTCATTAACCACTGAGCCACGATGGGAACTCCTTTATTCACATTTTTAAATTCTATTTTCATTTCTTTAAAGGTATGAAGCATTCTTTTTATATTCTGCATCTGATATTTTCAATATCTGTTGGTTTGTTCTTACATTTTGTTGGTTTTGCTGACTCTTATTCACAGAGACTGGGTTTCTTGTGTGTTTAGTGAATTGGAGGTGTGCGTGAGTTCATGTTCATTGGAAATTTATCTCTAGGCTGTTATACTCATAATTATAATTTATTATAGCTAAGGATAGAGATTAAAATCATCAAGAGTCTTATTGCTGATCTTAGCTACTTAGTTCCCAGTCCTTTCAGATGTCAAATTGATACCAAATGTCCCAACATAGCCATCATAAAACACATTTTCAATATAAACTATCTGGTGTGGTTTTAAACTCCAGGTAAACAAAGAGAGGCAGGATGTGCCCAATTGGTCAGAAGATAAGCAAGAACACAGAAGGCTCAAACAACATTATAAGCCAACTAAACATAACAGACATCTATAAAACATTCCACTCAACAACAGCAGTACACATATTCACTCAGGTGCACATGAAACATGCTCTAGAATAGAACATATTACAAACATCTCTCATTTTATTGCACTTCACCGATAATGCGTTTTTTACACACAGAAGGCTTGTGGCAACACTATGCTGAGCAAGTCTATCGGCACCATTTTTCCATTAGCATTTGCCCACTATATGTCTCTGTGTCATATTTTGGTAATTCTCACAATATTTCAATTTTTTTCTTTATTTTTATATTTGTAATTGTGATACCTGATCAGTGACTTTGATGTTACTATTGTTACTGCAGATGTGGTAGAAATAGCAAGAGAACAAAAATTAAATATGGAGCCTGAAAATGAGACAGAATTGCTGCAATTTCAAGATAAAACTTTACTAGATGGGGAGTTGCTTCTTATGAATGAACAAAGAAAATGGTTTCTTGAGGTGGAAATTATACCTGGTGTCAATGCTGTGAAGATTACTGAAATGACAACAAAAGGATCAGAATACTATTCAAACTTGCTTGATAAAGCTGTGGTAGCATTTGAGAAGACTGACTCCAGTTTTGAAAGAAGTTCTATCATGGGTAAAATGTTATCAAACAGTACTTTATGCTACAAAGGAATCACCCACGAAAGGAAAAGTCAATCAATATAGCAAACTTCACTGTTCTTATTTTAAGAAATTGCCACAGCCGCCCCAACCTTAAGCAAACACCACCCTCATCAGTCAGCAGCCATCAACACTGAAGCAAGGCCATCCACCAGCAAAAATATTAAAACTTGCTGAAAGCTCAGAGGATGGTTAGCATTTTTTAGCAATAAAGTATTTTTTAATTAAGGTACATTTTTGGGTTTTTTAGGCATACTGCTATTGCATGCTTAATAGATTACAGTGTGGTACGAATATAACTTTTATATGTACTTGGAAACCAAAAAAATTGTGACTCACCTTTTTGTAATACTTGCTTTATTGCTGTCATCTGGAACCAAACCAGCAATATTCTGAGGTATTGCCTGTATGTCATAGAACAAGCCTCAAAAATTTAAAGAGGTTTAAATTATACAACATATATTCTCTGACTACAATGAAATTAAATTAGAAATCAACACATCAGGAAATTCAGGAAACTGACAAATATGTGGAAATTAATTAACATACTCCAAAAAAAACGAATTTAAGAGAAGGAGACATCACAAAGGAAATGAGAAAATATTTTGAGATGAATAAAAATGAAAAAAAAATATGAAAATGTATGAGACACAGCTAAGGCAGTGCTCAGAGGGAAATTTATAGCTGTGAATACCTATGTTTTAAAAGAAGAAAGACTTGGAATTCCCCTTGTGGCACAAAGGGATTGGTGGCCTCTTGGAAGCACTGGGATGCAGGTTCAATCTCTGGCCTGGCACAATGTGTTAAGGATCCTGTGTTGCCACAGCTGCAGCTTAGGTTGCAGTCATGGCTCAGATCTGATCCCTGGCCCACAAGCTTCATGAGCCATGGAACAGCCAAAAAAGGAAATAAAAATTAAAAATAAAAACAAGGAAGATCTCAAATCAACCATCTAACATCTAGGCCTGCAGCTCCACTTTCTATGCCCACAGCTCTGGCTTTGATGGACTGCTGGCCTCTGTGCAACCTTCAGTGGCCCCCCCAGCTTCAAAGTCATTCTTCCTTTTCCTTAATGAATAACATGTTTTCAGTTGAGCAGTGCTATCAGCCTGTTTCCTGCCTGTAGAATTTTGGAAGAATGACAGGCTTCTCTCATTTTGTCCTCTCTCTGTTCCCTTCTGTCCAAGCTGGCAGTATTTTTGCCAGGACGACATTCTCAAAAGTCTTGTGGGCCTCCTGCGTATGTCACAGGAATCCATACCATTAGATAAGAGGGTCTCTACAGATACTTCCTGGATAACCTCACCACTATTCCTAGTTTCTGCTGGGAGGATTGACTAGATCCATGAGTCACACACTTATTCTCTTTACAAAATGTTGCCCAGTCACATCCTTGGCCTTCTCTCCAGAGCATGCTTTTCCAACAATAAATTTCCTAATTTTAACATCCCTTTGCAATCTAGGTAGGCCAAGAACATCTCAAATCATTAAGTGCTGGTTCTACTTTGTTTAACAACTCCTTCCTCAATTTATTTCATTCCTTTCATATTTTACTATTTACAGCAATGAGAAACAAAGCTATACTACATTACTTTGCTGAAATCTCCCCAGTCAAATATCCAAATACATTGCTTATGAGTTCTGTCTTCCACGCAAGAGTAGAACACAATTCAGCCAAGATTTCTGCCATTTTGTAACAAAGACAGCTTTTCCTCTAGTTTCCAAAATATATTCCTCATTTTCTTCTGAGATCTCACCAGAAGCACCTTTAACATTCATATTTCTACAAACATTCTGGTCATGATGATATACATATTCTTTAAGATGAAAAAGCCTTCTCTACCTGATTTTACACGTTTTCTGAACCTCAACAGAATCAATCACCACAATCTATGCCACAGCTGTGGCAGCACCAGATCCTTTAACCCACTGCCCTGGGCCAGGGATGGAACCCCCACCTTCACAGCAACTTGAGCTGCTGCAGTCAGATGCTTAACCCACTGAACCATGGCAGGAACTCCTCAGGCACCTTTAACATTCACTTTTCTTGTCAATCCAGGCCCTTTCTCTCTCTTCTCCTTTCTTTCCCTTCTTTCTTTTTTTTTTTTTTTTTGGCCGTACCCACAGCATGCAGAACTTCTTGGACCAGGGATTGAACCTGTACTGCAGCAGCAACCTGAGCCACAGCCATGACAACGCCAGATCCTTAATCTGCTGCAACACCAGGGAATTCCCAAGCCAAGCCCTTTCTATCATGTCTTTCTTAAAGCTGCCCTTCACTTTCCAGTCCCAAAATGTATATTTGTCTCTTATGGATGCTAAAACAAATTATCACAAACTTGATGGCTCAAAACAATAGACATGCATTTTTTTCACAGCTCTAGAGTCTAGAAGTCTGAAATTAAGGTCTCAGCACCACTGGTTCCTTCTAGAGTCTGAAGGAGAATTCATTCTATGCTTTTCTCCTTTTTTCCTGTGGCTCTGCCTTTTCTCTGACATTCCCTGGCTTGCAAAATGCATTAATCCAATCTCTACCTCCATCATCACATGGTTTTCCCCATGTCCCTGTGTCTTCTTTTACCTATCTCTTATAAGGACACTAATCTAACTTTAGAGTACACCCTAATTCAGGGAAATCTCATCTTGAGATCCTTAGGGACAGCTGCAAGGCCCTTACTCCAAATAAAGTCATATTCCAAGGTACTGGGTAAACAAATCTTTTAGGGGAGCATCATTCAACCCATGACATTGTGAAACTTTGAATCTACTAAAAGCATTACACCATATTCTTTAAATGAGTGAATTTTGTGGTATGTGAATTATATTTCAAAAAATGTTTAAAGGAAAATATAATAAAACTATCTTTTTGAGTTTTTTGGAAACATTGGTAGAATAATAACCATACATAAACATGTAAAATTTATAAAAAAAAAATTTGCTACAAAAAAAAACACTGAGGCCAAAAAGATTTTTAGAGCATATAAAAGAAGAAAGTATCCCATCTTTTTCTAAGAATCTAGGCTAATTTTTATACCAACACAGAATAAGGATAGTAATATATATATATACTAATATATACACACACACACTAATTTTACACAAGACATGGATGCAAATGAGAATGCCATGTGGTCATTTCAACAAATTTTGTAAACATTTAACAAAATTCTACATTTACTGTTGATATTTTAAAATCTCAGGTTAATAAAGGATGTGTACCAGAAATCTGGTAACACAGTAGACCATCTGTTTTAAAGTTAGAGAGAGAGAGAGAGAGACAAAGTGAAAAGAGAGAGAGCGAGGAGGAGGAATCCTACTAGTTGTGTTTTTTCTGGAGAGCTCAAATTAATACACATTTTTTTATTTTTAAGCTATCTGTGCCTTTATATTTCAGATGCATTATTTGAGGCAGCACCCAACTCAGTCTTGGTTTTGTTTTTTTTTAATCCAATTTGGCAATCTCTGTCTTTTAATTGGGGTGTTTAAAATACCTAAATTTAATGTTAATATTGGTTTGGTTGGGATTAGGTTTGTCTTTTTTTTTTTAAGTTCTATTTTATCTTTGTTCCATTTTCTCTCTTTTTCTATCTAGATAGAAATACCCAAAGATAGATAGATAGATAGATAGACAGACAGACAGACAGACAGATATTTAGATCAAGCAAGAGAGACAAAGACAAAGACAGAAATATTTTTTACTTATTTCAGAGAATTAGCTCACATGTACATGGGAGATGGCAAGTCCAGAATCCACAGGGCAAACCAGCACGCTGGAGATTCAGGTAAGAATTAATGTTGCAGCCATGAGTTGGATGTGCATAGGGCAGGCTGCCAGGCTAGAAACTCAGACAGGATTTCTGTTATAGCCTTGGGATAAATTACTTCTTCTCCAGAAAACCTCGATTTTTGCTCTTAAGGTCTTCAACTGATTCGCTGAGGCCCACTCACAATCTGTTTTACTTAAAGTCAAGTGGTTGTAGTTATTAATCACATATACAAAATACCTTCTCATAACACTTGGACAGTGTTTGACCTAGCAACGAACGGCACCATAGCCTAGTGCCATTGATACATAAAATTAAGTATCACTGATAAAATTAATCATCACTGATAAAAACAGATATACCATGCTATAAGTCAAAAGAAACTTGGAATGGTTATATTAAATTAGACAAAGTAGATTTCAAAGCAAAGAATGCTATCATAAATAAGGAAGGATGTTTTCTAATGACAAAGGTGTCAATTTTTTAAGAGGATCTAGAAATCTAAATGTTTACATACCTAATAAGAGAGCTTCAAATTATATCAAGCAAAACCTAAAAGAACTGCAAAGAGAAATTGACGAGTACACAATTATGACCAGATATTTCATTATCCATCTCTCAATAATTGAAAAAATTAGGTAGAAAGAAAATCAGCAAGGATATAGTATTTTTAAACCACACTATCAACCAAATTGATATGATCAACATTTATAGAATATTTTCCTCAAAAGCAGCAAAATAGGAGTTTCCGCTGTGACACAGTGGGTTAATGATCTAGCTTGTCTCTGCGGAGGCTCTGGTTGGATCTCTGACCCATTGCAGTGGGTTAAGGGTCTGGCATTACTGTGGGGTAGGTCGCAGCTGTGGCTCAGATTTGATCATCAGTCCAGGAACTTCCATATGCCCCAGGTGTGGCGCCATATATACATATATATGTATATATATGATTTTCAATTATACACATGATATTTACCAAAAGGAGACCATGTTTGGAGCCATGAGGCAAGTCTCAAACTTGAAATACATTCAAGTCATAAAAAATTATGCCTTGTGACCACAATATATCCAAACAGAAATCAGTAACTGAGTTATCTGAAAAATCTTCAAATATTTGAAAATCACTGATAAATAACCCATAAGTCAAAAACAAAAAGTCAGAAGTAAATAGAAAATATTTTGAACTAAAGGAAAATTAAAACCCAATATATCAGAATTCTGAGTTGCTGCTTACACAGTAATTCGGGGGATATTTATAACATTAGATGTCTATAACAGGAAAAAAGAAAGTTCTCAAATCAATTACCTCAGCTTCCACATAAGAAACTAGAAAAGAGAAAATTAAACAATCAGAAGAAATAAAACAGTAAAAATGAAAGCAAAAATCAAAGAAATAGAAAACAGAACTAAGAGAGAATATCAACAAAACCAAACACTAATTCTTTGAGAAGGTCAATCAAATTGATAAACTTCTAGTTATACTAATCCAGAAAAAAAAAGGGAGAGAGAATACCGGTTATTCATTACAGGAAAGAAATATGTGAAGTCACCACGAATTCTATAGAATTAAAAGGATAAAAAGCAAATATTATGAACAACTTTATGTCAAAAAATAATAGTGGAATGAACACTTTGTTTGTCAGTTTACCAACGTTCACTCAAGGTTAGTTTCATCCCTAGCTGTGAGTGCCTTTTCATCTGGAAAGTTAGCCTGTTTCAAGATACTAACAGCCAGGATATTCTGTCTGTAATTGTGAATTGTCCTTGCTTCACATTAACTAAAAGAGAATGTCTTTGATCACTGGAGTTTATCACTGTTGGATTATTTCTTAAACTTTTTCACCTCATAATGTAAAGCAGCTCATGTCAGAGACCCTTTTTAACATGAAAGGTCTGTGGTTGAGACATTATATATATTTTACTGTTTATATTAAAAATCATCTATACCAAAAAAATAGATAACCTAATAGCCTTATAGCTATTACAGAAATAGAATATGTATTTTAAAACCCACCCACTAAAAATCTCTAGACACAGATGGCTTCACTGTACAGTTTAGGAAGAAATAATGCCAATACCAGTTCTACACACTCTCCCGGAAAATTGAAGGTGAGGAAATATTTCCCACAACTCATTCTATGAGGCTCACCTTACTCTGATACAAAAACCAGACATTACAAGAAAAGAAAATTACACATCAATACCCCTCATAAATATACATGCAAAAATTTTAAACAAAATTTAGCAAATATAACCCAACAATATATAAAAATGATGATGTACCATGACCAAGTGTGCCTTTTTCCAGGAAAGAAATTGACTCAAAAATCTAACAATACAGTTTATCATACTAACAATCTAGACGAGACAAATCATATGACCATCTCAAAAGACTAAGAAGATTTTGACAGAATGCAACACCCACTTCTGTTTAAAAAATAAGAACTCTCAGCAAACTAGGATTAAAAAAGGAAATTTTCTCACCTAATAAAGATCATCTACAAAAAAACCCCTACAGCTAACAGCAAACTTAATGGTGAGAGACTGAATGCATTCTCCCTAAGATCAGAACAAGATGAGAACATCTGTTCTCACTACTTTTATTCAACAGAGGATTGCAGGTTCTAGCCAGTGAAACCAGGCAAGAAAAAGAAATGAAAGGTAGGAAAGGTGTTCTTCAGCTTCCTAGGTCTCTAGAGAGGATCACAGCCAGTCCCTAGTGCCTGCTAAATTAGAAGACTGGCCCACTGATGGCAGCTTTTAAAGTATGTAGATAACCCCTTTCAGGCAAAGACTGGGAGATGAGTGATTGCGCCTGGTCCCTCCATGCTGAGCCCTGATGGAACAGCCATAGTGACTGCTTGCCTGTTCCCAAGAATTGTGTCTTTGTTTGCTGTAGTCTTGGGGGTCTCAGAGACCAGGCCTTATTGGCTTTTAGAGATAAAGTGTTTGGGGAGCTCATTCCTCTGGCGGGAGTCTTAAAATGTGAGAGCTAGATGTAGGGTTCAAATCATTTGCTCCTCAGGGAGAAGGCAGAAGTTGGGTTTCCCTCCCAATTATGTGGCACTGTGTTGGGGTGGGGTTTATAGCAAGAGTATGCCTCTGCCTTTCCTACCCATTTTGATGTGGGTATCTCCTCATTTGTCAGCTGTATGAGAGTCCTGCAGCTAGTGTCTGGACCTCTTTCAGAGGGAACTGCTCACGTGTATCTGTATAGTTGGTGTGTCTGTGGGAGAGGGAAGATGAGGACACTTCTATGTCACCATGTTGGTCGACTCTCTCCACAATCTGCTGCATATTATTTTTAATGGTCTATACAGTCTATCCTCTCTTTCCTCCCTCGTTTCCCCTACTTCCACTCCCTCTCACAAACTCTTCCCTAGCCTTGCTGGCCTCTTTGCTGTTCCTCAAACATTCCAGACATGATCCTGCCTCAGGACCTTTGTAATAATAGTTGTTCCTTCCACTATGAATGATCAAATCTTACCTTCTTACAAAACCGAATCTAGACACCATAGTTAATACGGCAAACCCCACACTATCAACCCCACCATTTCCAATTCCCCCTTTCCTGCTCTACTTTTTTTTTTTGTCCTTACCACTCATCCATCATCTTCTAACATACTGTATAATTAACCTATATGTTAAGCTGACTTTTTATTTTCTCTTCTCCCCACTGGGATATATGTTCCATGGGGATAAAAATCCTTGCAAATCTTTGTTTTATGACTGCTATATTACCAGTGCCTAGAACAGTGCCTGGCACATAACAGGCACTCAATAAATAATTCTTGGAGTTCCAGTCATGGCTCAGCAGTTAACAAACCCAACTAGGATCCATGAGGACACAGGTTCGATCCCTGACCCTGCTCACTGGGTTAAGGATCCAGCATTGCAGTGAGCTGTGGTGTAGGTCACCGATGCAGCTCGGATCACACATTGCTATAGCTGTGGCATAGGCTGGTGGTTACGGCTGGCTCCGATGGATCCCTAGCCTGGGAACCTCCATGTGCTGCAGGTGTGGCCCTAAAAAGACAAAAAGTCAAAAAATAAAATAAAATAAAATATTCTTGAATAAACTTTTCCACTTAATTTACAACTTTATTTTAATCCTACCTCTCAAGTCCATGATTTGTTCAAATAATATTTTTGATGGGTTTGCAACATTAAGCACTGTTCTAAAAATACTAGAAAAACCTCATAAAACTAAATGTAGAACTACCATATGACCCAGCAATCCTACTCCTGGGCATATCTCTGGACAAAACTTTCATTCAAAAAGATAAATGCATGGCTACGTTCACTGGAGCACTATTCACAATAGCCAACACATGCAAACAACCTAAATATCCACTGACAGATGAATGGATTAAGATGAGGTATATATATACAAGGAATACTACTCAGCCATAAAAAGGGAGGTATCAGAATCATGTGAGTAGATTTTTAAAATATTCATGTTTACCCATGACTTAGGGTATATCAGAATACATGATGAGTAGGCATTATATTAGTCAGGATATGCTGAGCTATCTTGCAATAATAAATAAACCCCCAATCTCAACGTTTTAACACAATAAAAGC
The DNA here is from genome assembly GCF_016906955.1 of Phacochoerus africanus. NCBI lineage: Eukaryota > Metazoa > Chordata > Mammalia > Artiodactyla > Suidae > Phacochoerus > Phacochoerus africanus. Next base: position 112,205,610 of record NC_062548.1, on the reverse strand, counting down.
TTATTTCTTTCTTGTGTCATAGAATTGTACTGTTCTTCTTTAAGTGGTATCTTGGGGGGGTCCAGCCTTCCTTCCAAACTCTGTGTTTACCATCTTCAACACATAGTTCCAAGGCAGCCTGCAACATCTACTTGGCAGATAAGTGATGAGCATCCATAGAAGGCACTCACTCTTAATTAACCACTGAGACACGAAGAGATGTGTCCTTTCCACTCACATTCTACTGGAAAAAAAAAAAGCCTAGTCTTATGGCCACACCTTAGATACACAGAGGCTGGGAAATGTAGCTTTGCTTATGTCCAGGAAGAAGAAACACATTTGATGAAAACCTAGTTCATTTCTGCTACCACTGCCCTTCTAGTAACCAGCAATCTGTTTCACACCCCTATCCATTCATAGCACACATTCACTTCCTCCTGGAGGGAAATACGCTAAAGCAACATCCAGTCATTACATCCAACTCAAAATCTAGCATTTTCAGGTCATGTGCAATCTTCATTATAAGAAGTTTCTTATGGTCTGGCAAACTAAAATCCTAAAAAAAAAGCACTGCTGTATTTCCAAGCATGAAGGAGAAGGTATGATGAAGGGCAAACTTGAATGCCAGTTGAGTCTAAATAGAAAAGAAAAAAAAAAAAACAACTCAATTTGTTTCATTTGCTTTTGATTGAGATTCATTTGCTTTTGATTTAGTTTTTAATTTAAATTTGTTTTATAATTACATAAACTATTTATATTATTTCAAAGTCAAATCTACAAAACAAGGTGAAGATAACCTATATATCCAATGAGAAGGGTTTGATTAAATAATTTGTTACATTCACACAATATTATATAACCCTTAGAGTTAACTTATTGAAGTATATTTATCAACATGAAATGATGGTTAACATATAACACTAAGTGGGAAAAAAGTAGATTATAAAACGGACAAATAATACAATTTAGAAGTGTTTGAGAAAAGAAGGTTTGGAAAAATATACATCAAAGTATCAGTTTTCTTTGGATGAGAAGGCTTTAGGGTGAATTTTCTTCTGTATTTTGCTTTTATCACTATTTTTCCTGTGCTAAGTAAATTGCTATTATAATGAAATTTTAAATTACATTTTACAAATTGCTATCATAGAACTAAATTATTTTAGATTTAGTGCTAAGAGAAAAGGGGCTGAAAGAACCTTATATGATCCTGCAGAAGCAGCCCATAGAACATTGTGGCCTTTTGCTATGAGATAATACTTCCTTTATCTATGAACACATGGATTTAACAAATGGAGATGAGGAGAATTTGACATGGCAGGACTAAAGTTGTAACATTCCCGTGTGATGTTATAAAAAGGGAATAAAAAGAGTATAAATCTTGTAATATACAATGAGAATTTTTTTTCATGCTTGCAAATTTGTGATGTCTCTAAGAAAAAAAGAGAATGTTTGTCTCTTAGTGACTTATTAAGAAATAAAAAATTGTAATTGCTTATCGCCCATCTTGAGGAGGAGAGAGAGAGAGACAGAGAGAGCCATCATCCAATGGCACAAAAACAAGGATCAGGCCTTGTCCACAGAACTGAGCTATGGAAGAATTTACCTCAGAAGGAGTCTATCTTGAATCCTACTCAAACACTGGAATAATTAAAGAAAAGAGGCCTCACTAACAGAAGAAAATGATGCACTGCTAATATCTGAACATTACTTAATACTGAGTAGACACTACAGAAATTTTGTTGAAAACTCCTTTTCATAGCTATCTGTCTTATAGAGTCCTATGGCCTCACTCACTGAAGGAACTTTCAGGAAAAGGGGAATCTCCTTGATATCTGCCACAACTTCACCTAAAATATAGACATATAAGCCCAAGATTTAACTATTTGTTTAATGTCTTTTTTCCCCTATCAGACTCTAAGTTCCATAAGAACATGTCTTTCTTGTTCACTAAGATTTGGCATATACTAGGCACTCAATAAGTGTTTGTCCGTTTTATTAACTGGCACTTTGAAAGTCAGAGAAATCTTTCAGATACTGAACTAAATTCCGAAGAGTGAATGAGAGTTAGAAATGGAAACATAAGTGGAGAAGGTGTTCCAGGCACAAGAATTATTATGAGAGACACAGAGGATCAAAACAACACAATGGCAGTGGTAACTACCACCACTTTGATATTGGTACTTACAGAAACTAAAGTGGAGAGCAGGAGGCTGGAAAGATAGCATCTAAGACAAAGAGGGACTGCTATGTTGGCTAAGGTACTGGGACTTATCTTTATAGGTGATGGGGGATACAGTCGGCTGCACAATGACCCTCTAGAAAGGTGCCCATGTTCTAATCCCTAGAACCTGTAGATATGCTACTTTACATGGCAACAGGGACTTTGCAGATGATTAAATTAAGGATCTTAAAATCAGGAGATTATCTAAGATAATCCAGGAGTGCCCAATACAAACACAGAGTTCTTATAAAAAAGGAGGCAAGAAAATCAGAGTTAGAAATAGGAGACATCAGAAGCAAGAAGTTGGAGTGATAGGGAAAAGGATTCACAGGTCAAGAAGTGCGGATGGCCACTATAAGCTGACTAAAGCAAGGAAACATATTTCCCCCTAGAGCTTCCAGAAGCAACTAGCTCTGCTAAACCTTGATTTTAGCCCAGTGAGGTTGATTTTGGATTCCTGACTGCCAGAAATGTATGTAGTTTTTTGTTTTTGTTTTTGTTTTTTTTAGGGCTGCACTTGTGGCATATGAACGTTCCTAGACTAGGGGCCAAATCAGAGCTGCAGCTGCCAGCCTACACCACAGCCACAGCAATGCCAGATCCAAGCTGCATCAGTGTAGCTCACGGCAGTGCCAGATCATTAACCCACTGAGTGATGCCAGGGATCGAACCTGCATCCTCATGGATACTAGTCAGGTTCTTAACCCACTGAGCCACAATGGGAACTCCCAAATTTATGGAATTTTAAGCCACTAAATTTGTGCTTGTTTTGTTACAGCAGCAATAAGAAAGTAATACAGGGAGCTACTGAAGAATTTTAACCAAGGGAGCAACACGATTATATTGCACTTTCTAAGTAGATCATTTTTAGTAAAATGTGCAAACCGTGTAACATATATCTAAGAGAATTTGAACTAGAACAACAACAGTAGAACTATGAAGAAGAGAAATATTTAGGAGGAGAAGTTAGTGAAACTGGCAACTGGATGTGAGGACTGAAGAAAGTATCAAGGGTAATTCTCAGTTTCTGACTAGGGGGTGACTAGGTGAGGTGGAATATCACTAACTTTCAGACATGCTCTCTTAGAGTACTGACAATAAAAACAAAAATACACAAATGGGACCTAATTAAACTTAAAGGTTTCTGCACAGTAAAGGAAACCCTAAACAAAACGAAAAGACAACCCAACCCACAGAATGGGAGAAAATTTTTGCAAGTGAATGGACTGACAAGGGATTAATCTCCAAAATTTACAAATACCTTCTGCAGCTCCATACCAAAAAACAAACAACCCCATCAAAAAATGGGCAGGGAGTTCCCATCGTGGCGCAGTGGTTAACGAATCTGACTAGGAACCATGAGGTTTCGGGTTCGGTCCCTGCCCTTGCTCAGTGGGTTAACGATCCAGCGTTGCCGTGAGCTGTGGTGTAGGTTGCAGACGCAGCTCGGATCCCACGTTGCTGTGGCTCTGGCGTAGGTCGGTGGCTACAGCTCCGATTCAACCCCTAGCCTGGGAACCTCCATATGCCGCGGGAGCGGCCCAAGAAATAGCAACAACAACAACAACAATAACAACAACAAAAAAGACCAAAAAAAATGGGCGGAAGATCTAAACAGACAGTTCTCCAAAGAAGACATACAGATGGCCAAAAAACGCATGAAAAGATGTTCAACAGCACTCATTCTTAGAGAAATGCAAGTCAAAAACCACGATGAGGTACCACCTTACACCACCCAGAATGGCCGTCATCCAAAAGTCTACAAACAGTAAGTGCTTGGAGAGGGTGTGGAGAAAAAGGAACCCTAGTACACTGTTGGTGGGATTGTCAATGGGTGCAACCACTGTGGAAAGCAGTATGGAGATTCCTCAGAAAACTGAAAATAGAACTACCATTTGATCCAGCAATCCCACTCCTGAGCATCTATCCAGAGAAAACCATGACTCACAAAGACACATGTACTCCGATGTTCACTGCAGCACTATTTGCAGTAGCCAAGACATGGAAACAACCTAAATGTCCATCGACAGAGGAGTGGATCAAGAAGATGTGGTACATATACACAATGGAATATGACTCAGCCATTGAAAGGAACGAAATACTGGCATTTTTGGCAACATGGATGGACCTAGAAACTATCATGCTAAGTGAAGTCAGCTATACAATGAGACACCAACATCAAGTGCTTTCACTGACATGTGGAATCTGAAAAAAGGACAGACGGAACTTCTTTGCAGAACAGATGCTGACTCACAGACATTGAAAAACTTATGGTCTCCAGAGGAGACAGTTTGGGGGGTGGGGGATGTGCTTGGGTTATGGGATGGAAATCCCGTGAAATTGGATTGTTATGATCATTATACAACTACAGATGTGATAAATTCATTTGAGAAATTAAAAAAAAAACCTTTCAGATATGCTGCCCTTTGAGGTTCAGTAGGATAATCCATATACATGTGACTCTGGCTAGCAGTGGAATAATCTGTATGGGACATCTAGGGACAAGTTCGGCCTAGAGATTCAGATCCTAGAATCATCAGCACATAGATGGAAATTGAAAACATTAAAGTGGATGAGGTTGCCCACAAAGAACATTTAGAATGAAAAGAACAACTGAATCATAAAGGAAACTCTGAGAAAAATTAATGTGTAAGGATTGTGCCCCGAAGTAGGCCCACCTCTTGGTCTGTCTGCGCAGATCTTGAAGCAGCCTTGTGATCCAACTCCAACCCTACACAGCTACAACTCTGGGGCAGTTCTGCCAACCTAGGAACTCAGCAGGAAGCCCACCCACCTGTGCCAACAAAGGCAAGCCTGCAGGGCACAGTCACAGCTGTGATCCCTAAAGCAGCCTTATGATGCAGTCCCAACCTCTCTCAGCTGCAGTCCAGAGCCAATCCTGCCCATGCAGGGATTTGCCCAATTATGTGTCAGGGGCCCTCCCAAGGACCCAATGGCAGCCACACTCTAGATTTCTAGTCATAATTAGAAAGTCATTCTGGGAGTTCCCATCGTGGCGCAGTGGTTAACGAATCCAACAAGGAACCATGAGGTTGCGGGTTCGATCCCCGCCCTTGCTCAGCGGGTTAACGATCCAGCATTGCCGTGAGCTGTGGTGTAGGTTGCAGACGATGCTCAGATGCCATGTTGCTGTGGCTCTGGCATAGGCCGGCGGCTACAGCTCTGATTGGACCCCTAGCCTGGGAACCTCCACATGCCGCAGGAGCGGCCCAAGAAATGGCAAAAAGACAAAAAAAAAAAAGCAAGAAAGAAAGAAAGTCATTCTTACTCCAAAGTTATAAAGAAATTTCATGTTTTATTTGCATTTTTGGCTTCATTTTTTTATACCTTTGATTTGCTTGGAATTTATCCTACTGTGGTATGAAGTGTATATCAAAATTCACCTCTTTTTAGATTGGCTCTAAATGCCTTTTTAGAGTTGGCATCTTGATAAACCGGCAGAGCTGCCCCAGAGTTGTGGCTGTGTAGGGTTAGAGTTGGATCACAGGGCTGCTTCAAGATCTGCAGACAGACCAAGAGCTGTGCCTACTTCAAGGGGCACAATCCTTTTACATTTAATTTTTCTCAGAGCTTCCTTCATGGCCCACTTGCTCTTTTCATTTACTTTTCTAGTTGTCCCAACACCATTTGAATAGTCCATCTTTTCCCTCACTGATTTGAAATATCAACTTATCATCTGCTAAATTCCAACATGTAAACTGGCTAATTTCTGGACATTCCATTCTATTCCATTTGTCCATTTGCCTCTTTCAAATACCATTATCACTTTTAAAATTGGTAATGCTTTTAATATGTGGTAGTGTTAGCCTTTCCTCATTGATCTTCTCTATTAGAATTTCCTGGCTATTTCCATTCTTTCATTTGTCATATGAACTTTAGAATAAAGTTTGCCATTTCAGGGGAAAAAGTATCTTATACCAGGATCACGTGAAATGTATAATTTAACTTGAGAACCAACTTTATTATTCTCTAATACCATGGAAAATGTTTGCATTTATTCAACTCTTTTGCTATCTTTCAGAAGAGTTTTAGTTTTCTTTGTAAGCATCTTGCTGAATTCTCGGGTATTCTACCCTTTCAGTGCTATTTTAAATGAGGTCTTACCTTCCAACTGGTTGATATAGAAATAGTGCTACTCGGGAGTTCCCGTAGTGGCGCAGTGGTTAACGAATCCGACTAGGAACCATGAGGTTGCGGGTTCGGTCCCTGCCCTTGCTCAGTGGGTTGATGATCCGGCATTGCCGTGAGCTGTGGTGTAGGTTGCAGACGTGGCTCGGATCCCGCGTTGCTGTGGCTCTGGCGTAGGCCGGTGGCTACAGCTCCGATTGAACCCCTAGCCTGGGAACCTCCATATGCCACGGCAGCGGCCCAAAGAAATAGCAACAACAACAACAACAGACAAAAAAAAAAAAGAAAGAAAAAGAAATAGTGCTACTGATGCCCTGTATTAATTTTGTATGCTACTATTTTATGGAATTGACATACTGAATGTCTTATTGTTTCACATAGCTTTTTTTTCTTTTTGTCTTTTTTTAGGGCCCCACCGACAGCACATGGAGGTTCCCAGGCTAGGGGTCTAATCGGAGCTGTAGCCGCTGGCCTACGCCACAGCCACAGCAACGCCAGATCCGAGCTGCGTCTGTGACCCACACCACAGCTCACGGCAACGCCGGACCCTTGACCCACTGAGCAAGACCAGGGATTGAACCTGCAGCCACATGGTTCCTAGTCAGATTGGTTTCCGCTGCGCCACGATGGGAACTCCTGTCGTGGCTTTTTTTTATTGATTCTCTCACAGTTTCCAACTATGAAATCACAGCATATCTACAGATAGTTTTATCTCCTTTATCATTTATATGTCTCTATAATGTATTTGCTTTTCTAATTGCATTGGCTAGTTCTTCCAGCACACTGTAAAATAACAGTGATGGTGACGGGTTCTGGTTTCTGATTTAGTAGAAATGCTAAAATGCATGATGCTAATATTTAAGCTGAGATTAATTTATTGTATTAGTGCTGTTTCCACTATTCCTATCTTATTCCTCTTGTTCATGAAAAATTATTGATTTTCTGATACCGACCTTTCCTAGTATTCCTGGACTAGACCCCACTCAGTCATAATGTTTTCGTTGTTTCAAGGGGCTCTTGGATTCTATTTCTGAATATTTTTCATTTATTCATTTTCATTAATAGTCCTAAGTAAGAGTGATATGTGTTCTTCTATTCTAGTGCATGCTATCTTTGTCAAGTTGTATCAACCACTATGTTCTCTTCTTTTTGCTTGCTCTGGAACAGTTTAAATAGCACTGGAAGGGTATGTCCTTTGTGAAATCATTGTAACCACATTTTCTTTATTGAAAAAATATAGTAAGTTTTGTGAATTTTATGAGCCCCTGAAAAAAGAGTATATTCTTTATGATTAATATTTAGAGTTACCCTCCAGCTACTGGTAACAATCATTGTACTTTCTGTCTCTGTGAATTTGACTACTCTAAGTACCTGATAATAGTAGACTCAGACACTAGTCATCCTTTTGTGACTGGCTTATTTCAAATCTCTCTCTTAAAATTTTTATTATTTTTTGGGGAGTTCCCGTCGTGGCACAGTGGTTAACGAATCCAACTAGGAACCATGAGGTTGCGGGTTCGGTCCCTGCCCTTGCTCAGTGGGTTGACGATCCGGCGTTGCCGTGAGCTGTGGCGTAGGTTGCAGACGCGGCTCGGATCCCGCATTGCTGTGGCTCTGGCGTAGGCCGGTGGCTACAGCTCCCGATTAGACCCCTAGCCTGGGAACCTCCATATGCCGCAGGAGCGGCCCAAGAAATAGCAACAACAACAACAATAACAAAAAGACAAAAAAAAATATTATTTTTAATTTTTATTACCTTTACTGAGATTAATTTATACACTATAAAGTTCTCTTGTTTAAAATGTGCAATTCACTGAATTTTTAGTATCATTACAGAGTTATGCATCTTAATCTATTTATTTTAAACATTTTCATTACACCCAAAAAGAAATCTGTACCCCCTGGCAATCTCAGCCCAACCTGGGGCCCTTCATCCTACACATTTCCCCTCAGCCTTAGACAACTAATAATCTTTTTTATTTCCCCCTGTCTCTATAGATTTGTCTGTTCCGAACATTTCATATAAATTGTGTCATACAGTATGTGGTCTTTTGTGACTGGCTTCTTTTACTTAACATAATGATTTGAGGTTCATTTAAGTTGTAGCATGTGTCAATACTTCCTTTTTATTGCCAATTAATGTTCCATTGGATATGTTTTATTCATTTATCTGTGTATGGACATTTAACTTCATTCCACTTTGGGGTTATTCTGAGTAAAGCTACTGTGAATATGCATATATAAGTTTTTGTGTGCATATATGCTTTCATTCTCCTGAGTAGATTATTGGGCACCTTTGGTTTAACTCTTTGTGAAGCTGCCAAACTGTTTACCAAAATGGCTGCACCAGGAGTTCCCACTGTGGTACAATGAGATCCACAGCATCTCTGCAGTGCCAGAACAGCAGGTTCGATCCCCAGCCCCACACGGTGGGTTAAAAGATCCAGTGTTGCCACAGCTGCAGCAAAGGTCGCAACTGTGTATACGTTGCAACTGCTCAGATCTGATTCCTGGCCCAGGAATTTCATATGCCACGGCATGGCCAAAAAAGAAAAAAAAAAAATGGCTGTACCATTTTACACTCCCATTAGCAAGGAAAGGGGATTCCAATTTTTCTACATCCTCACTCGTATTATCTGTCTTTTCGATTACAAACATTCCAGTGGGTGTGAAGTGACACTTCACTGTGATTTTAATTTGCATTTCCCTAATAGGTAAAAATGTTGAGCATTTTTTCTGGTCATTTGTATATCTTCCTTGAAGAAATTAAACCCAAATTTCTTGGGTTTAAGACTTAGGGTTGCAAGATTTCCTTATATATACTTGATACCAATCCCTTATCAGGTACGTGATATGAAAATATTTTCTCCCATTCTGTGAGCTGTCTTTTCACATTCTTGATGGTGCTCTTTGAAGTACAAAAACTCTTAATTCTGGAGTTTTTCAATCCATGAAGATGGGAAATCTTTCCATTTATTTAGATCTTCTTTCATTTATTTCAATAATGTTTCATAGTTTTCAGAATACCTATTACATTTCTTCTGTTAAAATTATTCCTGTTTTATCTTTTTTGATGCTATTATAAGAGGAAATGTTTTTTAATTTCATTTTCAGATTATTGCTAATATATTGAAATACAATTGATTTTTATATTTATCATGTATCCTGTAACCATGCTGAAATTGTTTATTAGCTCTAATAGGTCTTTAGCAAGTTTCTTGGGTATTTCTACATTCAATATCATGACATGAGCAAACATAGTTTTACTTCTTTCTTTCCTGTCTGGGTGCCTTTAATTTCTTTTTTTTTTTTTTTTTTGTCTAACTACCTGCTATGGACTGAATATTAGTGATCTCCCCACCCCTGCCTACAATCTCTATGTTGAACTCCTAACTTCCATAATGATGGTAGTAGGAGATGGGACATTTGAGGGGTGGTTAGGTCATAAAGATGGAGCCCTCATGAATTGGATTAGTGCCCTTAGGAATGAGGCCTGAGAGAGATCCCTCGCACCTTCTGCCATGTGAAGACCAGCAAAAAAACTGCTATCTACAGAAAGTGGGCTCTCACCAGACATGGAACTGCCAGTGCCTTGATCTTGAACTTAGCCTCCAGAACTATGAGAAATTAATTTCTGTTGTTTATAAGCCATCTAGTCTATGATATTTTATACTAGCATCCTGAATGGACAGAAATATTGCCCCTAGCTGGAACATCTAGTACAGTGTTGAATAGAAGTGGTGAGAGTGACATCTCTGTCATGTTCCTGATCTTAGAGGGAAAAGCATTCACTCTTTTTTTTGTTGTTGTTGTTGTTGTTGCTGCTGCTATTTCTTGGGCCGCTCCCGCGGCATATGGAGGTTCCCAGGCTAGGGGTTCAATCGGAGCTGTAGCCACCGGCCTACGCCAGAGCCACAGCAACGCGGGATCCGAGCCGCGTCTGCAACCTACACCACAGCTCACGGCAACACCGGATCGTTAACCCACTGAGCAAGGGCAGGGACCGAACCCGAAACCTCATGGTTCCTAGTCGGATTTGTTAACCACTGCGCCACGACAGGAACTCCTTTTTGTTGTTGTTGTTGTTGTTGTTGTTGTTGTTGTTGTTGTGCCAGGCATTCACTCTTTTACCATTAAGTATGACACTAGCCATAGGTTTCCATAAATGTTTTTTATTAAGTTGAGGATCTTCTGTTTATAGTTTGTTAAGCATTTTTATACTGATAAGAACTGGACTTTATCAAATGCTTTTCCGAATTTTTTTCTTCAATGATCAAGTGATTTTTGTCTTTTTTTAAAAAATTAATGTGGCACATTACATTAATTGATTTTCAAATGTTAAACCACCTTTGCATTCATGGGATAAGTCCCATTTGGTATGTATAACTCTTCCTATATATTAATAGAATGAGTTCACTTGTATTTTGTTAAGAATAAATTTTGCATCTACATTCTTAAGGGATTGAACCATAATTTTCTTTTCTTGCAATGTCTTCAGTTTTGGTATAGGGTTAAAACTTGCCTTAGAGGATGAGTTTGGAAGTGTCCCCTCATCTTCTGCTTTCTGGAACAGTTTGCAAACAGAATTCTAACTTGCCTCATATTAAAAGAAGAACCCCCATTTTGTTTATGTTTGAATTGTCTGGTATACTCTTGCCCATTCTTTTATTTTCAATCATTTTATTTTATTTTTCTACTTTTTAGGGCCACGCCAGGCTAGGGGTCCAATCAGAACCACAGCTGCCTGCCTACCCACAGTCACAGCAATGCCAGATCCAAGCCGCATCTGCGACCTACACCAAAGCTCACAGCAACACCGGATTCTTAACCCCCTGAATGAGGCCAGGGATAAAACCTGCATCCTATTGGATACTAGTTGGGTTCATTACCATTGAGCCACAAGAGGAACTCCACAATTTATTTATTTATTTATTTATTTATTTTTGCCATTTCTTGGGCCGCTCCCACAGCATATGGAGGTTCCCAGGCTAGGGGTCGAATCGGAGCTGTAGCCACCAGCCTACACCAGAGCCACAGCAACGTGGGATCCGAGCCACGTCTGCAACCTACACCACAGCTCACAGCAACGCCGGATCCTTAACCCACTGAGCAAGGACAGGGATCGAACCCGCAACCTCATGGTTCCTAGTCAGATTCGTTAACCACTGAGCCATGACGGGAACTCCGACACAATTTATTTTAAAAATACAACTTGAAGTTCCCATTGTGGCTCAGTGGTAATGACCCCGACAAGTATCCATGAAGACATGAGTTTGATCCCTGGCCCTGCTCAGTGGGTTAAAGACCCAGGCATTGCCTTGAGCTGCAGTGTAGGTCACAGACAGGGCTAAGGTCTGGGATTGCTGTGTCTATGGCATAGGCAAGCAGCTGTGGCTTCCATTCAACCCCTATCCTGGGAACTTCCATATGCCATAGGTGCGGCCCTAAAAAAAGTAAATAAAAAAAATACAACTTATAAGAATATAATCAGGTTTTGTTTTGTGATCCCAATAACCACTTTTGTTAATGGCCAAGTGAAGGTTTAAAGCCATTTTGAATAAATTACTTGAGCATTCATATTTGGCAGAGATCTTCCAGATAGCATTGAATGTCACATAAAACACTGACTTGAGGACTCCTAATTACTCATGTATACCTTTCTGCCATAGACCTGAATGAGCCACACAAATATGGAAGTGAGCCCAGCGAAACCTGAGGCTGAGGAAATTTACAAAGTTGAACAAGCTTTTGAGCTAGGTAGGAACAAATAGGGGGAAAGGAAGAGTAGGGCATTTATATTTGTGGTAATCCTCCTATGTGTCAGAAGCATCACCTCATTGACTCACTTGATATTTCTAACAATCTTCCCAAGTAATAATTTCCATTCCTGTTTCACATACGAGAAAACCAAGGTCTACCACTTTTCTACCACTCTAAGCAGGGTTGTCAGACCACCAGCGTCAGCATCACCTGGGAGGTTGTCGGAAATGCAGAACCTCAGGCTTCACCCTAGACCTACCGAAGCACAATCTGCATTTTAATAGAATGAGTTCTATTCACAGCTAGTTTTTACACATGCTAAATTTTAAGAATCACTGGTGATTTTCTCAAGGCCAAAATATGTAAATAGCAGAACCTGACTCCAAAACCTGTGATCCTTGCTCTGCAGCAGCAACAGAGTTAAGTCACCGATAGTCACAGATTAAACTCCTAGCTTTATCTGAGTAGAAAAGATCAAGTCATAACATCAGGCATCACTTTTCTCATCTGCCGAAGAGTTAATTACCATCATAAAACTGATTCTTGTCTCTCAGAATAAATAAGGTGCTTTGAACAGCTAGAACACAAATAAATTCTAAGGCAATAAAAGTTTGTCATATTGAACACTGTTTGAAATTTCAAAGTCACCTTAAGCCCCAAATCCTTTATTATATAAGATTTATATTTTTTGCAATGAGATCTAAGCTTATTTCTGAGTGATGCTAATAGCTCTCTACACACTGTATGTCCATCCATGCTTCTAAGTCCATTCAGATTAGAAAAAGAATCCCACTGCACAAACCACTCAATTCAAATGTGGAAAATAAAGGAAAGCCTTACCTGGAATGTCATAATTCTTCTTCTAGACCTGGGCCTAGGCCTTTATGTGAATGAAAGAAAACAGATTCAACTCAAATTCTCAATGAAAGTTCAATTCTTATAAATCTGTCTTTCTCTTTACCTTGTTTTTCAGACTATTCTTCACTGACTTTTGTTTTTTAATTTCAGAAGAAATATTGTTTACATTTGTTTTTATTTTGCTAGGGGGAAAAAAAGTTGATGCACTTTGGATCTAGCCCCGGTGCTCAGAGATGGGCCAGCTTGTTCTGCTCTGTGGTCTTAAAAGAGCTCTTTAAAGAATAAAGCCATAAAACAATTCAGTATCATAACTGCTCCCAATGAGACTGGATCATCTGCCTCAGAGAACATTGCATACTGTACTCTACTTGCTTCCTTTGGAATTTTAGAACTGAGGACCACTTCAGAATAAGTTTCTTAAATAATTAACGCAGCTCCATTTGTTCAGTTGCAAAAATTAGCTTCAATCTTTGGTTATTTAATTCTCTCAGTAAAATGTAGCTGTTTTTAAAGCACTGGTTTTATGAGGACACATTGTATTCACTGATGGTATGGGGTCCTTTGCAACTTTTCCCAGCTGGCAAACTCTCTATAATGACATCCTAAGGATGAGACAATTAGAAAGAAAGATCACATCTCAGGATTTACATGGCAAATAAATAAATCCTTTAGCTTAGTAATTGCCCCAGGCCAAGATGCTTTTTTTGGATGGTTGTGAGTGAATTGAGATGGGTGGAGAAGCAAGTAAATATGAGTAAGATATAAAATATTTAAGAGCTCTTAAATAAAACATATCTGGGCTTTAACACTACAGTCACTAACTATTGCGCTTTGCACAAGTCCTAGTATCTACTTAAGCCTCAATTTTCTCTTCTGTAAAATGGGACTGATATGTATCTTACAGGGTTGTTGTGAGAATTTAGTGAGTTAATAGATATAAAGCATGTGGCATGTAACAGATGGTGATTATTATTGTAAGCCAATAAAAATGCCTTCTGAAAAAGAAAAGGTGAAGTTTAAAGACAAAACAAAAATGGAGAGCCAGAACAGAAGCACCTCCTCTTTGGAATAAGACTTCTCCTCTCCATTACTGCTAAACCACAGACCACTCCTTTCCCTGACAGACTGCAGGACACCTGGAAAGTTAAGGAGAAGCATGACTGCTGTGGAGAGGAGGCCTGCCTGAACCAAACCTGATGCCCTCTCTGGGGCACCACAGAAGAACCTGAAGTACCAGCTCTTAGCAAGTCACATAGCTTATCACCTCACCTCCTACTCTCTCGGTCATGATGACTCAATACTAGGGCCTGGTTTAGGCCAGAGCACTGAGGCCACAGCCTGTCAGAACATGGCCAAGAACACAGGACATCACTTTCCCTACCCAAACCTGTACATCAAAAGGAAAGAACCATTTTTCATTCATGCTCCAAAAGGGGGTATGGGAGGGAGCCAAAGTGGCAAACAAAAAGAGGCCGAAAATGGTGTACAGACTGTAGCAAACTACCGCCCCACACCCTAAATTGTCAGCCCTGGTTATTCTCTGAGGAAAAGAGGGAGGATACTAAATGATCATCTATGAATAATCTGGGCCATGCACTCTCCCATAGACCCCTTCCTTCATTTCTCGCCACACCTCTATAGGCAAGGTAGGTATTGAGCCTTCGTACAGAAAAACAAAGGCTCAGAGAGACTACCAATCTGTCCAAAGTCACACAGCTAATCAGAGTCACACCAGAGCCTGGAGCACAGGACTGTGTGACATATTACAAACCAGTCAGCATATAATGCTGTATTTGGTTTCTGGGATGTCTTTATTTTTGTGAGTTTGAGGTTCTGTTTGTTTGGTCAGTTGGTTTCTTTTCTTTAGTTCTTATTCCTCCCAGAGCATTGTTAACTTAAACTATAGGTATAATCCAACCCATTTGTCTCTAAAGACTGGATAAGATACTTTAATTGACCCTAACACCAAATCTTCCCTGGAAAGTCTTTAGATTTAAATAATCATTTCTTTCTTACTGTAGGGAATTTAAAGAATACAACAGAGTAGAAATTCTCACCCTGTTGAGTGTTTTTCTACATGTGCCTGTTGTCTCTCTGAAATAATTGACTATTATCTCCTTGGTGCATTTGTACAATATGAATCCAAGAATTGAGCAGTTTTTAGAACATATTACCAGGACTTCACAGGCAGGAGCAACAGGAAAGGCTGAAAAGCATCTCAAAAAGTTGTTATGTATGTTTCCATTTAACTTTCTTCCACCCTTGTTTATGAAATTTTTAATTTTTAATTTTTTGCCATATATTAGGGGATAAACTTCTATGCCTCTTTAAAGGCTCTCAGCATTTCATGTGGGCTGAATTATAAAAATAGGAGATGCAGGTTGCAATCAAATATTGTTTGTTTTGTTGAGCTAGCTGAAGGGTTATATGACTCCCATCTGCTAAGGGTATCAGTTTTATTGAGGTTTAGCTTTGTGCTTCTAATGGTTTTAAACAACATACTGCTCCACTAGAAATAACAGGACATTAACAAACATAGTTTCTGTGGTTGGTTTGTTCTTTTTCCCAGTGGAGATGGTCTTCATCCTGGAAAGATATATCAACACTCACATAAATAGACAGTACTAAGCAAAACTCAATGTGGTCCATCCATTCCTTTCATTCATTCCCTTCTACCAATTATCATCCTATGTGCCCATCATTCTTCTGGTCATATTGGTTTCTCTTAATTCTTCAACATCCTCTTCAAATATCCAAGAGTTTTTCAAGATTCATTTCCTCAATAACCTTTGTATCCATTCCTTGATGAAACCAGCCTTTCTCATACATTCAATTATCAACTCTATATAAACAGTATTTACCATATCAGATCTTTATGGTGGACAGATGAAGGGAGGAAAAAGAAATAACGGGAAGGAGGAAGAGAGCAGGGAGATAACGTACTCTTAAAATATTTCTCCTCAGCTTCTCACCCAAGTTCCAGATACCCTTTTCCAACCCCAAGCTGAACATGCCACCTGAAGAACCCCCACACACCTCAAACATTCAAATGGATGTTGGAACTACCTTTTTAAAAAAAATTATCACTTAAGAGGCAATATTGTTTCCAAGGAAAGTGGATTCTTCTTTACCTAATCCCATTGTTAATCTTGCCTTTAATGTTTGCATTTCATTATGGTATTATATTGTTATTGAAAATATACATTTATAATTCATATTAGTCTTATTTAACCTATTATTACAGTATAAACTTTTTGAGTCAATTCTATTGCAGCAGACATCATCTGATGTTATGTCTATAGCATCATTTATACCTACTGCTACGACTCACACTAGTAATAAAGTTTTTGCATCAGTAGTGGTATATGTGTATGTATATCCATGTAAGTATGTATGCATATGTAAATATATAGTTCTCTGTTCATATATATACACGAACCACACAGAGATAATTAGTTTAATAATCGCATAAAATTTTCTTTCAAGTTTTTAATATTTATTTCCAATTTCCTCTGCTGTCAGATCTTGTCTCAATTTTTTTTTCTTGCTTTTTAGGGCTGCACATGCAGCTTATGGAAGTTTCCAGGCTAGGGGTTGAACTGGAGCTACAGCTGCTGGCCTATGCCACAGCCACAGCAACACAGGATCCAGGCCACGTCTGTGACCTACACCAAAGCTCACGGCAATTCCGGATCCTTAACCCGCTAAGTAAGGCCAGTGATTGAACCCGAATCCTCATGGATACTAGTCAGATTCATTTCCGCTGTGCCACACAATGGGAACCCCCTTGTCTCAATATTAATGGTTAAGGACAGCTGACTGTAATCTTTCAAGGGGGATATTTTAAACTAGAAAACAAGTAGTGGGAGGTACTCTTCGTTGCCAGGTTGAAGTCTGTTCTTGTCCAACGGCCCAAGGAAAGATCACTCAAATTAACCTTATCTTTCTGATACTTCTCTTCAATCCCTAGATGCACTGAATCCACCCAATCAGCATTAATAAAGCAGCTACTACTTCTGGTTATTTATTGAAGTAAAACAATTCACAATAGGATTTGGAGTCACAGGACCTGTGTTTGAATTCAGTTCTGTCCCTACTGAATAACCAAGAGCAATTCAATCTTACTCATAGCCCTTTTTTGCTTATTTCCTTTTACAGTTCTCTCATTGCTCAATTCTCTTTGCTCAATTCTCATTGCTCCTCTCTTATAATTCTTTTGTTTATAGTTCTTGAATACACCAAGAAACATACCATTCTCTAGGACTTTATACTTACTGTTTCCTTTCCCTGGAATATTCTTCCTCTGGAATCCTTCACTCAAATGGCCTCTCATCAGAGATTTTTCCTGACCATTCTATATTAAGTAACATTCATACACACTTCCCATATTTCCTTGGCCCTTTCAACCTGCTTAACTTCTTGGATAAAACTAACATTAATCTATATTTACTTGTTTATTCTCTGTCTCTCTCCCTAGAATATAAACTCTATGAGAATGGGGTCTTTGTTTGGTTCACTACATATCCCCAATGCCTGTTGCAGAGCAGGACATTAATAAATACTTGCTGAAAAAAAAAAAAAAGGGCGGGGGGAGTTCCCATCATGGCGCAATGGTTGACAAATCCGACTAGGAACCATGAGGTTGTGGGTTCGGTCCCTGCCCTTGCTCAGTGGGTTAACGATCCGGCGTTGCCGTGAGCTGTGGTGAAGGTTGCAGACGCGGCTCGGATCCTGCGTTGCTGTGGCTCTGGCATAGGCTGGTGGCTACAGCTCCGATTAGACCCCTAGCCTGGGAACCTCCATATGCCACGGGAGCGGCCCAAGAAATAGCAAAAAGACAAAAATAAATAAATAAATAAATACTTGCTGAATGAACATACTGAATTAGTAAATAATAATATATTTCCTATTTAGGTAATAGAGCTGTAAAAATCAATGGTTATGTGAAAGCTCTTTGTAGAGTGCTACACAAATGAGCTGCTCTTCCTACAATGAAGATATTATTAAATGATATTTTCACAGCCATGGATGGTTTTCACAAAGGCAAATAAAGAAGGCCAACTCAAATGATTAAGAAGAAATTAGCCATACCTCTCATACTTAAGCTCTAATATAGAAGCACCGATTAAGACATAATAAAAGCCAATCACACCTAATTTTTTAGAACATGTTTTCCTCATATCAAAAACTAGTTAATCAGCAAGCTAGTTTTTAGGTCTTAGAAAGTTAAATGTTTCAAAATTATTTGTTTCCTATTTCAGAGTAACTACAAATCAGAATAGCATTCAAGTCAATTACATCTCAAAATATGAAGACAAAATTGTTTACATAATTACTAGATTTGAAGAGCCAGAACTCACGCCAATTTAACCTTTTTTTTTTTTTTTTTTGGCTGTTCCTGCAGCATGTGGAAGTTCCCAGGCCAGGGACTGAACCCACACCACAGAAGCAACCCGAGATGCTACAGTGACAATGCTGGATTCTTACACCACTGACCCACAAGGGAACTCCCAATTTAACTCCTTATACTAGCATGTAATCTCTACTACCCCTGTTCTCACTTTAAATAATTTACAGAAGCATGAAAATTCTTAAAAACATAATTTTCTATTAGGGGAATTAAAACCTTACCTCTTGATTTATTTTAGCTACTTATTGATTCCAGTCTTGTGCCAAGTAATTGGATGATCTAAGAATACCTTGCCTTTTTGAGAATAAAAACTATTTTTCATTTCCTCTGGAAACTTTTTCACATTTTGAAATCATTGGCTGGGAAAAGAAGAAATTAATGATGAGACAGAAGTCACTCCCATGTCTTATGCTACCAGAATTTGTTATCGGAATATTAAAACTTAAGAACAGCTGGCCTTCCCTCATGGCGCAGTGAGTTAAGGATCAGGCATTGTCACTGTAGTAGTTCAAGTCACTGCTGCAGTGCAGGTTCAATCTCTGGCCCGAGATTTGCACATGCTGCAGGTATAGCCAAAAAAACAAAAAAACAAAAAAAAACAGTTGAATGAAGTATGTCTTTATTTATTTATTTATTTTCCTTTTGTGTGTATGAAGTTTTATCGCATAACAAAGAAAACAAAATAGGTGAAATCTTTTATAAGGTGAAATCTTCTTATAAAAAAATTCCAGTGAGCTACATGGAAACATTGCTCTATGTCTATAAATTTCCAGCTGTTAGATTTTGGTTTTGTCTTAAAAATGACTCTTAGAAAAAAATGCTGACAAGAGCATATGCTTGTGTCATTTGCATTGAAAGGAAAATAAGAATAGTTGAGTGAATATGAAGCGTAATCTTTTAATTTTAATAAAGCAAAGTCTCTAGGATTATTAAAGCCAAAAGAATACATGTAAGTTTATAAGTCCATGAACATTTTTAACACATTTTTATTTATTAATAGAGGACTACTAAGAGTTTGTGATAGCTTATAGATAGATGACAGACAGATATCCAACTATGCGTTCTTGTATAAACTGTAAAGTTGGGTGAATATGAGTAACTTGAAAAAGTTACAAATAAACTGAATAAAACTAATAGTGAAATGTTAAATAGTTATCAATTGAGTTCTGCTTCCAGTTCTATGGTACCAATGGGAAGGTCAGAAAAATTACTCTTTGTGCTGCATATTGTTTTAAAAAGCTGGAATATACACAATTTACAGCTGACCTGAAAGAAGAGTGAGAGAATACTGAAAAGGAAGAAATAACAATACTGTGAGGTAGCCCTAGAATCAAACTTATCCTGCAAAAACGGTAGAAGAGCCTTCCAATGTCAGGCCTGAAATACAAAGTTTCTAAGTCATCATTCCTACCTTTGATAAAGTCTTTCAAATGAGAAGTTTTAAACTAGGAGATAAGTAGTGGAGGTAGTCTTAGATGCCTATAGAGGTCATGTCTTGTCTTTTGCTCAAGAGAGTTTCATAAATGCAATGAAATTAGGACAGTCCAAAAAAAAAAGATATCATGCAAATTAACATTAGTTAAAAATACTGAGACTTATGAAAACAAAAACACAATATACTAAACTTACAGGATTCATCAAAAGTGGAGCTAAGTGGGAAGTTTAAAGCTATGACCAATTATATTAAAACATAAGAAAAAAACCTCTACTCAAACTACTTTACAACTTAGAAAACAAGAAGAAGAACAAACAAAATCCAAAGCTAGCAGAAGGAAGGAAATAACAAATTAGAGCAGATAAAGAAAACTGAGAATAGAAAACCAGCAGAGAAAATCAATAAGAACAAAAACTGTTTCTATAAAAAGGTCAACCAAACTGGCGAACATTTAACTTAAGATAAAAAGACTCAAATTACTAAAAACAAATTAAAGTGGGAACATTACTATCAATTCTACAACAATTAAGAGGATTATAGCTTTTGTTCAAGATGGTGATGTAAGAAGATCCTGAACTTACCTCCTCCCATGGACACACTGAATCTACAGCCACATACAGAACAATTTCCACCAGAAAAAAAGAAAAAAGCTGAGCAGCATCTCCACATCAGGCAAAGAAGAAAAAAAAAACCCACATTGAGCAGGTTGCTGATACCACCTGGAAAGGAATTTGGACACTGAACTGCTACCTTGATTTTTGAACACTGAACTGCTACCTGTAGACCAAAAGACAGCTCTAGATCACCTGGTGTCCAGTGGCACTTACACTGTGGTCCACAAGACTGTATGGATTTGCATACTTCAAAAGCTGTAGCATGCGTGTTTGGCTTCCAATCAGCCTGAATCTAGGCCCTGACTGACACAATTCCCTTTAGGACACTGACAAATCTAGGCACACCCTCAAATACTGGGAGCCACTAAAAATAAAATAGGTCATCAAACCTAATTCAATAACACTTAAAAAGATCATACACCACTTTCAAGCAAGCGAAATTTATTCCAAAAATGCAAAGATTGTTTAACCTGCACAAATCAATCAATGTGATACTGACAGTACTAGTCTTGAGATAAGACAAGTATGTCCTAGTCACAGAGCTTGTTGACAACTAAAACTAACAGTTATCACCATAAGCAAGAAAACAAGAACATATTAGTATAATCATGAGGTAATTCAAGTTTAAGAATTTTCATCCTGATTTCTTCCAAGGATATTATTCTTATCTACAGTGACAGTGAGTTTGAATTTTCTTGTCTAAGATTATTTCACAGAAGATTTGGGGCAGCTTTATCAAAAGAACTTGGAAATAGAAGTTTAATACCAGTGAATTGACCAAGTTATTGTGATATGGCTTTGAGCCTTCTGATAGCCACCTGGCAAATAGGAAAACTAAGGTGAATTACGTAATTCTCATTGTTAGGTAGGAGGAAGTACATTCTTTAAGGAAAAACAAAGCTATGACTTTTTGGAATGGACTCCCAAAAAAAGGCAATAAGAGCAAAAATAAACAAGTGGGACTATATCAAATTAAAAAGCTTTTGCACAGCAAAGGAAATCATCAACAAAATCAAAAGGCAACCTACTGAATGGGAGAAAATATTTGCAAATCACACATCTGGTAAGGGACTGATATCCAAAATATATAAAGAACCTATGCAACTCAATAGAAAACCAACAATCTGATTTAAAAATCAGCAGAAGAACT
Organism: Phacochoerus africanus; assembly: GCF_016906955.1. NCBI lineage: Eukaryota > Metazoa > Chordata > Mammalia > Artiodactyla > Suidae > Phacochoerus > Phacochoerus africanus. Next base: position 112,184,034 of record NC_062548.1, on the reverse strand, counting down.
GAAAGACATTTCTCCAAAGATACAAACGGCCAACAGACACATGAAAAGATGAATTATGAAGGAAATGCAATCAAAGCCACAGTCAGTTATTACTGTCTGAATGGCTATCATCAAAATAAGGGTTGGTGAGGATGTGGGGAGGAAGGAATATTTCTGTCCTATTGGGAATGTAAATTGATTCAGTCATTATGGAAAAGTGTATGGAGGTTCCTCAAGAAATTAAAAATAGAACTACCATATGATCCAGCAATTCCAGTTCTAGGTATATATCCAAAGGAAATGAAAACAGGATATTGAAAAAACATCACCAAGCCCATGTGTTTTGCAGCATTATTCACAATAGCCAAGACATGGAAACAACCTAAGTCTCCATCAGTGGATGAATGGATAAAGGAGATAGAGCATATATGGATAAAATGGAAATTATTCAGCCATGAGAAAGAAGTAAATCCCACCATTTGCAACAACATTAATGGACCTTGAGGGCATTATGCTAAGTGAAATAAATCAGACAGAAAGACAAATCATGTATGATACCACTTATATGTGGAATTTTAAAAAGCCAAACTCATAGAAACAAAGTAAATTGGTGGCTGACAGTGGCAGGGGTTTGGGGGAATTGGGCAGATGTTGGTCTAAGGGTACAAACTTGCAGTTAGAAGATGAGTGAGTTCCAGAGATCTAATAAACAGTATTGGATTACTTAGTCAATAATACTATACTATATACTTCGAAGTTGCTAAGAGATTAGATCTTAAATGTTACCACCACATACACGAAGATAACTATGTAATGTGATAAAGGTGTTAGTGAAAACTATAGTTATGGTGATAATCATACTGTAATATATAAGTGTATCAATTTAACATGATGTACACCTTAAACATATACAATATTATATGTCAACTATATCTCAATTTTTTTGAAAACAAATTCTGGATCAAGTCTTCCCCCATGTCTACTTCATTTGTCTCTTAATATTGTTAAATATACAAAATAAGCACATTCTACATTTCAGTAAGGCTCTTTTTTAAATTACTTAATGAATTTTATTACATTTATAGGTGTACAACAATCATTACAACCAAATTTTACAGCATTTCCATCCCAAACCCTCAGTGCATCCTCCCACCCCCCCCAACCTGTCTCCTTTGGAAACCATAAGTTTTTCAAAGTCTGAGTCAGTATCTGTTCTGCAAAGTTCATTGTGCCCTTTTTTTAGATTCCACATGTAAGTGATAGCATTTGATGTTGGTGTCTCATTGTATGGCTGACTTAACTTAGCGTGACAATTTCTAGGTCCATCCATGTTGCGAGAAAGGTTATTTCTTTCCTTTTAATGGTTAAGTAATATTCCATTGTGTATGTGTACCACATCTTCTTGATCCACTCCTCTGTTGATGGACATTTAGGTTGTTTCCATGTCTTGGCTATTGCATATAGTGCTGCAATGAACACTGGAGTACATGTGTCTTTTCGAGTCATGGTTTACTCTGGATAGATGTCCAGGAGTGGTTAATAAGGCTCTTTTAAAAATATTTGTATTTTACACACTGGTCAGAATGGCCATCATTAAAGAGTTAACAAATAACAAATGTTGGAAAGGGTGTGAAGAAAAGGGAACCCTCCTGCACTGTTGGTGGGAATGTAAACTGATACAACCACTATGCAAAACAGTATGGAGGTACCGCAGAAAACTAAATATAGAACCACCATATGATGCAGCAATCCCACTCCTGGGCATATATCTGAACAAAACGTTCATTGAAAACAATACATGCACTCCTATGTTCATTGCAGCACTATTCACAATAGCCAAGACATGGAAACAACCTAAATGTCCATCGACAGATGAATGGATTAAGATCTGAATACTACTCAGCCATTAAAAAGAACCAAAATAATGCCACTGCAGCAACATGGATGGAACTAGAGACTTTCATACTAAGTGAAGTAAGTCAGAAAGAGAAAGACAAATACCACATGGTATCAATTATATCTGGAAGCTAATATATGGTACAAATAAACTTATCCATGGGAAAAAATCAAACTCATGGACATGGAGAAGAGACCCATGGTTGCCAAGGGGAAGGGGGGAGGGAATGGGATGGACTTGGAGTTTGGGGTTAGTAGATGCAAACTGCTGCATTTGGAGTGGATAAGCAATGAGATCCTGTTGTATAGCACAGGGAACTATATCTAGTCACTTGTGATGGAACACGATTAAGGATAATGTGAGAAAAAGAATGTATGAATGGGTCACTTTACTGTACATCAGAAATTGACAGAACATTGTAAATCAATTATAATAAAAAAATTTTAATTATATTTCAAATGTCATTCTGATGACCCAAGGTAGTAGGTAAGACAGAGATTATTGCTACCTACATAGCTAATAAGCAGCAAAGGCACAATTCAAACACAGTTCTTCCTTGAAAATGAGTCCAACACTTAAAGCCTAGAGATGAGAAAAAATGCAATCATTCTGCACAAACAGGAGATTGTTCTAAAGTTCTAATATGCTGAGTTTATGAAGAGAGCAGGAGTCAAATGAGATAGCCAGCTCTCTCACTTTCAACAGCTTGCCAGTCTGAAAAATAACTGCTGCATAGTGGCCTAGGTTAGTACATTGCTACATCCTTCTTTTTCAGCTTTAGATCTGAATATCTGAGACCTGCTTAATTATCTTTGTATTTCAAGTCAGTTCAGCTTGGACACCCTCTAAATAAATCAGAGTAGCTATTTTGTGTACATGACTATTTGAAGCACAATGCTGACACCTAGTGTATTGACCGATTTTTTTTCATTCTACTTTTTTTTTTCTTTCATCCCTCCTTCCTTCCTTCTTCCCTCCTTCCTTCCTCCCTCCCTCCTTCCCTCCTTGCAAGAATGGCTGTTAGAATATAGTTTAATAATGGCAGACATTTACGGAGAACTTACAATATGTCAAGCATTGTGCGAAGCATTTTAAACATATTTGTCTTCATCAACTACAAACAATTCTTTATCCTCAACTTTAAACAATTATCATCATCCCTATTTCACCAAAAAAAGGGAGGGGGAGGGAGAGGTTAAAAGAGTTTAATTAAATTTTACTACTGTAAAAGTTAGGATTCAAATGCAGATGTCTGACTTTGGAGCTAAACCACTCAACAATCACTGTTTTTAAAGGAATTTTTAAAGTAAGTTACTGGATGGTTAAGTCAGTTTATATGTTAGTCACTTGGGAGTACACGTTTACACAAACATCATTTGAGACCATTCCTAAGAGTTGAGGTAGAAAATATGACAAATCATATTTGGGGGATTTTCACTTTTTTGATTAGCTGGTTGCTATTTTCTAAATTTTCTATAATGAGCATGAGTTGCTTCTGTAATTAGAAAAAAAGTATTAAAAACACAAAAAGTAATTCCCAATTATGTAGATGGGATCAAAATAAGCGGCAAAACAGAAGGATGGTAGTGCTAGTGACAGCTTATTTTATCTTTTAGCAACCTTCTTATACTATAGGAAACAAAAGAAAACCTTTTATTAACTAATGCTTGATTATTTATTAAAATTTTAATTTTTTCTATTATAGTTGACTTGCAATGTTCTATCAATTTCTGCTGTGCAGCAGTTTATTAAATTTTTTAAAAGATTTTTTCTATTAAAGCTTGATTATTTTAAATATTTCAAATGGTTTTGAATGGTCAGGCCTCAAACAAAGGTTTATAATCTTCAACTATTAGCTTTGGCATCTAACACATACATATACTCGGTTTTACATTTGACAGAACTAGGCTGTATACAAACCGCTTACTTCAAGTATATTAAATATCTACCGGGTGGTATACAAACATCCATTTAAGGTAGAAGACATAAGCTCAGTATTCTCAAAGAATATATAAAACTGAGCAAAAACCATGAAGTCGTGAGAGCATACATTTTGCTTAGGAAAATATGACAAATCTTGAGTGTGCAACATTGAGCCAGTCTGCTCTTGATTTCTATGATTCGATTTCAGCCCTAGAATTACCCAGGTCCTGTGCCCTTTCATTCTCCCTCTGAGGGCATAAGAAGATAGAATCTTCTAGGTAGGTTCTGGTTACCTCTGGTTTTTCAAAAAGGAGAGCACTTATCCTATGAGCAATAAAATTATAGTGTAGTTCCTTGCAGGGTGAGCCTAGCTTTCCTCAGTTTAACTTGTTTCTTCTAGACCAAGTGATACAAGATGCCAAAACATATGCCTTTCTCATTTTCGAAGGCAAAAAACTTGACTTATCATGGGTACTCAATAATAATGTGCTAAAAACATTAATGAAAGGTTGTGAATCTGCTATCTTTCCTAAAGTTATTTTCTTTGCACCTTTTATTTAGAGTAGGTAGTTGAGTTCAGTTGTTTGGTGCCTGCTCCTAAGACTACGGTTCTGAGTACAATCCCCAAGTGAGCTGATTAGCTTCTCTCTGAGAGAAAACAGGGCCCCCAGGGTTTGACAGTGCCTCCATCCAAAGCTCTTTCAAGAATTTTTATTTCCCTTTTTCTTCTTCTCCTCTCACAGTTCTGATACTAAGGTACAACAGCTGTTCTAATGCAGTGAGAATCAGATGGCTAGAGAGGTAACACGTGTAGTGTCAGGCTTTCCAGTCAGTTTGATCAAGTGTAACTTGGTTGCTTCCAGGGCTTCCCTTTTAACTTTCTTAGATTAGCCTGTCATTAAATCTTTGTAATTAAACTTGAAAAGAACCTGTCAAAATACCTTTAGACCAACTCTTCTAGACAGGTTTTTACTCCACATTCCCAGTGTCTAGTATGTAATGGATTCTCAATGAGAGTTTGCTCTTAGAGAAAATGATAAAATCGAACATTGGGAGTTCCCGTCGTGACGCAGTGGTTAACGAATCCGACTAGGAACCAGGAGGTTGCGGGTTCGATCCCTGGCCTTGCTCAGTGGGTTAAGGATCCGGAGTTGCCATGAGCTGTAGTGTAGTTTGCAGACGCGGCTCGGATCCCGCGTTGCTGTGGCTCTGGCGTAGACTGGCAGCTACAGCTCCGATTAGACCCCTAGCCTGGGAACCTCCATATGCCGCAGAAGCAGCCCAAGAAATGGCAAAAAAAAGACAAAAAAAAAAAAAATCCAACATTGGAGTTCCCACTGTGGCTCAACAAGTTAAGAACCTGACACAGTTTCCACGAAGATGTGGGTTCCATCCCTGGCCTCACTCAGGTTAAGGATATGGCACTGCCGCAGGCTGCAACAGAAGCTGCAGATGCTGCCCGGATCTGATGTGGCTGTGGCCTGCAGCTGAAGCTCTGATTCAACTCCTAGCCTGGAAAATTCTATATGCAGTAGGTACAGCAGAAAAAAGAAAAAGAAAGTTAGCACTGATCAAATACTTGGCAATGCAAGGTCCTTGCTTAACACAGCACATACATCATCTCGTTTCACAATACTAAAAGAAAACTGTTTTATTACTTCATCTCAATTTTACAGATTAGGAAACACAACAAGAGAAATTAAGTAATTCATCCACAATCAGGCCCCAGATTAATACTGAACTCAAAAACAAAACACTTTACAAGTATGAATCTCATTTCTAAAACTGAGCTTTCTTTTGCCCCTTTTGGATGAAAAACAAAGGAATTTTTTAGGCCTGAACTTCAGTTTGAAACTGTTCTCCAAACATCTATCAGAAATAAGGAGTGTTGGGGAGTTCCCATTGTAGCACAACGGAAACGAACCCCACTAGGAACTATGAGATGGCAGGTTCTATCCCTGGCCTCTCTCAGTGGATTAAGGATCCAGTATTCCTGTGAGCTGTGGTGTAGGTCGCAGTTGTGGCTTGGATCTGGCGTTGCTGTGGCTCTGATTAGACCCCTAGCCTGGGAATCTCCACATGCCGCTAGTGCAACCCTAAAAAAGACAAAAAAAAAAAAACAAGAAATAAGTAGTGTTGACTTTTTAGATTCTACTCAAAAATACTCTCTATCCAGGTGTACAACATCCTGCAACTCTTTTTCTGGGAAATTCTGTAATAAATTTATTAAAATGTATGTGAGCAATGACAGTAGTTTACTTGATGTAAGGGCTTTTTAGGTAAATTAGAAATTTAGAGTTGATTTAATACCATATCATTTGTAAAAAAGTAGAAAAGTCTTTTTCAGCAATATTGCTTCCTTTTACAGAAAATCAGATTCATTTATATCACTTACAATCTGGTCCAGGAAAGTAAACTCTTTTCTTTCGTCTGAAAACTATAGATATTAAAGATACCTAACATCTGATACAGGAACATTAACTTCTTCAAACTCCCAACTGTACACATTTTACAATCATTTCAGTAGTTCTCAAACTTCAACGTATAAATTCCCATGGGAACATGGCTAAGAATTGGGGTTCCTAGACCTGCTCAGAGAATTTAATGGTTCTAGTTTGGAGCCTAAGAACATGCAGTTTCAATAAACACCTAAGGTAATTCTAATGTAAGTGGTCCTTGAACCACATTGCAAAAATTTCAACTAAATATTTGAAATTTAAAAATTCAAGTAAGGAGTTCCCGTCATGGCACAGTGGTTAACGAATCCGACTAGGAACCATGAGGTTGAGGGTTCGATCCCTGGCCTTGCTCAGTGGGTTAACGATCCAGTGTTGTGGTGAGCTGTGGTGTAGGTCACAGACGCGGCTCAGATCCCGCATTGCTGTGGCTTTGGCGCAGGTCGGTGGCTAGAGCTCCGATTAGACCCCTAGCCTGGGAACCTCCATATGCTGTGGGAGCAGCCCAAGAAATGGCAAAAAGACAAAAAATAAATAAGTAAGTAGATAAATAAAATTTAAAAAAAATAAAAATTCAAGTAAATACTTGAAATTTTTCCACACTGAGTGCAAGAATATGCTAATGAAGATGTAAATATTTAGAAAAACTACATGCATCACTTCCCTCTGAGATGGAGGCCTTTAGTCACTTTGCTCAGTCTTTTAAAAGACTTGTCTTTTTTTTTTTTTCTTTCTTTTTGCTATTTCTTGGGCTGCTCCCGCGACATATGGAGATTCCCAGGCTAGGGGTCTAATCGGAGCTGTAGCCACGTGCCTACGCCAGAGCCACTGCAACGCGGGATCCGAGCCACGTCTGCAACCTACACCACAGCTCACGGCAACGCCGGATCCTTAACCCACTGAGCAAGGGCAGGTAGCAAACCCGCAACCTCATGGTTCCTAGTCGGATTTGTTAACCACTGTGCCACGACGGGAACTCCAGACTTGTCTATTTTTTTACCCAGCCAGGTAGCCAAAGTTTCTAAATTCAAAAAGCTTGGCAGAAACATTGGCATAATTACTCATCAGTAACATACTGATCAAATGGTAAAACTTCCAGGTATAAGATGATTAAGCTCTGGGATATAATGTATACCATGGTGACTATAGTTAATAGTAGTATGTTATATACTTAAAAGGTGCTAAGGAATTAGATCCTAAATGTTCTCACCAGCCTACGCCACAGTCGCAGCAGCACAGAATCTGAGCAACCTCCACCATGGTTCATGGCAATGCCAGATCTTTAACCCACTGAGCAAGGCCAGGGATCAAATCCAAGCCCTCAGGGACACCAGTTGGGTTCGTTGCCGCTGAGCCACAACAGGAACGCCTCCTTTTTGTTTCATCATAGACAGTCTTGTCTATAAGCTAGTGTTTAATCTGATGTTAACCCCATTTAGTGTATTTTTCATTTCAGATACTGTTTTTCATTTCTAGAAGTTCCGGTTTGGTCTTTTTTGTATCTCCCACTTCACTCATCATGCTGTTTCCTCTGCCGCCTTGACCACATGGAGCATTATTTCTGAGCAGTTTTAATGAACTTGTCTGCTAGCTCTAACGCCTCTGGTATTCTGGGTCTCTTATTGACTGATTTGTCCTACCTGGTGATGGATCATATTTTCCTGCCTCTTTGCATACCTGATTTTATTGGAATGTTGAAAATTCCAAATCTTGCATTAGTGGATACTGGATTTTATTTAATTACTTTAAATATAATTGAATTTTATTCTGGCATGGTTATCTGGGGTCAGGTGGACTCTTTGAGTCTTGCTCTTAAACATTTTAAGGACAGGTACAGAGCAGAGCTCTAACCTAGGGCTAATTTACCTTTCTGAGGATTCTTCCCACATAATGTCTTTCTACTCTGTCTGATTACTCCCAGTCCAGTCAGCTCTGGAAACCATTACGCCTACTCTTTTACAGTCTTTCTTTTCCTAGCCTCAGATCTTTTCCTTTCAAGCCTGCACAGGTTAGTGCTTCCCTGAAGACCAGTGGGACCCCTCTACAGATCAAGTCTTTTGGGCTTTCTGAAAACTCTCTTGTTTCCCCAAACTCTTCCTCATCTATTGTGTTGTCTGAGTTACCTTCACAACGCTGAGACTTGGAAAGTGACTCCAGGCAGGAATCTGGCCCAATATTTTGGTTGAACTTGTTTGTTTCCCTGAACTTATGAGACCTGGTTCTGCGTTGTTGTTCAATATATGTTATTATATTTTATCCAGTTTCCTAGCTGTTTAAAGTATAAGGGGAAAGCCAGTCCCTACGACTCTTCTTCACTGGAAGAGGAAGTCAGGATAGTAATTTTGGTTTTTTCTGTTTTGTTTTGTTTTTTCGTCTTTTTGCCATTTCTTGGGCCACTCCCACAGCATATGGAGGTTCCCAGGCTAGGGGTCGAATCGGAGCTGTAGCCACCGGCCTACACCAGAGCCACAGCAACGCGGGATCTGAGCCGCATCTGCGACCTACACCACAGCTCACGGCAATGCCGGATCATTAACCCACTGAGCAAGAGCAGGAATCGGACCCGCAACCTCATGGTTCCTAGTCAGATTCGTTAACCACTGAGCCACGATGGGAACTCCCAGGATAGTAGTTTTGAAGGAGGCCCTTGACTATCATAGAGGACTAGAATTTTCCATGTATCATTCAATATATGTAGTAAAAATATTCCAAGAACTTAACAACTTGGAAACATGGTGACTATCGGTAACAGTGTTGTACTGTATATTCACAAGCTGCTATGAAAGTAGAGCTTTAATGTCCTCAACATAACAAAAAATAAAATGTGAGGTGGAAGGTCACGTTAACTAACCTTCCTGTGATAAACACTCTGCACTATATACATGTATCAAATCACCACACACTGTACACCTTAAACTTACAGTGTTTTACGTCAATTATATCTCAATAAAGCTGTAGGGGAAAAACCCTGAAACGGTTAATTCCATTTCTAAAAATCTGTCCCAAGGAATAAACCAGAGGTGGCGACGTCTATGTAAAGGGATCAAAGCACTGTTAAGACACTGAAAAAAGGAAACCACCTAAATATCCAATAGGAAAAGTGTTAACTTACGACACTTCATATGATCCATAATGAAAGATGAAATATTATCTAATGTATCTTCTTCCCCTTTTACTTGCCTGGCAGAACAAAGACAAACAAAACAAGAGCATCATCATGAACTTCCTGGCTATTTAATTCAAAAGCCATAATTTAGACACAAAAGAGGAAATATCTGGAAGATGTAATCAGGTAGAACCTATGTCCCCAATCCAGTGGCTAGATAAATTCCTTCAGAATGGGGAAGAGGAGAGAGGCAGAATTGTAAACGGGAAACACAGCAGGTGGGTCAGACACAGACATGAGGAAGGCAGGTCAGTACCATGCAACACTACCCCTCACTCCCTCAGACCTATCCCTAGTGGAAGCTATAAAATACCTTTATAAGCTTGGGGTTCCTCAAATAGAGCGAGCATTAGTTTGTTTTCCTAAGAAAAGTAAGTTATGGAGAGAAGCCCCCATGTCCAGCATAGTGCCAAGGAAATGGACTAGGCATCCAGATACAGAAGCTCACCCAATTCAGTGCAGTAAGGCATGAGCAGAAGCTGACTTAGAGCTGGCAGTTAATCCAAGGTCCAAAAAGATATAGAGGAATGTGCAACATATATAAATGACAATCTAAATGCAGCAGATGGAAAGACAAATATCTCAGCAGAGGTCTGCAGAAAGGAGTGATAGCCAATGTCCAGCTAGGGGACACACAAGGAACCAGACATACTCATGTCAAGCTATCGTGTAAGTTGCAATTATACTCATACACTAAATAGGATGAAGAATAAAAGGGAAAAACTGAGTTGATGGAAAATTTCCTTAAGTTGCCTAAAAAAACTTGGAATTGACTGTTTTTCAATCATAAGCTGATATCAAGATACCCCAGATTGAAACTGAGTTATAAAAAATGGTTATAGCTCAGACATAAAAAGGAATGAAGTAACGGCATTTGCAGCAACATGGATGGACCTAGAAATTATCATGCTAGGTTAGTCAGACAGTGAGACACAAAGGTCATATGCTGTCACTTATATGTATGTGGAATCTCAAAAAAAGGATACAATGAACTTCTTTACAGAACAGAAACTGACTTCAAAGACTGAAAAACCTGTGGTTATCAAAGGAGACAGGACATGTCGGGGAGGGGACGGGCTAGGCCTTTGGGTTGTGATGATGGTTGTACAACTATAAATGTAATAAAATCCATTGAGTTAAAAAAAATGGTAGGAGGAGTTCCCGTCGTGGCGCAGTGGTTAACGAATCCGACTAGGAACCATGAGGTTGCGGGTTTGGTACCTGCCCTTGCTCAGTGGGTTAATGATCCGGCGTTGCCATGAGCTGTGGTGTAGGTTGCAGATGCGGCTCGGATCCTGCGTCGCTGTGGCTGTGGCGTAGGCCGGTGGCTACAGCTCCGATTCGACCCCTAGCCTGGGAACCTCCATATGCCGCAGGAGCGGCCCAAGAAATAGCAAAAAGACCCCCCCCAAAAAAAAATGGTAGGAGTTCCCATCATGGCCAGCAGCTACAGGTTCGATTCAACCCCTAGCCTGGGAACCTCCATATGCCACAGGTATAGCCCCAAAAAACCAAAAAACAAAACCAAGGAAAGTTACAACATGGTATTCTCATACCATGGTATTCTCCTCCTTATATATTCAATGAAATATTATACAGCTATAAACACATGTGGCTGTTGCACAGGCTTCAGCTGCAGCTCCAATTAGACCCCTAGCCTGGGAATTTCCATATGCTGAAGGTTCGGCCATAAAAAGGAAAAAAAAAATGAGAATGTTTATTTACTTTGTAAATGATTACTTTGGGGAATAACTCTTGCAGCTTGTCAGTATACTGTAGCAAATATTAAGATTTGTAAAGGGTATATGACACAAACTAATGAGGAAAAGAGAATCAGGAAGGTGAAACCAATTTTAAGATAACACTTGAGAAAAAGGCAGAGGTCAAAAAATAGGTTCTCTTAACTATGATCATAGGAAGAAAAAAAAAGAGGCAAAGACCTTCAGTCTGAAAAATATGCTTTATATTTAGTATACATTATGTAACATAGTTATAATTTACATATTTAGATTATATACTTAGATATATGACTGTATGTGTACTATTTAATTTAATGCATACACACACACACACCTATACCTATATATCTATACCTAGTTTTCTAAATCTTTTCTAAGTGCCAGAGTCTCTTTTTCTCAAAAGAAGGCTGTTCAAACTAAAGGGTACACCAAACATTATAGAAAAGGCACTGAAGAAAATCTGAATTACAAGGAAACATCCTGCTGATTTACTGTGGGCAGTTTTGGTGAAAAGGAAAAAATGACATGTTATCAGACCCTGGTCCCTGCAACACAATTCTTCACCAGGAATGCCTCTGAGATAAGACAGACAAGGCAAAGAACATGTAACAGGTGCAGAGAAGATTTTCCAGACATCATAAATGGCAGATGTAAAGTCACAGAAGCACTGAAGCGCAACTCTGGACAGTTAGAAGATGGAAGAAGCTACAGATTAGGCTGAACAACAAAGTTTTGAAGGGTTTTTTTTGGGGGGGGTTGTTTTTTGTTTGTTTGTTTGTTGTTGTTGTTGTTTTGCTTTTTAAGGACACACACTCACAATATATGGAAGTTCCCAGTCAAATTGGAACTACAGCTGCTGGGCTACACCACAGCCACAATGCAGGATCTGAGCTGTGTCTTCAACCTACGCCACAGCTCATGGCAACACCGAAATCCTTAACCCACTGAGCAAGGCCAGGGATTGAACCCAAGTCCCCATGGATATTAGCCAGTTTCTTTACCAATGAGCCATGACAGGAACTCCTCAACAACAAAGTTCTTTAAGAGCTTTGTAAAAGGATTTAGATTTTATCCCACAGATAATGACATAGCATTTCAAATTTTAAACAGTGGAGAAGCATAATCAAATTCTCCTATTAGATAATTCTAATGCTAGTGGAAATTAAGAGACTGGGGATAGGAAGAGACCCAGGTAGGGAAAATACCACAGAGGTCTTATCTATAAAATGTGGATAATAATAACTGCCTTGCCTTTTTCACTTAGGGTATTGTAAGATGATTAAATGAGAATAAGTGTGAAAGTGGTTTGAAAACATTTAAGTATTAAACAAATAGCTATTATATGGGTGAACAGTACATAAGATCTGATAGTTTGTACTGTTTCTAAAGAATCAGAGAAAGCAACAGAGATGACAAAAGGCCAGAAATACTCTTCGATTTTTCAAAAGTAGAAAAAGGTGCATTTCCAGAAATTTAGGACTGGTAAACCTGACCTCAGGCCCCATTCCTACTGAGAATCATCCCTGATTTTTTAAGACATTCACAGACATGGGATGGTCCAGGTTCTTCCAGCACAATTAAGTCTATTTAGTGGTTAATAAAAGGACACACCTTAAACGCTATGTGGAAGGCATCCTCTTATATGATCCACAATGATCTCTGCTTCTTAGTATTATGATGTTGTACATTCCCTTCCCCCTGAGTAACTTGCTTCTACCAACATTGAGAGGGTATTACTTCCATGATTAGATTACAAAAGATGCTGACTTTGTCTTGCTAGTAAACTTTCTCCCTTGCTGGCTTTGAAGTTGCCATGTTGGGAAAGCCCAAATGACAAGGAACTTCTGGCCTACAACTAGCTAGAGATCTGAGGCTTTGGTCCAACAACTCAAAAGGAATTTAATTCTGCCAACAAGCACATAAGTGAGCTTGGAAGCAGACCCTTCCTCAGACAAGCCCTCAGGTAAGATTCCAGCCCTGGTTGACACTATGAAGCCATGTGAGACACCCATGAGGCAGGTAACCAGCTAAGTTGTGCCCAGATATTCTAACTACTCAGAAACTGTGTGGCTTTAATTCACTACTTTTGTTGTAGTTTGTTATGCAGCAATAGGTAACCAATACATATTTACTAATATGTAGAACATTCAATTGAGCCAATGTTTTCCCAAAAAACAGCAACTGACTATAAGCCAGAATATTCTAGCAGTCTCTTGGGAAGACAAGTATTACGGTATGGTCATGGCAACATGATAAAGTGGCCTTATTTTAGGAGGCAAAAGATGAAAGCAGCTTGGCCCAGGACTTTATTATAATGTCAGGTTCCCATTATCAAAGGATGAAAAAGAATCAACCCACAAGGATCCAGCATTGCCCTGAGCTGTGGTGTAAGTCGCAGACATGGCTCAGATCTGGCACTGCTGTGGCTGTGGCATAGGCCGGTGGCTACAGCTCAAATTCGACCCCTAGCCTGGGAACCTCCATATGCCTCGGGTGCAGCCCTAAAAAGACAAAAATAAATAAAAATAAACAAACAAAAATAAGTTATTCTCCATAACTCAGTCAAGCTCTGTGCCTCAAGAATTAATTTAAAACACCACAAATCAATGATATCATAAGTTTACTCTGACTTGGCAAAAATATGGGAAGCAGCACTGAACAAGTACAGTGACATGCCCTGATGCTAATATAGAGAATATGGGCTAGCAAATGTAGGCATGCCTACCCAGAGGAGTATTAACTACTACTTTGACTATTGCTGGTATAATCTTTGGTTGCTTCACATATCTTAGAAAAATCAACGAATAGCATATACAGATTTAATATAAATTTAAATAGCACCCTCACGTTAACTTTACCAGAAAAGTACTAAAGGAAACTTGGGAATAAATAGTCACCACTCAACACTTTACTGTATCACTTCAAAGGGGTATGAAATATACTATGCCAGCAAAAATAAACTCAAAATGGCTGAAAGACTTAAATATAAGACAAGACACCATCAAACTCCTAGAAGAGAACATAGGCAAAACACTCTCTGACATCAACATCAGGAATATTTTCTCAGGTCAGTCTCCCAAAGCAACAGAAATAAGAGCAAAAATAAACCCATGGGACCTAATCAAACTGAAAAGCTTTTACACAGCAAAGGAAACCAAAAAGAAAACAAAAAGACAACTTGCAGAATGGGAGAAAATAGTTTCAAATGATGCAACAGACAAGGGCTTCATCTCTAGAATATACAAGCAACTTATACAACCCAACAGCAAAAAAGCCAATCAATCAATGGAAAAATGGGCAAAAGACCTGAATAGACTGTTCTCCAAAGAAGATATACAGATGGCCAACAAACACATGAAAAAATGCTCAACATCACTCATTATAAGAGAAATGCAAATCAAAACTACCATGAGATACCACTTCACACCAGTCAGAACGGCCATCATTAATAAGTCCACAAATAACAAATGCTGGAGGGGGTGTGGAGAAAAGGGAACCCTCCTGCACTGTTGGTGGGAATGTAAGCTGGTACAGCCACTATGAAGAACAGTATGGAGGTACCTTAGAAATCTATACATAGAACCACCATATGACCCAGCAGTCCCACTCTTGGGCATACACACACACACACACACACACACACATATATATATGGACAAAACTTTCCTTAAAAAAGATACATGCCCCTGCATGCTCATTGCAGCACTATTCACAACAGCCACGACATGGAAACAACCCAAATGTCCATCAACAGATGATTGGATTAGGAAGATGTAGTATATATACACAATGGAATACTATTCAGCCATAAAAAAGAACATAATGCCATTTGCAGTAACATGGATGGAACTAGAGACTCTCATCCTGAGTGAAATAAGTCAGAAAGAGAAAGACAAATACCGTATGATATCACTCATAACTGGAATCTAATATAGAGCCCAAGTGAATCTTTCCACAGAAAAAATCATGGACTTGGAGAATAGACTTGTGGCTTCCCCGGGGGGAGAAGGAGGGAGTGGGAGTGATCGGGAGCTTGGGGTTAATGGATGAAAACTATTGCTCTTGGAATGGGTTTACAATGAGATCCTGCTGTATAGCATTGAGAACTATGTCTAGATACTTACATTGCAACATGACAATGGGAGGAAAAAGTATGTATACATGTATGTGTAACTTGGTCCCCATGCTGTACAGTGGAAAAAAATTTTAAAAAAAAGAAATATAGTGTGCCAGGATACCAACAAATTATTACCGTATTAACCACATAACTGCACCAAATCATACCACTACAACGAGAACATGAAGAACCAGAATTTGACTTTTTACAAGAAGACTGAAGAACAGAAGGAAAAAAAAGCAGAAGCAAATACAACAGTGAAGTTGGATTCTTTAGTTTTTTACATTGTCTGGTTCCAGATAACACTTTTATTCCAGTTATGTCTCACAAAAAGAACTTTAACTCTTCAGAGTTCTGAGTAAATGAATAAAGAAAATAACTCTACAAGGTTTTTTAAATCTGTTCTTTTTTCTAGCCAGTTACCCCTTGGATAAGTTTTGACATAAAAGTGCCCTATGGGAGTTGACAAGTTGTCAGCAAGATGACAAAATAGGAAGCCCTGGCCCTTCCTTCCCCAACAAACACATCAACTCAACGACAACTCATGGATAACTTCCCTTGGTGAAAAATCCCAAACTAGTTAAGTAAGCTAAAATTCAAAACAGTGACAACACCAAATGCTGGGGAGGACATGGAGCAATTAGAGCTCTCGTTAGTTGCTGCTAAAAATGCAGAATAGTACAGCTGCTTTGGAAAACAGTTTGGCAATTTCTTACAAAACTAAACATACTCTTACCACACAACCCAAAAATCGCACTACTTGGTATTTACCCAAATGAGCTGATAACATATGTCCAGACAGAAACCTGCACAAAAATGTTTACAGCAGTTTTATTCCTAATTGCTGAAACTTAGAAACAACCAAAATGTCCTTCAGTAGGTGAATGAATGAGTGTACCCAGACGATGGAAATTTAGTGTGAAAAATAACTGAGTTATAAAGCCATAAAATGAGATGAAGGAATCTTAAATCCTTATCAGCAAGTCAAAGAAGCCAATCTGAAAATGTTACAGCAGCATTTGATCCCAAATATGATCCCAACTTTCTGGAAGAGGCAAAACTATGGAGACAGTAAGAAGATCAGTGGTTGCCAGGAGTATGGAGGGTGGTAGGATGAACAGGCAGGAGCACAGAAGATTTTTAGAGCAATGAAACTATTCTGTATGACACTACAATGGTGAATACATATCATTACAAATGTATAAAAACTCATATAAGGAACAATATGTAACGTTGTAAACTGTGGAGTTTGGGTGATAATGTGTCAGTGCAGGTTCATGAATTTTAACAAACACAGCACCTGGGTTTGTGCCACAACAGTGGGAACAGCTGTGCACATGTCAGGGAAGGGGATATATGGGAACTCTGTACTTTCTGCTCAATCTTTCAGTGAACCTAAAACTGCTCTTTAAAAAGTCTATTTTTAAAAAATCAAAGTAAACTAAACTTCAGAGGTACAGGTGATCCGACAAAAACCTAATTTCTTAAACATCCCAACATGCTTCCTGCCCTTCTTAAGGCTTAAAGTGATTATTGAGAATAACCAAAAAGAACATCTGGCAAGTTGCGAAGATAGTTATACAAAGAGCCAAAGTGTTGATAGGTGGTCAGCTACCCAAAGATACTGCCACAAGACACTGTCTTTATACATAAACTCTGGTAAATTGGTAGAAAAGTCTCTTTAATTGAAAGGCATCTCTTATACAAGAGGATCATCAGAGTATCCAAATCCTCTTTTACTGAAAATCTACTGTGTGTATACTGTTTAAATTATGTCATTATGCAGATTTTATCATGAACAGTACTTTCTGTAATGAAATTTGATCTATAATGTAGCCTCAAATTGGGTGAATATTACAAGGTTATGTATCATTTTCAATTGCTAGGTGTATCACATACTCATAATGCTCATCAAATGCTTTTACCAAAAGAAGAAAAAAAGATGTTAAATGTTATGTGACATTTTAAAAGAAATTTGAACAGTATGGCCATGAAAGAAAAATCATGTAAGCACATCACTATTTAAAAAGCAGTCAACAGTTTTTAAAATGACACAATTTCCCTGAGAATCAAAGTCCCAGATGCCTTGATTTATGTGCCAAATTAAAGACCCTCAGTTCATCACCGAAAAGTAAAACTGAAGGACTTTAATACAAACCTCTTAAATTTTTTTTTTTCTTTTTGTCCTTTTGTCTTTTCTAAGGCCGCACCCGCAGCATATGGAGGTTCCCAGGCTAGGGGTCAAATCAGAGTTGCTGCTGCAGGCCTATGCCACAGCCACAGCAATGCCAGATCCGAGCAGTGTCTGTGACCTACACCACAGCTCACGGCAACTCTGGATCCTTAACCCACTGAGCAAGGTCAGGGATCGAACCCGCAACCTCATGGTTCCTAGTCAGATTTGTTTCCACTGCACCATGACAGGAACTCCACATCTTTAAATTTTAATGAAGTTTTTTCTATATCTAAATCTCTAATTCAGAATTCCCCATTTTCACAGTGGTTCTAAGGGATTCTAATTTTTAACAACAACAAAAAAACCTTTAAACTTCTACATTTTCGATAACTGTATTTCCATATCACTTATCAATTTCCACTGAAATGTTTATGGGTTTCACATACATAACGTCTAAATATTTGAATAATTTCGGTTACGTTATATGGCCTAAAGACCATCCATCAAGTTTTGTTTTTTTTTACAGCTACACCTGAGGTATATGAAAGTTCCCAGGCCAAGGACCGAATCCAAGCCTCAGGTGCAGCAACGCCAGATCCTTTAACCCACTGTACCTGGACGGAAATCGAACCCATACCTCAGTAGTCAGATTATTAACCCACTTGGGCACTATGGTGGGAATGCATATGTTAAAATCTTGACTATCCTCATTGTAGAAGTAGATTTAAGGTAAAGCACTGATTTGAAAACTTTTGTTTTCATATATATTCTTTCTTGCTTCTTCTCATCCTACATTATAAGCCACACAAGAAGGCTTGTGACATTACCCTTAATAATGAATTCTACACTCTCTTCTTGAACTTAAAGAAATTTCACTTAATCTTTGAAACTTTGCCTGGGCAGAACCTTAACTAAAATCATTCTTGATGAAGTTACGTTCCCTCTTCTTCATCAAATCTTCTTACGATTGTATGCTCTGTTAGGCACCTGAAGCCACACAAGTTTTTCCCAGGGTCCAGTCTGATTTATGACTGTTTAAAACTAGTTATTAACTGAAATGCAGCTCATAATTCAGAACATGTTCCCAAAGATACAGTCAATCCCGACCTCTCTATTTACTATTCAAACATTAATTCTTCCTCCTAATCTATTTCTTCGAACTATGTGTGCCACTTACTCTAAATTTCTTTCTCTTTTTTCATGTGTCAAGTCCACAATCAAGCACAAAACTCTTAAAAATGTTGAGCAATGTGTAAAGACTTTGTAAAACACTGTTAGGATGGCCATTTTTCTCCCATGGTACGTATGATGCCATAAGTGGGCAGCAATAAGCAAAGTTTCTATTTCCCAAAGTTTTTGTTTCTCTTTTTCAATGGTTTTTATGAATGACAGTATATCATTGTCAGAGATAATCAACAAATCATTAGTATGTCAATGGTTTAGTAAATGCTGTTGGTCAACCAATCTAGACATCCAAATCATCCAAAAATAACATTTAGAAACCA
This sequence comes from Phacochoerus africanus, assembly GCF_016906955.1. Lineage (NCBI taxonomy): Eukaryota > Metazoa > Chordata > Mammalia > Artiodactyla > Suidae > Phacochoerus > Phacochoerus africanus. Next base: position 112,165,076 of record NC_062548.1, on the reverse strand, counting down.
ATGAGGTGTTCCCATAGTGGCTCAGCAGAAACAAATCTGACTGGCATCCATAAGAACACAGGTTCAATCCCCCTGGCCTCGCTCAGTGGGTTAAGGATCCTGTGTTGCCATGGCTGTAGTGTAGGCCAGTGGCTACATCTCCAATTCAACCCCTAACCTAGGAACCTCCGTATGCCACAGGTGCAGCCCCAAAAAGACCAAAAAAAAAAAAAAAGAGAGAGAGAGGCAGTTCAAGTTCCTGAACTTACCTCCTCCCTTGAACACACTGAAACCACAGATACATAAGGAACAATTTCCTCTGAAGAAGACCTGAAAACTAGCCAAGCAATTCCCTCACATCAGGCAAATGAGAAAAAGGCCACATGGAAGTAGGCAGGAGATGCCAAGACCTAGTCTTACCATAAAGCCCACTGCCAGTGGGGCAACCCACAACTGGGAGCTGCCAAGCCTAGAGCTTCTTCATACCCCACACAAGGCACCTCAACTTTTATTTATTTATTTATTTTATTTTTGGTCGTTTTGTCTTTTCTAGGGCCGCACCTGAGGCATGTGGAGCTTCCCAGGCTAGGCGTCTAATCGGAGCTGTAGCCACCGGCCTACGCCATAGCCACGCCATCGCCAGATCCAAGCCGAGTCTGCAACCTACACCACAGCTCATGGCAACGCCAGATCCTCAACCCAATGAGCAAGGCCAGGGATCGAACCCGCAACCTCACGGCTTAACCACTGAGCCACAACAGAAACTCCATGCTTTTAAGACTTGTAACTGAAAGACAAACCTCTAAAACTTCTGGCTTTGAAAACCAATGGCTTGCAGCCAAAAACCCAAAGGGCTGTGGCAAACTGAGAAATGGCTTATTACAGGGCCCACAAGGCAAACTCACTCACCTCAGGGACCAGCGCAGAAAGAGCCTTTTAAAAGTGCCCAACTTCATGTGTTAATCTTAAAGCACTGGCTGGAGAGGTAGGGGCCTGCTGGGATACTCTGCTGGATGGAGACTGGCAAGCACCATCTTTGCTTACTATTGCACCTCACGTCTATTAGAATGGCTATTATCAAAAAGACAATAATTAGGAGTTCCCACTGTGGCAAAATAGAATCAGCAGTGTCTTGGGAGCACTTGGATGTAGGTTCGATCCCTGGCCCAGCACAGCAGGTTAAGGATCCACCATTGCAGCAGATGCTGCTTAGGTCACAACTGCCACTCAGATCTGATCCCTGGCTAGTAAGTGGTGAAAAGGCCCTGGAGAAAGGAGAACACGTGGGCACTATTGGTGGGAATGTAAATTGGTATAGGCACAATGGAAAACTGTGTGGAGATTCCTCAAAAAGTTTAAAACAGAACTACCAAATAATCCAATGATTTCACATTTGAGTATTCATCTAAAGAAAATGAAAAACACAAATTCAAAAAGATATATGCGCTTCCATGTTCATTGCAGCATTACTTAAAACAGCCAAGATATGAAAATAATCTAAGTGTCAACCAATGAAGAAAATGTGATCACATATGGATACACAATAGAATATTATTCAATCAGTATAAAATCTTACCATTTGCAACAATGTGGATGGATGCTGAGGACATTAAGCTAAGTGAAATAAGCCAGAGAAAGACAAATACCATATGATGTTACTTATACTTTATCTATCTTAAAAAAAAAAAAAAAACACAAACAAAATGAGGTTCACAGATACAGAGAACAGATCGGTGATTGTTAGAGGCAGGCAATAATGGGTGGATGAAATGGGTCAAATGGTACAAACTTCCAGTTATAAAATAAACAAATCACAGGGATGTAAGGTAAAGCATGATGACTACAGTTAATAACACTGTACTGCATATTTGAAAGTTGCTAAGAGAACAGATCTCAAATGACCTCATCACAAGGAAAAAAAATTGTATAACTATATGGTAACATGTTAATCAAACTTATTGTGGTGAACATTTTGCAATATATATTAATAAAATTATAATGTCAATTATGCTTTAATTTTTAAAAAAGAAAAATGACATTTTCATAGGTAAAGAAGAAAAAGAGACACTGGATGAAAAATGACCAAAAAAATAGAAAAAGCTGTATCCCTGCTGATGTCATGTGATAAACTCAGACTTCAGTGTTGTTTTAGGCTTGCAGAATTTGCCCCATACACACAAAGGAAGCCCATTCAAGAAATAACTAAAAAAAATCCACTTTTATTAATGATTTTTTAAGGTAACAAAAACAACATATTTACACACATGTTAACAAGTATTTGCATAAAATGATTTTTTTGTTGTTTTAAAGGATTTTTTTGCATCTGGCAAAAGATTAAAAAATTATTTACCATAAGCAATGAAACCTAGTAACTTTATAAATGGTTATTTCTTCCCTTCACCCTTTTCCTTATATTCAAAACATTTAAAGGCTACCTAAATTGACACTGACATTTAGAAGGACAATGAACCTAAAGCAGCATAAGGAATGGGAAGACTGCTCTGTTAGGAAATTAGGCTAAAGTTATAAGTGCTAATTAAGAATATGAAACATAGTAACTGCATACTTACAGGGTCTTAGTTTCCTTGATGTGTTTTAATGAAGGAAGAAGGCAAAACAGAAGAGTGAGAGGGAAGGGGGGCAAGAGGGAGACTGTTGGTGGAGGGTGGAAAGGTCCTTGGAGGGACTATAAAAAAGCAGTCAAGATCACTACCACAAGGGAGAATATGCCCACCACCACTCCTGCGTGCAAACATGGGGCTGCTAGGTATTATCTCCTGAGCTCCAGTTTCCATTAAAAAGTCACGGCTAAGGATACAAGAGAATGAATGGATCACTTACTATCAGAAGCCACAGGTCTTGAGCTATCTTGAAAAAGTTTCTCCCAAGTAAAAGCAGCCTTTTCAAGATTATAAAAATAGGCTGTTGTTGAGGTTGCTGCTGTTGTTAATGTATAAGTAAAAAATACAATAAAGAGGAAAGGAGGATGGACACAGATCACTATCTCTTCATACAGCATCTTTTATCTCAGAGCAATGTCTTTGTAAATGTTAGGAAATAATAAGCATTATAGAATTAAACCCGTAATATTACTATGGAATTACTTGTGTCAATTAAATAAAAGGGGGAAGAGAAGCAGATAAAATCTTGGCATTTACTTTTTTTTAAATTTTATGTCTGCACCTGCAGCATATGGAAATTTCTGGGCCAGAGATTAAATCTGAGCCTCGGTGGCAAACTACTCCACAGCTGCAGCCAAGACCAGATCCTTTAACCCACTATACCTGGCCAGGGATTGATCCCGCACCTCCACAAAGCCACTGAGGTCAGATTCTTAACCCATTGCACCATGATGGGAACTCCAATCTTGGCATTTACTTCTTTAGCTCCCAAAAACATAAAAGATAATTAAAACATACAGTATGCTTTTCGTAGGAATAACCAATTTAGTTTTCCAAAAAGAGTTTAGTTTATGTTTTCCATTTATAAACCTCACGGTCTTTATCTGAAAGACTATTATTTTTCAATGAACATGACAAAATCCCCATGCTCACTAATCTCAATATCCCTGTTTTGTTACACAATCCATTTGTTGCTTTCTTGAGGGTACTCCTAGGCTGATGTGCAAATGAGTACAAAATTTGATAAAGGTTCATTTTTTAAGAATACTAAGTGCTGGAGTTCCCATTGTGGCTCAGTGGTTAACAAATACGACTAGGAACCATGAGGTTGCGGGTTCGATCCCTGCCCTTGCTCAGTGGGTTAAGGATCCGGCGTTGCCGTGAGCTGTGGTGTAGGTTGCAGACGTGGCTCGGATCCCGAGTTGCTGTGGCTCTGGCGTAGGTCGGTGGCTACAGCTCCAATTCAACCCCTAGCCTGGGAACCTCCATATGCTGTGGGATCGGCCCTAGAAATGGCAAAAAGACAAAAAGACAAAAAAAAGAATACTAAGTGCTATAAACTCTGACAAGAAAAGGAAGTAAACTGTATCCCAGTATCACAGTACTGCCCATCTTGGACAGAAAGACTAAAACTCAGTGAAAGTAACTCCAACTTCAAAGAGCTAGTTCTTCTAAAATTGTAGAGCAGACACTGGCAACGTAGACATTTAAAAAAAAAAAAAAAAGAGGGGGAAATCGGATAGAAACTAGCAAGAAAGGCCAGTCTAACCAGATAACTTTTTGTTAACATACAGCATTGAAATTACTATAAAATTTTTGCTAAAAATCATTTTTTAATTCATTTTATATCGAGTAACTTCAACCATATATGAGTTGATCACAGAAATCTGAAGCTATTATGGACAGACATCACTTCAGTTGGTAAAATTTTAAGGAAAAACAAAGGAACGTGTAGTTGTACCACATAAGAGCTGTTATCACAGGTGTTCCCAATGTGGCGAGCAGAAATGAATCCGACTAGGAACCACGAGGTTGCAGGTTCAATCCCTGGCCTTGCTCAGTGGGTTAAGGATCCGGTGTTGCCGTGAGCTGTCGTGTAGGTCGCAGACACAGCTGGGATCTGGTGTTGCTATGGCTCTGGCATAGGCCAGTGGCTACGGCTCCAATTAGACCCCTAGCCTGGGAACCTCCCTCCATATGCCCCGGGTGCAGCCCTAAAAAGACAAGAGACAAAAAAAAAAAAAAAAAAAAAGCTGTTATCTCACACTGAACCATAAAGTTCCTTTCAAGTAATAAACCAGTAATTATTTATTTATTTATTTATTTTTGCTTTTTAGGGACAAACTCATGGCATATGGAGGTTCCCAGGCTAGAGGTCTAATCAAAGAAGCTACAGCTGCCAGCCTACGCCACAGCCACGCCAGATCCGAGCCCTGTTTGCGACCTCACAGCAACGCCACATCTTTAACCCACTGAGGGAGGCCAGGGACCGAACCTCCCAACTCATGGTTCCTAGTCAGACTTGTTTCCACCGTGCCATGACAGGAACTCCTAAACTAGTAATAATTTAAGTACTTCATACTTACTTATATTTCCATTATCTAGAAAAACTTTAATCTCCATTTTTAAAAGCCTTGATGAAGGTGGAAATTTAAAACAATACTTACTAATAATGCAGAATTGCCATTACATTTAAAAAGTAAACTGCAATCAAGCAATTTTGAATTTAATGCTAATTCTAACATCAATACCTGAGTAGAAACTGATAACCTCCAGATATTCAATCACAAACTCTATGCAAAACACCAGACCTAAATTTCAGCCTGTTGTAATACTAACAATTGGATCAATTTTCCTCATTCAGTAATGTGAACATTTTAGTTTAAAACTACTTCTGTTAAGAGATAATAAATGCGAAGTTTTTTTAACAGCAAAAAAAACAAATCAGGTACCACAAGGTACAATATTTTCCTACCACAAAAACAACTAATGGGAACTAGTAATTACAAAATTATCAGTGGCAATTATGGAGATCTGCTTTTTAAATAGAAATTTTAGAATATTTTAACTGTTAAAATATGCATCATTGTTTCAACTGAAGTTAATTTTCACTGACAACTGCAGCAAGTAAAACTTTCAGGAACAGACTAACCCTATAAAGACTCATCAAATTAACAAGCATCCATGAATATAATAACATTGTTACATACAAGTACTTAACATTAAGCAGGGAGTACTTTTCAAACCTTAAAAAGACCAGGCTGTACTTCAATATTTTGTAAGTACAGAGGTATTCCGTACGTAGCCTCCTGGTGATGGAAGATAAGTACACTTCTACAAGAGACAATCTTTCAAGCTTGTTTTACATCAAGTGATCATGAGATTGTTCATATTTAGCACAAGGAATGAGTTCCTAGCAAAGGCTGTAAAAAGATACTCCACATCATTAATCTAACATTCCTTACAGAAGGTATTTAGACTTCAGGCAACGGGACAGCCTTCTCTACCACATCGAGATATCTGAAGTACCAAATGTCTTGCTTGGATCTGATAATAAATTAAGTAGTTGTAACATGTCTAAAAGGTAAGAGTAATTTTTTGAAGTAACAGAACTTATATCTACACATGAACAGTTAAATAGACCATAATCTTATTCCAGTATGCCGCTGCAGAGATTTTGAGACATTTTCCACTTTTAGAGCAGCTTGATGTGTCCCAGGAGAAAGCCAGACTTATCCCTTTGTAACTATTTTCCCCTTAAAAAATATTATCCAATTTAATCACCCAGCTGACCTTTGAACATATCTAACAGACAAATGAAACCCCCAAGGTCAATAAATGCCCTTCCATAGATTGAAAAGAACATGGCAGAATCTGAAGGTACCACAGGTAAGTACATTAAAGGAAAATACTCTGTATACACTCTCTGGTATTTTTGTCTTTAAAAATACAGAAGTTTAAAGATGTTATTTTATAATAATTAAAATATATTCTTTAAATGTTTTATTTTTCCTATGGGAAACTATCTGTGCATGCTAATCTTAGGATGGCCTTACAAACAGAACTATAACTTGGTTAAATCCACGTATGTTTCATCACATAAACCAAATCAATAAAGAATACATTTCAGGAGTTCTCTTAGTGGCTCAGCAGTTAACAAACCCGAATAGGATCCATGAGGATGCGGGTTCAATCCCTGGCCTCGTTCAGTGGGTTAAGGATCCAGCATTGCCGTGAGCTGTGGTATAGGTTGCAGACACAGCTCGGATCTGATGTTGCTGTTGCTGTGGCCAGCAGCTGTAGCTCCCTAGCCTGGGAACCTCCATGTGCAGTGGGTGTGGTCCTAAAGTGGCAAAAAAAAAAAAAAAAAAAAGATAAGCAGGCCCTGATAAGAGACAAAGTTGGATCCGAGTAGAAAATAACCTTTACTTCTGGTTGAACCAAATTCCATGTTAATTCAATTTCTACCAAAATAGATAATCCATCATGTCCTTCTAAAGCATATGGCCTCCATATATATATATATATATATATTTTTTTTTTTTTTTTTTAAAGGACAAATAGAGCTGGTAGAAAGATTTCCTCTGAAGGTATTTATCCTGAATTTCTACTTTAGAGCTTTATCTTTGAATCTTTTCCTTTCTTAAGAAATGAAGCTAAGAAAAGTAATTTAAACATGGATGTGATTATGAGACTAACCAAAAGAATTAGGATATTAAAATACTTTCAATCTTGTTCAAAAACTGCTCTTAAAAAAAAATCTTTTGGAGTTCCCATCGTGACTCAGCGGAAATGAATCTAACTAGCATCTATGAGGACGCAGATTCAATCCCCGGCCTTGCTCAGTGGGTTAAGGATCCAGCATTACTGTGAGCTGTGGTGTAGGTCAGACATGGCTTGGGTCCTGCATTCCTGTGTCTGTGGTGTAGGCCAGGGGCTATAGCTCCAATTCAACCCCTAGCCCAGGAACCTCCATATGTCTAAAAAGACAAAAAAAAAATCTTTCATATCTAATAAGAACACTAGTAATGACTTATTTCTCAAATCAAACATGATTCAGTTTATCCCAGAAATAAACTCTGAAACCGGATTCAAAGATAAGAATCTCATTTGGGAGGTAATGTCAGGAAACACTGATAAGAAGTGGGAAGTGAGACAAAGAAGAGGAAGAAAATAAAGAACATATATTTAACAGTCTTCTGTTGCGGGCAATGAGGTCCAGTTCCACTGGAAACTCTAGGAAACAATATGAAACATGCCTCAGTATTACCAGAATGGCAAGGATTCTCATCAATCACAGGCTGAGGGATGTTCGCAGGGCATTATCTTCCTAGCATACTTCCAATCTGCCCTGTGTGCATGTGAGAAAATCCAAGGCAAAGTCACAGGTACTTGCGGGACACTTTTAATGCATGTTCTGGAATGGTGAGAGTCAAGTGTCTGCTGCAAAGTCTCACCATCAAAAAGATTCACAGATAACTTAAACTTCATTTTTTGTCTCTGTCTCACTAAAAATTAGTGCATTTTTAATGATACAAACAATAGAACAGAATTTTAAGGTTCAAAAGCAAATAACTAAGCAAAGAAAATAGAAGTCTGCAGTTATCAGGAGTATTTTAATCCACCAAAAGAAATCCAATTTTGCCTAAATTAATCAAGTAGACATTTACAGGAATGATTCTCATTTTTACTGAAGTTGTAAAACTTATTACTGTTTGAATACAGTATGATTATCTCAAAAAGCCAGCACCAAAAATAAAACATAGAATAATATGGTATAACATTTGTAACACACAGGAATGAAAATTAGAAGAGCCAAATTCTTGTGCTAGCTCTTGAAACTAACTAGCCATGTAAACTTATGTATGTCATGTTATTTGTATGGGCTTCAGACTCTCTTTCAGTAAAAACATAGTAATGTCTGAATTATGTGTTGTTGAGATTGAGAGGAAATAGAAAGTTACGAAACATTTTAAAATTAAAAGTACAATATTATTCAATATTATTTAATGGGGTACTTTTATCATTGTCATAAAAACTCAAAAGTGGAAAGGTCCTTATTCTATTTAGCTCTAGCACACATTAATAAAGAAATAAACTCCTCTCTAGGAAAGGGCAGTGATTTGTGCCAGCAAATCAGTAGCAATTCACTGGCAAAGCTGAAAATGGATTCTGGTTCAAAGCTTCTAGCATTCCATAGTATTTTTCTACTTGAGAGTTGGCTGGACATGTCACTGGGCAAAAAGCTAAAGCATATTTTAATTAATTGTTTTTAAAGCTTTACAACACTTTTAAATAATAGTAAACACCTTAGAGTATTGTAAAATATGAGCTAAGAATCATGGGCCAATGGTTTCAAATTTACCAAATCACTTTTATTACCATTTATTTCATTTAGCATCACGTGGAGCCTAGGCATATTATATTCTACCATCTTTTAAAATTAATAAGGAAGCTGGTTTCCACAATCAAAAACTGAAAATGGAAAAAGCGAATTAAAAATTGCTTCCAGTTAAAAGGTTTATGTTTTCCTGTCCTTTAGAAAACGCTTCATTTAAAGACCTCCTGTTGTTCTCCTTGCTTTAAAATTCATCAAAATTAAACAAACATCAACTGAAGTCTGCTATGTGCTAAACTCAAATGGATAAATTTTAAATGGGAAAAAAAAAACTTCTTAGAAAAAACTGCCATTTATAAAACTGTTAAAGGTAAACATACTTTTATTAAATCTAGTTCAACAGTCTTTTAAAACTCACAAAACTCAAGTCTGTCATTTATATGATGCCACTCATATATCATTCTAGTTTTGTTAGTTTTCATCTTGTTTTAAGAAATGTACTTAAATGTATATAACATCCCATTCAGTAAGTAATTCAGAGAATACTGTGGTCAAAAAAAAAAATAACTTCCAAAGTTTACATTACCAGACTTAAAGACCAGCATCAGGTCTTGCTCTAGTTGAATATACTTGGCGTTCAATAGCTTCTTAATAATGGTACTTATATTCTCTTTGGTTTCCTTATTGGGCAGACAGAAAATAAAGAGGACTATATCTAGGAAAGTTACAAACCTCACTTTACACAGTATGAAATATGTATTTAAATGTAATTTACAATTTATAATGAAAAACAAATTGTATTTTATTATGGCTTTCAAAATCAGAAGAGCTGGCTTTAAATTTTTTCCCACTGTTATTATAAGGTGATAGCCAATAGAATTAAATACACGCAAACACTGAAAATGTGATATGCCCTGGGTACGAATCACTCTGCGACCACTGGAGAACCCCTGAACAAATGACAAATCTAAAACTCTAAAGAGAACATAACAACAAACTCGCAGGCAAACTCCATCCACAACAGTGAATTTACAAAGGCAGAGGTCCAGTTAGCAGCATTAATTTTACCAAATGTATATATGTTGCATCATCAATGTGATAATGTGACATGATATTCAGCTATATTTACAGGGTTAGGAAAAGAATAAAAGGGCAGAAGAAACTTATCTGCCAGCTTCTCTTGGTACCCTGCCCAATATTTTGACATTGAAATAGCATAAAAAGAGCAAGCTCCATCAATACTCTTTTCTGCTATTGATATGGCTCTTTTTTTAAAGATTATTTTTTTTCTATTACATTTGTTTTACAATGTTCTCTCAATTTCTGCTGTACAGCAAAGTGACCCAGTCATACATACATTTATACATTCTTTTTCTCACATTATCCCCCATTGTGTTCCATCACAGATGACTAGATACAGTTCCCTGTGCTATACAGCAGGATCTCACTGCTTATCCACTCTAAATGCAATACTTTGCATTTACTAACCCCAAACTCCCAGTCCGTCCCACTCTCTCCCCCTCCCTCTTGACAACCACCAGTCTGTTCTCCAAGTCCATGAATTTGTTTCTTTTCTGTAGATAGGTTCATCTATGCCATATATTAGATTCCAGATATAAGTGACATCATATGGTATGGCTCTATTTTAGATTCAAGAAGCACCTCTGTTCAGCAAAGTGGTCACTTTCACTAACAATTAAGTAACCATCGTCAATTTATAATTTCTGTTGAAAGTATTAAATGATCAAAAGCAGTTTTTATTTTTAAATGATCTTTAAAAATTTTATACAAATGAAGTAAGTGCCATCTTATTTGCATTAATTCTATCAGCTTTTTCAGCGTGGTGATCCAAAATTTTAGATCTACCCAGGTAATACACCCAAGTGATGCTGATGCTGATAGTACAGGGATCCCACTTTGAGAACCACTAATCTGGCTTTTGTTAGAATACTCCCAATGATTTTATGAGGACAGAGCTGACTTTCATTTAGAAATTCTCATACAGAACATTATATGTGGAACCAGAAACTTCCATTTCTTATAGTTAACTTTCCCACCTAGAACAAGACAGAACAATTATATTCCTTCTTACACATGGCAGTCCTCAAATATCTGAAGAAAATTCCCTCTCTTTAAATTTATTTTCTGCAAAATAAGTATCACCAATTTCTTTGCATCCTACTCTTCATACCACTCAGGCCTTCAGCATTCCGGCTGCCTCCAAGAGACACATGGTTCATAATACCCCTCTTGATGTTTAACACAACGAACAAATAAATATAAAATTTTAGATTGAATATCAGAATGCATGCTGTTTATTACATCTGCTAATCAACAATAATTTTATAACTACATTAGGTCTTTGAACAACTGTATCACAGCACTTTCCATCGGCCAGTCTATGGACTGGTACTGTTCCTTCATGAAGTTTTCAGTGATCCAGAGCAAATGAGAAAAGAACAGTGTAGTACTTTTTCCATCAATTTTAAGGTCATTCAAGTTAAGTAACTCTCTTTTATTCTAAGTTATGTCCTTCCTAAGTTTGGGGGGAGCTTGAGGGGATCTAAAATAAAGTGATGGTGACGGAAGATGGTAGTTTTTCCAGAAGTCATTCTTTACATGGCCAAATAAAGTCTTACATTTCACAACTTCTCTTAAATCTGGTCTCGTGTCCTAGAATACATTCAGGTAAAAAGGCTCACTTCTTCCATCCTCTACTACCATTTAGGTAGCCAAGTGCTTAAAGTAATTTATATAATTTGCAAAAACCAGTAACAACCTCCACTCATCACTCTTGATTGATTTATAGCTACAAAGCAAACCTCCCAAAAGACTCCAGCAAATAAAAGGGCTTCAAAATGCTTTAACACTAGGTTTCCAAGAGTTTCTAATTTCCCTTGCCCACTTCCCACTTACCTTTATAATCCTAAATAACACTCGAACTCAGCCAAATAGACTATGTCAAGTTAAGAGAGGTTGGGATGGCAAAAACTGATAACCACTTGTTGCAATTTAAATTACTAGCCAGTAATGTGAACTAAGAGTGAATTATACCATCTAAGGACAGGGGACAGCAAATTATGGCCTGTGGACCAAATCCAGCTGGCCAATTTTTTGTGTAAATAATGTGTGAATGAAATACAGCCACACTCACTCATTTACACATTGTCTATTGCTGCTTTTGTGTTACAATGGCAAAGGTGAATGGCTGGGGAGAGACCATTTGCCCTAAAACACCCAAAATATTTACTATCTGGACCTTTTTACAAAACATTTACCAACCTCTAATCTAGGATAATGAGCTATTTACTATAAAGAAAAATTTGAGATCTGCAATAATAACGATTAACTATCTCAGGACAGCTACAATCTGTATTGGAATATCTAAATATAAACACTGCAATCTGAACAGTCCTTTATCCCTTACTCTGTATAAAGATCTGTTGCCCACCCAAGACAGAGAGCATTTACTTACCTGCTCACTGAGCTAATCTTTAACTTAGATTTCTCAAGGACTCACTAGCAGAATAGTGAAGAATCCATGAATATAATGCTCTGTGCAATCTAAGGTTAAAAAAAAAAGTTGCTGCAAATTACTCAAAAAGTATATCATAAAAGAGAAACTGTGCAGAACTACATAAAATTTCCTTTACATTTTATATTCCAAATAAAAACACTGTTAAAGGCACTTAAAGTAGGAAAGCTTAAGTTCAACAATTTAGGTAATATTAACTGCATTAGGTAATGCAAATTAATTTTCCTTTTGTGTTCAAAAAATTGACTTTCATGTATATAGAATGAAATAAAAATACTTCTAATCTAATTCAATCATGTAATTTTTTAAACATAAGGGACATCAAAATCTCTAAAGAGCTAAGTCACAACATCAAAGTACTTTGAAACTGAAAAGTGTTTAAGAGGGTACCTCTATGTTTTATAGTTAAAGGCTCAATACAACATGAAATATTTATAGTGCAACAACTAATTAGTGGCAGAAGCAGAACCAGAACCCAACACTTAACCATCAGTTTGGAATTCATTCTACTTTATGACTGAGTAAGAAAGATATGTTCATATTCCAGGAAAGGGTGGAGTGATGCTGAAGCACATTAGAGCTTTAAATGTACAGCAAACATCCTCAGAGGGCTAAAACCCACTCAAACCTACGCAACCCTCTTATGCTTTTTATTAATCAACCAACTATAAAATAACAGAAGAGAAAAAATAATTCACTGTTAAGCCACTCTAACAACAACCAAGTATTTGTTAACATTCAACAATTAGAAAAAATAATAATAGTGGAAAAGGGGCAGTATGATGACTATTAATATACTGCTAATTTGGAACAATCTTTCTGAAGGGTAACTTGGTCATATTTTAAAAAGCTTAAAAAACTCTCACCACCTAAACCAATTATCCCATTCCCATGAATATAACCTAAGAAATTAGTCTAATATAGAATTAAAATTTCACATACAAAGATGTCCATCCCACTATTATTTATAATTGTGAAATATTAGAAATAATCTAATATCCAAAGAGAGAACTGGTTCAATTATGGTATATTCATACAACAGAGTATTAGGCAGCCATTTTAAAAAATCACATTTTTCAAAGACATGGGGAAATACTTATGATGGTAAGTTATAAAAAAGTAGGGTATACAACTATATGGTCAGTATAATCTCAATTTTGTTATAATGCACACACACAAACACATGTACACACTCATACATATAAATAGCATAGACAAAGATTGAAAGGAAATACAAAAAATATTAACAGTGTTATCTCTGAATAGTGAGACTGCAGATGATTTTTTTCTCCTGTTTATATGTATCAGTATCTTCTAAATTTTCTATAATAGTCATGTATTAGTTTTATACCCAGAAAACATTAAAAATCCACTTTGTAGTCAATTTTGAAATTTTTATAAGTCTATATAATAAATAAGGAATAAATATTTACAGTACTCAAAAGCTTATCTGAATGATGGGAAATAAATCACTAATATGTAAGAATATAATTTCCACACATATATACAGGTGGGTAATACTAAATTCAAAAGATTACATAATTTATCTCAGTTCTTGAGTATATAAAGTTGGTATTTAGTGAATAAAATGTAAATTTTTAAATAAAATTGGTGCAAGGCATCTAAAAATTGTGCTATTTTGGCATAACACTGAAGATATAAATGTTCTCCAATGTAATATAAATACCCAGTGTTAGATTAAAATAGGTATAATCTAGTACATACATGATGGCCAAAAATTAACTAGTTGAATTACTTTTTTTTTTTTTTGCCAAAGTGACTAGAATTAGTCTATACTAAAGAAAGAAATACAACACCATACCATTATTTTAGTTGGAAGAGCCGCACCAAAAATCATGACAAAAAAACCCCCACAGAACTGTAGGAAAATCCAGTGGTTTTTTTTGTTGTTACTGTTAATGATTTCTTGCTAAAAATTCAAGTAAGAGAGTCAAATTGCTTAGAGCACTAAAAAAGCATAGCAGCAGTGTATGGTCTGCAATGATCTGAAAAACACTAAGAACGTTCTTCAATGTTTCCTCATTTGCAGACTACTGCCTATCAAACACCATCTCTGAATTTTACAGGACTACGTCTATGTTCTTGTTACCAATCTTGAATTTATATTGTATTATAATACAGTAATGACACAAAGTGATGTCACACACAAAAAGGCAAACTACGTAATTTTAAAAGCTAACTTTAAAATATGATTCTAATATCTGTGATTAAAAAAATCACATAAATATGTAAAATATAAAAATACATCCTTAACATACTTTAACATAAGAGCTAAAGTTTACCACTTCTTAACATAAAAATTCTGAAATGGAATTAATAAAAAAAACAATTTTCATATGTACCACAGAGCAATAAGTTTAAATCAGACTATTTTGAGTTGTGTAGCCCTTTATTAGCAACTAAAATAGAAGGTATCTGTTGTACAACATGGGTAGTAATTGACTATAACTGGAGATTTATTATTTTCTAATACAGATCATTTATAAATGCAATTTCTTTATTAAAAAGCTTCCACCCTTTTTGTTTGTGTACAATTTTGCAAAACTATTCTGAAAGCGGAGTATATGTGCACAAGTCTGCAAAGAGTGCAAATTTAGGATATGGTAAATGCTTTACAAGTTACTTTCAAAAAACTGACTGCCACAACTGGGCCTTTACATTGCCTCTTTTTTTGATCGAAATATTTTGATGCCAGCCTTCCTTCCACTGCTCTAAACTATAAAGCATTTTTTTAATGAGTTGAAATTAAGGAAGGACTACACCTACTAAAAAAGAAGAGAAGAAAGTTCTATTAGTTTGAGGTTTCGGAATCCCCCCAAACCAGGACCAGTATCTTGGTAAGGGTTAGGCTGGGACCCTGGACAGAGTATGAGTATGTGCAGGTGGCATCCCTGAGGATTCAGAGCTTCAGTGAACCGTGAGTGCTCCAGCTGCATAACTCACTGAACTGTCTTGCCAGTTTCTACACTGGCTTGACTGGGCATAATTCAAAAAGGAAAAGCTCATGTTCATTCCATTCTTCTGTAGCTCTGTGATAGCCTAGAAAAAGAAAAAACTGGTTATAATAAGCCGCTGCAGTGACAACAATAGATCCTTAACCCACTGTATCACAAAAGAACTCCCAGGATTTTTACTTTGTGAATTGGTTCATCATTTTACTAAAATTTTATTTGATCCAATTCAAACTTCAGTAAATTAGTATAGCTTATGCTAGTTTAAATTTCAGAAATCAGTGTAAGTCCTTAACAGGCTTTTCTTCCAGTCAATCGATAGTGCTCAAAAGAAAATCTTTCCTAATAATCTATAATATATTATCTTTTAATCTCAATAAAGTAATACTGGACCTTTAGGTTCCAACCCTGGACTATTCTAGACTACATTACCATCTCCAGTATTTCTCTGCCTCTCCAAGCAAAAAACCCATTATTACTTCCTCCTTCCATTCCTAAGTATACAGTTTCTTCTTTTTTAAAGAGTCTTGCATTTTCTTTCAATGTCAGGGTTTTTTTAAACTAGTGGGAAAATTAATGCTATTATCTTTTTAGAAAATACAGCTAACCAAAACTTCTGCCCCTTTACCAGTCTTTAAATGAAGTATTATTGTTTTTGCTGTAAGGAGAAAAACATATACTTGTCATCTACTTTGCTTTATTAAATTACAAATACCTAAAATTCATGATCATAATCTTCCATTTGAGAGGTTTACTTTGGTTTTTATTTGTAAAAAGCATATTGGAATTGGCTCAGAGTGAAAGAAGAATGAGTTTCTATTCTGAATAACTTTCTATATTTAAAACAAAGTATTGACCTAACAGTGACAAATAACTTTGTTTTAAATATAGACAGTTATTCATATTTAAAGTTGTACTTAAAATTATTTATATTTAAGTTATAAAGTATAAAAGTACAGTGAGAAATAACTTTAAGTAACCAAAACAATAGAAATTTAAATTATATTAAAGGTACTAGAAAATTATATATACCTAAAACCAAGCTAATAAACTATCACAGATGATAACAATTAAGATATTTTGAAACATCATAGGATCAAATATTAAAAATCAAGACTTACTAAGGATACTCACATTTAATAACACCCCAATGGGATGTCTTCCACATATAGTATTATGGTATTTCTTCAAGTAATTGCTAAAAGATACAGGGTCTAATTGTTCTATAATACTCATACCCTAAAAAAAAAAAAAGAGGAAGAAGAGAAAAATAAAAGAAAAAGAAAAAAGGACAATTTATTACTTCCTAATTACATTTTTAAAGCTGTTACTTAGAGCTAATGATCATAATTTTTCAACTAAGGAGAAGTAAAGAAAAAACATCAAACTTTGTGAAATATCAAGCTCATTCATCAAAGGTAATCTCATTGTAATACATACACTTTATTAATAAAAACATTTAATCCCAAGTTCAGTTCTCTCTGACCTCCTAGTATGTTTCTACACCACCTTCCCCAGTTGTTACTTAGCTCACTATCCTCAAACATTTCACGATTTCATATTTTCACATGTATGAAAATGAAAAAATATAAAACTGTAAAATGAGTATATGTATTTTAAAAAGTAAACCTGTCATGAAAAGTTTTATATGAAATATAAAATTAAATTCGATATATGGCTCTTTTTCCCATTCCCATTATATTTCTCATATCATTGGCAAAAACAATCAAGAGCTGGTTATAATTTAATTATTTCTGTAATATATACTTAAATATCAACAGTGTGCAAGACATTTTGAATTATCAGTAATTATTTAAGTATGTGGTAAAAAGATACCACAAACTAAGAAAATAGTTAATGTATTTTTAATCGATTTAAAGCTCATAAAAGACAGATAAAAGCTTAAGCAAAATAAGTCCTTACAAACAAATTTTAAAAATAAACTTTCAATCTCTTTATACTTTAAACAAGAATGCTTTACTTTTCAAGATTTTAATCAAGGATCAAAATGTTTAGAATACTATTGAAACAACCACTATGACATTTGTTTACACTTATGCTTTACCCTACAAAGGCACTCAAATGATGTGTTCATCATATATTAATACAGAGCAACTTTAACTCATCTAAATCAAGCAGATAAATTAATGATTCTAACTCATCCATTAGCCAACTACCTTACCTTGTTTTCTTATTCATGTAAAATACTTCACATTTGCGTTCAACAAACTGATTTATTACCCTCTGGGAGAAATATAAATGGTGTTTTACCTAAGGGATTAGCTGATATATTTTGTATGTGGTTTTTTAAATTGTATTCCAACATGTTTTAACAAGCAGAGTGTAAAAACACCTATAATAATCACATAAACACTTATTTAAGAAAATGATGGCAATCAGTATGTGACATAGTACAAATTTCAGTGGCAGCATCAAAATTTTATTGTATAAAGAAACTTTCTTCAGAATATCCAAGTGTTTCATAAACATTATATTTTTCTACAAATAGCTAAGGATATGTGAGTATAGTCAACTTTCAATTGCCTGCACATCAGTTAGCCACTCTCAGATTAATGCACAACCAGTGTTTAATGCTAAGTTGGTTTTCTCCTGCCAACTAGGAGGCTTCCAGGTCAACATTCTCCACTGACATCTGGTGCAAATCCAGAGAAACATGAACTAATTTAAAAGTTAAACCTAAGATAAACAATTAGTATTATAATTTTGGTCATAGAAAATCACTCGAAATATTTCTATAACAAGTAGTAATGCAGAAATAGATATAAATCTCTTTCATAAACATGGATAATCAAGGCATAACTCTCTAAAGATGAAGAAACAAAGGCATAAAAAAAGTTCAAAAAATTTCTAATCCTAGACTCCTTATTGACTTTGTTTCATGTAATGAGACACACCAACAATCCTTTAATATTCTCACATAGCTACAATTGGTGTTCGTACTGTAAAAGAACTTCTGATGCTCCTGGATAAAGCCTAGGACAGCTTATCTCAAACAGAATTCCACTCACTAATAAATTATACAACACTGAGGTCCCAATGTGTGTATTAATATTAAATCTCAAAGCACAATGGCAAATATGCTTTTGAATATATTTATGTTTTCATGCTAACAATTTTGAAATGACTATTATCAAAAATTCAAGATGAAAATGCAGCTTGATACTACTGCCCAAATTCTAAGAAGATGAAATACAAAAGTGCTTCCCAAATATGCCTAAATAACTTTTATATTCCTTAAAACACTGGAAGATATGATCAGTAAATCTAAAGTCCAAACAATGGAAAGCTTGCCTGGAGCCTGGTATATTGAGAATCTGAACACATGAACTTAACCTAACAGGAAGCAGTGAAGTGGGTCACTACCCATTCAGCTCTAAGATACAAAGCAGAATTATAAACACCATCGTGGTTTCTGAGGAATTTAGCAGCTTCAGCAAAAAATCCTCAGAATGAAAGTCAACTCCCTACCTTGAGAACAAGAGTGAAGGGACTCTATCATTGTGCTGACTCTCCAAGGAATGACTGCAGCTCATAGTGTCAAATCCTAAGTGGCAATACTAAACTGAATAGGTAATTTAAACTGGCAGAGCTACAAATTCAGGATTCCAAAAAGGAACAAAAATCTTTCCTTCTAAAAATTTTAACTATCTATACAATTATGTAATTTAAATTGTATTTAATTTTAAATATCACCATTTAGAAATAATCTCCCACTAAAGTAACAAACAAAAAAAGAGTAACAAAAAATTTTTAGAAACCTTTGAGAAATAAGAGCTAGAATCATGTTGTTCAATTATGAACACATAATCAATAACACACTATCAAATCATTAGGACTGTGGTCTTGTTTTTTAAAGTAAGGACATACATTTATATTGAAGAGATGAGTACACATTTAAAGAGATGAGGTAGAAAAAAGGAAATATTCTAGTTTCTTTAAGGGGCATCAAGATACATCTTGTAATGAAAGAAATTTTATGGAAAAAAAACCATCCTAAATACAGCCGTGCCAAGAATTAATGTACCAATAAATAGATATTTTAAAGATGATGCTGTAAAACCTATTAAAAAGATGACTACAGAAACTACTGGCCTAAGTTCAAGAGAAAGTATGAATGTAAAAAAAAAAAATGTGAACAATTTCACTTTCAAAAGAAAAAAAGGAAGAAAAGTAGCTGAAATTCAAAGTAAATGAAGTGACTGCTAATAACTCTGGAAAGAAAAGAAGTTACAAAGATGACTACAATGTTTTCAGATTCTCTCTGCCAAATCATAAATAACATACCAATGGCCATAAGGAAACACTGGTCTACATCAAAAGTGGTACAGAAAAAAAAAAGCTATGATCGTGTAATATACATAAAATACATACAAAATGGCTAATCTTTCAAGTATGTAATCTAAAAGGCTCATGAAAATTAGTCTTAAAATACGTTCTGCTTTGGTCACTGTAATGACTGAAATTGCAGAGTACTAATTACCAAAATACATGGCCAGTAGTCAATATTATAAGACTTTCAGAATCAACATCTCTTACAACTAGTTACTCCCCTGCCCACAAAACTACAACATTTGGAAGATCCAGTTTATTTTCCTATTAATTTTTCTTCCTTATGTTTTCCTCACATAATTAATTTCTAAGATATCCAAATGCTAAACATAAAAAATTTGCAAAACAAAAAATTAGAAATTTTTTTTTTGTTTATGGAACCTAAAGTTTATTTCCTAGCAATTTAATAAGACTTTTCTGATAACAAAAAGGACTTAACACAATAATCTTCAAAATATTAAATATAAAATTTTATACTTAAAAATAATCTTTTCACTCTATCAATCCTTCCAAAAGTATAATTACTGCAATTCAGAACTGCTAACCTTTTTGCAATACTTGTATAGAGAAGCAAGCATCCTACTACCTTTTGCTTGAAGAGATTGTACATGAAACAAAGATATTAATTCTGAAATGGAAGAAATTATTTACAACATAAAATGACATTTGAGAAAAGAAATATAAAGGAGTTCCTGCTGTGGCTCAGCAGTAATGAACCCAACTAGTATTCATGAGGATGCAGGTTGGATTTCTGGCCCTGCTAAGTGGGTTAAGGATCCAGCTGTGGTGTCGAGTGCATACACAGCTCGGATCCTGCGTTGCTGTGGCTGTGGCCTAGGCTGACATCTGCAGCTCCAATTAGATCCCTAACCTGGGAACTTCCACATGCTATGGGAGTGGCCCTAAAAAAGATGAAAGGAAGGAAAGAAAGAAAGGAGAGGAGAAGAGGGGAGGGGAGGGGAGAGGAGAGGAGAGGAGAGGAATATACAGTGGGATATTCACCATCTGGTTATATAAATTAAGAAAACATTGTATAAGAGTCTAACAATGAGTATACTTATATACATATATGTGTAAAGTTATACATAAATGAGTATATGTATAGAGCTAACCACTATTTTAATTCATTTATTCTAACTCCCAGAATTGACTTAAAAATTGAATTAAAAGCATGCTAATAAAAGAACAGAACACTTAAGAGCCCTTTAAAAATTCTGTATAAGTAGGAATATTTCAGTAAATGGACCACAAAAATCAAGTCCAAGTCAAATGTTAAATTCTAGCATATTAACATGAAGAAAATACTCACTATTTATTCTGAAACTGTATTCTAGCCTATTTAAATAAAATTTTTAAAGTTAAGCTCTGGTAATTTCAGACATGTAAGTAAATCAGATGCAGATTTAGAAGTCAACCTAAAGCTTACTGGTTATACTTAGAATTTCTGAACAAAAATTTCTAGTTTCAAAGCCTTAGAACTAAGCAGAAGAGGCAAAAATTCCAGAAGTAATGAGAATCATGCCAATGGATAAACGCTACTCCTTCTGCTCTGCCTCAAAGTAAGAAATGAAGGTCTATATACCAACTGATCATATACATCAAGAAAGACAAATAAAGCTAGTCCTTTTAATATAACCTAACAAAACACAGTTAGAAGGTTAAAAGAATTATTAAGTATGGATTTTTACACATAACACACACAGAATAACAAATAATATTATTTAAACGTGTCCACAATTTTAGGAAGTTCCAAGGGATGCTATTATGTTCAGTAACTTCAGATCACCAGGTAAACCAATGTTTTGGGGAAACATTTCCCTTGTGCTAAAAGTATTATCAATTCATCGATTTACAAATTCTTACATTTGCAAAATTAACTGTTGCTTAATTAAAGTTTACAAATGATTTAAAGAGCTGAAGAGAAAACAAGGGGGAAAAGATGAATAGGAAATTTCGTTCAACAGATCAGAGGCCACAGTAGGCCAGTTCATACTCACCTACAAAGCTAGTTTAGGAATAAAGTCATTGGGACTTTCAAATTACTGAAAGAGGATCTCCTGGGGTGGGTATGGGCAAGTTTATTTTGAAAAAGTTCCACAAATGATTTTGGTTGTAAACATGGGGTTGAGGATCACTAAAGTAGACAATCTTATCTCTGCCCTGGCTTTCATTACTATCTACATTTTGAGAACTCCCAAATTTAGTCCAGGCCTATTCTCTGAGCTCCAAACCAATACAGTCAACTCATTAGCAAACCTTTGCTGACTATGAGATCTCAAACCTATGAACTTCTTTTTTTCCATCTCCACAAACACCACCCCAGTCCAAATTACTAACATCCCTCCCTTAAACTCCTGCCAATGCCCACTGTTACTGTTCCTGGCTCTCTTGTAGTATCCATTCTCTTCACAACCACCAGACTGACCTTTAAAATAATCATTCCACTTCTCACTTTATTCACATAAACTTCTTACCCTGCAATATAAAGCCTTACATTATCTGATCCCTACTTGGCTCTCCTACCACAGCTATACAACTCTTTCCCCTACCTACTATACTCCCACAACCTCAGCCTTTTCTCTTTTCTTCTAACACATTAGCCTCTTTCCTATCATAATGTTTTTTTTTTCCAGTTACACATGTAAAATATTTAATGGTTTCTTTATCATCAAATTAAAGTCAGTGTTAAAATAAACTTTGTGGAATACAGATACAGTTGGGTCCACACATTGCAATTAACTGCAGCCCATTGCCATCTGTCCTATCTAAGGTCTTTGCAATGGTAGTTCTGTCTATCTAGAATGCTCTGCCTGCTGATCTTTACTTGGTTTACTTCTTCTTACCATTTATATCTCAGTTTAATATCCTCCCCAGGGAGTCTTTCTCCAACCACTCAATCTAAAGCATCCTAGAATTATATACTATTTCAAAACCCTTTCGATATTTTCTGTATCACACACATCACTGTTAGAAATGAATTTACACACTACATCCTTAACTTTAAAAAAATGTGTACCTTCTCTCATTAGAGTAAAATTTCTGTGAAAGACAGTCAGCTTGTTTACTGCCATACCTCTACCAGTTCCTAGAACTGTAAATGCACTCAAAAATAAATAGTGAAGAATTACTGCTGTGGCATAGTGGGTTAAGAATCTGACTGCAGCAGCTCAGGTCATTGCAGAGGTGCAGAATTTGATCCTGGCCTGGGGCAGTGGGTTAAAGGACCCAGTACTGCTGCTGCACTAGGCTTCGAATTAGTCCCTGGCCCAGGAACTTCTATATGCTGCAGGGCAGCCAAAAAAGAAAAACCTGGTAAAATAAAAACCCAAATGCTTACTCAGTTGACATCTCCAGTTGGATTCCTTAAAGGCAACTGCAAATATAACATTTGTCTAATAGGATTTATGATCACCCTATGTCCTAAAAAATCAAGTCCTATCTTCTTATGCTAAGTGATCAGAACCAAGACCTAACCAGCAACATAAGCCAGGTATTCAGGAAGTATCTTTTTTCTTTTTTTAAAAATGTATTTTTAAATACAACTTTTAAAGGCTACATTCCATTTTACAAGTATTACAAAATACTGGCTATACCTCACGTTGTACAATACACCCTTGTAGCCCACCTTATACCCAAGAGTTTGTGTCTGCCACTCCATCCCATGCTGCCCTACACACACACACACACACACAGAGGTAACCACTAGCTTGTTCTCTATATCTGTGAGTCTGTTTCTTTTTTGTTACATTCACTAGTTTGCTGCATTTTTTAGAAGTAATCATTCCTGATACTTCTTTCTCCTCCAAGTTCAATGGATATCCAAGTTCTATCACTAATTTGTCTCTATAAAATACACTGGACACATCCACTCCATCCCTCTCTTCCACCATCACCAATCCATCCACTGTCTAAGTTACCATTTCTTGCCTGGATTACCAAAGTAGTCTACTCATTTCTCCTCTAGGTCCCCTCCAACCCACTTGCTGCACTGCAGCTCTATGATCTTTTCAAATACAATCTAATTTTATCATTTTCCAATTTGGAATCCTTTAAACAGACTATTCTAGATTCTTTATCTCACTTTTCACCATTCCCCCATGCATTCATCCACGGATTCAACAAACAGAAATACTGAGTACCACTGACAGGCTGATACAAAATGGACAAAGATCTTGATCTTATACAGCTTATAATCTAACAGAGGAAGTTACTATCAACAAATCAACAAATACTAAGTCACACAGTAATAGGTACTAACAAGAAAAATAAAGCAGGATAAGGTCATAGAATAACTGTTCACCACAGAGGCACAATGTAAAATTATGGGCACATTTCTAGGTCGTCCCAATAACTAAAGGCTATTGGGAGATTTAGTGGGTGGAATCCAAGAATGCTGACTGTCCTGCAATACAGGACAGTCCCACACTCAAAGAGCTGTTCTTATCCTATAACACTTTCGCATGCCCATGTATGTGGAAAAACATGCTTAAAATTATCTATACCCCAACTCCATTCTACATATAAACACAAATAAGTTTTGCATGATTTTAATATACAGATTTCCCAGAAACAGAATTATCATATAAAGTAAGGAAAGGAGTTCCTGCTGTGGAGCAGCGGGATCAGCAGTGTCTCCGCAGCACCAGGACTTAGGTTCAATCACTGGTCCAGCACAGTGGGTTAAAGGATCTGGTGTTGCTGCACTTGCAGCATAGGCTGCAACTGCGGCTCAAATATGACCCCTGGCCCAGGAATTCCACATGCCATCGAGCAACCAAAAGGGTGATAGGGGCAAGGAGGGAAGACTGTATTTTGTTTAGTTTTCAACTTTGATAAGAACTATTAACCATTTTGGAAAATCAGGCCACCCAGCAATGTAACTTGGTAATGAGTCATAAACAGAAAATAACTATTTAAGTTTGTATGTTGCTATTACATTAATGAGACTATGTCTAAGCATTTAACTACTTCGCCTCTTCTAACATAGTTGGGGCTTGGGTACTTACATTATTAAATATATCTTAATTTCTTATGAATTACTTTCCTTGTATTTCTTTCTCAGATTACAATTAGGGTATTCATTTAATTTAATTATGTATACAGGAAGATTATATTCACTAATTCATTTATTTGAAAAGTATTTGCTTAGTACCTACTTATGTTCCAATTGCTATTCTAAGCACTCTGGATACATTAGTGAACAAAACAAATATCTTCATCTAACGAATAAGTTAGAAAAGAAAAAGTGGAACACTGTAGGGTAATGTGAATTAGGAATGCTGAAAAGATGAAGTGTAAGATGTAAAAGTAAATAAAGTGGTCAGTAGGCCTCACTGGGAAGGTGAAAACTGACCAAAGCCATAAAGTGAGCCAGTCTGGGGCAAAAAGGGCAAAAGCCCTAAGCTAGGCACAAATATGGCATATCAAGGAACAGTAAGAAGACCAGTGTGTCCACGCTGCCTCCTAAACATCTCACATCTCTGCACTGTAATAGCTTCTTTCTAAGTCTGTTCAATCTATAAGATCCATTAAGTCAGAGACCATGTTTCTCTTCTTAGTATCTTCAGCACTTCACGGTATCAGACACACAGTAGATATTCATTAATCATCTGCTATATGAAGAAAATAAATGATACAGAATCAAAAAAGTTTTCTGAGACAACTGAGAACTAAACCTCAGAAAAACAAGATTAGAAATAGTGGCCAGAAAAGAAATCAATTGATTGAAAATGACAACACAACAAAACCAAAGGAAAAGTTAGCGAATTAAAACCCAAACAAAATTCTGAAGGTAAAAGTACTAGGCCATAATTAAATTTAAAGTAACAAGATAAATTTAAATATGATAAAATCTCCTAGGTATCTAAATTTGCATTCATTCCATTTGGCTTTCAATAAAATATGCTACTCAATATAATTTACTTATAGTTTCAGATCCAGATGCCTTACTAAAATTTTTTATCTGTTTTAAACCAAAAACTCTCACACTAAAACATATAAACCTTTTCACACTGGTAAAGTTGACTTTGACAGATCACAGACTTAAACGCTGACAGTTTAAAGACAATTTAGAGATCAAGTTTCTCCAAATTTCTTATCTCAGAGGTGACAAATAGAGGATAAGAAAATTGAAATGACTGGTTAAAGATCAGAGCAAGTTAGCGATATATCTGCTAGATTTAATATTCTGTTTATAAGTAGATTCCAAAATTATTTGTATGGCCTTAAAATATTAAACATTACTTAAAATATTAAATAGTAAATATCAAAAGAGGTAGTGACTACCATACTACCTCAAGGAATATGACAGCAGAATCCATGTCTACTGTACTCCTGGGCTACTTAAGAATACAATCATATTTTTAAATTCTTATTTAAAACTAATTCAAATTCCATTTAAGAAAAATCCAAATGGCCAAAAAATAGAATTAAATAATAAAATAAACTAGGAATTTGCTATGGTTGTTTCTGCTTAACTGTAACTAATGACATTAGTATCTTGTTGTCCTAAAGCTAAGAAGACATTCTCCCACATGGTATCTAAAATGTGTATCTAATTATTCAAAGTATAATTAATCAAATAAAATTAAGATGAAGGAAATTTCTACTAATAGAACAGGGATTATTTTTATTATCAATATTCATGATTACTTTTATATGTATAAAAAAAGCATTTCAAACATTTAGTTAAAGATAGGGAAAGAGGGATATTATTAGCCCATTATATATGTCAACATATTGTCTTGAATCACTAATCTGAAATTAAAGGAAAAAAATCTTAGAGCATTAAAACCCCACACCTGAAGGACTTACCATTTTATCTAGATGTTCAATGGATCTATAAATCTCCCCCTGGGATTCATCATAGTAACTGTAACGGAACCTTTGACCTTGAAACAAATATCATGTACAAAATAAAATAGGGAAAAATTAGAAGCTAAAAAGAAAGCAAGCGCTTACCAAATAATTTCAGTTCTCATGGAAGGCAAAGCACAGCTTAAGCCTCTGAGAAAATCATTCCCAAGAGCCCTCATACATGAAAATAAAAGGCATATTTGGGAAGGTAGTAATAAAGAAATGATTTATCATCAGTGTTTTATGATGTTAAAAATTATTTCAAACTGTAAAACCTTAAAGTCACAAGCAATACAAAAGACTAAGGAAACAAAACAGCTTAAAAGTTAGAAGCATTGTTAAACATATTATATCTGTCTATAATGGAAAGTAACCCAAAGAATATGATCCAAGAAAATCTGGCTTTAGGAAATGATCTCAATGTAACAAATCAATGAAAGCTTAGCTTCTGTTGCACAAGTGCAAAGATTTAATCTCTACTACAGAAAAAAACAAAACAAAACATGTAGATCAGAGATATATGTGGCTTCTATGATTTTTATGACCTTGATAAAAAATTTAACTGATTTTTGCACAACTTTCTACTTGGAAAAGGATCCACACAAGTGCCTTTAAGTAGGATACACAAAAGTATAAATACAACAAACATTCCAACTCTGACAATATCTCAATAAAGATACAAGCACAGAACATTCAATGTTTAGCTATTCTCTGAAGAACAGAGAAGGTAAAATGGAAGAAGCTTAAAAAGAGGTAGAAAACAAAAGGCTCAGGAAATAAATTTTGCTTCCTACCATAGTCATATAAAAGCCAGAAGTTAAATATATTCACAATTAATTGCAGGTTATTATTCAACTGACTATGTTGTATTTCAAATATATCTAAAACCTATTTTTCAGGAATGCCTTTATTTCCGAGAACTCATTAGTTTAATAGACCTTAAAGATTCACCAAAACACAATTCTAAAGGTATCAGAGTACATTAATCGTGTACATACACACTATGCATCTTGTACTTCAATTTTAGAGCAAAGTGCACATATCCAATTATTATCCTCACACCTGAGGACAAAGGTTTCTTTGGCTGGACAATTATGGTTTGTAAGTTTTCTATTTACCTTTACTAAAAAATATTATCTTATAAATAATGAGCCATGCAACATTATAAACCCTTTTGATGTTCTTTTTCAGAAAAACCACACATCATAGTTCTTAACATTTCATTAACTTGTTGATGCTAATCATCTCTGATGGTCACTTTTCTACAATTTACCATATTTCCTTAACTTTCACATGTTAATATTTTTTACATACACTATTAATGCGGCAGCTTATTCCCCCCCCAAGCTATTATTATATCAATGTCACATCTTGATATGATACCCTGGAATCAAGCAATAGGGTACTGAGACAATTACCTGCATTCTGAAAAATAACAAGCTTTTTATGTAAACATTGAAGATTACTATATGTTGCCATAACTATGAGATACATTACAGTCCTTGCACTAAAAAAATTCTTAAATAATAAAATTTCTGACCAGACCAAAAGTTGTAAAGGATGTACTGTGACCAGAATGCAGCTGGTATACACTCTGGAAAATAGTTTGATATTATGTAATAATGTTCAAGATACAGATAAAAAGTTCTTAACCAGTGACGATTCATCACTCAGCGCCCCTATATTAAATAATTCACCAGACACTTCTTTCAAAATTTAGAGTTAGGTATAGTTTTTCCTTAAAGTATGTACTTCCTCCTACCTAACAATGAGAATTATGTAATTCACCCTAGTTTTCCTATTTGCCAGGTGGCTATCAGAAGGCTCAAAGCCATATCACAATAACTTAGTCAATTCACTGGTACTAAACTTCTATTTCAAAGTTCCTTTGATAAAGCTGCCCAAAATCTTCTGTGAAATAATCTTGGGCAAGAAAATTCAAACTCACTGTCACTGTAGTTAAGAATAATACCCTTGGAAGAAATCAGGACGAATATTCTTAAACTTGAAATGCCTCACGTTTATACTAAGACATTCTTTTTTTCTTGCTTCTGGTGATAACTGCTAGTTTTAGTTGTCAATAATCTCTGTGACTACAACATACTTGTCGTATCTGAAGACTACTACTCTCAGGTGTAGAGCAAAATCCACGTACTTTGTGATATTTGCTACTCAAAAGTCTTTTCTACTTATTTCCAAGTTCAGAAAAGCTATTTCAAATGGCTAAAGTAGGTCAAACCTGCCTTAAACATAAGTCAAAAGTATACCTATATTTTAAAATGCTGTCTTGTTCATATGGACCATTTTCAATATAACTTTCACTTAAAAACTACTTATGAAGTAAGAGAGAAGTACACAGAATGTTTAAAATACTGAATGTGATTTAATAAAAATGACAAAATACACAGAAAATCAATAAGCAGATGTTTAATATTTTGCTATCTACTTTTTAATATTTTGCTATCTACTTTTTACTTTTTACTATCTACTTTTTAGTTGCCACCTCGCATTTAGTAGCTGAAGAAATGAGTAGAAATATCTGGTACAGTCTAAAGAATGTATCAGTTAAGAAGCTATTTCCGTACTCATATAGCTATAAAACTGAAAAAATGTAACAGCTCAAATTGCCCCACAATTTTTTTTAATTATAGAAGTATTTCAAAATTACTTGAGTAATTCATTCTGGTCCCTTATACTTAAAGAAAGCATCTAATTTAAATAGTTACCATCATCCTAGCCTAAATGTATATACATATGTATGAATATGTGTGTGTGCACATGAGTACACACACACAAAAAAAAGTTCAGTTAAACATTACTTTGAATTTGAGTTCAAAAAATCTTTTTTGTTTCCAATTATGAAAAAAATAAAAAATAGTTTTAATAAAGATTTTATTTAATAAGAAATAAAAGAAATGACAACAAACACAATATACTGATCATAAATGCACCTTTAAATAGTTATTGTTCATTTAAAATATATGATTATTTCATGTATCTCATGAGCAGACATATTTTGTTTTACAATATTTCTAACATTCAGTAAAGTGTATGCATCTAAACTGAACAGATACAGTTGCCTGTGTACCTGGAGAACTGGACTTTTATACGTATGAAAAAAGCATATCACATAGTAAGAGAAAATTACTTACCTGAAACTTATCCTTTCAGAAGGTACACTGGGAAAATGGATTCTTTGAGCCCCTGTTTCAACTCCAAGTATGAGCTTTCTAGCTTTAAGAGCCATTGACACTGCCCTTAGGGGCAGGCACAAGCTTTGGAACTCCCCTAGTGAGTATGTCAGTAGTTTCTTCAGGTGCCTTCCCTCAGTTCTTTTCAAATTCAAAAGATGAGAGGAAAAATAACCCAAGAACAAAAAATCCTGTAAAGCAGAAACCTTACTCTTTGAGGGAAGGAGGGTAGCTCATTTGTGAATCCATTCCAGAGCACGCTTTCTGAGAAAAAGAAATACAGGTAAGTAATTTTCCCATCTCCAAAGGTGACTGGTGATTAATGAGTGGATTCACAGAGTGTGGAGAATAAGCTCCAGGGATGTCTGTTTAACACACAACAATCAACTAATGAGGACAAACGTAACAAATGAATGGTACAAGAACCAACACTACTTTCGAAATACCAAAAAAAAGGGGAAAAAATTAGATACCTCAACATTAAGCTATATACTAGCTAGCAGAAATAAACAATAGCTTGGAAAGTTGTTCTATAAAGCCCCCAAAAGATCAGTAAGGCAGACTCTTGAGATGTAATGTCCAGTAACAATTGTACTGTTATACATTTTATCACTTTATGTTTACATGTTAAAATGTTTTCAAATATTTGAGTTAAACCTCACAACAAACTGTGAGATAAATTATCAGGCCACTCTGCACTAAGGACCTAAACTGGGGAACATTCATTATTGAAATCACTACCAAGGAATGAATAAATGTATTTCATTTTAAAAATTATCTAAGAAGCATAAAATATGAGTCATTTTTATAAGCAAAATACTATAGTCCTTTCATTCTCAAGTCTTAGTTCTATTGGCTTTATCTCAAACTTGCAAAAGATCAAAAACCTAAAGATGTAAAATCAGCATGTACCAATATTTGACAAATACGAAAGCCTGAATAAGATATATTTTAGGAATGAGCTAATTTACACTCAAACTGATTTAAATATGTAGAAAATAGTTATACCCTCATACTCAAGAGACTAACAACAGAAAGGAAGAAGAGTATGCATGAATAATCATTTATTAATATATATTAACTAGAAATCTGAATAAAGATATAAATTGTGTAAGTATTAAAGGAGAATGCCAATTTTAATAGTGGCACATATTTATAAAAGGAAATTATGTAAACCCAGACAAATGTTAAAGTTTATAGATAAAAATCCAAAATTGCTGAATTGACTGTAGTATAAACTTTATACATATTTTAACAAACTAATATATCATTAACGTTTACCAAATAAATGTATCAAAACTGTCTGGAACTCAAAATCACCATTTAAAAGGATAATTTAAAAGAAGCCTGATCCACTTTTAAAGAATTAATTTCTGTTAGATCCAGTTTCATTTAGAAACTTCTCAGAAGTTAACTGAAAATTATATTAATGAAAGTTGTCAATAATCTAAATTTGAAAGTAAAATTTCAGAGAGCTAAGGAAAATACAAATATTAACGGTATATATGGAGAAGGGCAAAAATGAAATACAGGAAATAGAATCAAAATTTTACTAATCAGAAAAACTAAAATAGGCCCAGACAAAATTTTCTTCTATGAATCTATCCTATAGGATGTGGAACTTGGTAAGTACACAAAGAATATGGACATTACTTAACCATCGTAAAACTCAAACACTCGCAGTAAACGTCCTTTTCACTTATGTCACTCTTCCTGATAAAGCAGCAAAGATGAAAAGAGGTAGGATCATAAAAACATTACCAAGAAAACATCATTTAACTTGGGGAGAGGCACAATAAAATCCAGGCTCCTAACTCTCCCTTTGCTTATCCCACTCAAAAAGAGAAACTGAGTGTTTTAAACTTTCTATTTTTTACCTCTAATATCTCCTTCAAGTCTAAATAAGAGCTCAATAGGATCTGAAAGATGAGTATCTTTAAAACAAAATATTCTTAAAAAAAAAAGTCATCATTCTTATAATGGACATGGGTTAATAATAATAATCTTGACAAGGCAAGATTCTTCCAATAACGCACGTATAAATCTCCCAACTGTCTCTATTACCAAGTTTCTCCCTTCATTCTTCACAGAAGCTGGATATTATATAAAAAGAAACAACCACTAGAAATGAAAGATGTCAATACTGTCAGTATTCTATATTATCCAACAAAACCAAAAGAAAATTCCACTGTATATATCTGAGTAATTTGTCAACTGTACCATAATCACTTAAGTGATTTTTCTTCAAAACCCAGCTATTCAGAAATGTGGGATGTGTTAAGAACCTAACTCAATAAAACTTTTAAGATCTCCAAGTACTTGAGAAATTGAAACCTTCCTGTGAAATGATTTAGAATTCAGTGTTATCATTACTTTGGCATGGTAAAATCAAAACAAGTATAGCATCTTTAAAACAAGAAGAAACTACTAAGCATCATCTTCGTGAGAAAAAGCTAGACTTCTGAGATGGAAATATAGCACTCATTAATTTAGAAAAGATGATCAACGTCACGAGAGCATGAATTTGAAAAATATGAAACAATTTCTTTCTTTTTTTTTTTTGTCTTTTTGCCTTTTTGCCTTTTCTAGGGCTGCTTCCTGCAGCATATGGAGGTTCCCAGGCTAGGGGTAGAATTGGAGCTGTAGCCACCGGCCTACACCAGAGCCATAGCAACTCAGGATCCGAGCTGCACGTCTGCGACCTACACCACACCTCATGGCAACGCCAGATCCTTAACCCACTGAGCAAGGCCAGGGATCGAACCTGCAACCTCATGGTTCCTAGTCGAATTCGTTAACCACTGAGCCACGACGGGGAACTCCTGAAACAATTTCTAAGTAAAGACAGTTTAACCTATAACTAGCCAATGATTCATAATATTTCAATAGGAATGTAAAATAGAAAATGAAGCTTACTTTATTTACAAGAATGACAGTTACTATTACTATTGTAGAAAGAAGTCTACCAGTTTAGAAATAGTGTCTGTGTAACTCTTTCCACTTACCCCCAAACTTCCATCCAATTTCCTAACAAGAATTAGTAGAGCACTTTCCTTAAGTACAATGTAAGCACTTAAATGAGTATTGCTAGTGATACTGATACTTAAAATTAAACACTTGGGAAAGTTCTATTACTTAACCAAAAAACATAAATGTAAATATGTTTTAGTCCCTAAATGATTCCCATAACTAATATTTATCAACCTTTGGATTTTTTTTTTTTTTTTTGGTCTTTTTGCCTTTTCTAGGGCCGCTCCTGTGGCATACGGAAGTTCCCAGGCTGGAGATCTAATCAGAGCTGTAACCACCGGCTCACGCCAGAGCCACAGCAATGCGGTATCTGAGCTGCGTCTGCAACCTACATCACAGCTCACAGCAACTCCAGATCCTTAACCCACTGAGCAAGGCCAGGGATCGAACCCACAACCTTATAGTTCCTAGTTGGAATCGTTAACCACTGAGCCATGATGGGAACGCCAACCTTTGGAAATTTTGAGTTCTTTTTTGTAATTATTACCAAAAAAATCCTATCTTGCTATTTAAATTTTAAAATTTTCAAGAAATCAGGAGATCAAATGGCCTAAATCTCTGAGGATCTAGCTAGACTATGAAGTAAAATATATTTTTCTCTTTCAACACTGTACTTATATAGTAGTGGAAGAGGATTTGTTTGCTTTATAACCATCAATGAGGTAAAACGCAAAAGTCCACATAAAAGAGCAATATTAAAACATCTCATGTTTTATGTAGATTTATGTTGTGGTTGCACATGATGCCAACCTAAAAGAAGAGTCTAGACCCTGAGAACAATATCAGAAGAATAAATTATTTAAATTATAAAGTGATTTCAAATGATTCATAAGAGCCTTAAAAGTGACGAGGGGACACATGCTTCAAGACATGTTTTTCTAAAACATATGGACATGCTTTATTAGCAACACACATTCATAATACTAAGAAAAATAGATTTTTCCCAATAATGATACTCCCTAGTTTTATTACTAAACTTCAAAATTCCCAAGAAAAGAACTTTTCAAGAACCTACCTACCCAGATCTAAATAATACATTTACATACATAAAAAATAATTTCTACCAAAGGTAGCGAACCAACTAGCAAATGAAATTTTTTATTAAAGACCTCTGAGAGCCTCGTAAGGAGTTTGGCAAGGTAGCACAGCTACCTGCATGCCCTAAATCAGGGCTTCCGAACCCAAGCACTATTGACATTTTGGGCAGGGTAACTCTTTGATGTGGGAGGCTGACCTGTACATTGTAGGATGCTTATTTTACAGCTTTCCTGGACTCTACTCATCAGATGCCAATAACATCCCCACCTCCTGCTCCACCCCAGCTGTGATGACCAAAAAATGTCTCCAGGCATTTCCAAATGTCTCCTGGGGGACAGTGAGCCCCAAATGAGAAATTGGTGCCTTAGACAGAAATTCTTACCTACACCATTAGGGGGGATGTTATTTGGAACTGAAGTTTCAAGTCCATACATAGCACGGCATGAGGTAAGAGAAGAAGAAACCAGACTAATCAGGCCTGATAAATGTTGAATCAACTCTGGCAATCACTAAGACATGTAAAAGCCAGGGTTTCCTATATCTCATTAAGGATGTTTTTCTGGCCATCCTAGCAATGTTATCTTAAAATTTATGGTCTTATGCCTTATGTTTTCACTATAATCAAAGAAATAACTAAAGAATGAATAGATACGGGTTGGCAACCTTAAACCAGTAAATAAATGAGTCAAAGAGATGTCCTAAAAAGAACAGAGTTCAGAAATATTCTACAACAGTCATGGATAAATGAGAGCAAATTGTATCCAAAGAATTAAAAAAAAAAAAAAAGGTAAAAGAAGGATCCATACATGTCTCACTTCCTTTATGATCTATGCACTGTGAAGCTTCCTTATTCTTTTAATTCACAATGATAAGAAAAATCTCTTAGAAGTCCTTATCCTTATAAACCATTGCCAATGAAGATTACGATACTAATAGCTAACACGTTACAACCTTTGGAGGGTAGCTCTAAACTGACGGCAACTGTGGGCAAAAATTAAGCACCAAAGGAAAAAAAGAAAGAAAGATAGGAAATGTGGAAAAGGACTGGCATAGCACACAGTGCTCTTCTACATTCTAAAGAACATTTGTTTTACCCACCAAAAAAACTAACTCATAGACTCTATCACACCCCTCTACCTGGAACTGGGATTAAAAGATCTTAACTCCCACTAGCCTAAGTGTCTAAGCAAGGATGCCCTCACAGTGTGAATCCAATTATACCAGTCGCCTTTGGAAATGTATCCATAATCCTCTATTACAATCTCATCCTTTTTCAATGATCAAAAGACTTTTTTATTCACCTTTAAACACTGCTGCTAAAAGTAAAACTTTCCGAGGAAAGTGATAAAGAACTGAAAATCAGAACTTAGAATGAAAAGATACCTTTAACCACAAGTATATAATATCTACCATGATATGTTAAAATCTAAAACTTACCCCAATGGCAGAAATCAGAAGAAACCACAAAGAGATTACTAGGATCCGCTAGATATTTACTGAAGAGTTTTCCGAATTCCTGTTCTTTTGACTCACTCAGAGCTCCAACCAATACAGGAATAATGGTAAACTCATCCTTATGGCTTAAAGAAAACAGAAAAAAAAAAAGAAGAAGTCATTTAAGAAGTATAAGAATAAGAATAGTTTTCCAATGTGTTGGCACTAAAAAGTGGAACATTTATTAATAGTGATATGGATAATACACACATAATATTCGTGAATTCTTAAAAATCTATAAACTAATGTTTAAAGAATACCATTTAAAAATATGACAGGTACAGAATACTAAAAATATCTATTTAAATTACAGAAATGTACAACACATCTTTAGGTAAACAAAGCTATGTTTTACTACCAGGCATAACAATATCCTCAAATATAAAAATAAGCCCATCAGATTAACACCAAGTCAAGTCTTCTTAACTACCTATAAAAGCTGCAATTATCTGCCCAATGCTTTGCAATTTTAAGAGAGCATTAAATTCTTCCTCACTTATTTTAATTCTATCCCATTATAAATACCACCATTTCTGGCACTTGTTCTATAAACCTGCCAAGTGAGACCTACAAAGCTTATCTAGACTCCCATAAGATTCACCAAGTACACCTTACACCTGTACTAATAAACAGATACAGGACGCTCTGGAGATACAACTCAAATTTCACTGGCATCTAAGGTGGTCATAGAATTCAAGAAAAGTAGGTATTAATTTCTAGCAGCAAGAAAAAGACACCACGCCCATCCACAATGTTTATGGCATATCCACAAGTCCCTTTTTCACTCTACAGATTGAAAGATTTATGGAAAAGGAACAGAGCAGATTAATTAAGAATAACTGTGACGGGCTAAATAAACAGACTTATTAAATGTTTCATTGTAGTAAAATTTTACTTACATATATTCAGTATTATTTATATTCTAAATGATCCCACATTTGGAATTTTAGAAGCATGAATCATGTTTGTCTCAGTTGCTCTGAACAGGACTTTTTAAAAAAAAATCACCATTTTAATAAATGCTTTCTAACATCATAAATTGATGTAGGACAAACAAAATTCATAAAGGGTCTTTAAAAATACGAAATTTAAGTTATACCAAAATAAATGTTAGCCCAGCTTCAGAAAGCTAAATTCAGGGCACCCAAGCGCCTCCCCCAAAAAGGCCCCCTTACCCTTGTCAATTGCGAAATAAACAGATCTTACAGATCTCCAGTCCCTCTGCAATGCAGGGGCTTCTTGGGCAGAATCTGCATCTATGGAGTAAGAAAAAAAGAGGAAGCTGGCAGAGGAAGCTGCCGTGGGATATCTCTTTCTCTGATTCTTACCAGTTTGCTTAACAACTGCATGAATGAATAGGGGCTCTTCAATAAGTTAAGAGTGATTATCATTTGAAAGAAAAGAATTTGAGCTCTAGTAAAAATGCTAGAAGTCGGTTATGAACTGTTCTAACTTCAGGTACCACCTACAAAAATAAATACACTAAGATTATCAAAGAGTCTGAAAGTAATTGTGACCACAGTAGAGAAGCAATTATCCAAAGTATAAAAAACAAGAGTCAGAAGAAATAGGGTCAAGTACTATATCACATACAAATAAATGTTGGGAGCATGGGTAAGTCACTAACCTAAAAATGTATTTCCTTATTTGTAAAATGATCACAATTTAACACCTATTTTATAAAACTGTTATGAAGTGAGGAATACTATAAAAAAGTACTTTGTCAACAATAGTTGGTTACTCTAAAAAAAATAACACATCTACTCTTCACAAAAGCCACCAAATCACTCAATTAACCTCAGTTTGAGCTATCTACACACATGTAAAAGTCTTATATTACTTAGAAATCTAAGCTTTGAAACAAGATTCGTCCAACCACTTCTTTTTTAGAAATTACTTGTTGTTCTCTATCCCCAAAAGAACAAATTACAGATTGGCTCTGAAATGTAATATTCCTAAATTTCAGAATCCAAGCTGTGAAGGAGTTGTTACTTGGTAAAGGAATATAAAATCTTGCCCTCGAAAAACAATTCTAAAACTGGATAAAGCTGTTCAAAAAACAAACATTTTGTGTTCTGGAAATCAACCAAAGGTAAAAAACACAATGAGGAGAGTTTATTCATGAAAAAGAAATTGAACTTCTTGGGAAAAACAGTGGAAGCCTGGCATCTTACCAGAAACTGCCTCTATCCCCTCCCCCTGCTCCACCAATGTTATGGTACAAGCAAGGTAAGGTCAGCTGTGATAATCAGCAGATTCACTCCTAAAGGGAGCTGACTTTAATTTGGAGCAGTGAGCAGAATACCCACACCCATCAGGAAACAGAAAATCTTAAAGATTTTGTAGCTTCAGATTACCATACCAACTGAGGCAAGCCACAAACCTGAGGACTCCCTAGAAATATAACAAGATCTTGAAAAGGAGAAAGCCATAAGGGATTTGATAAATTCACATATTCTGATGAGGGGACTGATGCCCTCCATATAACCTGGGCTGACTAGGAGGCAGCGCATATGTATAGGGGAGGTCCACAAGGCCCTAAGCTCCCCCAAAATGCCAGGTGACTGGCACGGTGACAGCAAGCACAAGGAAAAGTAGAGACCTGAAAGATAGCAAGCTCTCAAACATCCCCAGCTAACTGGAACCCTGCACACATGCACAAGGAGACCAGAGAAGACCTAATAGAAAGTAAAGGAAGCAAACTTAATAACAGCCTCAACTTTGAATGTGCTCACCAAATGCACACAATTTACTAGCAGGGTAAAAGCTTTACTGTCTCAAGGTGTCTAAGCACAACCTCCAGATAACCATTAGCTAAGCACTAAGCAATAGACACAGGAGTGAACTCTAGTAAGCCAGGGTAAAAATATATATGAATTTTAAAAGCTGAGGAGATACATCAATAGCCATAAACTCTGGCAAAGACAAATTCTGCAGAAAGAGTCCACAAAAGTTACTTTACAAAAGATTGAATGGGGGTTCCCTGGTGGCAAAGTGGTTAAAGAGCCAGCATTGTCACTCTTGTGGCTCAAGTTCAATCCCTGGCCCAGGAATTTCTGCATGCCATAGGGATGGCCAAAAAAAAAAAAAAAAGAATGAATGAAACAACTACCACTACCACCCCTGCAGAAAAATTAATAAAATTAGAATATACTTGCTATACTATGTAAAATGTTCACAATCAAAAAAAAATTGTCTGGAGTTCCCATCATGGCTCAGTGGTTAACAAATCTGACTAGGAACCATGAGGTTGCAGGTTGGATCCCTGGCCTTGCTCAGTGGGTTAAGGATCTGGCATTGCCATGAGCTATGGTGTAGGTTGCAGACATGGCTCGGATCCCGAATTGCTGTGGCTCTGGCGTAGGCTGGAGGCTACAGCTCTGATTAGACCCCTAGCCTGGGAACCTCGATATGCTGTGGGAGCAGCCCTAGAAATGGCAGAAAGACAAAAAAAAAAAAAATGTGAGCCAAAGAAATAAGAAACTGTGACCCATTCTCAGGGGGTAGGAAGGGCATCCAGTAGATGTGTCCAAGAGGGACCACATATTATTAGATTAAGCAGGCAAAGATTTTAAAAGTTATTAGAAGATCAAAGAAACAAAGGAAACTATGCTTAAGAAGTTTAATATAATACATATGTATAGCAACAATGACTACAGTATATATCACCAAAGAAATGTAAGCCTTTAAAAAAGAACCAAAGGGAAATTTCGAGCTGAAAAGTATAAGTGAAATGAAAGTTACTAGACGGTTTGAAGAAGAGATTCAATATTACATAAAGAATCAGTAAAATTAAAGATAACATATACAATCTGAAGAACAGAGGAAAAAAGACTGAAGAAAAATGAAGAGTGCACTGGAAACATGTAAACAACATCAAACATACCAGGATTCACACAATGGGAGTTCCAGAAAAGTTACAGTAAAATTAAAAAATAATGGCTTAAAACTTTCCAAGTTTCATAAAAAATATTAATCTACAGATCTAAGAAACTCAACAAACCAAAGTAACATGAGTATAAAGAAATCCTCATACAGGGAAAGAATCTGAAAAAGAATGAATATGTGTGTATGTACAACTGAATCACTTTCTTGTACAGCAGTAATTATCACATCATAAATGAACCATACTTCAAGAAAACTTTAAAAATTAAAATTAAAAAAAAGAAAAATTGGATGGAGTTCCTGTCGTGGCACAGTGGTTAACGAATCCAACTAGGAACCATGAGGTTGCGAGTTCCACCCCTGGCCTCACTCAGGCGGTTGAGGATCCCGTGTTGCTGTGAGCTGTGGTGTAGGTTGCAGATGTGGCTCAGATCCCACGTTGCTGTGGCTCTGGTGTAGGCCAGTGGCTACGGCTCCAATTAGACCCCTAGCCTGGGAATCTCCATATGCTATGGAAGCGGCCCTAGAAAAGGCAAAAAGACAAAAAAGAAAAGAAAAGAAAAGAAAGAAAAATTGGAAAGGAAAAAAAAAAAGATCCCCAACCTAGATATATCATAACGAAACTGACAAAAACCAAAAACAAAGAGAAAATCCTAAAAGCAGGAAAAGGAATATGACTCATTACTTTACAGGACAGCCTTTTCAACAAATGGTACTGTACAAACAAAAGAAATAAAAGGTATCTTAATGGGAAGAGAAGAAGTAAAAGTGTCACTCTATGCAGATGACATGATTTTACATACAGAAAACCCTAAGGACGCCACACAAAACCTATTCAAACTGATCAACGAATTCAGCAAAGCAGCAGGATACAAGATTAATATTCGAAAATCAGTTGTCTTTCTGTATACTAAGAATGAAGTATTAAAAAAGGAATATAAAAAAATACAATAATTTTTAAAATCGCACCCCAAAAAATTAAATACTTAGGAATAAAGCTGACCAAGGAGGTGAAAGATTTATATGCTGAGAACTATAAAACATTAATCAAGGAAATTAAAGAGGATTCAAAGAAATGGAAAGATATTCCATGCTCCTGGGTTGGAAAAATTAATATCATAAAAATAGCCATACTGCCAAAGCAATCTACAGATTAAATGCAATCCCTATCAAATTACCCATAACATTTTCCACAGAACTAGAAAGAACAATCCAAAAATTTATATGGAACCATAAAAGACCCAGAATTGTCAAAGCAATCCTAAAGAAAAACAAAAAAACTAAGCAGGAGGCATAACTCTCCCAAACTTCAGACACTATTACAAAGCTACAATAATCGACAGTGTGGTATTGGAACCAAAAGAGACATATAGACCAATGGAACAGAAGAGAGAACCCAGAAACAAACCCAGACACCTATGGTCAATTAATCTTCAACAAAGAAGGCAAGTACATAAAATGGGAAAAAGACAGTCCTTTCATGAAGTGGTGCTGTGAAAACTGGACAGCCACATGTAAGTCAATGAAACTGGAACACACCCTCACACCATGCACAAAAAATTAATTCAAAATGGCGTAAAGACTTAAATGTTAAGACAAGACACCATCAAACTCCTAGAAGAGAACATAGGCAAAACAATCTCTGACATCAACAGTACAAATGTTTTCTCAGGTCAGTCTCCCAAGGCAACAGAAATGAAAGCAAAAATAAACCAATGGAACCTAATCAAACTGACAAATGGAACCTAATCAAACCGACAAACTTTCACACAGCAAAGGAAACCATTTAAAAAAAAAAAAAAAAGACAATCTATGGAATGGGAGAAAAGAGTTTCAAACAAACAAAAACAAACAAAAACCAAAAGCTGGAGAGGGTGTGGAGAAAAGGGAACCCTCCTACACTGCTGGAATATAAATTGGTACAACCACTATGGAAAACAATATGGAGGTACCTTAGAAAACTAAATATAGAACTACCACATGACCCAGCAATCCCACTCTTGGGCATATATCCCAACAAAGCTTTCCTTGAAAAAGACGCATGCACCCATATGTTCACTGCAGCACTATTAACAATAGCCAAGACATGGAAACAACCTAAATGTCCACTGACAGACGAATGGATTAAGATATATTATATATACACAATGGAAAAATACTCAGCCATGAAAAAGAACAAAATGATGCCATTTGCAGCAACACGGATGGAACTAGAGACTCTCACAGTTAAGTCAGTTAGTCAGAGAGAGGAAAACAAACGCCATATATCACTTATATCTGGAATTTAATATATGGCACAAATGAACCTTTCCACAGAAAAGAAACTCATGGACTTGGACTTGTGGTTTCCAAGGAGAAGGGGGAAATAGTGGGATGGACTGGGTGTTTGGGGTTAGTAGATGCAAACTATTGGCATTTGGAATGGATAAGCAATGAGCTTCTGCTGTATAACACAGGGAACTATATCTAGTCACTTGTGATGGAATATGATGGAGGATAATGTAAGAAAAAGAATATATATGTATGTATGACTGGGTCACATTCTTATAGTAGAAACTGACAGAACACAGTAAATCAACTATAATAGAAAAAAATAAAAATCTTTTTAAAAATGGTACCGGGATAAAAAAAGTGAACTCAGATCTTTATACCACACACAAACTAGATCATAGACACAACTATAAACTAAAACTGTAACACTTCTAAAACAGGGTTCAGCAAACATCTTTTGAAATGGGCCATACTTTAGGTTTGCTGGGCCACACAATCTCTGTAGCAACTACTACTCAACTGTCAATATAGAGAGAAAGTAGTCACAGACCATATGTAAATGAACGGATGTGGCTATGTTCCAATCAAACACTACAACAACAAGCTGTGGGCCAGGTGTGGTCTACAGGCTGGGTTGGTTAATCCTGCTCAAGAAGAAAAAAATCTATGTGGCCCTGGATTAGGCAAATATTTCTTAAATACATTAAAAGCAAAAATCCTTAAAAGAAAAAAGATAAACTGAATTCATCAAAAACATTTGCTCCTGGAGTTCCCGTCGTGGCGCAGTGGTTAACGAATCCGACTAGGAACCATGAGGTTGTGGGTTCGGTCCCTGCCCTTGCTCAGTGGGTTAACGATCTGGCGTTGCCATGAGCTGTGGTGTAGGTTGCAGACGCGGCTCGGATCCTGCGTTGCTGTGGCTCTGGCATAGGCCAGTGGCTGCAGCTCCGATTCGACCCCTAGCCTGGGAACCTCCATATGCCGTGGGAGCGGCCCAAGAAATAGCTAAAACAAAAACAAAAACAAAAAAAAACCAAACATTTGCTCTTCAACGGACATCAAGAAAACAGAAAGACCATTAAGAAAAAGAAACAGGAAATCTTTCTATATCGTATATACGAATAAAGACTCTATATCCAAAAGTTCTCTTGTGGTACAGCAGGTTAAGGATCTGGTGTTGTCACTAGAGAGGCTTGAGTCTCTGCTGTGGTGTAGGTTCAATTCCTTGGCCCAGGAACTTCCAAGAAAAAAAGAACCTGTATGTAAAATCCCTTACGAAAGATAAATTATCAACTTAAAACGAGGGCAAAACATGAATAGACATTTCACAAAAGAAGATATACAAATGACTAATAATCATATGAAAAGTTGTTCAACTTCATGAGTCACCAGATTGTGAGAATGTCTACACAACTCTATAA
This sequence comes from Phacochoerus africanus, assembly GCF_016906955.1. Classification (NCBI taxonomy): domain Eukaryota; kingdom Metazoa; phylum Chordata; class Mammalia; order Artiodactyla; family Suidae; genus Phacochoerus; species Phacochoerus africanus. Next base: position 112,122,316 of record NC_062548.1, on the reverse strand, counting down.
ATTTACTAAAAATCATTGTGCTCTACTCTTACAAGGATGAACTTTACAGAATATAAATCATACTTCCAACTTCAATAAAACTGTTTAAAAAAAGAAAATCCATCTTCGCCACTCGCAAACTGTGCTACCTGCAGCAGGTTATTTAAACTACCCGAAGCCTCTCAACGATCATCAGAAAAAAAAGAATTAATAAAACCTACCTTACAAAACTATTGTGAGCACTTGAATCATGTAGAGCAAAGTTTTACCCTTTCTTTCTGTCCCATACCTTAATGCACACTGCAGAAAATTACTAAACCCAAGATGTGTAACAGGCAAAAGAACTGAAATCCCAGAACCAATAGTGAAGCACTCTCTTTAAATACAAACAATATCACTGCATCACCAGCTCTTAATGGTATAGGACACAAAATGTCTAAATTCTAATGTAGAATTTCTGATATAAAAATATGACACTGTAGCTAAGATAGTTCTATAGTTATTGGTGTAGGACACAAAAAGTCTAAATTCTAAGCAAAATTTCTAATATAAAAATGTGAAACTGTAGCTAATATAGTTCTATAGTTAATAATACTTTACTGCATAACCGAAATTGCTAAGAGTAGATCTTAAAAGTATTCATCACAAGGAAAATAATGTGAATTCTAATATAAATATTTTAAGTGATAAACAATTTAAACAGCAGTGTTTTTACTTAGAGGTATATAAATAACTGAAATTTTTAAATTGATGAATTTTAAACTAGTAAAATATTGCATATAAATAATTATTTGCTTATTCTTTCTATGGCATCAATTTGAATACTTCTCCCCTGAACAACTTTGAGGAACAGGACAATTTTCTTTTCTATACAAATTCTTCCCAATTTCCCAGAGATTTTAGAAACAGTCCAGAGCATCTCAAGTGAAAGCTTAAAAAAACTATAACTGGATTTCCGTTGTGGCACAGCGGGTTAAGGATCTGGCATTGTCACTGCAGCAGCTTGGGTCACTGCTGTGGCGCAGATTGGATCCCTGGCCTAGGAACTTCCACATGCTGCAGATGCAGCCAAAATAAATAAATAAGCCAGTCAGAAGAAAAATTCTTATCCCTAAGGTGCTGAGGATGTTGCCACAACAATATGACTATATAATTTACTCTCCTCTTTTAGACAAAAAATATTCATGGGGAGAAAAGAGGGCAAAACATACTTAGGTAAATAAAAAAATATATCTTTACTCTGATAAAAATAAAATATATCCCAATCTTCTAAAATGACTTATGCTACGTATTGCTCATCCTTTCCATGGTGAGAGAAACTAAAATTGTTCCACACAACCAACAAACAATTTTTACTTATTCCAGAGATCCTTCATGTTCTGTAATTCTAAAAAATGCTCTCTTCCTGATGTACAGGTTAATTCTTAAAAAAGAATGTATGTTTATGAAAAAGAGAAACCGAGCAAAATATAAAGAAAAACCTCTTTACTCTAAAATCTCAGTAAATGACAACAAAAAAGACGAGACATGCAAAAATACACAAATAACTGGAAGTATAATAACAGTCGCATGGTAAGAACACATTTGAAAATGGCACTGGTCTTGTGGCTGTCATTTCAGCCGGACAGGGGTGAAAATCTCAGGCTTCTGGGTCCACAGACAAGCCATTCCACTCCATGAAAGAGTTATTATACAAGAGTATATCTTACTTTTCCTCTGACAATTTTTAATACTTGAAGACCCTGATTGAGGCCACAATCAGAAAGGGAAGGAATATCTTCAGATCTAGTACAAACTTAAGCTATATTAAAAGTTAAGATGGTATTAAATGAGTCTAAAATTCAGAAAGTTGCAACGGCAATATGGCAGCCTAGAACTGCAAAAGAGGAATGGGAATTCTGCAGGGGAGTTAACATGGTAGATTTGCTACTGAAGTCTTTAGAAGGGCCTGCTTGTAAGACTGGCACCTAGGAACTTCACTTCTGCAATGCTCCTAAGATTGATTAAGGCTGTTTTACCCAGTTGGGATATGGTACCAGCTTGCCTAGCTTGCTTAGAAATTATATGATTATGGCAAACACTTGCTTTCCTTCGAGGAGTCTGGAATTTCAATAGCTGTAAAGAGTTATGCAGGAAGAGAGTGCTTCTATGACTAGCTCCCAATAAAAATCCTGGATTTGGAATCTTAAAGCAGGCTTTGCTGGCCAGAAACAATGTACAAGTGTTAACAGTGCTGGAGAAACTGTTCTATTCAGCCCACTCCTATGGGAGGGATGATGCTGGAAACCTGCGCTTGGATTCCTCTAGATTCTGACTGACATATCTTTTTCCCTTGATAGTCCTGTTGTGTATCATACAATTTCTAATAAACCGTAACCATGAATACAGCTGTGAGTTATCCTAGTGAGTCTTCAAACGTGAGGCTGGTTGTGGAACCCTCAAAAGAAGTGTTAACGCACTACCATATACAAAATTAACTGATGACAAGGACCTACTATATAGCTTGGGGAAATCCATTCAATACTCTGTGACAGCCTCTATGGGTAAAGAATCTGAAAAAGAACAGATTTATACGTATGCCTGATTCACTGTGCTGTACACCTGAAACTAATACAACAATATAAGTCACCTATATGCCAATAAAATTTATTTTTTAAAAAGATATTAAACGCACAATGACATAAAAGAATCATAAATGCAGAGTTTTACAGAGCTCTATAAGAAGAATTCCTCTCATCTTTTCCTCTTAATCAAATTCACCTTCAACCATAGGGACATGCATACAGATTTTATGCAGAATACTCTAATTGTGAGAAAGAATAAACTAAAAAGATCCAGAAAACATCAGGTGGAGCTAAAGAACTAGGGAAAGGAAAGAAGTAGAGAGGGAAAAGGGAGAAGGCAAACTAGCTCTCAGTGCCAACTAAAATTAACATTTAAATCATTATAAATCAGAGTTCCTATCGTGGCTTAGCAGAAACGGATCTGACTGGCATCCATGAGGATGCAGGTTCAACCCCTGGCTTTGCTCAGTGGGTTAAGGATCCAGCATTGCCATGAGCTGTGGTGTAGGTCGCAGACCCAGCTGGGATCTGGTGTTGCTATGGCTGTGGCATAGGCCAGCAGCTGTAGCTCGGGTTCAACCCTTAGCCTGGGAACCTCCATATGCCATGGGTGCAGCCCTAAAAAAAGACAAAAAAATAAAAAATAAAATCGTGGTAAAATATTCATGACATAACATTTTAAAAAAACATAAATCATTATAAATCTTTACTGTTTAATCAGTTAAGTGAATTTAATGAGATTATCAAAATTAATTTCAAAGGTTATATCTTTCTGAATTTCCATTACAGTAGAAATACTACTAAGAAAGGTTTTACAAGAGCAGGCATATGTCAGGTACTAGAGAGCAGTACTAAACTCATTTTGGAAACTCAACTATTTGAAGCAGAAGAGTCCAGTGATAACTGGGCCCTAGTCTGCTATCAGAATTATAAAGAAATTCCAGTATTTTGATAGAAGACAAGACAACATTTCCATGTCCTATGTTCTCCTAAAATTATACCTGGTTTACAGCTAAAACTTAACAGCTTTACCACCCCTCTGATAATTGCATACTATTAGGCCTTAAACTTTTGCACTATCTTAAAATTACCTTACTCTCCCACAGAGAAACACTTACCAAGATTTATTCATTCTAACCTTTAAACGTCTCCCAAAACCTGTCAAGCTTGCTACCCCTGTCCACTACACCTTAGTTCAAAGACCCGATGATTTCTCTCTTTTTGTCTTTTGTCTTTTTAGGGCCGAACCTGCGGCATATGTAGGTTCCCAGGCTAGGGGTCCTAATCGGATCTATAGCTGCTGGCCTACGCTACAGCCACAGCAACGCCAGATCCGAGCCATGTCTTCGACCCACACCACAGCTCACAGGCAACGCCAGATCCTTAACCCACTGAGCAAGGTCAGGGATCGAACCTGCAACCACATGCATGTGCCACAATGGGAACTCCAAGACCCGATGATTTCTAAACTATTTCTATCAACTTCTTCCAACTCTAACCCATCCTTCACAGAAGGATGGCCACATCATGCCATCAAAGAGTAGTATACTCTTATATTCAAGTTCTAATCATCTCCCTATTTTGCTAGAGAATTTTTACTAGTGCTATACCAATCATGGAATAAAATACAAATATCTTAAAATGACATTCAACACCCTTGATAAACTAGTCCCAATCTAACTGTTGCAACTAATTCTGGCCCTTACTCTACAAGGTCACCTATTCAAATGTACCGAGCACCAGGTTAGTACCATACATGTGTGAAAAGTCAGATAGGGTATAAGATAACAGGAAATATCAAGACTAATACCCAACTAAAAACACTCATAGATGTGAAAAAACTTTTTCCCAACTCTAAGGGACAAACAAAAAAAAAATCCACAGACAGACCTCAGTTATTACCCAGCCTTTTGTAACTCCCACAAGCCAAGTCAAATAGTTTTCTGCTCTTAAAATAAGCCCTGGGGTTTCTTACTCCTATACTTTGTATTCACAGTATTCTGTATCACACAAAAAATTCTGCCCCATTCTGTGACAATTATGGCCATCTTCAAGGTCTGTTCAAATACCATCCTCTCTGGAGTTCTCACTGTGGTGCTGTGGGTTAAGAATCTGATCGCAGTGGCTCAGGTCACAGCAGAGGCAGGAATCTGAAACCTGAAGTGGCTTTAACGGGTCCAGCATAGCAGCAGCTGCAGTGTAGATTGCAGCTGTAGCGCGGATTCAATCCCTGGCCCAGGAACTTCCATATGCTATAGGTGTGGCCATAAAGACAAAAACAAACAAGGAAAAAAAACATCTTCTCCACAAAGTCTTTTCTGTACTCCCCTAATTCAACTATTATCTAGGTCCTCTTTTTCTATTCTTATAAACTCTTCAACTGCACCTATTACATTTTGAATTATATTACATTTATTTATATACAGATCTTATCTCTCCTATGTTACATACTGAGGAAACACCAAACATTTGCTAATTTTTGCATCACCTCTCATTCCTGGCAAAATCAGGCAATTCTAGTGATACCTGAAAAATTCGAATTAACCAAAATTTTTAAATTTTGAAAGTAAATGTCATCTTAAAAACAACCAAACCTATACATCAATAACTAGTAAAAGTGAAGGGGGAAATTACCATTGGGGGTAATTTAATTTAATTTAGCCTACTTAATTACTCCCTGTGTATAAAATACATTATTTTTAATTTGTGATTAACAGAAACATTGAAATAGGAGTCTCTTCTGTATTCCTGAAGAGGTGATAAAAGTAAATGAAAAGAAATCTGTTTTCCAACCCAAAATAAGAAGTCTTTTTTTTTTTTTTTTCTTTTTATGTCTGCACCTACAGCACATGGAAGTGTCCAGGCTAGGGGTTGAATCTGAGCCACAGCTGCAGGACTATGCCATAGCCATGGCAACACTGGATCTGAGCCACATCTGCGACGTACACTGCAACTTGCAGCAATGCAAAATCTTTAACCCACTGAGGGAGGCCAGGGATGGAACCCGCATTCTCGGAGAGAGAGCATCAGGTTCTTAACCCACTAAGCCACAACAGGAACTCTGACAAGTTTTAAATAATAAAATAAAAGCTATAAACTAGTAAAAAGTCCTTCAAAGAGAAGGAAAAATGAGATAGGTCATAAAATCAGATCTACATAAAAGAAAGGAAGTACTTTAGAGAGGAATAAAAAAAAGGTAAAGTAGTATCTTTGGTTTACTTCATTTTATTTTTCTTACTCTTAATTGATCTAGCAGATAATGATTTGTTCAAAATAATTATACCAATAATGTGTTTGGTAATTATCACTTATGAGTACTAATGTTATATGGGACAGGAAGGCAAAATTTGGAATACTCTGTTATAAGATATTTTTACTACTGAAAGCATTACAGTGTTATTTGATTTTTAGTTTTTTTAAGTTACCCTTTTTTTTTTTATTTCTATGGCTGCACCCAAAGCATATGGAAGTTCCCAGGTCAGGGACTGAATCTGAGGCACAGTTGCAACTCTAGATCCTTTAACCTACTGAGCCAGGCCAGGGATTGAACTCACACCTCCATAGCAACCCAAGCCGCTGCAGCTGGATTCTTAACCCACTGTGCCACAGCAGAAACTCCAAGTACAGTGCTATTTGAAAGCATTCTTGTATCAGTTGCAAAACACATGTTGTAAATTTAGGGCAACCACTTAAAGAAATAAAAAGTATATGCTAGGAGAAGAAAGAAAATAAAAATCATTTTAAATGGTCAACTAAAACCAGAGAAAGAAGAAAAAGAGGGGAAGAAATAAAGAACAAGAGCAATGAACAGAAAATGCTAACAAATACAGCAGGTATTAATCCAGCTACATGGATAATCTTTTAACAGGTGACTGGATACACTGTGACAGACCCATAAAGGGACTATTATTCAACAATAAAGAGAAATCAGCCATCAAGCCATAAAAAGATGCTGAGGAATGTGAAAACATATACACTAAGTTAAAGAAGCCAATCTGAAAAGGCTATACACTGCCTGACTCCAACTATATGATATTCCAGAAACTAAATGACTATGTAGACAGTAAAAAGATTAGTAGTTACCAGGAGTTGGATGGTGGTGGAGAGGCGGGAGAAGATGAATAGGTAAAACACAGAAGTTTTTTAAGGCAGTGAAACTACTTTATATGGTACAATAATAATTGTAGATACATGACATGAGGCATTTGGCAAAAACTATAAACTATAACACAAAGAGTGAACCCTAAATAAGCTGAATTTTAGTCAATAATAATGTATCAGTATTGGTTCATCAATTGTAACAAATGTATTACACTAATATAAGATGTGGAGTTCCCATCCTGGCTCAGCGGAAACAAATCTGACTAGTATCCATGAGGATGCAGGTTTGAAACCTGGCCTTGATCAGTAGGTTAAGGATCCAGGGTTGCTGTGAGCTGTTGTGTAGGTCACAGACCCAGCTCGGATCTGGTGTTGCTATACACGGGCCAGCAGCTACAGCTCCAATTTGACCCCTAGCCTAGGAACCCCTATATGCCGAGGGTGTGGCCCTAAAAAGCCAAAAAAAAAAAAGAACAAGAAAAACTATTCAGTTAATAGTATTTAATACTATCCAAGGCATCTGATAGTAGTGTTCTCACTCAGGGAACATAGAAATATAATCAGTATGAAAAAACATATGAATTACAAGAGTCAGGTTTAATGATTTGCATAAACTACATAAAATCAAGATTTTTTTTTTTAATTTTTGGCCATACCTGCAGCATGAAGTTTCCAGGCCAGGATCATTAATAAGTCTACAAATAAAAAATGCTAGGCAGGTTATGGAGAAGAGGGAACCCTCCTACACTGCTGGTGGGAACTACTATGGAACACAATATGGAGATTCCTCAGAAAACTAAATATAGAACTACCATATGATCCAGCAATCACGCGCCTGGGCATATATCTGGACAAAACTGTAATTCAAAAAGATACATGCACTCCCATGTTCAATGCAGCACTATTCACCACAGCCAAGACATGGAAACAACCTAAATGTCCATCAACAGATGAATGGATTAAGAAGATGTGGTATATTTATACAATGTAATACTATCAGCCAAAAAAAAAAGAACGAAATACTGCCACTTGCAGCAACATGGATACAACTAGAGGCTGTCATACTGGGTGAGGTTAAATCAGAAAGAGAAAGACAAATGCCATATGATATCACTTATGTATGGAACCTAAAATATGGTACAGGAGGTCCTATTGTGGCTCAGCAGGTTAAGAACCCAACATAGTGTCCATAAGGGTGCAGGATCAAGCTCTGGTCTCACTCAGAGGGTTAAGGATCCAGCCTTGCCACAAGCTACAGGGTAGGCAAGTCACAGATGAGGCTCAGATCTGGAGTTGCTGAGGCTATGGCAAAGGCCAACAGCTGCAGCTCTGATTTGACACTGGGAACTTCCATATGCTGGAGTGCAGCCATGAAAAGAAAAAAATAATGGCACAGGTGAACCTATCTACAAAACAGAAACAAACTCACAGACATATAGAACAGACTTGTAATTGCCGAGGGGGAGGGGGAGGGAGTGGGATGGACTAGGAGTATGGAGTTAATAGATGCAAACTATTACATTTAGAATAAATAATCAATGAGATCCTACTGTACAGCACAGGGAACTACATCTAGTCTCTTGGGATAGACCATGATGGAAGATAATATAAGAAAAAGGAATGTATATATGTGTGTGACTGGGTCACTTTGTTGTAGAGCAGAAATTGGCACAAATTGTGAATCAACTATACTCTAATTAAAAAAAAAAAAAAAAGGTAAAAAAAAGAAGTTCCCAGGCCAGGGTTCGAACGGGAGCCATAGCAATGACAACACTAAATCCTTAACCACTAGGCCACTAGGGAACTCCCTGTTTTATATACAATGGTCTAACTACTAAGAGTGATCAAATCCTAACCACACTGAATTTCTAAGATTGGCTAGAACCTAAAACATAAGATAGAACAGATTTGTATAAACTGTATTGTGCTTTCAAGTTGCCCATGTTCCAAAACACCTGTAGTAACAGTATTATATGGCTAAAAAGATAATAATGATTATTTTTACAGTCAACATGAACATTTTTACAGGGCCACATTTCTCAAACATTTTGAAAATTGGGGCAAAGGAATTCTCTATCTTGACCATGCTGGATAGTTCACAGATTTTTATGCCATAAAAAGTAAATTATATAGTATGTAAATTATCCCCAAAATCAATTAAAATTTTAAACTGTAAACAAAGAGTAAATAAAGATGATACAGAGAAAGGAATAAAAGGGGGGAAGGTAACTGAACAGAGTAAAATGCAAAGAAAATGAGAGGTGGGATCCAATTCTGTTAATTTTTTTTTTTTTGTCTTTTGTCTTTTTGTTGTTGTTGTTGCTATTTCTTGGGCCGCTCCTGAGGCATATGGAGGTTCCCAGGCTAGGGGTCGAATCGGAGCTGCAGCCACCGGCCTACACCAGAGCCACAGCAACGCGGGATCCGAGCCGCGTCTGCGACCTACACCACAGCTCACGGCAACGCCGGATCCCTAACCCACTGAGCAAGGGCAGGGACTGAACCCGCAACCTCATGGTTCCTAGTCGGATTCGTTAACCACTGCGCCACGACGGGAACTCCAATTCTGTTAATTTTAAGAGTAAACCGTTTTTTCAACGTAGACGATTTCTACATATCCTAACTTTCTCGAATGAAATTATATGCAATAGCAAAAATTATGAATTTCAACAGCTAATATATGGAAAAAACGATCAGAATAAAGGACTTGAGATATGATCTCCTGTTTAAATGTTTTAATTTACACAAAAAAAGTATACACATAAACCTTATATATATATATGCACACACATATATATGCATACTGTGTTAACATATCCATAATAATTTTTACTGTCAGTAAACACTGGTAGAAGAGAAGGAGAGAGGCTTTCCCTGCTCATTTTGTACTTCTTGATGCTCTCTGCATTTTTAAACCATGTACATACATTTGTTTTTGGTCACACCCTTGGCAATCAGAAGTTCCAAGGCCAGGGACTGAACCCACACCATTGCAGTGACCCAAGCCTCAGCAGTGACAGTGGTGGATCCTTAACCCACTGAGCCACTAGGCAACTCCTATACATCCACTTTTAAAATGTCAACAGAATTAAATGAGCAAGGGGATTATGGGTTATGTTTTCTCCTCTATATTACTATTTTTTAAATGCTCTAATGAATACCATTTTTAAATGTTTAAAATAACACATAAAATTATTAATAATATCTTAGATATTTAATTTTTAAACCTGCAATAAACTTTATAATAACGAAAAATGAGGGAAAAGTTTAAAATTAAATGGTCAATTGAAGTATTACATAGACACATACTAGAAAGTCCAACGCATACTCAATAAAAAAAAAAAAAAGTTTAAAAAAAATCACATGGAAATAGGCTCACAATAGGAAAAATCAGTTAAAAATTTTTGATCTCATTTTTGGAAAAATGTTTAATGAAAGTACGGAAATAGAAAGACTGTTATTAATTTATTCAATAATTAATTACTGCGATCCTTTTGTACACCAGGTACTGAGATGGGCACAGAAGACAGAGAATAGACTAGCTGCCCTGGAGTAGGGAATAAGTTAGAGAGGAGGGAAAAAGGTATATCTATATTCTCAGAAACAGGTATTTAACTGAAGTAGTAGACTGTCTACAAATATAATCACCAAAATTCTCCCCACCTTTGAATGCTCATGCCATTCCTCCTATTAGGTACAGAATTAACTTCTCCCTCCCCTTGAACCTAGCCATCCAACTTGCTTTAATGGAATGCAGCATTAAGTGATACTGTGCCAGTTCCAAGCCTGAATATTGAGACTTGAAAGTTACTACCTGCTTTCTTACTACCTTCAACTGCCATGTACTTCATGATAGTCCAACAGGAAAGGGAAACCATGTGTAGAGAAAGACCCTGAAGAAAGAGAAACAGCAAATGGAGACAGCACCAAGATGAGAACTAAAGTGCCTAGTAGACAACCTGCACCAAAGGCCCAGACAGGAAGTGAGAGCATCTTGGAACCTTCTGCCTAAGTCAGCCTGTCTCAACTGGCACCAGATGAAACAGATGAGTGGTCACCACTTACCCCCTGACCAAATTTCTACCCAAAAAATCATAAGAAAAAAAAAAAAAAAGGCGCTCTAAGGTGATATGTCAGGCTGCAGCAGATAACTGTGACTAAAAAATGGTACCTTGAAAGGGCACTACCACAAGAGAAACCTAAACTCCGTAATATTTGCTTTTGGAATACAGAGACAGGTAGAACCTGGAAGGGTGACAAGAAGACTGGAAATTGAATGGACAGTAAGGAAACTACTATAGGAGGCAGAAGAAGGGTGATCCATATCATTTACAGGCAGAACAATTAACATAACTGTCACATGAAGTAGCTCAGAAGTTTAAAAATACACCTAATGAACCTATAGATCCAGCTAAGATTTCCAGGCAATATATTCAAAGTGTCAATGACTTCTTTATAGCCAAATATAAAAAGGTACGAGAAGAAAAACATGAGCTAAAGAATTATAAGCAGAATTTCAAATAAACATTTCTTCATTTTTTCTTTCTTTCTTTTTTTAGGGCTGCACCCATGCCATATGGAGATTCCCAGGCTAGGGGTCCAATCGGAGCTACAGCTGCTGGCCAATGCCACAGTCACAGCAATGCATGATCCAAGCTGTGTCTGCGACCTACAGCACAGCTCACAGCAACACCGGATCCATAACCCACTGAGCAAGGCCAGGGATCGAACCTGCAACCTCATGGATCCTAGTCGGATTTGTTTCTGCTATACCATGGTAGGAACTCCTGAAAGAAGTATTTCTAACAAGGAGTTTCTTGGTTAGGAAATAACTTTCTTGTGACCAGCCTCTTCAGATAAGCTGAAGAAACAGCCTAAGGACAAAGACCAAATCCAGAATGATAACAAGAACCTGGGCTCACAATCATCAAATCAAAACCACATTTGTAAAACCCTTTGGTAAGACCTCAAGAAGAATTAAGACAGGCAGGTAATAGCGCTTCTAAGAATCTATAGGCCCCCAACTTAGGAACCAAAGTAGAGAGAACCCTGTCTCAGAAACAACTGTGGATGTGACTTTTGTCTGACAGAATGCACTTACAAGCTGATATATAGAACATCCACAAAATGTTTAATGGAGTTCTATCAGTTTGGACTAAAAAACAAGACAAAACACTGAAATGAAATGAAAAGAGGCCTTAGGCTCTTAAACAGTCCCATACATGAAGCAGACTAAAACTGCTAATCAGATGCAAACAAGGCCCATTTCTTATGGAAAAGTAAGACAGAGAATAGAACAAAGAATCTAAAGAACTCAGCAAAGAGCTGAGAATAATACAGCATTCCATGACTTAACAATGGGGTTAAGTCTTAATAAACCCATCATAAGTTGAAAATATATTTAATATACCCAACCTACTAAACATTATAGCTTAGCCTAGCCTACCTTAAATGTGCTTAGAGAATTTACAATTAGCCTACAGTTGGGCAAAATCATCTAACACGGAGCCTATTTTAGAATAAAGCATTGAATCGCTCTCATAATTTACTGAATATTGTACTGAAAATGAAAAACAGAATGTTTGTATGGGTACAGAAGGACTGTAAGAGTATTATAGGCTGATGGCCCTCATGATCATGTGGCTGACTAGAAGCTGCAGCTTGCTGCCACAGCCCAGAAACACCAGAGAGGATCGTATTTCATACTGCTAGCCTGAGAAAAGATCAAACTCAAAATCCAAAGTACAGTTTCTACTATATATCACTTTCACACCATCAAAAAGCTAAAAATCCCAAGTGGTGCTATCATAAGTCAGGAACTATCTATAATGAATTATGAAGCCACAACCAGAAGGCAGAACTAAGCCATAATCAAGGATATTTTCGGTTTTCTGGTTAGATTTCAGAACTGCTTTGGACCAGACACTACTACATACGTCCCATTCTTTCACTCTCCAATGGAAGTAACTACTGTGGTTAACTGTCCCTGTTTCAAAACTGTACATTGAATATAGTGGGGGCCAGGAGGAAGACTTGTCTTCTTAGTTCACAGGATCCAAATCAAAAACAGCTACACCCAAGGAGCCTCATCTACACCCCAACCTAATGCAGATCATAAGATATTGGATTTTGAACCTGAGGTGGTAAATGGATGAGATTTCTGAGCATCTTAGGAGAGCTGGATGTGTCTTCCATGTTGGAGAAAGGGAAACTGTCCACCACAGGAAGAAGTGTGGTAGTCCATCTGCAAAGACAGCTGCCAACAATGCCACCTACTCCTGTACACATATGCTACTCCTCCCATCAAGAGGTAAAATCTATTTCTCCTTTGAAAAATAAAATGCAGTGGAAATGATATTATGTAGTTTCAGGCCTAGGCCTTAAAGGGCCACAAAACTTCTGTTTTTGTTCTCTTGTTATCTGAAATCACTATGTATAGAAATCCAGGCTATCTTTCTATAAAGAGGCCAAGAAAACAGAAAAGTCCTGGCTGATAAATAAACAGTATTTCTATAGAACAAATAAGGTATCTCAGGTAAAAAGCCAACACTAAGGCCATACTGGATCCTCAAGGCCCACACAGCTTTCTCAGTCAGTATCTTGTGGACCAGAGCAAGATGATATCCAAACTACTGACACAAAAATTGTGAGCAATAAAATAGCTGTGATTTTAAGTCACTAAGTTTTGAGGCAATGTGTTACTCAGTAATGGATAACTGATACAGGAGCACAACAAAGACTACAAAAGAAAAGTACTGGCTACTTTCCAAGAGTTAGTATCAGCAATCCTAACGTAATATCCCTGGACTTGCTCAGTGGGTAAAGGATCTGGCGTTGCCATGAGCTGCGGTGTAGGTGGCCATAGCAATGCCCAGACCCGTCTAGGCATTGCTATGGCCATGGCACAGACCAGCAATTACAATTACAATTCGATCCTACCCTGGGAACTTCCATATGCTGCAGGTGTGGTCCTAAAAAGACAAAAAAATTTAAAAATCCAAAAAATAAAGTTTATATTGGTTTAATAATTTCCAAAGAGTTAGAATGTATTAAAACAATTACCTAAAATTATATTGCTTATAATTTAATACCACAGTATTTTTGGAAACTTCGTCAGGTTTATGTAATTCCTCATAGTTATCATTGTGAAGAGATGAGGATAACCTAAGACTAAGAGGAGCAAATAATACTTTGATAACAGAAATAAGAATGGAAATGATGCCTCAAACTGCAATAATGGAATAAAACCAACATGAAAAAGAGAAGAGAACTTAACTGAGACATAAATAAAGAGAAGAGACATAAATATTTAGGTTTAAAATATTTAGGGTTAAAAAGAAATCAACCACAAAAGTACAAGGAGGAGGAAATAATCCGGCTTAACAATATGAAAAAGCCTTGGGGTCTGAACTGACCGCAAGCACGTCAGACATAAGCAAGCCCTACCAGCAAAAAAACTGTTCATGTAATTTCAGATTTCATTAATGTACTTAATGAATAAACATTTACTGAGAACCTAAAGTGCACCAGAGAATAATACAGTGATGAGGACCAGAGAAGGAATAATCTCACCACATTTAGAACTAGTCAAACTTTATATGGAATATTAAGTCCATATAAAGGAAATGGTTGAAAAAATTAGAGAAATGTGACCTACAACAGGAAGACGTTCTAGTCTGAATATTGCCCTAAAGAAGAAACCAAGTGCTTAAAGCAATTCTTTCATTTTACTAAAATAAATCAACGACTACCATGTGACAGGTATTGTACGAAGCACTGGGGTCTAAGTGGAGAACAAAACAGATGTTGTCCCTATCCTCACTCTACTTATTGTTTAGCAAGCACGCTATCACTGAAATAACTTTAAATAGGTACCAAATAATAATCTGTCAATATACTATGAAAGAGATTCATGTACTTTGACTAAGGCTGAAATAAATTAGCTCCAAAGTTACTTCCAAATCTAAAATGTTAGATTACTTACTTATAGCACTGAACCATGAAAGAATGTAATTGTTATTATGAGATAAATAAATGTATAATGAATAAGGTAACAGGCAAATCAAAACACACAAACACACACACACAAAGGTTCATTTTTATATTTCCACCTAATAAAACAACCATGTCAGTTCATATGTTTAGCTTTCATAGGCAAACTACTCAAAGCCAACTCAATCCACATTCAGAAAAATCCAATCTCAAATTTTTAATTTCAACAAAAAATTTTTAATCTCTTTACCCTAATGATTATCTTACCCTAGTTAAAATAATTCCAAAGATATTAAATATCCATGATTTCTCTAGGATTTCTTATATTAATTAATATACCTTTCCATGGCTTTAGCTGTATAAGGCAAATGCATTTCAATACTGTGTTCATCTTCATCTGTCTGCAGAGACATGCGTTCAAACATTCCTGTCTTCCATAGTTCTCCGTAAACTAGAGATTTCAAAATATAGTAAAACAAATATATTAATGTATATCCTTATCCTGTTAGACTCCACCCAGTAACACAAAACTACATGCTTTGGCAAAAGCCATTTTTAGTTTTAAAAAAGGAGAAAAAAACTAGCTTCTTACATACCAGACAAAACAGTAAGACATGAAATGATTTACTCAGCATTTTTGTATGTTATGTAGCTGCATAAAAATAATAATTCAGATTTTTCATCAGTTCCTTTCACTTATACCTAACATCACTTCTAAGCTTTTTCTTGACCTTAGTTTGTCAGCAGATACTAAAAAGAACATAGTTGATTAGAACTCCTACTAAAACACAGAAAAACCCCTGTCTACCTACTCATAAGGTTAATAATATAGTTTCTGAGTTTTGTTTTGTTTTTAATAAAATGTATAGGATTATCATTTTATACCTCTGGTTCCTGTCAAACTAACAGAAAATTCCTACTAAAAATGCTATTTTCTTCAAAATTAAAAATTAAACTCATGGGATAGACTGGAATATCAATTTACCACAGTAGCATGCCTTAGATGATCTTAAAATTTTTAAATGATTTAGTAATTCACACCCTTTTGATGAATCATACTTAAAACTAGATGTTAAATAGCAAAAAAGTAATGAAACTTAATGTGTAAAAAAAGACAGGAATTTTTTTTATCATTGAACAGAGGCAGCATTTTTATAATTACACCCATATAAGTTTACCAAAATCAAAGAAACAAACAAATAATGGGATGACTTTTTTTTCTATAAAATTATACCTAATTAAAAATCCTTGAAGTTCCCTTCATGGCACAGTGAAAACAAATCCAATTAGGAATCACGAGGCTGTGGGTTCGATCAATCACTGGTCTCACTCACTGAGTTAAGGATCCAGTGTTGCCATGAGCTGTGTGGTGTAGGTCACAGATGTGGCTCAGATCCTGCGTAGCTGTGGCATAAGGCCGGCAGCTGTAGCTCTGTTTAGACCCCTAACCTAGGAACTTCCATATGCCTTGGGTGCAGCCCTAAAAAGCAAAAAAAAAAAAAAATCCTCCACTCCTTCACTGGCAGGTTATCCAAAACCAAAATTTTCTGAATGCTCCAATAAGGATTTAAAAATAAAGTGTAGCGTTCCCATCGTGGCACAGTGGTTAACAAATCCAACTAGGAACCATGAGGTTGAGGGTTCGATCCCTGCCCTTGCTCAGTGGGTTAATGATCCAGCGTTGCCGTGAGCGGTGGTGTACGTAGGTCGCAGACGCGGCTCGGATCCCGAGTTGCTGCAGCTCTGGCGTAGGCCGGTGGCTACAGCTCCGATTCAACCCCTAGCCTGGGAACCTCCACATGCTGCAGGAGCAGCCCAAGAAATGGCAAAAAGACCAAAAAAATAAAAATAAATTAAAAAAATAAAAATAAAGTGTGTCCCAGAGGGGAAGGAGAATTGAATGAAAATAGTAAAAAGGTACAAACTTCCAGTAATATGATAAATACGTACTAGGGATCTAATGAAAAATATGATAAATATAATGAACACTGCTGCGTGTTAAATAAAGTTGTTGAGAGTAAATCCTAAGAGTTCTCATCACAAGGGAAAAAAAGTATTTTTTTCTATTTCTTCAAGTTTTTATTTATAAGAGATGATGGCTACTCTAACTTAATGTGGTAATATCATGATGCATGTAAAGTTAAATCACTCTGTTGTACACTTTAAACTTATACAGTGCTCTATGTCAATTATATCTCAATAAAACTGGAAGAAAAAATAAATAAAATTTTTAAAAGCAGTTTATTAACAAGATGTTAGCCCCAGATAGCTATGGTGCATATCAAAGGAATGATTTCAGTGAGCCCACACCTTGCATCTTCCCATACAGCAAAAAGCACTAAATTCCTTAACTTGGAGATATCTAGTTTTCTGTTATTAGCAGTAATCTTTTGTTCCTACTACCTGCCCCTTGTTGTGATGCAAAACTCATGTGCATTCTAGCTCCCCCTGTGCCTCCTCAGAGTAATTTTCTCAGAGTTTCTTAAGTCCTCATTTTGCCCCAATATAAAACTTAACACTCAACTTTAAAAAAAAAAGAGCATGGAATTTCCATTGTGGATCAGCAAGTTAAGAATCTGACTAGTGTCCACGAGGATGTGGGTTCGATCCCTGGCCTCGCTCAGAGGCTTAAGGATCTGGCATTGCCAAAAGTGGTTTTTAGGTCACAAATGTGACTCAGATTAGCCCCCTAGCCCGGCAACTTCCATATGCCCTACAAATAAAAAATAAAATAAAATAAAATAAGCATTTTAAAGAGTTCCCACTGTGGTACAATGGGTTAATAATTCAACTGCAGAGGCTTGGGTCACTGCAGAGGCGCAGGTTCAATCCCCGGCAGGGCACAGTGTATTAAAAGATCCTGCGTTGCTGCAGCTGTGCATAGGTCACAGCTGCTGCTCCGATTCAATCCTTGGCCTGGGAACAGGCCCAGGAACTCCCATTCCAAAGAGGGTACAGCCATTGAAAAAAAGAAAAAAAAAAAGTTTAAAAGTGAAAAAGGTGTGCCCAAAGCCATTCCAGGGAGTAAGACTAGTAATATTCCAGTTTCATTAATAAGATATACCCTAACAAAAAAACTGCTAATACTCTATAATATTTAAGATTCCAATTTATGAAAATCTATACCTAAAAATTAAAGAAAAAGAGGTGATCATTTCCTTTGAAATGGCCTCTTTTCATTCAACAGAAGAATGTGCTGCAAAAATTCTCGAAACAATAAACACTCAACATACTTAAAATGTAATTTGACGAACTGGAAGGACACATCAAGTTCATGAATCTGGTTACTTTGGGGAATGTAAATTGAGTTCAGATGAGGGGAAATTCTGAGTCAAGTGTGGATGAAAGAATGTGAGTATTTGTTATTATGGTCACTGTATTATTCCCTATTTTTAAATTTAGGTTCACCCATTCCTCCAAAAATACTATTATAAAGTCAAAAGACTTTATACACATTCAATGTACAAACTAAGACATAAATAAATAAAAAATGTGATATCTGAAACCTTATTAAAAAAATCAAAATAGTAGACATGTTTTTAAGATAAAATATATTTAAGATTTATGCAGCACCCTCTTGCAGAGTTTCACAACTACAGACTCATCTTTTTTCCTATAAAAACAATACAGGAGGAAATAAAGTTATTATCGCCATTATCCACTTACAGTGAGGGAACTATTAATACACAGAGGTAGATTAACATGTCCAGAATCTTCCACCAAGTTGCTATGGGTACATATTTCCTGTTTAATGGTACAGTGAGTATATGATACTTCCCAGATTATGAAGGTAACCACTACAGTCTAGAGACTAGTGGATCTAAAAGATTTTTGTGGCTAGCAGAAAATCTATAGTTGTCTCTTAGGCATATGGAAGATTTCCTTTCTTTGTTTTTGTTTTTTGCAGGTTAGTTACAACAAATTTTACTTTTTAAAATTAAAATATTACTTATGATGTATTTTTAATTTTAAAGAAACTTTTAATTCCTATTTTTAAAAACTTTAGCTGTTTATAAGCTGTAAGATTTCTATATACTTACTCTTTTGGTCAATACGAAGGTCATACAGAGGTGTCCTATATATATCCACACTGGAAAGTGCACATCGAGAAAGGGGCACATGATGAGAAGGCCCAAGGATGAAAATTCTCCGGCTAGGAGATATACGACAAAAAACACAGAACAATTGCACTTCTACAAAAACCTTATTATTATTATAAAAGGGAAAAAATAAGTAATTTTTTTAAGTTACATATAATACTGTTTTCCTTCTTGAATGCTTTCATTACCTACTGTTACATGCTATATTGTGTTCCCTTGAAATCTTATGTTGAAGTTCCAACCCCAGTACCTCAGAATGCAACTTATTTGGAGATAAGGTCTTAAAGAGGTGATTAAGTTAAAATGAGGCAATGAGGCCATTAGAGTCAGGCCTGAATTCAATAAGACATGAGTCCTTATAAGAAGAGACACCAGGGGTGCACAAGCACAGAGAGGTGACCATGTGAAGAGGCATCAAGAGGACAGCCATCTGCAAGCCAAGGAAGAGGCCTCAGAAGAAACCAACCCTGCAAAAACCTTCATCTTGGGAGTTTTCCAGCAACCAGAATGGTGAGAAAATAAATTTCTGTTGTTTCAGTCATCTAGTTGATGCTATTTTTGTTAAAGCAACACTAGCAAACTAATATAACTACAATTGTCTTGATCCTCTTGTTAATTAAGTTCAATTACTTATCTTTGTCTTTTTGTTGGAAAGCCTTTAAAAGAACTATGTTCAACAACTGGAAATACCAGTTACTGATTATCTACAGTAAACCAACCACCTATGTTTCAAATTACCTCTGTATTCACTATGGCTAGGATACGAAAGATTACCAATAGCTATATTAATTGAATTTTAAACATTACTTCAGCTACTAAATAAAATCTCAAAATTATGACACATTCTAAACTTTCCTACAACTTTAATAAAAATATGTAAGAGTATAATTTCTAAAAATCCAAAATATCATTACAAAGGAACATTCTGATAAAGCTATTTCCACATTTCTTCCAAGGGAGAGAAAAAAAAGGCATCTTGTTGAGAAGAATTCTGTGTAATAAGCTTTCTCTGTTCCCAGTCAAGTAGAAGTCATTCTCAAAAACAAAGAAACTTGATTATGTGTTATTTGCACTGTAGGCTGAAGAAAAGAACTGGGCTATACTGTAGCTTAAATCTTAACAATCCCTTTATCTTCACATCAAGTAAAATTAACTTATTCTCATTTTATCTCAAACATCTCTACAACCTAAATTCCAAAGCTATCCATTTTCTCTGTTCTCCCAGATTCATAATAAAATTTTCTCCACCACACATACACAAACACACACACATACATACACAAACTTACAGATTCCCAAAGAACCAAAACTATAAGAACAATATGAATATGTGAAAGCTATGTACCCAGAAAAGTAAGTACCACTTATTTTTCAATGAGTGGATAAAGATGCAAAGACTGACACATGGAGCTAAAGCTCTTCCACATCAAAAACTGTGCAGGCCAAGGAATGTGCGCTTCAGCAATATATTTATTTTGATAAAGTCCTCTTAAAGCTAAGAGAATTAGCATGCTGTCCACTATAACTTACTTGCTATTAGGGGAGGTAAATAAAATAAAAAGATAAAAAAGATGTGGGTAAGGAAAACATAATTCTCAGTTTAGTCTCCAAATCTCCTCAAGATGTTGCAATCTTCAGGATGTTACCCAGAGCACATATGAAGGACTTCACCCACAGACCGTTTCTACTCAGAAACATAATCTCTCTTCCCTTTCCCCTGCTAATACTCACTTCATGTTATCGCAATAATCAACATAATAACCATTTAAGGAAAAAAGTCAAATCTATACATTCCAAAATGAACAAGAGATACCACTATGTTCTCCTAGCTTAATCAACAGTACATAAACTTCACCATGATTTCTAAAATTAAGTCTAATGTGTAACACAGATAACGGTAACTCCGAATATTTAGGAGACTTGCCTAAGGACATGTATTACATGAATCAAGAATCAAGGAAGAGTTCCCATTGTGAGGAGTTCCCATCGTAGCTCAGTGGCTAATGAATCTGACTAGGAACCATGAGGTTGCGGGTTCAATCCCTGGCCTCACTCAGTGGGTTAAAGATCCAGCGTTGCCGTGAGCTGTGGTGTAGGTCGCAGATGCAGTTCAGATCTGGCCTTGCTGTGACTGTGGTGTAGGACGGCAGCTGCAGCTCCAATTCAACCCCTAGCATGGGAACTTGCATATGCCCCAGGTGTACTCCTAAAAAAAAAAAAAAAAAAACCAAGTAAGAAGGGAATTCTCCTTGTGGCTTAGTGGATTAAGAACCTGATACAGTCACAAGTTCATAAATCCAAGGCCTTGCTCAGTGGGTTATGGATCTAGTGTTACTATGAGCTGTGGGGCAGGTTGCAGAAGTGGCCAGCAGCTGCAACTCCAATTCGACCCCTAGCCTGGGAACTTCCATATGCCATGGGTACAGCCCTAAAAAGAAAAAAAAAAAGAAGTAAGAAAAAAGGCATTTTTAATGACTGAGGAATGTATTTCTATGAAAAGAGAGAGGGACAGAATATTTAAACTCAGAACACTCCTGGGAAATCCGGAATATATAATTAAAATATGAAAGGATTTTTAAAATATTGATCTAGGCATAGATATATTTCATAGCTAAGTGTGACAAGGTTGTTCTAACAGTGGCTAAAAGATGAGCACTACTATGGAAATAAACATCCAGGGTGGGCTTCAAAAGCCTAACTGCCTCCTCTAATACTCAACCATTCACTCTGCTTGCCTTTTTGTCAGACCCAACCTAGATGAAAAGATAGAGACTGGTGATGAAAAGAGCCCCTACCAGTCTCAATTATCCAATTGTGTACTCAAATAGTTCTTTACAGTTTGGCAGAAACTCCCCCGAAAGCAACATAATGAAGTTCCACATTTAGTTAAGAGAGAAAATAGGAAAAAAAGAGATTTAGATCCCATCAGTACAGAAAGCTTAAAAGCGATATACCCAAAAACAAACCAAAAAAGGCTATGTTATCACAGAAAAGAATAAAAAAGAAAATAAACATTAAATGAATAATAACCTCAGAATGGATCTCTGTGTTAGCTACATGCAAACAAAAAGAAAACTAATAGTGTAACTAAAAGATAATATATTTTCTTTAGATTGCTAGAGCCATAAACTCCAAGGCCAGACATATTTTGGAGAGAAGTAAGTCACGTAGGCACTGGAAGTAACGCCACTATCTCTCCCTTTAATTAATTAATTGCTCTTTTACTTTGTCTTAACAGAGTAACTTTCAAATATTAGCACACAATCACTGTTGCCACACATGTAAAAGAAACCTGTAATATGAAAAAAGGAAAAAAATCAGTAGAAATTTTCTCAGAAATACAGTTCACATAGAATAATACCTCCAGAGAATTGACATTTGTGGAGTTACTTACTATGAGGAGCGTACTCTGTGCAAACAAAACTTGAGATACCGTCTGTTCTCATAAAAATTCAACTATCTGGAGTTCCCGTCATGGCTCAGTGGTTAACAAATCTGTCTAGGAACCATGAGGTTGCAGGTTCGATCCCTGGACTTGCTCAGGGGGTTAGGGATCCGGTGTTGCTGTGAGCTGTGGTGTAGGTTGCAGACGTGGCTCGGATCCCTAGTTGCTGTGGCTGTGGTGTAGGCCGGTGGCTATAGCTCCAAGTCAACCCCTATCCTGGGAACCTCCATATGCCTCGGGAGCAGCCCTAGGAATGGCAAAAAAGATTTTAAAAAAATTTTTTTCAACTATTTATACTAAATAGAATGCAGGTAATTTTTTTTTAAGTGTTTCATGGCAAGTGGAGATATTTTAACTAAAGAATAAAATGTCACGTGGCCCCAAAGAAGATTCCCTTTTGTTCTCTTTTTCTGCTCTGAAAGGTTATCTAAACGATATGAATGAAAATTAAGTTACTATCTAAGTAATAACCTGAGTTCTGGTTTTTAATTAAAGTTTCAGTAATAGAAAAAGACTCTGCAACTATAAATATGGGAAAGAACTTAATTAAATGTATCAAATTCCTTAAACAGCCAGAGCATTCTCTCTAAAACATGAATCAGATCATATTCCTGTTTTTGTTTGTTTGTTTGTTTGTTTTTCAGTCTTTCAATGGCTTTTCACAGTCAGAGGATAAAATTCAAAATCCTTAAAATGCCTTCTAAAGTCTCAAATGAACTGGCCCCTTCTTGTGTTATTCTTCACTCCTTGGATCACAGCACTTTATGCACACAGTCTTCTTGCAGTTCTTTATGACAAGAACATCCTGGCCTATTTCAAAGCTTACATGTGCTATTGCTCTTTCTGTGTGGCTTAAAAATCGTTTCCTCAAAGATGCCTCCTCCAATACCTTATCCTCAATCTAAATCCAATCACCCTGAATCACAGCATTTCCTGAATTACAGTGTGAACTGTGGATTCCTCGGGACCCTTTCAAGGAGTCCACAAAAATCAAAACTATCTTCATAATAATACAAAGAATGAAAAGGTTCCAATGTGTTAACACTTGCACTTGTGGTACAAAAGTGAGGCTGAATAAACTGCTGGCGCATTAGAACTACAATCAAGGTAAAAGAATCAAAATGTACTAGTAGTCATGTATTCCTCACCTTCATCCACGCCTTTTTTTTTTTTTTTAAGACAGTTTCACTTAATTCCATTAAATCTTGAATTTTGAGTACAGGTTTTTTTAATATTCTGTATAACAAAATACACGCAACTTTTTTTTTTTAAGGGCCACATCTGCAGCATATGAAGTTCCCAGCCTAAGGGTGGAATCCAAGCTGTAGCTGCTGGCCTTCGCCACAGCCACCGCAATGGCAGATCTATCCATTCAACCTATAGTGATAAACACACAAAGCATTTCTGCTACATACAGAAGTATGTCTCAAGGAAAAAGCATTTGTACGATTTTGAGTTGTGAGCTACACTAGACTTTTCCCACGGAATATAATTTTTACTTCAAAAAGTGACTGTAGACAAATTATGGTTTTCCAATTTAGGTGTTTGGCAGAAATTTTCTATAAAATGAACAAAATGAGCCTGATACTTCAAAGATAACATTAGACATATTTGTTGCCAGTGACAAAATTGAAGTTTTTAAGTGAAAATTAGAATTCTGCAAAACTTACATCAATGTGAGATTGATTACTTCCCAATAATTAAAGATTTTTCTGATGAAACTGATGCTGATATTAACAGATGTGATTTTTTGACATTGTATGATGTTAACATTTGAAAGATCTGCATAACTCAATGAATAAATATTTTCCAAATGTTCATAAAAGATGTTACAAAACCATGTAAAAGTAAAAGATCCATTCAAAGTGCAAGACAGTACAAAATATGATCCTGGTTAACATGTAGAAAATGGGAAAGTAAAAATGGAAGCTAGTGGTATCACATTAACCCTTCTCTCTTGGACTGTTACTTCTCTCTACACTTATCATTCCCTAAAGTATGTTTTCTCTATTTTCTCAAAGGACTCTAAAGACTATGGAAATCTCAGGGAGGGCCACTTTCAAGAGAATACAACCTGGGAGTTCCCATCGTGGTGCAGTGGTTAACGAATTCGACTAGGAACCATGAGGTTGCGGGTTCGATCCCTGCCCTTGCTCAGTGGGTTAACGATCCGGCGTTGCCGTGAGCTGTGGTGTAGGTCACAGACACAGCTCGGATCCTGCGTTGTTGTGGCTCTGACCTAGGCTGGTGGCTACAGCTCTGATTAGACCCCTAGCCTGGGAACCTCCCATATGCCTCGGGAGCGGCCCAAGAAATGGCAAAAAGACAAAAAAAAAAAGAGAATACAACCATGACTGTCAATGATTATTTTTAACCTGAGACTTTCGAATGTTTGTATTCAGAATTCAATTACTATATACTAATTATGAAAATAAGCTGATCGTATATATCATCATCAACTATTTGCCATTCTTTTTACTAATCTCCTTTATCATCTTAAGTCCTTGACTCTCTTCCCTTTTTATTACTTTTTTGCTTCCACTCCCACTGTCCATCAACTTATTTAATACAATTTCCACTTCTATCAATATCAGCTCTATATCTCTACATAAATTCCTAAACCAAATTTAATTCAGAGGTACCCTTCCAGCACATTATCATCATCAATAAAAATTCTGCCAAACAGAAAAATATTTGGAAAAGGCTATTATATAAACCAGCCTTGATTATAGCTGGTTTTCATGTGCAGGGAGTCATATAAAGGAAGTTTCTGAAAATCTTTACGATCTAATTTCTATTTTGCTTTATTCATTAAATAAGTTAAAATTATACATTAAATATGTCTTAAGAAATATTTGTGGGTTGTTCTGGCCACTCCAAAGACATGCAGAAATTCCTGAGCCAGGGATCAGATCTGCACCCCAGTAGTGATCCAATCTACAGCAGTGACAACGCCAGATCCTTAACTGCTAGGCTACCAGGGAACTCCAAGAAATATTTGTTAAAGATGCTCCTCAAAATATCATAAAAGAGGAGTTCCAGTCGTCGCACAGTGGTTAACGATTCCAACTAGGAACCATGAGGTTGTGGATTCGATCCCTGGCCTTACTCAGTGGGTTAAGGATCCGGCATTGGCAGCCATGAGCTGTAGTGTAGGTCGCAGACGCGGCTCGGATCCCACATTGCTGTGGTTGTGGTGTAGGCCGGCGGCTACAGCTCCGATTAGACCCCTAGCCTGGGAACCTCCATGTGCCGCGGGTGCGGCCCTAGAAAGGACAAAAAAAAAAAAACCATAAAAGAGGCAGGGCTAACCCAAACCTCATCAATCTGGCAAATTATCTTATTTATTACTAAAAGCTTCCTAAAAATAATTTTCAATAAAGGTATGATAAAACATGCAGAGTATACCTAAAAACAAGAGAAAGCAACTTTTTTGCTTTAACGATCTGAGCAAATTGCTCAAAGGCCAAGGAAAAGAGTATAGGTGAGATTTTCTTTTTATACTCATGGCTGTATGTGTTACTTCTGAATGATTGTACTTCATCCCTTCTAGTATGGGTCTAACCTAACAATCAACATTTGACAGATAAAAACAATCAATTTCACTCATTCAGGAGTTCCCACCGTGGTGCAGCAGAAACAAATTCAACTAGGAACCGTGAGGTTGCAGGTTCGATCCCTGGGCTTGCTCAGTGGGTTAAACATCTGGCATTGCCATGAGCTGTGGTATAGGTCTCAGATGTGGCTCAGATCCCGCATTGCTGTGGCTGTGGCGTAGCCAGCAACTGTCACTCTGATTGGATCCCTAGCCTGGGAATCTCCATATGCTGCAGGAGCGGCCCTAAAAAAACAAAGCAAAAAAAAAAAAAGTTCATTCATTCACACACTGTATGTACAACTGGCAATACAGACTAGAACCCGATACTGATTCACATATAGTGAATTAACTATTTAAATATAATGCTGGTCAGCAAATTAAGTACTTTGGGTGGTTATTTGCAGCAGAAGCTTTTAAATTTCACAGGCTTCTTATTTTAAAGAGTGGTATACTAAGCTTTTACAGTTCACAAGTTTCTCATTTTAGAGAGTAGTATACAATTCAGTCTCAATTTGCCAGAAAGATCTCTTTTAAAGCTATTTCAGAACTGTCATTAAGTTATTAAGAGCTAATATACTTCAACCACCGTATTAAATTCACTGTCAGACTCTAAAATAATTCAAGTAACTTACCCTGTCAATGAGAAATTATTCTTCATTCACTAAACACAACTTAACAAGTACAATAAAGAATTTTAAATTACAAAGTGATTAAACCAGAAAAAAGGGCTTTGCATTTTTCTTAAAAATGTTCATCTCCAAGTTTTCAAAGAAAATTTTAAAAACCAAAATATTTAACTGTTAGTGTTCCTGGACCCAGTCCCACTGTGTGTACTCTTTTTTGGTGGAGTGAGGGGTAGTGGGTAGGAGCGGGGCGGGGCGGGGGAAGCGGGGGGGGCACATTTTCTACAAGCAATGTTTGGACACCAGCAAGGTGACCAAGAATTCCACTCAATTCTGACACTGTCTCCATCAGATTCCACAGGTTAAGGGTTCGGTCCTACAAGAATGTCCATGCACTCATACCCATCCCCCACTTCCGATGCCAGTCACAAGCCCAGGTTGTCACCTATATTTCTGACCAACCGGTTACAGCTTAGAGATTCTAACAACCATCTCCTTGAACTTCAGTTCAGATGCTAATCACAACTCTAGATTGTTATCTATACTTCTGAAAGACTGAAAGCAAATTAGAGGTTTCCATGACCCCCCACTTTCATTCAATAAATTTGCTAGAGCAGCTCACAAAACTCAGAAAAACATTCCACCTACTAGATCACCAGCTTATTATTAAAAAAAAAAAACAAAACTAAGCAACAGCCAGATGGAAGAAATGCATAGGGCAAGGTAAGGGGAAAGGGTCAGGACATTCCGTGCCCCTCCAGGCATACCACTCTCCCCAAATCTCCATGTGGTTCACTAATCTGGAAGCTCCCCAAACCATGCCCTTTTGGGGGTTTATGGGGGCTTTATTACATAGTCAAGTTAACAACGGATTCAACATCCACATCCTCTACCCTCCCCAGAAGAGGTTGGAGAGTAGGAAGGAAAATTCCAACCCTCTAATCACAAGGCTGATTATCCTGGGAACCTGACCCTGGCATATCCTTAGGTGGGGTCCAAAAGTCATCTCATTAACACACAAGAGACATCTTTGTCACTCTCACCACTTAAGAAATTCCAAGGGTTTGGGGAATTGTGAGCCAGAAACTATGGAAGACCAAGTATGTACGTGAAATAAGATGACCAAATACATATTTATTTTGCCCCCTCCCCTTTGGCCTCACAGGCAGCATATGGATGTTCCTGGGCCAGGGATCAAACCCAGAGCCACAGCTGTAACCAGAGCCACAGCAGTGACAACACAGGATCCTTAACCTGCTGAGCCACGAGGGAACTCCCAAACATATACTTCTTACAAATTACAATATTGCATTAACTTTCTAACATTTCCAGAACTAAACATTTTACAAAGCAAAGCAAAGGTATGGGAGTTCCTGTCGTGGCTCAGTGGTTAACGAATCCGACTAGGAACCATGGGGTTGCAGGTTCAATCCCTGGCCTTGCTCAGACGGGTTAAGGATCCAGCATTGCCGTGAGCTGTGGCAAAGGTCGCGGACGCAGCTCGGATTCCAAGTTGTTGTGTCTCTGGCATAGGGTGGTGGCTACAGCTCCAACTGGACCCCTAGCCTGGGAACTTCCATATGCCAGGAGCGGCCCTAGAAATGGCAAAAAGACCAAAAAAAAAAAAAAGGCAAAGCAAAGGTGAAAACTAAATGTTTCAACAGTGAAAAGTAGTATTAAAGCTTTTTATAACCTACATAAGGTATAAGCAAATTCATAAAAAGTCAAATTCTCAATGAAATCAAGTATATAATAAGTATATAACAAATTATTTCAGTGACAAAGCAATTATGACACAATTCCCAACTATCCCCCGTCTAATCAAAACGATATCTAACTATATTACTTACGTAATAGATGGATCCACTTGTTTGTAAGCATGAGCAGCACAAGACCCACAGTACGTATATCCAGCATGGCTACAAAACAAAAAAAAACATTTAACTTAATCATCAGATTAAGATCAGATTCAAAAGCAAGTTATTCTGAAAAAAAAAAAAAACCTTTTGAAAGAAATAATAACAATTACAGTAAACATAACAGAATTGTGTGTAGATTAAAAAGTAACGTAGGAGTTCCCATCAGGGCACAGTGGAAACGAATCCAACTAGGAACCATGAGGTTGTGGGTTAGATCCCTGGCCTTGCTCAGTGGGTTAACGATCCAGAGTTGCCATGAGCTGTGGTGTAGGTCACAGATGCGGCTAGGACCTGTCATTGCTGTGGCTCTGTCATAGGTCAGCGGCATCAGCTCCGATTAGACCCCTAGCCTGGGAACCTCCATATGCTGCAGGTACGGCCCTAAAAAGACAAAAGACAAAAAAAAGTAATGTAGCTAATAATGCAACTTCTAGAAAATAACAGGGAACACATTTGTATTATGTTCCAAATTAAATGTTAAAAAGTATTTTGTAGGAGCTCCCTGGTGGCCTAGTGGTTAAAGATTCAGCGTTGCCATTCCTGTGGCTAGATACTGATCTGTGGTCCAGGAACTTTCACATTAGCATGAATACAGCCAAAAAAAAAAAAAAAAAGAACAACCAAAAAAACAAAAAACGTATTTTGTAATCTGTTTTGGTCTGAAGGAAAATCACATATGGAGATATTCAAAGTTTACTTGAAGTTACTTATGTAACATTCATATGAGTTTTTTATATTCCTCTTCAATACCATTAACAGACTATTACATACACAAAAATAAGACCAAGAGAAATTCAAATCAAATACTCTTCAAGAAACAACTCACCTCCCTCTGTGTCTTTTGTTTGTTTAGTTGGTTTGGTTTGCTTTGTTTGTTTTTTTGGCCACACCCGCGGCATGCCCAAGTTCCTAGGCCAGGGATAAAACCTGAGCCACGCAGACAGTGTCATATCCTTAACCTGCTGAGCCACCAGGGAATTCTCCATTTGTGTCTTCAGTGGTAAGAAAGCTGACTTGGCCTTCTGTTTATTATGCCTTTCATGTTCTCCATTACTCACCCCATCATTTAAATCCTCTGGTCTCAGCACTACATTGGTTCTCTGACCACCCATACAAAGTCCTTCTTTCAGAACCTCATCTTTCTTTTTTTTTCTTTTTTTTTTGTCTTTGTTTATTTTTGTTTTTTGTTTTTTGTTTTTTTGTCTTTTTGCCATTTCTTGGGCCATTCCTGCGGCATATGGAGGTTCCCAGGCTAGGGGTCAAATCGGAGCTGTAGCCGCCTGTCTACACCAGAGCCTCAGCAACGCAGGATCCGAGCCACATCTGTGACCTACACCACAGCTCACGGCAACACCGGATCGTTAACCCACTGAGCAAGGGCAGG
Source organism: Phacochoerus africanus (assembly GCF_016906955.1). Classification (NCBI taxonomy): domain Eukaryota; kingdom Metazoa; phylum Chordata; class Mammalia; order Artiodactyla; family Suidae; genus Phacochoerus; species Phacochoerus africanus. The sequence continues at coordinate 112,092,611 of NC_062548.1, read as the reverse complement.
GATCGAACCCGCAACCTCATGGTTCCTAGTCGGATTCGTTAACCACTGCGCCACGACAGGAACTCCAGAACCTCATTTTTCTTTCTTGACCCAAGTTATGTGAGTCTAGAAACATTTCTCTTAATGTGGCCAGAAAATATTTAACAAATGGCTCTGCAGGAAAAAAAAATGTACACATATCCTATGTATATGAGCTTATTATAAACTTTACTGAAACAAAAGGTTACTGTATCACACAATTTACAAACAATGAAAAATGTTTAATACTCTTCACTGCAAATTCCACACAGGCAATTGATTGTTTCAGAATGCTTTCACTGATTTAGATGAACTCTTTTACCCATAGCCAAGCGATGTTTATAAATGATAAGACTGAAACAATGTAGACATATGCCTGAATTTCACTTATTCCACAATAACTTGAGTGACTTCTTTGCTTATTAGACAATTTTCCAAATACTGGAAAGCATATTTCCTTCCTCACTTTTTTGTGCTTTTCACAATGTAAAGGTTACAGATACAACATAATTTTTAGGTTTAATGTGCACTATTAACCTTTCCCAATTACTTTTCTTAAGTATAAATAAACAACAAAAAATATTGATTTGTAGCAGTATGCCTATTAATGTAGAGTAAGTCATTCCCATCATGGCCAATTTCAAGATGCACAGTTGGAGTTCCCATCGTGGGTCAGCAGTTAATGAACCTAACTAGTATCCACAAGGACAAAGGTTCAATCCCCGGCCTCAATCAGTGAATTAAGGATCAGGCATTGCCATGAGCTGAGATGTAGGCTGCAGACACGGCTTGAATATGGCACTGCTGTGGCTGTGGCAGCTCCAACTCCAATCAACCCCTCGCCTGGGAACTTCCATATGCCACGGATATGGCCCTAAAAATGCCAAAAATAAATAAATTAAAAAAAAAAAAAAGACAGATGGGAGTTCCCGTCATGGCTCAGTGGTTAACAAATCCAACTAGGAACCATGAGGTTGTGGGTTTAATCCCTGGCCTTGCTCAGTGGGTTAAGGATCTGGCATTGCCGTGAGTTGTGGTGTAGGTCACAGACACAGCTGGGATCCTGAGTTGCTATGGCTCTGGTGTAGGCTGGCGGCTACAGCTCTGTTTGACCCCTAGCCTGGGAACCTCCATATGCCTCGGGAGTGGCCCTAGAAATGGCAAAAAAAAATAAAAATAAAAAGATAAAATAAAAAAAGACGCACAGTTAAGGGGAGTTCCCATCAAGGAGCAACAGAAACAAATCCAGCTAGGAATTGCAATTTCGATCCCTGGCCTCGCTCAGTGGGTTAAGGATCTGGCATTGCCATGACCTGTGGTGTAGGTCACAGACAGCTCGGATCCCACATTGCTTTGGTTGTGGCGTAGGCTGGCAGTTATATCTCCGATTTGACCCCTAGCCTGGGAATCTCCGTATGCCACCAGTACAGCCCTAAAAAAATAAAAAAATTTAAAAAAAAAAAAAAGAATGCACTGAAATAGCAAAAAGCTCTTTCAAGAAGGCTCCACATCAGTTAGACATTAAGGAGAAGCAAATTAAAACTACAATAAACACCCACTAGAATAAGCTAAAATTAAAATGAGTGACCATACCAAGTGTGGCAAGGACGCAGAAATGAAACTCAATCTGTACTTTTGGAAATGTATAATAGTACAACTACTTTAGAAAACAGTATGGGAGTTCCCGTCGTGGCGCAGTGGCTAACGAATCCGACTAGCAACCATGAGGTTGTGGGTTCGGTCCCTGCCCTTGCTCAGTGGGTTAACGATCCGGCGTTGCCGTGAGCTGTGGTGTAGGTTGCAGACACGGCTTGGATCCTGCGTTGCTGTGGCTCTGGCATAGGCCGGTGGCTGCAGCTCCGATTCAACCCCTAGCCTGGGAACCTCCATATGCCGCAGGAATGGCCCAAGAAATAGCAAAAAGACAAAAAAAAAAAAAATAGAAAACAGTATGACAGTATGGCAATTTCTTTTAAAAAGTTAAACATACTTCTGTCATTTAATTCCTGCCAGCTATGCCATGCTTAAAAAAAAAAATTTAAGCATTATGTGCACATGAAGATTTGTACACAGATACTCATCCAAGTCTTACTTACAACAGCCAAAAAGTGGAAATGGCCAAATGTCCCTGAAAAGGTGAATGAATAAACAAATTGAAATATATCCATACAATGAAATACTCTTCAGCAATAGAAAGGAATGAACTACTGACACACTCAAAATAATTATGCTAAAAAAATGAATGTAAAAACTAAAAAAAAAAAAAAAAAAATGCTGAGTGAGAGAAGCCAGACAAGAAGAGTTCATTCCATTTAAATAACTCTAGAAAACAGGAGCTCTCCTGTGGCACAGTGAGTTAAGGCTCTAGCTAGCATTGTCACTGTCATGACACAGGTTCAATCCCTGGTCTGGGAACTTCCAAATATCACAGGCAAAGCCAAAAGAAAAAAAAAAAAAAAAAAAAAAAAAACAGAAAGAAAGAAAGAAAAAACTCTAAGAGTTCTCATTGTGGCTCCATGGGTTAAGGACCTAATGTTGTCTCTGTGAGAATCCAGGTTGGATCTCTAGCCTCACTCAGTGGGTTAAGAATCCAACATGCTGCAAGCTGCTGTGCAGGTGGCAGATGCAGCTTGGATCCAGTGTTACCATGGCTGTGGTGTAGGCCTTAGCTGCAGCTCTGATTCAATCCCTGCCCAGGGAACTTTTACATGCTGCAGTGCAGCCATAAAAAGAAAAAGAGAAAGAAAAAAAAAAACTCTAATACAAAATAAAAACTAATCTATAGTGACAGTAAGTAAATCAGTAAGAGGGTGGGGTGGAGCAGAGAGGTATAGAAGGAAAGAATTACAGAAGGGCACAAGGAAAACTGATGATGATGACGATGAATATATTGACTATCTTTTTTTCCTTTGCTTTTTTTTAGGGCCACAGCCATGGCATATAGAAGTACCCAGGCAAGGGGTCGAATCACAGCTGCAGCTGCCGGCCCACGCCACAGCTACAGAACACCAGATCCAGGCTGCACCAGCTCACAGAAATGCCGGATCCTTAACCTGCTGAGTGGAGCCAGTATCGAACCCATGTCCTCATGGATGCTGGTCAGGTTTGTTATCACTGAGCCATAATGGGAACTCCTATTCACCATCTTAATTGTGATAATGATTTCACAGGTATGTATGTATTTCAAATTTATCAAATTGTACACATCATATGCAGCTGAATGTTAACCATATCCCAATAAAGTTCTATTTTTAAAAGGATACTCAACTATCATGCTAAGTGAAGTCAGCCATACAATGAGACACCAACATCAAATGCTTTCTCTGACATGTGGAATCTGAAAAAAGGACAGACGGAACTTCTTTGCAGAACAGATACTGACTCACAGACATTGAAAAACTTATGGTCTCCGGAGGAGACAGTTTGGGGGGTGGGGGGATGTGCTTGGGCTGTGGGATGGAAATCCTGTGAAATCAGATTGTTATGATCATTATACAACTACAGATGTGATAAATTCATTTGAGTAATAAAAAAAAATCCAAAAAAAAATAAATTAAAAAAAAATAAAAGGATACTCATCTGAACTAACTTAAGATGTGAATACAGAAAAAGAGATGCACATTAAGTCAATCACAGCCACCATGATAGTAGTGTGCTTAATTAGGAATAAAGTAACATGGCACATAGGCTAAGCACACTGAAGTCACTGAGGGCTTTATTGGTCAGATTAACAGTAGTCACTCCATCCTTACACCTCTGGCAAGGGAGCCTATCAAGCTGCTTCAATATAGGAATAGTCTCACAACACAGTTCTAATCTTAGCCAGAAGGTAATATAAGCTGTTCCATGGCTCAGCAAATTCAGTTTTGCTGTTATCCTGTAGTGATCCTGATACTCTGGCATAAAAGCTGAAGGAAGAATATGAGCAAATGTCTAAGTGTGTGATGTCAATGAGAAAATGTGAAGTTGGCCTGAACAAGAAAAGTAATGCTAAGCCAGAGACAGATAGATGAGTTTGGGCCTGATAAAAACAAGTTACTGAAAAACTGCTGTATGTTCTTGAGCAGGGGAGTGACAATAAGAAACCTGTTATTACATACTGAGAAACAAAGGCACAAAGGACATATTATTAGAGGCAGGAGGTGCCAAGTGAAGCTCTCTTGGAAACTAAGGCATGAGGTAGTAATGTCATGGTCTGGAATGATGTCAGTGCCAGTAGGAAATGAGAAATCAATGCTCTGGAGTCTAAAAAGAAAAACTGACATATCTGGGGACCAAGCTGGGGGGCGGGGGGACAGTTATGACAATGGGGATAACTAATATTTTCTAAGTACTTACTGCATGTCAAGCACTATTCTACAAAACTCAAAGCATTACTCATTAATCCCAACAACTCTATGAGATAGGAATTCTTATTTTTCTCATTTTACAGATGAAGAAACTAAAGCAGAAAGGTTAAGAAACTTGCTCAAGGTCATACACATAAGTGGCACACCAGGATTTAAAGCTATGCAGTAGGGCTCTAGAACCCATTCTTAACCATCCTAAGAGATTTTTACATATTTGAAGGAAGAAGGGAAGGAGTCCATGGAGTAAAAAAGGCAACAAGTCTAACAACTGGAACTTTACTAATAGAATCATCTATCCTGTAAGACTACAAAGAAGTATGAAAGTTCTGAAAACACAATTACCTGAAGTAAATTTGTTTTATAATAAAACCCAGACTTCATGGTTTCAGTCATTTCTGAAGCTGAAAACTTAAAAGTCTGCTTGAAGGAAAGACAAAATAGCTGCAAAAAGAGAGGGAGAGTCCTAACTCGAATAGAGAATACATTGCAGTGTATTTTTTTTTTAAATCATTAGGTATAAAATCCCTCTTAACCTCCATGGTGAGGAACTCTACTTCATCAAAGGACCAAGATCACAGTCAAAAAGAATTTCTAATACTTTCCTTTATCCCTGCCCAGATATATGGTAATGAACAAAGCCATAGTAATTATCATCAAGTCTAACCACTGATCCTCTGTTCCTACACTCTTCTCTGATTAGTAGAATCTGTGACTACATGCATGTGGAAATAGGTTCCATTAAGGGATCACTCATAATAAAGGAGGCTTTACTAAGGGAACAACCAAGTTATGTGCGTGTGCAAGAAGGGCAATGAAAATTTGAGATCTGCAGATTTGAATACGCATCATCAAAGTGTGTCCAAGTCAGTTGTTTAAAAGTTAAAATCCTTAATGTACAGTCATCCCTGCTAGTTGTTCCAGGCTCTAGATCTCCATGTAAAATAGAAACAAATAGAAAATTATACTTTAATATCTATAATTAGTCATTTGGCTAAAACTATGCCTCTAAAAACTGATCTTTCTTTTAACACAGAGTAGTTTTGCTTCTCCCTTTACTCCTACACAACAGACCCTTTATATGAGCAAGTTCAGTTCCTAACCTACCAGAATCTCTGTGCCCTTAACAGAGCTGCAAGTAAATGAGGATACAGGGCCACTGTCCACAATCATTCACTGATTAAGTGACAGTTTTCCATACAGCAACTGTGTGGTACGGTATAATTTAAATTCTTACACCAGAAAAATTACTAATCACTATATGACATGGACTCTTCACCTGTTTATTCTGAGACCCTCAAGGTTATATATCAACTATGAATGCCAAGAGTCTACTAAACATACCATGAAAGACTTTTCTTCAAAGAGGTTACAGAGAATAATAAAAGAACACTTACTTGAATTCAACAAAGTCAGATTCTTACAGAAAAAAAATGCAAAATAACAAGACTGGACTAGAGGAAATAAGAAGACTGGAACAGATGAAATGACATCTCCTCTAGCTACAAATTTATATCCTTAAGTTCGAGTATGATCGACAAAGCTAGAAACTAAATTTAAAAACCTATAAACACATGGGATCAACCTGAATAACAACTGGCTCCAAACATTTTACAGAAGCAGCAATTTCTCTTAATTTTATTTTGCTGCACCTAGCTTTTTATTCTTTCCTTTCACAGGTATTGCTCAAGGCCTTTAAGAATCCTGCTTCAATAAAAAATATTAGTGAATGATTATATCTAAAAAATGTCCAAGACAGTCATTATTCAGAATATTTTACTTTTATAAAATGTAATCTCACAAATATTAAGTAAACAATATTATGAACTAAAAAGTCAAATAGCAACAAATAACCACAAAATTGCTACTGAGATTTTTTTTTTACTGCTAGAATAGAATTTGAGATACTGCCATGAATAACCTACAGCTAGATATAAATACAGATGAGAAAAAGACAAGTCCTCAATATCCAGTAACTTACGAAGATTCATTGTCTCATGATATACACTGGTAGAGCTCCACAGGTATGCTTTACCATACACTGGTCCTCTATATAAATGTTTCTTATTTTTTAAACTAGTTTTTATATTAAAAGTAATATATGCACACAGTAAAAAAATCAGTAATAAAAATAGGTACACAGTGAAAAGTGGAAGTATCCTTTATTCCATACTCTTCCTACTAGATTAACCACTAACAATCAAACTCTAAATGTATGGGAAGGGGTTCAAAATTCATAGTTTGTGCTTTACAGTAAGAATTAATTTCATCATGTAAATTAAGCCCCTTCAACACTTATCTGTTTATATTTTTACATTCAATAAAAAGTTTCTTAATTGATGAATACCTGCACAGCTCCATTCTAAGGTTTGCTGAAATACTCCTGCATACTGCAAGATAAACAACAATTCTGGCATCAAGGTATCTGGCAGTCATGGTAGAAAGGCTTTTGGAACTCCTATTTCATGAGATCATTTCAGTATATATCCCTGAGACACATTCTGTCTCCTGTGCCTCAAGATAAGGCAGTTTTAAATTCAACCCACAGATATTTTTTAGTCAAATTAAATTCTTTTGAATCCCTCTCTCAAATATGCCTGCCTATATGTCACATAAATTAGACTTCATTAAGATTGATCAACAGTTAGTTTATGGGTCAATATTTATTCTTTAATGACATTCTACTTAATCTACATCAATATAAAAATGAGCAATCTGTTTAAGCATTTTCCAAAGTGTGCTATCTAGGTACTAAGTTCTTTTTTTTTTTTTTTTTCAGTTCCCCTTTTATGATTTATTTCTATGGAAGAAAAAGCCTAAGAAAAGATAGTCCCAGAGAACTAAAATTTACAAAATTTAAAGTATGCTTTTGATTGGATATAAAAGTAGAAGTCTTCAAATTTTAAGTTGTCTAATTACCATATAAGCATGGTCTTAAAAAGACACTTTTGGGAGTTCCCGTTGTGGCGCAGTGGGTTAACGAATCCGACTAGGAACCATGAGGTTGCGGGTTCGGTCCCTGCCCTTGCTCAGTGGGTTAACGATCGAGGCTCGGATCCTGCATTGCTGTGGCTCTGGCCTAGGCCAGCAGCTACAGCTCCGATTCTACCCCTAGCCTGGGAACCTCCATATGCCATGGGAGCGGCCCAAGAAATGGCAAAAAAAAAAAAGACGCTTTTATGCCTATGTAACAATAAAAATATTTGTTGCTTTTCTACCTCAAAAAAAAAAAAAGGTAACTGCAGAGGAAAATAATTACCTCTGGAAACCATGTAATAAGATGAACTTGACTATACTTAAACTTTTCATTATTAACAAAATAGAAAGTGCCTATATGTACATATGTACATAAACATAACTACAAAGTCACTATATAGCAGAAAGATGCACACCAAAGCCAAAACTGTTTTCAAATATTCATTTTAAAACCTAAAGTAACATGGAAATCTTTTACAAATCAAAGTATTTATAACTTAGACTCAAACATTTCATTTCCCAGGCAACTTCCAATGATTTCAATTTAAAACTAACTACAAGAAGTAACAAATCTAGCTACTTTTTCACAAATAACTAACCTCAATTTCATTCTGTTTCTGCCTCTCCATCTCCACCCCCTCCCAAGCCTGTCTGCACCTGTGCTTTCTCCACACCTATCTTCTCTCTCTTCTCTCTTAATAAACACTTATTCGCCTCACTTAAAAAAAAAAAAAAAGTTGATTCAGCTCAGCTCCCCCATTTAGAACGAGTTTTAACTAGGAAGGCAGTATACTATGACAGTCAAACACTAACAAAGTAATGGGAATGACAATAGACCATATCTCATGACGTACTATAAAGAGATGATTATTAATTATTTCTCACCCAACCAAGGATCTCACTTATACAAACTTTCCATCTTGCATCAATTTTTCTTTCTTTATTGGATCATATCATCATGAGAAACACCTTAATATCTCCCACCTTATATAAAAATTATCTGGACACCATATTCCCATTGCCCAACTTCCTTGATTTATAGCAAAATTCCTAAAAACACTATCAATACTCACTATCTTCACTTCCCTCCTTGATTCATTCTTTTTTTTTCCCCGACCCTGCTTAGCTACCAAGATCGGGTGTGTTCAGAGTGGTATGGCTGTAGACCTTGATTCATTCTTAAACCCACTCCAATTGTGCTTTCATCCCCACCACTCCAGGAAAACTGTTCTTATTGAAATAACCAGAAGGAGTTCCCGTTGGGGCTCAGTGGTTAACGAATCCGACTAGGAACCATGAGGTCACGGGTTCAATCCCTGGCCTTGCTCAGTGGGTTAAGGATGCGGCATTGCCGTGAGCTGTGGTGTAGGTCGCAGACGCGGCTTGGATGCCACGTTGCTGCAGCTCTGGTGTAGGCCGGCGGCTATAGCTCCAATTAGACCACCAGCCTAGGAACCGCTATGTGCCGCGGGAACAGCCCAAGAAATGGCAAAAAAGATAAATAAATAAATAAATAAAATAACCAGCAATCGCCACAGTATCTAATTATCAATTATCAGTTCTCATCTTATTTGACTATTGGCAAAATTTGACACAGCTAATCATTTTCTCCTCCCTGACACATTTTTATCTTTTTACCTCACAGAGCCATTGCTCACTCTTGGTTTTCCTCTTTCCTCACTGGTCCTTCTTCAGAATCTTATTTGCAAATAATCATCTTAATCCTGACCTCTAAATAAAGTTGGCCTGCCTAAGGACCTAGTCTTTGACCAGATTCTCTTCTTTATCTTTATTTACCCCCTAGGCAACCATATTCTGATTAGACTTTTAAGTGTAATAAGTTACACACTTAACTGTGTACATGTGACATGCCAACACAGCCTAGCCCTTCTTCCCTGTACTCCAGACTCATATATCTAGCTGCCCATTTGAAATTTCCACCTGTATAACAAATAGGTATCTCAATATTAAGAGAGGAAAAATAAAATCTATATAAACATCTCAAATTGCACTCTCCATCTCCACCTTTGTTCTTTACTTAATGAGTACAAACGAAATTCCACTCTTCCAGTTTCACAAGCCAAAAGTTCAGAGTTATCCTTGACATTTCTTCTATTTTATTGGTCCTACCTTCAAAATATATCCAGAATATACTGCTTCTCATCACCTCCACCACTAGCTCCCAAAGCCATTATGTCATCTCTTTCCTGTACCACTGGAGTAAGCCTCCTAAACTGGACTCTTTCTCCCACAAAACAGAAAGACCATACAGCAGCAAGCACAATCCTTTCCAAGCCTAAGTCAGATCATGTTTTTTCTGCTCAAACCTTCTCATTACTTATCCTATCACTTGGAATAAACACCAAAGTTTCTATGACCACCTACAAAGCCTCTCAAGGCTCTATCTCAACCACAATTCTTCCTCACACACAGGCCACTCCAGCTACACTGGTCTCCTTGCTTTCCTCAAACACACCAAGCCTATCCTGCCCTAGAGCTTTTGTCCTTGCTGTGCCTCAAAATAAATCCCCCTTTCCCTAGGTATCTACCTAACTTTTCTCTCACATCATTTAGGATCAAACGTTACCTTATCAGGGAGACCTCTTCTTACTATCCTAAATAAACTAACAACTCCCTGTCCATACCATCACTCTCAATCCTCTTATCTGCTTTATTTTTCTAAACACCCATCAGCACCTGACACAGAATATAATTACTAGTTTACTGGGGGGTTTTTTGTGTTTTTTTTTGTTTTTTTTTTGTGTTTTTTCATCTTTTTGCCTTTTCTAGGGCCACTTCCCATGGCATATGGAGGTTCCCAGGCTAGGAGTCAAATCGGAACTGTAGATACCGGCCTACGCCAGAGTCACAGCAACACAGGGTTCGAGCCACGTCTGCAACCTACACCACAGCTCACAGCAATGACGGATCCTTAACCCACTGAGCAAGGCCAGGGATCAAACCCTCGACCTCATGGTTCCTAGTCGGATTCGTTAACCACCGCGCCACGATGGGAACTCCAACTAGTTTACTGTTTGTCTTCCCCAAATATTAAAAGGCATGAGAGTAGCGATTTTGATTTATTCAAAGAGCAGCACACTTTGGCACAGCAGAGGAAACCATAAAACAAAAAAACAAAAAGACAACCTATGGAATGAGAGAAAATAGTTTCAAATGATGCAACTGACAAGAGCTTAATCTCCGAAATATACAAACAACTTATACAACTCCGATTCGACCCCTAGCCTGGGAACCTCCATATGCCCCAGGAGCAGTCCTAGAAAAGGCAAAAAGACAAAAAAAAAGACAAAAAAAAAGAATCCACCATTGCCGCAAGCCACAGATATGGCTCAGATCCGGTACTGCGGTGGCTGTGGTGAAGGCCTCAGCTGCAGCTCTGATTCAATTTCTGGCCCAGGAACTTCCATATGCCAGTAAAAAGGAAAAAAAAAATTTAATAAAAAAAATTACCCCTCCCCCCAAAAATCTGGCTGCTACTCCATATTGCACCATACACAATCTTTTGCATTTCAAAATAGACCTTTTTAATGTTGAAAATAGAACTTAGTCATCTTCCAAAATACTACTGAAATCGCCAACTTCACCTAGTGTAAACCATTCTCTGCTTAAAAATCAGCTTTAGCACCAAAAATAAATTTCAAATTACTGTATCTGAAAAAATAAAGTAGCAAATTCCTTCATCCTTGAGTTACAGTGAAAGCCAAAGGAATCATGAAATTTAGTGAATGTAACTTCTTTAGTTCAACACAGAATTTGGTTTTTAATTTTTAGTTCAATCCGTAGATACTCATTTTTTATTAATAATTAACATGAAGGATTCTGGGTAAAGACCCTTAAAACTTACGGTGCAATAATGGCTCTAGCAGGTCTTTTTGTAGACTGTACTTGTGAAAGCCAACCTTCTAGCTGTGCGTTCAGCTGCGGTCCTATAAAAGCAAAAATAAGGAAACAAGTTAGCAAAGCCATGTAGTACACATAACCTTACATGACACAAAGTCCTCACTGAACCTATGTGGGACTAAAATAGCTTAAAGGGCAGTGGATCATCATTTTGGATGTTATTGTTTGATACTTAACCAACTACAAAGTTTCCAGTAGCAAGCTCTAAGTACAAGCACTGATTAAACAAAATTTGCTTTTGTTCATTACTTATTTACAACCATCATCATTCAAGAATAACTACAACACAATCTACAATTCGAGGCAGGGATCAAACAAAACAAAACAAGAAACAGAAAACTGCTTGTATATGAAAAGAAAATAATGGAACAAGTACTTTTTAGAGCATCAAAACCCACCTTAATCACTAAAATAACATCCACGGAGTGATCATTCTCACCGATAACCTTTTCTGTCATTCACTCCAGCCCCCTATTCCCATCACCATATCAAAAACTCGTAACTATGCCACCTCAAAAATCTCAATTTTGGAGTTCCCATTGTGGCTCAGAGGTAACAAACTCAACTTTTATCCATGAGGACATGGGTTCAATCCTGGCTTTGTTCTGTGGGTTAAAGATGCAGCACTGCAGTGAGCTGCGGTGTAGGTCAGAGACGCAGCTTGGATCTGGTGGTACTGCTGATGTGGCAGAGGCCCACAGCTGCAGCTCCAATTCAACCCCTAGCCTAGGAACTTCCATGTGCCACAGATGTGGCCCTAAAAAGACAAAAAATAATAATAATCTCAATTCTGGGGAGTTCCTTGGTCACCTAGTAGTTAAGGATTCTGTCATTGTCACTCCCATGGCTTGGGTTACTGCTGTGACTTGGCTTTGACACCTAGTCCCACTTCTGCTTCCATAGGTGTGGCTAAAAAAAAAAAAAGACCTCAGTCTCGAGCATCCCACTCTCTTCACTTCCTAACATTTCCGTTCACTTCTAGAAACCTATTGGAAACATAGGCCCTGAATGAAGCATTAAACCAGATGGACTTAATAGATATTTATAGGACATTTCATCCAAAAGCAACAGAATACACATTCTTCTCAAATGCACATGGAACATTCTCTAAGATTGACCATATCCTGGGCTACAAATCCAACCTCAGTAACTTTAAGAAATTTGAAATCATATCAAGCATCTTTTCCGACCACAATGCTATACGACTGGAAATCAACAACAAGAAAAAAACTGCAAAAAACATACAAACACATGGAGACTCAACAACATGCTACTAAACAACCAATGGATCACTGAAGAAATCAAAGAGGCAATTTAAAAATACCTAGCAGCAAATGACAACGAAGATACGACACTCCAAAACCTATGGAATGCAGCAAAAGCCGTTCTAAGAGGAAAGTTTAGAGCAATACAAGCCCACCTCAGGAAACAAGAAAAAGGCCAAATAAACAAGCTACTTTACATCTAAAGCAGCTTGAGAGAGAAGAACAGACAAGACCTAAAGTTAGTAGAAGGAAAGAAATCATAAAGATCAGAGCAGAAATCAATGAAATAGAAACAAGGAAAACCAGAGAAAAGATCAATGAAATGAAAAGCTGGTTCTTTGAATAGAAACCTGTTGGAGTCACTTTTCCAGCTGCCCTTCATCCTCTCTATACCATCCTGAGGTCAGATGATCCATCACTATAATCATTCCCTTGCCTCTGGTCTCCCTCCTTTTCTCCTCTCCTCCTCCACCATAGCCAAATCACAGTTAAAAACCAACTTTCCACTCAAACACAGTACCTTCACCTAAACGGGTGAAAGAGGCTGTAAAGAAATTACAAAATTTCAGCAATCTCTTTGCAAACAAAACACAGAAATCACACCACAGGAATTCCTGTTGTGGCTGAGCAGGTTAAGAAACCAACATAGTGTCCATGAGGATGCAGGTTCCATCCCTAGCCTTACTCAGTGGGTTAAGGATCCAGCATTGCTGTAAGCTGCAGCAGAGGGCACAGATGCAGCTTGAATCTGGTGTTGCGGTGGCTGTGCTGGAGGCCTGAGTGGTCGCTCCAATTCAACCCCGAACGCAGAAACTTCCATATGCCACAGGTGCAGCCAAAAAAAGAAGAAAAATCATACTACAACAACCTAGTGAATTTGCTTCCCCATCTTTAAGATAGAAAATTACTTTGTACAGCTTCTCCTTTTACCTTAGACTGTCATCCCCTTCCCATTCCCAGCAGATGATCACGATTATCACTTGGTCAAGGAAAAACGCCCAAAAGCAGAACAGTCGAACACCCTGGTTTGCTCAGGACTTTCACAGTTTTAGCATGAAAAGTCCTGCATCCTGGGAAATCTCTCAGTTCCAGGCAAACCCAAATGTCAGTCACCCTAACTTCAAAAGTTTCCTTTCCTCTTCCCATTTCTTCTGCTTTCCCTCCTGTTTGAATAAATTGTCCTTACTCCTATCAAAAGCCAAGCAAATTACTTCTGCACTGGATTCCACTTTATTTTTCTCATTCACAGACTCTTCTTACAACTGTCCCAGTCTCCTGCACTAACTTGTTCCTTTTGAGCAGATCATTATCATCAGCATACAAATATGCATGCATGACTAGCGAACTGACTTCCCCCCAACTACCACCCCATTTCTCTGGCTCCCTTTTCTCTGGCTCTCTCTTTTTAAACTTTTAATCAGGAAATATTTAAACATACAAAACAACCTAGATAATAACATAACAAACAGATGTTAGATCTTAACATTCTCTCTTACTTGAGATCTTCTTTTATTAAGATATAAAATATCAGGAGTTCCCGTCATGGCTTAGTGGTTAACGAACCCAACTAGCATCCATAAGGACACGGGTGACCTCGCTCAGTGGTGTTAACCTCGCTCAGCGGGATTAAGGATCTGGCATTGCTGTGAGCTGTGGTGTATGTCACAGACAAGGCTTGGATACCATGTTGCTATGACTGCGGTGTAGACCAGCAACTACAGCTCTGATTAGCCCCCCGGCCTGGAAACCTCCATATGTTGTGGGTATGGGCCTAAAAAAGAAAAAAAGAAATAAAATATCAAAGATACAGTTGAATTCCTTGTTGATCCCATCATACATCTCCCTCCTAAAGTAACCAAAAGTAGCCACTTTCTGATTCTGGTGTTTAGTACTGCATTATTTATTTACTGATATATGTATCCATAAACAGTATGCATTATTTTGTCCTACATGGTTTTTTTTTTTGTCTTTTTGCCTTTTCTAGGGCCACTTTCCGGCATATAGAGATTCCCAGGCTAGGGGTCTAATCAGAGCTGTAGCCACCGGCCTACGCCAGAGCCACAGCAACGCGGGATCCAAGCCGCGTCTGCAACCTACACCACAGCTCACGGCAATGCCGGATCCTTAACCCACTGAGCAAGGCCAGGGATCGAATCCGTGACCTCATGGTTCCTAGTCAGATTCGTTAACCACTGCACCATGACGGGCACTCCAACATGTTTTTAAATGTTAATAAATATACTGTAATGTTCTTCTAAGCTTGTTTTAGTCAATTATTTTTAAGAAATTAATCACATTGATATTTGCAGCTTTAATTTATTCATTTTCAGTGCTATATAGTATTGTATGTATATACCAAAATTTATTTATTCATTCTCCTGTTCACAGACATTTTGGTTGTTTCCATTGTCTTACTGTCAATATACAATGCTACAAGTCTCTCATGTACTGTGTTTGCTAAATTGCCCGCTAAGGCAGGCAGCTCAATTTACTCACCAGTGTAAGGGCAAATAAAAAGGAGAGAGAGAGAGAGATTTAATTCTCCCTGTTAAAAATAGAAGAGACACCCCACATTTTTTTTAACTTGTAACTGTAAATTCTTTCTCTTCCAAATGTATATAAACTTTTAAAAAGCTAAATAAGTATCTAGCCAGGAACCCAGGACGATCTTTCTTAAGGACCCAGTAGCCACCTCTTTGAAATGTGATCATCAAGGGAGATAGCCCCTTTCTGTCAGTTTCTGTGAGAGGATAGGAGGCTAACTTGAGAGGGTCATCTAGCCATGCAAGCTATAAAATTACTCCGTCATAAAAACATGTAAGTTTATTTTTCTATTGGATAAAGCAATTAGCTAATATATATAGTCACCCCAATTACCAAATGAATTTAGGATAAACTGTGTGTAACAAATGTTACCAAGTTCTCTTACTTGAACACTACTTATAATTTATCTTGAGAAAATATCTTGAGAAGATGCACGTAATGGCCTGTATTTGCTCAGCTATATAAAAGGATGAGCTATCTTCAAGTCTTTTCAATCTCTTAGCAGACAGCCGGTGATATGAATCATATTCTAGCTAAATGTTTATTTAAAAATAAAATTGTTTTCTTTCTCTTCTACCTCTGAAGAGAGCTTTTCTGAGATGGCAGAAGGTTTGGGTTTAAATTATATTTCTCCAGCATCAGCAGTGATTCAAAATTCCAATTTCCCTGCATCCTCAACAATATTTGATACTGTCAGAATTTTTAATTTTTGCCAATTTGATGGGTAAGAAATGATATCCCTGCTTCTTTTTTTTTTTTTTTTGTCTTTTCTAAGGCCACACTCGCTGCATATGGAGATTCCCAGGCTAGGGGTCTAATAGGAGCTGTAGCCCCTGGCCTGTGCCAGAGCCACCACAACGCAGGAGCTGAGCCATGTCTACAACCTATACCACAGCTCACGGCAACGCCGGATCCTTAACCCACTGAGTGAGGCCAGGGATCAAACCTGCAACCTCATGGTTCCTAGCCAGATTCGTTAACCACTAAGCCACAATGGGAACTCCCTATTTTTTTTACTTTTTTTATTTTTTGTCTTTTGTCTTTTTAGGGCCGAACCCCGTGTATATGGAGGTTCCCAGGCTAGGGGTCTAATCCGAGCTATTGCTGCCAGCCTATGACAGAGCCACAGCAATGCAGAAGCTGAGCCGTGTCTGCAACATACACCACAGCTCATGGCAACGCTGGATTCTTAACCCACTGAGTGGGGCCAGGGATCGAACCCACAACCTCATGGTTCCTAGTCAGATTCACTTCCACTGCGCCACGACGGGAACTCCCCTCTGTTTCTTTGCCAAATAATCACTGAGATGAAGATTTTACTGATTTGGAAATCCTTCTGTTGAGGACTATATACCTAAACAAATCAAGTAATGGACAGCCCATCTGTAAGTTGCCAAAGTACAAAAAAAGGTCAACAATCAAAGGATACATTATTTTTAAAACTTAAGAACAATTACCAAAAATTTAAATAATCTCATTATCAATTCAAGGAAAATAGTTCCTAATTGCAAAGTAAATTAAATTTTTAGTTGCCTAATGAACTCCCTATAACCTTAAAATAAGTACTTCTGTATTACAGGATGTTTACAAAACAGAAATTTAAACAGATTAAAAACAAAATAATATCTCCCAATTTAGCCACCCTACTGCCATTAACTTCGCTGGTTTTAAGCCCTAAACCAAGCTTTCTTATCAGTCCTTAGGGTCCAAAGATAATCCGAAGGATCCTAAGATAAAAGTCAAACTCTAAGTTCCTTAATTTTTTTTTCTTTTCACAGCTGCACCTGTGACATACGGAAGTTCCCAGGCCAAGGGGTGAATCTGAGCTGAGGCTGTGGCCTATGCCACAGCCACAGCAACACCAGCTCCAAGCCACATCTGTTACCAACACCGCAGCTCACCACAACACAGGATCATCACCCCACTGAGCAAGGCCAGGGATCAAACCTGCATCCTCATGGATAGTGTTCAGGTTCTTAACTCATTAAGCCACGACAGGAACTCCCTCAAATTCTTTTAAATCTTCTGTTCTAGGCCAAAAATTCATGTGAATGTAATAAACTAAATGACAATACAATATCCATAGGAATTCCAAAACTCCCATGCCCCACTCCTATTTGCGATTTAAATGGAGACTTGAAGTAGATACACCACATTTATCCTCTAACAAAGGGTCAAGTACTCTAGTGAGGAAATAGAAACCTGGACCATAGAAAGCAACAACCTACAGTGGTACAAATGCTTAAAGTTGGGTCCACAATACTTCTTTAATGCATATCTAACTGGGAATCATTATCTTCTTCCAATTGCAGCTAACTTTTTTTTTTAATGTTTCTTTGGGTTACAACCAGCAAATTGATACTAGTGAATCCAGATAAAAGTGAGAAAAGAAGAAAATTAAGTACCATAAAGACAATTTAATTACTCTTAAGAAACTACACTTTTGATGATAAAAATACTGAAGCAAAGCCTTTTAAAGTAAAGCTTCGAAAAATAAGAATCTCAATGTATTTTTACCATTAAAAGAATCGTCAAAGGGCTTTTCTTCTTGGCAAGGATTTTTTTTAATTAAATTTTATTGGAGTTCAGTTGATTTACAATGTTGTGTTAGTTTCAGGTGTACAGCAAACTGAATCAGTTAAAGATATATATATCTCCATCCCTTTTCAGATTCTTTTCCCATATAGGTTATTAAACAGTACTGAGTAGATTTCTGTGCCATATGGTAGATCCTTGTTGATTACCTGTTTCATATATGGTAGTGTAGTATATGTTAATTCCAAACTCCTAAGTTATCCCTCCCTCAAGTTTCCCCTTTGGTAACCATAAATTTGGTTTCTAAATCTGTGAGTTTTTGCTTTGTGAAAAAGTTCTTTTCTATCATATTTATTAGATTCCACATATTAGTGATCTTATATGATATTTATCTTTCTCTGACTTACTTCACCTAATATCATAATTTCTAGGTCCATCCATGTTGCTACAAATGGCATTTCGTTCTTTTTTATGGCTGAGTAATATTCCATTGTATATACATACCACATCTTCTTTATACATTCTTTTGTTGGTAGACATTTAGGTTGCTACCATGTCTTGGCTATTGCAAACAATGCCACAATGAACACTTAGGTGCATGTATCTTTTTGAATTACATTTTCTCCAGATATATATGCCCAGGAGTGGGATTGCTAAATCATAAGTTATATATTTAGGTTTTTTAAGGAATCTCCATTTATTAATTGCCAACATTATTTATAAGATTTTACTCTTTTGACTTTGTTTAGGAGAATAAAGATTAGGGCTCCTTGAAAAACTGGTAGATTCCACACCTGAGACAGGAAATGTAAAATTAAGACTGTACTATACCAAATGCAATGGTTAATTTAGTAATATCATCTTGATTGAATCATGTGGTGCCAGACATTTGGTCAAATGCTATTCTGGATGCATCTGCGAGAGTGTTTCTAGGTGAGATTAACATTTGAATATGTAGACTGAGTAAAGCAGATTGCACTCCAGAATATGGGTGAGCCCCCATTCAATAAATTGAATGGAACAAAATGGCTGATGCTCCTACATGTAAGAGGGAATTCTGCATAACAGCTTTCAAGCTGCACAATGATTTTCCTCCTCCCTTTGTACTCTAACTAAAACAATGGCTCTTCCTGGGTCTCTAGCTTACTGGACTCTCAACTGGAACTACACCATCAGCCTTCCTAAGCCTCCAGTTTGCCAACTACAGATCTTGGGAATTGTCAGTCTCTAAAACTGTATGAACAAATTCATTGTAACAAATCTCTTTCTATATGTACATATCCTATTGGCTGTGTTTCTCTGGATAATACAGACTAATACACCAAAAAGCAAGAAATCCATCAAATACTATTTGGGCCATGTCAAAAAGACACAAGAGCCAGCTTAATGAGGCTTCCACTGGTTAAAGATGAGAAATCTGAGTATCTTTTAAATCTATGAGTTCACAATGACACTTGGAGAAAGAAATCTACCTGCTACCTTTGGATACTTCTAGGGAACTAACTCATTATTTTGATAACTGGTAAATAAAGGAAAATAATCAAGCATTACTTATCCTACTTTTTCTATATGAACTGTTCTTTCAGGTAACCAAAAAAATGCGGACAGAAGGTATCCCTTTTAAAAATTACTAGAGGATGGAGTTCCCATCGTGGCGCACTGGTTAACAAATCCAACTAGGAACCATGAGGTTTCGGGTTCGGTCCCTGCCCTTGCTCAGTGGGTTAACGATCCGGCGTTGCCGTGAGCTGTGGTGTAGGTTGCAGACGCGGCTCGGATCCCGCGTTGCTGTGGCTCTGGTGTAGGCCAGTGGCTACAGCTCTGATTGGACCCCTACCTGGGAACCTCCATGTGCCGTGGGAGCGGCCCAAAGAAATAGCAAAAAGACAAAAAAATAAATAAATAAATAAATAAATAAAAATTACTAGAGGAAGTTCCCTTCATGGCTCAGCAGTTAACAACCCAACTAGGATCCATGAGAATGCGGGTTTGATCCCTGGACTCACTCAGTGGGTTAAGATCCGACATTGCCATGAGCTCTGGTGTAGGTCACAGATGCAGCTTGAATCTGGCATTGCTGTGGCTGTGGCCTAGGCAGGCAGCTATAGCTCCAATTAGACCCCTAGCCTGGGAACTTCCATATACCACAGGTGCGGCCCTAAAAAACAAACACACAAATAAACAAAGTGTTAGAGGAGCTCCCACTGTGGCACAAAGGGTTTGTCGTCTTGGAAGCACTGGGACGCAGGTTCAATTCCCAGCCCCACACAGTGGGTTGAGGATCCGCATTGCCACAGCAGCAGCTTAATTCACGGCTGAGGCTAGAATCTGATCCCTGGCCAGGAGCTCCATATGCCACAGGGCAGTCAAAAATATTAATTAAATAAAAATAAAAATAAATTTAAAAATATTAGAGGTAGGCAATAAATGAAGAGAAATGATAAAAATATCACCACTTTACAAGGTTTAAGGAATTATTAGATCTAAACAGTGATCATTAAACCAACATCACCAAAAAGAGGCAACTAAACATTCCCTAATTCCTCAGAAAAAAGCAAAGAAACAAAACCCAAAACAAAAAACCAAAACTGATCAAGTCTCTAAACCTGTGCTAATCAATACAGGAGTCAGTAGGCACATGTGGCTATCAGGCACTTATAATACGGCTAACTTAATTGAGATGTTATATAATTGTAAACTACACACTAGATTTTGAGATATAATAGCAAAGCAATGTGAAATATCTCAATAATTATATTGGTTACAATTATAATTGTTATAATGACAACATTTTAGATATAATGGATTAAATGAGATATGTTAAAATCAATTTCACCGGTTTCTACTTTTTTTTTTTTTTGTCTATTTGTCCTTTTAGGGCTGCACCCACAGCATATGGAGGTTTCCAGGCTAGGGGTCTAATCAGACCTGTAGCTGCTGGCCTACACCAGAGCCACAGCAACACCAGATCCAAGCTGCCTCTGTAAAATACACCACAGCTCACGGCAACACCGGATCCTTAACCCACTGAATGAGGCCAGGGATCGAACCCACAATCTCATGGTTCCTAGTTGGATTCATTTCTGCTGTGCCACGACCGGAACTCCTACTTCTAATTTTTTAAAGTAGATGCCAGTAAAATTTCAAATAACTAATATGTGGATCAAATTTACAGCTTTCATTTTTTTATACTGCACAGTGCTGCTCTAGATCTAATTACCAATTTTTATAAAATACTGGGACAGAAAAAATATCTTGAACTCTACACAAAGAGGCAATTACCAAAATTCAGGTTATGGGCAGTACTAAAAATCGAAATATCCAGTTTCTTAAACAACACAATAACAAAACTGCAAGGAAAAAAAGAAAGACTAAGTAAGATAGAGGGAGAATCTATAGACTTAAAAAGACTTAATGTCCAGAACAAAGCAAGGGTGTCCCAATGTCCCCTCTCTCATCACTGCTTTTCAAATTGTAGTAGAAATTCTAATGTATGAAGATAAGAAAAGGAAATAAAAGTATAGAGATTGGAAAGGAAGAATAAAAATTGTTCTTCTAAGCAAACAGCATGATCACTTAGGGAGAAAATCCAAGAGTCAACAAAAAACTTCGGAAATTAAAATAGGATTATAGCAAGACTGCAGGATACAAGGTTAACATACAAAAGTTAATTGCATATATACCAACAACGAACAGATGGAATTTGAAGTTAAAAACACAATACTAGGGAGTTCCCATCATGGCTCAGTGGTTAAGGAATCCACCTAGGAACCATGAGGTTGTAGATTCGATCCCTTGCCTTGCTCAGCAGGTTAAGGATCTGGCCTTGCCATGAGCTGTGTTGTTGGTCGCAGACTCAGCTCGGATCTGGCGTTGCTGGGGCTCTAATGGGAGCTGGGCTGGAGGGCCAGTGGCTACAGCTCCCATTAGACCCCGAGCCTGGGAACCTCCATATGCCGTGGGTGTGGCCTCAGAGAAAGGCAAAAAAAAAAAACCCACAATACTATTTACAGTAGCACCAAAAAAAAAGAAGGAAAGAAGGAACCTAACAAAATATGTCTAAGACCTATATGTGGAAAACTACAAAAATGATGAATAAAATCAAAAAACTAAATAATGGAAAGCTATTCCATGTTCATAGATAAGACAGTATTGTCAAGATTTCAGTTTTTCCCAGCTAGACCTATAAATTCAATGCAAGCCCAATCAAAATTCCAGCAAGTTATTTCATGGCTATCAACAAACTGATTCTAAAGATTATATGAAGAGGCAAAAGACCCAGAAGAGCCAACACGATACTGCAGGAGAAAAACAAAGTTGGAGGACTAGGGACTGATACTACCCAACTTCAAAACCTAATATAAAGCTACAACAATCAAGACGGTGTAGTATTGGTGAAAGAACAGACAAACCAAGCAATGGAACAGAATGGAGAACCCAGAAAAGGACCCACATAATAGTCACCCAATCTTTGATAAAGGATCAAAGGCAATAGATCAGAGAAGAGATAATCTTTTCAACAAATGGTAGTAGAATGAATGAATATCCAGGAATTATATGGTAAATCTCTATGCCCTCTGCTCAATTTTGCTAGGAATCTAAACCTGCTCAAAACAAATAAAATCTATTTTTTAAATAATAATAATAATAGGAGTTCCTGCTGTGTAAAAACAGGATCAGCGGCTTCTTGGGAGCATTGGGACACAGGTTCAATCCCTGGCCTCGCTCAGCATGTTAAGGATCCAGCATTGCCCCAAACTGCAGTGTTAAGTCACAGATGCAACTCGGATCCCATGTTTCTGTGGCTGTGACAGAGACTGTCAGCTGCGGCTCCAATTCAACCCCTAGCCTGGGAACTTCCATGTGCCTCGGGTGCAGCACTAAAAAAAATAAAATAAAATAAAATAAAATATATATATATATATACACACAGAACTCAGTCACTATTATAATGTGAAATTAACACATTATAAATCAACTATACTTCAATTAAAAATGTTTAGGGGAGTTCCCCTCGTGGCGCAGTGGTTAACGAATCCGACTAGGAACCATGAGGTTGCGGGTTCGGTCCCCGCCCTTGCTCAGTGGGTTAACGATCTGGCGTTGCCGTGAGCTGTGGTGTAGGTTGCAGACGCGGCTCGGATCCCACGTTGCTGTGGCTCTGGCGTAGGCCGGTGGCTACAGCTCCGATTTAACCCCTAGCCTGGGAACCTCCATATGCCTCTGGAGCAGCCCAAGAAATAGCAACAACAACAACAAAAAAGAAAAAAGACAAAAAAATAAAATAAATAAAATAAAATAAATAAAAAAATTAAAATTTAAGTTAAAAATCTTTGGAAAGAACACTGCGTTTAGGCAAAGAAATCTAATTTAGTAAATGCTACGCATGTAAATGGTATAAAACCAATATTCTATGAGCAGTTATTTCTGGGGTGTCAAACTATGGTTACTTATTTAGATCATCTCTATACACTAACTTTTTCTCTAGTAACTATGTATTTTAGCAATGGGAAAAAAGGTTTGTATAACTATAGGATAATGCAGGACTTCATTTTATAAAGGAAGATGGAAAAAATGAATACTAAATTGTTTTATAGTTATAGGCATAATTTCATTATGAAACTGCTATATAAGAGATATTAATAAGTTTCAATCATTTGACAATCAACAGTAACTTTTTCAATAAAAATATGAATCTGTAATAATACTTGATAGTTTTTTAATTTTTACTGGGGTATAATTGACTTACAATATTATATTAATTTCAGGTATACAGCAAATTGATTCAGTTATACATATGGATAATATCCATTCTTTTTCCCCAAATAGGTAATTACAGAATATTGAGTAGATTTCCCTAGATAGTTTTTTGTTTGTTTCTATCCATACAGAAGTGACAATGCCAGATCCCTAACTTGCTGAGCCCCCAGGGAACCCCAATGTTTATTTTAAATATTACCCTATTTTTTTTTTAATTTGATTGAGTATAGTTATAGTTGACTGACTACCATACTCTCTTTTTAGACTCTCTTGTGGATGCCTGTTTGGTGCTGGGAAAAATAAACATGGCAGGTTCCCTGGTCCTCAGCCTTCTGTCCGCAGGCCCCAGCCCATCCAGTCCCAGACAGAGAAATGAGCATCAGGAGGACCTGGACAAGGCCATGAACCCAAGCCCAGCCATCCCAATGAGTCCATCCAGATCTCCCTGAATAGTTCTGTTGTTTATTTTGTTTAATTGTTTTATTAAAGTATAGTTGATTTACAATGTCCTGTTGGTTTATGCCTACAGCAAAGTGACCCCCTCACAAAGTATACATTCTTTTTCTCTTATTATCTTTCCTCATGTTCTATCACACATGAATGGATATAGTTCCCTGTACTATACAGTAGGACTTCATTGCTTATCCATTCTAAATGTAACGGTTTGCACCTACTAGTTTTTTTTGTTTGTTTGTTTGTTTGTTTTATCTTTTTGCCATTTCTAGGGCCGCTTCTGCGGCACATGGAGGTTCCCAGGCTAGGGGTTGAATCGGAGCTGTAGCCACCGGCCTACGCCAGAGCCACAGCAACTCAGGATCCAAGCCGCGTCTACAACCTACACCACAGCTCACGGCAACGCCGGATCATTAACCCACTGAGCAAGGCCGGGGACCAAACCCGCAACCTCATGGTTCCTAGTCGGATTGGTTAACCACTGCACCACGACGGGAACTCCTACTAGTTTTTTTTAATGTGTGTTACTGTTTAACAGAAGTTTTCTAAAATTTTTATTTGCTACTTAGGTATGTTCTGAAAAGTTACTATAAAATTACTGTTTTGACCTCTATTCTCAAATATATTTTGGAGAGCCACCTGAGGCCTCAGAAAATGAGGAATTAACCAGGATGATTAGATAATAGGAATCAAATTCACAAGGGCCTGCAAAAGTCAAGAATTCTGCCTGTGCATCTTAATTGTTCAAAAGCTTCATTCATGAGAACTTTTTTTTCCTTGCTTTTTAGGACCACACCCTCAGCATATGGAAGTTCCCAGGTCAGGGATCTAATAGGAGTTACAGCTGCCAGCCTACATCACAGCCACAGCAATGTGGGACCCGAGCCACATCATCAACCTACACTACAGCTCCCCTATACCACAGCTCGTGGCAACACTGGATCCCCTCGCATTGAGTGGAACCCACATCCTCATGGATACTACTAGCTTGATTTGTTTCCACTGCACCACAACAGGAACTCCACATTCATGAGAATTTCTGATATGCTTACTAAAAATTCAGACCCTCCCCCAAGCCTAATTCAAAAAGACTAAATCATAGTACACAGGAATGTTATCAAGCCTTAAACCTGGGAAATAAAAGTACTTCATTGAAGATTATTTTATTTCTTCCTATAATCTTTAAGTATCTTTTCCCAACCAATCCAGGAAACTACCTCAACTCATTTAAACAGTTCCAGGCATCTCATCTTGTGAAGTATCTGATTCTACCTCACTTGGCAAACAGGTTGCAACTGCAGACTCGAGATGTCTGGCTTCAATAAACACCACCAAGACTGGGCAGGACTGACTGCAAACAGCTTCTACCTTAGGATCACAAACTCCGCCCAGGAACTCTCATGCCGATCTGACCTGGAAGTCTCTGAATCTTGCACTACCTGCTACCCTAACAGTATTAGCAGATTTCCGTCTCCTGGTAGCCAAACCGTCTAGTTATTAGTTTCTGTTCTGTTGGTGATCAAACTGCAGAGTGATAAATCCTCCAAGTGTCTCAGATTAATTGCAAAGGAGCCTCCTCTTCTTTCACTTTTTACTTCCTTGATTATAAAACTACCCACCACTTCATATTCTTACATCCCAAATTCCATATTCCTCCCAAATTCCTGACATATAAACGAAGTGTTTTGTTTCACAATTTAATCTCTATTTGTGTTGGTTTTCATTCCTAATTTTATTGTCAATGCTGTCCATAATATACAGAATTTTGGATAGCAAATACATTTTCTCTCTAAACAGAACATTTCCATTCCACATTTTTAAGCTTTTCTCATAATCTAGAAAATACTAGGCCTGATTCAGTTTACAGTATATTCATAACAATAATTTCAAATTTTGGAGTTCCTGTCGTGGCTCAGTGGTTAACAAATCCGACTAGGAACCATGAGGTTACAGGTTCGATCCCTGGCCATGCTCAGTGGGTTAAGGATCTGGTGTTGCCGTGAGCTGTGGTGTAGGTTTGCAGACGCGGCTTAGATCCCGCATTGCTGTGGCTCTGGCATAGGCCAGCGGCTACAGCTTCGATTCGACCCCTAGCCTGGGAACCTCCATATGCCACGGGAGTGGCCCCAGAAAAGGCAAAAAGACCAAAAAAAAATTTTTTTTTAACTAGAAAACTGGAGAAATATGGGTTGATAAACTATTAAAATGTAAAATACCAAATAATCTGATGTGACCTCATGTGCGTGACATTTTTATTAATATTTACTAATGTTTATTTTAGATAAATGTTATGAACAATTCAATACTATCTACCTCTTATATAGGAAAAACGAGCTATTCATCTGGTTACCCATTTCAGACTATTAATTACACGGGAAACTTTCTGGCAGGATTCCTAACTCCCAATTTTTCAACAGAAAATTATACACGTTAGACTTATAGTTAAGGGCATACAGCAGCTTACAGAGCTATATAAATATGATCCCACTTTTACACATACATATGAAAAAAGCTAATTAAAAAGGTTATTTTAGGATGACAGATTATTTCAGCTTCATATTTATATTTTCTTAATTTTCTACAATGCACTGAATTACCTTTGAAATAAAAATAACACACAGGTTTGTTTTTCTTTTTCATAATTTCCAACAGCTCTCCCTCCAAAAAGAGGAACAATTCTCTTCCTAGGTCCTCACAACACTTTTACATTCAGTACAGTAGTCCTATTACTGTATTTGAAAATGTAGCTTGTTTCAAAGAGCTAACATCAGTATAGTTGATCTCAGGCTCTTTCATATTTTAGACCACCATTCAAGCAGTTTTATAGTTAGGTTCATTTTTACTGATTTATCCATTTAACCAAACACTCATTAAATAGCCATTTGATGCTACACAGTGTCACACAGCCTGGTTTCCCATCAAGTCTTAGGGCAACCTTCTGTTAATCATTTTTTCCCTTTTTTTTTTTTCTTTTTTGGCCATGCCCTCAGCATGCAGAAGTTCCCAGGCCACAGACTGAAGCTGAGCCACAGCAGTGACAATACCAGATCCTTAACTACTAGACCACCAGGGAACTTCTCCTGTCAACATTTTTCTTGGGAGTTCTCATTGTGGCTCAGCAGTAACTAACCCAACTAGTATCCCTGAGGATACAAGTTCGACCCCTGGCTACACTCTGTGAGTTAAGTATGGATCTGGAGTTGCCCTGAGCTGCAGTGTAGGTTGCAGATATGGCTCAGATCTAGCATTGCTGTGACTGTGGTGTAGGCCAGCAGCTACAACTTCAATTGGACCCCTGGCCTGGGAACATCCATATGCTGTGGGTGTGGCCCTAAAAAGACCAAAAAGGAAAAAAGAAACAGATTATACAAAATATACCTTTCTTTTTCCTTTCAGAGTTCCAACCTATGATTTCCTGATGAAATTAAACACCAAAAAAGAATATAAATTTTCAGCTTATAAACTTAAGATTAATACTAACAAGACAGGATGAAGAAAATTAAAACATTTATTAAAAAAATTACTGGGAGTTCCCATTGTGGCTCAGTGGTTAACAAATCCGACTAGGAACCATGAGGTTGCGGGTTCCATCTCTGGCCTTCCTCAGCGGGTTAGAGATCCAGTGTTGCCATGAGCTGTGGTGTAGGTCGAAGATTCGGCTTGGATCTCGCATTGTTGTGACTCTGGCGTATGCCAGCGGCTACAGCTCCGATTTGACCCCTAGCCTGGGAACCTCCATATGCCGTGGGTGCAGCCATAGAAAAGACAAAAAGAAAACAACAACAACAAAAATTACTGATACTTCTATACATATAGCTTTTCATCCTCTTTTTCACTAACAAACAACAATTTAGCTCCTTGTGTGTATAAGATACTAATTACAAAATGGTATCAGTAACAGCCATTTCCATCAAGAGGCTTATCTAGTTGGGGAAACAACAAAACAAGGTAGGATATGTACAATGCCTAATAAGGGACATGAGAGTTCTAAAGAAGGAAAAATGCTAGGAATAAAAATGGACTTTAAGTCTTAATGTAGAATCAGAGAAGATAGCAAGAGAAGGAAAGAAGTTATAAAGAAAAACACACAAGTGGAAATGACAATTCCAGTTGCATAAAACTTAAAAAGCCTGTGTAGTTAAGAAGGGGAGAGCTAAAGCGAACGACTCCTTAAGGTCTACACTAAGAAGTTTGCTTGTTTTCCATACAGATGGAAAATGGGTAGATACTAAAAATTCTTATGCTTGAAGAAGTGTTTTAATTATAAGAGCTTCACAATGAAAAATGGGTACTATACAATTTATGCAACAGGCATGCTTAACAACTTTACACTTTGTAATTTTTTAAAGACTATTTTGCTTATGGAGTTCTTGTAGTGGCTCGGTGGTTAACCAATCCGACTAGGAACCATGAGGTTGCGGGTTCAGTCCCTGCCCTTGCTCAGTGGGTTAAGGATCCAGCGTTGCTGTGAGCTACAGTGTAGGTTGCAGATGCGGCTCGGATCCCGAGTTGCGGTGGCTCTGGTGTAGGCCGGCGGCTACAGCTCCAGTTCGACCCCTAGCCTGGGAACCTCCATATGCTACAGGAGCAGCCCAAGAAATGGCAAAAACACAAAAAAGACAAAAAAAAAAAGATTACTTTTGCTTTTATTCATTTTACACCATGAAACTCCACAAAACTTGTTTTAAAAGTTAAATTTTTTCCTAATATCTTATTTTCAGGGGTGCATATACATTTAATAATCTAGGATACTCACTTATTAAAAACCTTGTATGGGAAGCAGTATGTAGAACCAACTGGTTGAACACACAAGCACAAACAATCACGACCTCAAACAACATAAGCCTCAGCTTTTTCATGTGCTTGTTGTATTAAAAGAGAAATGCAGGAGTTCCTGCTGTGGTGCAAAGGGATAAGCGGTATCTTGGGGGTGCTGGGACAGAGGTTCTATCCCTTGCCTGGCAGAGTGGTTAAGGATCCAGCATTGCCACAGCTGTAGCTTGAATCTGATTCCTGGCCATAATGCAGAACTCCATATGCCATACACAGGACAGCCAATCAAAGAAAAAAAAGAGAGAGAGAGAGAGGCAAATGCAAATGTCTGACATATAGAAAGGACTCAATAAACATTGGCTATGATTTGGAAACCCTACTATTAAATGTTGGCTCATCTGAAATTTGGCGAAGGATCATTTGCATTTATTTTCTAGTCTTCCAAATTCTTAGTGAAGTGCTGCCATGTATTTCAAAAAACTTATATGTAGAAACCAACCATTAATTACTACAACAGATGATGGACAAACTGGTAGACAGACTGTATCCAAGTCCATAACCCAAAATATCTTAACTCAGTTATTTAGAAATACTTTGAACTTTTAAAAGAATTGAAAAATGATGATTAAATTGTATTGATGTTAAAATCCCATTTTTGATGTGGTCTTTTCAGGGCCATACCCACAGCATAGAGAGGTTCCCAGGCTAGGGGTCAAATTGGAGCTACAGCTGCCGGCCTAGGCCACAGCCATAGCAATGCCAGATCAGAGCTGTGTCTTCAACCTACACCACAGCTCATGGCAGTGCCGGATCCTTAACCCACTAAGCAAGGCCAGGGATCAAACCCTCATCCTCGTGGATACTAGTTGGGTTCGTTAACCACTGAGCCACGAAGGGAACTCCTAAAGTCCCACTGTTAATGTGAATTAGCACATTCTACATTATCAATGTGATTTTGAAATATTTTAAGGACTTTTTGATTTTTTAAACACTATTCTATATTCAATGTTTGTTGTGTCACATTTTAATGCCCAATCTAAATTTTTTAAATTCTCTCTGCCATTTCACATGGATTCCCATTATAATTAGAATAAAGCCCAAACCATTTTACTAGCCCTGTCAGATTCTATATTATGAAGTCCTAGTCTCCAACATCCTTTACTGTATTTCAGACATATACACCCTCTAACTGGAAATCTTTCTCCTCAAAAAGTTCACACAGCATTTGGGATTTCAACTTAATTTCTACCTCCACAGAGAAGCCTCTTCTAATCTCCATTCATAGTTATTTATCCCCCTGCTTACTTCTGTATCACCTCTTCACCACAGTCAAATGCAGAAACGAGTAGTACCTAGTACAGTAACATAAGGCATAATACCAAATAACCCTTCCAATCTGGTCACAGCTGTCTAGAGCAGGAATCGGGGTGTGAACCCAAGAAGAGCCCACTTTTAGGCCAACAGCTGACAAAGTGGCCTCAGGTGTCAAAGATTTCAAAACGAAACAAATGGACACTAGATAACTGAACAGTCAGCTCCCTTCCTTGTACTTCTCACACTTTTTTTTTTTTTCCGGTCTTTTCTTGCTATTTCTTGGGCCGCTCCTGCGGCATATGGAGGTTCCCAGGCTAGGGGTCTAATCGGAGCTGTAGCCACCGGCCTACGCCAGAGCCACAGCAACGCGGGATCCGAGCCACGTCTGCAACCTACACCACAGCTCACGGCAACGCCGGATCGTTAACCCACTGAGCAAGGACAGGGACCGAACCCGCAACCTCATGGTTCCTAGTCGGATTCGTTAACCACTGTGCCACGAGGGGAACTCCCTCACACTTTATTTTTAATTGAACTACAGGTGATTTACAACATTGTGTTAGTTTCAGGTATAATGCAAGGCGATTCAGTTTTCTTTTCCTCAGATTATTTTCTATTATTTTCCATAGGTTATTATAAGATATTAAATATCACTACCTATGTTTTACAGTAAAATCTTATTGCTTATTCTTATTCTTATTATAGATAAGAATTTATGTATCTATTAATCCCATACTCCTAATTTATCCCTCTCCCTTGCCCCTTTCCCCTTTGGTGACAATAAGATTGTTTTTCATGTCTGTGAGTGTTAGTTTTGTATATAGACTCACTGATATTGTGTTTTAGATTCCACATATAAGTGACATATAAATTTGTCTTCGTCTGACTTACTGCAACTTAGAATAACACTCTCTAGGTTTAACGATGTGGCTTCAAATGGCAATACTGCATTCACTTTTATGTCTAATATTCTATCACACGCATGCTAGCGTCTTTTTTTTTTTTTGTCTTGTTTTTAGGGCCACACCCACTGCATATGTAAGTTTCCAGGCTAGGAGTCGAATCAGAGTTGTAGCTGCAAGCCTACACCACAGCCACAGCAGTGCCAGATCAGAGCCACGTCTGCGAGCTACATGGCAGCTAGTGGCAATGCCAGATCCCTTGGCCTACTGAGTGAGGCCACAGATCGAACCCACATCCTCATGGATACTAATAGCTGGGTTCTTAACCCACTGAGAGCCACAACAGGAACTCCCACAACAAATCTTAAATCAATGGTCCATTGATGGGCATTTGTGTTATTTATGTCTTAGCTACTGTAACTAGTAAACACTGGGGTTCCCGTATCCTTTCGAATTATTGAGTTGACACCAAAAAACTCCTGGAAGAGAAAACAGGCAAAACAATTCTCTGACATAAATCATACCAATGTTTTCTGAGGTCAGTCTCCCAAGGCAACAGAAATAAAAGCAAAAAGAAACAAATGGGACTTAAACTTAAAAGCTTTTGCGGAGCAAAGGAAACCATCAACAAAACAAGACAGCCTACAGAATGGGAGAAAATATTTGCAAACAATGCAACTGACAAGGGCTTAACTGACAAAATATGTAACATATTAAAAAAAATTTTTTTAATAAAAAAAAACAACTAGGAGTTTCTATGGTGGCTCAGCAGGTTAAGAACCCAATATAGTTTCCGTGAGGATATGGTTCAATTCAAGGATCTAGCATTACTGTAAGGTACAGCACAGGTTACAGATGCAGCTCAGATCTGGTATTGCTGTGACATAGGCCTGCAGCTGCAGCTCGGATTCACCCCCAGCCCAAGAACTTCCAAGTGCCGCAGGTGCAGCCCTAAAAAGAAAAAAAAAAAAAAATCCAATCAAGAAAGACCTAAATAGGAGTTTCCATTGTAGTTCAGTGGTAACAAACCCTACTAGTATCCATGAGGGTACACGTTCAATCCCTGACCCCGCTCAGTGGGTTAAGGATCTGGTGTTGCTGTAAGCTGTGGTGTAGGCTGGAAGCTGCAGCTCTAATTCAATCCCTAACCTGGGAACTTCAATATGCTGTGGGTGTGGCCCTAAAAAAATTTTTTTTAAATTTAAGTTCTAAAATATACTTGTAAAGTAGCACACTACAAAATAGGGAACTAGCATGATGGAGATAATGTGAGAAAAAGAATGTATATATGTACTGTGTGACTGGGTCACCTTGCTGTACAGTAGATAATTGACAGAACACTGTAAAACAGCTATAATGGAAAAAACAAAAATAATTTTAAAATATATATATATATATGATATATATTGAAGTACATAATTTAAGGCTAACTTTGTCATCATATATTTGGCAAGTTGGTGTCAGATAAATAACATAATAATCTAGTCAGATTAGTCGAGCACTCATAAAACATTTAGTGAGCTCCTGCTCTGTGCCAGACACTTCTCTGGGCACTAGAAATACAAAGATGATTGTGGTGATGTCACCTTCCACTCTGAGCAATAAATACAAAACTGATAATGGTGAGGTCATCTTCTACTCTCAGCAACCTAGTTTTCTTCCTAAGACTCACACAGTGGTTCTCTATGCTGTGTACTAGAACTGATTTTGGTGTGTGGTAAAAACTGCAGACATCTGAGTCCCACTTATCAGAAACTCTAAATCCAAAGGTTTCTGACAGTCCTTCACCACACTCTGAGAAACAGAGGTAAGGGAGGAATTTTATCAAAATCACTTACAATTTATAAATAACATCTCCCATTGTCTTCAAGCCACTGTTAATTAATACAAGGAATATGTGGAGTTCCCATCGTGACACAGTGGTTAACAAATCCGACTAGGAACCATGAGGTTGCAGGTTCGATCCCTGGCCTTGCTCAGTGGGTTAACGATCCGGCGTTGCCGTGAGCTGTGGTGTAGGTTGCATACGAGGCTCAGATCCAGCATTCTGTGGCTGTGGTGGGGGCCGGCAGCTACAGCTCTGATTAGACCCCTAGCCGGAAACCTCCATACTGTGGGAACAGCCCTAAAAAGGCAAAAAGACGAAAAAATAAAAAATACAAGGAATATGTAATATTGTGCAGGGTGTGCTGGGGAGGTGTGTATATGTGTGTGTGTGTAGAGAGAGAGAAACATTAACATTGATAACCACAATAAACTTCAGGAGCGGGTGGGGTGGGATGTTAATTACAATTGCAAAGGAAGTAGTAAGGATTTCTACAAACCAGCAGTTTTAAAACTAACATCTGCAGATTCCTGGGGATCCTCAAGACCCTTTCAGTGGATCTACCAGGTCAAAACAATTTTCACAATACTAAAATTGTAATAAAAAGCATTATTTGTTTCTTTCACTGTATTGGCACTGACTTGATGGCTCAAAAGTAACAGTGAAATGTTTTTGGAAGGTCTGCATAAACCAAGGAACAAATATTCCAAATGATTAATGCATGGTGTTAAAAAAAATCCTGCATGGTTGAAAGATGCATATAAAGTAAAGGACAGACCAATTGATCTTAATGAAAACAGAGTATAAAAACTTCATTACCATGATTTCAAATTCCTCACTGCAATTAAATCTTTCTGAAACTGCCTTTAGGAGTATACCATCTTGATTTCATTGATAGCTTCACAAATATAGTAAATACGTGTAACTTACTGTATGTCAACTACATGCCAGTAAAAGTTTAAAATAAGAAATAAGAAACTACCACTTGAGTTTTGGTATAGCATCAAATTGGAATATCCACAATTACCTGAAAAGTCTATTAAGATACTCTGCCCTTTCTAATTACCCATTTGAAATTATATGCTTCAAGTAAAATATATCACAAAAGAGTGATAGTAACAGATATAAGAATCCAACTTTTTTTCCATTAAGCTAGACATTAAATACATTTGCAAAAATGAAATAAATGCCAATCTCTAATATTTACCCTGTTTTGTAAGATAGTTATTTCCATTAAAAATGCTACTTATATTAATATAGAATGGGTTTATTACTGTTATTTTTGTCCTCTTTTTTTTTTGGCCACCCCAAAGCACATGCAGTTCCCAGCCCAAGCCATAGTTACAACCTATCCTTTCTTTTTTTTGCCTTTTCTAGGGCCGCTCCCGCAGCATATGGAGGTTCCCAGGCTAGGGGTCTAATCAGAGCTGTAGCTGCAGGCCTACGCCACAGCCACAGCAACACCGGATCCGAGCCACGTCTGCAACCTACACCACAGCTCACTCCAACACCAGATCCCTAACCCACTGAGCAAGCCCAAGGATTGAACCTCGTGGTTCCTAACCAGATTTGCTAACCACTAAGCCACATCAGGAACTCCCATAGTTACAACCTAAAGCTTCATCTGCAGTAAAGCTTCCTTAACCCCTGTGCTGGGTCAAGGATCGAACCTGAGTCCCAGTGCTCCCATGACACTGCAGATCCCAATGTAACACAGCGGGAACTCCTATTACTCTTATTTGTAAATAAATTAAACATAAATATTTCCAGGGAGGTCCATTGTGGCACAGCAGGTTAAGGAGCCACCACTGTCTCTGAGGAGGCTGGGGCCACTGCTATGATGCAGGTTAGATCCCTGGTCTGGGAACTCCCACATGCCACAGGTGTGGATTAAAAAAAATGTTTCTCAGTTTTAGCTTCTAATTTGATA
Organism: Phacochoerus africanus; assembly: GCF_016906955.1. Taxonomy (NCBI): domain Eukaryota; kingdom Metazoa; phylum Chordata; class Mammalia; order Artiodactyla; family Suidae; genus Phacochoerus; species Phacochoerus africanus. Next base: position 112,058,049 of record NC_062548.1, on the reverse strand, counting down.
GACATTAATGGACAATCTATAAAAACAAAAATTCTTCAAGATTATCAGTAATTCTGAAAAGTGTAAAGGGATTCTGAGACTGATAAATTTGAAAACAACTGCTGGAGTTCTAATGATACTTTATTTAGCTATCCACCTTGGATAACCTTACTGAATGCATCATAACCATCTTCCTTTGAAGAACCAAAATAAGCAATGACCAGAAAAAGAGATATGATAGTTAGAATGATGACTTTCTGTTAAAATATGAAAAGACCTTCACTTACTAAATGTTTTAGGTACAACTTCAAAGTTTCTGCACAGCAAAGGAAACCCTAAACAACACAAAAACACAACCCACAGAATGGGTTTGTCAGTCGATTCATCTTTGCAAATGAATCGACTGACAAGGGATTAATCTCCAAAATTTATAAACAACTTCTGCAGCTCCATACCAAAAAATCAAACAACCCCATCAAAAAATGGGCGGAAGATCTAAACAGACAGTTCTCCAAAGAAGACATACAGATGGCCAAAAAACACATGAAAAGATGTTCAACAGCACTCATTCTTAGAGAAATGCAAGTCAAAACCACGATGAGGTACCACCTTACACCACCCAGAATGGCCGTCATCCAAAAGTCTACAAACAATAAGTACTGGAGAGGGTGTGGAGAAAAAGGAACCCTAGTACACTGTTGGTGAGACTGCAAATGGGTGCAACCACTGTGGAAAGCAGTATGGAGTTTCCTCAGAAAACTAAACATAGAACTACCATTTGATCCAGCAATCCCACCCCTGGGCATCTATCCAGAGAAAACCACGACTCGCAAAGACACATGTACTCCAATGTTCATTGCAGCACTATTTACAATAGCCAAGACATGGAAACAACCTAAATGTCCATCGACAGAGGAGTGGATCCAGAAGATGTGGTACATATACACAATGGAATATGACTCAGCCATCAAAAAGAACGAAATACCAGCATTTTTAGCAACATGGATGGACCTAGAAACTATCATGCTAAGTGAAGTCAGCCATACAATGAGACACCAACATCAAGTGCTTTCACTGACATGTGGAATCTGAAAAAAGGACAGACGGAACTTCTTTGCAGAACAGATGCTGACTCACAGACATTGAAAAACTTACGGTCTCCAGAGGAAACAGTTTGGAGGGTGGGGGGATGTGCTTGGGCTGTGGGATGGAAATGATGTGAAATCAGATTGTTATGATCATTATACAACTACAGATGTGATAAATTCATTTGAATAATAAAAAAATGAAAAAATAAAAATAAATAAATGTTTTAGGTACAAAAAGAAAAGTATAAAACAAAAGGAAGTATGAGAGATTGGCATTTATTACTTTTCAGCTTCCAGTCGCTGAAAAGGGGAAGGATGACATATCCATACATCTTTACACATGAATAAAAAAACACTGGATAAAGTGACTCCTAAAAAAAAAAAAAGATACTGGGCACTCAAACTGATAAAGACAACTACCTATAAGGGAATGGGAATATAGAATACACAGAAGGGTACAGGAATGAGACATCTCAATGAATTATCTCTTAATTTTTAACAGACATATAAACAAACATAAAAAATGTATTCAAAACATACAAATGTATTCAATTTTTCAATTTAACATTTAATTTAATTTAAAAGAAAATAATCCTAAATCAACATTAAGCCATAACTCAAACGCATTTTCAATTTCTAGGTTGCTCTGATCTCGGAAAAACAAAAAATATACCATTCTTTTCAGCTCTGAAACAAAACAGTATTGCTAGCAACTAAATACTTAATGCCAGAAGAATAAGCACTAGTCAATCTATTTCTAGAACACAACAAGGAAATGTGTTTTTTAACCTATAAATAACATCAATCATCTTAATAAAATAGTAATAAAATAATAATTAAGAAAATATTCAGAGAAACCATGAAATCAGCAGTTATTTTAACTTTTTTTTTTTGTCTTTTTGCCATTTCTTGGGCAGCTCCTGCGGCACAAGGAAGTTCCCAGGCTAGTGGTCGAATCGGAGCTGTAGCCACTGGCCTACGCCAGAGGCATAGTAAGGCGGGATCCGAGCAGCGTCTGCGACCCACACCACAGCTCGCGGCAACGCCAGATCTTTAACCCACTGAGCAAGGCCAGGGATCGAACCTGCAACCTCATGGTTCCTAGTCAGATTCATTAACCACTGAGCCATGATGGGAACTCCTATTTTAACTCTTTTATACTTAAAAGATGTCATTGACAGAATTAAAAGCAAAATTACATACTGGCATGAGAAAAAAAAAATCAGTGAATTTAAAGACAAAGCAAAAGGAACTATCCAGAAGAAAGCAGAGGGAAAAAATAATTCTCAGTGACATGTGGGACAATGTTAAGCTATCCAGGTTTTATTTGGAGTCTAGAAAAGGAAGTGAAAAAGAAAACTATCTCAGGTGACAATGATGACTGTTTTTCCAAATTTGCTCCAAACTGCGACCCACGGATCCAAGAAATTTGACAAATCCCAAACAAGATTAAATTCAAAGAAAATTTTCAAAGGCACATGATAATAAAATAGCAGGAAAATGATAATTTTTTTTTTAAACCTTAAAAGCAACCAGAGGGCGAAAAAAAATGCCCTGGACTCAAAGGAAAAAACCATTTTTTTTTGTCTTTTTTGTCTTTTTTGTTGTTGTTGTTGTTGTTGTTGCTATTTCTTGGGCCGCTCCCGCGGCATATGGAGGTTCCCAGGCTAGGGGTTGAATCGGAGCTGTAGCCACCGGCCTACGCCAGAGCCACAGCAACGCGGGATCCGAGCCGCGTCCGCAACCTACACCACAGCTCACGGCAACGCCGGATCGTTAACCCACTGAGCAAGGGCAGGGACCAAACCCACAACCTCATGGTTCCTAGTCGGATTCGTTAACCACTGCGCCACGACGGGAACTCCCGGAAAAAACATTTTTTAAAATCACAGAATTCTCAGAAGCTGTACAAGCTAAAATACAAGAGAATATTTATAAAATACTAAGTAATGTCAACATACCCACCAAATTCAATACCTACTAAACTACCTTTCAAAAATGGGTAAAAAAGCTACAGAAATCAAAACAGTATGGTAGTGACAGGATAGACAGATACATAGACCAACGTAATAGGACTGAGAGTCTAGAAATAAACCCAAATATACATGATTTGAACATTCAATAAGAATAGCCTCTTCAACAAATGGTGCCAAGATAATTAAATACCCACATGCAAAAGAACAAAGCTGACCCCAACCCACTCCATATACAAAACTTAACTCAAAATGGTACAACAACCTAAACGTAAAAGCTAAAACTCTCAGAAGAAAATACAGAGGCAAATCTTCATAATTTTGGATTTGCCAATGATTTCTTAGATATAACACCAAAGCATGAGTAACAAAAGAAAAAACAGACAATATCAAATTTCCTTAAAATCAGAAAATGTGCATGAAAGAATACTGTCAAGAAAATAAAAAGACAATCTATAAGATGGGAGAAAATACTTGCATATCAAATATCTGATAAAAGACTTCTCTTCAGACTATATAAAGAACACTTACAACTCAGTAAGAAAAAAGCAAACAGGAGTTCCCGTCATGGCGCAGTGGTTAACAAATCTGACTAGGAACCATGAGGTTGCCGGTTCGTTCCCTGCCCACGCTCAGTGGGTTAAGGATCTGGTGTTGCCATGAGCTGTGGTGTAGGTCGCAGACACGGCTCAGATCCCGTGCTGCTGTGGCTCTGGCGTAGGCCAGCAGCTACAGCTCCGATTAGACTCCCTAGCCTGGGAACCTCCATATGCTGCAGGAGCAGCTCAAGAAAAACGCAAAAAAAAAAAAGAAAGAAAGAAAGAAAGAAAGAAAAAGCAAACAATCCAATTCAAAAATAGGCAAAGGGAGTTCCCATTGTGGTACAGTGGAAACGAATCTGACTAGGAACCATGAGGTTGCAGGTTTGATCTCTGGCCTCACTTAGTGGATTAAGGATCCAATCCAGCGTTGCCATGAGCTGTGGTATAGGTCTCAGACACAACTGGGATCCCACGTTGCTATGGCTCTGGCATAGGCCAGCAGCTACAGCTCCCATTAGACCCCTAACCTGGGAACCTCTACATGCCACAGGTGTGGCCCTAAAAGGACAAAAGACAGGGGAAAAAAAAAAAAAAAAAAACAGGCAAAGGACCTGAATAGGCATTTCTCCAAAGATGACAGAAGTAGCCAATAAGCACATGAAAAGGCATTAAACATAATTAGTCCTTAGAGAAATACAGTATCAACAGTGTAACTATAAAAATCCATACTCAGAGTTCCCAGTGTGGTACAGCAGGTTATTATCCATTTTGTCTCTGTAGAGGGGCTGGTTTGAACCCTCATCTGTCCCAGTGGGTTAAAGATCCAGTGTTGCTCCAGGTGTAACATAGGTCTCAGATCTGGCTCAGATTCGATCCCTGGCCTGGGAACTTTTGTTTGCCCCAGGTGCAGTCATTCAAGAAAGAAAGAAGGGAAGGAGAGGGGAGGGGTGGGGGAGGGAGGGAGGGAGGATAGTGGTTGCCAAGACTGGGGTGGGAGACAGGGGGAGGGATTCAGTGGTGAGTTAAGTGTTTAATGGGTACAGACTTTCCAGTCAGGAAAAATAAAACATTCTAGAGATGGATGCTGGGGATGGCTATAAATAATACAAATGTACTTATGTCAGAGAAGTATACACTTAGCAATTGGTAAAATGCTATATTTGCTATATATATTTTTACCACAACTTTTTTAAGTGTCTTTGTATACCTGGGACCTTGACACATAGTTTATGCCAACAATATGACTTATGGTGAATCCCTGTTTTTGGACTCCTATACCCTGGTCCAGGTTGTACCAGCGTGACATCTGAGGAAAAAGGAGGGCTGGAGACTGAGTAGCTAAAGTCAGTCACAAGGGTGCTCTGTACCTATATGATCGAACACCAATAAAAACCCTGGGTACCAAGGCCTAGGTGAGCTTCCCTGGTTGGCAATACTTCACACTTGTCACACATCACAGATGGGAGAATTAAGTGCCATTCAAACAATTCCACTGAGGACAACTAGACACTCACACCTGGCTTCTCTTGGACTCCAATGTACACAGCTTTTTCTCATTTTATTCTTTATCTGTAATAAACCCTATCTGTAAGTATGACAGCTTTTCTGAGTGCTGAGCCTTCTTACAAATCATCAAGTGTGAAGGTAGTCCTAGCGGCCCTAACATATATGGAAAAGAGCATACTATGTAAATATTAATCATGAGACTGTTGTATTGGCTTTATTAAAACAAGAACACTTCAGAGCAAGAACCATTACCAGATAGATACAAAGAGGAACATACAGAGTGATAGTCAATTCATCAAGAAAATGTAATTCCAGGAGTTCCCACTGCAGCACAGTGGGTTAAGAATCCAACTGCAGTGGCTCAGGTCACTGCGGAGGTGCGGTTCAATCCCCAGCCCAGTGCAGTAGGGTAAAAGATCCAGCATTGCCACAGCTGTGGCTCGGATTTGATCCCTGGCCAAGATTTCTGTATGCTGGAGTTCCCTTCGTGGTGCAGTGGTTAACGAATCCGACTAGGAACCATGAGGTTGTGGGTTCGATCCCTGGCCTTGCTTAGTGGGTTAAGGATCCAATGCTGCCGTGAGCTGTGGTGTAGGTCGCAGATGCGGCTCAGATCTGGCGTTGCTATGGCTCTGGTGTAGGCTGGTGGCTACAGCTCCGATTAGACCCTTAGCCTGGGAACCTCCATATGCCGAGGGAGCGGCCCTAGAAAAGGCAAAAAGACAAAAAAAAAAAAGATTTCTGTATGCTGCGGGTGCAGGGAAAACAAGTGAGGAAGGGAGGGAAGAAAGAAAGTAAAAGAGAGAGAGAGAGAGAAAAGAAGGAAGGAAGGGAAAGGAAATTTCAGAGTTCTGGTTATGGCACAGTGGAAACAAATCCAACTAGTATCCATGAGGATGCAGGTTTGATCCCTGGCCTCGCTCAGCGGGTTAAGGATCCGGCATTGCCATGAGCTGTGGTATAGGTCTCAGACGCAGCTTGGATCCTGCATTGCTGTGGCTGTGGCATAGGCCGGCGGCTACAGCTCTGATTAGACCCCCAGCCTGGGAACCTCCATATGCTGCCGGTGCGACCCTAAAAAGACAAAAAGACAAAAAAAAAAAAAAAGAAAGAAAAGAAATTTCAACACAGCTCTCAGAAATTGATGGGAGGGAAGGAAAATCAATCAATAGGAATGTAGAAGGTTTAAATACAATAACTCTACACTTAATTAACATTTAGAACATTCTACTCCACGACTGCAGAAAATATACATTATTTTCAAACAAACACAGAACATTCACCAAGACAGACTATGTAATGAGCCATAAAACAAGTCTATTGTTAGTTGCCTGGGCCCAAGGGAGAAAAACAGATGCAACATTTCCTAAACTTATTTGACCATAAACCCTTTCTGCAAAGACATCTTCGGGGACCACTGCTTCTCAGAACGCTTTGGGAAAAGCTATCCCATTCTAATATCTCTTCCTATTTCTCCTCTTAATCGTGACCAACAAAATAAGGGAAACAATAAACACATCCTTTCCTTAATTACCAAGCCAGGATAAGTCAATGTGCTAAAGTATATGCAAAAGTTCTAAGGGAAGAATAAGTCTGACAGAATGGCTGGAACAGAATAAGGTAAAGGACAAGATAGATGAAATCTAAAAGTGAGCAGCAAAGCATGTAAAACGTTCTAAGCCAGAGTTCCCGGCGTGGCTCAGTGGTTAACGAATTCAACTAGGAACCATGAGGTTGCAGGTTCGATCCCTGGCCTCACTCAGTGGGTTAAGGATCTGACCCGTTGCCGTGATCTGTGGTGTAGGTCGCAGACTCGGCTCCAATCTGGCGTTGCAGAAGCTGTGGCGTAGGCTGGTGGCTATAGCTCTGATTAAACCCCTAGCCTGGGAACCTCCATATGCTGCAGGAATGGCCCATATGCTGCAGGAGTGGCCCTAGAAAAGGCAGAAAGACAAAAAATAAAATAAAATAAAAAATAAAACGTTCTAAGCCTTGGCAAGGATTTTAAATGTGATTTTAAGTATGATAGGATTTTAAGATTGGAATATTATCTCATTTGCATTTTTATAAGATCTCTCAGGCTGCTGTATAAAGGTCAGAATGGAAACTAGGCAACCAGTTAGGAAGCTATGGCAGTAGCATAAAAGATCGCTAAGACCGAGTGGCGTAGACCAGACTTAAACGTGTTTATTAAAGAAAAAACAGAGAAAAATCTGTATAAACTGTGTTAAGATGTCTTAAAGCATTTTCTCTACTGGGGTCCCAGGACATATCATTCTCCTCCTCATGAGATGCTTAATCTATCTTCCTTACATATCCTCCTCCCTCACCTCCTCAACCTCTTCAAGATGGAAATATTCTAAGGCTCAGTCAGGAACCTCTTTTTTCTGGCTACCCTAATTCTTACAGTGATTTCACCTAGATAACTCAGTTTAAATATTATCTATACAATGATAATTCCAATATTGGATAATTTATATCTCCACCCTAAATGTCTCCCTTAAACTCCAGATTCGTGTAACCACTTAACTATATAATAAACATCTCAAGCTTAACAAACCAAAATTGAGCTTCTAACCTTCCCCTTCCAAACCTGTTTCTCTTAATTCTTCACTGTCTCTCAGATAATAGCAACTTCATTACTACAACTGCTCAGGAATATATTTTAAGAAATATCCATGACTCTTCTCTTTCTCTTAGATCCCACTGCAAGTATGTCAGCAAATCCTTTCAAATCTACCTTCAAAATACATCGTCATCAACCACTTCTTACCCTTCACAGCTATTACTTAATCTGAGCCATCATCATCTTTCACTTAGATGGCTGTTTTCATCTTAAGTGGTCTCCTTAGTTCTGCCCTTCCCACTGCCTTCACCACTGTAGTATACTTTGAACATGGTAGTCAAGTGATTCTAGTATGTCTAAATTAAATTAGATCATGTCACCAACTGCTCAAAACTTTCCAATGGCTATCTCATTCAAGTAAAAGTCCTTATGATAGTCTTCCAGACCTACTATCATCTGACCACAACACCTTTGTGTGTCTGCTCCAGCTATTTTTAACCTCCTATCAGACTACTCTGCCCCAGGTCATTTCATTCCAGTTACAATGCCCTCCTTGGATTCCTCAAAAATCCAGGCCTGCTCTAGCCACAGGACCTCTGAACTTGCTATACCCTAAAATTATCTCGAATGCAAGGCTTGTTCTTTTACCTACCTCAAGTCTTCACTCAAATGTTCAGTTCAGTGAAGTCTACCAGGTCCTTTCTATTTAAAACTGCAAACTTTTCTGGAGTTCCCATTGTGGCTCACTGGGTTACAAATCCAACTAGTATCCACAAGGATTCAGGTTTGATCCCTGGCCTTGCTCGGTGGGTTAAGGATCCAGAGTTGTCATGAGCTGCGGCATAGGTCATAGATGTAACTCAGACTCGACATTGCTGTTGTGGCTGTCGTATAGGCCAGCAGCTACAGCTCCAATTCAACCCCTAGCCTGAGAACTTCCATATGCTGCACATGTGGCCTTAAAAAGCAAGCAAGCAAGCAAGCAAACAAGAAAGAGAGGGAAAAATTGCAAATTTTGCTCCCATTCTTTAACATTCCTTATGGGCCAGCTCTGCTTTAGTTGCTTTCTAATACTACATAGCACTTTCCTCTATCTAACATGCTACATATGTTTCACTTAACTTATTTATTGTCTATCTCCCCCAACCAGAATATAAACTACAGGTATTCCTCTCTGTTTCATCTCCTGCTATGCACCTAGTCCCTAAATCAGTACCTTTTACACAGAACTGAGTTTGTCCAACACTGAATCAATGAATGTTAAATAAAGCCTCTGTAGTAGTGCCAAGTTTTGTTAGGCCCAATTCAAATCCTAGGACTAGACTAATTAAAATATACCAATTCCGGAGTTCCCATCATGGCACAGTGGCTAACAAATCCGACTAGGAACCATGAGGTTGCGGGTTCCATCCCTGGCCTTGCTCGGTGGGTTGGGGATCCAGCGTTGTTGTGAGCTGTGATGTAGGTTGCAGACGCAGCTTGGATCCTGTGATGCTGTGGCTGTGGTGTAGGCCGGTGGCTACAGCTCCGATTCAACCCCTAGCCTGGGAACCTCCATATGCCATGGGAGCAGCCCTAGAAAAGTCAAAAAGACAAAAAAATGGATAAATAAATAAAATATACCAATTCCTTTGTCAGTATTTTACTCTATGAATAATATTCAATATTCATAAATATTTGTTATATTTTTATTATTTATATTTTCTGACAATTATAGAGACACTGATTCCAAACAGTTCAACTTTTACTTACTCTGGCATCACTATATAAAATACTAAGCTTCAGATAGAAGTCCTAGGTTCAAATTCCAGCTCAACCATTTACTAGTCAGGCAATTTAGCTTCCTTCAAGTCTTAGTTTCTCATCAATGAAACAGCAAGGTGAGGATGGATTGAAAACCAGCCTGCCTTACCTATCCTATACCTAATTATAAGATTATTTTGAAAATCAAAAATGTATGAGAAACTGCTTTATAAACCTTAAATGATACGTAAGTGTGAATTAAATGTCTATACTGTAGTTTGGAAAAACCTGAATCGAACAGAAAAGTTCAGTGTTTGGGGCAGCAAATCTCCTCATACCTCCCTGCCTTTCCATTAAACTCTAGTTTTGAAGTCAAACTGGCTCTTCCACTCACTTGCTACACCTTAAACAAGTTACTCAACCTCTCTGAATCATTGTTTCCATATCCATAAAAGGAGATAATACCAACCTTGTATTGGCATTGGCCTTTTGAAGATTAGAGGTTACATACACAAACATGTAATACAAATATGGAATACACTTAACAAATGACTTTTTGAGAAGTGGGGGGAGCACTGCACCCATACTAAGTTCCTGGGCCAGGGATGCAACCCACCCCACAGCAGGAACACAAGCCACAGCAGTGACAATGCCAATTCCTTAAGCGATAGGCCACCAGGGAGTTCCACAAATGACAAATGGTCAAAAACTCAGAAGTAGATAACATAAACTACACTCTGCAGGTAGAGAAGAAGATTACTGACTTGGAAATGGCACGTGAAAGGATAGGAAAGAAAGTGAAAAAGAGGTAATCGAGCAATAATCTCAACAGTTTACCTATTAAGTTTGTTCTTTCCTTCTTGCCTTTCTCCAAGATTTAAAAAAAAAAGGATGAGATGCAAAGAAAAATCATCACACAGGAGTTCCTGTCATTGCACAGCAGAAAAACACATCCACACCACAGCTCATGGCAATGCCAGATCTTTAACCCACTGAGCGAGGCCAGGGATTGAACCCGCAACCCTCATGGTTCCTAGTCGGATTCGTTTCCGCTGTGCCATGATGGGAACTATTAGTCAGTTTTTAAATTTCTCAAATACCAAGATATATTTTGACACTCTAGAACTCAAAAGTACATGCCAAAAAAAAGTTGTGGTTTTTCCAACTATAGAACCTTAATATAATTTTATTACGCATATTTAGAAACATGACAGAATTAAACTTAAAAAGTAAAATTGCTATTAACATAGATATCATAAAACTATTTCAAGAATGCCTTAAGAAATCATTAGTTTTTTTATATTTACTCAGTGCTGTGATACTAGTAATCATAAGATGTAATGTCAATATAACAACCACTTTCTAAGGAAGGAAAAGCCCTCCCACATTAAATATACACTTAAGATATAAAATATACCAATTTCAGAAAACATTAAAATGTAATACGTCCCTCTGGAATTCTGAAAATGTTCTATCTCTTGGGAGAAAAGATACCACTTTTTTAACTTCATGCCATTAAGAACTGTGATTCGCTAAGACATCAAGATCCTGAAAAGGCTGCAGAAGATATCTAGAATACATATACCTAAAAAGACTATATCCAGAATATATAAAGAACTACAAATCAATATGAAAAAAAATAAATACTCTAGTAGAAAAAGAGCAAAAAACTTAACAGACACTTCACAAAAGCAGAAGTCAGAACAGCCAATAAACCCCTAATACGAAAAGGTGCTCAACTTCATTAGTTAGCAGGGAAATAAAATCAAAACAACACAGTACCACCACACACCCTCCCAGAATAACTAAAAATAAAAGACTGACAATACCAAGTGCCGACAAAGATGTAGAACAACTGGAATTCTTTCATATAACTGGTGGGAGTGTAAATTTGTATAAGCACTTGGCAAAACTTTAGCAAAATCACCTGAAACTAAATATACCATAGCCATAAGCATGACCTAATAATTCCACTTAAAATATATACCCCCAAAAAATGTACATATATGTTCATTAGGAAAAAGATTAAAAAAATGTTCAAAGCAGCAAAACTGTAAATAACCCAAATGTCCACCAAAAGAAGGGATAAACTGTTGTTTATTAACAGAATAAAACAACAAGACAAAACAAATCTCAATACAACATGGATTAATCTCATAAAGGTAATGTTGAGCAGAAGCTCAAACAAGTTATACTATTTGCTTCCACATATACAGAGTTCAAAAACAGATAAAATTGTTCTACAGTTTTAGGAAACAAGGAACACAGTGGGAGGAGTTGGGAATACCAGTAAGGACGTTTATTGAGCTGGGTGATGACTACATTGATATGATTATTTTGTAAAAATTCATCTAGCTGTATACTTTTATATGTATATTTATGTCTTACTTCTTTAAAAATCTTATATTAGGTGTTCCCACTGTGGCACAACAGGATTGGCTGCGTCTCTGCAGGGCCAGGACACAGGTTCAATCCCCAGTCCTGCACAGTAGGTTAAAGGATCCCTCATTGCCGCAGCTGTGGCACAGGTCGCAACTGCAGCTTGGATCTGATCCCTGGCCCGGGAACTTCCATATGCCATGGGGCAGCCAAAAGGGAAAAAAAAAAAAAAAAAAAAATCTTACATTAAATAAGGACTTCAACTAGGTCTGTTTCCTACCCCCCAGAAGATTCTTCACCTATACTACGCTCAGAGACTTAACTAGCAATGGTCCTGAATTGTCCCCAATGCTCTTAGAGATTTAAAAATTAATAACTCTGTCCAAGTCTACTATATGGCAAACACTTTAACATTCGCTTATTCGGATACTTACTGAATATCTACCATGAAAGTTCTCTGTGCTGAGAACTTCTGATACAAAAAGAAATGAGTAAGACATGGACCCTGGCTTCTAAGAATTCATAATCTTACAGAAGACCACATATACAGATAACAGGATATTATGGGAACAAAGAAGAATATCAAAAAACAGCCAGGGTTAGGCTTCCTGGAGGTTTTAACACCTGAGTCCTTAAAAGATGAGAAGGAGGTACCCTGGCAAAGTGCATTCCAACACAGGAAACAGCTTGAATAAAAACACAGTGATAAGAAACAGCACAGTGTATTTAAAGAAACAATGAACAGCTGCTAGACGTTGCTTAAGGATAGTAAAAGCAAGAAGTGGGATGGTGTTGGGGGAAATGGCCAAAGAGACAGAAAGATGCCAAGTCATGAAGGGACTTAGACCTTACACAACAGGCAAGATGGGTGAGGTTTATGCAAAGAAATTATGTGGTCAGACAGATTATTTAGGCAGCAATGCAGAAGATGGACTTAAGGGGGATAAGGCTGGCAGAAAGACAGTTAGGAGGCATTTATAACTAACTGCCCAGATGGAAGATGATAACGGCCTGAAATAATGAAATGAAAGATATTACAAGTCCAGAAAAAAATAGAGTAGAAACACATTATGCTGCTGGTCTAGAGTCACGTTTTGAGAACCACAAACATACATTATGAATCAACAAATTTTTTCTATAAAGGGCCAAATAGTAAATAGGCTTCACAGGCCATACATCATCTCTATTGCACTTTTTGGGTTTTGTTTTTTAAACCCTTTAAAAATTAAAAACCGGAAATTCCCATTGTGGCTCAGTGGGTTAAGAACCCAACACAGTGTCCCTGAGGACTCAGGTTAGATCCCTGGCCTCACTCAGTGGGTTAAGGATCTGATGCTGCTGCAAGCTTCGGTGTAGGTTACACATGTGGCTTGGATCTGGCACTGCTGTGGCTGTGGCATAGCCTGGCCTTTGCAGCTCCAATTCAACCCCTAAGCCAGTAACTTCCATATGCCGTGGGTACAGCCATGGAAAAATAAAAAAATAAAATAAAAAAACCATTCTTTGCTAGCAGAGTTTACGTAAATTAATTAATTAATTAAAGTTTAAAAAGACCTCAGGCTGGATTTAGGCTGCAGGCATAGTGTTTGCTGATCCCTGCTATATACCCGTAAATAAGCAAGGATTAACCTTCCTACAAGATTAATTTTCCTAAAATGCTACTCATATGTTAGTCCCCTACTCAGAAACTTCTGCACTGGTCCTGACTGTCTACTGAATAAGTCAAATCTCTATGATGTACAGCATTCATAGGCATCCATACTCTAGCTCAAACCAGGCTCATGAACTACAGCCCTGTGAGAACCTTCCATTCCTATTAAATTGACCTACTTACATTTACCTGCCTCTATCTTTGTGTGCTCCCCAATGTAATTTGTCCCTTTCCAAGACCACTCAAATACCCTTCCTTCAAAGCATAATTCAAACCCTTTTAAGTGATTCCACCCTCCTCCAAACTCCCAAAAAGCACTGCCTCAACACATGTGAAATTTATTTGCTGTCTTGAATTATTATTTACTTCAAACAAACTTCTTTGAGAGGAAGGAATACTTGATACCTCTATCAAGGGATCTAGCATATAACAAGGAAAAAATAAAAATGAAGATGTGTGTGTATATACATAACATATATGTATACATACACTTTTTTTTCTGAACTAGCTATATAATCCGAAGCAAATGTAATTTCACACTTTTATTAGTAGCTGAACACTAATTCTTTGGACACAATCTGAATGCTGCAGGAACTACAGAATGACAATCAAAAACACATCTCTCTCTCTCTGCTATTACGTGTTTTTAGGACTAGGTTAAGGGGGGAATGAATCATCACACAAGTAGAAATTTTCCTGTGGTCAATGTTATCAGTCTAGATACACTGATACAATGATATCAATCTAGAAGTTACCTGACCAAGTCAAAATTTACTTACCTATATTTTTACTCATTTTTAAAATACAAAATAAGCTTTTATAACTAAATCGCTTTAAATTCACCCTTTAAATTCACTCAAGTTAAAAGTCACATATAAACACAACACACACACAAGCCACAATCTGACTTTTTTTTTTTAAACACTAAGGTTCTCTATGACAATCCACATTACCAAAATAGCATTAATGATTTCATTCAGAATTTGGGGACTAATATACTTTAATAAAATTTTAAGAAAGCTGCACATTTTAGTTCCCTATTAATAGTTTTAATCACAGAATGTTTTGGGATGGATTAAAGGATTCTTCTTAGACTTGAGAAGACTAGTGAAGAATTTTCAAGTCCAGAAGTGTGAACTATGCCTTATTTTACTAGACAAAGAATGTTCAAGAACCTATAAAAATTCCTCCAGAATCATTTGCCCACATTTCAATTCAAACCACAAAAAAGTTTAAAACACTTTTGAAAAGTATAGAAAACAAAAACAAATTAACCAAAAGATGGCCATGAAAGTGAAAACTAAGATTTTAACGCTTCAAAACACAATGCACAAAAAAAGCTTAGTGATTTACAACCCTGAAAAGACTATTATTCATTGATAATTTTAATATTAATAATGCACTGATTGGAGAACAAACCCAGGAGCCACTGACTCCCATCACGCTTCAGCCACTCACTGGTTTGTACAGAGTCTTGGGAGCATGCCCATAAGCAGAAAAAGAAAAACTTAACTGACATTCTAAGGTTGTGAGAACTGATCAAATGTTTATGAAGTACTTTAGGACCATGAGGGAAGCCATGTAACTATTAAAAGTCATCTGCTTAATGCACAACTATAGCTACCTGTTAAGCTTGCAAGTCTATATCATCATAATTCTTTGTATCTTCTTAACACAGCAAATATTCAGTGAGTCAGTAAAGAGTTTGTATTTAATGAGTTTAGCAACCTCGGAGAAATGAATTTTCCTCCAAATCTTTGTTTTCTCACAAAACATGTCACTATCCAATCCAGCTAACTGCAAAAGGAAGCATGATCCCATCCGCATTAAAGAACTGGGTCTAGTTATTGACAGGCCAACTGCAAATGACTGAAAACTCAGGAATCACAGTACAACTTTGTCAACTTACCATAAATGTGACTCCTGAAAATAACCCCAGAAAACAGTCGTTCTAACAAGAGCTTTATTAAAGGGAAAGTCCCTACTCTCTCTTACATAAAGATCTCTAAAATGTTTTTGGACAGTGTCGACAGAAGACTATAAACTCTCTCAAAACCTGACCCAACCCAGGTAGTGCCAGCACCTACTCGGTGTTGAGCGACTAGAGACTGGAGAGGCTGCTCAGGAAAAGTGCTGATGCCATCTCCAGCTGCCCCTTTCGTGAATGACAGTAACAATGAAAACACTGACAAAAGAGCTGGGAGGCCACCCCAAGCCTCTGCTTAGTAATACTTCTACCCTACCCCCAACAGACAGAGCTGCAAATCCCAGAAAAGGGCCTCTGCTCGCAGATCCCACATGCCAAGACCTTGCCTCTGGTCTGGCAACGCCAACGAGTACTACCCTTCGCTCTTCTCCAGCCGGCTGAGCACCTGAACGCTGAGGGGGAAATGCGGCCTCCCTTTTAAACTGCCAAGACCGCCTGGCCAGAGACCGGCCGGCAGAAGCGGGCGTGCGCCCCGGGAGCCTGAGAACTCCCCGGTCGCGGGCAACGCTCGGAGCGCCGGCGGAGAGGAGAGGAAAGAAGACGGGAGAAGAGGAAGGAGCGTCCCTCCCGCGGCCGGAGGGCGGAGGGTCGCTCGGCCCCGTGCAAACCGTCCTGCCGGGGGTGGCTGCGGCCCGCCGCCCGCTTCCCAAGAGCCGGGGGAGACGATAAGTAGGCTCGGACCAGGAGCACATTCTTTCCTCGAGCCTGGTCCCGAGGGAGGGGGCAGGCTGCCCAGGCGGCAACTCTCCCCTCTCGCCCAACTCGGGGCAGAGCGTGAGGCCGGCCGACCCGGAGCTGCCCCGCGGGATGCCGCCCGGGTGGGGGAGGCGGCGAGGCCCGCCTCCGGCCCGCTCCCTCCCCACGCGGTCCGCGGCCGGCGGCCGTCCGCGCCCTCGTCCCTCCCGCTGCCGCGCGGGGCCGAGCCGCCGACCTCGGCCGGCCGGGCGCGGGGCCAGGCGGCAGCGGCGGCGGGCGGGCCGGCCGGCCTGGGGCCCTACCTGAGGCTGTGTACCAGCTCCCGGCGTGACTGGCTTCCCGGCAGACCACTCGGTTGGACATCTTGGTGCCTGTGCCGCCTATGGTGCACGAGGATGAATGAGGAGGCGGCGGCGGCGGCGGCGGCGGCGGCGGGAGCGGCTCCGCAAGGGGACGAGACACCGCGGGCCCAGCCCAGGAGGAGGCGGCAGCGGGGAGGGGATCAGCCCGGCCCAGGAGGAGGAGGAAGAAGAGGAGGCGGCGGCCCGGGAGGAGGAGGAGATGGCAGCCGGGGCGGTGGCGGCGGCGGCAACAATCACCACAAACTCGGGCGACCGCCGGAAGATGAGGCCCGCGGCGGCTTTACCCAAGCCGGGAAAGCCCTGGCCCCGGCCCCCGGAGTCGCCGCTGCTCCCCAGCCGGGGCAGGTTCCGCCGAGCCGCCCCCACGGCCCCCTCCCCTCCGGGTCGGCCTCCCGGAGCCAACGCCGGTGACCCCACCCCCGTGACTCCGCGCCCGCCCCCTCCCCCCACCCCCCGCGGGACTCCCCGCACCCACCCCTACCCCCAGCGGGGCCCTCCTGCCCGCCCGGCCGCGGGCCCGCCGGCCCCGCCCCGCGCCTCCTCCGGCCGCGCGGCGAGGTTAACGACGGACACCGGACAGGCCAGACGGCATCTGGGGTCGGGCGGCCCCGCGAGGAGGCAGCGGCGGCTGCAGCTCCGCGCACACAAAAGCCCAGGGCCGGGGCCTGAACCGGGGAAGGCAGACCCGGAGAAGAGCCAACGCTTCCTTACTCGCCACTCTAACGAGTCCTGCCCACTGAGCATGCCCAGCAGCCGCGGCCAGGCCTGCCGAGGATTCTCAACGTGCACGCTCCGCTCTCCGGGGTTTAGTGGCAGCAGAGGCTGGGAGGGGGAGGGCGTGCGGAGCAGGACGCAGCCGCAGGGCAAGCCCCCTCCCCCAGCCAACTTCCTTAAACGAAGAGCACAGAGGACACGCAGAGGCAGCTCTCCACGCGGAAAGTCGCCCCGGTTTCCCCACCATAACAGGAGTCCTTAGTGGATACTTACCCCGCAAGGTTTCACTCCTTGGCATGCGTGTTTGCGGCCACGTTGGGAAGTGCATTTGTAGAAGCAGGAGCATGGTAGTGTGCCTGTGATCCTGCAAATACTAGTTTTTGCTTCAGAGAGCCACTTTTACCACCTAACCATGGCTTTGACACCGTAAACAGTTACCTTGTTTCAAGTTATATTTATGTAACTGCATGTCTCAACTCTGTAACGACTGCAGTGTGATATAGCAGCCCTCAGTTATTCTCATCTCTAAAATAGGCATAACAGTACTCAAGGTGCGTCCCCAGGATAAAAATCAATAAATGTAAAGGGTCTGATAGAGTAGTCATACAACAAACATTATTTCCAACCCCCCGTTATCTTTTTTGTTTTGTTTGTTTGTTTTTTTTTTCTTTTGGTCTTTTCTATGGCCGCACACTCGGCGTATGGAGGTTCCCAGGCTAGGGGTCTATCTGGAGCTGTAGCCGACGGCCTACACCACAGCCACAGCAACGGAGGATCCCAGCCACATCTGCGACCTACACCACAACTCACAGCAACGCCGGATCCTTAACCCACTGAGCGAGGCCAGGGATTGAACCCACAACCTCATGGTTCCTAGTCGGATTCATTAACCACTGAGCCACGAGGGGAACTCCCTAACCTTCCATTGTCTTTTAAATCCCAATATTCCACCTAAGTATCAGGAACAAAGAATGACTTTAAAATTATACAAGAATCACAACTAAGTAGAATACCTTTGACCTCCGAGGAAATGTTGTTATGAAATACTTACAAAACTAGAAAGAGAGTAAGAAAGTTTCATACCCTCAATAAAAGACTTGGGGTTAAACCTTAAAATTGTTATATCTGAATTTCATATTAAACAGATTCCCCAGCAGAGTCCAAAGCAAACAACTGACTGCTTAATTTTCAAATTTTCCTAGTGTCATAATAATAGTTTGTTTTTGTTTCTTTTTTATTTTAAGGTAGTATCCTGTTTCTACCCCTCCTCCCACCTTTTTCGACTTTAAGGCCTAAGGATCTTGTGTAAGATGCCAGTCCTAAAACCTGGTCAACAGTGGAACTTCTGATTTTCACACCTTTTTTATACACTGTTTTTAAGCTAAAAAGAAAAAATCTCCAATCTATATAGTTCTTTTTTTTTTTTTTTTTTTCTGGCCTTGCTGGAGGCATGCAGTTCCCGGGCCAGGGATTGAACCTATGCCACAGCAACAACCAGACCCACAAGGATGATAACTCAGGTTCTGAAACCCGCTGAGCCATCAGGGAACTCTTTATTCAATTTTTGACCCTTTCACTTCATCACTAATCTGCCCAAATATTAGGATATTATGCTACACACACACACACACACACACAGGGCAAACAGTCAATTTAGGGATTAGAGAAAAAGAAGAGCTGAAGCTATTTCCCCCGTACTCTTCCTGGAGAACCAAAACTCACTGATAACTGCTGAAATGATAAACTTTTCATTGTAACTTTCAAGAAAAGGAAATTGATATGGTGTACAGACTTGATAGCTCTGTCACTCATGAACTAATATCTAGCCATTTAACCTTTTCAACCCACAGTTTTCTCATCTTTCAAATCCAAAGACGGTAATATCTAACTTACAGGATCACTGTGAGAATCATTAAGTAAGGTACTAGAAAACAACTTATAAACTGTTGTTTTAAATGTTTATCATTATCCCCTCCTCCTAGCAGTAAACCTAGGTTGCACTCCAAACTAATAGTCTCATCTAAAATTAAGCTCCCCTCCTATTAAAATGCTCAATTGGAATCTTTTTCCCCAAAAGATTTTTCTTACTGATCAAACTCAGCCAAAACCACAATACCAAGCAAAGTGAAAGATTAAAGGATTTTCTATTTCTAGGATGTTTTTAATATATCCCATCATTATTCTTCCTGTCCATCTTATTCTGGCTACATTATTCAAGGAAAGACTCTTGAAAAAAGTAAGTTGAAACTATTCACTTACCTACATCTCTCAAATTAAGGAAAATCCATATAATTCGAAATACATCATATCCCAGAAGAAGCCCATTGGGCAATACTGTACAATTCTCATGTTGTTAACAATTTCCATTATATCCACCAGGGATTGGGGCTTGACACTCCATAAATATCATCCATAGTAAGGGGCAAGGAGGAAATGTTCATTAAGAGAGTCCTTATGAAGCACAGACTTCAAAAACTAAGGCACCCATGGGGGAGGGAGTGGGTTGGATTGGGAGCTTGGGGTTAATAGATGCGAACTACTGCCTTTGGAATGGATTAGTAGTGAGATCCTGCTGTGTAGCACTGGGAACTATGTCTAGTCACTTATGATGGAGCATGATAATGTGAGAAAAAAGAATGTATACATGTATGTGTAACTGGGTCACCATGCTGTACAGTAGAAAAAAAATTGCACTGGGGAAATATCAATTAAAAAAAAAAAAACTAAGGCACCCAGAACCCAACATTAATAACATATCTTCTGGGTGTTCACTGGTGGCATAGTGGTTAAAGGATCCAGTGTTAGCACTGCTGTGGCACAGATTCAATCCCTGACCCAGGTGTGGTCAAACGAACAAAAAAATGAAAACAAAATAACTTCTGAAATAGCATGTCAAATAATCACTGCATCAGTCTGTACTAGCCAACAACTACAAACAACCAAAGTGTGCATCAATGAGACTTGTTAAATTAGGATATATCCATACATACACACCCATTAAAAAGAATAAGGTAGCACTATATACTAGTATGGGAAGAGCTAAAAAAAAAATGCAAAACCAAATTGCATAAAAATGTGTAAAATATGCTACCTTTTATACAAAAACACTTTTCTAGAAGGAAACAACAAACCAGTAAATCATTATTTGTGTGGATGAGGGACAATGATGAACAAAATATTTAACATTTTAATGTATATCTTTATGTATCTTTTGAATTTATACATATACATACACCACCTATACTGAAAATAATTCATTTATTATTTATTAAATAATTTATTAGGCTTGATTTTTGAGTCTATATGCCAATATTAAATTGACCATTTTTATTTTTATTCTTTTCATTCCTTTTCTTTTTTTTTTTTTTTTCCATTGGCTAACACCCACATGTGGAAGTTCCCAGGCCAGAGATCTAACTAGCATCACAGCCGTGACAAGACCAGATCCTTAACCCAGCAGGCCACCAGGAAACTACAAGTGGACCATTTTTAGATTTTACTTAAACACAACTGACAGCTTGAAGTGTTCTGTAATTATTGAAACTCCTTTAGAAAACATTCTAGAATGATACCACAAGGTTTTGAAAAAAATCAAGGTTGAGAGAAAAGCTTAGAATAAAGATGTTCTTTTGATTTCAGTTAACACTGGTATACTAACCTAGTATCAATCCACTTGTTTTCTGCTTTTTCCCCTTTTTTAGGGTGGCATCTATGGCATAAGGAAGTTTCCAGCTAGAGGTCAAAATTGGAGCTGCAGCTGCCAGCCTATACCACAGCCACACCAACATAGGATCTAAGCCACATCTGTGACCTATGCCAAATCCTTAACTCGCTGAGTGAAGCCAGGGATCAAACCCCCATCCTCATGAATACTAGTTGGGTTCTTAACCCAATGAGCCACAAACAGGAACTCCCTACTTTCCTAATTTAAATCCAGAGATTTTAAACAAGTGGATTCTCAGTGATAGAATTTACACATTTCATCTTTTTTTTTTTTTTTTTGGTCTTTTTGCCTTTTCTAGGGCTGCTCTGCGGCATATGGAGGTTCCCAGGCTAGGGCTTGAATCAGAGCTACAGCTGCTGGCCTATGCCACAGCCACAGCAACACAGGATCCAAGCCGTGTCTGCAACCTACACCACAGCTCAAGGCAACACTGGATCCTTAACCCACTGAGCAAGGCCAGAGATCGAACCTGTAACCTCATGGTTCCTAGTCAGATTCGCTAACCACCGCGCCACAACAGGAACTCCTACATATTCCATCTTTTATCCCTCGTTGCTACTATTTCACCCAATGTATCAAGCCTCCAATTTGTTAATGCCTTTTTGGAACCTACTCCAGGAAAATACTTTTTAAGGTTACAATATTTTATGCTATCCCTACAACCATTCAATTATGTTGCTAATAGGAAGTTATCAATCTTTTTTTTTTTTTTTTGGTCTTTTTTAGGGCTGCACCTGTGGCATATGGAGGTTCTCAGGCCAGGGGTCTAATCGGAGCTGTAGCTGCCAGCCTACGCCTAAGCCACAGCAAAGCAGGATCCAAGCCCTCTCTGCAACCTACACCACAGCTCACAGCAACGCCGGATCTTTAACCCACTGAGTGGGGCCAGGGATCGAACCCACAACCTCATGGTTCCTAGTCGGATTCATTAACCACTGAGCCATGACGGCAACTCCAGGAAGTTATCAATCTTAAAATTTCTATACTTATGCCTAAATGAGATTTAAACAAAGGTTCAATATTACTCCCATAGGTTCATCAGAATTAGAATTAGGTAATCTCCTATCCAAATTATTTTTGTTTTTCAATTCAAGGTTACTATATCCTTTGGGAATCTATTTTTTTTTATTTTATTTTATTTTATTTTTTGTTTTTTGTTTTTTAGGGCCACACTTGCAGCATATTGAAGTTCCCTAGGCTAGGGATCGAATAGGAGCTACAGCTGCCACTCGACACCACAACTACAGCAACGTGCAATCCAAGGAGCATCTTCGACCTACACTACAGCTCACTGCAGTTCTGGATCCCCAACTCACTGAGTGAAGCCAGAGATTGAATCTGAATCCTCATGGATACTATTTGGATTCATTTCTTGAATCTGAATCCTCATGGATACTATTTGGATTCATTTCTGCTTCGCCACGATGGGAACACCTAGGAATCTATCCTTGATTTACTTACTTTACTGGTCCTCCCATTTAGCCACCAACCAAACTTAAGAATTCAGAAGTTCCCTTTGGTGGCTCAGCAGAAACAAACCTGACTAGTATCCGTAAAGACACAGTTCAATCTCTGGCCTCACTCAGTGGGTTAAGGATCCCCGTTGCCGTGAGCTGTGGTATAGGTCGCAGATGCAACTTGGATATGGCGTGACTGTGGCATAGGCTAGCAGCTACAGCTCCAATTCGACCCCTAGCCTGGGAACTTCCATATGCCGCCACAAGGCAGCCCTAAAAAGATTTAAAAAAAAAAAAAAAAAGGAAAAGAAAAAGAAAGTATTCTATTTCCTGAGCTAGGGGAGTTAGTGTAGTGGATATTCATCAAAGTGTACACCCATTTTGTATATTTTTTCTATATGTACATTACCTAGCTCAAGAAACAGGAGTTCTCATTGTGGCACAGCGGAAACGAATCTGACTAGGAACCATGAGGCTGCAGGTTCAATCCCTGGCCTTGATCAGTGGGTTACAGATCCGGCATTGCCGTGAGCTGTGGTGTAGTTCGAAGACGTGGCTCAGATCCCGGGATGCTATAGCTGTGGCTATGGCGTAGGCTGGCAGCAACAGCTCCGATTGAACCCCTCACCTGGAAACCTCCGTAGGCTACCAGT
Organism: Phacochoerus africanus; assembly: GCF_016906955.1. Classification (NCBI taxonomy): domain Eukaryota; kingdom Metazoa; phylum Chordata; class Mammalia; order Artiodactyla; family Suidae; genus Phacochoerus; species Phacochoerus africanus. The sequence continues at coordinate 112,035,029 of NC_062548.1, read as the reverse complement.
GTGGTCCTCAAAAGATAAAAAAAAAAAAAAGAAAGAAAGAAATAGAATACTTTCTGTTTGTTTTAATGGCTGCACTTGTGGCAAATGGAAGTTCCTAGACTAGGGATCCATTCAGCCGCAGCTGCCCGCCAAAACCACGGCCACAGCAATACCAGATCCAAGCCACGTCTGTGACCTACATCACAGCTCATGGCAAAGCCAAATCCTTAACCCACTGAGCTGGGCCTGGGATGGAACCTGCATCCTCATGGTTACTAGCTGGGTTCATTACCACTGAGCCACAAGTGGAACTCCTAGATTAATAGTTTTAAGTTTTAAAAAAAGCTGTTCAGTGTCATTCATGATTGCTTACCATGGCTCACTATTTTCAGCTACCAGCTAGATAAGAGGGCTTCTACTATACACACATAAGGGCACTCTGATTTCTCCCCCAAAAGAAAAATTTTAAGCATACCTGAGAGCATCACAGCAAAAGGTACTACAGCATTAAGGAGAGGGAGATACGATAGCATTAAGCCAGGTTTGAATCCTGGCCCCAAACTTACTTCCCCTACAACCTTAAACAAGTTAACCAAATTCATGTCAAGTATTTACTATGGTGCTTGGCACATGGTAAATGTTCAGTGAGTAGGATGTGTACTACCAGCAAAAGACTTGCCTAGACTCAGCCCTTACTAAAAAAAAACTATCAATTTTAAGATTAACCTGGGGAGTTCCCGTCGTGGTTCAGCCGTTAATGAACCCGACTAGCATCCATGAGGACATGGGTTCCATCCCTGGCCTCAATCAGTGGTGTTAGGGTGAGCTGTGGTGTAGGTCGTAGATGTGGCTCGCATCCCATATTGCTGTGGCTCTGGTGCAGGCCGGCAGCTACAGCTCTGACTGGACTCCTAGCCTGAGAACCTCCTCATGCAATGGGTGCGGCCCTAGAAAGACAAAAAAAAAAAAGAGAGAGAGATTAATCTAAGCCTTATCTTGAAGATAATTCAATAGAACACTAGAAGTAATGCAGCACTCAGCAGAATACTGAGTTACTTCTAAGTGGTCAAACCCAAAGGTGGTGTCAGAATGTTTTAAGAGTTTTTGTCAAATTCAGAAGTCCAAACTATTTCAGTTGAATCAGGCTCTCCAGGGTCCAGACATGCACAGATACATAGATACAGATATAGATATATAATACAGGGATATAATTTATATACTATATATAGATATAGATATATATAGAAGTTCCCCAAGTTGTTCTGAAGTGAATCACTAGTGAAGAACTGTTAAGAAGGTAAAATTGTTGATGTTTTAATAAAAGACTGCCCAATTAGTACTTATTCAAATGTTAAAATATCACTAAAAAGACATGGGCAGATTAATGTATGATTTAACCAAATAACCAAGTGACAAAATAAATTTAATGAAATTAATACTCACAAAAACTCCCAATACTTCCAGGTTTTTCCTATTCAAACCTTTAGCTCATAGCATTAAATTTCTAAATTTGCCTTCACATGTTTAGCTTGGAGACATGTCTTTAATATGCTTCCAAAGGAGGGTTTCTCAACCTTAGCATTACTGACATTTTGAGCTGGATGATTTTGGGGATAATGGGATGGCAAGCAGTCCTGCGCATTGTTAAGATATTTAGCAGCATCCCTGGCCATCACCCACCACGAGTAAAACCCCACTTTGTATCAGTTGTGACAATCAAAATGGTTCTGGACATCACCAAATGTCCCTTGGGGAAAGGGGCTCAAAATCACTCCCAGTTGAGAAACCATTGCTCTAATGAATGTTTTTCCTTCCTGGCTCTCTTCAGACAATTTTCTCTTTTCTAGTGCATTATCTCAATTTCTTCATACAGGATAAATTAAGCAGACCCCCAAAAAGAACTGGCTGGTATTTTTTACTGCAAAAAAGAAGCAATATGTTAACCAGCACAAGTACTTCTCACTTAGCTACCAGCAACACACTGAACTAGTAGAATGAGACTTGGATGCCTGTTCAAATACCTACCAGCAGTGTGGTCTTGAGCAACTCACTTAACAGCTCCCAATCTGTTTCCTCATCTGCAAAATGGGAATAACATTATCGACTTTGCACAGTTGCTACATCAGAGATAATTTAAATAAAAAGTTGTGCCTGACACATAGCAGAATTACAATAAATGACAGCCATAAAGGGTGATACCATTGAAGGATATCAAATACCCTCTGCAATGCTTGTGATAGTACTCCAACTTTATTGTGCATTAGGATCACTGTGTTGTCTATTAAAAACTGAAGATGCACAAATCCCACTTCTAAGAGGTCTAAGGACAATGCTAGGAAAAAATGGCTGGGTTTTTTTTTTTTTTCTTCACATATTCTACTTGACTGGTGTATTTTCACACTGTGGTAGAACTGCAGCATTCTAAGACACTCTAAGCAATCTAATGAATCAGTAATACATGAAAACAATAAAACCATATAAAGCATTTGTCATACAAAATAAAAACTACTTTAAAATAATGATGTTTTAACAGTTTATTTTGAGGGTCATTTTAAAAACAAAGATAAAGACAATCTGAGAAAAATTGCACCGAATACACTCATTAAATAGTATGTAATTAAATCAATAAGGGACGTATGTTTTTCTCTGTAATTCTGGAAATAAGTTCTGCTGTCGTGAAGGTCTTATACTTCCAAAGGAGGGGACAATCATGGCAATTAAAGCTGCCTCTTAATCTTGTAAATCTACAGTAGAAACCAAATTGTTCTGTTCTTCCCAATGAGTCAGTTTCGATCTTCAAACTGTGCCTTGTTTTTTAAAAGATATGATGCTAGAAATTCAATGGGATTTGGTGGTCTGTAAGGGAAAAGAAATCCAAAATTTAGAAATTTATATTCGAGATATGCTTATTTAAATGTATTGTTCCATAAAGAAAACACAACTTTTTCAGTTTAATTTCCATTTTATACTCAAAGGCCATTTATAGTAAGTATGGTAAATGACACAGGCAAACAAATTAGACAACAACATAGTTTAAAGAGACAAATTTTTCTACGGCTTAAATCTGGTTATGAACTCAAGCTTCAAAAGTTCATTGACAACTGGATGATGACCCCAGGGGGAAAACTGATTTGAAGGAGTCACAAAGGTGGCTTCTGGGGTGCTCACAATATTCAGTTTCTTTTCTTTTCTTTCTTTCTTTTTTTTTTTTGTCTCTTTAGGGCTGCACCTGTGGCATATGGAAGTTCGAAGGCTAGGGGTCAAATGAGAGCTACAGCTGCCGGTCTACACCACAGCCACAGTAACGGCCAGATCTGAGCTGCATCTGCGACCTAAATCACAGTTCGTGGCAACACCAGATCCTTAACCCACTGAGCAATGTCAGGGATCAAACCTGCATCCTCAATGGATACCATCAGATTCTTAACCCACTGAGCCACAACAAGAACTCCAGTATTCAGTGTCTTTTTTTTTTTTGCCTTTTCTAGGGCCGCTCCTGCGGCATATTGAAATTCCCAGGCTAGGGGTCTAATCGGAGCTGTAGCCACCGGCCTACGCCAGAGCCACTGCAACGAGGGATCCAAGCCGAGTCTGTGATCTACACCACAGTTCACGGCAACGCCGGATCCTTAACCCACTGAGAAAGGCCAGGGATTGAACCAGAAACCTCATGGTTCCTAGTCGGATTCATTGACCACTGTGCCACAACGGGAACTCTGAGTATTCAGTTTCTTGATCTGAATGCAAAATATGTGAGTATCTGAAAATGCATCAAGCTATATCTATGATATATGTAATTTCTTTTCCCACAGCCACAGCAAGGTGGGATCTGAATCCGATCTGTGACCTACATCACAACTCAGGGCAACACCCGATCCCTGACCCACTGATCGAGGCCAGGGATTAAACCCACATCCTCATGGATACTAGTCAGATTTGTTTTTGCTGCACCACCATGGGAACTCCCATAATTTTCTAAGTATTATCCTTTGATAAGAGTACAAAACCAAGAAGTTCCCTGATGGCTCTGTAGGTTAAGGATCTGACATTGTCACAGCTGTGGCTATGGTTACTGCTATGGCTTGGGTTCAATACCTGGCCAGTGAACTTCCACGTGCCTTGGGTGTGGCCAAAAAAAAAAAAAAAAAGAGTATGGAAACAATATATGTTTGTTTTGAAAATGGATACCATGGCTAGATGAACTCCCCAAGGGACTAATTAAGGAAGCAATACTCATTTGGACAACAAGCTCTGCTATGTTTCTTATTAGAAAGTCACTGGTATTGTGACTTCAAATATTTAAATCATTAATAATTATAATGTTGCCACTACACAGCACACCTAAAAAGTTAAGCACTTTTTAAAATTAAAAGGTGGGGGGAAGGGGAGTTGGAGAAAGGTGGTCAAAAGGTATAAAATTCCACTTGAAAGTACTAGGGGTGTAATGTACAGCATGATGACTAAAGTTAACACTGCTGCATGATACATGGGAAAATTGTGAAAGAGTAGAACCTAAGGTTCTCATCACAAAAAGCAATTTTTTTCTCTTCTTTTTCGTGTATTTATGTGATAATAAATGTTAACTAAACCTGTGTAATAATCATTTCACCATATATGTAAATCAAACCATTATGTTGTATACCTTAAGCTTATATAGTGATGTATGTCGATTGTTTTCTCCAGAAAACTGGGAAAAAAAATTTTAATAAGATAAAGAGGTGTTGGGAGTTCCCACTGTGGTAAAGTGGGATTGGCAGCATCTTGGGAACGCTGGGATGTGGGTTCGATCCCCTGTTTGGCACAGTGGGTTAAGGATCCAGTGGTGCCACAGTTGCAGCTTAGGTTGCAACTGAAGATCGATCTGATTCCTGGCCCAGGAACTCCATGTGCCATGGGGTGGCAAAATAAATAAATATAAATATAAATAAATAAATAAATAGAGGTTCACTTCATATTTATCACTTTCACATATGTTATTCTTCTGATAAAACAAGTGTGAAGATGACAAGTTTATTTCTATAAACCCTACTATAAAAAGGAATATTTAGAATTGATTTACAATGATCTTAAAATGTCTCTTAGCACTTTAAACAGCCTTTTGAGCTAACCAGAAACAAAGCTCATCACATAATATTTATGATTAATTTGATGAATTATTTTGCTAGGACACCTTACTTAAAAAGTGTATTTACTCAACTATAATAGACAAAATAAAAATCTTTAAAAAAGTTATATTTACTGGAGTTCCCATCATGGCTCAGCAGAAATAAATCTGACTAGCATCCACGAGGATAAAGGTTCGATCCCTGGCCTTGCTCAGTGGGTTAAGGATCCAGCACTGCCGTGAGCTGTGATGTAGGTTGCAGATGTGGCTTGGAGCCGGCTTGCTGTTACTGTGGTGTAGGCCGGCAGTTACAGCTCCGATTTGACCCCTACCCTGGGAACCTCCACATGCTGCAGGTGCGGCTCTAGAAAGACCAAAGAATAAATAAATTGTATTTACTAACAGTACATTACTTAAAAACACCTTCAAATTTTTTTCTTCTATCATTTAAAGTAATATTTAGAATTTCTAATATATTGGCCTTCTTTAGAGAAGGGATTAAAAACATATAAAAGATGACCATATTTTAACTGACAGTAGAAGAGCCAAGACATATCTTGTAGTCATACATAAATCCTACTTTATAAATATAACAATCCAAAACAAATATTTAATGCTTATTTTGTTTTTAAATTTAAAACTAAGTAATATCCCTTCTCTAAATCAATAACTCACTCTTAGTGTAAGATAAGGCGTTTCCTTCAAGTTTCTTATGAAGTTATGTCAGTTTGCTACAGTGTTCTTTATCAGTCTTGGGGAAACCGTAATTTAAACCCAATAAACGCTGACTATGTAACTTACAAAAAATTTCCTATTAGATTTATTTATACAAAAAGAACTTAGGTAGAATTACTGGGGAAAGACATGTACAGAAGAGAGGAAAAACTGTAATCTTGCTAACAAAGAAATAAAAATTAAAACAACTTGGCCAAAAAAAAGTTTATAACACTCATGCTGTTGAGGCTGTGACGACACTGGAAGAATACAAATGAGAAACTTCTTTAGAGAAATATGATGCTATTTGTTAATCACCATAAAAATAGTCATGTCATTTGAACTAGCAAACCAACTCTTGTTTACTCATCCTAAGAAAGTAATTAAACAAAAGCAAAAGGGTATATGCTGCAGCACAATGGGATCTTGAGAGCACTGGGACACAGGTTTGATCCCTTGCCAGGCACCGAGGGTTTAGGATCTGCCGCTGCCACAGCTGTGCCTTAAGTTGCAACTGTGGCTTGGTTATGATCTCTAACCCAGGAACTCCATATGCCTTGGGGCAACCAATAAAGGGGGGGAAAAAAAAGCAAAAGCATATGAAAACAGATAAATTGCATGGTGATCGATAATAATAACAAGGGAAATTGGACCTATATGTTCAACAACAAGAAACTGGTTGAGTTAATTGTAGTATTATTCTAATTTTATTACAATCATACAGGCTCTGTAGAGATATGAAAAAAAAGTTTTATGTTATAATTTGAAGTAAAAAGGAGATATAAAATTACATGAATACCAGAGTTCCTGTTGTGGCACAGAGGAAACAATTCAACTAGGAACCATGAGGTTGTAGGTTCAATCCCTGGTCTAGCTCAGTGGGTTAAAGATCCAGCGTTGCCATGAGCTGTGGTGTAGGTTGCAGACACGGCTCAGATCTGGCATGGCTGTGGCTGTGGTGTAGGCCAGCAGCTGTAGCTCCAAGTAGACCCCTAGCCTGGGAACCTCCATATGCCACGGGTGCGGCCCTAAAAAGGAAAACAAAACAAAAACATGAATACCATGATCACAAACATGCATATAATCTAAGACTAGCAGACAAATAAGTGTCTGAATTGAGATTAATGCTGGCTTCTTTAAAAAAATTCTTTGTATGGTAAAAAAATAACTATACATAACTAATGATATTTCAACTAGAGAAGTTTTATTTTGCTTTTTCTCATAAGTCCATTTAAAGACACTACTACCTTACCTTTCCTTTGCAAGCACAGCAAGTCCTTGTAATAAGATAGGCACAACTGTCTGATCCAGATAGGCACGAGTTGGCAAAGACTGGAGGTCCACTTTCTGTTTTGATGACTTTTCTGCATTAATTTTCTCATTTTCTACTATCCTCTAGTGAATTAAAAAAAAAGCATGAATATTAAAAAATAACTAGACTATTTTGTATGCAAAACCAAAATTAATGGAAATATAACACTAATAGAAAAGGTAAATTGGGAGTTCCCGTTGTGTCTCAATGAGTTACAAACCTGACTAGTATCCATGAGGATGCGGGTTCGATCCCTGGCCTCGCCTAGGGGGTTAAGGATCTGGCATTGCCATTAAGTTGTGGGGTAGGTTGCAGAAGCAGCCTGGATCCGGTGTTGCTATGGCTGTGGTGTAGGCTAGCAACTGTATCTCTGATTCGACCCCTAACCTGGGAACTTCCATATGCTGCAAGTGCAGCCCTAAAAAGAAAAAAAAAAAAAAAAAGAAAGAAAAGGTAAATCAATGACTAGAAAGCTGGGATTGAACTGCAAATCTGCCAAAATAAAACCAGACCCATCTCTAAATTTCATCCCAGTATTATCTAAAGGCACCATAATATCTCATTCTTTTAATGTCATTTCTCCAGATCCTACACTTTTTCTCTTTCTTTCTGCCATTTTAGGAGTAAATACAAGTCCTTTTTTTCTTTTTTCATGAGAATACCTTTACACAGTGTGCATCAAAATATCTGGACACAACACTAAGTAGTGCTGAATCACTGCGAGAAAACTAGACCTGTTTAAATTCTTTCATCACAGATAGCATCCTCTCAGTTTGATACTAATATGACTTGAACACTTCTGGGGAGTTCCCTGGTGGTGCAGGAGGTTAAGGATCCAGTTGTCACTGCAGCAGCTCTGGTCACTGCTATGGTGCAGGTTGGCTCCAGGGCCAGGGAACTTTCACATGCTGCAGGTACAGCCAAAGCAAACAAACAAGCAAACAAATACTTCTGTAACACTTGCTAAACTCCCCTCTTAATAGAGAGCATGCTTCAGGCTCAGAGACTTCAACTGGCAAAATTTATTAGCAATGTTTCATATTCATTGATTTCATTTTTGTGGTTACCCTCTACTACAATGAGAGTATTTTCCCACTTACGTTACTTTCTTTTGGACACACCCACAGCATGCACAAGTTCTCAGGCCCACTGAACCCCAGCCACAGCTGTGCCACAAGTCACAAGTGTGACAATGCCAGATCCTTAACCACTAGGCCACGAGGGAACTCCTATGTTTTTAAACAAATGTAATTATGATTTTCAAAAGTAAACAAATTTAAGAAAAAAATATCAATAGTAGCCAAAAAAGCATAAATGATTGATACAGAAAAGATCATATTTAAATTACATTTAAATGATGTTTAGGAAATGATGACATATACCCCCTACTCCTAAGAGTCCCCCAAATTCTGGGCATTTCATATAGATTCATCTGACATCCAGAGTAGCAAAAACTACTTTACTGAAAAACTTTGCCACCTTCTGAAAATCTACCATTTTAGATTTTTTTTTTCTTTCTAGGGCTGCATCTGCAGCATATGGAAGTTCCCAGGCTACGAGTCGAACTGGAGCTGCAGATGCCAGACTATGCTACAGCTACAGCCACAGCAATGCCAGATCCAAGCTGAATCTGTGACCTACACCACAGCCCACAGCACCACCAGATCCTTAACCCACTGAGTGAGGCCAGGGATTGAACCCTCATCCTCATGATGTTAGTCAGGTTCTTAACCAGTTGAGCTACAATGAGAACTCCACCATTTTAGAAATTCTGAAATAACTGGCTCTCTCAAAGACAAAACACTACTACTAAAAGCACTTTCATTTAAATGAACTTTTCCCCAATTATACGCGAACTGGATATGAGTCAGTAATAAAAAAAAAAATTCTACACAATTTTTTAAAGAAAATTTTATTTTGTAAAAGGTGAGAAAAAAACTTTAGGCATATAACTACAACATATTTCCCGAAATACTTTCCAGAACTATGTCAGGTACTTCTAGTTTTGTTTATCTTTTCAATCTAATTTTTGGACTTAATAAAAATAATTATCTAGACGTATTTAATGTATGAAACAGCCATCTATTCGGCCATGAATTAAGAAATTTAGGAGTTCCCATCGTGTTGCAGTGGTTAACAAATCCGACTAGGAACCATGAGGTTGCGGGTTCGGTCCCTGCCCTTGCTCAGTGGGTTAACAATCCAGCGTTGCCGTGAGCTGTGGTGTAGGTTGCAGACGCGGCTCGGATCCCACGTTGCTGTGGCTCTGGCGTAGGCCGGAGGCTACAGCTCCGATTCTACCCCTAGCCTGGGAACCTCCATATGCTGCGGGAGCGGCCCAAGAAATAGCAACAACAACAACAACAACAACAAAAGACAAAAAAAAGACAAAAAGACAAAAAAAAGAAAGAAATTTATTATCCATCAGTTAATTGCAACAAATACCCATACACGATTAAAACTAGTGAGTTACATGACATTCCGGTGCCTTCCTTCACTAAGGAACAGCAATGCCTAAGCAACTGATAGATCCTATAATAAACTCCTTGACCAAATCCTCTCATTTATTTCATTTAGACACTTACTTTATATCCACTATGTGCAATTGCTATGCTTAATTTTACTTAGGTCAAAATCCTGAATTAATCTGAAAAAATATACAGTTAGCCCCTGAACAACACGGAGGTTTGGAGCACCAACCCTCTCTGCTCAGCCAAAAATCCACATATTACTTATGGTTGGCCTCTCTTACAGTCCTTTCCTCCATATCTGTACTTCAGTACCTACAGTTCCACATAAAAAACAAGATTAAGCTTTTAACAGTGCAGAACAGTGATCACAAAAAATGGGGGGAAAAAAATGAGATGAGGCCTATGACTGCCCCAGCTTACTGCATCCTACTTGGAGAACTTATACAATGAAACCCAGGGAGAAGGAACCCAAGCAGACCCTCTCAGTCTCCCTAAGTTGAGAAGACAGAGTTTAAAAGTGAAAGAGACCAACTGAACCAAAACTTGCAGGGCAGAGTACTGAAAAGGAGAGTTTCACAGAGAGGAGAGGTGCACAGAAACAGACTAAGAGATTGCCTTCCAGTCTTCAAGTGAATACTTCTCAGAGCATGATTGTGAAGAAACTACCCAAGGCCAGGGGAAAAAAAAACACTTGGGGAGTTTCCTCGTGGTACAGTGGGTTAAGGATCTGGCACCGTCCCTGCAGAGGCTCATGTTGCTGCTGTGGCACAGGTTCAATCCCTGGCACATGAACTTCCACATGCCACAGGCTCAGGCAAAAAAAAAAAAAAAAAAAGGGATCTGAGAATGGTTAACTCATTTGCTGGGTGGGAGGGTACCAAAAATACAAAGAAACTACCTACATATCTTTAAATCTTGTTCCAAAGCCTCCCTCTATGTAACTATGCTAATAAAAGCTAACATTGTCTTTTTTTTTTTTTTTTTTTAAGTGCTGCATCTTCAGTATATAGAAGTTCCCAGGCTAGAGGCTAAATCGGCAGGGTAGCCACTGGCCTCCACCACAGCCCTAGCAACACAGGATCCAAGCCGAGTCTGCGACCTATTCCACAGTTTGAGGCAATGCAAGATCCTTAACCCGTTGAACGAGGCCAGGGATCAAACTCATGTCCTTAGAATACTAGTTACCAGTGAGCCGCAACAGGAACTCATAAAAGCTAATATTAAAAAAAGAAAAAAGAAAAAAAAAACCTTGGAAAACGCAGGATACATAATCTGTGGAACTCACACAGGTCAGGAGTAGTTCATGTTCCTGTGACCCAGAGGGGGAAAACTCAAAATGAAATACACAAGAGGAAAAATTAAGCCTAAACTAAAGGCTCATCTGGTCCCTAAAAAAGCTTAAAGGCAAACCTCAAAAGGATCAAACTGTTTCCAAGTAATTTAACTGTCCTAGAACAAAGTTCAAAAATATCTGAAGATATACAAAAATAACCAGTACTCGACAAGATAAAGTCCACAATGCCCAGCCTCCAATAAAAATTACCAGATGGGGAGTTCCCTTGTGGCACAGTGGGTTAGGGATCTGGCATTGTCACTGCAGCAACTTAGGTCACTTCTGTGGCACAGGTTCGATCCCTGGCCTGGGAACCTCCACATGCCATGGGTGAGGAGGAAAAAAGAAAAAAAAACAAACAAGATAACCATAATCAAATTATTTAAAACCAGTAAGAAAATCTTTTTTTTTTTGTCTTTTTGCCTTTTCTAGGGCCGCTCCAGCGGCATGTGGAGGTTCCCAGAATAGGGGTCCAATCGGAGCTGTAGCTGCTGGCCTACGCCAGAGCCACAGCAACACGGGATCCGAGCCTCGTCTGCGACCTACACCACAGCTCACGGCAATGCCAGATCCTTAATTCACTGAGCGAGACCAGGGATCAAACCCGCAACCTCATGGTTCCTAGTAGGATTCGTTTCCATTGTGCCACGACGGGAACTCCAAGAAAATCTTAAAAGGCCAGGAATTGTGGCTCAGTGGGTTGAGAACCTGACTAGTATCTATGAGGATGTGGGTTTAATTCCTGGCCTCATTCAGTGGGTTAAGGATCCATCATTTCCAAGAGCTGCAGCATAGGTCACAGACATGGCCTGGACTGGCATTGCTGTGGTTGTGGCACAAGCTGGCCGCTGTAGCTCCCATTCGACCTTAGCCAGGCAACTTCCATGTGCTGCACCCGTGGCCCTAAAAAGAAAAAAAAAAAAATCTTCAAAGGACCAAGAGAAGACAACATGGAGAAGCAAAAATAAGAATGATAGCAGACTTTTCATAGGAAACAATATCAGCCAAAAGACAGTGGAGCAAATCTACACTCTGCAAAAATACCTCAAAAACAAGGTTAAATAATTACCTTTTAGACATTCAGAACCTTTAAGAATTCCTTATCAGCAAACCTCCACCACAAGAAATATTAAGGAAAGCCCCTCAGAAGGAAGGGAAATGATACCAGATGGGAAGCTGGATCTACACAAAAGAATGGGGAATCCAGAAAAACTATATGAATAAATATGAAACACTCCTTTCTCTTACTGTTTAAATCTCTTTAAAGAGAATTGATTTTTTGTTTTTTTAGGGCCACGCTCGCAGCATATGGAGATTCCCAGGCTAGGGGTTAAATCGGAGCTGCAGCTGCCAACCTACTTCACAGCCACAGCAATGCCAGATCCGAGCCTCGTCTGCAACCTACACCACAGCTCACAGCAACACCAGATCCTTAACCCACTGAGTGAGGCCAGGGGTCGAACCTGTGTCCTCATGGTTACTAGTCAGATTCATTTCCACTGAGCCATGAGGGGAATTCCAATAACTGACTTCTTTAAAGAAAAAAACAAAAGTAATCAATTGAAGGGTTATAACATATACAGAAGTACAGTATATGATAACAATAGCATAAAAGCCAGAAGAGAAGAAATGGAAGGATACTGTTGTAAGGGCCTTACACAATACATACGGTACCATTTGAAGATATTATATGATACCATTTGAAGGTAACTTGTGGGAAATTAAACTTTCATAGTATAAATCCTAAAAAAAAAAAAACCTAAAAATGTATAAGTCAATAAAATGGAACCATAAGAAATCAGCAGCAGCTGTAGAGTAGTGATTTCCAGACTTAGAGATATCACAAACAAATTAAAGATAAAATAATATAGAAGTTCTCTGGTGGCCTAGTGGGTTAAGGACCCAGCATTGCCACCACATGGCACAGGTTCAACCCCGGCCTAGAAACTATTGCATGACACAGGCACAGTCAAAAAAAAAAAAAAATATATATATATATATGCACACACACACACACATTGCAATAAATGAAGTCTTGCTAACTTTATTTTACCTAGTAAAAACTTAGAAATAAATAAGCATAATTTTTTACTTTACTATCAACATTAACACATAAAAGAATGGCATTTTAAAATTCTGAAAAGAAAACCAATTACCAAATAATGTATCATCAGCAAACAATCACTCCACTCTCATTTTTTTTTCTCACTTTACCATGGAAATTGGTCTGAGAGTTTGAGTAAAAGCATTCAGTATCACTGCTCTACTGTATCATGGCTCTGCCTCCATATATAAGCACCATCAAGGAAAGACTGTGCTGATGCCTAAAAAGAAGTCTCTTAAATGACTAAAACACTAAATGGCATAGAATATCCTCACCTGATTCAGCATAGCAGTTCAATTAAAACCTGCCTATGGGAGTTCCCGTCGTGGTTCAAGGGTTAATGAATCCAACTAGCATCCATGAGAGTTTGACCCCTGGCCTCGTTCAGTGGGTTAAAGGATCTGAAATCGCCATGAGCTGTGGTGTAGGCTGCAGACGCAGCTCGGATCCCACATTGCTTTGGCTCTGGCTACTGTGGCTCTGGTGTAGGCCAGCAGCTACAGCTCCTATTCAACCACTAGCCTGGGAACCTCCAAATGCTGCAAGTGTGGCCTTAAAAAGACCAAAACAAAACAAAACAAAACAAAACAAAAAAAAACTGCATATGTAAAGAGAGATTCGCTTAACAATGGTATCAAATCAATAAACATTCCCAGCAATTTTACAGGCAGAGTAGTCACTGCACATGCCAGCAAACTCTAGGACTTGGTCAAGATCAGCAATTTAATTTAATCCCACCTCAAAAATGTCAACCTGCCTAGGTTTAACACACAGCTCTAAACTTACCTCCTGGTGACCTTAGACAAGTTACTCAACTTCTCTGAGCCTTGTAATACAGGCTGAAAATGTTAAGTTACTTCGAAGTAGGCCTGGTACATAGTGAAAGGGCTAAATATGTATTAGCAGTTGTTACTATTATTACTCTGCTTGGAAATGCTCCTATTCTCATTTATCCAAACTTAATTACTGATAGTCATTTTTTTTTTTCCCCTTTGGTCATAAAACACACACATCTTTAGAAACTTTATTTTCTTAGTCAATCCCACCTAGGTCTAGTTAATTCAATTGTTTCAGCATCTATTCACTCATCTACAAAGTAACTTTTACTATTAGATAGCAACCTCTTAGCACATATATAAATAGGCTTTATAAAAGTAACCTTCTTTTGCACTTTTTTTGACATGTACTCTTTGAATTCAGACTAACCAACCATGTAAGGTAAAAAGAGTGTCTACTCTCTGTTATAGCCTCCAACACCTACAACTGACATCTGTAAAGATTCAACATTTACTAAAAGCTGACTTCGCCAGCACACAATTCTAAAAAAACAATGGGTTTCTTAATTCTGATGTGCGGTTTTTCCAATGCAATATTCCAACAGATGAACTAATGGCCCCCCAAAAAACAATTCTTACAGTCTCCTTTAGTAATGTATGTTTACTTCTCTAAATCATTTTCGAAGTCCAACCTCTCAACTCTGAGCTAATTTGTACGTCTGCACACCACGAAATAGAAGTACCACTAATAAAACGAGCTGCCCATAATATGATACTACTTGGTTCACGACGATAAAGTTTTCCTTTGTGCAAAGCAGCCCGGTAAAAATAGGTCCCAAGTCTTCTCCAGCTCATAAGAGACATAAAGATACGGCATAGGAACTGGGCAAGTTACCTCGACATTGTCCGTGAGACCGTACTCAGAATGGGGATTTTCTGCAACCTGGAAAACAAATCACAGGTCACAGAAACATCAGCCACTCTTTCTTTGCCGCACACGGCCACCCTGAATCCAGGGCCTCCTGGTACCTGCGTCTGTCCCTCCAGCATCTGCTCTGGCTCCATGACGGACCCTGCAAGTCACAGTCCCCGGATACCAGTCTTGGAAAACAAGAAAAACCGTAAATTACTCGGGAGATTTCAGACCAAGACTCCAGGATGCAGTCCAGCCCAGCCCCCGACCCCGACCCTCACCCCCACCTGGGCGCGGGAGCACCCGGCGCAGTAGGGGAGCAGGTGAGACAGTCCACAACTGAGTGCCCGCATCAGGTCCGGAAGCTCCGCGATAATCGCAAGAGCCTAGTAGAGGTGGGGGAAAGGGGAAAGGGGAAAGGGAGCTGATTACCCGCGCCCAAGACGTTCGTTCCTAAGAACCCGCACCGCACCACCAACTCCCAGCACAAACCGCTTCCGCCGTAAGTGACGGCAGTAGCACGACTGCGGCGCCTGCGCAGAACTCCCCAGCGGCCCCGAGCTGGGAGGTACCCGTACGGTTCTGAGTCTACCAAGCCCTCTGCTTTTAGTGGAGTCATGATCAAGGTGTGCCTCCGAGATCTGCGAAAGAATCGCTCCTCGACCTGCCTACCCAGAGCAAGCGCCACCCCAGCTGCAGATTCAGTAACCAGGCCAACTGGAAGGGGTTCGTCCGGCCAGCCCTCGGTGCTGCCTGAAAATTTCTACCAAAGCTCTGCCTCGAGAAGCCGAAACCACTTACTGGATAGTTCTTGCTAGAAAAATCACAAACCCAAATTCAACAGTCTACGAAAGAATATCAATGTTTTACTCTAAAGCCAAAGTTGAGGGAAGAAACAATGTTTAAGGGTTTCGTAGTAAGCTTTTATTCAAGTCCTTAAATATGTGAATAGGCACTGTTAGTGCTACTTTACATTTGTATCAAGGTTAGCAATGTGCAACTGGCTTTCCAAACTGTGATACTGTTGATACTATTGTATTTTTTTAACAATGGGTTTTTTGGTTCGTTTTGTCTCTTTGCTGTTGCTGAGGCGTGTGGAAGTTCCTGGGCCAGGGACCCCACGCCTGCCACAGCAGCAACGCCAGCTGCTGCAGTGACACTAGATCCTTAACCTGCAGGGCCACAAGGGAACTCCAATAGTATTGTTTTTGTAAAAATACAAAAGATAATTTGCCTCCCAGACACATTTGCAAGCAACAAACAGGATCTAGTAAATTGGATTGTTTTAATTCCAATAAGTTCCACTTATTTTATGTAAATATGTGATACATTGAAGTGCCTGCCTTAGAGTCAATAATCACATTTGTATCTGCACTTTATAACTTGAAAATTTTAAATTTCATATAAACTATTTGGTTACTAAATTATGGTATATCCATAAAATAGAATAAAGCATGACACTAGAAATATGGAAATATTTGTGATTATAACATTAACATGTTTTAAGGTAGAATACAAAGTCATTTTACTACTCTGTAAAGAGTACACGACTAAAAACCTAAAGTAAATAAAATTTGTTTAGGAGCTGGACTTGTAAGTACATTTTAGGTACATTTACAAAGTTTTATAATGTATACTTGATTAGTATTGTGATTGGAAATATCTACCATATGGCATTTTGGATTTTTCATGTAGTACTGATATGTTCTGAACATATGTAGAACTGATGCAAAAATGGAGGTGCTTATGTACAGGATGTAGAAACTGACTGGTACATATGTGAATTCAAAATGAGATTAAATGTTTTTCAAGAATGGTAAATGTAATCTAGTAAAACCAGAGAATAACTAGGAAAACTAAAGAGAATAGTTATGTATATTGTTTTTTTTGTTTGTTTGTTTGTTTTGTTTTTGCTATTTCTTGGGCCGCTCCCGCGGCATATGGAGGTTCCCAGGCTAGGGGTAGAATCGGAGCTGTAGCCACCGGCCTATGCCAGAGCCACAGCAACGCGGGATCCGAGCCACATCTGCAACCTACACCACAGCTCACGGCAATGCTGGATCCTTAACCCACTGAGCAAGGGCAGGGACCGATCCTGCAACCTCATGGTTCCTAGTTGGATTCATTAACCACTGCGCCACAACGGGAACTCCAGTTATGTACATTGTTATATATATCCAAATATCTCCCAATACTTAGTAAGCACTCAATAAAAACTGCCAGGGAGTTCCCTTTGTGGCTCAGTGGTAATGAACCCAGATAGTATCCATGAGGATGTGGGTTCCATCCCTGGCCTCACTCAGTAGATTAAGGATCCCACGTTGCTGTGGCTTTGGCATAGGCTCCAGCTGCAGCTCAGATTCAACCTCTACCCTGGGACCTTCCATATGCCCCAGACGCAGCCCTTAGAACAAAAAAAAAAAAAGGCACAAGTTCAACCCTAGGCCCAGCACAGTGGATACAGTGTTAAAGGATACAGTGTTGCTGCAGCTGCAACATAGGTCACAGCTGTGGCTTGGATTGCATCCATAGCCCAGGAACTTCCATATGCCATGGGTGTGGCCATTAAAAAAACAAACAAAAAAACCTTCCAAATTAAATAAACAACAAAAAATAACAAAACAAGAAGAAAAATTTAGGATAGGGATCTTATTTTATATATCTTTATGCTTCACATAGTGCCTGGTACATCATATTTACACAGCATATATTTAATTGATTCATATTCAAAATTGGATTTTAATTAAGTAACTGATACTACTGGGAAAAGGACAGAATATGAAAATGATTGCTGAAGGAAATAGCACAGAAAAATTAACTATAGGCCAGGTTTCTCTCAATCTAGAGAAAAGTTATTAGTGTGGTTTACAGAAAAAGCTTCACTAAAGTTTTTACATTTACAACATATTAATTGAAACATTCAGAGAACAGGCCATGGCAGCAGAGAGCAGGGCAAAAAGTAAAAATAAAAATAAATAAGTGCTGGAAATTGAAATAGCAAGAAAGTATACGAAATAACACATTCAAAATACTGCAAAAAGCTGGTTTGATATGAAATTTAAAATTCTAAAGAGGATGGCCCATCATTATAACAGAAATTTGCAATATGGAGAGTGTGACAAATTAAAAGAAAATTAAAAGAATGAGAACAACATTGAACTTTTTTTGGGGGGGTGTCTCTTTAGGCCCCCCCACCCCCAGCATATGGAGGTTCCCAGGCTAGGGGCCCAATCAGCCTACACCAGAGCCACGGCAACGCTGAATCCAAGCTGAGTGATGATGAGAACTCCAACACTGAACTCTTGTTTGGACTTGCAGTACCAAACTTCGTTGGGGACTCCTCTCATCTGCTTCCATTATGTCTTTGTTAGGTACTTCATCCTGCCTAAACACAGATTTTTGAGTTCTTCAAAGACAACATCTTATTATATTCATCTTTGTGTATTTGTTTCTTATATTTGATAAATATTTTTTTAAAAGAAAGAAATTTATAGGAAAAGCACCAGAGTGCTAGTCCCCAACCTTCCTTTCTTTCTTGAAGTTTAAGGGAGATAGTAGTTATAAAATTCTAGTTCTAGAATGTAGAAGAATAAAAAAAGCTACTTCACTCTCTTTTTACAGATGTGATGCAAATTCCATTTGTAAGACATCAACATTTTTAGACAGGCAGTACCTATTTAGGAATAATACAGCATTTATAGTAAAGAAAGACTATATTTGGAATTAGATAAATATTAAAACCTGGTTCCTATACTTGTTTGCCGTGTGTAAGTAACTCTTCTGGGCCTAACAATTCTTCATAGAATCAAATGAGATAAAATAGATGAAACCACTTTGTAAAGTGATGTTATATAAATGTAAGTGAAACATTCTGTTTTACCTACGTCCAAGAAGTTCATTACTAAAATATTGTTCTATTTAGAATAAATAAGCAATGAAGTCCTACTGTATAGCAAAGGAACTATTTCCAGTCTCTTGGGACAGAGCATGATGGGAGATAATATAAGAAAAGAATATATATATGAAAGGCTGGGTCATTTTGCTGTACAGTAAAAATTGGCACAACATTGTACATCAGCTATACTTTAATAAAAATTAAAAAAATGAAATTTCCATGAAGTTCCCATGGTGGGTAAGGACAGCAATCCATGAGGATGCAGGTTCAATCCATGGCCTTGCTCAGTGGGTTACGGATCCAGCATTGCCATGACCTGTGGTGTAGGTGACAGAGGTGACTCAGATCCTGCATGGTTGCGGCTGTTGCATAGGCTGACAGCTGCAGCTCCAATTCAATCCCTAACCTGGGAACTTCCATATCCTCTGAGTGCAACCCTAAAAAAATAAATAAGTAAATAAAAATTTAAAAATCCATAAAATGTTGTTCTACATTGTTGTTGTAGTTGCTGTCCGGGTTTTTTTTTTTTTTTCTTTTAAATAATTTGTAGGAAAGACTTTGCTATGGCTGTGGCACAGGCCAGCAGCTACAGCTCTGATTTGACCCTTAGCCTGGGAACCTCCATATGCCATGGGTGCGGCCCTAAAAAGATGAAAGACAAAATAATAATAAGAATAAGAATAATTTGTAAGAAAGAAAGTGCTCAGAGAAATAACATGATCCAGGGAGTTCCTGTTGTGGCTCAGCAAGTTAAGAACCCGACTGGTATCCATGAGGATTCAGGTTCTACACCCTGCCTCACTCAGTAAGTTAAGGATCCAGTCTTGCCTCAAGATGCAGTGTGTGTAGTTCGAAGATGTGGCTTGAATCCAGCGTTGCTATGGCTATGATGTAGGCCAGTGGCTGCGGTTCCGATTTGACCCCTAGCCTGGGAACTTCAATATGCGGCCTGAAAAGGAAAAAAAAAAAGATGATGTGCATGTGTGCGTGCGTGCACACACACACACACACACACACACACACACACACACAAATGGGTTTGCAGAAAAATACAAAGGATACTGAGTGTAAACGAACCTTACGAACACAGTTAGTGTGGAGGGACATCAATTACCTCACAAGACCTAGAACTATATTTTCCAAATTTGGTAAATTGCTTTCCAAGGAAGTATCTTTTGTTGCCCAAAATAGTTCCCCAGTCTTCACTACAAAACTCAATGCCCAGGCGTGCTTACCCCCATCCCCATCTCAGAAATGTTAGTGTACCAAGGAACATACCAAGTGGGCTTTTCAAAGACATGGATACACTATATTCTTGACTTTTATGATACACTTGGCTGAGCAATGAGAATAATAAAATGAAGGAAAAGGCTAACTTTAATATCATTTCCCATTTCCAAATTGTCAATTACTTTAGCCATTTCTCATGAGGGGCTACATTACTAAATGATTTTCTATTTATTTATTTATTTACTTACTTATTTTAGGACCTCACCCACAGCACATGGAAGTTCTCAGGCTAAGGACTGAACCAGAGCTGTAGCTGCTGGCCTATGCCACAGCCACAGCAATGCGGGATCCCAGCCAGCTTTTCAACCTACACCACAGCTCATGGCAACGCCAGATCCTTAACCCAATGATCAAGGCCAGGGATGGAACCTGCATCCTCACGAATCCTAGTCGGGTTCCTTAACCACTGAGCCACAAAGGGAACTCCTAAAAGTGTTAATTTTAAATGTTATGTCTTCTTTATACAATCCAAATGACTATCAGTGCTTAAATTTATAAATAGGTTGTGGCTTATGAATAGATACACCATATTACTTCGATTCTTTTAATTTTCAGATACCCAGAGCCATTCCATGTTAACTTATATTGAAACCATTTCTCTTCATTAAAAATTTTTTTTTTCTTTTTAGGGCCACACCCTCAGCACGTGGAAGTTCCAAGGCTAGGGGTCCAAGAGGAGCTGCAGCTGCCGGCCTCCACCAGTCAGAGCAATGCAACATGGCTGGAACTAGAGACTCTCATACTAAGTGAAGTAAGTCAGAAGGAGAAAGACCAACACCATTAGCATTAAAAGAAAATTCCTCCAGTTCACACTTTCCTCTACCCAAGTATTTATGGGGCATATGCAGAAAAAAGTTAACATAGCAGGCTGGAAACTGCTAGCCTTAGAAGGCCTGCTTGCAAAACTGGCTGGTGTCTAGGAATTTGAACAATAAACACTTCCCTACACTAGTATAAAACTTTCTGTAAATAATGAGAGTGGCTCATTATGCCTAAAATGATTGTGCAAACTATATGGTTTATGCTAAGTACCTGCTTTCATTGTAGAAGTCTGGTGTTTTGGTGTGTGTTAGTAAGAGGGTGCCTACATGATCAGGGGACAGAGGTTCTCATGAGTGTCCCTGATAGGCAACATTGCTCACATGTTGTCAGAACTCCTTGCTGGAGAAATTGTGCCCTTTTTGGCTCCACTGAGAGAAGATTTTTAAAAGCTGATGTAGGGAGTTCCCCCTGTGACTCAGGAGAAACAAATCCAACTAGCATCCATGAGGATGCAGGTTCGATCCCTGGCCTCACCCAGTGGGTTAACGATCTAGCATTGTCATGAGCTGTAGTGTGGGTCACAGAGGCAGCTCAGATTCTGCATTGCTATGGCTGTGGTGTAGGCCAACAGCTGTAGCTCTGATTCAACCCCTAGCCCAGGAACTTCCATATGTTGCAAGTGCAGCCTCAAAAAAAAAAAAAAAAAAAAAAAAAAAAAAAAAGCTGGAGTTCCTGTCGTGCCTCAGCGGAAACAAATCACAAATCTGAGTAGCATCCAAGAGGATGCAGGTTTGATCCCTGGCCTCGCTCAGTGGGTTAAGGATCCGGCATTGCTGTGAGCTGTGGTGTAAATGTCAGACTCAGATCATGTAGGCTGGCAGCTACAGCCCTGATTTAGCCCTTAGCTCGGGAATCTCCAAATGCGCAGGTGCGGCCCTAAAAGGACAAAAAAAAAAAAAAAAAAAAAAAAGCTGATGTAAAGTTTCCTCCAGACTTTGCCCCATGTACCTTTTCTTTTAGTATCCTTTTGCTGTAATAAATCGCAGCTGTATGGCTGTATTGTTTTTCTTTTCCATTTAATAAGGGGATACTGCTCTCCAACTTCTCAAAATCATCATTATTCATTTATATACATATACATTTTTTTGAATGCCATGCGCACACATGGAACTAATATGTGTTATGTGTCTGACTGCTATTGCTAGTTGCTATTTGAGTTTCTTAGCCATTGTATTAGACTATAAACTTGCTCTTATTCCCTACTATATCCTGACACCTTACTCATCACTTGGCATCTAGTTTGTGCTTAACATCTATTTGTTGAACAAATGAATGAATAATATATGCAATATTATACGCAAAACAGGCAAATGTTTAATTGTCCACAGCTATGTTTTTGCTTATAAACACAACTGTTGGATAATAATTCCCTAATTGTTACTCTTCTCTTCCCATTCCCTACCTCCAACCATGTCTTGTGTTTCTCTCTTTTAAATTTTGTTTGTTTTTTCAAAATCAATCATCTCTTCAATTAGGTCTAAGTGCACTTTTTTTGTTTTTTTTAGGACATATAAAAGTCCCCAGGCTAGGGACTGAATTGGAGCTGCAGCTGCCAGCCCGCACAACAGCCACAGCAACGAGGGAGCTGAGCTGTGTGTGCGACCCATACCACAGCTCACAGTAATGCTGGATGTCCAACATACTGAGCAAGGCCAAGGATGGAACCCAAGTCCTCATGGGTACTAGTGGGGTTCGTTACCGATGAGCCACGATGGGAACTCCCTAAGTGCACAATTTTATTTTACTTTTTTTTTAATTGAAAAGAAGTCCTTAGTAGTTAACACTGGTCCTTACTCCAAATAATTCAGCATCTTTGAACTGAAGGTTTAGGAGGTCCCGTCGTGGCTCAGTGGTTAACAAATCTGACTAGGAACCATGAGGTTGCAGGTTCGATCCCTGGCCTTGCTCAGTGGGTTGAGGATCCAGCGTTGCCATGAGCTGTGGTGTAGGTCACAGACGCCCCTTGGATCCC
Source organism: Phacochoerus africanus (assembly GCF_016906955.1). Taxonomy (NCBI): domain Eukaryota; kingdom Metazoa; phylum Chordata; class Mammalia; order Artiodactyla; family Suidae; genus Phacochoerus; species Phacochoerus africanus. The sequence continues at coordinate 112,012,344 of NC_062548.1, read as the reverse complement.
ATGTTGCTGTGGCCCTGGTGTAGGCCGGTGGCTACAGCTCCGATTACACCCCTAGCCTGGGAACCTCCACATGCTGCGTGGGAGTGGCCCTAGAAAAGGCAAAAATAAATAAATAAATAAATAAATAAATAAATGGAAGGTTTAGATAGTTCCTTAGAGACTTCTGAGAGCTAAAAAAATACATATACTACATATATATATACATAAAACTATTTAGTGGTAGTTACTTTCTAAATAAATTAATGGGTTAAAGTGATAAAGTTACCAAATGTCCTGGATTAGTTGGGACAGTACCCAGCTCCTCCTTTTTGTCCTGGTGAAACTGGCCCAGATTCCATTCAAGATTAAGTAGTCTTGCAAGTTTTTGCCATCTCAAAACTCGGAGGCTGTCACACTGTGGGTTAAATAGCTGAGAAGGTTAGGATCTTCAGTTCAAAGAGATTACAAGGCTCGGGTAACATCCAGGCACTATTTTTCTTGAGACAAATTAAGAAAATTGTTAATTCAGAAAGTGGATTTGATGGGATATAATTCCAAAAGGCAGAAACGTGGACTGAGATAATAAAAAATTGAGGCAAAAGGGCCTGAATTCTGGAATGGCACTGTAAATATAAGAGACAAAAAGAAGCAACAGCTGGAGTTTCTGTAGAGGCTCTTCGGGACACAGACACTGTCTCCATGAGGATTCGGGTTCAATCCCTGGTCTCAATCGGTGGGCTAAGGATCCAGTGTTGCTGCAAACTGCAGCATAGGTTGAAGATGCAGCTCAGATCCGGCATTGCTGTGACTATGGCGTAGGCCTGCAGCTACAGCTCCAATTCAATCCCTAGCCTGGTAACTTCCATATGCTGAAGGTGCAGCCCCAAAAAGAAAAACAAAAACAAAAAAAAGTTATTGAACTCTCTTATATTGTAGGTGTTATATAGGAGGTTTTAGATGTCTTCTTTCATTTTGCAATTTAATTCTTATTTTATCCATTTTACAGATGAGTTAAACAACTTTGATCCATATCACACAAATAGTAAGTGGCAGAACCATAATACCATGATCTTTCTTTCTTTTTTTGTCTTTTAGTCTTTTTAGGGCCACAACCGAAGCATATGGATATTCCCATGCTAGGGGTCGAATTGGAGCTGTAGCTGCCAGTCTACACCACAGCCACAGCAATTTGAGATCCAAGCCTTGTCTGCGACCTACACCACAGCTCACGGCAACACCGGATCCTTAACCCACTGATTGAGGCCAGGGACCGAACCCAAGTCCTCATGGATGCTGGTTGGGTTTGTTAACCTCTGAGCCACGATGGGAACTCCCAAATTCCTTATTTTAAAGAATGGATACAATAATGTTTAAGGCAAGTAGTGATGATTGAACTGCAACAGTACAAGTTAACCTGCCTTGCTTAAAATGTGTGTTCAGTAAATTTCAGCTGGTAGTCATCATCAACATCATCATTGTTGCTGTCGTCACCTTAAATTTTTTCTTCCAAAGACCAAAAAAAAAAAAAAGGAGTTCCCGTCGTGGCGCAGTGGTTAACGAATCCGACTAGGAACCATGAGGTTGCGGGTTCGGTCCCTGCCCTTGCTCGGTGGGTTAAGGATCCGGCGTTGCCGTGAGCTGTGGTGTAGGTTGCAGACGCGGCTCGGATCCCGAGTTGCTGTGGCTCTGGCGTAGGCCGGTGGCTACAGCTCCGATTCAACCCCTAGCCTGGGAACCTCCATATGCTGCGGGAGTGGCCCAAGAAATAGCAACAACAACAACAACAAAAGACAAAATAATAATAATAATAATAATTTCTTCTTCTTCTTCTTCTTCTTTTTTTTTTTTTTTTTTGCTTTTTAGGGCTGAACCCCCGGCACTGGAGGCTCTCAGGCTAGGGGTCCAATTGAAGTCAGAGCTGCCAACCTACACCACAGCCACAGGAACACCAGATCCCAGCTGTGCCTGTGACCCACGCCACAGCTCATGGCAATGCTGGATCCTTAACCCATTGATCCAGGCCAGGGATCAAACCTGCATCCTCATGGACACTGGTCGGATTTGTGCTCTCTTGGAAGCCAGAAGCTATGTAAAGAAGTCTGGAAAACTCTGCTGGAGATACATACCCCAGCTAATAGGCACCATCAGCATCTGGATATGTGAATGAAGATAGCTAGGCCACTCAGCCCCAGTCAAGTCTGTAGCAGATTAAGACATTCACATGAATGAACCGGGGCAGAAGAACTACCCAGCCAAAGCCAACCCAAATTGCTGACTCACAGAACTGTGAGTAAATAAATACCTGTTATCTTTGTTTTGTTTTGTTTTTTAGGGTCGCACCCATGGCATATGGAGGTTCCCAGGCTAGGGGTTGAATCTGAGCTGTAGCTGCCAGCCTACACCACAGCCACAGCAACATCAGATGCCAGACTTATCTGCAACCTAGACCACAGCTCACAGCAATGTCGGATCCTTAACCCACTAACTGAAGCCAGGGATAAAACCTTCATCCTCATGGATACTAGTCAGGTTTGTTAAACACTGAGCCACGATGGGAACTCCAATACCTGTTATCTTAGGTCAGTAAGCTTTGGAGTGGTTCATTACACAGCAACAGATATCTACAACAATTACCATGTTTGATCTGTTTTTCAAATTGTTAATACTTATGAAATGAGTACCATAAGCAGGCATCAGTCTAAGTGCAGAAAGTGAGCCAATTTAAGAGTAATAAGATCTGGTGTTGCCGTGAGCTGTGGGGTAGGTCTCAGATGCGGCTCGATCTGGCGTGGCTGTGGCCCTGGCTAGGCCAGCAGCAATAGCTCCGATTAGACCCTTAGCCTGGGAACCTCCATATGCCGCGAGTATGGCCCTAGAAAGGACAAAAAAAAAAAAAAAAAATTCCAAAAAAAAAAAAAAGAGGTGTGTATCCTGTTGTGGCTCATCAGGTTAAGAACCTGACATTGTCTATGTGAGGATGCAGGTTTGATCCCTGGTCTCACTCTGTGGGTTAAGGATCTGGTGTTGCCATGGTTATGGTGTAGGCCTCAGCTGGAGCTCTGATTCGAGCCCTGGCCCAGGAAAGTGCCATATGCTGCAGTTTTGGCCACACACACACACAAAGAATACATATAGTATGAGTAGTATGATTATATTTGTAGAAGGTCAAAACGAGGCACCTATAATAACATATTTACATATGTTAATGTATGCAAACATACTAAAGTGAAAGAAAAATATAAGTACAAAATTCAGGATCGAGCCTTCCTTTGGAGGGGGGAAGAAAGAGTTTGAGGTTAGGGAGGGTCTCACAGAATGCCTCAAGGAACTGGTTGTATTAAAAGAAATGCTAGTTATTATTTTTCTTTAGATTACATATGTTATACAGCTATTCCTCAGTATCTTCAAGGGTAGGGTAGGTTCCAGAAACACCTCCTCCGGTACCAAAAGCTTGGGAGTTGTCTTGTGGCACAGTGGGTTAAGGATCTGGCATTATCATTACAGTGGCTTGGATTGCTGCTGCAGTGCTGGTTCAATCCCTGGCCCAGGAATTTTCACATGCCACGGGTGTGGCCATAAAAAAAAAAAAAAAAAGCCAGAGATGCTCAAGTCCATGCCATAATATTTCTGTATAACCTACACACATCCTACCATATAATTTAAATCATCTCTTGATTACTTGCAATACCTAATACAATATAAATGCTATGTGAATAGTTGCAGGCTATGTGGCAAATTAAAGTTTTGCTTTTGGGAACTTTCTGGAATTTTTTTTCAAATATTTCTATTTGCCATCAATTGAATTTGGATGCAGAACAATGGATATGGAGGGCTGATTGTGTACATCTTGTTTACACGATCTCTACATAAACTGAATACATTTCATACAACAACAAAAATACTATGGGGTTCAGAAGAGGGAAGACAGTGAGTTCCCATCATGGCTCAGTAGTTGACAAACCCCACTAGTATCCATGAGGATGCTGGTTCAATCCCTGGCCTCGCTCTGTGGGTTAAGGATACAGCGTTGCTGTGAGCTGTGGTGTAGGCTGAAGATGTGGGCCGGATCTGGCATTGCTGTGCCTGTGGAGTAGGCCAATGGCTACAGCTCCGATTAGACCCCTAGCCCAGGCAGCCCATATGCCATGGGTGTGGCCCTAAAAGGACAAAAAAAAAAAAAAAAAGAATGGTCTATTGTTTACTTAGCAATATGTCCACTGTAAGACAAAAAGAAAAAAAAAAGAATTTTAGAATAAGGAACTGGCAGAAAGTAAGTACAGAGGTAGGAAAGGGGGTAGGGAACAAGAGGAAGGAAACAGGAAGGTCACTTTTGCAGAATCTATTTGCAGGGGAGTAGTGGTGGGAAATAGATACAGTGTGGCCAGAATGTGGAGATTCTTGTAAGAATTTGTAAAACCCACACTGTAAAGAGTGGAGACTTTCTATAAACTAGGATTCCTTAGTTTTGGGCAAAAACAATTATGTCTAACTCAAGCAAAAAAGAGCAAGATAGGGAGACAGAGAGAGGAGGGAAGGAGAGATGGAGAGGGAGCAAGAGAAGCAGAAAAATCAATAAATAGACAGAATAGTTATTAGATGGGTTACCCAGTAAATGACCAGTCCAGGAATCTGGTAGTTTTGGGAATCTAAATGAAATGAACTGATAGAGCGGCTCTTGAGAGCACTCATTTCTTACGATGATTTTCTGTCCCAGTGTCTCCAACTAAGATTCCAGTTTCTAGGACAGTATGATTAACCTCTGTGATTTAGTAGGCGGCTTTCCGTGCTTGTAGCTCATTAGAAAACAGGCAGCGGAGGTAAGCAGTAGTTCTCCAAAGAAAGAGACGTCTAACAGTTTAAAAAAAGAAAAAGCAAGGGAAAAAACAAAAAGCCCAGTCTGGATTCCTCAGTAAACTATAGGACGATTACAGCCCCAAACCTAAGAATTTCTTTACTCAAACAATTCTTCGGATTAGGTATCTAAACATACACTAATTTAATTAAATCTCTGGAACCGATGATTTGATTCCAATGAGGTAACATCTTCGTTTTCGGTGACCTTAAGTTTTTATCCCTACAACAGCTCTCCTTTCAGATAATAATTCCCAGATTGGGACCCATTACTTCCGCAATGGAACTCATATCAATCATTCCTCGTGGAAGATTGGCAGAAAATGTTGAAAGAAATATAAGAAAACGAGGTCTCTGCAAGAGAGCCCTGCCGCAGCGGTCGATTTCCTGAGTCGATGTCCTAGGTGCCCTGCTAAGGAGCTCCCCGGGGCAGCGAAGTTGACTGGCCACCGGTCCCTTAGGACGACGTAGGCTGAAGTGCATATTGGGAAATGTAGTTCCCCGGGGAAGCGATAGCGAGGCAGGGGCCCGCACACGCGCACTAGGAGCTCAGGTCAACAAAGACGGAGGCGTTCGCGCAGGCGCCGAGAAAGACACGGGAGGGCGTGCGCGTGCACGCGCGACCGCCGCTCGGAGTTACCAAACCGCAGAGAGGACGGAGAAAGGGAGGGGCAGGAGCTACCGACCAAAGGAGGAGGAGAAGGGGTTGTGCTCCTGACCTAGCGAGGAGAAAGGGGCGGGGCCGTCCAGCTGCGCGCGGAGGTGCAGAGCTCCTGGGACCGGCGGGCGCGCGGGGGTCTGTGGCCCTTGCCCTCCCAGTAGCCGCCGCCGTCGCTTGACCGCCGTCGGTCTGCGGAAGGCGGGTTATGGCGGCGGCGGCAGTGGGAGCTGTGAATGAATTCTCCGGGTGGACGAGGGAAGAAGAAAGGCTCCGGCGGCCCCAGCAGCCCGGTGCCTCCCAGGCCTCCGCCCCCCTGCCTGGCCTCCTCCCGCCCCGCCCCCAGGCCAGCCCCTCCGCCCCAATCGCCGCATAAGCGGAACCTGTACTACTTCTCTTACCCGCTGTTCTTAGGCTTCGCGCTGCTGCGTTTGGTCGCTTTCCACTTGGGGCTCCTCTTCGTGTGGCTCTGCCAGCGCTTCTCCCGCGCCCTCATGGCCGCCAAGAGGAGCTCCCGGGCTGCGCCGGCCCCGGCCTCGGCCTCGCCCCCGGCGCCGGTGCCAGGCGGGGAGGTCGAACGAGTACGAGCCTTCCACAAACAGGCCTTCGAGTACATCTCCGTTGCCCTGCGCATCGACGAGGACGAGAAAGGTAACGGGGGTTGAGGGAAGGAGGCGGCGGCGCCGGGAATAAAGCGGTGGGGTCGCCGAGGGAGGGCATCACCTGCGTTCTTTTTCTGCGGGAACCGGCAGTGCCCCCCGGAATTGAGCTGCCCCGCGAGACTACTCCCCATGGTTAGCCCCTCATCCTCTGCGATTCTCAGTTAAAACCCTCTTCCCTTTTAGGCACCCTAGCCGTAGATTTTGTTTCATACAGACACTAGTCTGTCCTTACACTTCTGCATGACCCAGCCCCTATAAGACACCCAGACGTGCTGGTGACAGTGACAGTTGTCCTAGAGTGACCAAACAAATCCTTTCCAGCCCTGTAAACAGTGAGTGGCTTCCTCTGAGCCAGGTTTCCAAAAGGTTTTGATATCTAAGAAGCTGTGCCTTGTTACAGGCTTTTAGTGAAAGGAGAGTACTGTAGTGTCAGGAAAAAAGAACAAATGGTGAGTTAATTTTGAAAGGAACAGCTGCATATGATTACAGCCGAATTTGCACTATTTTTTAAAAGTTTCGTGTCAGTCATTTTATCAATATAATGACTTCCAAGTATTTTTCAATAAAGTTCTATTTTAGAGTAAAACTTTTGCCCAAGGTTGATTTGTTTGATCTCATCTAAATGAGTATTCCAGGGTAATCTCTAAATTTCTAAATTGAAAGTTGAGCGAATAGGTTTAACCTATACATACCATTTTACAATAAAATTTAAAGATTTATGTTACTGAATGAAAAAAGCAAGGATACTACATCCTTCAGATTTCTTTTATGCTAACGTTTTTTAGTCTTTCTATGTGCCGTGCACTGTGTCTTCTTAGCTTTGTATTAATCTGTTTAATCCTCACAGGTGAAGGTACTGTTAGTATCAGCATTTTACTTAACAAACCGAGACTCAAAAGATTAAAACAGGTCATTCCAAACCTATGCTAATTACTAATGAAAGAAGTTTTTATGAAAGATGACAAATGAAGTTAGGAGTCTTATAACATTTTGAAAATCCCTCTTTTCATTCCAGCTCCATTATGCTGAGATCTTTTCCCTCTAACTTCTCATTTGCATTGTCCATTATTTAGAAGACTGCCATCATCCCTTCCCAGAGAGGCACTGCTTTATTGCACTTTTCTATTATAATAGAGTCTTCTGAAATTTACTAATGTAAGTCAAAGCTGTTTTAGAATGCCTGCAAATACAAAGAAATTTTGTTAACACTGGGTTAAAAAGACACTAGACTCTTAGGTTTAAAGAAAAATCAGTTCCCTGTTAGGGGTAAAGAATTGAAGTGAAATTCAGGCCTTGGGTTTCATGCTGGTGACTTATCTTTGGGTATCACATATATGCCTGTATCGCTTATATTTAATTCCTATTAAAATACTTAAGTGTAAATTGGCCAGGAGGGAGTGGGAGGTGGGAAAAAAATAGATAAAATACTTAAATGTAAATTATTTCAGCAGCCTATGTACCACATATTTCACTCTCTTTCAGTTGATAATATTTCTGTTCAAAGGTTTTGTTTTATTTCTACATTAGTTTCCAAAGTGGACATCGGAACAGGCAGTTTTAGTTCTACAACTGATGCATTATATACAAAAATAAATTAGTTCAAACTGGAACAAATTAGTTATATTAATGTTCCTTTAAAAGTGAAGTAAAACTGATAGTAAAACTATGGTTCTATCTCACATTTTTCATTTAGCATATTGAAAATTTTTGTACTTTAGCCTTAATTTAGTAGTTGCAAGAGTTCATATTTAAAGTCTGTTTGCCTCTCAACCACCCTTGACAGTATTATTCCGGGAGAATTTCATTCTCTTTTTTCTCACTGCATCAAAATATTTGTGAATAAATAGCAATGAATTGGATAGGCAGTCTAAAAAGATTTCCTGACTCTGTGGTTAGCCCCTAAACCATTAAGGGGCTAGTAGTGTCATGCATTCCCTTTCCCTTAACGACTTAGCTGCTAAATGTACTGAAGGCCACTTTATTTCATCAGGTGAAATGGGCTATTTCAGACTGTAATGATATTAGTTAACTGAAACATTTGATGCCTTGAAATAATAAAGGCCAAATTAATTCATTTTAATAAAGTGGCTTATAAATGTGGTTTATATGGTGACTTTATTTTTGAACTTGATTCTTTTTTATGGCATACTCAATTTATATTTATAAAGGCCTAAATTTATCTCAATTCAAGCTATTTTGAGTAGAAAATAATAGAACAACAAATTCCATTTACCTAATGTAAGGCGATATGAAGTCTCTTCATTAAACCAAACGTTTATTGGCTATCAGTTAATTTGCAAAGCTCCGCATCTAGATGTTAACTTCAGAAATAATTAGCTCAAGACAATATTTGTTATATGATCTATAAATGTGTGTAAATTTTTATGTACATACATACAAAAAATAAGTGAATACTCTCTTAAATGTTGTTAAATACAAAAAGATGTCACAAGAGTTCCTGTTGTGGTTCAGTGGTACATATATCCTTCATTTTTTCCCCAATGAGTTAAATTACTTGTGGATATTTTCTCTATTTAAAAAAATTTTGGGGGGGGGATCATACCCATGGCATATGGAAGTTCCCAGGCCAGGGATCAAACCTGTGCCACAGCAGTGGCTGAAGTTACAGCAGTGACTGAAGTTGCAGCAGTGACAACACTGAATCACCAACCCTCTGCGGCACAAGGGAACTCCAGTGTTTTCTTTAATTGTTGAACATCTTTGGAAAATGATAACCTGTGATATCCATTGTATCTATGGAGAAACTAGAACTTAAAGAGCGAACTCACAGCAGCAGAACCAGGGACAGAGTTTGGATGAACAGACTCGTAATTTATTCTAAATAGGTTCTGTTTTATAATTCCAGGGGCTCTGTGGAATACTGGGGGGAGAAGAGGAGGCTGTAATAGTGATTTCTTTGGATTAATCAGAACATGATCTAACAGAGTTTGTGTGGCTCCTGCAGGTGGATGAGTCTGGGATCTCTCTGTGTCTCTCTTTTTTTTTTTTTTTTGGCCACGTCCACAGTGTGTAGAAGTTCCCAGGACCAGGTATTGAACCTGTGCCGTAGCAGCAGTCCAAGCCGCTGCGGTGAGAATGCCGGATCCTAAACCCACTGTGCCACAAGGGAACTTTTGTGCCTGGGATCTCTTGAGTAATAAAGTAGTGCAGGTTCTCTAGGTGTGGTTCAGTTACCTCAAATATGCAGGACTTGACAGGAAGAACCCAGGGTGTTGTGTGAAAGAGAGAGAGCCTGTTTTCCAGGATATGATAGAGCTGCAGCATTTGCCATCAAGGAGAGAAATTGTCTAAATAAACTCCCTTTATACTTATTTCTAGTCAATCTACATTTTAAAACAGAAGATTTTCTAAAGAAATTAATTGCCATATAATTTTACAATTTCATGTAATCCAACCCTGCACTTTATTTAAAACGCACACAAACTACTTGCTTTTTTTTCAGAAGATGAAGCTAGAAAGTAGAAATTACAAGTATCAGATTTGGTATACTTTCTTTTACACCTAAAAACTGCTAGACATCATTTTGAAAGAATTGATTTCAGACATTTTCTTGGCTTTAATTTCTGCTTTAAATGTTTCCATGATTATCCCGCATTGCTGTGGCTCTGGCGTAGGCCGGTGGCTACAGCTCCAATTTGACCCCTAGCCTGGGAACCTCCATATGCCGCGGGCGAGGCCCAAGAAATAGCAAAAAGACAAAATAAATAAATAAATAAATGTTTCCATGATTAGAACAAGGGAACAATTGGAGTTCCCATTCATGGCTCAGTGGGTTACAATCCTGATTAGTATCTATGAGGAAGCGGGTTCCTGCCCTTTCTCAGTGGGTTAAGGATCTGGCATTGCCCCAAGCTGTCATAGGTTATAGGTCATAGTCTTGGCTTGGATCCTGAGTTGCTGTGGTGTAGGCCAGCAGCTGTAGCTCTGATTAGACCCCTAGCCTGGAAATGTCCATAAGCTGCAGGTGTGGCCCTAAAAGGCAAGAAAAAGAAAAAAAGAACAAGGGAAGAACTGTTTTGATGCATGAATAGTCACACAATATTATACTTCTCTGAGAGAATAACATTACCTTTTATTAAATACACAGTATACATCTCACATTTGTCTTTAAGACTATTTAGTGACATTTACACTTAGACAAAAGGGCAGCCACTTTTGGGAACCTCATCCCTTGTTTTTAGTTGTTTTTTAATTGAAATTTATATTCTTCCTAATATAGAATACAGTTGAGCTCTATAAAGTTAACCTGGTAATGAGATTCCTAAGATTATTGTCAGTTATCCCGCTGACACTTAAGGGATGGTTAGTAAATTCGTATTAAATTATTAAAGAAGGATCTTCCTTAGCCTTTCCTGTCTTTTTTCTACTTTCTTATTCTTTGTGCTCCATCCAGTAGTACTGGTTATTTAAATTCTGGCAAAGTATAGCTTCCTGAATTTTCTACTAGTTTTACTTTCTCTTGAGCTGTATAATGTCAGTGAAGGTATAAATATCCTGACCTAGCCTTTTTTCCTCTCGCTTTGTGAATTATTAACAACTCTTCATGCTGGACATCCTATAGAATAAAACATTTTTGAGCACACTCACATCTCAGTGGTTTATTGTAAATGAAGAAAGAAAAATGTCAAAATCTATGATTTTGGGACTAATATCTTAGAGCTATTTAGGTATAGCATAGACATATTATACTTATTCACCTATCTTTTCTGTTCTTTTGTGGATATTTTGTGTTGCAGTAGAGAGGGAGAGAATTAACTGCTGTTCTTAAGTGGATTTTATCAGTGCCTTTTGATGAACCATCATCACTAGGAACACCGATGACTAAACAAGTGGGATCGACTACTTACAGAAACCAAAAGAACACACACTGGGAAAAAGTGGTGTATCAGGAAAATGGTGCTAGAAAGAACTTAAAGCATTTGGGCTTGTATTAGGTGATTTTTTTCCCCCTGGGCTGGGGACTGAACCCATATCACAGCTGTAACCAGAGCCATAGCAGTAACGATGATGTATCCTTAACCTGCTGAGCCACTAGGGAACTCCTATGATAGGTTATTTTGAGGAGAATTTAAGGAAGTAGGATTTTGTTCTGATTGGATGCTCTTAGAAATTATGATTAAGTATCTTAAATCTAATCCAGAAAAAGGGGAGACTAAAGTGAGGATAAAGCTGCAGTTAAGAAGTATGCATTGGGGGAGTTCCCGTTGTGGCGCAGTGGTTAACGAATCCGATAGGAACCATGAGGTCGAGGGTTCAGTCCCTGCCCTTGCTCAGTGGGTTAAGGATCTGGTGTTGTCGTGAGCTGTGGTGTAGGTTGCAGACTCAGCTTGGATCCCGTGTTGCTGTGGCTCTGGCGTAGGCTGGCAGCTACAGCTCCGATTCGACCCCTAGCGTGGGAACCTCCCACATGTCGTGGGAGCGGCCCAAGAAATAGCAAAAAGACAAAAAAAAAAAAAGGAAGCATGCATTGGCCTAAAGAGGGGGATATTTGATGTTCATGGCTTGGACAGTGTTGATTTTTTGTCCGTGTTTAGATATGATATGACATGATTTTAGAGTGGTCTTGTTTTTGTCTAGAATCCGTCGTGATCTTGGAGTGATCTAATTGTCTAATGTTGATGTTCTGTGAGATTGTTTATAGTCAACACGAAGGCCTGTTGTAATGTCAGGTCAGTTCCTTGTTATACCAAGGCCTAATTGATGGGACTAGGCCATCTCCTGGATGTCAGGGCTGCTGTTCTTTTTTTCAGCTTTGAGGGCCTAGTTTTATACTTTTTAAATAGCAGTGCCCCCTTGTTGAAATTGACATTTGAATTCTATACAGGATCTTGGGCAAGTTACTTATTACTACACTGAGGTAATGTTTGTAAATACCTAGTACCTGCACATAGTAGATCCTCAGAAAATAGGATTTTTTTTTTTTTTTTTTTTTTTGCCCCATGGCAAATGGAGCTCCTGGAACAGGGGTCAGATCTGAGCCACAGCCTTGAACTAAGCCTTAGCTGTGCAATGCTGGATCTGTAACTCACTGTGCTGGGCTGGGATTTGAACCCCTGTCTCAGTGCCCCCAAGATGCTGCTGATCCCTTTGAGCCACAGCGGGAGCTCAGAAACCATTATTATTAATTTTACAATTCTTTTAAGTTTATAGCCTCTGTAGAGTTTATATTAGAATATTGTTAAACTTTGATACATAGTTTTTATTACCCTCTTTAGGAATACAGCAGTCTAAATGAGATTTGAGCAAGGAGGAGAATTATCTCAAGAGTGATATTAAAATTTTTTTGCTAATTATGACCCTTAGTTCAGAAAAAAATAGTTGGAAGTCTCCCCTTAGCTTCACTTAGTTTCCTAGCTTTTTATTACAAAAGGAATCAAATTAGTTTTTCATGCTCATGTATGAATGCAAGCTCTTGGTAGAGAATTTGGAAAATACTGGAAATGCACAGAAGAAAGTTAAATTACCCACCAGCCATAGTAAATATAAGAGGCTTTTGGAGTTTCTGTCATGGCTCAATGGTTAATGAATCCAACTAGGAGCCATGAGGGTTCGGGTTCGATCCCTGGCCTTGCTCAGTGGGTTAAGGATCTGGCGTTGCTGTGAGCTGTGGTGTAGGTTGCAGATGTGGCTTGGATCCTGCGTGGCTGTGGTGTAGGCCGGTGGCTACAGCTCCAATTAGACCCCTAGCCTGGAAACCTCAACATGCTGTGGGAGCGGCCTTAGAAAAGGCAAAAAAGAGGAGTTCCCATCGTGACTCAGTGGTTAACGAATCTGACTAGGAACCATGAGGTTGCGGGTTCGATCCCTGGCCTTGCTCAGTGGGTGAAGGATCTGGCGTTGCCGTGAGCTGTGGTGTAGGTTGCAGACGCAGCTCGGATCCCGAGTTGCTGTGACTGTGATGTAGTTCGATTAGACCCCTAGCCTGGGAACCTCCATATGCCTCGGGAGCAGCCCTAGAAAAGTCAAAAAGACCAAAAAAAAAAAAGACTTTTAAGAAAATAAATTGAAATTCCTAAAGTTTAGAGAAAATGTTTAAAACTATAATGATTTCTTTACATGTGATTCAAAACCTTTCTAATTAAATGGGAAAAATAAATCTTTAGTTTAGAAATAAACCTTGACATTTGAACATGAAGCAAATATGGCCTTTTTGCTAAATTAAAACAGTGGAAAACATCCTGTTGGTATAGTGAACTAAGAGAGGCTTTATCATTGGGCTGTTAGGAGTCCATTGTTGTGGCTCAGTGGTAACAAATTGGACTAGTATCCATAGGATGTGGGTTTGATCCCTGGTCCCGCTCAGTAGGTTAAGGATCTGGCGTTGCAGTGAGCTTTGGTATAGGTTGCAGATGAGGCTCAGATCCAGCATTGCTGTGGTATAAACCGGCAGCTGCAGCTCCAATTAGACCCCTAGCCTGGGAACCTCCTTATGCCACAGGTGCAGCCCTAAAAAGACGAAAAACAAAAACAAAACCATGGGGCTCTTAGTCTGATGGTTTCTGTGGTTTATTAGGGATTAGCACACATTAAAAAACTACTGTAAGATTTTTAAAAATACCTATTACTCTGCTAGTTGTGACAAGTTGTAGGAAAATAGATATATTTATTCCCTGGAATTGTTAGTAGAATAATGCTTAAAAAGGACTAAATAGATAAGTAAAAACATTGGGCTTTATGAGGAAAAATAGAACTGTGCATACAGTTCTAGAGTAGAAGGATTTATATTTATCAACAAATTTACTAAGTATGATAAAAGTAATTTTTACATAGGTCTTCATTATTTAAAGTATTATCCCATAACCTATTTTTATCTTTGCCACAACTCAGAGTTACACAAAAGCGATGTCATCTTGTTTTTAGGTAAGGAAAACTGAAGCTCAGAGATGTCCTCACTTTCCTAAAGTCTTATAGCTATTAAATGAGGGAGCAAGGGTTTAAATCTCTGTCTTCTCTCTCTTTTTTTTAGGGCCGCACTCACACCATGTGGAAGTTCCCAGGCTAGGGCTACATTCAAGAGAGCTGCAGCTGCCGGCCTGTGGCACAGCCACAGCAACTCGGGATTCTAGCTGCCTCTGCAACCTACACCATAGTGCATGGCAATGCTGGATTCCTGACCCACTGAGCAAGGCCAGGGATTGAACCCGAATCCTCATGGATACTAGTTGGATTTGTTTCCACTGTACCACAGTGGGAACTCCCAAATCTTTGTCTTCTAACTCACATATTTCCAAACTGATATCCTCTCTCTTCCCAAACTACTCTTTTTTTTGTCTTTTTTTTTTTGCTATTTCTTTGGGCCGCTCCTGTGGCATATGGAGGTTCCCAGGCTAGGGGTCAAATTGGAGCTGTAGCCCCTGGCCTATGCCAGAGCCACAGCAATGCAGGATCCGAGCCGCGTCTGCAACCTACACCACAGCTCACGGCAACGCCGGATCGTTAACCCACTGAGCGAGGGCAGGGACCGAACCCGCAACCTCATGGTTCCTAGTCGGATTCGTTAACCACTACGCCACAACGGGAACTCCTTTTTTTTAATTTTATTTTTTAATTTTTTGTTTAATTTTATTTTTTTTGTCCTTTTAGGGCTGCACCAGTGGCATGTGGAGGTTCCCAAGCTAGGGGTCTAATCAGAGCTGTAGCTGCCAGCCTAAGCCACAGCCACAGCATTGGGGGATCTGAGCCATGTCTGCGACCCACACCACAGCTCACGGCAACACCGGATCCTTAACCCACTGATCGAGGCCAGGGATTGAACCTGAAACCTCATGGTTCCTAGTCAGATTTGCTTCCGCTGCACCATGATAGGAACACCCCTTATCTCTATTTAAAGATGGATATCATGGCGTTCCCGTCGTGGCTCCGTGGTTAACGAATCCGACTAGGAACCATGGGGTTGCGGGTTTGATCCCTGGCCTTGCTCAGTGGGTTAACGATCCGGTGTTGCCGTGAGCTGTGGTGTAGGTTGCAGACGCGGCTCTGATCCCGCATTGCTGTGGCTCTGGCATAGGCTGGCAGCTACAGCTCCGATTAGACCCCTAGCCTGGGAACCTCCATATGCCACGGGAGCGGCCCAAGAAATGGCAAAAAGACAAAAAAAAAAAGATGGATATCATCAGTATTTCTGTTGCTTGTACAGTAGCCCACACTCAAAAATTAAAATAATGCACAAATACACAAAGTGAAAATCTGTAATCTTATCTAGGGAGATGATTACTGATAAGTTCCTGACTTTGTCTAGTTATATAAATATTTATTAGAGGAAAAAGAATGGTATTACATAGAAACATTTTTCACTTAATGTTTGGGGACTCTCTTTCCATTTCCATATATTTAATCTTATTCTTTTTTCCAGTTTAAAAATATACTTTTATTAAAGTATATGTATATAGGAATTCCCTCTGTGGTGCAATGGGATAGGCAGCATCTATGCAGTGCTAGGTGGGGGTTCAATCCATTGCCCAAGACATTGGGTTAAAGGATCCTGCATTGCCACAGCTGCAGCATAGGTTGCAACTGTGGCTCGGATCTGATCCCTGGCCTGGGAATTCCATATGCTGTGGGGTGGCCAAAACCAAAACAAAATATGTATAAATAAAGTACATAGTTAGTGTATTGCTTAAAGAATTAGCAAACTGAATACAGCAGTTTGAAACCCCACCAGGTTAAAAAAATAGAATATCACTCCAAAAGTTTGCCTTTCTCATGCTCCCTTTTGCTCACTACCTTTCCCCACCTTTTACAAATATATTTACAAATCTAACTTTTTTTTTTTGTCTTTTTTAGGGCCACATCCATGGCATGTGGAGGTTCCCAGGCAAGGGGTCTAATTGGAGGTGTAGCCGCTGGCCTACGCCAGAGCCACAGCAACTCAGGATCCAAGCCGAGTCTGCAACCCTACGCCACAGCTCACAGCAATGCCAGATCCTTAACCCACTGAGCAAGGCAAGGGACCGAACCCGAAACCTCATGGTTCCTAGTCAAATTCATTAACCACTGAGCCATGATGGGAACTCCAATCCTAACTTCCTAACACCGTAAATCAGTTTTACCTTATCTTGAGCTTTATAAATGAAATTGTAAAGTGTATGTTCTTTTTGTGTATGTCTGCTTTTGCTTAACATTCTCCTTGTCATGTTAATCCTTGGGGTTACATGTGGCAGTAATTTGTTCATTTTCATGAACCAGGGGTCAGCAAACTGCCTGTAATAGGTTTTTTAGTATTTTTTTTTTATTGTGGTAAAACACAGATAACAAAATTTGCCATTTTATTTTATTTTATTTTTTTGTCTTTTTGTTGTTGTTGTTGTTGTTGCTATTTCTTGGGCCGCCCCCGCGGCATATGGAGGTTCCCAGGCTAGGGGTCGAATCGGAGCTGTAGCCACCGGCCTACGCCAGAGCCACAGCAACGCGGGATCCGAGCCGCGTCTGCAACCTACACCACAGCTCACGGCAACGCCGGATCGTTAACCCACTGAGCGAGGGCAGGGACCGAACCCGCAACCTCATGGTTCCTAGGCGGATTCGTTAACCACTGCGCCACGACGGGAACTCCAAAATTTGCCATTTTAATCATTAAAGAGTGCAGTTCAGTGACATTAAATACATTCACAGTATTGTGTATTCGTCACCGCTAACCCCCTTCTAGAGCTTTTCATCATCCCAGATAGAACCTCTGTACCCATTAAATGATAACTCCCCATTTCCCCCTATCCATTTCCCCCCCAGACCTTGATCAGCTCTGTTCTGCTTTCTCTATGAATTTGCCTCTTCTGGGTGCTACATATAAGTGGAATCAAATAATATCTGTCCTTTTCTGTATGACATTACACTTAGCATTTCAAGGTTTATCAGCCATATTGTAGCATATACAGATTTTGTTCCTTTTTAAGGCTAAATAATATTCTGTTTTATGTATGTACCACACTTGGCTTATCCGTTCATCTGTTGGTAGACATTGGATTGTTTCAATTTATTGTGAATAATACTGCTATAAACATTGGCCTTCTACTCATTTCTGAGTCCATCTTTCAATACTTTTGAGTCTAGCCTGGGAGTAAAATTGCGGGGTCATGTGGTAATTCTTATGTTTAATTTTTTGAGGGATTGCCAAACTGCTTTCAACTGCAGCTATACCATTTTTGCACTCCCAGCACCAGTGCACAAGGGTTTCCAATTTCTCCACATTTTCAGCAATTTTTTTAAAATAGCAGCCATCCTAATTAATGTGAAGTGGTATCACATCATAGTTTTGATTTGCATTTCCCTAATGACTTAGAATCTTGAGCATCTTTTCATGTGCTTGCTTATTGGTCATTTGCATATGTCCTTCTTTTTTTTTTTTTTTTTTTTTTGCTTTTTAGGGCCATAGTCAGCATATGGAAGTTCCCAGGCTAGGGTCAAATTGGAGCTTACAGCAGTGTGGGATCTTTGACCTACACCACATTTCACTGTGATGACGCTGGATTCCCAATCCACTGAACCGGGCCATGGATCAAACATGTATCCTCATGGATTCTAGTTGGATTCATTTCCACTGAACCACAGTGGGGACTGCCTCATTTGCATATCTTCTTTGAAAAAATGTCTATTCAAGTCCTTTGCTTATTTTTTCATTGGTTTGGATATTTTGTTTAACCATTTAGTAAATACTTAAGTGCTCTTTTTCAGGTATTCAACACTCATATAGGGATGTGATCCATTAAAACCTTAAGTACAAAAATAGGCAGCTGACTATGTTTGACCCTTGGGCCATTGTTTGTCCTAGATTATGTGTTTCACTTGTAGTTCAGATTACTGGCTAATAACTTCAGCTACAACTACAGCCACTGATTGTCAAGCTTTGGCCACCTGATTCTTGTCTTGATTTGATGTTGTCTGGTTGGTTGAGTTTGAATGTTATATATGCCCTTGTAGGTAAGAGGAAAATGTGTGAGGCAAACTAAGAACTGTTAAAGTATTTTGAAGGCCTTTTGTGTGATGAAGACCATTGTAAGGCTTGAGTTTTCTGCGATAATTTAGTCAAAAGGGTGATCATCAGAGGTTATGGGCTGTAATTTTCCCTACCTTAAGGGACTGAAGTGATTTGAGTATGATTTCAGCCTTTATGCAGCCTGGCCTAGTTTGTACTCTTCACTGATGCTGGGTCCCAACCAAAATCCTGGAATCTTTGACACTAATTATCCTGGGCATGTCCTGGAATCCATTTTTTGTTAGCTTTGTTCCATGAAAATGCTGTGCTTAGTTTCTTGGTCACTTTTACTTTCAGAATTGACAATTGTTTCAAGCAAAAGAGTGCCTCAAGGGAGTTCCCGTCGTCGCTCAGTGGTTAACGAATCCTACTAGGAACCATGAGGTTGCAGGTTCAATCCCCGGCCTTGCTCAGTGGGTTAAGGATCTGGTGTTGCCGTGAGCTGTGGTGTAGGTCGCAGACGCAGCTTGGATCCCACGTTGCTGTGGCTCTGGCGTAGGCCTGTGGCTACAGCTCTGATTCGACCCCTAGCCTGGGAACCTCCATATGCCGCAGGAGTGGCCCAGGAAATGGCAAAAAAGACCAAAAAAAAAAAAAAAAAGTGCCTCAAATGGTAGGCTCAACTCTGTTGGCTTTTCTCTTTTCCTTATTTTGGTAATTTTTGAAAATAGCCATTCTAATGGGTGTGAAATGGTGCCGCCTTCCTAATTTTGGTAATTTTCACTGTTTTGAAAACTCTTCTATCCCTTCAAACAGATATTTATAAAAATATTTTTCTAAACTTACTCTTGTAATAAGAATTTTAGTTTTGGTGTTATAATCCAAGTTATAGCAAATTTTCTTGTACATAAATGTTACACTATTGCTCTTTAAAAAAATCAGATTTATTGAAGTATAATTTACATACAGTAAAATTTACCCCTTTTAGGGATCTGTAGTCCAGTGAGTTTTTGACAAATAGGTGAGTAAACCATCACCACAAACAATATATTGAATGTTTTATTATCCCCACAGCTCTTTTGCCTCTTTGTAGTTAAGTCTTTTTACTTTCCCCTTAGCCCATGGCAATCATCAATCTCATATCCCTATAGCTTTTTTTTTTTGGTCTTTTTTAGGGTTCCACCCATTGCATACGGAAGTTCCCAGGCTAGGGGTTAATTGGAGCAGCTGCTGCCAGCCTATACCACAGCCACAGCAATGCCAGATCCAGGCTGCATCTATGATCTATGCTGCAGCTCTTGTGTCTGGTTCTTCTCACTTAGCATGTTTTGAGATTCTTCTGTGTTCCTACATGTGTCAGTAGTTTGCTATGTTTTATTGCTGAATAGTAGTCTGTGTATGATTGTTCCACAGTTTGTTAACCCATTCATTAAATGGTTGTCTAGTTTTTAGCTGTTTTGACTAAAGCTGGTGAACTTTTATGTACAGGTCTTTGATGATTTCATTTCTTGGGCTAAATACGTAGAAGAGGGGATTTCTGGGTCATGGGGAAATATATGTTAATGTCATAAAGAACTACCAAACTCTTTTCCAAAGTTGCTGCATCATTTTGTATTCATACCTCCAAAGATGTGAGAAATTCATTATAGTTTGTCTTGTAATTTTTCCATTCAGAATTAAAATGTAGTTTTAATATGTAGTTCCCTAACAGCTAATGATCTTAAAACATCTTTTCTTTTCTTTTTTTTCCTTTTTTTTGGCTGCAGCTATGTTATGTGGAAGGTCCTGGGCCAGGGATTGAACCCATGTCACAGTTGCAGTCTGCACCACAAGCTGCAGCAACATCTAGTCCTTAATCTGCTGCACCACAAGGGAACTTCCTTGAACATCTTTTCTTGCTCTTATTTGCCATTTTTGTTTCTTCTTTGGGAAAGTGTGTATTTTGATCTTTTATACCCTATTTTTAATAACTTTAAAAAATCATTATTTTGTAAGAGTTCTCTATATATATGGTCAGAAGACCTTTTTAGATGTGTTGTTTGGCGATTATTTTTCTCCCAGTCATTCTGTGGCTTGTCTTTCCATTGTCAACTCTGTCTTTTGAAGGGCAGACACTTCTAATTTTTATGAAGTGTGGTTTATCAGTTTCTTTTCCTCTTAAGGTTTGTGATTTTTTTTTTTCATGGCATATGGAGGTTCCCAGGCTAGGGGTCTAATCAGAGCTACAGCTGCTGGCCTACGCCACAGCTACAGCAGTGCAGGATCCAAGCCACGTCTGCAAACTACACCACAGCTCATGGCAATGCCGGATCCTTAACCCGATGAGTGAGGCCAGGGGTTGAACCCCCAACATTATGGTTCCTAGTCTGATTCGTTTCCACTGCACCACGACGGGAAATCCTGGTTTGTGATTTTTATATTCTAAGAAGTTTCTACTCAATCCAAGATCACAGAGAATTTTGTCTATGTTTTCTCCTATAAATTTTGTATTTTTAAGTTTTACATTTAACTCTGTGGTCCATCTCAAGTTAATTTTTGTACGTCGTGTGAAGTTTTTTTTCATGTGGACGTCTGTTATTTCAGCATCATCTTTTGAAAAAGCTGTTCTTTCTGCATTGAATTACCTTGTCATCTTTGTCAAAGTCATATCAGTGATGTATGTCTGGGTCTGTTTCTGAACTTTCTCTTCTGTTCCATTTACCTGTATGTCTGTCCTTTCTCCAGTATTATGCTTTTTTTCTAACTACTCAATGAATTTTATTACATTTATAGGTGTAGAGCAATCATCACAACCAAATTTTATAGCATTTCCATCCCAAACCCTCAGTGCATCCCCCCATCCCCAACCTGTCTCATTTGGAAAACATTAAGTTTTTCAAAGTCTGTGAGTCAGTATCTGTTCTGCAAAGAAGTTCATTGTGTCCTTTTTTTAGATTCCACATGTAAGTGGTAGCATTTGATGTTGGTGTCTCATTGACTGACTTCACTTAGCATGATAATTTCTTAGTCCATCCATGTTGCTGCAAATGCTGTTATTTCTTTCCTTTTAATGGCTGAGTCATATTCCATTGTGTATACGTACCACATCTTCTTTATCCACTCCTCTGTCGATGGACATTTAGGTTGTTTCCATGTCTTGGCTATTGTGAATAGTGCTGCAATGAACATTGGAGTACATGTGTCTTTTCGAGTCATGGTTTTCTCTGGATAGATGCCCAGGAGTGGGATTGCTGGATCAAATGGTAATTCTCTTTTTAGTTTTCTGAGGAGTCTCCATACTGCTTTCCACAGTGGTTGCACCAGCTTACATTCCCACCAACAGTGTAATAGGGTTCCTTTTTCTCCACACTCTCTCCGGCACTTACTGTTTGTAGACTTTTTGATAATGGCCATTCTGGCAGTGTAAGGTGATACCTCATCGTGGTTTTGATTTGCATTTCTCTAATGAGTGATGTTGAACATCTTTTCATGTGTTTTTGGGCCATCTGTATGTCATCTTTGGAGAATTGTCTGCTTAGATCTTCTGCCCAATTTTTGATGGGATTGTTTGTTGTTTTGGTATTGAGCTGTAGGATTTATTTACAAATTTTGGAGATTAATCCCTTGTCATTCGATTCATTGCAAATATTTTCTTCCATTCTGTGGGTTGGTTGTCTTTTCGTTTTGTTCAGGGTTTCCTTTGATGTGCAAAAATTTTTTAAGTTTAGTTAGGTCCTGCAACCTCATGGTTCCTAGTTGGATCCATTAACCACTGAGCCACAAGGGAACTCCTGTTTTTGTTTTTTTTTGTCATTACTCTAGGAGGTGGATCTGAGAAGATGTTGCTGTCGTTTATGTCAGGGAGTGTTTGGCCTATGTTTTCCTCTAAGAGGTTTATGGTATCTGGTCTTATAGCTAGGTCTTTAATACATTTTGAGTTTATTTTTGTATACAGTATTAGGAAGTGTTCTAATTTCATTCTTTTACATGTGGCTGTCTATTTTTCCCAGCACCACTTATTGAAGGGGCTGTATTTTCTCCATTGTGTATTCTTGCCTCCTTTGTCATAGATTAGGTGCGTGGGTTTAATTCTGGGATTTCTTTTTTTTTTTTTTGTCTTTTTGTCTTTTTCCAGGGCCGCACTCGTGGCACATGGAGGTTCTCAGGCTAGGGGTCCAATCGGAGCTGTAGCCACCGGCCTATGCCACAGCTATAACAATGTCAGATCTGAGCCACATCTGTGACCTGCACCACAGTCCACAGCAATGCCAGATCCTTAACCCACTGAGCGAGGCCAGGGATCGAACCCACAACCTCATGGTTCCTAGTTGGATTCCTTAACCACTGAGCCACAACGGTAACTCCCTAATTCTGGGATTTCTGTCCTGTTCCACTGATCTGTATTTCTGTCTTTGTCCCAGTACCATAGGTTTTAATGACTGTAGGTCTGGAGTATAGTCTGAAGTCAGGGAGCCTGATTTCCTCCAGTTCCGTTTTTCTCAGGGTGGCTTTGGCTATTCTGGGTCTTTTGTGCTTCCAAACAAATTTTGAAATATTTTATTCCAGTTCTATGAAAAATGTCCTTGGGAATTTGATAGGGATTACATTGAATCTGTAGCTTGCCTTGGGTAGTATAGTCATTTTGGTAATATTGACTCTTCCATTCCAACAGCATGGTACCATCTGTTTGTGTCGTCTTTGATTTCTTTCATCAGCATCTTAGAGTTTTCAGAGTACAGGTCATGTGTCTCTTTAGGTAGGTTTATTCCTAAGTATTTTATTCTTTTTGGTGCGATGGTAAACAGGATTGCTTCCCTAATGTCTCTTTCTGATCTTTCATTGTTAGTATATAGAAATGAATTGTGTATTAATTTTATATCTTGCAAATTTGCCAAATTTGTTGATGAACTTTAACAATTTTCTGGTAGAGTCTTTAGGATTCTCTAGGTATAGTATCATGTCATCTGCAAATAGTGATAGTTTTACTTCTTGCTTTCCAATTTGGAATCCTTTTATTTCTTTTACTTCTCTGATTGCCATGGCTAGGACTTCCAAAACTATGTTGAATAGTAGTGGCGAGAGCGGATATCCTTGTCTTGTTCCTGATCTCAGCGGGAATTTTTTCAGCTTTTCATCATTGAGAATGGTGTTAGCTGTGAGTTTGTCATACATAGCCTTTATTGTGTTGAGGTAGTTTCCCTCTGTGCCCACTTTCTGAATGGTTTTTATCAGAAATGTGTGTTGGTCTCTAGTATTAATGTAGTTAATCAACTATCTGTTAACCAAAGAATATGAGGTAATTGAGTAATTATTGAGCGTGTGAGTTTATTTGTAATCAGTCATTTCATTTGCCTCCATTAATGTGATAAAACTCCTTAAAAGATTTTGTTCGGATGTTACCAGGGAGAACTGTCATACATTGTTGTCAGGAGTGTCCCTTGGCATGAGCACTCTCAAAAAGCATTTTGTTGGAGTTCCTGTTGTGGTTCAGTGGATTAAGAACCCAATGTAGTGTCTGTGAAGATGCGGGTTCGATCCCTGCCCTTGCTCAGTGAGTTAAGGATCTGGTGTTGCTACAACCTTCAGTGTAGGTCACAGATGTGGCCTGGATCTGGTATTGCTGTGGCTGTGGCTTAGGCTGGCAGCTGCAGCTCTGATTCAACCTATAGCCTAGGAAGTTATCCACAACTTGGCTTTAAACAAGAAAAAAAAAAGGAGCATTTTGTTGATTTCTGGTAAATGGGAATATGTGATGAATTCATCAGTTGTACTTATGCATATACTCAAGAGGAACTGGTACATGTACATAAGGGGACAGGTACAAGAATGTTAATTGCAGCATTATTTGAAATTTTGAAAAACTGGAAACAACTACATATCTTTCAGTGGAAATAGTTGAATAAATTATGGGATGGTACATGATATTATACAGAAGTCAAACTGAATAAACTAGATCTCAATAAAGCAACATGGATCTTGGAGTTCCTGTCGTCGCGCAGTGGTTAAAGAACCCGACTGGGAACCATGAGGCTGCGGGTTTGATCCCTGGCCTTGCTCAGTGGGTTAACGATCCAGCATTGCCGTGAGCTGTGGTGTAGGTCGCAGACGAGGCTCAGATCCCGAGTTGCTGTGGCTGTGGTATAGGCCGGTGGCTACAGCTCTGATTCGACCCCTAGCCTGGGAACCTCCATATGCTGCAGGAGCAGCTCAAGAAATAGCAAAAAGACAAACAAAAAACAAAAAACATTTCAATAGATTCTTCATAGAAAACTGGAAAGTAAGCATCCAAATAATTTGAATTGGCTTACAACAAATTCTTAATAATTTTTTCATGTGTCATTGTTAAGTACTTATTCAGTATTTACTCTGGATCAAACTCTGCAAAATACTAATGGCACCGTATGTGGTAAGTAAGAAATTATCTTGTGCAAGGGGCTGAGTCTAGTTGATGACTTATTTGGAGAGTAGAGGGAGGAATAGGAGGTACACTCATAGGGGAACAGCATTTCCTAGTTGTGTGTTTTGTTTATAAGACTTCATTTGTTCTGTGCTATTAAGAGAGTCTTGATATTTTATTGGTTTTGAAATTTCAAATAATATTAAAGAATGACATGGGAATTTTTGTTTGATTAAATAGGAACATGAGTTGGGAGAAATGAAAAACAGTTCTTACGGATGATTTTCACCTTTGTTTTACTGTATTGTTGTATTAGCCACTTATGAGGCTTTGTAGATTCAAAGGACAAAGAAATAAAAAACAATGAAATTTGTGTGTAATTATTATCACTTTAGAGAAATATCCTATACATGTTTTGATTATGCTGAATTTTTAAGTCTTTTTAGAAGCTTAAATTTGGATCAAGAATAAACGTCATTATATGTTTCAAAGAAAATAGAAATGTGTTATTAAATGACCATGCTTGTAATCTCATATACCAGTTATCATGGTACAATCATCTGTTAAATAAAAACTAACTCTAGAAAGGAGCTACTCAACAATGGAACATATTGTATCTGATTTGAATACAATTAAACAGTGCTTTTTTCTCACTATTATTGAAATCATGTTAATTTTTATGTTTCATACATTCTAAAACCCATTTGTTTAAAATAAATTCTTTTTTTTTTTTTTGTCTTTTTGCTATTTCTTGGGCCGCTCCCGCGGCATATGGAGGTTCCCAAGCTAGGGGTCCAATCGGAGCTGTAGCCACCGGCCTACGCCAGAGCCACAGCAACGCGGGATCCGAGCCACGTCTGCAACCTACACCACAGCTCTCGGCAACGCCGGATCCTTAACCCACTGAGCAAGGGCAGGGACCGAACCCGCAACCTCATGGTTCCTAGTCGGATTCGTTAACCACTGCGCCACGACGGGAACTCCTAAATTCTTTTTTAATTTTCTTTTTTTTTTTTGGTCTTTTTAGGGCCACACTCATGGCATATGGAGATTCTCAGGCTAGGGGTCTAATTGGAGCTGTAGCAACTGGCCTACACCAGAGCCACAGCAACGCCAGATCCGAGCCGCATCTGTGACCCACACCACAGCTCATGGCAACGCCGGGTCCTTAACCCACTGAGTGAGCCCAGGGATTGAACATGCATCCTCATGGGTAGTAGTCAGGTTTGTTAACCACTCAGTCACATTGGAAACTCCTCATGTGGTAGTTCTGTATTTAGTTCTGAGGAACTTCCACACTGCTGTCCATGGTGGTTGTACCAGTTTACATTCACACCAACAGTGCAAGAGAGTCCCTTTTTCTCCACACCCTCTCCAGCATTTGTTATTTGATGACTTGTTAATGTTGGCCATTCTGAGCTGTGTGAGGTGGTACCTCATTATAGTTTTTGTTTTTTTGTCTTTTTTAGGGCCATACCCATGGCATATGGAGGTTCACAGGCCAGGAGTCCAAACAGAACTGGAAGTACCAGCCTATGCCACAGCCACAGCAACGCCAGATCCAAGCCACTTCTCTGACCTACACCACAGCTTGCACTAACACCAGATCCTTAACCCACCAAGTGAGGCCAGGGATCAAAACCGCATCCTCATGGACACTACATTGGGTTCTTAACCTGTGAGCCACAACTGGCACTTCTCATTGTAATTTTGATAAATTATTGAATAAAATTTATTTCTCTAATACAGCATTTTAGTGGCTGTAAGCATCAATACCATGAGATGATAAATAAAGGACTCACAGCTCTACAATTTTGAGACACAGGAGTTCCCTTGTGGAGCAGCAGGTTAAGGATTTGGCATTGTCACAGATCACTGCCATGGCCAGGGTTCAGTCTCTGGCCCAGGAGCTTTTGCACATCACAGTCACAAAATATATATGTATTTTGAGGAGCACTGAGGTCTATATCCCTCTCGTGCAGAGTAACATATACATTAAGATGCTAAAGGTACTCCGAAGTCACAAAATAGTAGTTTTCAGATTTATTTGATCACAACCCTTTTTTTCATTTATCTCCTAATGAGAGCATGCTTTGGAAAATGTTTATTCTCAGTGTATACTTGTGATTTATACAAATAATTATTTCTGTTTTAAAGTAGGACAAAAGGAGCAAGCTGTGGAATGGTATAAGAAAGGTATTGAAGAACTAGAAAAAGGAATTGCCGTTGTAGTTACAGGACAAGGTAAGGTTATATTTATTACATTTGTTTAGTAGCCGTCCCAAATTATATTCACATGATTTCTCTGACTTCAGATCCATTTATCCTAATAAAGGTATTTAATAGATTTTGTAATGTTATTGTTAATTTTTGTAGACTTACAGTTAATTAAAGCTTTATTACCTATGCTAAAAATGAAGTTATAACCAGAAACACTCAAACTTGATTACCTGTAGCAGTCAGACAGAAACCAGCATATTACTTGTGTCCTCCTTGGAACCACTGTGATATTTTAACCCTATTTTTGAGGCCTGGTTCTTTCCTCATTGTCAGGGCCGGGAAGGAGTGGTTAATCCAGACCCCCTTTTGCACTGTGGGTAATGCTTCTCTGCATGTTAGAATATGAGCTATAATGTCGTACTTTGATTCACACATGGCTTTTTAAAAGCAGAGCAGTTATTTCTCATCTTTACTTTTTCCTATCACATCAAATTAAAGATTAGAATCTAATATTATCTTTAAAAATACAGTGTTTCTTATGCACATTCTTTGTGCCCAAGCATCATTATATGTCCTTCATGTGTGATCTCTCTTAACTTTTATCATAACCCTACACTCTGAGGCTGCTACTGTTACCCTTAGTTTTCAGATGAAAAACCTAAGTTAGAAGAAGTAACTTGCCTGAGGTCTCATAGGCAGGACGTGGTAGAGTCAGGATTTGAACCCAGGCAGTCTGACTTCAGAGTCTGAATTCTTATACTGTGCTCTGAATATTGTATGGTATGTGGGTATCACTATTAAATAACTAAGTGCTTCAGCTTATTATAACTAAAATAAATTCAGGAGCAAAAATTATAATATGTGGGCTAAGAAACTTAGCTTTATGGACCAGTGCACCCAGTGGATGTTTTATCTGGCTGGCTGATTCTATTGCCTATTTCGGCTAATTTCCAGTAATTACAGTGTGTTCAATATTTAACATGCTTTTTTCTTTTTTGCTTTAACTGTTTCTCTAGCTACCGGTCTCCTGTATAAAGAGAGCACAGTAGAACAAGTAAATATGGAAGGTTGGGTCCTGGAGACTTCTATGCGTTTATGAGGAAGACTTTATGAATTATATACAAAATATATTTACTGTTCTTTGTCAAATGCATAGAAGAAGAGTTAAAAGAAAATGAGTTGGTTATAAGAAAAATAGTATTTCATTGAATCTAAAATGCCTTGGAGGATCTCCCATCGTGGCTCAGCAATTAATGAACTCGACTAGCATCCATGAGGACTCAGGTTCAATCCCTGGCCTTGCTCAGTGGGTTAAGGATCCGGTGTTACTGTGAGCTGTGGTGTAGGTCGCAGACTCAGCTTGGATCTCACGTTGCTGTGGCTCTGGTGTAGGCCACTTGCTACAGCTCCGACCCCTAGCGTGGGAACTCCGTATGCCACGGGTGTGGCCCTAAAAAGACAAAAAGACAAAAAAAAAAAAAAGCCTTTGATTGTACCACTAAGAAGAAAAGATGTTAATTAAACTATGACGCATTCTATTCTTTATCATGGAACTTGAATTTTAACCTTATTGAATATACTATCTTAATCTTATTTAGACATAGCTATAACAGAGGTATTAATACCTATGACCAAATTTGTGCATGCAGAGGAAGAGACAAACTGTGTTATGATTGCATCCTGGCTGATGGCATTTATAGGTTGGCAATGGTTGTAAAACATATCCCAATTTCAAAGTTTTTTAAATGTAGGGGAAAAAATATGTCTCAAAAGCCATGAAAACTATGAAATACCACAGTAGCTCTAAAACCATCCTAAGAAAATGTAACTGATATTTTAAAGTTATTATTTGAAAGTAATATTTTCCTTATTTCTTTTTATTTAATTTTTTTACTTTTTTGTCTTTTTTTTGGTCTTTTTCTAGGGCTGCACCCACAGCATATGGAGGTTCTGAGGCTAGGGGTCTAATCTGAACTATAGCTGTCGGCCTATGCCACAGCCACAGCAACTCGGGATCTGAGCCATGTCTTCGACCTACACCACAGCTCACAGCAATGCCGGATCCTCAACTCACTGAGTGCAGCCAGGGATCAAACCTGCAACCTCATGGTTCCTAGTCGGATTCGTTAACCACTGAGCCACAATGGGAACGCCAATATTTTCCTTATTTCTTTTTAAAGATTGTGACTCTCCATGAGATTAGTTGGTATGATTTATCTTAAAGCAGTATTAGTAGATAAAAGTAGATATTTTTATTTTTTTTTTCCTGCTTTTTCTTTCAGGTGAACAGTGTGAAAGAGCCAGACGCCTTCAAGCTAAAATGATGACTAATTTGGTTATGGCAAAGGACCGTTTACAGCTATTAGGTATCAATTAATGAATTGTATAACTGCAATGGGATATATTTGAAATCTGTCTTTAGTGAAACTTTAAAATGGAAATGGAAATAAGTCACTGGTCTTGAAAATGTATTCTAGGCTTTTTTTTTTTTTTTTTTTTTTTTAGGGCCACATCTGCGGCATATGGAGGTTCCCAGGCTAGGGGTCTAATTGGAGCTGTAGCTGCCAGCATACACCACAGCCTCAGCAATGCCAGATCCGAGCTGCGTCTGCCACCTACACCACAGCTCATGGCAATGCCAGATCCTTAAGTCACTGAGCAGCAAGTCCAGGGATTGAACCCACAACCTCATGGTTCCTAGTAAGATTTGTTTCTGCTGTGCCACGACGGGAACTCCTAGGCTTTTTTTTAACTTATGAAAATTTCTAACATGCAAAACTGAAGAGTATATTGAACTAATTATCCTTCACTCAGCTTTAATAATTATCAGCTCGTTATCAGAATTGATTTAAGACGGGCAAACTACAGCCCGTAGGCTAAATTCAGTTTACTATTTACTTTTATAAGTTGGCACAAAGCTATTCTCATTCCTTTATATATTATCTGGCTATTTCCATGCTACAGTGACAGATTGAATAGTTGATGCAGAGATCATACAGCCCTCAAAGCCTTTAAATGTATACCACTTAGACATACTTTAATATTTACTATCTGGCCTGTTTATATCCCAGCCCACTTCCCCTCACTTCATATACTATTTTGAAACAATTTCTTGACATCTTTTCATTTCATTTATAACTATTTCATATTGTATCTCTAAAAGATAAACATAATTTTAAAATAAAATTGCCAAAATACCATTATCACACCTAAAAAATAACTAGTAATTCTTTTAATACTAACATAAAAGTAATGGCCAACAAATGTTGTTTCCGAATTTATATAGAGTATATAATGTCCAGTCAGTATGTCATAATTTAACTAATTTTTAAATAATCGTTGGGAATCAGGATCTCAAGAAGATCCATACTATATGTCTCTTTTAATATTCAAGTCTGTTTTTCGTTTTCTTGAAATTTGTTTGTTGGTGAACCAGATCTTTGCCACATTGTGTTTCCTACAGTCTTTTGCTGCATGCATCTCTGTGGTGTCTTTTAATATGTCCTCCCTATAAACTGATAGTTGGATATAGCACTTATTTGGATCGAAAGTGCATTTTCACTGTTTAATGATAAGACTGCTTAATAGGTGGTTTTGTGTTTATCCATTAGCAGTTGTTGTGATGTTAGCAGCAGTGGATGACTTATGCCTAGTGACATTGTAGTTGTCATTTTTTCTGCATTCATCAGCTGGAAAAAGTCTGTAAAGAGAAACTTCTCATCTTCTATTTGATGGCATAGGTTTTAAAAACGTATTCTTAAAGTGTATCTACCTTAAAACAAAGTGGAACTAAAACCCACCCTTCTTGGGTGGTTCTACCGTAGCTTGATGTGGTAGAAGTAGTAGAAACTTGGTAAGCAGGCTGACTTTATTTATTTGTTGCTCTGTGGTTTTGATAAGTTATTTAGCATGTCTGAGTCATCTTTATTTCGTTTGTAATATGAAGCTAATATATAATTATAATCTCACCATATTTGTGAACATTGAATTGTTGAAAGAACCTAACCCATATTAAATACTCAAAAATACTCATTTTTCTTCATCTGCTTACCTGTGTGTAATCACGACCCCTGACTTGTGTACATGTATACACATGTATGTTTTAGTCATTTACTTGTTCATCCATTCATTCTTATATGGTCCATTGTGTTTATAAATTTTTTGCCCCATGTTGTTGAAAAGGAAACCCTTACTGTTTTCAGATAGCTAGCAAAGCAGTTTTTCCCTGGCTTCTGTGGCTGACAGTTTGCCTTCTTACTTCTTTTTTTTTTTTTTGTCTTTTTGCAATTTCTTGGGCTGCTCTCACAGCATATGGAGGTTCCCAGGCTGGGGGTCTAATCGGAGCTGTAGCCACCTGCCTACGCCAGAGCCACAGCAACTCGGGATCCGAGCCGCATCTGTGACCTACACTGCAGGTCACAGCAACGCCGGATCGTTAACCCACTGAGCAAGGGCAGGGACCGAACCCGCAACCTCATGGTTCCTAGTCGGATTTGTTAACCACTGCGCCACGACGGGAATTCCCCTTCTCACTTCTAATTGAAAGTTATTACTGTGTCAAATGAAATGACGTATTACCTCAAAGGTTGTACTAAAATAATTATCTAATTGTTCTAATTGGTTGTAAGTGCTTTAGCTATTACACCTTTTAGTATATGTACAATGTATCAATATATGTGCTGAAGATTATTTTTGATTATGGAACATTTTGTAACATGTTCCAAATTGAGTAATAGTTTTTAAATTTTATTTATTTATTTTTTAATGGCTGCACTTGCAGGATATGGAAATTCCCAGTCCAGGGGTCAAATTCAAGCTGCAGCTCCTTGCCTACACTATAGCTTGCGGCAACGCCAGATCCTTAACCCACTGAGCAAGGCCAGTGATCAAACCCACATTCTCAGGGGCACTGCTTTGGGTTCTTAACCCACTGAGCTGCATCAGGAACTATATAGTAGTTGATTATTATCTTTTTTTTTTTTTTTGCTTTTTAGGGATGTACCCACGGCACATGGAAGTTGCCAGGCTAGGGTTTGAATTGGAGCTACAGCTGCCAGTCTACATCATAGCCTCAGCAATGTGGGTTCACCCTTCTAATGTTTTATCACACAACTTCAAAGAAAAGATAAAAATCAAGAGTTTCCTTTCCCATCGTGGCTCCGTGGTTAACAAATTTGACTAGGAACCATGAGGTTGCGGGTTTGATCCCTGGCCTTGCTCAGTGGGTTAAGGATCCCACCTAGCCTGGCAACTTCTGTGTGCTGCAGCCCCAAAAAGCAACAAAACAAAACATTTGAAGCATCTCATGGATTTATAGACTTCTATTTATTTATTTATTTATTTTTGCTTTTTAGGGCCGCACCCAAGGCATATGGAGGTTCCCAGGCTAGGGGTCAAATCAGAGCTACAGCTTCTGGCCTGCGCCATAGCCACAGCAATGCAGCTTCCGAGCCGCATCTGTGACCTACACCACAGCTCACGACAATGCCAGATCCTTAACCCACTGAGTAAGGCCACGGATCACACCCACAGCTTCATGGTTAGTAGTCAGATTTGTTTCTGCTGCACCACAGCAGGAACTCCTAGACTTCTCTTTAAATGCAGCTTTGTAATTTCTTATTTGTGGTGTTAGCGGAGAGGACAAAAAGGGGATATATAATATAACATGAAACTAGGCATTGATGGAATTAATATTAGGATATTGTTGTCTGTTATCCTCAAAAGTGCTATGTCCATTTATGAAAGATTCTACTTTTAAAAAGAGAGGGGAGGAGTTCCCGTTGTGGTGCAGTGGTTAACGAATCCGACTAAGAACCATGAGGTTGCGGGTTTGGTCCCTGGCCTTGCTCAGTGGATTAAGGATCTGGCGTTGCCATGAGCTGTGGTGTAGGTCACAGACGCGGCTAGGATCCCACGTTGTTGTGGCTCTGGTGTAGGCTGGTGGCTACAGCTCCGACTGGACCCCTAGCCTGGGAACCTCCATATGCTGCAGGAGCAGCCCAAGAAATGGCAAAAAGACAAAAAAAGACAGAGGGGAGTTCCCGTTTTGGCACAGCAGAAATGAATCTGACTAGGAACCATGAGGTTGCAGGTTCGATCCCTGGCCTCGCTCAGTGGGTTAAGGATCTGGTGTTGCTTGAACTGTAGCGTAGGTTGCAGATGAGGCTCAGATCTGGCATTGCTGTGGCTGTGGCCTAGGCCAGTGGCTACAGCTCCAGTTCGAACCCTAGCCTGGGAACCTCCATATGCCACAGGTGAGGCTCTAAAAAGACAAATAAATAAATAAAAATAGAGGGTGGAGTAGAAGACATCATCAACATATTCTCGTATTCTGAGAATTCAGAATGTCTGGGAGTTATCTGTCAAAGACAGTAAAAAAGTGGCACAAATACATAGTAGAACATGTTTGAATATTATGTGCTGGTTAAAAAGTAGAGCTTTTCAGAGGTGGGATGCCTGATATGTATCTAATTAGAATGGAGATTGATACTGGGAGTTCCCCATGTAGACTAGTTTGAGAGGATACAGCCTCTCTGATAAAGATGGGAAGAGTTCATATATATTAAATGTCTTCGGTTTAGTGATAATGAACATTAAAGCAAAGCTTAAGTGTAAAACCTGCTATAGATAAAAAGATAATTTTGGGCAAGTTCCTATTGTAGCTTGGCAGATTACAAACCCGACTAGTATTCATGAAGACTCGGGTTTGATCCCTGGCTCTGTTCATTAGGTTAAGGGTCCAGTGTTGTTGTAAGCTGTGGTGTAGGTTACGGAAATGGTTTGGATCTGGCATATCTGTGGCTGTGGTGTAGGCTACAGCCAACACTTCTCTTTGACCTCTAGCCCAGGAACATCCATATGCTGCCAGTGCAGCCATGAAAAAAGAAAAAAAAGAAAAAGATAATTTTGGCATTAGCATCTTTGTATACTTGGCAGTTCCCCTTTTTTCTTTTAAATTTAGCTTCATTCAAATTCCAGTTATTAAGTCCTCACTCTTTATCAGATACAGTGCCAAGATATATAAACTGAATTTATTTCTTAACTTGGCAAATATTTTTTTGGGTGGTTACCATGTTCTAAGCGCTTAGGATGTAGACAAGGATCCCTGTGTCATACAGTTTATATTCCAGCAGGGGGAATACTGATAATAGGCAATAAACATAAAAAATAACTAAGTTATACCATATGTTAGAAGGTGATAAATATATGGAAAAAGGAAAATGTAAAACACGCAAAGGGGATTAAGAGTAGATGGGATTGCCGGGGCCGGGATTGACCTTGCTCCCTGAACTGCAAAGATGCTGCTGATTCGCATTGTGCCACAGTGGGAGCTCTTCCTAAAGTGTTTTAAGCAGACAAATTATATGGTAAGATTTTCCTTATAAGTAGATCACTGAGGTGGTTGTATGGGGATTGCATGTGAGGGGATCAGGAAGCAAGGTGACTTTTATTTTAAATCATTGGTTAATCCGCATGACCTTTAGTCATTCTATTTTTTTTTGCCTTTTTTTGCCTTTTCTAGGGCCGCTTCTGCGGCATATGGAGATTCCAGGCTAAGGGTCTAGTCGGAGCCTTACAGCAAGGCGGGATCCGAGCCGCATCTGCATCCTAAACCACAGTTCATGGCAACGCCAGATCCTTAACCCACTGAGCAAGGCCAGGGATCGAACCTGTAACCTCATGGTTCCTAGTCAGATTCGTTAACCACTGTGCCACGATGGGAACTCCGCCTTTAGTCATTCTAAAAGGGAGCATTAAACTAGGTGTATTTTCTTCCAAAAAAAAAAAAAAAAGAATTGGAACAAGTTCACATTAGCTGTGTCCTGCTGTTGTGTATTTTTGTTTTTGCGTGTATAAATCTACACATCCAAAAAACAAAGTTCTGTGATTTTTTATTTTTAGTTATTATGTATTAAAACTAAGGATTTAATTTGTTTTTTACTATATAATGAATGTTTATGTGAAATTTTGTTACATTTTATTGGAAAGAGTGTTAATTGATAAACAGGACATTTACAAATCGGATTTTTCTAATTTATGTCTTTTACAAACACAATGGTTTCTTTCTCAATATGGTGATTTGAAGAGTATTATCACTGAGAAAAATCAGATGACCTACCTGTTAACTAACAACAGCAACCAAAAAAAACGGGTTCCAAAGTATATTGTATCAGCCAGTTCTAGGACACAAAAGCTGTGCAATACTTTGTGCTTTGTGCAGAAAGGGTAGCTGCTATTTAACCTGTCCCAGAGGCCTATGTGGCTGTACTGTAAACCAAGCAGGGCGCCTGCTTGTCTGACCTTAGAAATAAAAGTTCAGGAGAGTTAGTATATATACTCGTGCTACGTTTTTGCATATATTTATTGACCTAATGCAGGAGAAAAGAATCAGTAATGATAACTTCGAGTATTTTAACAAAATAAATTTGGTCAGAATTGAGCCCCTCTTATGAATGAGGCATAGAGCAGGTACTTTATGTATTGTATTGTATTTATTTATTTATTTACTTACCTACTTAATTTTTAGGGCCACACCCGTGGCATATGGAGGTTCCCAGGCTAGAGATCAAATCGGAGCTATAGCTGCCAGCCTACGCCATAGCCACAGCAATGCAGAATCCTTAACCCACTGAGTGAGGCCAGGGATCAAAACCACAACCTCATGGTTCCTAGTTGGATTCATTTCCGCTACACCATGATGGGGAGTCATGTGTGTTATTTTATTTAATCCTTGAGACTTTCTGAAAGTTGACACTGAAGCAAGTTTATGTTAGTAAGTGGAGCAGGGTATTCACCAGCTAGCAATATGGATTGACTCTGCTGGGGAAAGAGAGTGCAGCAGTGGTGTGGAGTGGCAAGGAAACTCAACTTCTACACTCCTGGGCTTCAGGTGCTAGGCCTAGAGACCCAGATCTTGAAAGGATTTGTTGTCATTTGAAGTGAGGATATGGTTGAAACTATCCTTTAAAATGTTGGACTCGTTTAAAATTAGGTAATAGTAGTTTCCATTGTGGCTCAGCGGAAATGAATCTGACTAGTATCCATGAGGATGTGGGTTCAGTTTTTGGCCTCCGTCAATGGATTAAGGATCCAGTATGGCCGTGGTCTGTGGTGTAGGTCGCATACACAGCTCGGAACCTGTGTTGCTGTGGCTGTGGAGTAGGCCAGCATCTGTAGCTCTGATTAGACCCCTAACCTGTGAACTTCCGGATGCCTTGCAAAAAAATAAAGAAATAAACAAAAATAGGTAATATAAGGAGTACCCTGGTTTCTCAGTGGGTTAAGGATCCAGCATTGTCACTGCTGTGGCTCGGGTTACAGCTGTGGTGCAGATTTGATCTCTGACCTGGGAACTTCCATGTGCTATGGATGCGACCCAAAGAAAGAAGGTAATGTAAGCACATGCTACTGAATTTCAGAAGTTCAGGTATGAAAAACATCTATCATACTATGCTCATTTCCCCTCCCCAGGGGCAGCTGGTATTACAGTTTCTTTGGATCCTTTTTAGAGATAATTTTCACATGTACAAGTATACATGTTTGTCCATTTAAATAAGTGTTAGGGTGCTGTAGACACAGTTCTGCAGCATACTAATACCATTCGGCTTTGTTATGTCGGACATATGTTAGGGTAGCTGAGTACATGGCATTTACTAGATACTCCTTAGAGTTTCCTTCTGTGTTGTTTCTTCTTTTCTGAAATGTCCTTTCTACTTTTCAGATCCTTTCTCTGTAAAACCTTTTTAATGTTCTCTTTCTCCATCCTGCTCTTTCTACACAATGATTTTGATGTAGTAGATATTCTGAAAATATTTGATTTGATAGTAGTGATATGGAATTACCTCAGGTTATCAAACCTGAATAATGCATGTTTTGAAGATAGTTATTGTTCATTTCCATTGATATTTTAATGTCTCAGTTTTTACTAACTGTACTTTTTTAATGATTTTTATTTTTTCCATTGTAGTTGGTTTACAGTGTTCTATTAATTTTCTGCTGTATAGCAAAGTGACCCAGTCACACATACATATATACATTCTTTTTCTCACATTATCTTCCATCATGCTCTATCACAAGTGCTATACAGCAGGATACCATTGCTTATCCATTCCAAAGGCAATAGTTTGCATCTGTTAACCCCATATTCCCAGTCCATCCCACTCCCTCCCCCTCCCCCTTGGCAACCACAAGTCTGTTCTCCAAGTCCATGAGTTTCTTTTCTGTGGAAAGGTTTATTTGTGCCCTATATTAAATTCCAGATATAAGTGATATCATATGGTATTTGTCTTTTTCTGACTGACTTCACTTAGGATGAGAGTCTAGTTCCATCCATGTTGCTGCAAATGGCATTATTTTGTTCTTTTTTATGGATGAGTAGTATTGCATTGTGTATATATATCACATCTTCTTAATCTAATCATCTGTCGGTGGACATTTAGGTTGTTTCCATGTCTTGGCTATTGTGAATAGTGCTGCAATGTGTCTTTTTCAAGGGAAGTTTTGCCCAGATATATGCCCAAGAGTGGGCTTGCTGGGTCATATGGTAGTTCTATAATTAGTTTTCTGACGGTAACCTCAGAAAACTGAGGTACCTTCATACTGTTTTCCATAGTGGTTGTAACAATTTACATTCTCACCAACAGTGTAGGATTCCCTTTTCTCCACATCTTCTCCAGCATTTGTTATTTGTGGACTTATTAATGATGGCTATTCTGACTGGTGTGAGGTGGTGCCTCATAGTAGTTTTGATTTGCATTTATCTAATAATCAGTGATGTTGAGCACTTTTTCATGTACTTGTTGGCCATCTGTATATCCTCTTTGGAGAAATGTCTGTTCAGGTCTTTTGCCCATTTTTCAATTGGGTTGTTGGTTTTTTTCCTGTTGAATTTGTGTAAGTTCTTTGTATATTTTAGAGATGAAAGCTCTTATCAGTTGTGTTGTGTGAAACTATTTTCTCCCATTCCATAGGTTGTCTTTTTGTTTTTTTTATGATTTCCTTTGCTGTGAAAAAGCTTGTTAGTTTGATTAGGTCCCATTGGTTTATTTTTGCTTTTTTTTTCTGTTGCCTTGGGTAATTGTATTTTTAAAGATAATTTTATATAAATGCAAAACCCCTTCATCATGTAATGAATAACCTTGTAACACCTTGAATCATTTTTTATTTTCACATACACATTTTATTTTTTCATTATATATTTTTTCTTTTTGTTTATTTTGTTCTTTTTTACCCTTCTTTGTTGCATAGAGAAGCTGCAACCAGTTTTGCAATTTTCCAAGTCACAGATGGACGTCTATAATGATAGTACTAACTTGACATGCCGCAACGGACATCTCCAGTCAGGTGGGTTTAGGTTAACTAACATGTAAAATAATAAAGTTTGCATTCAAAGTAGAGTCCTACTTAACCTAAGTGTGTTGATTTGATTTAATAATGGTGGATTTGATTGGTTTTTGTTTTTGCAGGGCTGTATGGAAAGTGCAGTATCCCTTTCATTCGTGGTGTGTAAACATGTAACAGCAGTGTATAGCCATTCTCAACATGTTTTATTTGCATATTTTATAATCTCCAAAAATATGGGAGTTCCCGTCGTGGCGCAGTGGTTAATGAATCCGACTAGGAACCATGAGGTTGCGGGTTCGGTCCCTGCCCTTGCTCAGTGGGTTGACGATCCGGCGTTGCCGTGAGCTGTGGTGTAGGTCGCAGACGCGGCTCGGCTCGGATCCCACGTTGCTGTGGCTCTGGCTTAGGCTGGCAGCTACAGCTCCGATTGGACCCCTAGCCTGGGAACCTCCATATGCCGCGAGAGTGGCCCAAGAAATAGCAAAAAGACAAAAAAAAAAAAAAACAACAAAAAAACAAAACTAAAGCCAACTCCAAAAAAAAGTACAAAGAAAAAAAAATATGAAGGTTCATTTTCCTAGATTACTAGCATATTCTTTTCCTTCTATTTTATTTTGAGCTTTTTGGTTTTTTTCATGGGTAGCTATCCCAAGGTTTTTATGAAGGTGGTGTTTTTTGAGATAGAAATTTTAATTTTTCTTACATACCAATTTTTAGTGCATGTACATAATACATGAATGTTTTATCATAGTACCTGTTCAAAAAAATTTGAAGCTGAGTTCACACAGTGAGGAGAAACATTAGAATACTATTATTTACTGTGGTTTAGACTTGTTTTCTATGAACTTTGGGCATCGCATCAACTCTTAATTAAAGTAAATAATACTTTGGTCAAATTGTAACAGAAAAACCTTAGTTTAGACTATAAGACAACTGCTTTCTTTATTCATATGCAATAAAAACGTTTAAGGATTTTAATGAAGAAATAGCATGAGCAGATTTCTGTGTATGACAGAGGCAGTTGGTCATCAACTCTTTTTCTTGTGGCTTCACCTCTCCCTGAAGGAGTTCTCACTCTGGTTTGGTCTTTGGGTACCGAGCCCCACCTCAGTAGCGTATTCATTTTCCCATTCCTTCCTGTATCTGACTTCAAGCGCCTTTTCAAGTATGGAGATAAGTATTTTGTCTGTTTCTTTTAGCAAGGCTGTGAAGGACTGACATTTTCATAATGAACTTTTTGGAAAAAAAACAAATGTAAGCGTGCACCACATGTAAATAGTAAAGTTTCCAAAACACAAATTTGAGATCCTAATAATCCTACCAAGGTAAACAGCAAAATTTTCTAGCCCTGAAGAGCTGGTATGCCATTCCTTGATATCTTCTTCTTAAGTATTTTCTTCTACTTAATTCTGCATGTGAGAATTATCTACCATGTGGGGTTGAGTATGGGGAGCAACTTTCTCGTCTGGGACCCATTAAAAAAAAATCAAACTATCTTGTTTTATTTTTTGTTTCTAGGGCTGCACTTGCAGCATATGGAAGTTCCCAGGGTAGGGGTTGAATCTGAGCTGCAGCTGCTAGACTATACCACAGCCACAGCAACGCCAGATCCGAGCCACGTCTGTGACCTACGCCGCAGCTCACGGCAATGCTGGATCCTTAACCCACTGAGCAAGGCCAGGGATTGAACCCGCAACCTTGTGGATACCGGTTGAGTTCATTACTGCTGAGCTACTACAGGAACTCCCCAAACTATCTTATTTTAAATTTCTAGTTGTCTATTTTGTTCTTATTTTCTGGTTGGGGGGACATATTGCCTTTACAGTTAATTTATGCAGCACTGATGTGTGATACCCATTGAGCCTCAGTACATGAGCCAGCTTGTTTATACCTAGTTCATGAGTGTCCCTACTTAGGGAACATTCTGTGATACTTCACTTGGATGAGTACCTTCCACTCTCTTAGGAAATATATGCCAAAATCTACTTACTACTTCAATGTGTTATCTACATTGTCCTATTTTCAAGTCACAATTACTAGATGTGCAGAAAAATAGGAAAATGTGGCTCTTACTCAATAAAAAAAATCAATCCATAGAAACTCTTGACTCTGTCCACATGTTGAATTTAACAGATGAAGATTTCAAAGTATTTGCACAGATATATATGTGTGAAGAATTAAAAGAAAATATGTCATCTGTTAACAGACCTGCAGTCTTAGCAGAGAATCTGAACTACAGGATACAAACAATGGAAGTTTTTAACTTGAATATATAGTTTGTTGAAATAAAAAAAATTATTAGGTAGCCTCAATAGCTGGTTGGATATGTCAAATGAAATATTCAGTGACGCTGAACCGAGGTCAATAAAAATTACTAAATCAGATGACTCCACTATTCAGAAAGCACATTAGTGATTGCTTAGGGCCAGAGGTAATAGAAATGGAATACAGATGGATACAGGGAGACTTTGGGCTATGAAGGAAACATTTTGTATCTTGATCTTAGTAGCTTTTATTTTTTTTTTTTGGTCTTTTTAGGGCCACACTCGTGGCATATGGAGGTTCCCAGGCTAGGGGTCCAATTGGAGCTGTAGCCACCGGCCTACGCCAGAGCCGCAGCAACGTGGGATCCGAGCCATGTCTGCGACCTACACCACAGTTCACAGCAACGCCAGATCCTTAACCCACTGAGCAAGGCCAGGTATCGAACCCGCAACCTCATGGTTCCTAGTCGGATTCACTAACCACTGCAGCACGACGGGAACTCCTTAGTAGCTATTTTGCCAATATAGTTTACATTTTAAACACATGCAGTTTATTATTCATAGATTATATTCCAAATGTTAATTAAAAAATAAATAGTGGAAACAGTTAAGCTTATTGTCATTCCCTTGTTTGGATAACTTTCCTGCTGCTGCTTATAGGGTCATTTATCCATAGTTCCTTGAACATATAGTACAGAACTTTGCATTTATTTACTGGACATAATGTGTGATTAATTTACTCATAAGTTCCCTCATTTTTTTTTTCTTTTTTTTTGTCCAAAGACAAATCTGTGGCATATGGAAGTTCCTGGGCCAGGGATTGAATCCAAGGTGCAGATGTGATCTATACCACAGCTCCAGCAATGCTGTGTGCCTAACCCACTGCATCAAGCGGAAATTATACCCACAGTGCCACAAAGACAACACCAGATCTTAACCTGCTGCACCACAGCAGAAACTCCTCCCCCTCCTTTTTTTTTTTTTTTTTTTTTTTTGCGCTACACTCATGGCATGTGGAAGTGCCTGGTCCAGTGAACCCGGCAGCTGTGGTGACAACACTGGATCCTTAACCCAGTGCACCACAAGGGAACTCCTTAAATTCCCTTCTTTTGAGTTTCCTTAAGCCATCCATGTTAAGAGGTTTGATGACAAAATCAAATATAAGGTTTTTGTCTTTTCTCTAGGCTACCCTAATTTGGTGACTGATTTAATACGTATCTTCAGAGTAAACATTGTTATTAATGCACTGATGTTTTGTTATATAGTATGTGAGAATATTATTTAGAAGCAGTGAGATTTGAACATTCAGAAGTCTGTAATTCATGTAGAAGAGCACTGTGGGTAGGTCAGGTGACCTTTTAGACTTATTCAAAGGTGTTATATACATGTTTATTTACACATATGTAACTTAAAATACTTGGCATATTAAAAACTGCATCTTATTTTTGTCTTTTTTTTAGGGCCACACCCATTGCATATGGAAGTTCCCAGGCTAGGGGTCGAACTGGAGCTGCAGCTGCTGGTGTACACCACAGCCACCACAACCCGGGACCTAAGCTGTGTCTTCCGCCTACACCACAGCTCACAGCAGCACCAGATCCTCACCCACTGAGCAAGGCCAGGGGTCGAACCTGCATCCTCATGGATACTAGTTGGGTTCTTAACCTGCTGAGCCACTACCTACTTTCTTAATTTAAATCCAGAGATTTTAAACAAGTGGATTCTCAGTGATAGACGTTTATGTCATGCTCACGTATACTAATTGGGTTCGTTACCGCTGAGCCATGCCGGAATCTCCAAAAACCGTATTTTTACACCCTTTAAAATTAATTTTTAAAACTTTTTTTTGGCATACACTAGACTTTTATACTATTTTATAGTCTTAGAAGTTTGTACCCAAGTGCTATTTTTTTTCCCTAATGCCTTTGCTGCATTTTGTTTCTTAAATTTTTGGCAACTTTATTTGCATGGTAACATTTTTATATTCTCCTCATGTCCCCACAAATAAAGTTGTTTCTTTTTATTACAAGTACATATTCCTTATAAGAAAATTAGAATATACATCAGGAAAAGGAAAAAGCTCAATAACCGTCATCTTGTGCATACCCAGTAACAGGCCTTATGAACACTCTGGTATATATTATGATTGCAATCTTATTTTGAAATATTGCTGAGGTAAAAAAAAATTATCAGTCTCACAGATGTGTACTGGTCTTTATGTTACTTTTTATAATGTTTAGCTATAATTTTCTAACTATGATGATTTCATTTTTTTCCTTGCTAGAAAGTGGAGCTGTTCCTAAAAGAAAAGACCCCTTAACACACCCTAGTAATTCACTGCCTCGTTCAAAAGCGATTATGAAAACTGGATCCACAGGTCTTTCAGGCCACCACAGAGCACCTAGCTGCAGCGGTTTATCCATTGTTTCTGGAATGAGACAGGGGCCTGGTCCTACAACTGCCACTCATAAGGTATTTGGCGAAAGTAACTTTTTTTTTTTTTTGTCTATTTTCTAGGGCCGCACCTGCGGCATATGGAGGTTCCCAGGCTAGGGGTCTAATCGGAGCTGTAGCTGCCAGCCTACCCCAGAGCCACAGCAATACCAGATCCGAGCCACATCTGCGACCTACACCACAGC
Organism: Phacochoerus africanus; assembly: GCF_016906955.1. Classification (NCBI taxonomy): domain Eukaryota; kingdom Metazoa; phylum Chordata; class Mammalia; order Artiodactyla; family Suidae; genus Phacochoerus; species Phacochoerus africanus. Next base: position 111,969,423 of record NC_062548.1, on the reverse strand, counting down.
TTACGGCAATGCTGGATCCTTAACCCACTGAGCAAGGCCAGGGATCGAACCTGCAACCTCATGGTTCCTAGTTGGATTCGTTAACCACTGAGCCACAACGGGAACTCCGACAGTAACTTTAATTGCTGTGCTCTTGCAGATAGAAAATCTTGAAGGTGATATGTTTGCTTAAATTTATTACAAGTACATTATAATACCTTAGAGAATTGATGTCTCCACAACATTTAATATAGTTCTTCTATTTTTTAATTTTGATTTCTAAAAATCTATGTAGCAGTGGCACCTTACTGCTAAAAAGCAGATCTTTTAAATTCTTTTTGGGGAAGTTCCCGTCGTGGCGCAGTGGTTAACGAATCCGACTAGGAACCATGAGGTTGCGGGTTCGGTCCCTGCCCTTGCTCAGTGGGTTAACGATCCGGCGTTGCCGTGAGCTGTGGTGTAGGTTGTAGACGTGGCTCGGATCCCGCGTTGCTGTGGCTCTGGCGTAGGCCGGTGGCTACAGCTCCAATTCAACCCCTAGCCTGGGAACCTCCATATGCCGTGGGAGTGGCCCAAGAAATAGCAACAACAACAACAACAACAACAAAAATAATAAATAAATAAATAAATTCTTTTTGGTCCTAATTAGGCTTTTTAATAGTAATTTTGATTTTCTAGTCTGTTTTATATAATACTATATAGTTCATTTTAAATTTGTTATTATTTTAATTAAATTTACATAAAAATTTTATAGCATTAAATACATAAAGTTTTGTTACTGTTCTGTTTTTTTTTTTTTTTTTTTCCTTTTCAGTTGCTCCCATGGTGTAAGAAATTTTCTGAGCCAGGGATTGACTCCGAGCTGCAGCTGCAGTCTCTGCCACTCCAGGGGCAATGCTGGATCCTTAGCCCATTGCACCACAAGGGAACTCCAAGATTTGTTACAGTTCTAACAAGGATCAAAATTACATGACTGCGGAAGTTCACTTGTGGCACAATGGGCTAAGGATCTGACATGTTACTGCCATGAGTCTGGTGGCTGCTGTGGCATGGGTTTGATCCCTTTCACATGCTGTGAGTGTGGCCAAACAAATTACATGATGTCGTTGTCAGCAACATGTGGAAATTCATGGCCAGGAATCAAACCTGTGCCGTAGCAGCGACCTGAGCTGCTCCAGTGACAATATCACATCCTTATCCTTAACTTGCTGTGCTGTAAGGGAATTCTTTTTGTGTGTGTGTTTTTAGGAGGGCTGCACTTGCAGCATATGGAAGTTCTGGGCTAGGGGTTGAATCAGAGCTGTAGCCACCAGCCTGTGCAACAGCCACAGCCACACCAGATCCAAGCTGCATCTGTGATCTGCTCCACAATTGCAGCAATGCTGGATCCTTAACCCACTGAGCAAAGGCAGGAATTGAACCTGAATCCTCATGGATACTAGTCTGATTCTTAACCTGCTGAGCCACAATGGGAACTCTGAGCCCTTTTTTAGTAGTAACTAAACCTCTCTGGATAAAATCTTCTTTAAACTCAATTCATGCCAAATGTGGTTTTATAGTGAATGCCATTTTATCTTGGAGTAAAAATGAAACTTTTGGATTTTTGTAAACTTTTTTTTGCTACTTTTAAGCCTTTAATTCTGTGAACGTTAAGGTTAATTCACTTGTGAAAAGTATGAACATTATGTGTGTTTTCACATTAAAATTTTGTGTCTTTTAAGAGTACACCAAAAACAAATAGAACAAATAAACCTTCCACTCCTACAACTGCTCCCCGTAAAAAGAAAGACTTGAAGAATTTTAGGAATGTGGACAGCAACCTTGCTAACTTTATAATGAACGAAATTGTGGACAAGTAAGTTTTGTCATCTGAACTGTTTTATTTTATGGGGTTTAAAAATTTATCATGAGTGAAATAGATAATAAATACCTTGTCTGATTTATATGTTTAATTTTTATAATGATTTTTCAATTACTGTAAATGTAGAAAATCATTGCTTTACTGATTTCATTATAGTTTCACATTTAACATAAAAATTGCTACATTACATAGAACTTAGAGTTAATATTATAACAACTGAAGTATATTTCTGTTGTGGGGCTAACTAAAATTCTGTTTCTTAGTGGAACAGCTGTTAAATTTGATGATATAGCTGGTCAAGAATTGGCAAAACAAGCATTGCAAGAAATTGTCATTCTTCCTTCTCTGAGGCCTGAGGTAAGGACTTCATATTATCATTTTCCTACAGCATCATTCATTACTGAATCCATAGTGGCAGTGAAGAAATGTTTGAACTATACTAGAATGATTAATTCATATAACAGTAGATTTAATATTTTTTAAATGAAGAAACATTAGCAGTTGATGTTGACGAGTTATTTATGTTGGAGAGGAGAATAATTATAATGGTTCCTAATTCCCAATCCTTTTTGTTTGTTTGTTTGTTTAACCTTTTCAAATATTCTTTTTTTTTCTTTTTTTTTTTTGTCTTTTTGCCATTCCTAGGGCCGCTCCCTCGGCATATGGAAGTTCCCAGGCTAGGGGTTGAATCGGAGCTGTAGCCGCCGGCCTACACCAGAGCCACAGCAACTCGAGATCCTAGCCGAGTCTGCAACCTACACCACAGCTCATGGCAACGCTGGATCCTTAACCCACTGAGCAAGGCCAGGGACCGAACCTGAAACCTCATGGTTCATAGTCAGATTCATCAACCACTGAGCCACAATGGGAACTCCTCAAATATTCTTTATTGTTGGGGTTTTCTTCCCACTTACTTATTTATTTTGCTTTTTAGGGTCAAACCTGCAGCATATGGAGGTTCCCAGGCTAGGGGTCAAATCGGAGCTACTCTGCCGGCCTATACCACAGCCACAGTGACATGGGATCCGAGCTGCATCTGCGACCTACACCACAGCTCACAACAACGCCAGATCCTTAACGCAGTGAGCGAGGCCAGAGTTCAAACGTGCAACCTCATGGTTCATAGTCGAATTCGTTTCCGCTGAGCCACATAGGAACTCCTAAATTATTTTTATTTTTATTTCTTGTCTTTTTAGGCTGTACCTGCAGCATATGGAGGTTCCCAGGCTAGGGGTTGAATCAGAGCTACAGCTGCCACCCTACATCATAGCCACAGCAACTCGGTAACCTAGCCACATCTGCAACCTACACCACAGTTCATGGCAACACCAGATCCTTAACCCACTGAGCAAGGCCAGGGATTGAACCTGCATCCTCATGGATACTAGTTACGTTTATTACCACTGAGTCATGATGGGAACTCCTCCATTTTTTAAAAACTCGAGCTGTAGTTAATTTATAATGCCATGTTAATTTCTCCTGTACAGCAAAGTGATTCAGTTATACACACACACACATCCTTGTTTGTATATTCTTTTCCGTTATAGTTTATTATAGGACATTGAGAATATTTCTCTGTGCTATAGTATAGGATCTTATTGTTTATCTAGTCTATTTTTAATTAAATTTTATAGGAAAAGTAGGTAGTAGGAAATAATTTTTATATCAGGGTAAGAGATTTAAAATTAAGAGGCAGGAGTTCCCATCGTGGCGCAGTGGTTAACGAATCCGACTAGGAACCATGAGGTTGCGGGTTCGATCCCTGCCCTTGCTCAGTGGGTTAAGGATCCGGCGTTGTCGTGAGCTGTGGTGTAGGTTGCAGATGCGGCTCGGATCCCGCGTTGCTGTGGCTCTGGTGTAGGCCGGTGGCTACGGCTCCAATTCGACCCCTAGCCTGGGAACCTCCATATGCCTTGGGAGCGGCCCAAGAAATAGCAAAAAGACAAAAAAATAAAATAAAAAAAATAAAAAATTAAGAGGCAAAAATCATTCTGGAGAAAAGAAAAGAAAAATTAAGATAAAATTATTTAAAAGAATTATTTTAAAGGGTATTAAGTCATCAAAGTAAATAGAGAGCTGGTGAATGTTGAGACTTAAACCTCCATCCTTAAGGAAGTTAAGTAATCTTGCAGTTGATAATAAATTTTGATTTTCCATACTTAGCATTGTTTTGGATTTGCATAATTCACAGATTGCATATTTGGTGCTGTTCTGATAATGTTGTAAAACACAAATCTGAGGATCCATCCTTGATCAATTATTTCTCTTTTCCTTGAACCTTCAAATCTTAATGGACTCATTTACAAAATCTAGTGAAAATACATGTCATGTGATACATTGTAATGAATGCACTTTCTTTTTTCTCCCCCCCTTTTTTTTTTGCTTTTTAGGGCCACACCTGTGGCACATGGAGGTTCCCAGGGCTAGGGATCTGATCGGAGCTACAGCTGCCGGCCTACGCTATAGCTATAGCCACACCAGATCTGAGCCTCATCTGTGACCTACACTGCAGCTCATGGCAATGCTGGATCCTTAATCTACTGAGTGAGGCCAGGGATCAAACCCTAAAACTCATGGTTCCTAGTCGGATTTGTTTCCTCTGTGCCACGATGGGAACTCCAGTATGCACATCCAAGTGAATGTCTAAAGGTTGTGTGGCTCTATTTTTTTAGTTTCAGTCATTCTTTACTACTGTCATTGCATTTATAGCTCGTGAGTACCAACTATACTGGGAACTTACTATTTTTCAGGTCTGCTTTCTTTCTTTCTTTTTTTTTGGTCTTTTATCTTTTTAGGGCCATACCCGTGGCACATGGAGGTTCCCAGCCTAGGGGTCCAGTTGGAGCTGTAGCTGTTGTCATACACCACAGCCACAGCAACACCAGATCCAAGCTGAGTCTGTGACCTGTACCACAGCTCATGGCAACTCTGGATCCTTAACCCATTGAGCAAGGCCAGGGATCGAACCCGAAACCTCATGGTTCCCAGTTGGATTCATTTCCACTGTGCCACGATGAGAACTCCAGATCGGCTTTCTTTATTTGATTCCTTGCTCATTGTAAGCAGCAATATGTGTGCAATGACTGGTTTGATATATACTAATTGAGATTTTGCTAACGCAATAAAAAATTTGAGAATTATTAAAATAGAAATGATTTGTCCATATGTGATCTAGATTTATCTTCTGTACCATTTCAGGCCACACTTTGTGGAAACATATCATAGCTTACATTTTGGGCTTTTTACCTGGGGTTATGTAAGACTAGTGAATGTAGCAGAATGAGTATTGACAAAAAGATGCTTGTTGAAGAGATTCATGTAATTGTAGACCTGAAAAGGATTTTGTTGATATACTAGTCCTAAAACCTAAATTTCTTGCTCAGGATTATAGTTAAGTGGTAGATCTAGGAAATGAAATAAATAAAATACCCAAGATTAGACTGCCTCCTCAATGCTATAGCTACCATCTAATTCTTAAGTGTGGGTTTTAGTATTTATTAAATACTGTGCTTTTTTAGGGTATAAAAACATGTCTAGGAGTTCCCGTTGTGGCTCAGTGGTTAACGAATCCGACTAGGAACCATGAGGTTTCGGGTTCGGTCCCTGGCCTTGCTCAGTGGGTTAAGGATCCGGAGTTGCCATGAGCTGTGGTATGGGTCGCAGACATGGCTCGGATCCCGAGTTGCTGTAGCTCTGGTGTAGGCCGGTGGCTACAGCTCTACAGCTCCGACTCAACCTCTAGCCTAGGAACCTCCATATGCCGTGGGAGCGGCCCAAGAAATGGCAAAAAGACCAAAAAAAAAAAAAGTGTCTAAAATTGTAACGGTAGTAGGGAAATACCTGGACTGTACTAGAAGTCATTCAGCTTCTGCTTTACTCTTTTTTTTAATTTAATTTTGATTTTTTTTTTTACAGAATAAAATACATATATTTAAACACAGTTACATTCACACAGATTATTATATCATGGATCTTAAGAAACAGATTAGGAGTTCCTGTCGTGGCGCAGTGGTTAACGAATCCGACTAGGAACCATGAGGTTGCGGGTTCGGTCCCTGTCCTTGCTCAGTGGGTTAACGATCCGGCGGCCGTGACCTGTGGTGTAGGTTGCAGACGCAGCTCGGAGCCTGCGTTGCTGTGGCTCTGGCGTAGGCTGGTGGCTACAGCTCCGATTCGATCCCTAGCCTGGGAACCTCCATATGCCATGGCAGCGGCCCAAAGAAATAGCAAAAAGACAAAAAAATAAATAAATAAAAATAAAAAAATAATAAAAAATGTAAAAAAAAAAGAAAAAAAGAAACAGATTAAATGACTCCCTCTGGAGAAGTGGAATGGAAAATATGCTGAGACAAATAGGAAATTTATTCTATACTTTATCCCATTTTGTATGGCTTTCATCTTTACTATTTAGTATTATCTATTACATTTCAATTTTTCTTTTTTTTTGTCTTTTTTGTTGTTGTTGTTGTTGTTGTCGCTATTTCTTGGGCCACTCCCGCGGCATATGGAGGTTCCCAGGCTAGGGGTCGAATCGGAGCTGTAGCCACCAGCCTACGCCAGAGCCACAGCAACGCGGGATCCAAGCCGCGTCTGCAACCTACACCACAGGTCACGGCAACGCCGGATCGTTAACCCACTGAGCAAGGGCAGGGACCGAACCCGCAACCTCCTAGTCGGATTCGTTAACCACTGCGCCACGACGGGAACTCCAACAAGACATTATAGACCTTACATTGTACCATGAAGAGAAATGGTTATTAATAATACAACTGTAGAACTGTATTATTTAATTATGCAGTTGCATTATTTAATTATAATTATCATAAATTCTTTGATGGAGAGGAAATCAGAATCAGATCTAAGGAGACTTCAGCATTCCAAGAATGATGTGAAATGACCCCCTTCATGGTGGATTATGCACTTACTTACTATGCGATATATTTCTTCTCCAGAGATTCCTTGTTTGTATATCAATTGTAGATTTTTGGTTTGCAGTTATTCTGAAGTTTTGATATAAGTGTCTATATGTATATGAGATTGTTTTAAGTTGTTGTTCTCTTAATTGCAAGTTCATCTCCAGTGTTCTGCATTTGTGCCCACCTCTTCTCATGATTTCTGATTTTGGTGGTATAATTGTGCATGGATGATTTCATATCTTTGCTGTATATATACCTTTACTGGTGAGCCTTGTCATTTGTGGAATTTTTGTTTCCTGTTGCTGTCTTTTCTTTTCTGCCTAGAGAAGTTCCTTTAATATTTGTTGTAAGGCTGGTTTAGTATTGCTGAATTCTCACAACTTTTGCTTATCTGTGAAGGTTTTGCTTTGTCCTTCAAATCTGAATGAGAGCCTTGCTGGGTAAAGTAATCTTGGCTGGAGGTTTTTTCCTTTCATCACATTAAGTATATCATGCCACTCCCTTCTGGCCTGCAGAGTTTCTGCTGAAAAATCTGCCGATAACCTTATTGGGGTTCCCTTGTATGTTATTTGTTTCTTTTCCCTAACTGCTTTCAGTATTTTCTCTTTGTCTTTAATTTTGGTCAGTTTGATTAATATGTGTCTCAGGGTGTTCCTCCTTGGATTTATTTTATATGGTACTCGTTGTGCTTCCTGGATTTGAGTGAGTGATTCCTTCCCCATGTTAGGGAAGTTTTCAGCTATTATGTCTTGGAATATTTTTTCTGTCTCCTTCTCTCTCCTCCTTCTGGCACCCCTATAATACGGATGTTGGTGTGTTTAATGTTGTCCCAGAGTTCTCTGAGACTCTCTTCATTTGTTTTCAATCTTTTTTCTCTTTTCTGTTCTGCATCCGTCATTTCCACTAATCTGTCCTCCACCTCACTTATTCATTCTTCTGCCTCCTGTATTCTGTTGTTAGCTGCTTTTAGTGAATTTTTTATTTCAGTTATTGTATTTTGCATCTCTTCTTGTTTAAGTTTTATATCTTGTATTTCTTTGGTCTGCTTTACTGTTAACTTTTGGGAACATACCTGAAGTGGAAAATGAGGTGAAACAGAATATAAATTTACATTTAGGCATATTTCCATGGTAGGGCTATGATATTTGAAGAAGTTGGAATAATATGAAAATGCTAGTTGCAAGTTATTTCAAATACATTTGAATAGTTTAGCCTTGTGAGGGGCAAAAACTTTAGTAAATATACTAAATTGGGACTTGAGGTAGAGCCAGACCTCAGGGTTTGGACCATTTGCCTCTCTATCTTCATACCTGTCAACTGGAACTTTTAATGTATTTTTTTTTAAGTTTATATGATTTTTATTTATTTTTATTTTTATTTATTTATTTCTTGGTGGCCGTGTTTGGGGAATGAATATTTTTTCCATTATAATTGATTTAATTGAACAATTTTTTAATTCCTGATTCCTAAGACAGGGAATATGATTATCCTACCTAAGCTTTTCACAGTAGACACATAAAATGCATCATGGTGAGCCTGTGAATGGGTCAGACTTATTTCATAAATCACCTGCATTATGCAGCAAATCAGCTTCATTCTTATGTCCCCACAGTGGGGAGCTTGCATAGACCGTGATGGGGACATTGTCAGAGTGGACCGGCAAGTTGGGTAAGATAGGCATCATGATGAGCTTATTCATTCTTTAGTATGCTAGAATTTTTATTTCATAATAGAAATGCAGAATCATTATTAAGTCACAGAACTCTAAAAGTGACATTAAGGAGATACATAATGTTAAAAATATATTCTTGAGTTAATTTGTTATTAGATTTACTTCAAGTGTTTTAACCCTCGCTTATTCATGAAATCATGGACCTAGAAAGGACATTGAAGAAACTAGAAACTCCTGTCCATTCCCTGCTGTCAAAAGGGCTGTTTTATTTTGTTTATTTATTTATTTACTTGGTCTTTTTAGGGCCACACCTGAGGCATATGGAAGTTCTCAGGCTAGGGGATAAATTGGAGCTGCAGCTGCTAGCCTACACTGCAGCCACAGCAATGCTAGATCTGAGCCGTGTCTGCAACCTACATCATAGCTCCCCAACAGCAACTCTGGATCCCTAACCCGCTGAGCAGGGCCAGGGATTGAATCCACATCCTCATGTATGTTAGTTGTGTTCGTTACCACTGAGCCACAGCAGGAGCTCCAAAAGGATTATGTTTTAAGTTGTATTTTAAAAATAATTTTACTATACCTAGAGAATCCTAAAGACTCTACAGAAGGCTCATCAATGAATTTGGCAAAGTCACGGGGTACAAAATTAATACAAAGAAATCAACTGCATTTCTATATACTAACAGTGAAAGATCAGAAAGGGAAATTAGGGAAGCAATCCCATTCACCATCACATCCAAAATACCTAGGAGTAAACCTACTTAAAGAGACGAAAGACATGTACTCTGAAAACTATAAATGGTAAAAGAAATCAAAATGACACAAATAGATGGAAAGACATACCATGCTCTTGGATTGGAAGAGTCAGTATTATCAAAATGACTATACTACCCAAGGCAATCTACAGATTCAATGCAATTCCTATCAAATTACCAAGGACATTTTTCATAGAACTCGAACAAAATATTTTAAAGTTTGTTTGGTAGCCCAAAAGACCCGGAATAGCCAAAGATATCCTGAAAAAGAAAAATGGAGCTGGAGGAATGAGGCTCCCTTACTTCAGACTATACTACGAAGCTATAGTCATCAAAACTGTGTGGTACTGGCACAATGAGAAATATAGATCAGTGGAACAGGATAGAAAGCCCAGAATTAAACCCATGCACTTACAGTAAACTAATCTATGACAAAGGAGGCAAGAATATACAATGGAGAAAAGACAGCCTGTTCAATAAATGGTGCTGGGAAAACCAGACAGCCACATGTAAAAGAATGAAATTAGAATACTTCCTAATACTGTATACAAAAATAAACTCAAAATGGATTAAAGACCTAGATATAAGACCAGATACTATAAAACTCTTAGAGGAAAACATAGGCCATTCTCCAGCATAAACGACAGCAACATCTTCTCAGATCCACCTCTTAGAGTAATGACAGTAAAAATAATTTTTAATGTTTGGCCCAGCAACTTCCATGTGTCACGGGTGTGGCCATAAGAGAATAATTATACTTTTTAAAAATTGCAAATATTAATCTTTCAAAAAAATACAGGTTATATGGAAGAAAATAAAACACTCTTGGAGTTCATTTTGTGGCACAGTGGAAATGAATCCGACTAGGAACCATGAGGTTGCGGTTCAATCCCTGGCCTCGATCAGTGGGTTAAGGATCTGGCGCATTGCCATGAGCTGTGGTGTAGGTGGCAGACCCGGCTCAGATCTGGTGTTGCTGTGGCTCTGGCGTAGGCCAGCAGCAACAGCTCTGATTAGACCCCTAGCCTGGGAACCTCCATATGCCACCAGTGTGGCCCTAAAAAGACAAAAAAAAAAAGTTAAGATAAAACATACTATCTGACCCAAAGGCAATACTGCATTCCAAATATATCACAATGATCTGTCAACATTGTTTTCTCAAAAATTTTACAAGGAAAAAAAATGTATATATATTTTTGGTCTTTTTCTATTTCCTTGGGCCACTCCCGTGGCATATGGAGGTTTCCAGGCTAGGGGTCTAATTGGAGCTGTAGCCACCAGCCCACACCAGAGCCACGGCAATGTGGGATCCAAGTCGCGTCTGCGACCTACACCACAGCTGACAGCAACGCCAGATCCCCAATCCACTGAGCAAGGCCAGGGATCGAACCCGCAACCTCATGGTTCCTAGTCGGACTCCGTTAACCACTGAGCCACAGCAGGAACTCTGGAAAATATATTTTTTACCTTATTTCATAGACCTCTTTTTTATTCTGTCCAGCTTATTTCTCAGTATTATTTTGAGCTCTTGTGTTTATTTTTTTTCTCTTCTTAATAGTGCCATTTTCTTCCAGCTTAGTAGAAGAATATGACTCTTCTCCAGTTTAAAAAGTCTCTATCTACCTACTACTAAAACGTACATGAATTTCAAAATAAGATGTGTTCTTTCATTATACCAGCTTGAATATTTGCATTTAAAAGTTTTTTTGAACTCTTTAAGTGATAATCTTTAAAGCCAATGTTCTTTTTCATATAGAATCTGTATGTTGGTGTGGTATATCACTGCTGTAGGTTCAGTCAGTTTGTAGTTCTTATATGTTAGTCACTGTCAAGCTGAATAGTGTGTTGTTGTTGTTTTCCTTGTATGGGTTTTTTTTCCTCCTACAGTAAATAATTGTGTTACTTTTTCACTAGCTTAGTCTTCATCATACCAATTGATGGTTCATTTCAGTTTTCCACATGGTTGAGGCGATTAAAAATTCTGTTAGCTCATTTTTTTTTTTTTCCTTGGAACTCCTTTTCCTGGAACCACCGTTTTTTTTCCATTCAAGGCCACTTGTCAGAGTTCCCATTGTGGTGTAGTGGAAACGAATCTGACTAGTATCCATGAGGATGCCCCTTCGATCCCTGGCCTTGCTCAGTGGGTTGGGGATCTAGCGTTGCTGTGAGCTATGGTGTAGGTTGAGGATGAGGTTTGGATCTGGTGTTGCTGTGGCTGTGGCATAGGTCAGGAGCTGTAACTCCACTTCTACCCCTAGCCTGGAAACTTCTACATGTTGCAGGTATGGCCCTAAAAAGCAAAAAAAAAAAAAAAAAAAAAATTCTAAGACCACTTGTTCTTATTTCATAGCTGTTTCATAATCTTGCTTTACTGTTGTCATGAGACTTTCCTTTATCTTTATATCATATTGAATCCCTTTGTTTTGTGGATGCCTTATTTTCTTTATGATAGTTTATTTTCTTTCTATCATAAAGATACATCCTTCTATAAGTGCCTCAGAAGGGGTCATGTGAGACAATATTTTGAAATTTCACATATTTGAAAATATATTTACTCTCTTCCTTTGTTGATAATTTGATTAGATGTCATGATTTAGGTTGAAAACTATTTTCCTTTAGCATTTTGAAGGCATTGTCCTTTGTCTTCTAGCTTCCAGTGGTTACTTAGTATTAGAGGATCAGGAATCAGAAGAGTGTTGAACTTCATATTTTTACTTATTTTTTTATTTTTTGTCTTTTGTCTTTTTGTTGTTGTTGTTGTTGCTATTTCTTGGGCCACTCCCGCGGCATATGGAGGTTCCCAGGCTAGGGGTCGAATCGGAGCTGTAGCCACCGGCCTACGCCAGAGCCACAGCAACTCGGGATCCGAGCCGCGTCTGCGACCTACACCACAGCTCACGGCAACGCCGGATTGTTAACCCACTGAGCAAGGGCAGGGACCGAACCCGGAACCTCATGGTTCCTAGTCGGATTCGTTAACCACTGCGCCATGATGGGAACTCCTGAACTTCGTATTTTTATTTCTCAAAGCTTTTGGGATCTTTTCTTATCCCTATTTTCTGATATTTCATGATTTGCTTGATGTATTTTCTTTTTTTTCCTTTTCCCATAAAACACCTTCCTAAATACTCAATATTCAGTTTGGAAAAAGTTTTTATAATTCTTTGTTTTTTCCCCTTTATTTTCCTTGTTCCATCTTTCTAAAACTTTTTCAAGATGGTTCTTAAACCCTACTGAATTGGTCTTCTGATTTGTTTTTTTCATCTTCCCTCTTTTGTCTTAATTTCTTTGTCCTCTGTTGTACTTACTGGGAGTTTTCATTAAACTTATTTTCCAGCTAATTTCCCTGATATTTCAGGTACTATATCTTAGCTTCCAGAAACTCTTTCTTGTCCTCTGATTTATCTTCTTTTATAGCTTCCAGTTCTTGTTTCGTATAGGCATTATCTTCCTTTATGTCTCTAAGAATATTGATTATAAATTTTATGAAATTTTGTTTACTACATTCTTTGTTTCTTCCTCTTTTTAAAAAAAAAAAAACAAAAAAACTTTTTCCTGTTGAGAGCTTCTCTCAAATATCTGGTTATCCCGGTTTTCCATTCATAGTAAAGATGAACAATAAAAAGGTTGATTAGCACCTCTGTGCAGATAAGTAGAGCTTATTGACTAGTAGGAGCTGTTTGACCACAGAATGCTATTTGGTTTCTACAAATGTCTGTATCTGTAGTTTTTTTTTTTTTTTCCTGGAGTCTTTTAGGATCTTTAAAGGACTTTCTAGTCTCTTATTTGGAGACTGTAATCTTGACTGTTATGTCTAGAAACTGTTTAGAAGATGACTTAGTTTTTATTAGATTGAGCCAGTGAAATTACTGTTTATCGAGGTCCCAAATAGTTGACTGTCTTTTTCACAGATGACGTGATTGTCAGTGTAGAAAATCCCAAAGATTCAACAACAAATCTCCTGGAACTAATAAGTGATTATAGCAGAGTTGCAGGATACAAAGTTAATATACAAAAATTAATTGCTTTCTTACATACCAGCAATGAACAATTGGAATTTGAAATTTAAAAAGGTTGGCATTCCTGTTGTGGCTCAGTGGGTTAAGAATCTGGAAAGTTCGTATTGTGGCTGAGGGGTAACAAACCCAACTAGTATCCGTGAGGATGCAGGTTCCATCCCTGGCCTCGCTCAGTGGGTTAAGGACCCAGCATTGCCATGAGGTCACAGATGTGGCTCAGATCCTGCATTGCTGTGGCATAGGCCAGCAGCTATAGCTCCGATTTGACCCCTAGCCTGAGAACTTTCATATGCCACAGGTACAGCCCTAATGTACTCACTCTAACAAACAATGAAATGGTAATTCTATGAGGTGTTATTTGGTAAACATTTTGCAGTTTGAGATCATCATTTTGTACACTTTAAATATATACAATGTTATGTCAATTTATATCTCAATAAAGCTGAAAAAGAATTTTAAGCCTGAGGTAATCAAGATAATATGTCACTGGTGTAAGAAAGATCAACACAACAGATTAGATACCCCAGGAATAGATCAACACAAATATACTCAGCTGATTTTTGACAAAGGAGCAAAGGCAGTCGGATGGAGAAGATAGCCTTTTCCACAAATGGTGCTGTAGCAACTGAACATCACATGAGAAAAACATCTAGAGACACACTTTACATCTTTCACAGAAATTAATTCAAAATTAGTCACAGGCCTAACTGTAAAAGGCAAGCTAAGCTGTAAGCTCCTAGGCAGATAACATAGGAGAAAATCTAGTTGGATGACTTACTAAATACAACACTAGAAGAATGATCCGTGAAAGAAAAATTGATGTTGAACTTAATAAAATTTAAAAATTCTCTGTGAAAGACACTTGTAAGAAAATGAAAAAACAAGCCACAGACTGGGAGAAAATCTTTGCAAAACATATCGTAAAGAATTGGTATCTGGGAAGTTCCTGCTCAGTGGGTTAAGAATCCAGTTTTGTCACTGCTAGGATCACTGCTGTGGTGCGAGTTTGATCTGTAGTCTGGGAACTTCGACATACCAAGGGTGTAGCCACCTGCAAAAAGAATCAGTATCCAAAATATACAAAGAACTTGTAAAACTCAACAATAAAAAAATAAACAATCCAATTAAAATGTGGGCAAAAAGATTTGAATGGACACCTCATCAAAGAAGATGCAAAGATGAAATGCATTTGAAAAAAATACTGAACATGATTTATCATTAGGTAATTGCAAGTTAAATAATACGATTTCTCAGGATGACTAAAATTCAAAACTCTGACAATATCAGATGTTAGTGGCAATGTAGAGCAATAGGAACTCTTATTCATCGCTGGTGGAAAGTCAGAGTGGACAGCCACTTTGGAAGACAGTTTGACACTTTCTTACAAAACTAAACATGGTTTTTGCATGCTATCTAGCAATCACCGCTCCTTAGTATTTGCCCAAGTGAGACAAAAACTGATGTCAACACAAAAGCCGCACATGAGTATTTAAAGCCGTTTTATTTGTATTTGCTAAAACTGGAAGCAACGAAGATGTTATTCAGTAGTTAAGTGGATGAAGCAATGTTATGTCTGTATAATGTAATATTCAGCACTAAAGAGTGAGCTATCAATTGACAGAACAATGTAAATTGACTATAATGGAAAAATTTATTTATTTTTTGGCTATGGAAGTTCCCAGGCTAGGGACTGAACCTGCACCACAACAGTGACCTGAGCTACAGCAGTGACAAGGCTGGATCCTTAACCCACTGCACCACAAGGGAATGCCTATAACATAATTTTTCTTTTTTTTTTTTGTCTTTTTGCCATTTCTTGGGCCGCTCCCATGGCATATGGAGGTTCCCAGGCTAGGGGTCTAATCGGAGCTATAGCTGCTGGCCTATGCCAGAGCCACAGCAACTCGGGATCCAAGCCATGTCTGCGACCCATACCACAGCTCATGGCAACACCGGATCCTTAACCCAGTGAGCAAGGCCAGGGATCGAACCTGCAACCTCATGGTTCCTAGTCGGATTTATCAACCACTGAGCCACCATGGAACTCCCAACAAAAACAATTTTTAAAAAAGAAATGAGCTGTCAAGCCACCAAGATACATAAAGGAATATTAAATGCATATTACTAAATCAAAGAAGCCAATCTGAAAAGGCTAATATTGTATGATTCCAACTATGTGACTTTCTGGAATAACTATGGAGACAGTAAAAAGATCAGTGGTTGCCGAGGGTTCATGAGGAAAGAGGGAGGGATAAATAGATGGTACGGAAGTGGTACTTTAGGGTAGTGAAACTGTGATATATGAAACTGCATTGGTGGATATGGGACACAAATAGTGAACTCGAATGTAAACTGTGGACTTTAATGTATCAGTATGCATCAGCTGTATTACATGTACAGTGCTAATGCAGGTGTTAATAGTAGGGGAAACGGGGGAGGTGAGGAGTTATATGGAAACTCTTTGTACTTTTCATTAAATTGTTTGTAAACTTAAAACCACTCAAAACTTTTTTTTTAAGTTAATATCAACCAGTTCATATGGTTGAACATAAAGTACATATATCTTCACTCCTGAGCAAAGTCTTATTATCCTGGTGCTTCACCCTTGATTCTCCCATCATGCCTGGTATCTGTGAGTTTGGAGACTGTGGTTTAATTTCCTTAAAGAATAAAACTTCCCAGAGTTCTCACTGTGGCGCAGTGGGTTAAGAATCCAACTGCAGTGGCTCAGGTCACTACAGAGGCTCAGGTTCCATCCCCAGCCTGATGCATTGGGTTAAAGGATGGAGCATTGCTGCAGCTGCAGTGTAGGTCTCAGCTGCAGCTTGAATTCAGAACCTGGCCTGGGAACTTCCATATGCTGCAGGTGCAGCCATAAAATTTAAATGAATGAGTAAGTTAAACTTCCTCCTTTGGTTGTGGAAGAGGGGTACTTGCCAGAGTGCTCTTGGTAGGGGCAGGAGCATGGGTTCAGTTTTTAGTCATACAAACTTTTGAATCCCTTCTCTTCTTTTTGGCCGTCTCTCTTACTGCTCCTTTCTGTGGTACTTGATGCCTCCAGTTCCCGAGCTTTTCCAGGGCTTTTTATTTTTAATTAATTAACTACTTATTTTTTGCTTTTTGTGGCTGCACCTGTGGAAGTTCCCAGGCTAGGGGTCTAATCAGGGCTACAGCTCAGGGAAACACTGGATCCTTAACCTGGTGAGCAAGGCAAGGGATCAACCCGCATCCTCATAGATACTCATCATATTCTTAACCTGCTGAGCCACAGTGGGAACTCCTTAATTTTTATTTTTTATGGCCACATCTGTGGCCTGTGGAAGTTCCTAGGCCAGGCTATGAATCCAGGCCACAGCTACCACCTATGCTGAAGCTTCAGCAAATGCCGGATCCTTTAACCCATTGCGCCAGGTGGCACAGAGGATTGACCCGAACCATTGCTGTCATATTCTTAACCCACTCTGCCATGGTGGGAACTCCTTCTAGGGTTTATTTAGTGTGCTCCTTGTATCTGGGGATCCTTTCACAAACAGGTGTTTATGTTTTAGCTCCCTCAACTCTGTTAAATAATTTACCACATTTTGTCAATTCTCCATCTACAAAAACTTGTGTCCTCTGTT
This sequence comes from Phacochoerus africanus, assembly GCF_016906955.1. NCBI lineage: Eukaryota > Metazoa > Chordata > Mammalia > Artiodactyla > Suidae > Phacochoerus > Phacochoerus africanus. The sequence continues at coordinate 111,952,598 of NC_062548.1, read as the reverse complement.
CTTTCCTGGATTTTTGTTTGTTTGTTTTAAAGGTTTATATCTTTTTTATTCATTTGCTTTTATTTTGGTGAGATTTCTAAAGCGAGTATAGAAGGAGACCTATGTTCAATGTCTTATTTATTCAATCTGCTTTTTTTTTTTTTTTTTTTTTTTTTGCTTTTTAGGGCCACACCCATGGCATATGGAGGTTCCCAGGCTAGGGGTCGAATCAGAGCTACAGCTGCTGGCCTACGCCAGAGCCAGAGCCACGCCAAATCCGAGCCATGTCTGTGACCTACACCACAGCTCAAGGCAACGCTGGATCCTTAACCCACTGAGTGAGGCCAGGAATCGAACCCAAAACTTCATGGTTACTAGTCGGATTCATTTCTGCTGCACCATAATGGGAATTCCCAGGTCTGCTTTTCATTTCTATCAATGAGGATTTGGTTTTACTTCATTTTATTTTCTTCTGTTTTTACTAATTATACTAATTTGTTGATTACATGTTCTCTTTTTTTTTTTTTTTTTGTCTTTATAGGGCCGTACTGGCGGCACATGGAGGTTCCCAGGCTAGGGGTCTAATTGGAACTGTAGCTGCCGGCCTATGCCACAGCCACAGCAACGCCAGATCTGAGCCGAGTCTTCAGCCTACACCACAGCTCACGGCAATGCCAGATCCTTAACCCACTGAGTGAGGCCAGGGATCAAACCCGTAACCTCATGGATCCCAGTTAGATTCGTTTCCTCTGCTCCACGAGAACTCCTGATTATGTGTTCTCTTTAGAGCTCTGGACAGCTCTCTTTGGAAGGATGCTGCTGTAAAATGGGTGCTTTTTAGATAACAAATAATAGTTTAACTGTCTGGGAAAAGTACCTCCAGAATCATAGTTGTGAGTTAAAGTATATATTTTTAAGTTGTTCACAGGGCTTAGAGCTCCTGCCAGAGGATTGTTACTCTTCGGTCCACCTGGAAATGGAAAAACAATGCTGGTAAGAATTCTTTTTAAATTTGCATGTTCTACTGAGATACTAGGGATATATCGAAAAAAAATTTTTTATTGCCCATAAAGTCTACTATTTACTTATTTATTGTCTTTTAGGACTGCACCCATGGCATATGGAAGTTCCCAGGCTAGGAGTCAGATGGGAGCTACAGCTGCCGGTCTACACCATAGCCACAGCCACGGCAGTGCAGGATCTGAACCGTGTCTGCAACCTACATACAGGTCATGGCAACACCAGATCCTTAACCCACTGAGAAAGGCCAAGGATCGAACCTGCACCCTCAAGGATACTAGTTGGGTTTGTCAACCGCTGAGCCATGACAGGAACTCTGAGTCTATTATTCATGACTTGCTTTTTGTTATAATATACCCTCTTAAGTTTTTTAGCTAGTTTTTAATGAAGAAGTAGGTGGAAAACCATATATGTTATCTTCAGTAATAATTTAGAGCTAGCTAAATTTAATAATGTAACTTTCACTATATTCCCAAGTTAAATAATAAATAGAAGAGCTTACTTTACTATATTGAGTATCTCCTGTGATTTTTTTTTTTACTATTTTAACAGCTTTATTTAAATAAAATAGCATAAGATGTCTTTTTTTTTTAATTGAGGCATAATTGACATACAACAAATATTTTTTTCCCATATCCTTTACCAAAAGTTTATGCCAGGATCTGGATACCCCTTTGTCCTGAATAGCTTTCCTAGAGGGAAAACATAGATAGGCAAAGAGTAATTTTTTCCCTTAGCTGTTTTTCTTTCTCTAACTAGTTGTCTTTCTCTAACTAGAGTAACACCATGTATTTTTTTTTAACCTCTGTCAGTTCTTTCTTAGAGTAAAAGAGTGTAAAAAGAAGCATAGCTCTTCCTAGACTTTTTCCTCATTGCTGGAAAGGAAACATTGATTACTATATGTTGGGAGTTGTGTCATACCTTATATTTTTACCAAAACTGTTCTAGTATTTAAATTGATCAAATGTGTTTATCTTTTTAAAGCAATTGAACTATGTAATATTTACCTTTGTGATTTTTAAAGGCTAAAGCAGTAGCTGCAGAATCTAATGCAACCTTCTTTAATATAAGTGCTGCAAGTCTAACTTCAAAATATGTGAGTATTCTCTTTCAAATATCATATTTTAAGTTACTGTCTAAATGTTAATATGTTAAGTATAAATAGTTATAACATTACACAAAAATGTTTTTTTCTGAGTTTTATATCTATTTTCTAGACATGATAAATATCACCTTTTTTTTTTTTTTTTTGTCTTTTTAAGGTTGCACCCTCAGTACATGGAAATTCCCAGGCTAGGGGTTGAATTGGAACTGCAGCTGCGGCCTACACCACAGCCACAGCAGCCCGGGATCTGAGCTGCATCTGTGACCTACATCACAGTTTATGGCAAAGCCAGATCATTAGCCCATTGAGCAAGGCCAGGGATTGAAGCTGCATCCTCGTGGATACTCGTCGGGTTAGTTGCCACTGAACCACCATGGGAACTCCCAAATATCACTCCTCAAAATACAAAGTTATGTGCATTTGTTAGACTCTTTTAAAATTAAAATTGTCCTGTCAAATGCTGTATTCATTTGCTAGGGCTTTGTATTAAAGTACCACAAACTGGATGACTTAAACAATAGAAATTTATTGTCTTATATTTTGGAGGCTAGAAATCCAAGATCAGGTATTGGCAGTATTCTCAATTTTAAAATTTTTTATTTATTTATTTTCAATTTTATAAATTAATTGAAAGTAACTATAAAATGATTCTCTTCCTGGTTAAATTTTGCTTCCAATGTGAAATTTTATACATAAAGTGGTTGTTAAAGTAGGTTTACCCACATTATGCACATACTATAACAGAAAACACTATCTTGGAACTTAGAAGATAGGAATTCCAATCTAAATTTCATATCTGAGCTGACTTTAAGAAAGTGTCACTTATAAAGGATTGATGTCATAAAGAGATGATCTCTTATAGTTCCTTCTGGCTCTGAGAATATTTTTGACGATTCTAAATCTAGAACCATTCCTTTTTTCCTTTTATTTAACTAGATTACCCCAAACCTCATGACCCTTTCGTTAGATGCTTTAGTGCATAGAATGGCTTTGGTATAGTGTCTCAGCCCCTGGGAATGTCTCAAGGAGCGCTCATAAAGCTCCTAGATCTAGAAATACTTTGGTACTTATTGCCAGTGATATTGTGAGAATATCTCTGTCAGTAAATATTGTGAGACAGTGATATTGTGAGAATAGGTTTTCAAGGTGTTCTTAGAGCAAGTTTTGTTTAGGAGAGCACGTTGCAGCTTACTGCTTCTGTGAATATACCCTGCAACCTAGGGCTTAAGGAATATGTGCTGCGTCTCTCTCTCTCCCCCTTAGTATTCCAGCTTCTCACTAGTTATAGCCCTAATAGCTCTTCCATTCTCAAGTCTTAGGGATGCAGAGTGAAGCACGACAGAGATATAGTTCATTTTTAAAAGTACTTACCAACTGTCTTAAATAATAAATAAGTGGTGTATTTTCTAAAATTATAAGGGACAATTCGGTAACATCCCTCCACCTCCTTTATCCCTCATTCCTTAAACCAAATCTTTGGTTGTTGCAAAGAAAGAAAATTAAATTCCTAGGTTCTAGACTTTCAATAGTATAATTTAAAAAGCTGGAATAACGTTGAATTTTATGGGTATAACACTGTATAATGCCTTGTTTTAGGTAGGAGAAGGAGAAAAATTGGTGAGAGCTCTTTTTGCTGTGGCTCGAGAACTTCAGCCTTCTATAATTTTTATAGGTAAGAACATGTTCTCCAACTAAGTTAGTTGAACAGTTGTAAAATTCCCCTCTCCAAATGTGAAAGCTGTGATAGGAAAGATTATTCAGAAGGAAGAAGTTTTAAAGAAGCACACGGTTAAAGACTATCTAATGAACTGAGTAGCATCCACTGTATTAATAACTTACAGTAAACTAGATTAATCTCAGGTGACTCATATAGCTTGGCCTTTGCCTTTTTTTTTTTTTTTTTTTTTCCTTGCCATGTCCAAAGCATGTGGAAGTTCCCTGGGCCAGGGTCAAACTGGTGCCACAGCAGCAACCCGAGCCGCTGCAGTGACAATGCTGGGTCCTTAACCTGCTGAGCCACATTGAGAACTCCCAGCTTGGCTTTTAATTAAAGTCGTATCCTTGTTTTATTATTTGTTTGTTTGTTTGTTTGTTTTTTGTTAAAGTATAGTTGACTTACAGTGTTCTCTCAATTTCTGCTATACTAAAGTCTTATCCTTGCATTTACTTTAGATGAAGTTGATAGCCTTTTGCGTGAAAGAAGAGAAGGAGAACATGATGCCAGTAGACGTCTAAAAACTGAATTTTTAATAGAATTTGATGGTGTAAGTATTGATTATGATTTTTTTTTTTGACTTTTTGTATTTTCTAGGGCCACACCCAAGGCATATGGAGGTTTCCAGGCTAGGGGTCTAATCGGAGCTGTAGCCACTGGCCTATGCCACAGCCACAGCCACAGCAATGCTGGATCCGAGCCGCGTCTGTGACCTACACCACACCTCATGGCAACACCGGGTCCTTAACCCACTGAGCGACGCAAGGGATCAAACCCACAACCTCGTGGTTCCTAGTCGGATTCGTTAACCACTGAACCATGATGGGAACTCCTGATTATGATATTTTTAAGGCAATAGATTTCAGTGTATGTATTTTCCTATTGAATGCCCCAAATTAGAAATAGTTGTCTTTATTATGTTTTTCTTTGTTTTTTTTTTTATTGTCTAAAAAGTACTGAAAAAAGTTTTGGCTTATAGGTACAATCTGCTGGAGATGACAGAGTGCTTGTAATGGGTGCAACTAACAGGCCACAAGAGCTTGATGAGGCTGTTCTCAGGTAGGGAGATTTACATAGAAACACACATTTATTTTATTTTATTTGTCTTTTTTAGGGCTGCACCTGTGGCATATGGAGGTTCCCAGGCTAGGGGTCGAATTGGAGCTGCAGCTGCTGGCCTACATCACACCAAGAGCAACGGGGGAATCCAAGCCATGTCTTCGACCTACACCTCAGTTCATGGCAATGTCAGATCCTTAACCCACTGGGCAAGGCCAGGGATTGAACCCAAGTCCTCATGGATACTAGTCAGGTTCGTTAATCACTGAGCCACGACGGGAACTCCAGAAACACACATGTTTATTACAGATGTGTTTATTCATATGTTCATCTCAAATTTCTCGTTTCCTTTGCTCTCAGTTTGAAGACTAAATTAATTATTTCCTCTCCGTGTCCATCCCATGGCCTCTTGTTACCAAATAAAGATTTTGAGGACAGGGCCAGCATGATACCCTGAAAACTATTTTTGACTTTATGGTTTTAGGCACATCGCTTATATCTTCTGGGTTGTATTAAAGTATCTTAAAACTCCAAATCTGATTTTTGTCCTCTTTTACTGGGGTTCATGAAAAGCTGATAAAAGGGAGCTCATGGGAGCTACATTCTTCTGTGTTTAAACAAATTTGTTCCTTTCCTATTGGAAGGACATTTTGACTCAGCATAAAGTTCTTAGGCCTCCTATTTTTTTTCCTGAGGAATTTGTAACATTGTCCTATTGTTTCTAGGATTGGATTGTTGCAAAGTGAAAATCTGAAGCCAGCCTGCTTTTATTCACATTAATATGTTACCTGGATTTTTTTTTTCTCTTTATTGGATACAGTTTTCAACTATTGAAATCTGCTTATTTGAAAAATACATTGATCTGTATTTTTTCTGGTATTTGGTGTTTGTTTAAATTGATAGTTTGAAACCTCCTTTGTTTGGGGCAAGTTATTTTGAATACCGCCTTTCTTTTTTTTTTCCCCCTAATATTTCCTTCTGCATGCAATTTATGCATTATGTTGCATATTTTGTCTTTCATATCTGTAATTTCCTTTCTAATCCCTTTAAACTCAGGTATTTTTTAGTTTGTTTTTTTTCTATTTTCATGTTTGTTAATCCTTATCTTTTCTTGGGCTAGTATCTAATCTCCTTCCTACTACTACTTTTTTTTTTTTTAAGGGCTGCACCCATGGCATATGGAGGTTCCCAGGCTAGTGGTCAAATCGGAGCTATAGCTGTTGTTGTCTATGCCACAGCCATGGCAACACCGGATTCTTAACTGGCTGAGCGAGGCCAAGGGATCAAACCCACAATCTCATGGTTCCTAGTCAGATTCATTTCCGCTGTGCTGATGGGAACTCCCTTCCTACTACTACTTTTGTAACCATTGTTTCTGTGGTCATTTTTGTTTTCTTTTTTATTGCTTTCTTTATCTCTGCAGTCCCATTTTTCATCTTCTGTTGTTTTATTTCCTTAAGCCCTTATATTTCATTGAGCTCTTTTATAGAAGCCTTTTTAAAAAATTAAATTATTTCATTTCATGGAAAGATATTGGGTCACAATTTTAATTTGCTCTGTGAACAAATCCTCTTATGTATGTTCTTCATCTTACGTGTTTTATGTTTATTCTATTTCTTTCCCTCTCTGTTGGCACTTTTGAAAAATCAGTCCTATGCTGCTGCCTGTTTTGCTCATCTTTTTTAATTGAATGAGAGAGTTTTCTTGGAAAACCTAGTTTTGGAAGGATAGTGTAGGAGAAGAGCCAGAAAAGTTAAGATTTCAAGCAAGGATCTTGAGTTGTTGTATGAATACCCTGGACAATGGGTAGTCTCCCTGACTCACAACAAAGCCCTACCTGTAAAAGAAGCGTATTTGTGTGTAAATAAGAGATTGGATTTATTTGGTCTTCTTCAGTGGAAGGAGATTGCTCACTGTAAGAAAGCTTGTCATCTTGCCAGACTGATGTCTTACAAAGATGATGTGTCTTTGAGTTTTCTTTGTTCAGCCTCACCTTCCTTGCCAGTCCCTTGCTACTCACTGGGTCACAGGATTTGCAGAGCAATTCCTCACATGCTTGTTTAAATGTGGGGAGGTTAGTTCTCTTACCTCTTAGAGTGCACTCTCTCCGTTCCTTCTGTGCTCTGACGGCCATGTCTAGAATCTGCAGTGGCAGGACCTATGTGTATTCATTCTCCTTTGTCAGCATAATTTTAACTGCCTGCCCTCTTCTTTATACATTTTAGTTCTGTAAATGTTACCTAGTTTGTTGATGATGGAGTTTACATTGCTATTTGTCTTGTCCTTATTGGTTTTAGTTATTTATAGTTTCAAGAAGACAGCAGAAATCTGTTTATTCAACTTTTTATATCAGATATTCTGTTTTAAAGTGTTAAAAGTATGTGTATATAAATGATTAATTCTGACAATACTAAATTAAGGGTTTTTAAACAAGTAATTCTAAAAATAACTTTTTACATTGTTGACTACTAAAATGTATTCAGATGCCTTGAGCATTATACTTAAAACTTTGTTCTTGCTGTCTGCTACTTAAACTGAATTATCTTTAAATTCAAAACTGTAATCCTTTTTTTAGGCGTTTCATCAAACGGGTATATGTGTCTTTGCCAAATGAGGAGGTATGTATCTATGTGGGTTTTGTTTTTTGTTTTTTGTTTTTTTAGGACAAACAGGAACTACCATCTTGACTGTATTAAGTCTTCCAATGCATGGTATAGCTACACTGGAAAAGTTTGGCAGTTTTTTAAAAAGATAAACATAAACTTAGTGTGTAAGACCCAACAATTCCATTCCTAAGAATCTACCCAAGAGATTTGAAAACATGTTTTGCACAAAGACATGTTCAAGAATCTTCTGGAGTTCCCATCATGGCGCAGTGGTTAACGAACCCAACTAGGAACCGTGAGGTTGCAGGTTCGATCCCTGGCCTTGCTCAGTGGATTAAGGGTCCAGCGTTGCCGTGAGCTGTGGTGTAGGTCTCACATGCGGCTCAGATCCTGCGTTGCTGTGGCTCTGGCGTAGGCCAGCGGCTACAGCTCTCATTAGATCCCTCGCCTGGGAACCTCCATATGCCACGGGTGCGGCCCCAGAAAAGACAAAAAAAAGAAAAAAAGGAATCTTCTTAAAATGTTTTTGGCTCTGCCTGCAGCATACGGAAGTTCCCAAGCCAGACATCGAACCTGTACCACAGTAGCAACCCAAGTCACTGCAGTGACAACCCCATTTCCTTATCCCACTGAGTCATAAGAGAACGCCTATAACAGCATTTTAAGTAGTAGCCAAGAACTGCAAAGAATGTAAAATAGTCATCAGGAGATCCCACTGTGGCTCAGAGGGTTAAGAACCCGACATAGTGTCTGTGAGAATATGGGTTCAATCCCTGGCCAGTGGGTTAAGGATCTGACATTGCCACAAGCTGTGTCATAGATCACAGGTGCAGCTTGGATCTGGTGTGAGTGTGGTATAGGTCTGTGGCTATAGCTCTGATTCAGCCCATAACCCGGGAACTTCTACATGTCATAGGTGTGGCTGTAAAAATAAAATAAAATAGTCACCAGTTGGTGACTAGATAAATGAAAGTGGTATATCCATTTAATGGAATACAGTTTAGCAATAAAAGGAATGAGTTACTTACATATACCGTAATATGGATGAACCTCAAAAATATTATACTAAGTGAAAGATGCCAGGTGCAAAAGATTACCTGTCATATGATTACATTTATATGAAATGTCCAGAAAAAGCAAATTTCTAGAAACAAAAAGTAGGTACTGGCTAAAGTTATTAGTGGAAGCAGGGGTTAACTGCAGAGAGGCACATGTTGACTTTTTGGAGTGATGGAAATGTTCTAAAATTGGATTTTGGTGGTGGTTGCATGACTCTAAATTATTAAATGTCATTAAATTATACACTGAAAACAGATGACGTTCCGTGCTATATGAATTCATACCTCTATAAAACTGGTTGTTTTTCTTTAAACTGTGGTTTTCCAGCTCAGACCTTTAACATTCTTTCTAGTGAGATCAGCTACTTGCTCAGTGCTTTATTTGAATTGCCTTTAACTCTTTCAGGTATTTTGTAAAAATTGTTTTTTGGAGTTCCCATTGTGGCTCAGTGGGTTAAGGACCCAACATAGTCTCCATGAGGATTCAGGTTTGATCTCTGGCCTCCCTCAGTGGGTTAAGGATCTGGTGTTGCCACAAGCTGTGGCATAGGTCACAGATGTGGCTTGGATCCCATGTTGCTATGACTGAGGCATAGGCTAGCAGCTGCAGCTCCAGTTCGACCTCTAGCCTGGGAACTTCCATATGCCACCGGTGTGGCCCTAAAGAGAAAAAAAAAAAGCTGTTTTAACAAATACAAGTGAGACTCTAAGGGGCAGAGTGGTTTGTATAAGATCATTCAGCTTCTAAATGAGAGTTGGGATTTGAACCTAATTCCTGGATATTTTAGTAAGCTAATTCTTAGGACTGCTAGTTCTTTTTTTTTTTATTTGAAAAAATTTTTTCTTTATTATAGTTGACTTAAAATATTGTGCCAATTTCTGTGTATAGCAATGTGACACAGTCATATATATATATATATATGTATATATATATATATATAAACATTCCTTTTCTCATACTGTCTTCCATCATGAGACTGGATAAAGTTCCCTTGTGTTGTACGGTAGTGATAATTCTTGAATATTTCTTTTCAGACACGACTACTTTTATTAAAAAATCTATTATGTAAACAAGGAAGCCCACTGACCCAAAAGGAACTGGCACAACTTGCTAGGTGAGTAATTTGGTTTGGTCTATCTTGCAGCTTTTTTTTTTTTTTAAAGAAGTCATTTTTGGTTTTGTTCAAAGTAAGCTCATGTATGAAGTGTATAAGTTATTTATCAGAAGACTTCTTGTTTCATTCTCTACTTCCTCTACCTTCTCTCTTATCTCATTTTTTTTATTTACATGGTGTCTAAATTTTAATTTCCAGATCTTCTAGAAGATTTGACCTAAATACACAATGATGATACTGTGTCTTTTTTTTTCTTTCCACTTCTTAAGGCCACACCTGGGCTATATGGAAGTTCTCAGGCTAGGGATGGAATCGGAGCTGCCAGCTGCTGGCCAATGCCACAGCCACAGCAACGCCAGATCTAAGCCACACCTGTGACCTACACCACAGCTCACAGCAACACCGGATCCTTGATCCACTTGAGCAAGGCCAGGGATCGAGCCTGAATCCTTATGGGTGCTAGTCGGGTTTGTAACCCGATGAGCCACAATAGGAACTCCCTGTATTCTTTTTTTTTTTTTGTCTTTTTTGTTGTTGTTGTTGTTGTTGTTGCTGTTGTTGCTATTTCTTGGGCCACTCCCGCGGCATATGGAGGTTCCCAGGCCAGGGGTCCAATTGGAGCTGCAGCCACCGGCTTACGCCAGAGCCACAGCAACGCGGGATCCGAGCCGTGTCCGCAACCTACACCACAGCTCACAGCAACGCTGGATTGTCAACCCACTGAGCAAGGGCAGGGACCGAACCCGCAACCTCATGGTTCCTAGTCGGATTTGTTAACCACTGCGCCACGACGGGAACTCATGTATTCTTTATATAAACTTATAAGTGGATTAAAGTCATTTTTAAAATTTAAATTATCTCATATCTGCCCACACCAACACAGATATTTTCATTTAAACTTGTTCTTTTGGCAGTTTCCATTGTGGTTCAGTGGGTTAAGAACCCAATTAGCATACATGAGGATGTAGGTTCAATCCCTGGCCTCCCTCAGTGGGTTGAGGATCCAGTGTTGCTGCAGCCCGAGGCATAGGTTGCAGATGCAATTCAGATCTGGCGTGGCTGTGGTGTAGGCTGCAGCCTACAGCTCCGATTCTACCTCTATCCTGGGACTGTCCATATGCCTTGGATGTGGTCCTAAAAAATAAATAAATACATAAATAAATAAATAAACAAACATGTTCTTTTGTATTGCATGAATTTGTTTTAGCTTTGATGTCTTCAACTTTTTTTGTGAGTACTGTATGTGAGTAGAAAGTGAATAATAGGAGATGCACTCACGAATTTTTAGTCATTGAAAAATCTCAAAGTAATTTAAAATATTCAATAACTGCGAAAAGCTAGTAATTTTAATAAAAAAGCTGATTCCCAAATACTTATGAAAAAAGAACAAACACTAGGAGTTTCCTGGTGGCTCAGTAGGTTAAAGAGCCAACATTGTCACTGCTGTGGCTTGGGTTTCTGCTGTGGCGTGATTTCACCCCTGGTCCTGGAACTTCTCTGCAGGCCACAGACATGGCCAGCAAAAAAAAAAAAAAAAAAAAAAAGAAGGAAAAGAAAGAAAAAAAAAGAAATACTTGGAAATGTTGAGATACTCTTTTGTCATTCCAATAAAGTGTTCTACTAATGTTTGTATAGGTGTTTAACATAATACATGATAAGTAAATGCTTCCTCCCCCCGCCCCCCCCCCGCCCCCGGTTATATTTTCCTCTTCTGCTTTGCCTCCCCAATTCTTAGTTCCCTTTGATAATCTCTTGGCTGCCCAGGATTCTCCATTGTGGCATCCCATTCAGGTGTGCCTCTTTTTGCCAGTGTCTCCTACCCTAGGCCTTTTCTTCACCCTGCCTGTCCTACCTGGAAAGAAATCTTCCTTGATTGGCCATCATTTCATCAAGGCAGTTCTCTTTGTTGAGATAAAAACTCTTTTGACTTACAGAGAAGTAATTGCATTTATGTGTCAATTACCCCGCAATGGCTTATAGATGTTACCTTTCCAGGAGACATATTTACAGTTTAATGGAGATTCCTGGAAATACAGTGTACTTTATCTAAGGAAAGTTCTAATGACAAAAATTTGAGGCATTACAGTGAACCAGAAGACTGTTTTATTCATTTTTAGGAAGTGGGCCTTTCTGTGCCCTTAAAATCAAAACACATACATGTCTGCTTGATGACAGAGGAAAACTGGGTTTTACTCACTTACTACGTAGAGATTTTATTTCTGCAGAGGTGAAAATAAGTTGCTCTTTCTTCCTTCTCATTCTCAGATTGACCGACGGATACTCAGGAAGTGATCTAACAGCTTTGGCAAAAGATGCAGCCCTGGGTCCTATCCGAGGTAAGAATACAAAAGCTTGGAACATTTGTAACTGTTTATTAGACTCCTTCAGAAGTTTTAAGAAGTCCCTAATTGAGAGATCTTTTTGATTAGTAGGAAAGCAATAAAAGCATGTCAGTGGAAAACTTAACATAAAACTCGATAGAAAGTTTCTAGACAGAGTTAGCAAACCTTTCTGAAAAAAGCCTAGTAGTAAACATTTTAGGCTCATGGGCCACATAATGCTCTCTGTTCTGTATTCTTGTTTATTTTTTTTTTATTAACAAAAAAGAAAGTGAAACTGTTCTTAGCTCACCGACCGTACGACAATCCATGGATCAGTGGATCATGAGCCTTGTTCTAGACAGCAGGTTTCACTTCTTGCTGGTAGGTTAGTAGCAGAAAACTAAAGAAAAAGAGAACTTTTTTTTTGTCTTTTTGCCATTTCTTGGGCCGCTCCCGAGGCATATGGAGTTTCCCAGGCTAGGGGTCTAATTGGAGCTGTAGCTGCCAGCCTACGCCAGAGCCACAGCAACAGGGAATCCGAGCCGCATCTGCAACCTACACCACAGCTCATGGCAACGCCGGATCCTTAGCCCACTGAGCAAGGCCAGGGATGGAACCCTCAACCTCATGGTTCCTAGTCGGATTTGTTAACCACTGCGCCACGACGGGAACTGCAAGATAACTTTTTTAAGCAAGTGAAAAAGAAAAGTAAAAGGGAAATGTTCTTACCTATTGGTTCTTTTCATTTCAGTATTCTTAAGGAAACATATAAATAAAAGTTTCTACTTTTATTATTATATGTTATATTTTGAAAAATTGCAGCAGAGTCTATCATTCATTGCTGTGGGTTTTTTTCTTGTTTTTTGTCTTTTTATGGCTGCACCTGTGGCATATAGATGTTCCCAGGCTGGGGGTCTAATCAGAGCTACAGCTTCTGGCCTACACCACAACCACTGCAACTCAGGATCCAATCCATGCCTGTGATCTCTGCCACAGCCCACAGCAATGCGGGATCCTTAACCCACTGAGCAAGGTCAGGGATCAGACCTGTGTCCTCATGGATGCTAGTGTGATTCATGAACTGCTGAGCCACAATGGGAGCTCCCTTCATTGCTGTGTTTTTAATTCAAGGTCATTTGTTGATTCTGATCATTTTTAGCTTATGTTAAATTAATATAGCACTCTAGAGTAGATGTTCTTAGCTACTTATCCACAGGCAGCATGGGCAGTAGAAGGGTCATGCTTTCAGGTATACATTCAGATTACTGGCTATGGTGGTAAAATAGAACCTGCAACATGCACCTTCCTGAACACAACTCCCATAGTGACACAGGGTACTGATTAAGAACTGCTGCTTTAGAGAATAATAAATGTAACCTTGAGAATATATTTTGAAACTCAGGGTCAAGCATTTTAGTTAAGCTTTCTTACTGCTGGAGGCATGAAATATAATTCAAATATTGGATTCAGAAACAGTAGCTAATGTATAAGTCATTGATTATCTTTTAGAACGTTATGACTATTATTCTGAAGCAGAGAGTTTTTGGCTTTAAAAAAAAACCCAAAAAACTGGAGTTCCCATTGTGGCTCGGCAGTTAACGCACCAGACTAGCATCCATGAGGACTCAGGTTCAATCCCTGGCCTCTCTCAGTGGTTTAAGGATCCAGCGTTGCAGTGAGTTGTGATGTAGTTGCAGACGTGGCTCGGATCCCACATTGCTGTGGCTCTGGTGTAGGCTGGTAGCTACAGCTCCGATTTGATGCCTAGCTTGGGAACCTCCATATGCCTCAGGTGTGGCCCTAGAAAGACAAAAAGGCAAAAAAAAACCTCTAATGCTTTTAGACTTTTCTTGTGACGCAGTGTAAGGATCTGTTGTTATCACTGCAGCAGCTTGGGTCTGATCCCTTGCCTGGGACCTTCCACATTCATAGGCATGACCAAAACAAAAACCAAGAAAAACTAATGCCTTTTTAAAAGAACAAGTTGCATTATTTTATTTTTTATTCTCAAATTTGTAAATTCTATTGTTCTTGAGCAATATATAAATAAATTGAATGCTTCCTAAGTAGGAATATTATTGTAAGCATTTGTAAACTGTACATGCTCTTAATATGATTTATATTCAAAGTATACTTTTAGGTTATTGCACTTCATTTTGCTCTTAGGCAGTTTAAGCTTGGAAATTTTTTTTTTAAGTGGTTGACTTTTATATTTTTCAGAACTGAAACCAGAACAAGTGAAGAATATGTCTGCCAGTGAGGTATACTATTTTACAATTATCTTTCTTTTGTTCTGATTTTCTATACTGTAAAACCTTTCTTTTGTCTGAATTTTTCTAGTTTATTTGATTAGAAACTAGAAAAAAATTAATTTTGCTTCATTTTCAAATATGGACAACTATCAAATTATAGTCTCTTATGGTGTTCCTTGGTAATGCACAAAAAATATTATACAGGGGGTTCCTGTCGAGGCTCAGCAGAAATAGTATACATGAGGACACAAGTTGATCTCTGGCCTCGCTCAGTGGGTTAAGGATCCAGCATTGCTGTGAACTGTGGTTTAGGTTGCAGATATAGCTCAGATCTGGTGTTGCTGTGGTTGTGCATAGGCCAGCGGCTACAGATGCAATTAGACCTCTAGCCTGGGAACCTCCCTATGCCGCGAGTGCAGCCCTAAAAAGACAAAAAAAAAGAATGCAACTGCAGTGGCTGGAGTCCCTGAGGAGGTACAGGTTTGATCTTTGGACCATTGCAGTGGGTTACAGGGCCTGGCATTGCTAGAGCTGCAGCATAGGTCACACCTGTTGCTTGGATTTAATCCCTGTCCCAGGAATTTCCATGATGTGGCCATAAAAAAATTTTTTTAAATAAGATTAATCATACAGTTATGATCATTTTACATACTCAATCCTACATTTTACAGGCAATTTTTTTCAAAAGAAATGCTTAGGTATCTCCTAAAGGGGCTACCATGTTTTTAAAAATGTAATAAATTACATTATAATGGAAATTATATTGCTTTTATAAGAAGTAGAGCATAAATATTATTGAGAAACTAACAAAATAGAACATCAAGGGGTTAACCTGTTATAGTCTATAAAATCCTCAAGTGTCTTATAATTTTATTTTGTTCAGTATTTACATAATGTGATTTGATAGAAAACAACTTAATGACTATGTGTGTGTCTGTGTGTGTATATGTATGTATGTATGTATGTATGTATTTTGCTAGTCGGGTTCATTAACCACTGAGCCATGATGGGAACTCCCGTGACGTTTTAAATGAGACTTGAATTGTGTAACTTATCTCAGAGCTCAGATAGCACCTAAAACATTATCCTGGAGACCTCATTCCTGAAATAGAACAAAGTAGAACCCCAGTGGAGTTCAAATGTGAACTGTGAAAAAACCCAAAAAACAAAACAAAACCCAGAGACATGCACTGGAGGTTGGAGGCTGGCTGGGGGTCTGCACATTGCAGAGTGTCCTACCAAAGTTTTCCAGCTGTTGAGAAGTCAGAACAGAGAGAGTGAGTGTTCGCAGTCTTTTTTCTTCAAGCTTCCAACTAAATTCGAGGTTCTCTCCAGGCATATTGTGCATGTTGATTCACCAACTACATTACTAAGAAAGCTCTCACAGTTCTTGAAACCATCCTTTCCATTTTCACAGTCTACCTGGTATGTGTTTGACATAAATGAAGCTTAGAAATAGAGAGTTTTACTTACATACTTTGGTATTTAGCTGCTATTATCTTAAAAATTCATTTTCTTCAGCTTTCTAAAAATAATAATTACTGAAGTGTTTTTTGTTTTTTGTTTTTTTGTTTTTTTTGTGGCTGTACCCACAGCATGTGGAAGTTACGGGCCAGGGATTGAACCTCTTACCTGTCATAGCAGCGACCCCAGCTGCTACACTGATAACACTGAATCCTTAACCCACTATGCCGCAAGAGAACTTCCTATTGAAGTATAGTTGCTTTACAGTGTTTCAGGAGTACAGCAAAGTGATTCAGTTATCCATATATATCTATACTTTTAAAAAAAAAAATAATAAAAAGGAGTTCCTGTCATAGCACAGCAGAAATGAATCCGACTAGGAACCATGAGGTTGCGGGTTCCACCCCTGGCCTTGCTCCGTGGGTTAAGGATCTGGCATTGCCGTGAGCTGCGATGTAGGTTGCAGACACGGCTCGGATCTGGCATTGCTATGGCTGTGGCATAGGCTGGCAGCTACAGCTCTGATTAGACCCCTAGCCTGGGAACCTCCATATGCCAGGGGTGCGGCTCTAAAAAGACAAATAAATAAATAAATAAAATTAAACTCCTAGGCCCTGGCATTTTCTATAAAGATCTATTGGGAAGGCCACTTAGACCTATAAATGGAATGAATGCTTTGATGCCCCTTCATTAGTACCTTATAATAATTTTATGAAAGTAAGTAGGTGCTGCTTAGGGAATATGAGAAATTCTTAGTAATCTATCCATAATTATCTCATGAGAAAGGAACCTGTTTTCCATTGATACCCACTCTGTTAACCTTTGTGTATGTTTTATCCATCCTGAGAATATAGGTACAACCAAACTTGAACAACATTTTTCTTCTTCACTCAACAAAGTCAACCTTAATATAGTTACTGTTTTACTCTGAGTAAATGAATTTTTAGTATGTTTTCGTATTTTAGTAACTCTTACAGACTCGTATTTTAAAACAAGGTATTTCTATTGCAATAGGGATGTATCGCCATGTAACAAAAATTTGCCCCAAACTTAGCAGCTTAAAATCACATTTGTTTAGGAATTCCCTAGTGGCATAGCAGGTTAAGGATCTGGTGTTGTCACTACTGTGGCGTGGGTTTAATCCCTGGCTCAGGAACTTCTGGATGCCATGGGAGTGGCCAAAAAATTTTGACATGTATTTATTATCTCACATTTTCACAGTCAGGACTTTGGGCATTCTTATTTGAGTCCTTTGCTTCAAACTCTCTCAGAGGGCTACCTACAGTGTTTCTTACAAAGCCGTGATCAAAATGTTGGCTCTTGTTGTAGTCATTGTAAGACTCAACACGGGAAAGATATGCTACCAAGCTCACATGGGTCTTTGCTAAATTCATTTCCTCTTCTATTGTTGGACTAAGAGCCTCAGTTTTGTCAGAATATATGGGCCCCTCCAATATATAGGTTTCCTTCATCAAAGCAAGTGAGCCAGGAATACGAAAGAAAGTGCCAGCAAGATGGAAGTCATAGTCTTCATAAGCTAATACTAGACGTGACATGTCATCACTTTTGTTGTATTCTGTTCTTTGGTTCAGTCTACACTCAAGGGGAAGTATTTACACGAGGGCATGTATATATAACAAGAGGTGGAATCATTAGTAGACATGTCGGAGCATTCCTACCACATTTTTAAATCATAAATTTACTTTTTGTGTAATGGATCATGTTTGGCCAGATAAATATGCCTTTTTTTTTTTTTTTGTCTTTTTAGGGCCGCACCTGCAGCATATGGAGGTTCCCAGGCTAGGGGTCAAATCACAGCTACAGCTGCCAGCCTACACCATAGCCACAGCAACATGGGATCCAAGCCACATCAGTGACCTACACCACAGCTCATGGCAACACCAGATCCTTAACCCACTGATCGAGGTCAGCCACTGAACCCATGTCATCATGGATCTCAGTCAGATTCGTTTACACCAGCCACAATGGAAACTCCCAAAAGCTTTATTTTATTTTTTTTTTTTTTTGGTCTTCTTTGGGGCTGCACTCCTGGCTTATGGAGCTTCCCAGGCTAGGGGTCAAATCAGACCTGTAGTCGCCGGCCTATGCCACAGCCATAGCAACGCCAGAGCTGAGACATGTCTGTGATCTACACCACAGCTCACAGCAACACTGGATCCTTTAACCCACTGAGAGAGGCCAGGGATCAAACCTGCGTCCTAATGGACGCTAGTCAGATTCATTTATGCTGAGCCACAGTGGGAACTCCTGCAAAAGTTTTTAAATTAAAAAAAATTTTTTTTTCTTTTTTTAGGGCTGCAGTATATGGAGGTTCCCAGGCTAGGGGTCGAATCGGAGCTGCAGCTGCTGGCCTATGCCACAGCAGTGTGGGATCCTAGCTGTGTCGGCCACCTTTGCCACAGCTTGCAGCAGTGCCGGATCCTTAACCCATTGAACAGGCCAGAGATCAAACCCACATCCTCATGGATACTAGTCAGGTTTATTACTGCTGAGCCACAACAGGAACTCCTAAAATTTTAATCGTATGACAAATATTATTCAGGCATATCACAGATAATACTTACATTATATTCATCATTCTGCATTTTGGGCTTTAGCAAGAGCCAGGGTATGTTTTACAGTTAAATAAGAAACATATAGGGTTCACACAGTGATTATGGTAATAATATATTCTTTTTCTTTTGGACAAAGATTTTTCACATTAGGCTACAAATTGCAAGTGTGGTTGATTATTTTGTTTGTTTTTGATTTTTTTTTTTTTTTTTTTGGCTTCACCATTGGCATATACGGAAGTTCCCAGTCCAGGGATCGGATCCATGCCACAGCAGTGACAATGATGGCTCCTTAACCCACTAGGCCACCAGGGAACTCCTGATTTTCTTAATATATGCTGTGTTGATATTAGAGTGTGAGGTGCTTAGATTGGGTTTTATAAGAGTAGTAAAAAGAATATAGATAAATATCAGTTTTTGAAGTTTTGTTTCCAGTTTTCCTTTAATTTCTTACTTGGAGGCAAAATGTATATACAAGTGACAATTTTTATTTTATTCATGTGTATGTGTGTGTGTGTTCACTACAACTTTATTAACAACAGGAAAAAAAGGCAGTGGGCTGGATTTGGCCCACAGACCATACCTTGCCCAAGTAACAATTTTTAATACTGATCATTTTGTGCCAAATTCCATTTTGCCTTTTATAAATCCTTAGGTAAAAATTAGGTATTTATTAACTCAGTATTGTTTTATTCTACATTCTCGAAGCCAATTAAAAATCTAAGAAAATAAGGAGTTCCCTGGTGGCCTAGTGGGTTAAGAATCTGGCATGACTGCTGTGGCTCAAATCACTGTTGTGGCAGGTGTTTGATCCCTGGCCTGGGAACTTCTGTATGCCATGGGCATGGCCAAAAACAAATCCAAGAAAGTAAGACCAAAGTAATACAAAAATATATTAAGGAATAGTAATATTAGAAAATTTCAGACATAAGCAGCAATATTTCCTTCGAAGTTCCATGTGCATTTTTTTTTTTTTTGCTTTTTCTAGGGCCACAGGTGTGGCATGTGGAAGTTCCCAGGCTAGGGGTCAAATTGGAGCTGCAGCTGCCAGCCTATGCCACAGCCACAGCAACACCAGATCTGAGCCATGTCTGCAACCTACACCACAGCTCATAGCAACTCTGGTTCCTTGACCCTCTGAGTGAGGCCAGGGATGGAACCCACATCCTCATGGATACTAATTGGGTTCGTTTCCTTTGAGCCACAACAGGAACACCCCATGTGCATCTTATAAACTCCTCTTTCCTTTCTGATTAAACCTAGCATGAATTTAACTAGGGTATGTTTGTGGTGAATGAGACTTGAGAATGTAAAATTCCATGAAATTATATGCAGGAAAAAATATTGGAAGGAGATAAGCCAAATAGTGGTCATATATCTTAATGGTGCAATTGTGAGTGATTTTTCTGATTATCTATATTTTGTCAAATTTTCTATAATGAATGTTTTATTTTTATAATGGGATATATTATTTAAAATTTTAATATCTAAAAAAGTAAACACATAAAATATGCATTTTGGTAGGATTTCTTATATAGCAAACTTGCCTAATATATAATAGTATGTAAGGAGTTCCCTTGTGGCAAAGTAGGTTAAATATCTGGCATTGGGAGTTCCCGTCGTGGCGCAGTGGTTAACGAATCCGACTAGGAACCATGAGGTTGCGGGTTCAGTCCCTGCCTTACTCAGTGGGTTAACGATCCGGCGTTGCCGTGAGCTTTGGTGTAGGTTGCAGACGCGGCTCGGATCCCGAGTTGCTGTGGCTCTGGCGTAGGCTGGCAGCTACAGCTCCAATTAGACCCCTAGCCTGGGAATCTCCATATGCCACAGGAGGCGGCCCAAGAAATGGCAAAAAAGACAAAAAAAAAAAAATCTGGCATTGTCACTGTGGTAGTTTTGGTTGCTCCTGTGGTGCAGGTTTGATACTTGACCTGGGAACTTCCACATGCTACAGGTGTGGCCAAAAAAAAACTTTTTAAAGATAAATATGTAAAGGAGTTCCTGCTGTGGCAAAGTGCGTTAGGAATCCTACTGCAATGGCTTAGGTCACTGCAGAGGTGCAGGTTTGATCCCCAGCCTGTCACAGTGGGTTAAAGGATCTTGCATTGCTACAGCTGTGACTTGGATTCAGTCTCTGGCCCCAGAACTTACATATGCCCTGGATGTGGCCTAAATAAATAAATAAATAAATAAAATGTAAAATAAGATGATTGGCATGATTTTCTAAGAATAATCTATGTATAACATTAATAGCATCATTGCTTTTATTCATCACTGGGTTAACTACTCTAGATATGTTCATTTGTATTGTCATGTGTTTTTTTATTAATCTAGATGAGAAATATTCGATTATCTGACTTCACTGAATCCTTAAAAAAGATAAAACGCAGCGTGAGCCCTCAGACCTTAGAAGCATACATACGTTGGAACAAGGACTTTGGAGACACCACTGTTTAAGCCTGCAGAATGTCGTACTTTCCAAGAGAGAAACTCACCATCTTCAATGAATAGTTAGCAGCTACAGAAACTCAACCCAAGTTTACACGACTTTTTAGAGTCCTAAAATTATTTGTGCACCCCAGAAGATGAACCATAAAATAAATAAAGTATACAGTACAAATGGAATATTTTGTTTAAGGCCTTCTTGCCTTGTTGGTTATTGTTACCCCAATGGGCACTGTAAGAGCACAACTAAAACTGATTCTGGTCTTTACCAATATAATCATAATGTAAATAATACTTTGTACGTTATGTTGCAGATGAAAGTATTCCAGAGACAGCGAAGAGTAGAAGACATTAGAGCCTTTGGTGGTTTGTCTTCTGACATCTTTTCTTAAAAGAGTAATTTTTCCTATTTTCCTTTCTTGCTGTTGTCATTACTATGGGTTATCGAAATGCCAAACACTTTCTTTTTTTTCTTTCTTTCTTTTTACAAATTGTGTGCCAAATGAAACTTTTTCCTGTGTAACAGTAGTAGGAAAAAGTATTTTGAAGGTTTTTTTCTTCTTCATAAATCTGCAGAGATTAAATAATGTTTTTTCCACTTTTTATTTTTCTATTAACTTTCTACCAAACAATTTAGAAAGCAATATATCACAAAAGAAATCTAGTGAAGTGGAGAAGTTTTGAGATTTCGAGACACTCTGTCATACAACATGTAGATCAATCCTCCTGTGACCTGCAGTATTTTTTTTCTAATATATTTGTCAAAAATCTATTGTCGACTGTTAACTTATTCCTAATGGAATTTATTTTCTGCTAGAATTAGTCTAATACTTAAGAAGGCCAATTTTAACTGCTTTAAAAGTGGTTCCTTTGCAAGAGAAGGGAAGTACCAGGAGCTAAGACATTTCTAATTTATTGCTTATTACTTTCTTACTGTTTACAGGATAATTACAAACCAGTGGATCTACCGTCTTGTATTCTTAATCATTATTAATCCCACTAATGAAACTTTAAAAAATTACTGACTTTTTATATATTGCGTACATTTTATAGGCTTCTTGTGCTCACTTTGTTAACTAAAAAGGTTTAGTCTGTTAATCTCCCTTTTGTTCCCCAAAAATGTACAGTAATTCCATTTCTTGTTTGTATGCCTGGGTTTTTATTATAAAAATGTCATTGTAGGAAGTAGAGACTCATATCATGGCCTTTTAAATATTGTAATAAAGGCAAATGGATATTTGCCGTTAGTTTACTGGTTAAAAGTTTGTTTACAGAAATTTTCTTTGGTGCTTTTATGTGAAATGTCATGGGTGGAAAGAATAATTTTATAAGTAGTAAGAAATATTTTTCATTTAGGAAAAGTATCTTTGGTTTTGAGAGAATATATTTAAGTTAAAAACTTGTCCCACTAGATAAGAATTTTATAATGAAGACATACATTCTTCTTAATTTTACTTTCTCATCTTAAAGATTTATCTCAACACAGATGTATGATCTCTTAAGGTCATATGCTATTTGTAGCCATAACTTAATCATGTCTCTTCTAATCCTAGAACTCCTTGAATAATAAAAATGAAGGTTGAGATAAATAGAAGAAAAAATTTAAGCCAGAGCCATGTATATTTTAGATCATGAGGAATACTTTTTGAGGTCTCAAACATTAAAGCATCAATTATAAAATATTGATGATTAAAGATGAAATATGATGAAAAAGATTAGGAACATCCCAAATTAAAACATTTTCAATAAAACTCATAATATTTCATTTTTTATTTTCATTTAGAAAAGAATTAACTTTACTGAAGCTTGGATAACTGGTCAATTGTATTAAAAGTCTGTGTGCTTCAAGCTCAACTCTAAAAATAGAAACTTCCAAATTATTGAAATGTAATCTGTAACAATTGAATGTAGCTCACTTTTATGGGGAAAGATTTTAGGTAACAAAGATTTCAAAAGATATAAAAGTCAAAATTAATATTGTCATAAACATTGAGAATTTTATTACTCTGAGTATCCATCCATGTATAGAAGTTACTTTAATTTCCTGGTCAAGTCTGAAGTTGAGCTTAGTGCTAGAGGACTAGTTTCAATGACTGACTATGACAGACTTTTATTTTAAACTGTGTTTCTTTCATAGAAGGGCCATAAAAATAGAATAATTATATAGTAGGAGGTTTAAGGGTTGGTTTGGTCTTGTTCGATAAAGATAGAGGTTGCTGAGGTTTTCTGAATTAATATTAGACTTAGACTGTGACCTTGTAGATTTTGCACTGAGCTCTGTGTCATATTCTTTCGTAAAAGGTAATGTTTAAACATTAAACGTTAGTGTGCTCTTCATGTTAATATGGCAGAGTTTTGTAAACTAAATTAAAGCTTATTGATGCACTGGACTTTGAGCCAACAGAAAGAATCAATACCGTCTTTTCAGATATCTTGAGGGTAAAAGGTTATTCCAAGACAGTCTGCCAATGAAGTTATTAGGTTTCGGGCATGCAGATATGCTTTGTGCTTGAGAATTGCAGGAAAAGCAGATACTAGAATTCTAATTTAAGTAAATATACAGCAGTCTTTGTTTATAGTGTAAAATTCATTATATTTTGTACAAAAACTAATTCTTTTGGTAGAATGAACCATTTACAGTTTGTTTTTTGGACTCTGAGTCAAAGGATTTCCCTTTAAATGCTTGTCTCAGTTTTACTCTGGTCTTTTGTACTTTTCTTCAGAAGAAATGAATTAAAAGGTTCAGCTGCATAAGTGGGTTTTTATCCTAATGGACTGGAAATAAATTATAAACTTTATTTTGCCTTTATTTATTTGAAACTTCAAAATTTCAGAGGTTGCAGTCTGGCATTGATGGAGTAGCTTATATTGGACTCTCTTGCCAAGAACAATTATAAACACTGAAACAAAGTGTTAAAAGCAGTCATTAGAAGACTAGAGAGTAATCAAAAATAGGCTAGAGTTCCGATGTGGCACAAGGGGATCATCAGCAGTGTCTGCAGCTCCAGGATGCAGGTTCAGTCCCCAGCCTGGCACAGTGGGCTGAAGGATCTGGTGTTGCCACAGCTATAGCATAGGTCACAACTGCGGCTTGGATATGATTCGTGGCCCAGGAACTAGCCCCGGGCACTCCACATGCTGCAGGGTGGCTAAAAAGGGTGGTGAGGGGAAGGCATATTTGTACTGTTAGAAAAGATCCAGATGAACTAGCTTTTATCCTGAGGGCAATTTTCAGTTTGTGTGGTGTGCTTGGAAATTGAATTCAAGCAGAGTGTGACAATATTGCTGGCCCAGAGAGTCATTTGGGGCTTCTAGTACAGCTTGAAATCAGGAGGGGATTTTTGAAAAGGAGAGAGCTTCAGAGATCTAAGTCCCAAAATCTGCCTGCAAATTCTTTTCAAATCCTTGGTAGATTCCAAAACTACACCTGTGCGGTGTGATACTTAAAGGAAACCAGAGAGTTCCCCTGTGGCACAGTGGGTTAAGGATCCAGCACTGCCGCAGCTGTGGTGCAGGTTGCAACTGCACCTTGGGTTTGCTCCCCGGCCCAGGGACTAACACATGCCGAGAGTGCAGCCAAAAGCAAAAAACTACAAAAACAAAGGAACCCAGCTGAAAGCAGTAGTTGAAGTTCAAGGAATTAAGCAGTGGTAGCAACTGCTGGAGGAATGCAGTTTGAAATTCAAATTCCACTAAGAGGGGTTTGGACAACGATTAGGGGCTGTACTTTAGGTATTGCCACAGTGGGAAGGAAGTCACTGATAAAAAGCTTAAAATCAAGGTTTCACAGCATCAAGATTGTCCATTAATGATTGAACAGCTAGCCAGAATAAAACCATTGTTTAGAAGAGAATCTAGAGTCTTCATATCATTCACAAAGTCCACACAATAAACAGCAAGCATACAAAGAACAATTACATGATCCATAATCAATATATAGAAGCAGATGCACACATGACCCTATATTGGAATTAACAAAAAATTATTATTTTTGGCTACATCCATGGCACGTGGAAATAACTGGGCCAGCAATAGAACCCAAGCCACTGCAGTGACAATGCCAAATATTTAACCTGCTAAGTCACGCAGGAACTCCCAGAAAATTATTTTTTCACATTTTAAAATAAAGAATTTACAGGTTTAAAAAAAAATGGTGGACGAACAGATTGGGATTCTTAGCAGAGAAATAGAATCGGAAAACCAAATGGAAAGTCTGGTGATTAAAAATTAAAATCTGCAATGAAACATACAGTATCCGAAATTTAAAAATTCACTGAATGGGCTTAACAGTAAATTGGACCCAGCAGAGGAAAGAAAACTGGAAGACAGGGAGTTCTGTCATGGCTCAGCGGTAACAAATCCAACTAGGATCCATGAGGACTTGAGTTTGATCCCTGGCCTCACTTGGTGGGTTAAGGATCCAGCATTGTGTGACCTGGATCTGTGATCTGTAGGTTGCAGATGCAGCTCGGATCCCACGTTGCTGTGGCTGTGGTGTAGGCTGGGAGTTACAGCTCCAATTAGACCCCTAGCCTGGGAACCTCCATATGCCGCAGGTGCAGCCCCAAAAAGAAAGAAAAAACTGGAAGACAACCAATATGATTATCAGACTGAAGCACAGAGAAAAGAAGCTGCAGGGATTTAAGACCTGTGGGACAGTATCAGTCTAATGTACATGGACTTTGAGGTCCAAAGCAGAGGAAAGGAAAGGTAGATAATGTGGCAAAAGAAGTATTTGAAGCAGTGATGTCTGAAAATTACCCCAAATTGTTGGAGGACGTCAACTTCCTGATCCAAGAAGTGAACTCCAAGCAGAATAAATGCAACAAAGATCACATCTGTGTCCATCATATTACAAAACACACACACACACACACATTAAAAAACCAAACCAAGCCAAACCAGAAAAATCTCAAAAGCAGCCCAAGAGGGGAAGTGATATTATTTTCAAATAAAGTGATGTTATTTCAGTAAAAGTGATGGCTAATTTCATCAAAAATAATGTAAGCCAGGAAATACCTGACTTGTATTCATGAAGATGCTGGTTCAGGTCCCTGCCCTCACTCAGTGGGTTAAGAATCTGGCGTTGCCATGAGTTGTGCAGCTGCAGCTCTGCTTCAACCTCCAAACCTCCGTGTGCCACAGGTTCAGCCCTAAAAAGAGAAAAGAAAGAAGGAAAGGAAGGAAGGAAGATGAAGGAAACTGAGCTAATAAATGTTTAAAAAAAAAAAAGAAAATGAATTCTTTAGGCTGATGGAAAATAATCCTCAATAGGAACCTGTATCTCCTGGAAGGAAATTATGAACATGGGAAATGATATATATGTCAGTAAATACAAAAGATAATATTTTCTTAATTTATCTAAATATTGGCTTAAAAAAATTTACAGGGAATTCCCTGGTGTCCTAGCACTTAAAGATCTGGTATTGTGACTGCTGTGGCTCAGGGTCACTGCTGTAGGGTGGGTTCATCCTTGGCCTAGGCACTTCCACATGCCCCAAGCACGGCCAAAAACGACAAACAAAAAAACCAACAAATTCTCCATCACCTTAGTTCAAGCTGCCACATTTTTAGGTGATTTTTATTTTTGTTTTTGTTTTCCAAAAAAACTAGCACCTCACTTCTTGGTATCAAAATTTTAGTCTGCTTTACTGCTTAAAAAAAAAAATGTCATAGATTTGAGTGGCTTAAACGACATCAAACGACAGAAATTTCTTTTCACAGTTCTGGAGGGTGGGATAGCCAAGACCAAGGTGCCAACCAATTTGGTTTCTGGTGAGAGCTCTCACTGGCTTGCAAATTGCTGTCCTTACATGACGGAGAGAGAGAGCAAGTTCTCTGGTTTCTTCTTAAAAGAACACTAATCCGTCACGAAGGGCCCACCTTCATGGCCTCATCTAACCCTAGTTATCTCCAAAGACCCTGTGTCCACATACCATCACTTTGAGGGTTTCAACATACAAATTTTAAAGGGACACAAGAATTCCCTGGTGGCCTAGCAGATAAGGTTTTGCACTGTCACTGCTGTGTGGCACAGTTTTGATCCCTGGTCCAGGAAATTTCACATGCCACCAGTGCAGGAAAAAAAATATAGACAAACTTTCAGTCTATAATATCCATTAAAGGAACCATGGCTCATTGGTGAAATGGCCAATTTCAGGCTTAGGGCAGAGAAAATATATGATAACCTGGAATATCTGTGCCAGAAAAGAAGAAAATGCTCAAAGAAGGGTGAGGATGTGAATTCCCGCTGTGGCTTAGTGGGTTATGAACCTGACTAGCATCCATGAGGATGCTGTTTCAATACCTGGCCTCGGTCAGTGGGTTAAGAATCTGGCATTATTGTGGCTGTGGCATAGGCCGGCAGCTGCAACTCCAATTCCACACCTAGCACAGGAACTTCCATATGCTGCTGGTGTGGCCCTAAAAAAGGGGGGGGGGGAGGATGAGGATGAATTATTTATTGGAGGGGCTCCTACTGGATAACTTCAAATGTTAAAGTAAATAATTATAGTGATAAATTATAACCTATCAGACAAAATAAGAAACCATGTGCCAATGTGAATATATACATAAACACATAAGTTGAGGTAGTTCCCGTTTTGGCACAGCAGGTTAACAATCCAGTGTTTTCTCTATGGCAGCGTGGGTTTGATTCGCTGGCTGTGCATAGTGGGTTAAGGATCAGAGTTGCTGCAGCTATGGCATAGGTAGCAGCTGCAGCTTGGATTTGATCCCTGGCTTCCACAGGCTGTGGGTGTGGCCAAAAAGAAAAAGAATAAATTGAAAGTGTAATGAAAATGAGATATTTACATGGTTTCAAAGTACACCCCCACAAACTATTATTACTTAGGAGGAAATAGTTACTTTATAGTGGAAAAACTTGACAGATACCATCTTAATCTAGTGATAAAAATTATCATCAATGGGCCAAATTTCACGTAATAGGGTCAATGGGAAAAATGCAGTATTGGAGTTCCCATCATGGCTCAGCAGATTAACTTATCTAGTATCCATGAGAACTCGGGTTCGATCCCTGGCCCCACTCAGTGGGTTAAGGATCCAGCGTTGCTGTGAACTGTGGTGTAGGTCACAGACACGGCTCGGATCCCACATTGCTGTGGCTGTGGCGTGGGCTAGTGGCTACAGCTCCGATTAGACCCCTAGCCTGGGAACCTCCATATGCTGAGATTGCAGCCCTAAAAAGACAAAAAAAAAAAAAAAAGCAGTATTACTTCTGTGATATATCCTGTCAAAGATGCATAAACTGAATCTATTCCAGGAACATTCTACAAAATAATTGGCATGTAATCCTCAAAAGTTACAAATTCATGAAAGTCAAGTATAAAAACCAATGAACTGTTCCAGACCAAATGAGATTAAATAGAATGACAACTAAAAGCAACTTGTGATTTAGCACTTGTTGCTTCTGCTATGAAATACCTTTTTGAAATACCTGACAAAACTTGAATGAAGTAAGGGTTAGGTAAGAGTAATGTGTAATTTTTTTGACTTTAAAAAAATTTTTTTATTATAATTGATTTACAATGTTCTGTCAATTTCTGCTATACAGCAAACTGACCATATACATATACATACATACATGATTGTACATATACAATCATACATACATATACATTCTTTTTCTCACGTTATCCTCCATCATGTTCCATCACAAGTGGTTAGATATATAGTGCTATATAGAAGGATCCCATTGCCCAACCACTCCAAATGCAAGATTTCATCTACTAACCCTAGATTCCCAATCCATTCCACTCCCTTCCCATCCCCTCTGGCAAAGTCTTTCCTCCATGTCCACAATTTTTTCTGTTTTGTAGATAGATCATGGTGCTATATTTTGGACTCCACATATAAGTTATATGGTGTCTGTCACTTTCTGACTTACTTCACTCAGTCTCTAGTTCCATCCATGTTGCTGCAAATGACATTATTTTGTCCTTTTTATGGCTGAGTAATATTCCATTTTATATATGTACCACCTCTTTCTAATCCATTCATTTGTTGACAGGCATTTAGGTTGTTTCCTTGTCTTGGCCATTGTGAATAGTGTTGCAATGAACATAGCGGTGCATGTACCTTTTTCAATGAAAGTTTTGTCTGGATATATGCCCAGGAGTGGGATTGCTGGATCATATGGTAATTCTATTTTTAATTTTTTGAGGAACTTCCATGCTGTTCCCCATAGTAGTTGCACCAATTCACATTCCCACCAACAGTGTAAGAGGGTTTCCTTTTCTCCACACCCTCTCCAGCATTTATTATTTGTAGACTTTTTGATGATGGCCACTCTGACTGGTGAAAGGTGGTACCCTCATTGTAGCTTGGATTGGATTTCTCTAATAATTAGTGATGTCAAGCAATTTTTTGTGTGCCTCCTGGCCACTGTATGTCCTTTTTGGAGAAATGTGTATTTAGGTATTCTGCCCATTTTTCACTTGTTTTTTGTTGTTGAGTTATATGAGTTGTTTGAGTATTTTGGATGTTAAACCTTTGTCGGTTGAGTCATTTGCAAAAATTTTCTCCCATACTGTGGTGGTCTTTTCATTTTTTTAATGGTTTCCTTTGCTGTGAAGACGCTTTTGAGTTTAATATTAACATGTAATTATTAATTTTCTTTTTTTCTCATCAGTTTTATTATTATTATTATTATTTTGGTCTTTTTAGGGCTGCTTACAAGGCATATGGAGGTTCCCAGGCTATGGGTCAAATTGGAGCTGTAGCCGCCGGCCTCCACCAAAGCCAGAGTGATGCCAGATCTGAGCTGCATTTGTGACCTACACCACAGCTCACGGCAACACCAGATCCTTAACCCACTGATCAAGGCCAGAGATGGAACTCGCGTCCTCCTGGATACTAGTTGGGTTAAAGTTCTGAGCCATGACAGGAACTCCCTGTAATTGTTAATTTTCTGACTTTGATGGTTGTTACTGTGGGTATGTAGAAGTATGTCCTTGTTGGTAAGGAATTCACATTAATGTGTCTGGGAGTGATGGCGCAGTATACTTAACATTTCAAGGAAAATAAATTTATTTTCTGCAGCTTTCTCATTGGTTTCAAAATTTTTTCAAATAATGTTTGGACATTTTCTGAAGTCTATTTTTCATTTTTATTTATTTACAATTTTGAATCTTTGGACAATCTTCCATTAAAAGATGCTGAAATAACCTTAAGTGGTTATTTTCTACTTTTATTTTTAACTTTTACAAGTGGAATTAATTAAATCTTCTCTTTTCTACTTTACTGACCCCCCCCCCAACTTTTCCGTATCTGAGGAACAATTAATTGAATCTCTGGTACAGATCTGTAGTCAAGGACATTGCCATTATATTACTATTATTGTTATTATTATTATTAATTTGGCCAAATCCATGGCCTGCCAGGGTCAGGGATCAAACCCAAATCACAGCAGTGATAACACTGAATTCTTAACCTGCTTGGCCACTGGGGAATTACTGTGGTCCAGGATGTTAGGACCTAACAAAATCCTGAGTTCTGTAGCAAGTTACTTATTTACTGTTAAAATTATAGTTGATTTATGCTGTTGTGCCAGTTTCTGCTGTATAGCATAGTGACTCAGTCATACATTTATATACATTCTTTTTCTATTATTTTCCATCATGTTCTATCCCTGTGAGAGAGACTGAAGATAATTCCCTGTGCTGTACACTTGTAGCACATTTTTTGCCTCTTTCCCTGAAGTTTAGGAAAAATATTTTCTTAAGCTCCTGAGTTTGGGCTCTAGATTAGGGTTTTTGTTTGTTTGTTTTGTTTTGTTTTTTAGGCTGCACCTGTGGCATATGGCTATTCCTAGAGGAGGGGTCAAATCGGAGCTGTAGCTACAGCCACAGCCATAGTAATGCCAAATCCTTAACCCACTGAGTGGGGTCAGGGATTGAACCTGCATACTCATGGATACTAGTTGGGTTCATAACCCACTAACCCACAACAGGAACTCCTAATTAGTATTTTTATTTAGCTTCTATAAAGTAAAGAATGGTCCAGTAAGTTTACAATGTGATTTTGACTTTCCTGAAAAAACTCTGAAGAAGAGGTCAGTTGTGGCTGAATAGAAAGAGAAAAATGCCAAAGGGGAAGGGTCCTTGCAAGGAGTTCAGTGTTAGTAGATGAAAAATAGTACATTTAGAATGAATAAGTAATGAGGTCCTGCTGTACAGCACAGGAAACTCTATCCAATCTTTTCTGATAGAACATTGTGGAATATAATATGAGAAAAAATATATATATGTGTGTGTGCGTCTATGTACGACTGGGTCACTTTGCTGTACAGCAGAAATTGGCACAGCATTATAAACTGACTATGCTTTAAAAAAATAAAATTTAAAAAAAGTTCAGTCGCTTATATGTTTAATCACATTTTCTATTTCTTCTTGGGTCATTTTCAGTACTTTGCATTTTTATAGAAATTAGTGTATTTCATTTAGGTTATCTAATTTGTTAGTATACAACTGTTTATAATATTCCCTGTAATCCTTCTTATTCTGTAGGATAAATGGTAATATCCCTTTCTTACTTTCCTGATTTTAGTAATTTGAGTCTTTTTTTCTTAGTCTAGGTAAAGTCTTACCAATTTTGTTGGAAATTGGTAAGAAAAGCTAAAACCACAAAAAAAGAGTTCTCTTGTGGTGCAGCAGGTTGGGGATCAGACATTGCCACTGCAGCGGTTGGGGTCACTGCTGCTGTGGCCCGGTGGTCCCTGGCCCAGGAACTTCCATGTGTTGTGGGTACAACAAAAAAGAAATTTTTCAAAGAACCAAGCTGCAGCATATGGAAGTTCCCAGGCTAAAGGTCCAATTGGAGCTGTAGCTGCCAGCCTATGCCACAGCCCAGAGCAACATGGGATCCGAACCACGTCTTTGACCTACACCACAGCTCATGGCAACTCCAGATCCTCAACGTACTGAGCGAGGCCAGGGATCAAACCCGAATCCTCACAGATCTTAGTCGGGTTTGTTACTGCGGAGCCATGATGAAACTCCCTTAATTAAATTTTTTTTTTTGTCTTTTTGCCATTTCTTTGTGCCACTCCCGTGGCATATGGAGGTTTCCAGGCTAGGGGTTGAATCGGAGCTGTAGCCACCGGCCTACGCCAGAGCCACAGCAACGCGGGATCCGAGCCGCGTCTGCAACCTACACCACAGCTCACGGCAACGCCGGATCGTTAACCCACTGAGCAAGGCCAGGGATCGAACCCTCAACCTCATGGTTCCTAGTCAGATTCGTTAACCACTGCGCCACAACAGGAACTCCCCTTAATTAAATTTTTATCATTATTTTTGTTGGCCAAGCTTATAGCATGTGGAAGTTTCCAGGCCAGGTATGAAATCTGAGCCACAGCAATGATGCAAGATGCTGCGATGACAACACTGAATCTTTAACCTGCTGTGCCACAAGAGAAAAAATTTTTGGTTTTGTTGATTTCTGTTTTTCTATTCTCTAGTTCATTTATTTCCTCTACAGGCTTTATTTCCTTCTCTTTGCTTGCTTTCAGTATTATTTGCTCTTTTCTATTTCTTAAAATGGAAGATTAGGTTATTGATCTGAGATCTTCAGGGTTTTCTCTTTTTTAATTTTTTATCTTTTCTAGGCCGCATCCATGGCATATGGAGGCTCCCAGGCTAGGGGTCTAAAAGGAGCTACAGCCGCCGGCCTACGCCACAGCCACAGCAATGGGGGATCCGAGCCACATCTGTGGCCTACATCACAGCTCACGGCAACGCCAGATTGTCAACACACTGAGCGAGGCCAGGGATGGAACCAGCAACCTAATGGTTTCTAGTCAGATTCGTTAACCACTGAGACACGACGGGAACTCCTAGATTTTCTCTTTTTATTTTTTAATTAATTAATTAATTTTTAACAGCCACACCTGTGGCATATGGAAGTTCCTGGGCCTAATCCGGGATGCAGCTGCAGCAACACTAAATCCTTCAACCCACTGCACCCACTGGGGATTGAACTCGAGCCTTTGCTGCCATCATCGGTCAGATTCTCAGGCCAGTGCACTACAATGGGAACTCCTCTTTTTATTTTTTGGCTGCACTTGTGGCATATGGAAGTTCCCTGGCCAGGGATCGAATCAAAGCCACAACTGCGACCCAGACTACAATTGCAGCAGTGCTGGATCCAACTACAATTGCAGCAATGCTGGAGAAAGGAAACTCCTCTTTCTTTTTTTTTTTTTTTTGTCTTTTTGCTATTTCTTTGGGCCACTCCCGTGGCATATGGAGGTTCCCAGGCTAGGGGTTGAATCGGAGCTGTAGCCACTGGCCTACGCCAGAGCCACAGCAACACAGGATCCGAGCCGCGTCTGCAACCTACACCACAGCTCACGGCAACGCCAGATAGTTAACCCACTGAGCAAGGGCAGGGACCAAACCCACAACCTCATGGTTCCTAGTCGGATTCGTTAACCACTGCGCCACGACGGGAACTCCTCTTTTTTTTAATGCAGGCATTTACAGCTATATATTTTCCTCTAGGGACAGATTTTCTTGTGTCCAATAAGCTTTGGAATGTTATGTTTTCATTTTCATTCATCTTAATGTATTTTCCAAGATCTCTTTTGATTTCTTCTTTGACCCACTGACTAAGGGTATGTTTTTAAATTTCCACCAGATGGGGACATGCCAAATTTCCTTATGTTCTGGATTTCTAATTTCACTCCAGTATATTTGGAGAACATACTTTCTATGATTTTAATCCTTTCAAATTTATTGAAATCTATTTTATGTCCTAATACATGTTCTATCCTGGAAATGCTTCATATTCACCAGAAAAAAAATGTGTATTTTGCTGTTGTTGGATGGTGTATTCTAGATATATTTCAGGTCTCCCAGGTATATACTGTTGTTTAAGTCTTGTTTCATTGTTGATATTCTGTTGAGTTTCCTACGATTTTATAACAATTACTCAATTCTCTGTATTAGATTCTTTTTCTTCTATTTTACTTTTTTACAGCTGCACTTGTGGCGTATGGAAGTTCCCAGGCTAGGGGTTGAATCAGAGCCACAGCTGCAGGCCTTCGCCACAGCTACAGCAACCTCAGATTCCAGCCACATCTGTGACCTACACCACAGCTGTGGCAACACCAAATCCTTAACCCACTGAGCAAGGCCAGCTATCCAACCTGTTTCCTCACAGATACTATGTTGGGTACTTAACCTACTGAGCCACAATGGGAACTCCTCTTTTTCTTCTTCTTAAAATAGCTTGAGAGATTTTTTTTTTTTTTGTCTTTTCTAGGGCCACACCCGAGGCACATGGAGGTTCCCAGGCTAGGGGTCAAATCAGAGCTGTAGTTGCTGGCCTACACCACAGCCAGAGCCACGCCAGATCCGAGCCACATCTTTGACATACACCACAGCTCACAGCAACGCTGGATCCTTAACCCACTGAGCGAGGCCAGGGATCGAACTGGCAACCTCATGGTTCCTAGTCAGATTCGTTAATCACTGAGCCATGATGGGAACTCTGAACTTGAGAGATTTCTTTTTGCTACCTCCACACCCTAATTCAGTAAGGAATTAGTTAAATATATTAAGGCATATGCCTATGATTGAATTCTTTAAGGCCACCAAAATTAAATTCTGGAAAAATTAAGACACAGGAAAAAAGTCTCAATATATCCTCACATGAAGTATGCAGACCATGAATAATATGTACTGTTTTATTCCAGTTTTTTTAAAATAAAAGACTGAAAAGAAGCTTCAAAAATCAAGAATGATTTGCTCAGGGTAAATGAAGCAATAATGTTCTAACTTGCTTTCTTGATTCTAATCTTGTCTAGAAGTAGTAAGTACAGGGTAACTGGTAAGGCTTTAAAACTAGGCTGCGCAGTACAGAATTCCAGCTCTGCCCTTGCCTAGGTGTATGATCTTGGCACACAATTTTCCAAGCAGGGCTAATAATAGTATTTGTATCAAAGGGTTGTTAAGAGAATTAAATGACCTGATACATTATAAGTTCTTAGTAACAGTGTCTACCCCATAAGTGCTTAATAAATGTTAGCTATTATCTTCCATCTACAATTCATTCTCCATACCACAGCCACAGTGACCTTTAAAAAATGTAAAAAGTCACTCCCTTGTTAAAACCCTCCCCTGGCTTCCTGTCTCACTTACTAAAAAAAGCCAAGCTCTTTACCCCTAATTAGAAATTCCTGGAGTTTCTCTTGTGGCTGGTGATAACAAACCTGACTAGTATCCATGAGAACAGTGGTTCCATCCCTGGCTCCATCAATGGGTAAAGAATCTGGTGTTGCCATAAGGTGTGGTGTAGGTCATAGATGCTGCTTGGATCTGGCATTGCTGTGGTTGTGGCTTAGGCTGGCAGCTGTAGCTCTGATTCAACCCCTATTGGGAACTTCCATATGCCCTGGGTGTGGCCCTAAAAAGACAAAATAAATAAATAAATAAATAAAATAAAAAATAAAAAAGAAATTCCTGGAGTTCCTGCTGAGGTGCAAAGGGATTGGTGGCATCTTGGAAGCACTGGAACGAAGGTTTGATTCCTGGCTGGGCACAGTGGGTTAAGGATCTGGTGTTGGTGCAGCTGCAGTTTAGTTGGGACTGCATTTGGGATGTGATCCCTGGCCAGGGAACTAACTCCACGTGCTGCGGGGCAGCCAAAAGAGAAAAAAATTCCTGCTTGATCTGGCCCGTTTACCATTTAGATCTTCTTTTCATTTCTTCTCAAGCACAAAGCTCCAGACAAACTGTCTTCTTTCAGCTCTTAAAAGACCCCTGCTTCTTTTACTTAGATATCTGGATTATTTATTCTGCCTGGAAAACACTTCACAAAGACTTTTGTCAGTTGGAAATCAAATTTAATCTTCTTAGATAAGTTTCCTCTGACTACTACACTATATTACAGACACAGTTACTCTTTATACCATTACTCTATTTTATTTTTCTTTTAAGGGTACACCTGCCAGGACATGGAAGTTCCTGGGCTAGGGGTCCAATCTCAGCTTCAGCTGCTGGCCTACAGCCACCCACACCAGATCTCAGCTGCATCTTTGTCCTACACAGCAAACTTGCAGCAAGGCTGGAGCCTTAACCCACTGAATGAGGCCAGGGAGCCAACCTGAATCCTCAGGAACACTAGCAGGGGTCTTCTTTTTTCTTTTTTTAACCCGCACCAGTGGCATATGGAAGTTCCCAGGCTAGGGGTCCAATCTGACCTGTAATTGCCAGCCACAGCCACAACCATGCGGGATATGGCCGCATCTGGGACCTACACCAAAGCTCATGGCAATGCTGGACCCTTAACCCACTAAGCAAAGTCAGGGACAGAACCCGCGTCCTCATGGATACTAGTCAGGTTCTTAACACACTATGAGCCACAACAGGAACTCTCTATTTTCTAAATGGCACTACTTATATTTTTACAGTACTTAAAAAAAAATTTCCTTCTCCCTACTTTGTCCCCTCTTACCAGAACATAGTTTTAATGAGATGAGCTCCTGACACACCTGCTCCATATTCAATTTTTGCCAAATGAATTATATTTCAATGTGTTTTATTTTCCTTTTTATAAAATAAATCTTAGAAAATTTAGGTAGCATTTTCGGAAGCACCACAGAGTACTCTGTAGTTAGACGATCTGAGTTCAGATGCAGCTACTATGGTAAACTAGCTGTATGTCTCCGGGCAAGTTCTTAATGTTTTCTCACTTGAAAAATGAGAATATTGTCTATTTCACAAGGCATTAAAAAATTCAATAGCACAACATAGGTAAAAGCGCTTCGGGACTCAATGAAATTTTCCTAACATCAGCAGCAAACCTTACTTGCCGCACAACAAGGACTACCGCACTCAATCATCTCCCAAACCTGGAACGGCTCGGAAGCGTCGCTCTAGCTTCCGCCTTCTCCTCTATAGAACGCAGGGGCAGCCGGGAAGGGGACGCGGGACCAGGAGGCCAGTGCACGCACTTCCGCCCCCACGTCGCTCGCAGCCAATCCGCGTCTGAGGCCCCACCCCGTCCGCTCCAGGGGAAAACCCGCTCCTAGAGCGTCTTCCGGTGGGAGCTGTGAGGCTCCTTATCATGGTGAGTTGGCCGTGGGCATGAGGGTTTCTGTCACAAGTGGTTCCTCTTATCCTGTCTGGTCCTGAAGCGGCCTTGAAGTGCCTCAGATGCCAGAGGAGAGGTCGTCTTTGTTATGCTTGGTTCCCCGGGAGCAGCGGCTGGGGTCCGAGAGAGTCCCTTGGACGCCCTGATGTCCTCTCGCTTCCACACCCGGTTTCTTTGACACCAGCCCCGCTCCAGGTCGACCTTTCATCTCTCGGCGAGTTTATGACTCCTCCCTGCTGTGATATTCTTGATATAGAAATATAAGGCATTGCTGGTGTCAGTGACTATACGACCAACAAAAGATCTGAAAAACAAGTCCACAGCCACAACGACGGTGTTGGTGATGTTTACAGCAGTGACGGTAACATTGGCGTAAATAAAGTCAGTGACGAGTAGCTTAATGAGGTTGTCGCCCCACCCTCCAACGTGGAGTTGTTGAGTGCAGGTAGCTGGATACGCAGCAGCTTTCAGAAGGCTGTTAAAGAGACTGGCTAAAGTCAAGGTGTTGGCAGTGCCTCTTACTGCAGTTTTTTGTGCATTTGAAGATACACTAGACTTTATGGTTTGGGGGACGTGGTGTTTAATCTAAATTTTGTTATTGGCATTAATCATGCTATGCCTTGAAAAATCAGGTGTATAGCTCTTTGAATTTTATCTAAAGATAAACATTTGATTATGATTTCAGTGCCAAAAAGGTACACACCATTTTATCAGAAAAATTCAAGGATCTCTTACTGATGGCTGTATATGAGAAGAGGACCACCTTTCTGTGCCTAAGCAATGTCACTCTCTTAAATATTTTTCCTTGAGTTGACATGGTCGAAAAATGTTTTATTCAACCACTTTTAAAATCTTTTGTAAATATTCTGTAGTCTTTTTTTTTTTTTATGCAGAAAGTGGGTAAAAGTCTACGTTTTTTGGCTAACCAAATAGCCCCTAGCTGTGTTCTCCTTCGTAACCCTGTATAGCCAGAGTTAAGTTTTTAAAGTTTGACTGTGCCACTCCCTTGCTTAAAATCCTTCCATTTTTTCCTTCTTTTTTTTTCTTTAGCCCTGTTTAGTGTGGCAAGCAAAGACATCTGTAGTTTAGTTTCTTAACTTACAGCCTCTTTTTATACATACATACATATATCCATATTCCAGCTACAAGGAACACCTTGCAGATTGTACTCTAAGAATTAGACCTTTGCACCGAATTAATATATGCTCTTCTGTCTTACAGAATTGTTCTCCATCTCCTATCCCCCATGCTTATCAGTACAAACCTTAAATGTCTTTTAGTCTCTTTCATTAGGCTTTCTGCCATATCTTAATATCATAGGATATTATGATATTAAGCATAGGATGTTATGCTACTGTGAGGATGCTTTTTACCAGTAACATCTGTAGCCCTTACTAGGCTATGTTAAAATTGTGTATTTAGGGGTTCTCTTGTGGTGCAGCGGGTTAAGGATTGGGTGTTGTCACTACAGCAGCTCAGATCCACTGCTGTGGTGTGGGTTTGATCCCTGGCCTGGGAACTTCCATATGCTGCGGTGCAGCCAAAAAAAAAAAGTGTATTTGCTTGTCTTTCTCATGTCCTAGGCTATAAGTTCTTTGAGAGCAAGACCTATATATTCACCCTAATGTTCCCAGAACCTTTCATACAGTGCCTGGCCCAGAGGAAGTTTTCAATAAATATCTGTTTTATAAAACACTAAATAAGTAACCATGGCACTAAATTTTTAAGCATGAAACATTTGTAATAAAGGAAATAGCATTTAAGTTTTATTTTTAAAGTTTTGAGTAAGAAAGATTTTGAGTAACCTCTTATTTATTATTTATTAACATGCTATGTGAAAGTATACTGCTATCAGAACATATATAGCCCTTGTTGTTAGTGAAGTTACTAAAAAATTAACTTACCGTGTAAGAGGACAAGATGAAGGCTATCCTATGATTAATTACAAAAGAAGTGGCATTAAAAAAAAAAACAAGCCTATCATTTGGAATAATATAGTAAGGCCTCATGTGGGAGGTGAACCAGTAAACAGTACTGTTTCCCTTCAGTACTCTTAGTTTCCTATTTGGAAAAGGAGATAGAGGTCAAGTAACTTGCTAAGTGCTACAGTGCTGTTAGAGCTCGGGTAGGCAAGTCTGGCCTTTTAGCTCTGGAGTGGTAGAATCATGAGACAAGGAGTACACCAGTTTATTTGGAGCTGAGGATTCCTATATGGAGCAAGAGAAAAAACTGGAAAGAAACTGAGGCTAAGTCACTGGAAAGCATTGAATTCCAGGTTGTGAAATTTGGAGTTTATCCTGATAGCAATGGAAAGTCAGTATCATTGTAGAAAGAGTAACATGAAAGTTAGGATTTTTGTGTCCCCCCGCCCCAATATCTAATGGCATCATAAATGGCCCT
This sequence comes from Phacochoerus africanus, assembly GCF_016906955.1. Lineage (NCBI taxonomy): Eukaryota > Metazoa > Chordata > Mammalia > Artiodactyla > Suidae > Phacochoerus > Phacochoerus africanus. The sequence continues at coordinate 111,913,371 of NC_062548.1, read as the reverse complement.
CTGCCTTTCGGAAATCTTATTGTCTAAACCTGAAGCTTAAAGTAACTTAAGTAACTTAAAATGGGCTGAAGTTAGAACATATTCAAAGATACCAGTATTGAGCAGAATTTATCTTTGGGACCAAAATATCCCACACGTAATTCTTGAGGACTGGAGTATGTTTGCTAACATAAGCACTTACTAACATCTCAGATAAAAATAGCATATTGTCCTTTTTCAGTTCAATGGGCTTAGCAGAGCCTTAGGGTTACACATACATTGGTCTTTATTTGGATATCAAAATTAGTAACCCTGTTTTCCTGATTCTTTATTGTTGCATTTTAAAGTATTTTTTAACTTTCATTGTAGAAATTTTCAAACATACACAGAAGTAGAATATAATATAATAACCCCCCATGTAGCCATAACTTGGCTTTGACAGTTAACAACATTTTGTGGTTTTTATTGCGCCAGATTTCTTTTTTTCTTTCCTTTTTTTTTTTTTTTTTTTCTTTTAGGGCCACACCCACAGCATATGGAAGTTCTGAGGCTAGGGGTTGAATCACAACTGTAGCTGCTGGCCTACACCACAGCTACAGCAGTATGGGTCCAAGATGCACCTGTAAAACTACACCGAAAGTCACAGCAATGCCATATCCCTGGCCCACTGGGGCAAGGCCAGGGATTGAACCTGCATCCTCACGGATACTAGTTGGATTTGTTTCCACTGCACCACAGTGATAACCCCTGTTGTGCCAGATTTCTAGTGTTCAGCCTATTTTCACTACTAAGATGTTTCTAGATGCTAACTGTAGGAAAATCCCACCTGTGCTTGAATTGTATCTGAAAAATTTTCACATATTTAATCTGTTAACACCCAGTTCCACTGCTGTCTGTGGAGCTTCAGTGTTTACAAGTCAAACCGGCCAGCTTTAGTGAAGTAGAAATGTAGTATGGTTGTTAGAGTGATATTTCACCTTTACCATCTAGGAAAATATTTAGTTAAAATTATAATGCAGGAGTTCCCGTCGTGGCGCAGTGGTTAACGAATCCAACTAGGAACCATGAGGTTGCGGGTTCGGTCCCTGCCCTTGCTCAGTGGGTTGACGATCTGGCGTTGCCGTGAGCTGTGGTGTAGGTTGCAGACGCGGCTCGGATCCCGCATTGCTGTGGCTCTGGCGTAGGCCGGTGGCTACAGCTCGGACTCAACCCCTAGCCTGGGAACCTCCATATGCCACGGGAGCGGCCCAAGAAATAGCAACAACAACAATAACAACAACAAAAAAAGACTAAAGTAAAATAAAATAAAATTATAATGCAGATATCTAAGTACACGGCACTTAGTGATCAAATTATTATGTATGACCCATTGAAATTGTGAAGGATTTTTTTCCTCTAGAAACAATTACTTTTTTCTTTCTTTCTTTCTTTCTTTTTTTTTTTTTTTTTTGCTATTTCTTGGGCCGCTTCCACAGCATATGGAGGTTCCCAGGCTAGGGGTTGAATCCGAGCTGTAGCCACCAGCCCACGCCAGAGCCACAGCAACGCGGGATCCAAGCCGCGTCTGCAACCTACACCACAGCTCACGGCAACGCCGGATCGTTAGCCCACTGAGCAAGGGCAGGGACCAAACCCGCAACCTCATGGTTCCTAGTCGGATTCGTTAACCACTGCTCCACGACGGGAACTCCTCCTCTTTCTTTTTTTTTTAATGGCCGAACTGGAGAACTAGAGGCATGTGAAAGTTCCCAGGCTAGAGGTCACATTGGAGCTGCAGCTGCTGGCCTATGCCACGGCCACAGCAGTGCCAGATCAGAGCCTCGTCTGTGACCTACACCATAACTCATGGATACTGGTTAGGTTCGTAACCCACTGAAGCACAATGGGAACGCCTGCTTTTTTTTTCCTCCATTTTTTTATTATTATTATTTTGGTTTGGTTTTTGTAGACTGTTGTATATATAGTAAAATTGACCAGTCCTTTTCCTTTACAGCTTCTTGTTTTTATGTCCTATTAAGAAAAGTCTTCTCCACATCCAGGATTACAAAACTATACATTTATAAGTTTCTTCAAGCACTTGATAGTTTTATATTTTAATTTTAAAATGGTAAAAGAATTAAAGTATAGTACCTTACCTTTTTCCAAATCCCGTTTATTGAGTAAATCTCCTTTTCTCCCACTGATGTTGGATACTATCTTAATCACAGACTAATTTCCTATATTTGCTTGAGCTCTCCTTCATGTTAAGGCTTTCCTACATGGTTTCCACTTTAGTTACCACTCAGTCTCTTCTGTCATTGGGAACCCCAGTTCCATTCCTTTCTCTGCTAGCACCATAATATGTACTGGCAGGGATGGACCATGGAAGCTAGCTAGAATGTCAGATACTTTGCCTTCCTGAAACTCAGAGGTTTTATTGTAATAAAACTTGCCAAACGTTTTTTATATAAAGCTTTAATAAGGTAAATTGTAATAATTTCTTTCCAGTAGAACTATTTTGCAAACTGCTTTTCTGGTTCAAAATTGCCTAATTTATTTTAAAAAGTGTTATTGTGAATCTTATGTAGATAAATACATGTAAAGTGTCTGAAATAATTACTTGGCACATATCAGGCATTCAGTAAATGTTAATTATTCCTATGTCATATGGCAGGAATTATGAAGAGGATTTAATATTTACATGCTGATTTGTGTATTTTTTGTGTCTTAAAGGGGACAATTCATCTTTTTAGAAAACCACAAAGATCTTTTTTTGGCAAGTTATTACAAGAATTTAGACTTGTAGCAGCTGATCGAAGGGTAAGTTCCTAATTTTTTATGTTGGATAAGTAATTGTTTAATGTAAAATTACAGTATATTAGTGTATAGTTGTTTTGCTTGGGAAAAAGCTAGGTTTCAATTAGTTTTTATTCTGATTCTAAAGAATTTTGAAGAAAAATTGGTGATTGCCTTATGTTAATTTTTTAGCAAATTACATGGATATAGTCTGAAACCACATTTTATCTCTCTCTCTCTCTCTTTTTTTTTTTTTTTTTGTTATTTTTGGTCTTTTCCAGGGCCGCACCTGCAACATATGGATGTTCCCAGGCTGGGGTCTAATCAGAGCTATAGCCGCCGGCCTATGCCAGAGCCACAGCAATGCCAGATCCGAGCTGTGTCTGCAATCTATACCACAGCTCACGGCAACGCTGGATCCTTAACCCACTGAGTGGAGCCAGGGATCAGACCCGCAACCTCATGGTTCCTGATCGGATTTGTTAACCACTGAGCCACAACGGGAACTCCCATTTTCTCATTTTTAATGTAAGGCAGGAAAAATAAGTTACGCTTTGAGACTGTAAATAGAAAGTTGGTGCCCTTTTTGATCACCAAAGTAGATCTTCTAGTGTTCTGTTTTCATTTTTCTCATTGTTGTCTCATTTACACTGTAAGTCCCTGAAGGCAGTGACTGTGTCTCTTTTGCTCACTTTTTAAAATAAAAATACAAAATAAGTATCCCATAAATATTTGATGAATTTTAAACAGTCCTAGCTTCAGTGGAGCACAGTAAGCAGTACCAATAACATTGACCACATATTGGGATACTAAACTAAAGCCTTCTTTTCTTTGTTTTTTACCACCATGTCACCTGTTTCTAAAACCTAGGAATATAGCCAGAACTCAGTAATTCTGAATTTGGAAATATTATCATCCCTGAATATTAAACTTCGAGAGTCAAGGGTAGGAACTTCTCTATCTCTTAGGTACTTGAGAAAAGATAGATAGAGCCATATGAGGTTGATGGAAAGTAACTATGTTGCAGAAGTGAGAAGAAGACTCTTTAATAATACACTTCATTGAAGCACCGTATGCTGCAGAATAGGTAGTACGAATAAAACTGACATAGGAACACTTGAATTGTACAGATAATCTCTGTCGTAATTTAATCTAATATACCCAGCTCATCTCTCTTCACCACAACTCCCAACTTAGTTCTTGGTGATTTTGTATTTCAAGTGGAAGATCCTTACCTCTCAATTCCTTAGTTCCTTTCTGCAAATAATGTCCTCTTTCCCTCCCAGCCATCCACTCCTATGATCATACCATGGACCTTGTCATTTATAATAACTGAAGCCTTCCACTGAATCAGTTTTGGGCATTTCATTCGTCAGTTGCCATCTCTTGTCTTTCCAGTTCACTCCTCCTAGTACTAGGACCTCCAATCCATTGACTCTGGCATATTTCCACTATTTTTCTCTTCTCTTATCCTCATTTACTTGCGTAGCAATTTAGATTTCATGGCCCACTGTTTTCATTTTCTTGCATATGCCTTCAACTCCTTTGTGCCCCTCTTCTGTCTGTCATACCTCCTTGGTAAATCCTTAACCTCATTATGTCCACTTTCTTTCTACTGTGTACATGCATGCAAGCAACTGAATCCAGCCTGGAAAAAACACAAAACCATGCTGACTGGTCTCACTTAAAATTCATGATCAAGTTTACCATTAGCACTGCCCATATCATATCTTCTTAGTTTGTCCAGTTTCCCACTTTCCAAAATGATAATTTCATGCCAGTTCTCATTTCTCTCCTCAAATTTACAAAACTTTATTTATCCTCACTCCAACCTATTGATGTTACTTCCTATTTCACTAAGGGAAAGGAAGTAATCGGAAGAAAACATCCACATCCTGTCATTAGGACATCGACCAACATTCTTCTCCCCTGTTTCTGTGAATGAATTGTCTGATCTTCTCTCTAAGACCAATCTATCCACTGTTGCCTACTCAAAGACAGCATTCCTATAACTGACCTTCTGTCTCTTGCATCGTTGTTCCTTCTTGAATCACTCTCCTCCTTCCTGTGTCATGATTACAGGCTATATGTTCACTCTCAGCTGCTGCCTCCTTTCTCTGCTTTCTTTTAAGTAGCAAAACTACTTAAAAGAATTGTCTCTGCTTTCTGTGCTCATTTTCTCTTCTCCCTGTCTCTATTAAACAAAACCAGTCTGGCTCTAGTCCCCACTTATCCAAAGAAACAACCTTTACGAGGTACCTCATAACCTTTATGTTGCCTAAATCATTAGTCATCCTCGTTTCCTATCTTATTTGATCTTAGTGGCATCTGACAAAAATCATTCTTTCCTTCCTTGAAGCGCTTTGTTTATTTGGACTCTGAAACACCACTCTTGATTTTCCTCCTACTTGGCCATTGTTTTTTAGTCTCCTTTGTTACTTTCCTTTCTGACCTCGTAAGTTTTGGAGTGGACCAGGGCTTATAGAGCTTTTGCTTCTCTTGTTTACATTCATTCCATCTTGTGACACTTCCATTACCATGTGCTCATGACCACGTATTTATATCTGAGTCCCTAATTTCTTCTCTACCTGTGATTCATATAGATAATGGCCTTCTCAACATTTTTACCTGGGTATTTCATAGGCATCTCAAATTTAATATGATCAAGCCTGAACTTTGATTTTCTTTCACTTTCTCACTGCATGGCTCAGACCAGAAACCTTGAAGTCATCCTTACCCCTCTTTTTCCCTTACTCCTCACATCTGTTTTAGGAGTAAATCTTGCTAGCTCTCTTCAGTATAATCCCCAGAACCTGACTCTTTTAACACCTTCCTACTACCATAAAAGCCACCATTGGAGTTCCTGTCATGGCACAGCGGAAACGAATCCGATTAGGAACCATGAGGTTGCCGGTTTGATCCCTGGCCTTGCTTAGTGGGTTAAGGATCTGGCGTTGCTGTGAGTTGTGGCATAGGTCGCAGATGTGGCTTGGATCTGGCATTGCTGTGGCTCTGGCGTGGCTACAGCTCTGATTCGACCCCTAGCCTGAGAACCTCCATATGCTACAGATATGGCCCTTAAAAAAAAAAAGCCACCATCATTTCCCACATGGATTATTTCAGTCACATTCTAAATGGTCTTCCTACTTCCATCCTTGCCCCAGACAGTAAATTCTACGTAGGGAAACTGAATGATCTTTTAAAAATAAAAGCCGTGTCACTTTCCTTCTCATTTGGACTAAATCCCATTATTTTCCTGGCATACAAGACACTACTTGATGCCCGGACTTGAGTCCCAGACTCTGAATTCACTTCTCTAGCTGGCCTGACAGGTACTTTTCTATCTCAGGGTATGTATACTGTGGTTCCCATTTTCTCTCTCAGGTAGCTGCATGCTCAGCACCTTTGCCTCTTTCAGATTTCTGGTTACATGTCACCTGACCAAAGGAGTTTTTTCAGACCATCCTATCTAGAAGATCAGCTCTCCTCTGTCTTCCATTACTGTGTTCTTGCCATACTTTATTTTTTCTTATTAGCACTTATCACCACTAAACTTATGTATTTGCTTATTGTCTGTCACCCTACCTGGATTAAAAGGTCCATTGTTCTGTTCACTACTTTATCTGTTGGGTATAGTGTCTGTTACAAAATAGATGCTCAAATATGTGTTGATTGTATAGCTTGATTCAACAGTAGAGGTGCATGTATTGCATGCTTTAGCCTCTTTTTCTTTTTTACTTTTTTTTTTTAATGCTGTACTTGTGGCATATGGAAGTTTCCAGGCCAGGGAGTGAATCCAAGCCGCAGCTGCACATCCTTTAACCCACTACACTTGGCCGGGGATCAAACCATTGCTTCCATAGCAACCCGAGCCACTGCAGTCAGGTTCTTAACCCACTGTGCCACAGTGGGAACTCCTGTCCTCCTTTTCTGACTGTTGTTGACTCTTTCTCATGACTAGACCCTGTGTCCAGTCATTTTATTAATGTCCTTGCTGATCTTAGAGTCCCTTGTCTCATTAACCTATCATATCACTTCTCTAGTGTCTAACATCCCTGTCTCACCTGTCTCTGGTTTTACTGCTGGGCGTAGAGGAAGTTCCAGAATGGTGTCTTCTATAAATTTGTGCTGGCAGTTGTAGTTCACTGCTTTGATGGTTCAGTAGTATATTCACCATATCGACTCTCCTGCACATTCTTATGGATTTAAGTTTCCAGTCCTCTTACACCATATCCTTTAATTTTAGAAAATTGCCTTGCTTCTTCCTTTCTAGAGATTTATAGGCTATTAAGTCTGTGTTACATCACTTTTACCTCTTTTTGCCTTAAAATTTCTGTTTTTTCAGTTACCTTCTTACCTTCTCACTTTTCCCAAAGGTATTGTTCTTCCTTTCTTTCATTTTCTTTTTTTTTTTTTTTGGCCACATCCACAGCATGTGGAAGTTTATTTTGAAGTATTTTCAAGCTTATAGAAAGTTACAAGATTTAGTGTAAGGAACTCCTTCATGCCTTTTACTCAGATTCATCTATTGCTTTACATTTTGCTCCATTTGTTTTATCATCATCTTTATATGCATGTTTATAGAGACAAAATTACATTCAAATGTCAACATATTATTCCTCAGCTATTTGAGAGTTTATGTTCTCTTGAATAATTTATTTTCTCTTGAATAATTTCATTATTAGAATTACTCTTTTTTTTGTTTGTTTTTGTTTTTTTGTTTATTTGCTTTTTTTTTTTAGGGCCACACCTGCAGGATATGGAGGTTCTCAGGCTAGGGGTCAAATTGGAGCTGCAGCTGCTGGCCTGTGCCACAGCCACACAGGATCTGAGCTGCGTCTGCAACCTGCACCACAGCTCAAGGCCACACCATATCCTTAACCCACTGAGCAAGGCGGCCATGGATCAAACCTGCATCCTCATGGATATTAGTCAGATGAGTTTCCACTGAGCCACGATGAGAACTCCTAGAATTTTTCTTTAAGGTTTGTATAATAATTTGGTTGATGATAATTTTTGTAGTTTTATGCAGTATAATACGAACTTTTTGAAAAAAGTTGTGCTTATTCCTTTGACTATCAGAGTATGTGTCACAGCAGTGGACCCAGTGAAGGTTATTAATGCTGTACAAATAAGGATGATTTTCTCTTTCACAGTCTTGGAAGATATTGTTCTTTGGTGCAATAAACTTAACATGTACTGGCTTCCTGCTTATGTGGTGCAGTTCCACTAACAGTATAGGTATGTTACTATTCTTATTTTTATGGAATTAATGATTAGTTTCACTTTAAATAAAGGTATATCTTTCTTTACATAGAATAACCTTTTTCTGAAATATAACTCAAAAGATTTATGAGAGAATCTATTCGAAAAGTACCTTGTAAACTGTAAAGTTTGGTTCATGGATACTAGTTGGATTCATTACTGCTGAGGCACGATAGGGAACTCCTAAAGTTTGGTTCCGTTGTTAAGCATTATCATTTAGAGTGAACTTTTTAAAAAAAAGCTGAATCTACTTGAAAAACATTTCTTTTTAAAAATATTTTTATTAAGTCGTAGTTGGTTTACAATATTATATTAGTTTCAGGTTTATAGCATTGTGATTTGGTATTTTTATAGGTCATACTCCATTAAAAGTTATTACAAAATAATGGCTATAATTCCCTGTGCTGTATAATATATCTGTGTTGCTAATCTGTTTTATACATAGTAGTTTGTATATCTTAATTTCATATCCCTGTCTTGTCCCTCTCCCCACTGGTAACCACTAGTTTGTTTTCTTTATCTGAGAGTCTGTTTCTGTTTAGCTATATACACTTTATTTTTTTAAATTCCACATATAGGTGATGTCATGATGTTTGTCTTTCTCTGACTTATTTCACTAAACATAATCTGTGGGTTGATCCATGTTGCTGCAAATGGCAGAATTTCATTCTTTTTTGGACTAATATTCCATGGTATACATATATACCACATCTTCTTTATCCGTTCTATTGAATGACTCTTGGGTGCTTATATATCTCGGCTATTGTAAATGGTGCTGCTGTGAACACTGGGGTGTATGTATCTTATCTTTTCATGAGAGTTCTTTTTTTTTTTGTCTTTTGTCTTTTTAGGGCCACACCCATCACACCCATGGTATATGGAGGTTCCCAGGCTAGGGGTAGCTTGCAGGCGTGGCTTGGATCCTGTGTTGCCGTGGCTGTGGTGTCTGCTGGCAGCTATAGCTCTGACTCGATCCCTAGCCTGGGAACTTCCATATGCCACAGGTGTGGCTCTAAAAAGGAAAAAAAAAATTTGAAATAGTACTCAGTTGACAAAAATAGGCAAAAATTGGTCACAGTGTTTTTGAGCATATGCTGATCCATGCCATGGAGAAATCAGGTTCTAAAGTAACTCTTAATATTAACCAACTTCGGCTAATCAGTGAGTCATGATTTTTTTCTTTTTCTTTTTAGGGCTGCACCCGTGGCATATGGAGGTTCCCAGGCTAGGGCTTGAATCAGAACTACAGCTGCTGGCCTGTGCCACAGTCACAGCAATGCAGCATCCAAGCCATGCCTGCATCCTACACCACAGCTCACCGCAACACCAGATTCTTAACCCACTGAGCAAGGCCAGGGCTTGAACCTGCAACCTCATGATTTCTAATTGGATTCATTTCCGCTGTGCCACGACAGGAACTCTAGGAGTTTTTTTTTGATGATGGATACCCATGGTATGAACAGTTTTGGTGATTTGCTGTATTTCCTAACAGTGGATTCGATTATATTTTAATCAGTCTTTTTGTTGTTTTACAGCTTTAACTGCCTATACTTACCTGACTATTTTTGATCTTTTTAGGTAAGTTTTTAAAACTTTCCTTAATGTTTTGAAGCTGATAAGGAATTTTTTGTGCTGAATTTATGAAGTTTTCTTTACTTAAAGGAAAGTGATCTGTGAAATAAGTAAAATTATCAACAGGGACCATATATACAAATAGTAACACTTAGAAGATATACTGAGAGAGTCATTCCTGTCGTAGCTCTGCGATTAATAAATCTGAGTAGCAACCATGAGGACACAGGTTTGATCCCTGGCCTTGCTCAGTAGGTTAAGGATCCTGCATGGCTGTGGTGTGTGTAGGCCAGCAGCTACAGCTCCTATTACCTGGCCTGGGAACTTCCATATGCCTCGGGTGTGGGGCCCTAAAAAAAAAGGAAAAAGAAGACGTACTGAAAGAAAATAGCCCATTTTTATAGCAACAGAAAAGGTAACACCCAGACATTAGGTCAGGTGTTTGGGGTGCCTACCTGTCAGTGAGTCAGCTGTGACCAGAGAGCAGGAACATGTAAGAACATACCAGTTCCCACTGTAACCATGTAGATGGGAAAAGAAATGAGGAGCATTAATAACCATGAAGTTTATATGGATGTAATTGTGAGCCAGAGAGACAACGTGTTGGCTCCCTACTTTATGGGACCTTTCAGATATCCGTATAAAGTTGCAAAGTACGTAGACCATGATGTCTCCACGATCCATGCCATAGGAGAATATTATAAGGATGTCTTTTCATCAGTCACATAACTAAGGCTACCTGATTGAACTAAAACAGATAGTTGTTACCTGAATTTCACTGTGTAGTAGGTTGTTTTAGAATGATTCTCCATTGTACTTAGAAACTTACCACAGCTTTATCCCATCCAGAATATTGTCAAGGTATTAGTAATACTTTAACTTTTTTTTTTTTTGTCTTTTGTCCTTTTAGGGCCGCTCCTGTGGCATATGGAGGTTCCCAGGCTAGGGGTTGAATTGGAGTGGTAGCTGCCAGCCTACACCACAGCCACAGCAATGCCAGATTAAAGCTGCATCTGCAACCTACACCACAGCTCACGGCAACGCCAGATCCTTAACTCACTGAGCAAGGCCAGGGATCAAACCCGCAACCTCATGGTTCCTAGTCTGATCCGTTTCCGCTGTGCCACAATGGGAACTCCTAGTTTAACTTTTAATAAAAATTAAAGTTTATCAAAGTTAGAATGTACTGTATATGCCTAGAATAAAATAAATTTTCTGTATTATAACTGTGTCATTTTTTGCAGCCTCAGTTATGGAAACCATTTAGGGTAGATAACTTACTGAGTAGAGAAAGTATGGGTTTAGGTTCTATTTAACTGTCTTAATGGTATGTTGTAACTTTCAGTTTCTCCGCATGTTAAAACTGTCACACATTAGGGTGCTTACTGTGATTAGATTATAAATTATTAGAATAACTTATTAGTCTGTGCGAACACTGGTAACTTTTAGCAACTTAGATATTCTGAAAAGTTAATTTCTTTTTGTGTGTTCCCTAGCTCTAGATCTAATGCTAAATTTATTTTCCTTTTTACTTAGTTTAATGACATGTTTAATAAGTTACTGGGTAATGATGAGAAAACCTAGCCCTGCCTATTCATTTGGGTAAGTTCAAATTATTTTATTTGCTGCTGACTTATTGCTATTAAAATAGTAGTTATATCAGGCTGTAGAGAGCTAGCTAGAGTATTTCTAGAAAATAAATGCTGCTTGATGGAGTCCCAGTGTGACTAAGTGGTTAACAAACCTGACTGGTAGCAATGAGGATGTGGGCTCAGTCCCTGGCCTTGCTCACTGGGTTGAGAATCTGGCTTTGCCGTGAGCTCTGGTAGCACATCCCATGTTGCTGTGGATTTGGTGTAGACCGGCAGCTGTAGCTCCAATACTACCCCTACCCTGGGAACTTCCATATGCTGTAGGTGTGGCCCTAAAAAGCAAAATAAATAAATAAATAAGTTTATTTCAATGATAAATTCAGTTTAATAAATAAATAAATTTATTTCAATGATAAATTCAGTTTATCAGTCTTGTTCTTTATGGTTAGTACTTTTTGTGTACTTATCAAGAGATTTTGGCTAGCCCCAAGGTCCTAAAGACATTCTACTCTGTTAATTAGAGGTGTTACTGTTTGATCTTTCAAATGTAGGCTTAGAATCAAGGTAGAATTGATTTTTGTGTATGGGTGGAGGTAGAGGTCAAGGCACATTTGTTTCTATAGAGCTATTCACATTGATAAAACTTCATTGAAAAAATTTATTCTTTTTCTACTGCTTTTATGTGCTATGTTTTCAAAAATTAAGTGCCTGTATGTGTGTAGGTCTGTTTCTGGATTCTCTTTTCTCTTTGGTGTATTTGTCTACCAATGTGTCATTCTATACTGTGTTAATTACTGTAGTTTTGAAATCTTGATTATTGTAGTGTAAATCTTCTGTCTTTGTTGTTGCTCTTCAGATTATCTTTGCTTTCTTTCAGCTTTTGCGTTTCCATGTGCACTTTAATGTCAGCTTAGCAATTTCCAGAAATAATGTTGCTGCATTTACATACTGTTTTTTGGGGTGTTTTGGCTGTGCTTGCGGCATGTGAAAGTTTTAGGCTGGGGATCACATTGATGCCACAGCAGCAACCTGAGCTGCGGTAGTGACAATGCTGAATCCTTAACCCACTGCACATAAAGGAACTCCTACATACTGTTTTTTTATCCTTTCCCATAACCCCCCCTTTTCACTTACATATTTCCATGTCAATAAATACTTTTTTTTTTGTCTTTTTGCCTTTTCTAGGGCCACTCTTGCGGCATATGGAGATTTCCAGGCTAGGGGTCTAATTGGAACTGTGGGCACTGGCCTAAGCCAGAGCCACAGCAACAAGGGATCCGAGCCGCATCTGCAACCTACACCACAGCTCATGGCAATGCCAGATCTTTAACCCACTGAGCAAGGCCAGGGATTGAACCCGCAACCTCATGGTTCCTAGTTGGATTCGTTAACCACTGCGCCATGATGGGAACTCCAATAATACATTCCTATTAATATTTTTAGTAACATACAATGATCTTTTGTTGATTTCCAACATTTCCTCATTACAAATAGCAATGTGATGAGCTTTTCATTTTATTTATCTTCTGAATATCCTGAATTCTGTATCACCTGGAATTAACCGACTCATTTGGAAGAAAAAAAGTAATGTGATAAACATTCTTAATTATTTTATTACCTTTTCCGAAAATAGTTTTTTCCTTGAGAAATTTTTACTTACCACAGGTATTGAATACCATTAAATTATATGTAGTGGGGAAAACTTAGATAAATACAACAGTAGCTTCTGGCCTCGAGCTTATAGCTTAGGAATTATAAGACATAATTAACTGCAATTATGTGTAGACCTGAGAGGCAATATAGTAGTGGTTAAAATCATGAACTTTGGAATCAGTGTGAAAACCTGACTCCTCCACTTGCTAGCTATATGACTCTTATTAAACAGTTACTTTTCCTCTTTGTGTTTCAAATTCCTTATCTCTTAAAAAAAAAAAAAAAAATTGGCTACAGTAACCCTCAGGAGAATTTGAGAGGTTCAGATGAGGTAACATGTTAAGCACTTCAACCAGTGTCTAACACATGGTGGGTCAATTAAGTGTTACATGTTATTATATGATGGTTATTTCTAGAATATAAGAGCCATAAGTGGGTCCTAGGAATATGTATTGTACAAATAGTCACTCTTTAAAAATCTGTGATGTTCATCATTTATTATCATTCTAGAAACTCTGTAGTCTGTTCTAATAGTGTTTGGCTTATAGTAGGCACATGTATATTGAATGGGTCTGTGTGTTCTAGAGATACTAGTTTGTGAATTGAAAGAATTATACTGATTTAATTAATTTTCTAATTTCAGATTTGAAAGATTAGAAGTCCTGGCTGTATTTGCTTCCACAGTCTTGGCACAATTGGGAGCTCTCTTTATATTAAAAGAAAGGTACATTTGTATATGATATTGCTGTCATCATAAATTCTACCTATGCCACATTTGGAACATGAAAGAATCCATTGAGACACATCTGGCTTGAATTCAGATATGCAGGAGTTCCCTGGTGGCTCAGTGGATTAAGGATCCAGTGTTGTTACTGCTATGGCTTGGGTCATTGCTGTGGCATAGGTTTGGTCCCTGACCCAGGAACTTCCACATGCTGTGAGTGTGGCCAAAAAAAAAAAAAAAAATCAAGATTTGTAGTGCTGGAGTTTTGATAACAGTTTCTTCATGTTTTAGACTTCTCTCCCTTCTTTTCACCCTTCCTTAATGCTACTAAAATGAGTCTAAGTAGCTGTGGATGAAAGGAAGGCATTTAGTCAGATGTATTTTAAAGCTTAGTATAAAACCATTGAAACAGGTTCAGTAGAGAAAGGTTGACATTACATATTGAGGATAATTTGTGAGTCTCCTTGCCTCATTGCTACTAATAATTGGTTTTCAAATTGAGAAATTTTGTGAACTTACTGGGTTAATTATATATTTAATGAATAATTTTAATTTTATAATTTTTAGGACTTATTTAATACCTTATTTCTGTCTTTTAGTGCAGAACGCTTTTTGGAGCAGCCCGAGATACACACGTGAGATTCTGCTTTTGACATAATTTGCTATTAAGTTTGATTCCCAGTTATTAATTGCCATATTATTAAATAGTGGTTACTTTGGCTATTAACAGAGTTGAAAGTGTGGCAGTATACGTTTCACTGATATTTTAAGCAAAATCCTCAAAAACTAAGACTCCTTTCACCCTTAACGATTCCCAAGCTCTTAGATTTTTATACCGAACAGGGAAACCTTTCTACCCTGACTTCAGGTCTCTCAGTATTTCCAGGCCCAGGTCAACACACTAAGCCAGCCCTGTCTGGCCTTCTGTAATTTATTTACTTATTTATTTAGTTTTAATTTTCTTTTAATGATTTTATTTTTTTCCATTATAGCCGATTTACAGTGTTCTGTCAATTTTCTCCTGTACAGCAAAATGACACAGTCACACATACATATATAGATTCTTTTTTCTTACATTGTCACACTCCATCATAAGTGACTAGATATATAGATCCTAGTGCTATACGCATGAGCTTTCTGTAATTTAAAATTAGATCCCATAAATCTTTTAGTAGCATCTGCAGAAAAGATGCAATTTTTATTATTTACCACATAGTTGCCAATTATGTGGATTTGACCTGTTCTAATCAGTTTAATTCAAGACAGTCTGACCTGGCCACAGTACTGTAAACCAGATACTATTAGCATTTATACAAATTTATAATAGCAGTTACCTGAAGAAGATACTGTTAATGCCGAGTCTTTTTTTCTTTCCTCCTGTGTAAGATGGAACAGCAGTAGACAGAACAGAGGTCATGGGGGTTAGAAACCAAAATCAGATTCTGGCTCTGCAAATACCAAACCATTGAAGCAGACTGCTGCCTTCCCATTTCTAGTCTCTCCACATGCTGAGATTACATATTGATATTGCCAAGAAAAAAGTAATGATAAATGTTATTCTTTTTAGGGGAAGACTATTAGTTGGTACTTTTGTGGCTCTTTCTTTCAACCTGTTCACGATGCTTTCTGTTCGGAATAAACCTTTTGCTTATGTCTCTGAAGGTATGTTTTTTACTTACTGTTAATTAAAAATTCAGTTAATCTCTCATTAAAAACAAGTCTTTTTTTTGTTTCATTAATTCATAAATCAATGAGAAAGTATACCCTGAAGAGAAAACTACCCCAAACATTCTAACCTCTTCCCCAAGTAGAAAATTATAAAACAAAATCTAATTATTTCAGGCTTTAAAGTAACATATTACTTAAAAAGCAGGCAGAACTGACTTAAGTTACATGTAATTAAAATGTTGCATTTACCAAATAACATGAATGAAATTTTGAGATGTGTACCTACCTAAGAAAAGTTTATTGCAGGCATTTTAGAAGTATCAGTATACTTAGAGTAGTTAATGTATTTATTGCAAATGGTTGTATTTTGTTAATTAAATGAGTTCCCAGGAACTTCCCTTGGGCAGTGGTGGGTGGACATATGTTTGAAAGTAGCCAAAAAAAGGAGTTCCTGTCGTGGCGTAAACGAATCTGACTAGGAACCATGAGATTTCGGGTTTGATCCCTGTCCTCGCTCGGTGGATTAAGGATCCGGTATTGCCATGAGCTTATGGTGTAGGTCAAAGACACAGCTCAGATCCTGCATTGCTGTGGCTGTGGTGTAGGCCAGTGGCTATAGCTCCAGTTTGACCCCTAGCCTGGGAACCTTCATATGCCTCTGGTGCAGCTGTAAAAAGAAAAAAAAGAAAAGAATTTGGAGTTGTTAATTGCAGTGACTCAAGTTGCCCTTGTGGTGAGGGTTTAGTCCTTGGCCTGGGAACTTCTCCTTACCATGGGCACAGCTGAAAAAAAGCACCCAGAACAAAAAAGAAATATGCATTCAAGTTTAAACAACTTGCTGATTGTTATGAGGTATGACTTGTATTTGTATGAATTAGAGTTTATGAATTACTGTACGAACTAGAAAATTAAATAATTATATTTGTGATGAGCAGAATTATTTTGAAAAAACTTTATAAATTGCAAAAAAAATTTTTTTTTTGTCTTTTTTAGGGCCGTACCCACGACATAGGGAGATTCCCAGACTAGGGGTCCAATTGGAGCTGTAGCTACCGGCCTACACCACAGCCGCAGCAACACGGGATCTGACCTACACCACAGATCATGGCAATGCCGGATCCTTAACCCTCTGAGCAAGGCCAGGGATCGAACCCACAACCTCATGGTTCCTAGTCAGATTCGTTAACCACTGAACCATGATGGGAAGTCGGAAGGTACAGAGATTTAGAAACTGTTTCTCTGTAAAGATCAGAAAGATACGAGAAGAAAATAATACTAATAACCTGACGACAAAGAAATAACGTTAACATTTCTATTTTCTTTTCATTTTTTTCTATGCACATATACTTTTTTTTTTACATAGAATTGTATCAATTTAGCTTTTTGTTTGGCTTTTTTCAGTTAATGTCTTGAGTATTGCTTTTCATTAAATACTCTTTGAAAAAATGATTTTTTTTTCATCTTTTCAGGACTGCACCTGTGGCATATGGCAGTTCCCAGGTTAGGAGTCCAGTTGGAGCTGTAGCCACTGGCCTATGCCACAGCCACAGCAATGCGGGATCCGAGCTGCATCTATGACCTACACCACAGCTCATGGCAACGCCAGACCCTTAACCCACTGAGTGAGGGCGGGGATCGAACCTGTGTCCTCAGGGATGGTAGTTGGATTCGTTAACCACTGAGCCATGACGGGAACTCCAAAAAAATGGTTTTTTGGTGCTTGCATATTTTTTCATGAAGTTTTGTGTCTTTTTCAGCTATATCCATAGCATATAGAAATTCCTGGGCCAGGGATTGAACCCAAGCCAGAGCTATAACCCATGTCACAGCTACAGCAGTGCTGGATTCTTAACCCAGTGCACTGGACTTGGGATCGAACTGGCACTTCCACAGAAACAAACCAGATCATTTATCCACTGTGCTGCAGTGGGAACTTCTTGTCATGAATATTTTTAAATGTTAGTCTATTGTTTAAGATTTTCAACTTTTCCTTTTAGAAATAATGCTGTAACTACCTTTTTTTTGTATTAAATTTCTTGTATGTGTTTCTAATTCTAATAAATTCCCAAAGAATAAATTATAAATGGGTTAAAATAATTTTTTTTTGCTACACCCGTAGCATTCAGAAGTCCCCAGACCAGGGACTGAATCCACATCATAGCAGGGACTTGAGCAACAGCAGTAACAATGCTGGATCCTTAACCCACTGTGCCACCAGGGAACTCCCCAAAATAAAGTATTTTAAATATCTTTGATATATATTGCCAAATTTATTTCCAGAAAAATTATCTTGTTTGTACTTTTATTAGTTGTGAACGAAAGTTCTCAGAAACATCAAGATTTACAACATCGGGGAGTTCCCTGGTCATCATTGCTATGGCATAGGTTTGATCCCTGGCCTGGGAACTTCTGCATGCCATAGGCACAGCCAACAACAACAAAAGATTGAAGTTCCTGTTATGGTTCAGTGGGTCAATGACCCAACATTGTCTCTGTGAGAATGTGGATTCGATTCCTGACCTCACTCAGTGGGTTGATGATCTGTCATTGCCACAGGCTACAGCATAGGTCACAGATGTGGCTTGGATTTGGTGTTACTGTAGCTGTAGCATAGGTCACAGCTGCAGCTCTAATTTGACCCATGGCTGGGAAACTTCCATATGCCGCAGGTATGGCTATAAAAATATTGAAATTTGAGTGGGAAGTAATATCGAGTACTTTCTATCTGCCAGGCACTGTGCTACATACTTTAAATAAAGCTTATTTATTTTATCCTATTACCATACGATATTATCATACCATATATCCGTTTTACACTGTTATATCTATTTTATACTATATTTTATACAATATTATCTATCATATTTACACTATAAATATATTTATAAAGATATATTACACATAATATGGCAATCTTAATAATATTTACACTATAATTTATACTTTATTATCTATAATATTACACCATATTATCACACCATATTTTCCCCATTTTACACTGAGGCATTGAGAGATTAAGTCACTTGTCCTGGGCTACACATCTAATTATGGGCAGATCTGGGTTCGAAGCCAGGTATTCTGGCATCAGAGTCTGCTTTTTTTTTTTTTTGTCTTTTGTCTTTTGTCTTTAGGGCTGAACCTGTAGCACATGGAGGTTCCCAGGCTAGGGGTCGAGTCAGAGCTGTAGCTGCCAGCAGACACATGGGATCCGAGCCGTGTCTTCGACCTACACCTCCTCTCACGGCAATGACGGATCCCCAACCCACCAAGCAAGGTCAGGGATCGAATCCACGTCCTCATGTATGCTAGTCGGGTTTGTTAACCACTGAGCCATGACAGAAATTCCATCAGAGTCTGCTCTTAACTGCTATACTAGACTATTTTTTATAGACTTAGCAATCTTTTTTACATCATAATACACATAAAAATAGTGATTATTTCTGTAGCACCCTGGGATAAATGTAAGAGGATGCTTGAGCCTGGAGGATACTTGTCCAGGGACAGTAACTGGCACCAGTCTGCACGTAGACACATCTCCAGCTGGCCTTTCTGAGAGTTGAGGGAATCAGTGTACCTGCAATCCATTCTCAGCTTTATAATAATAATGTCATGTGTAAGTTCATGGATTACTTCAGGTCAAATGTGTATTGTAGTTAAAACTGATTTTCATCTGGTATCTTAAAAGCATAAACAGAAGTTCTAGATTGGCCGAATAATGTGTCCTTTTGTAATGTTATATAGTCATGGCCAAACTTATTTTTTAAATGTAAGAATTGAGTATTTCTAGTAGTGGTTTATTCCGTGTATGTAATTTTAAGTATTTTCTTTTTTAAAGCTGCTAGTACGAGTTGGCTTCAAGAGCATGTTGCTGACCTTAGTAGAAGGTAAGACGTTCTAGGATTTCATAATATACATAACGTTAAAGAAATGCACCTGTCATGGGGACTTATATTACTCATTGCTGTGGTTACTACATGAATCTCACTGATCAGATTCTTATTCTCTCCATGCTTTTTCTTACTTTGTAATTGATGATACAAAAGAGACCTTTATGAGTGAGAGTGTTTTGTTCCTAAATCCTGTTTGCTTTAGAAGATATATGGTACTAAAATACAAGGCAACTTTTATAAAATTTTCATCAGTATTACATAAGTTGTGCTAAGGAGTAATCTTTTTGTTTATTTTTCCATAGCTTGTGTGGAATTATTCCAGGACTTAGCAGTATCTTCCTTCCTCGAATGAATCCATTTGTTTTGATTGATCTTGCTGGAGCATTTGCTCTTTGTATTACTTATATGCTAATTGAAATTAAGTAAGTATTTATTATTTCTATCAAGAGTGTTTCAGTTCCTGGGGCCTTGACAGAAACTAATAAGATGGTTAGGGATTAAGCTTATAGCATGTTTGCTTATGACCTGTGTGACTTTGGTCAAGTCTTATCCTCAAGTGTCTTCATCTGAAAAAATTAAGGGGGTTGGATTCAATAAAAAATTTTCACTGCAGTCTATAATGCAGACTGGAAAACTTTAAATTCCCTACTGCTGGCTTGAGTAAAACTGAGAAAAGGAGGGTAAAGAGAGATAAAACACAGCTGCTATTGCTGAACAAGCGAAGAGAAGAAGTAGATGGGGTTTTTTTGTTTGTTTGTTTCTTTGTTTTTTGCGTTTTAGGACTGCACTAACCGCATATGGAGGTTCCCAGGCTAGGTGTCAAATCGGAGCTGTAGCTGCCAGCCTATGTCACAGCCACAGCATTGTGGGATCTGAGCTGCGTCTGTGACCTACACCACAGCTCATGGCAATACAGATCCTTAACCCACTGAGCAAGGCCAGGGATCGAACCTGCAACCTCATGGTTCCTAGTCAGATTCATTTCCACTGTGCCACGATCCACCCATTCTTTTTCCTAAATTGAGGTCATTATCATCATTTTCTTGGTCAAATTAGAATGGTCCTCTGATGTTATATTTATTTTTACTCATCTTTAGTTATATGATATTTTGATACTAATGTCATCATTAAAAGTTGCAGATCTGTAGGGGAGGGATGGATTGGGACTTTGGGATTTTCAGATGCAAACTATTACATATAGAGTGTAGAAAAACAGGGTTCACGGTCCTACTGTATATAGCACAGGGAACTGTATTTGATATCCTATAGGAAACCATAATGGAAAAGAATATAAATATATATACATATATATATATAACTGAATCACTTTGTTGTACAGCAGAAATTAACATAACATTACAAATCATCTATACTTATGTTTTTTTAAAAAGTTGCAAGTCTGGACATAATATGAATATGAAGCCTCCAGCAACCTTGCTAGCCATTCATTTATCTATGCTTAACTGTTTACAGTTTCATTGATGCATCACAGTTTTCATGCCCTTACACATCATGCTTTCACTGTCTACAGTATCTTGCTTCCATCATCTTGCTTAGCCTTTTTTTTTTTTGTCATTTTAGGGCCGCACCCACGGGATATGGAGGTTCCCAGGCTAGGGGTCGAATTGGAGCTGTAGGCCGCTGGCTTATGCCACAGCTGCAGCGATGCAAGATCCAAGCTGTGTCTGCTACCTACACCACAGCTCACGGCAATGCTGGATCCTTAATCCACTGAGCAAGGCCACGGATCAAACCTGAAGCCTCATGAATGCTAGTCGAGTTCATCAACTGCCAAGCTATGACGGGAATGCCCATCTTGCTTATCTTTTAAGGCTCAGCTCAAGTGTTACCTCTTTTTATATTTAGCCTTTCTGGATTGTCCCCACCCCAGTAGACTTGCCACACACATCTTTGTGCATGGCACTCTTAGGCCTTCTCTTTTGTACCCAAAGCCCTTTATTACGTATTTCTTTTGTGTGTGTGTGTTTTTCCCTTTTCTAGGGCCGCTCCCGCTGCATAAGGAGGATCCTAGGATAGGGGTCTAATCGGAGCTGTAGCCACTGGCCTACTCCAGAGCCATAGCCACTCGAGATCCGAGCCACGTCTGCGACCTACACCACAGCTCACGACAGCGCCAGATCCTTAACCCACTGAGCGAGGCCAGGGACCAAGCCCATAACCTCATCGTTCCTGGTCGGATTCGTTAACCACTGCACCATGACGGGAACTCCTTTGTTATGTATTTCATGTGTGTATTTCCTGCTATTTTAAAGGCAGGGACTGTGTCTTATATTTCTATTCCCACCATGAGGGAAAAAGTGAAAAAAAAAAAAAGCAGTGCGTGATTAGCTTGTAACCTTTGGCATTTTGGTCTGTCTTATCAATAGAACAGTGAACAACTACTGATGAGATATTGCACTTTAGTACCGTGTTGCTGTAACAAATTCCTGGAGCATCTCACCTTGTGAAATTCCAGGGGAATTTAAAAAAATTTTAATAGTAATTATTGCAAAATTATTATTTACAGCAAAATTGATATAATCACTGATCAAGTGCGTTATTCTTTCTGTATCAAAAGTGACTCGTTAAATGTTTTCAGTTGTTGCAGCAAATAAATATATATGAAAATCTTTTTTTTTTTTTGTCTTTTTAGGGCCATGCCCCCAGCATGTGGAGGTTCCCAGGCTAGGGGTCAAATCAGAGTTGCAGCTGCTAGCCTACAACACAGCCACAGCAATGCTGGATCCGAGCTGCATCTGTGACCTACACCACAGCTCATGGCAACACCGGATCCATAACCCACTGAGTGGGGCCAGGGATCGAACCCGAGTCCTCATGGATACTAGTCAGGTTCATTAACTGCTGAGCCACAATGGGAACGCCTATGAAATCTTTATAATTGACCAGTAGATTGAAAATACATTTTGGAAAAATGCTCATGTTTTTTCATCATCATCTCTCTTCACTTTAATTAGTATTATTAGTTATTTTTCTCTAAACTTTGGTGAGAGAGGATGCAGAAAACTTTGTCTTCCTTTGAGATGCTCCTATTGCCAGTGGTGGCCCACTGTAATAAAATAGTCCTTTTGCTTTAGAAAATTAACATTTGGTAGATCAAATTGTAAGAAGCCCAGTGAAGTGTACATTTAAGGTTGAGAATTGTTTTTTCTTTTTAGTAATTATTTTGCTGTAGACACTGCCTCAGCCATAGCCATCGCTCTGATGACATTTGGCACCATGTATCCTATGAGCGTGTACAGTGGGAAAGTATTACTCCAGGTAAGTGTCTTCTGTCAATATGCATGCTTAAAATCAGCTGCGTTCTTTTACCAGATTGTAAAACTATTTGTTCTTCTACCAGATTGTGAAATTTTTAGCTACTAATAGAAATGATAGATTTTTAGCCCTGATAGAAATGAAGCCAAGCAGTAAATCTCTGAAATTTGTATAACAAGAACCAAATGAAATTAAATTGGTGATCAAGGAGTTCCTGTCGTGGCGCAATGGAAACAATCCGACTAGGAACCATGAGGTTGCGGGTTTGATCCCTGGCCTCGCTCAGTGGGTTAAGGATCCGGCGTTGCCATGAGCTGTGGTGTAGGTCATAGATGTGGCTCCTGTCTGGTGTTGATATGGCTCTGGCGCAGGCTGGCGGCAGCAGCTCCACTTAGACCCCTAGCATGGCAACCTCCATTTGCCACGGATTCGGCCCTAAAAAGAAAAAAGACAAAAAAAAAAATTAGTGATCAAAATAGGCACAAATCTTCATGTATTTACAAGACAAAACCATAAATGAAAAAATTTTGCCTCTAAAATTTTGTTTCAAGTAAAAGCAATATTACTTAAAAATTTTTAAAAAATATTTTCCCCAATAAATGTGTTTTGGTTATTACATAATATCTAGTTATGATTCTTTTATTATTTCCTATCCTTGAATTAGTGAGACATTTAAATTTCAAACAAAATTAAAAATGACGAATTACTGCTTACTGCAAACAATAGGAACATATATAGATTAAGCACCTGCATAGAAAAGTAGTTTCCCAGGACTAGATTTATATATAAGCACTGCTTTTTCTCTTTCTCTCATGCCTTTCTAAAACTTAGAGGTTGTACCTCCCTCTCCAGAAGCAGTAATAACAATAAGATAATAGTTGTGTAGTACTATGCCTTACACAAAGTTTTACTTAAAAGATTTTTTAATTGGTCGGTTCTTTTTTTTTTCCTCTTGGCTGCACCCACGGCATTTTTGGGTTCCTGGACCAGGGATAAACCCAAGCCATAGCAGGACAAGGCTGAATCCTTAACCTTTAGGCCACCAGGGAATTCTTGTTGGTTGGTTCTTTAAGGCTTATTTGGTTCTAGAGGTAACAGCTTCTTTGTGAGATAATAAATAAACATGGGAGTGGTTATTGTGGCTCAGCAGTTACAAATCGACTCATGTCCATGAGGTCGTGGCTTCGTGGGATCCCTGGCCTTGCACAGTGTTGCTCCAGCATTGCCATAGCTGTGGTGTAGGTCCCAGATGATGTGGCTTGGATCTGGCATTGCTGGTGTAGGCTGGCAGCTACATCTCTGATTCAACCCGTAGCCTGGGAACTTGTATGTAATAAGGGTGCAGCCCTGAAAAAAAAAGACAGAAAAAAAGAAATAAACATGGGCTGATCCCTGATGTTGCTCTACTAAGTGGGTCAGTTGAAATCTCTCATCCCTAAATCATGATAGGGCACATGTCAAACAAAGCAAAGACTGGTTCAGAACACAGTTTTTTTAGTATCAGGATTACTGGTGCAAAATTTTATCTTCCTAGATTCATACTTTATTTTTTTTCCCCAGACCACACCACCTCACGTTATTGGTCAGTTGGACAAACTTATCAGAGAGGTAAGATGGAATAGTAAATAAAATCATTTTAATTTATAATTAGAGAATGCAAAGAGTGGGTAGAAGTAATTTCAACCCTTCCTAGAGTTTTATTTTAGGGACGTTTGTGTTCTTTATAATGATACAGTAGGAGACATAGTGACAAAGAAATAGAAAAATTTCATGAATTGCTCAGTTTGGAAGCCAGATTCACTTGAAATAAATGTGGAAGGTGATGGTGTAAAAACCACACTATTTGTTGTGTAAATGCTGTGATTTTTGTGCTTCTATATTCAAACCTTGGATTTTTAGTAAGTCAGAGGCCGCTTTTACATAGTGATTCCTTCACCACTTTAACATCTTGATCTGTGGGTTTAGATTTTGTATTGTTATAAAATTCCATCTGTTAACTAATGAAGGAATAAGATAAGTTATTTGGATGTTGAAAATAGTTTAAACTATTAGTTGTCATTATCACAAGTCTACTTTGGTCATTGTAGCTGGCCACTTGTCTCAGCCATTGGAGCCTGTGCTACTGCACCAATAGGCTACACGCTACATATCTGGCCTTAGAATTTGCATTTGGCCCACATCCTTATAATATCCTGTGTTGTACAGAAATTTGTCAAAAAGGAATCCAGAGAGGGCGTTCCCCTGGTGGCTCAGTGGAAACGAACCTGACTAGTATACATAAAGATGCAGGTTCAATCCCAAGCCTTGCTCAGTGGGTTAAGGATCCAGCATTGCCATGAGCTGTGATATATGCTGCAGACAAGGCTTGGATATGGTGTTACTGTGGCTGTGGTGTAGGCCGGTAGCTACAGCTCTGTTTCAGCCCCTAGCCTGAGAACTTCCATATGCCACACCTTCGGGTATAAAAACCAAAAAAAAGGGCGGGTGGAGGGGTGAAATCCAGAGAAAGAAAGAAATGATTGAGAAGACCAAAAATAATAATAATAATAATAATCTGATACTACAAATGCTGGATATAAATGTATGCCATACCAATAAAATGAAAAGAACCATACACTGTTGAAAAAGGTGGGGTTGGGGGATGTAAAGACCTGATTCCAGAAGGATTAGTGCAGACAAGAAACTGGAAAAAAAGGCCCTGGCTCAGTACCAAATAAGCAGAAATAGTATCTTGAGCGAATGGTCTGGAACTTCCCTTGGCTAATGTGCGTCTTCATACAGGGCTTGGCCATGTCATTTCTAGGCTTAGAGCAGATCTGTAATATGACTGATTTGTGTTGGATATGTCAAATACAGACAGCCCTATTTTCTGTTTTTGATTAGGTATCAACTTTGGATGGAGTTTTGGAAGTCCGAAATGAGCATTTTTGGACCCTAGGTTTTGGCTCATTGGTATGTTTTCTATATATTAACTTTAGTTTTAATTTAAAACATAGTTTGTAATTTTTAAAACTGAAAAAATATTTCTATAAAATTTTTATAGATTGATTCCCATTTCTGTTCAATAAAGTTAAAAATATAGATGGATTCAGTAAACTAATTGAGATTAATTAAGGAATGCTTTTCTTTAAGTATGTATTTCCTTTCAAACTAAGTGATCTTCATCCTGGGCTGTCCAAAAAGGACAAATCCATAGTCCTACATTCTTAAATATGAAAATGTTGTAAAAGTAGAAAGTGCAATTACTATCTTTTTTTTATTACAGTTCTCATTTTGAAGATTTTTGCTGAATATGGTAAAGAGATATAATAGCTTGCTTTAGCATAAAATTCCATGCTGTCTTAACCAGTTTTGGCCTCATTACCAAAGAGACTTTGTTATGGCATGGTTTCATTGCTACATTAGGAATGATGAGAACAATTTAGGAAAGTACCCCCCCCCAAAAAAAAAAATTAAACCGCCGTGATCCTATCATCTAGAGAAAACTGCCATTGATGTTTTGGTATTAATACTTACACATTTAGTCTCTTTAGAGAATGAGGTCAGGCTGTTTTATAATTTGCTCTTTTCACTTAATGTATCATGAACAGTGCTCCATGTTACCAAATTTAATTCTTATACAATATCATTTTTGAAAAGACAAATAGGATTTACCTTGTAACATAACACAGATTTCACAGGTTGGCTCATTAGGGTTGGTCCAATGGCTCAGTGATAGCACCACTCTTCAGTCTTTAGTTTTCAGGCTTGTGTTCTTACAGTGGGAAAATAGCTACTTCATCACCCCTTCCCCTTCTTTTCCCCTCTCTAGTCATTTTGGATATCTAAAACTCATTCTCTAGTGAATTCTTCAGGAAGGGCCCTTGGGAGCAGTATTCCCTAAACTCCTGAATGTTGAAAAAAGTTGGGAACATTATACCTGAAAATCATTTTGACTGGATATAAAATCTTTGAGGACATATTTTATTTCCTTGAGTTTCTTAAATGTATTACTCCATTTACCTCTGGCATAAAGCATCACTATGGTGAAGCCTTATAACACATAGCCTGATTTTTTTTTCTTTACATGTGACTTGATCTTTTTGCCTCTGTGCCCAAATTATTATTATTTTTAAGTCCACTAATTTACTAGAATATGTCTTGGTGTTGATCATTCTGGGTCAGTTATTCCAGCTATATAGTATACCCTTTCAGTAATGGGTTATTTCAAAAACAATTCTTTAAAACTTTCAGGAAAATTTTCTTTAACATTCTTAGTATTTATTCTCTTGCTTTCATTTTCTTGTTTGGGAATTCCTATTCTAGGCATGTCAGATCTTTGCCTTTCTTTCATATTTGTTACTTTCAGTTCCTTATTATCTCACTTTCCTTTTGATTTTTAAAAATTTCCCTCCTTTTAACTTGTATTTCTCTTACAGTATACTTATGTTTGCTTTTGTATCCCTTTTAATCTACATTTATGAATTGATTTTTGTGTATTTCCAATTGCCACCTCATTTCTGAGGTTTCTCCTTTTGATTTATATGGTTCTTATTTCATGTCTTTTAGCTTGATTTGAAAAAGTAGGCAATGGAGTTCTCGTCATGGCTCAGTGGTTAACGAATCTGACTAGGAACCATGAGGTTGTGGGTTCGATCCCTGGCCTTACTCAGTGGGTTAAGGATCCAGCGTTGCCGTGAGCTGTGGTGTAGGTGGCAGACGAGGCTCGGATCCCGGGTTCCTGTGATTCTGGTGTAGGCTGGCGGCTACAGCTCCGATTAGACCCTTAGCCTGGGAACCTCCATATGCCGCGGGAGCAACCTTAGAAATGGCAAAAAGACAAAAAAAAAAGAAAAAGAAAAAGTAGGTAATAGTTCTCATCACTTTTTTTGTGGGAAAATCCTTTTTATCCTTTTTTTTTTTTTTGTCTTTTTAGGGCCGCACCCGCGGCATATGGAGGTTCCCAGGATAGGGGTCGAATTGGAGCTGTAGCTGCTGGCCTACACCATAGGCACAGCAACTCAGGATCCAAGCCATGTCTTTGACCTACACCCCAGCTCATGGCAACGCCAGATCCTTAACCCACTGAGTAAGGTCAGGGATCGAACCCAAGCCAGATGCCCTATTGCATCCTTCTCCATAGATGCTGAGACCTTGTAGGTCTTATGGTTTATATTTGGTTTTTCTTAGGAGGATTTTGTTATGTAATTATTTGTAGATGTTGTCCATAGGTTTTTGAATTTGCTGTCTTAGTTTCTGTTTTTATGGGGATATTTGGGGCATTTTAAAAAAGTGCCATCACTCCTGCTATCTTTCAAGAATCCCAATGTAATTCATAATGACTGTAGAGTTTTATGAATTAAAAACTCAGTGTATGAATATGCCATAATTAATTTAATTAGTCCCCAAATGGATAAGTTTTTTTCCATTTTTCCCACATAAACAGGGCAGGGATGAACATTTTTGTGGAATGATTTTTACATATGTCCATGATTAGTCCTTAAGATTATTTTTTTAGATTAAAATATACTCAGTTTACAATGTTGTGCCAATTTCTGCTGTATAGTAAAGTGACTTAGTCGTACATATATGTACACTTTTCCATCATGGTCTATCCCAGGAGGTTGGGTATAGTTCCCTGTGCTATACCTCAAAATTGCTTATCCATTCTAAAGTAATAGTTTATGTCTACTAACTCCAAACTCCCAGTCCATCCCACTTCTTCCCCTCTCCCCCTTGGCAACCACAAGTCAGTTTTCTATGTCTGTGAGTCTGTTTCTGTTTTGTGGGTAGGTTCATTTGTGCCATATTTTAGGTTCCACATGTAAGCAATATCATACAGCATTTGTGTGTCTCTTTATGACTTACTTTATCCAGTATGACAGTCTCTAGTGGCATCCACGTTGCTATGAATGGCATTATTTGATTCTTTTTTATGGCTGAGTAGTGTTCCATTGTATATATGTACCACATCTCCTTAATCCATTCATCTGTGGCTAGGCATTTAGGTTGTTTCCATGTCTTGGCTATTGTGGATAGTGCTACTGTGAACGTAGGGATTCATGTATCATTTTGAATTATAGTCTGGTTATATGCCCAAAAATGGGATTGCTGGATCATATAGTAATTCTATTTTTAGTTTTCTGAGGAACCTCCATACTGTTTTATATAGTGGTTGTACCTGTTTACATAATCACCAACAGTGTAGTAGGGTTCCCTTTTCTCTATACCCTTTCCAGTATTTATTATTTGTAGACATTTTAATGATGACCATTCTCACTGTTGTGGGGTGGTACCTCATTGTAGTTTTGATTTATGTCTCTCTAATAATTAGTAATGTTGAGCATCTTTTCATGTGCCTACTGGCCATCTGTATGTCTTCTTTGGAGAACTGTCTATTTAGTTCTTCTTCCCATTTTTCAATCTTAAGATTAATTTTTAGAGTTGGGTTTTGTTAGTCAAAGGATATTAACATTTATTTATGGCAGATTGCCAAGTCACTTCCAGAAATTATTTAAC
The DNA here is from genome assembly GCF_016906955.1 of Phacochoerus africanus. Taxonomy (NCBI): domain Eukaryota; kingdom Metazoa; phylum Chordata; class Mammalia; order Artiodactyla; family Suidae; genus Phacochoerus; species Phacochoerus africanus. Next base: position 111,884,479 of record NC_062548.1, on the reverse strand, counting down.
CAATTTATAGTCCCCCAATAATGTAGTTCACTGTTTTTTCTTTCTTTTTTGGCCGCCTTGTGGCATATGGAGTTATTGGGCCAGGGATCAGATCCGAGCTGCAGTTGCAGCCTGTACTGCAACTATGGCAACAGTGGATCCTTTAACCCACTGCCTGGCCAGGTATCAAACCCTTGCCTCTGCAGTGACCCGAGCCACTGTAATTGGATTCTTAACCCATTGTGCCACAGTGGGAACTCCTCTCTGCCCATTTTTAATTTTTTTTTCTTTTAGTGGTTTCAAGTGTTAAATTTAAGTCTTTAAGTTTTGTATATAGTATGAGAAAATATTCTAGTTTCATTCTTTTGCTTATAGCTGTTGTGTTTACCCAAAATCACTTATTGAAGCGACCATCTTTTCCCCATTGTATTTTCTTGCCTCCTTTGTTTTAGGTTAATTGACCGTGTCTGTGTGTGTGTGTGTGTGTGTGTGTGTGAGTGTGTGTGTGTGTTTATTTCTGAGCTCTCTATTCTGTTCCATTAATCTATTTGTCTTTTTTTTGTGCCAGTACCATACTGTTATGATTACTGTAGCTTTTATAGTACAGTTTGAGGTCAGGGAGTGTAATACCTTTGTTCCTCCTTTTCAAGGTTGCTTTGGCTATCTGGGGTCTTTTGTGGTTCCACACAGATTTTAGGACTATTTGTTCTAGTTCTGTGAAATATGCCATGGGTATTTTGATAGATTTGCATTGAATCTATAGATTGCTCTGGGTAGTTTGGACATTTTTTCCCCCTCTTTTTACATCCATACCTGCAGGATATAGAAGTTCCCAGGCTAGGGATCAAATTGGAGCTACTACAGAGTCCTGTGCCACAGCCACAGCAACACCGGATGTGAGCTGTACCTGTGATCTGTGCTATAGCTTGCAGCAACACGGGATCCTTAACTTACTGACAGGCCAGGGATCAAGCCCTCATCCTCACAGAGACTTTCAGGTCTTTAATGCACAGAACCACACTGGGAACTCCCTGGACATTTTAGCAATATTAATTCATCCAATCCATGATTTGGTATCATCCTTAGTTTCTTTCATCAGTGTCTTATAGTTTTAGAGTACAGGTCTTTAACCTCCTTGTTTAAATTTATTACTAGGTATTTTATTCTTTTTGATTCAATTATAATTGAGATTTTCTTGATTTTTCTCTTTTTTTATTTTTGTCTTTTTTGCCTTTTCTAGGGCCACTCCCATGGCATATGGAGGTTCCCAGGCTAGAGGTCTAATCGGAACTATGGCTGCCAGCCTGTGCCAGAGCCACAGCAATGTGGGATCTGAGCCACATCTGTAACCTACACCACAGCTCATGGCAACGCCAGATCCTTAACCCACTGAGCAAGGCCAGGGATTGAACCCTCAACCTCATGGTTCCTAGTCGGATTTGTTAACCACTGAGCCAGATGGGAACTCCTGATTTTTCTTTTTGATAGTTCATTATTAGTATGTGTAAATGCAACGTATTTCTGTATATTGGTTTTGTATCCTGCAAATTTATTGAATTCATTTATTTTAAAAGTTTTATTATTGGAGTCTTTAGAGTTTCCTAAATGTAGTATCATTTCATCTGCAAATAGCAATAACTTTGCTTTCTTCTCTTCTAATTTGGATGCCTATTATTTCTTAGTCTTGTCTGATTGCTGTGGCTAGAGCTTCCAATACTATGTTAAATAGAAGTGACAAGAGTGGGTATCGTTGCCTTGATCCTGATCTTAGAGGAAAAGGTTTCAGCTTTTCTTCATTGAGTATGATGTTAGCTGTATGTTTAGCATAAATAGCCTTCATTATTTTGATATATGTTCACTCCATACCAACTTTGTTGATTGTTTGTATCATGAATGGATGTTGACTTTTGTCAAATGCCTCCTTTTCTGTATCGAGGTGAGCATGTGATATCATTCTTGATGTTTTTCTCCCTGTGTGTTTTAATCAAAATAGGGTCTCTCCCCCTGCCCCCCAAAAAACACACATGCCTGTGGCATGCCAAAGTTCTTGGGCCAGGGATCGAATCTGAGCCACAGCAGCAACCCAAGCCACAACAGTGACAATACTGGATCCTTTACCCACTGCACCACAGGAGAACTCCACATCATTGTTGTATCTGCCATTTTATTATCTATTTTAAATACAAAATATATGATGAACACCTTTTCAAGTTAATAAACATACTTATAACCATTGCCTGGTACTCTTTAGCCTCATAGTAACCTAGGCTAGGAACTTTAAGATCATCTTTGATGAGTTCATCTCCTTCATTCATTGTATCCAGTTAAGGATCAAGGTCTCCCACTTCTAACCCAAGAAATATCATGGATATATCCTTCCCTCTCTGATTCCACTATATCTGTCCTATATCAGCCCTCTTCTAACCTAGATTATTGTAGTCATTTCTTACCTAATTGGCAATTATTCATATCTGTCACTTTTTTTTTTTGTCTTTTTGGCATTTCTAGGGCCACACCCACAGTATATGGAGGTTCCCAGGCTAGGGGTCCAATTGGAGCTGCAGCTGTGGGCCTCCGCCACAGCCATAGCAACATGGGATCTGAGCTGTATCTGCGACCTACACCATAGCTCATGGCAATGCCGGATCCTTAACCCATGAGCAAGGCCAGGGATCGAACCCTCAACCCCACAGTTCTTAGTTGGATTCGCTAACCGCTGAGCCACAACAGGAACACCAACTTTTTTTAAACTTTTTTTTTGTCTTTTTGTCTTTTTAGGGCAGCACCTGCAGCATATGGAGGTTCCCAGGCTAGGGGCCCAATCGGAACTATAGCTGCTGGCCTATGCCAGAGTCACAGCAGCTCGGGATCCAAGCCTCCTCTGTAACCTGCACCACAGCTCATGGCAACACCGGATCCTTAACCCACTGAGTGAGGCCAGGATAGAACCCAAAGCCTCATGGTTCCTTGTCGAATTCATTTCTGCTGCACCATGATGGGAACTCCACATCTGTAACTTTTCTGAACTCTATTTTACTTATGTTTGATTGCTGTAGCTAAAACTCCTTATTTATGATTTTTAGATCCCTCTGCTCTCTTTTTTCTTTGACCTCTCCTTTCTTTCTTCTTTCTGTTTTCCATTCTTTATATCCTTATTTCCTCTTTGTTTTCTCTCTTTCATTCTTTTTCTGGCCCCTGAAAATTCTGTACTTCTTTTTATATAGTAATATTACTTACTCTGTCCAAACATGCTGTGGATTTTAATGGCTGTTCCCTCAGCTTAGACTGCCTGTCTCTACCTTTTGAAATTTCATTTAACCACCAACCCTAGATCATATGCCATCTTCTTTTGAAGTCTTCATCAGTTGGAATTAACACCTGCTTTCTCTGCCCTTTCAGTTCATTTTCCTTGTACTTCATTTGTATTCTGCCTTGGGTTATAATGTGCCTGCCTTCCTCCTACATGGATTTCCCTTCTTTTTATATATATATATATTTTAATTTTATTTATTTTTATTTTAGGGCCGCACCCACGGAAGTTCCCAGGCTAGGGGTCCAATTGGAGCTACAGCTGCCAGCCTACACCACAGCCACAGCAATGTGTACTCTGAGCCTCATCTGTGACCTACACCACAGCTCACAACCACACCAGATCCTTAACCCATTGAACAAGGCCAGGGATGGAATCTACATCCTCATGGATATTAGTCGGGTTCCTTACCGCTGAGCCACAACGGGAATTCCATATATATATTTGTTTGTTTGTTTGTTTGCTTGTTTGTTTTTTGGTTTTTTTTAAAGTCACATTTTGGAGTTCCCGTCATGGTGTGGTAGAAACGAATCTGACTAGGAACCATGAGGTTGCAGGTTTGATCCCTGGCCTCGCTCAGTGGGTTAAGGATTTGGTGTTGCCGTGAACTGTGGTGTAGGTCGCAGACGCGGCTCAGATCCGGTGTTGCTGTGGCTCTGGCGTAGGCTGGCAGCAACAGCTCCGATTCAACCCCTAGCCTGGGAACCTCCATATGCCAGAGGTGCATACCTAAAAAGGCAAAAGACACACACATACACACAAAAAAAGTCACATTTTATTTAAAGAGTTATATTTTATTAACACTTTACAGTGATAATCACTATTAAGTGGTCTTTAAGGAGTATCAAGACATTAAATTTTCTCTTGTTTTAAAGAAAATACCAAGTACTTTTATAACCAAATCATAAATAAAATACTCATTTCTAATGGAATTTTCAGTATTATAATTCTAAGCAATTTCTTTCTTATGATTTTGCCCCTTTTAGGCTGGATCAGTTCATGTGAGAATTCGGCGAGATGCAAATGAACAAATGGTTCTTGCTCATGTGACCAACAGGCTGTACACACTAGTATCTACTCTGACTGTTCAGATTTTCAAAGATGATTGGATCAGGCCTGCATTACTGTCTGGGCCTGTTGCAGCCAATGTTCTCAACTTTTCAGATCATCATATAATCCCAATGCCGCCTTCAAAGTGTGCTGATGATTCAAACCCTGTCACATCGACTCCAGCTAAACCTAGTAGTCCACCTCCAGAATTTTCATTTAACACCCCTGGGAAAAACGTGAGCCCAGTTATTCTTCTAAATACACAAACAAGGCCTTATGGTTTGGGTCTTAATCATGGACACACACCTTATAGCAATATGCTTAATCAAGGACTTGGAATTCCAGGAATTGGAGCAACCCAAGGATTCAGGACTGGTTTTACAAATATACCAAGCAGATATGGAACAAACAATAGAATTGGGCAACCAAGATCATAATGTACTGTAATTTAATTTATTTTTTGAAGAATATTGACTCCTTGACTTCCAGTTTCTTTATAATCCAACATTGCATCGACTGTTCAATTGTTTACTCTGAATGTTAGAGAATTATAGACTTGTTCACATTTCATGAAACCAATGAAGCTATATTTTGGTAAAATGTATTTGGGTCAGTGAGAACCTTCTAAATGTTATAGGCTTTAAATAGGCTTCCTTTAGAGAGCATGTTTTTCTAAATTTAAATTTTGCCGTCTTTGGTTTTGTAGTTGACTGCAGTGTGATATAACATTACCTTTATAAATGAGAGCCACTTGATGGAGTGGATCTGTCACATTATTAAAATATAATACTTCAGCGAAATTTATAAACTTGCTTCTTGGGTACACATTTTAGGAAAGGAAAAAAATGTCCATTCTGAAAGTAAAAGTCTTTTTTATAGATTTTCCAAACTTAATTGCTACATTTTTCTTTGAAGTCTTTCTGAATTATGTCTTTCAATGTAAAAGCAAAAATTTTTATCCGAAATTTTAGAACATATTCTACTCTTTGGCATAATTAAAAATTTTTAATTATCGGTTTTTGTTTTTCTCATTACAAAATTTCAATACACTTGCAAATGGCCCATCATTCTCCAAATGTTTTACATTGTTAAATAAATACCAAATACTTAGGTGATATGCAGTGAAGGAATCCCAGTTTTCTGTCTTACATTATGTCTGACATAATGATGGATTTATCTTTTTTGTCATCTTTTATTGAGTGACTTTAAGTTCTCATTTTATTAACAGAATATATCACATATATTACCAAAATATGTGGAATTCCATACATAATATGCAGTTTGATCTTTTTTTCAAAGTTGCATGGATATTTTGAGTTTACATTATATAATTTCACCAAAACAGTGGACCTTAGGTTACAGAATATAGTATTGTTAGATCTGCAGTAGGCAGTTTCTGACTTCATTTTGCTTTGTTGAAAATGGTGAATTGTTAATTATAATGAAGTATGAGAATCATGTAGGTTTTTTTAAAAATTATTTTCTAAATGCAAATGTTAAGGACTTTCCTACATGGCCAGTATTGCTTATAAAGAGTATAGCAGGCAGCAGTCACAAATTACCTATGAAGTTTTTGTTTTTTATTTCATTTTCTCATGAGTTTTATAATTAGGTTTTATAAGTGGATTTTGAGAATGGATTGAGCTTTTCTAGAATCTAGTACTCCTGGAGATTTTATGATATTTCTAGCCATTAGCAGCTCTCTAGAGAAGTTTTTTTTTGTTTGTTTGTTTTTTTAGAATTTGCCAGTTTCTGCCATCAATTCATCCTCTTAAATGTAAGCAACACTCTCAAATCCTATTTCTTCACAGTAGGATAATAAGCACCTAAGAAACCATCCCTGTCAAGCAAAATTGTAGGCATCCTATGATATTAAGAGACCATGTCCCAAATACCTTGCTTGATGAGGAGTTGATCATTATCTTTGACATCTGCAACCCTGTTCAGGCATTTGACCTGCTGAAGAAATAGAATTCATGCTACCTTGACTGCCAGGGAAAGTAAAACTTTGTAAAATATGATAAGGCAACCTGTTCCTTGTCCTTTGTCTTGTGTTCTTCAACGATTATTATACCTATTATTGGTCTACTATTACAGGGTGATTTTTCCTCCATTGACCTCATCTAACTGTGAATTTGGGTCATAAATGAAATCTGAAGAACTGCCAGGTACTGAGTGAGGATTAAGAGGTATGTGCTGCCACTCTGTGCTTGTCTTCTCCATCTCCAGGGAATTTTTAAAGTGCCCAGGTACTGAACACACTTCTGTGTGAGGTTAAATGCCTACTTCCTTGACCCCCATTCAGAAGTAACACCTTTTGTCCTACCAAAGGTGCTTTGATATCCACCTACACTATTTGAAAAGTTGCCTGGGGATTCTGAAAGAATTGGCTCTACTTGTTGAAATTCAGTCATGCCAACTGCTGGAGGTGACACTGTTCCAGGCATTATTATATAAAGAAGTCTTAGTTGCCAAGCCCTGGCCAGGTTTGGGATGTGAACATAAATAAGTTGGCCAGGATAGTCCTAGATGCAGTAGCCTTACCTCTAAAATCTTGCCACAGAGTTACTTGAAGCTAGACAAAGAAGCAAGTTTGAATTAAATACTTGGTCCATGATTGTGATTAAGAGCAAACTCCATGGAGTATGATTAATTCTGTTTGAGAAATTGCTGTGTATTGATAACACACTGGACTGGAAGACACGATTTGAATTCCAGTCCTGATGGTGCCACTATATAAGTAGTTTTGTAATCATAAGCAAGTCATTTAACTTATCTTTCTTATTTGTAAAGTTAGGGTGGGGAATGAAGTAGTTGATTTGTAAACTGTCGGCTCTAAAATTGTATGACTAAATTTGCAGCATATATGCCCCACTTGTGAAATAGAATATTGTACCCAGAATTTCTTTTCAGCAACTACCTCAACATACAAGCCAAGTGTGACCTACACCAACACCCGAGCCATTAATTTGAGATGCCATGAGTACAGAAGGTAAACTGAAGGCTAATACCATTTTGGTTTTTGTTTATTTTTAGAGTTGTGTAGACTTAAATCTGTTTAGATTAAACAGATTTTTCTTAGACTTCTTTCTTTGTGTGGAAGGATTATTTTTGGAGGTATCAGAGAAAAGATTAAGACAGGGTCAGAAGAATGGGGTCCATTTTTTCTTTCTTCCATAATCTCTGTAGTCACAGATGGAATTCCATACATGCATCAGCAGCTGGAGAGGACCCGAATTTCAAGCTACTCAGAAACTGCTAATTTTTTGCTTAACTAAAGAATGCTCATCTTTTTGGAACATCTAATCTTCTTATATAAGAATATACTTTTTACATTCCAAGTTGTTTAAATTAAACTGTTTGAATAAAGAACATACATGGAGTTTTCTCTCTGCTTTTAAGTAATTTTGGCCTGTTTTTTTTTTTTTTCAATAGCTGTTTGTTGGTAACTTAATTATATCCTATTCGGCAAATGTTTGTTGAGAGTCTAGTACATACTGGGAACTGCGCTAAGTAAACGTACATACATTATATCAATTTTGGGGACCTGCTATTCTTGGGACCAAGGGGAACACTAGGATGAATAGGAGTCCCTTTCAAGTAGCCCATAATCCTAGTAGAAGTGATAAGAACACCAGAACCATTTTATGCATCATCAAATTAAACTCCCTCCCACTTCCTCTTCTTCTTTGGCATCATTTTCCTGGCATCCTCCTCTTTTCCTTCTTTTTTTCTGAATGTTGAAACTAAGAAAGTAGATTTCCGTGAAAAAGGCCAGCTAAGGAGATGATGGTGCTGTCCACACCAGATGTCAGTAAAAGAAGAAAAAGTTTAGAAGGGGTAAGTTAGGCAGACACTGTTGAGAAGGATGATTTTGAGATGTATAATGGATTGCCATTTACTCTCAGACTATTGCACTGTATGTGCAAAGATTTTTTAAAATTACCAGGCTGAAAGTAATGGGATCCCCAGAACATTCATGGGCTTAGGGTGTCCTTTAAGCAGTTACTAGTTTAAAAGCACCTTTAATAACACTGACTTCATCATTATCAAATTGCCACCCAGCAAGCCTAGCTTCTTGCAAAAAAGTTAATTTGGATAATGCATGGCCAAGTTTTCTGACTCGTGATGTATCAGGTAGAAGTCTTTCAGTACTGAAGTAAAAAAGCACCAGTTGCTTAAGATTCTCAAATACACCCATGAAGGCAAGCCATCTGTCACTGCTCACACAATTTCCCACCAAATCCAACTGCTGGAAGTTTTTCAGAGAGTTCTTTTCAAACAATACACCTGATTTTAAAAAAATTAAATTAAGTAGGTTAGCTGCAAGCAAAACAGCTTCTTTTTTGGTTTTGGGTTTTTTGTTGTTGTTGTTTGTTTCTGTTTTTTGTTTTAAGAGAAATGGCCATGTTTGGACCAGTGATTTGCTTCTGAAAGAAATTAGAATTCTCTGTAGTTAGAGCAGCGATTGTGAGCCTGGCCCATTATATTTACAAATGATATTTTTCCTAAAGTGTAAGGGAATCTGATAAATAGTAATTAATAGTATAGCACACAATGTAAGTGAACCATATATTTTTTCCTTTTCCTGATTGTTCCAGGAAATGGAAGATTGCATTTAAAAAAAAAAACAAACAAACAGTGAGATGCTTATTTTGGCCATGCCTGTGACCTGTGGAAGCTCCTGAGCCAGGGATTGATAGGGACTGAACTTGTGCCACAGCAGCAACCTCCAGCTGCTGCAGTAACAATGCTGGATCCTTAACCCATTGCACCTGGGATGCTATTAAAATGTTCATTACCTGTTTTTAAGACTGGAGCCAAACTTTAGCAATATTAGGTCATTTACTTTTTTGGAGAAATGAACTCTACCTAACTCTTGTTTCTTTGAATATGAGATGTTTCTAACTGTATATTTAAATTATGCCTCTTTCAATATCTCAAGATTTGGACTTTGGGGGTGGTTATTTTTAACCCTCCCTAGACCCTTCAGGAACCCTCTCCATTTCTTAAAGAATAGGGCACTCTGTATTACCTCCTACACAGGAAAGGTAGATATCCTACCCATGACTATGAAGTCAAAGATAACATCCTAAGGAATAGAAGGTTTGTTTGTTTTTTTAAAAGGAGGTTCCTAGGTTTGAAAGACTGCACAGAGCAAAGCCAGCACAGCTGCCTGGACTGCCCACTTCTGAGTGTTACAGGAGAGGAGAATAAAGCTCTGTGTTCTGTATGCCAAGGTATTGTTGGGTCCTTTGTTACACCAGCTTAGCTTATGCCCATCTTAACTTATACCCAGGGCCTCATTTTCTCCTCACTTCCTCCTTCCCAGAGGAAGCTCTTCTTTCTTCCTTGTAGGTAACTTTCTCCCTGCTCTCTCTTGTGTCTCATGTTCAAGTCCTCTCTGCTTTTGCCTCTTCCCCATGTGCTTCTTAGCATGTCACATGCTAAGTCAAAATGCTGGTTGCCAGTTAGTATGTCTGCACGTAAACCAAAGAGCAATTTCATTTCTCCTTGACTACCAGAACAGGTTGTACCACATAAAAGGAACTTTAGCAAAGACTTTAAAACCCATGGAGTTCCCATTGTGGCTCAGCGGTTAATGAACCCTGCTAGTATCCATGAGAATGGGGGTTTGATTCCTGGCTTCACTCAGTGGGTTAAGGATCTGGCACTGCTGTGAGCTGTGGGTCATAGAGGCAGACTGGATCCCGCGTTGCTGTGGCTGTTGTGTGTGCTGGCAGCTACAGCTCCGTTTAGACCCCTAGCCTGGGAACCTCCATGTGCTGTGGGTGAGGCCCTAAAAAAAAAAAAGAATTAATTAAAGCCCATTCCACCCTCAGAGGGTGGGGTATTTATATAAGCTATCTGCTAAGCTTTAAGAATGGTTTTAATAAGAGAGCTTCTTGGGAATTCCCATTGTGGCTCAGTGGGTTAAGAATCAGTGGGCTAATATCGATGAGGATGCAGGTTTGATCCCTGGCCTTGTTCAGTGGGTTAAGGAGCTGGTGTGCTGCAAGCTGCGGCATAGGTCACAGATGTAGCTCCAATCTGGTGTTGCTTTGGTGTAGGCCAGTAGCTGCAGCTCTGATTCCACCCTTAGTCTGGGAACTTATGTATGTTGCAGGTGTAGCCCTTAAAAAAAAAAAAAAGGAAAAGAAAAAGAAAAAAAAAGATAAATTAAAAAGTAAGAGTTCTTGGATAATTATTAGAATGTGCACAAGCCCAGGAGCCAAGAACAAGCAATGTAATCCATAATCAAGGGCATGTATTCTGTTCATTTTATCTGCTGTGTTTTTGTCATCACGAGGACTACTGAGAGGAGGGAAATCTGTGACATTTAGAGTTGTAGGCTGTATGTGGGCTGTGCAGAATGCAAGTAGCTTGATCTAAATCCCAGGCAGAATCTCACATCCTCTGGGTAGAAGGATTCTGATCCTTGAAGGGTTTCTACATCCTAAACAAAATTCTAGTGCTGCCAGAGACCACCGTGTAGTTCCCCTGAGCCAGAGCTCTTAACATTTATTCATTCATCAAACATTTTTGAGTGCTTGCTATGTAACACGGATTGTGCTGGGTGCTTGGGCTATGTGAAAAGGACAGACATGGTCCCTGTCTCATTGGGTTTATAGTATAGTATGAAAACACATTGTATGCATGTTTAGATGGGTGATAAGTGCTGTGGTAGGTCAGGGTGCCCTGGGAACACACAAAGGCAATAGGCCTTACGGGCCCACTTTGTTCTCAGAACACTGGCAATGGGGTTTACATGCTCCAGGAGCAAGACAAGGATCCTTCTCAAGAGAAACTAAACTGCCTCTGAGGAAAGAACCTAGAAAGGAAGAGCCGTCGTGCTTTCCTGATCACCCACCACGGGACTTAACCCTTTTCTTCAGGCACATGGAGCTTCCTATAAACTTGTGCCTCCCTCTAAAAGAAGAGTTCAAGAGAACAGCCTCCAACAAGGAAGACGGGACTAAAAGCCAAAGAGCTCCAAAGAAATGAGTCAACACGGAATAGGAAAAATGAACTTCAAAAACTTAGTTTTTTCACAGACCCTAAAAAGTTAATGTGTTTAAGCTAAACAAAATAAGATGCATTTTTTAAAGAATACAATTAGAAAGCAAGAAAGAGCACTTGGAAAATAAAAATATATCAGGATCCATGTGGCAGAATAATTGAGCCTGGGATTTACCACTGAGCTTCTAGAACACGAGTAGAGTCTATGATGGTTCTTTTTTTAGAACAAACTAGAGTGGTGTTCAGATGTGGTGGCTGTCTTTTTGAGAACATGCTGGATAACAGAGTCCAGCCTCAGCGTTTAAATCAAAAGGTGCCATTTAAAAAAGGGTTAAGTTACACCCGGTGAAATAGATCCCTGAGCTAGCAGTAATTTCTGCTAACCCCAGATTGTTATTGGTCTAGCAAAAATATATGGGAAGTTGTAATTCTAAAATGGCAAATAAAGCTTTAGGATTGAATAATCTCTAAGGAAGAAGACCAGAGAGCCTAGGACGAAGTTCTAAGAAAAATTGGGAGAATCTACCATCTATGTAGAGGAATTGCCACTGCAAAGGAAACAGAAATAACCATGGTAGCATGGAAGTCAAGAGAACATTTTGAAAAGGAAGGAGTGCTCAGTGTCAACTTTTACATGGGCAAGTCAAAACTTTGGAAAAGGTCACTGAATGTCACTGAATGTCCACTGAATTAAGCCACAGGCAGGAGTGTGGAAAGTTGACTGGAATGAGTAGGAAGCAGAGAATAATCAGGCAGTGGAGATGTACTAAGCGTACATATGTTTTTGACTTGAAGGGAAGGGGAGAGAAAATTATTGCCATAGGAGGAAGATAGGATTCAGAAAGAGCTTTATTTAAAAAGAGATTTGAGCATCTTTAAAAACTGATAGGAAAGAGCCAGTAAGGCAGGGCATAATTAGTAAAATGATGTCTTACAACAGGAATGAGGGCAGGGCTGGGATCTCAAGCAGAGCTACAGCAGAGACTGCACTTACATGGGAGGGGAAAGACCTGCTATAATGTAACAGGAGAAGGAGAGAGGGGAAAAATGTCAGTGGAAGATTGGTAGATTAAGGAGAATAAAATTTGAAATTCTTTTTGTCAGACAGTGCTGCAGACAGAGGCACAGTAAGATTGCCAGGAGACATTAGGAGAGTTTGTGTTTAGTTACTGTTTTAATTGACCTTAGGTATTAAGAATTGAATAGGTCACTAATTTCACCTACTCACTCCTATATCTATCACTTAGCCTGAGAACAAGAACATGGATAAAAACTTCAGGAGTTCCCGTTTTGGCGCAGTGGTTAACAAATCCAACTAGGAACGAGGAGGCTGTGGGTTCGATCCCTGGCCTCGCTCAGTGGGTTAGGGATCCGGCATTGCTGTGAGCTGTGGTGTAGGTCGCAGACGCGGCTCAGATCCCGCATTGCTGTGGCTCTGGCGTAGGCCAGTGGCTACAGCTCCAATTGGACCCCTAGCCTGGGAACCTCCATATGCCGTGGGAAATGGCCCTAGAAAAGGCAAAAAGACAAAACAAAAACAAAACAAAAAGAACTTCAATCTACTAGGTGGTATCCCCCTGTTGTACACCCTTGCCCCCTCCTGACCCAAAGAAACAACTACTCTGATGTGCATGTTATTCTTTTGTATTTAAAAAACCCAGTTTTGACAGGTACCGTGTATCTTAAAAATACATTGCTTAGGATATACTTTTTTTGAGATATAATATACATACCAAAAAATTCACCCTTCTAAAATAATACACTATAGTGGTTTTTTAGTATATTCTAATTCCAAAACATTTTGATCACTCCTAAAAAGAAACTGCTGTCATTAGCAGTCACTTCCATCCTACCCCTGGCACTAGCAACCACTAATCTACTTTCTGCCACTATAGTTTTGCCTATTTTGGACATTTCATATAAATGGAATCATACAAGATATGGTCTTTGGTGGTGGTTTCTTTCACTTAGTATGATATTTAAGTTTCACCCATGTCGTAGCTGTTCTACTACTTTTTTTCCTTTTTATGGCTGAGTAATACTCTATTGTTTGGATATACCACATTTTATTTACTCATTCAGTATTGATGGACATCTGGGTTGTTTCTACCTTGAGGTTATTAAACATGCCATGAACATTCCTGTACAAGATTTTGTATGAACATTTATTTTCATATCTCTCAGGTACCTCAGGGTAGGCTTGGTGTAATCTTTTAAAGCAGTACCAGAATATTTTCTAAAGCAGCTACATCATTTTACAGTCCACCACCAGCATATGAATTTTCCAATTTCTCTATGTCCTTGTCAACACTTGTTAGTATCTGTCTTTTTTGTTATAACTATCCCAGTGGATGGCAAGAGGCATTTCACTATGGCTTTGATTTGCACTTCTCTAATGACTAATGAGGATGAGTATCTTTTCTGGTGTTTATTGCAGACATATATTTATGTCTTTATAAGATGAAGATATATATCTTCCCTGGAGAAATGCCTATTCAGATCCTACTGAGCGAGGCCAGGGATCAAACCCTCAACTTCATGGTTCCTAGTCGGATTTGTTAACCATGAGCCATGATGGGAACTCCATAAATTTCTAATTTTACAAGGCAGAAAAACAACAGAGTAAACTCCAAGATGGTAAGAGTAAAAAATAAGTGAAATAGAAAACAAAAATACAATAAAAAGGATTAGTAAAGCTTAAAGCTGGTTCTTTAAAAAGAGTAATAATATAGATAAAAGCAAGACTGATCAAGAAAAAACAGAGTGACGTAAATAATTTCATTAGTCAAAATGGAGATAGGCATTCCCTTCGTGGGTCAGTGGTTAATGAACCCAACTAGTGTCCATGAGGACGAGGATTTGATCCCTGGCCTCATTCAGAAGGTTAAGGATCTGGCGTTGCCATGAGCTGTGGTGTAGGTCACAGACATGGCTCGGATCCCACGTTGCTGTGGCTCTGGCGTAGGCTGTCGGCTATGGCTCCAATTAGACCACTAGCTTGGGAACCTCCATATGCTGCAGGTGCAGCCCTAGAAAACACACACACACACACACACACACACACAAATAAAATGAAATTAGAAATTTATTTTTCAGCCTTTCCAATACAAGTATTTAAGACTATGAGAATTTTATTCTGGCCCTTCTTTTGCTGCATGTGACAAGTTTCGATGTATGATTTTTTTTACCCTTCGGTTGTAAATGTTTTTGTTGAAGCTTGTCACTATTAACTTGGAGTGTGTATATATACCAAATGGTGTGGTTTTCTCCAGTAGCCTGAGCGTAGGTATGCAAAAATGGAAAACTAAGGACAATCCAGGCTTGGGTTGTTTTTGTTTTTTGTGTTTTGTTTTCATTTTCTTTTCTTTTATGCCCAGGGCATACTGAAGTTCCAGGCCAGGGATTGCACCCATGCCAGGGCAGTGACAATGTGAAATCCTTAACCTGCTGTACAGCTGGGGAACTCCCATGCTTGGGGTTTTGCCTGCAAAGTACAACCTCTGTATCTAATTTCATGTTTAACCTCTGTATCTAATTTCATGCCTTACTTCCACATCTCATTTTCTCCCTGCATCTCATTAAGTAGTCTTTACTTATAGTCTTTGTCTCTCATTACAGTTTCTTCATTTCACTACTGCATTTATC
The DNA here is from genome assembly GCF_016906955.1 of Phacochoerus africanus. NCBI lineage: Eukaryota > Metazoa > Chordata > Mammalia > Artiodactyla > Suidae > Phacochoerus > Phacochoerus africanus. The sequence continues at coordinate 111,869,475 of NC_062548.1, read as the reverse complement.
ACACACATCCATCACTAAATGCCATTGCCTAGATTGAGTTGTAATACTGTGGGCCATGAGAGTTTCAGTTATTATGAGAGAATGTTTGCAAGGATGAAGGATGGAATTTAAACTAGGTGGGAAAGGAAGCCAAGATAGACAGAGGCTATTCAATAGTTCAGTAGGTAGATAGTAATGGGCTCAAAGGACTGGAAGTCCCAATGAAGTGAAATGAACTGATGACGAGGAGTCATTGAGTAACTAAGATGGATATGTAGAAGGTTATTGTTTGAGAATGGATTATCTGAATTTAACATCTTAGAGGTAAAACAATTTTAAGTGAATTATCATCATCTTAGAATTCCATGCTCACAGAGCAGATAGGTAAAGGAGAATGGAGGGGAAGGACCAAAGAGGAAGTTCCTGAATGTTGGCTGAGTAGTTTCACATAAGTGGCATCTTCTAGGTTGATGACGAGTTAGAGGGTGAGGAATTCTGCAAGACAGTTGCCAAAGGCTTCAGTGAATAAGAAAAAGTGACAAGAAATTCATAGCAATAAGAAAGGACAAACTCTAGTTAAGTGGCCTAAGCTTCATGGAAATAGGGATCCTTAACGAGGTTAGAGGAGTGGACCGGAAGGGCAGTGAGAATTAGAACCTGCCCTTGCTCTGGACTCTTAACAGGCATGAAAATCAAGAGAATAAAAAGTGACTACTGATGAGAACAGTAGGGGGGAGCCAGGCTTCCATTAGGGCCAGGAGGTGTCTAAAACTTTTGTAAAAAGATACTTTTCTGAAAATACTCCCTATATGTCTTATCTAACCCTGTATCTCATTAAACACCGTCCATCCCATGACATGTTTCCTCCCTGCTTCTTCCCGGGTAGCCTTTATTTCATTAGACTCTCTCATCTCTTATTACCAATCTGCAGTTTATCTGAAGGCATATTGCATCTCATCTATCACACATACCATAAGGTGATGGGAATCCCAAAGCCAGGTCTGATCAGGAGAGGTACTGTGGACCAGAGCCAGAAAACTTATGCTGGAGGTTTGAATAGTTGGTTGGTTAGGATGTTGTAAGGGGTTGTGAAATGCTACAAGTGTGTTTTAAAAATTTTGGATGATTTTATATATAAGAATATAACACTATAATTCAGTTTCTAAGAACCCAAGCTAGCCTATATTTCATGGCAAATTGTGGAAGTGCTATAAGTTCATTTGTTCATTCATACAACAAATACTTATTGAATGTCCACTGTGGGATATACACACAATATCAGGTCTAATGGCCTGGGTCCTGTTCTCACAGTTTAGTGGGGCAGTTAGATATATGAATACATTCTCTAAATTCAAATGATAAGTGCTCTACTAAAAATAAGGTGTTGTCTGTGTATAATAGTGAAAATCACTGTTTAAAAAAACCTGGATTGCATACAAAAACATTGGAAGATTGACATGTGTAATAAAGCTGAACATATGCTTACCGATAATCTGTAACCCATACCCACTCATATGGAGGTAACCAGCAGATATGTGGCCATATGTTCACCAAAAGATATATATAAGGATGTTCATAGCAGCACTTTTCATAATATTCAAAAACTAAAAATTACTCAAATGCCTATCAACAGTAGAATGGGAAAATCAGTTGAGCTATATTCATGCAAGAGATTTTATATCAATGAGAATGAATGAGGCATGGCTACACATAATAGTATGGATAAACCTCATACATATGATGTCCAACCAAAGAAAACACAAAAGGATACATGCTGTACAATTCCATTTATGTACAATTTAACAAGAGCCAAGACTAATCTGTGATGTTAGAAGTCAGGATAGTCGTTACCCCGGGGAGAATGGAGCTAGAAATCTGATAATCTTGTTTCTTGATCTGGATCCTAGTGACATGGGTGTGTGAACCTTATGAAAATTCATTGTACTATCTACTTAGAGTTTGTACACGTTTCTGTGGGTATGTTATACTTCAATTAAAAAGTATAAAAACAGGAGTTCCTGTCGTGGCTCAGTGGTTAACGAATCTGACTAGGAACCATGAGGTTGCAGGTTCGATCCCTGGCCTTGCTCAGTGGGTTAAGGATCCGGCGTTGCCGTGAGCTGTGGTGTAGGTCACAGACACGGCTCAGATCCCACGTTGCTGTGGCTCTGGCGTAGGCTGGCAGCTACAGCTCTGATTAGACCCCTAGCCTGGGAACCTCCATATGCCACAGAAGTGGCCCTAGAAAAGGCAAAAAGACAAAAAAAAAAAGTACAAAAACAGGGAATTCCCTGGTGGCTAGGTATCCAGTGTTGTCACTGCTGTGACTCTGGTTACTGCTGCGGTGTGGGCACTGCCAGAGCACAAAAACAAAATGAACCCTGATTCTGGCTTCTTCTGCTTTTTTTTTTTTTTAATCACCCAGGGGCAGCATATGGAGTTCCCTGGTAAGGGATCATATCTGAGCCACAGTTGCAACCTATGCTATAGCTGCAACAACACTGGATCCTTTAACTCACCATACCAGACCTGGGATTGAACCTGCATCATGGTGCTGCAGAGACACCGCTGATCCTATTGCACAACAGCAGGAACTCCTTCTGCCTTTTTTTTTTTTTTTTTTTTTTAAAGAAGGCGGATAGAAAGAAACAAATGTGAGAAAGAGAAGGGCTTTTTATTTATTTATTTATTTATTTATTTATTTCTATTTATTTACTCTGCCATTTCTTGGGCTGCTCCCTCGGCATATGGAGGTTCCCAGGCTAGGGGTTGAATCGGAGCTTGTAGCCGCCTGACCTATGCCAGAGCCACAGCAATGCAGGATCCTAGCCCCGTCTGCGACCTACACCACAGCTCACGGCAACGCCGGATCATTAACCCACTGAGCAAGGCCAGGGACCGAACCCGCAACCTCATGGTTCCTAGTCGGATTTGTTAACCACTGAGCCACGACGAGAACTCCTCTTCTGCCTTTTAAGATGACTTATGGGGGGAGTAAATATGTTCACCTCTCTGCTGTTTATAGAACCCAGTGGTGGAGGAGAAGAGGACTGAAGATACTAAACTATTTTTTATACAGCACATTAATAAGTCTTTGGCTTTGTGAAGGAAGTTCCAGAACTGAGTTTGGATTTAGAGGACTAGACATAATTGAATTATTCTTCATAATAACATGGAAGGATTTTTTAAGAAGTGCTGGGGGACTGTAAGAGATGGAGGAGGAGGATAAGGCAATTGACAGGCAGCTGGAACCTGAAGTGGCAGAACTGGTTGAGCATCTCTTTGAGAATGGAGGCTCAGAGACTTTAAGTTGCTGCAGGCTTTACATCTATCAAGTGGAAGGGATGGTCAGGTCTGTCTGACTCTAAAACCTAATGATTTGATAAAGATGGACCCTTTAGAGGGGCATGACAGCAATCTCATCACCTGACTAGAGACCAAAGGCAGAGAATGCCTGCCTCTCATTCTTCAGCTTATGCCTCAAGCCCAAACAGACTGCTTTTTACACCTCTGGGAGGTGGAGGAAATGGCTGGAGGGGAGCCATGCCAACATCCACGCTCTCTTCCTCCTTTCATCAACCTTTTCCCTGCTTTAGTATGACAGCTTTCTTTATAAAACAGGCATAACAATGTTATCTTTTACTTCTTCCTTTTTTTTTTTCTTTTCTCTTTTTAGGATGGCACCTGTGGCATGTGGAAGTTCCCTGGCTAGGGGTCAAGTTGGAGCTGCAGCTGCCAGCCTGCACCATAGCCACAGCAACGCTGGATCCGAGCCTCATCTGTGATCTACATTGCAGCTTGTGACAACACCAGATCCTTAACCCACTGAGCAAAGCCAGAGATTAAATCTGCATCATTATGGATACAGGTTAGGTTCTTAACCCACTAAGCAGCAACGGGAACTCCTAATGTTATCTTTTACTAAGGATATAATGACAATTCCACAAATTCTTTTAAAAAACACAGAGAGGAGTTCCCGTCGTGGCGCAGTGGTTAACGAATCCGACTAGGAACCATGAGGTTGCAGGTTCGGTCCCTGCCCTTGCTCAGTAGGTTAATGATCCGGCGTTGCCGTGAGCTGTGGTGTAGGTTGCAGACGAGGCTCGGATCCCGCGTTGCTGTGGCTCTGGCGTAGGCCGGTGGCTACAGCTCCGATTCAACCCCTAGCCTGGGAACCTCCATATGCCACAGGAGCGGCCCAAGAAATAGCAACAACAACAACAACAACAACAAAAAAAAAAGACAAAAAGAGAAAAAAAAACCACAGAGAATAAATTAGTTACTACTATTGTGTTGTACCTTTTGTCATTTTTCACTTGCATTTTGAGGTGCATTGTTACAAGCTAAATTCCCAAGTCAGCTGTCTTCTGTTATGCTTATATTTCTCATTTACATATGGAGGCTATTGCATTAGGCTATTAAAGTGAAATGACGAATTACCGCCTACTTTGGTTCTCAGTAAACATACCATCTCCTCTAGTCTCAGCGGCCAGACTCAGAAGTGGGCAAATTAGGCAGCTACCTACATAAACATTGAAAGATAATAAAAACCTAAAAATATCTTGCCCACCTGTAATTCTAATTCTGTACACTCTCCAATGGCTTCTTTGAAAAGATATATTCTTTCCAACTTGCTTATGGCATGAGGTTACCTAAGAGGGATTATTTATTAGCTAACTAATTAGCCTGTCACTGAAACCACCTGCTTCCAGTATCATCCAGAATGGCAGAGGGGCCTGAAAGAATGATATCGGGAGTTCCCATCGTGGCTCAGTGGTTAACGAATCCGACTAGGAACCGTGACGTTGCGAGTTCCATCCCTGGCCTTGCTTAGTGAGTTAAGGATCCGGCATTGCTGTGAGCTGTGGTGTAAGTCGCAGATGTGGTTCAGATCCCGCGTTGCTGTGGCTGTGGTGTAGGCTGGTGGCTACAGCTCCGATTCGACCCGTAGCCTGGGAACCTCCATATGCTGAGGGAGCGGCCCAAGAAATGGCAAAAAAAAAAAGAATGATGTCAAGGATGATGTGATTCGATGGGTAGAGGAGATGGGAAGTGGAATTAGAAATTAAGGGAAGTAAATAAAGATCCAGAAGTTGGAGTACCACTAAGGAAGGCAAAATCTTTGCGCAGCGTGAGGACTTAAAGGCATATATCTCTAAGAGAGAAGGTTTTTAAAAGAGGAGAGTGTTTAATAGGTACAAAGTTTCAGCCAGGGAAAATGAACAAGTTCTGAGATGAATGGTGATGGTGTTTGCATAAGAATATGAATGTATTTAATGCCACAGAACTATAGACTTCAAAATGGTTAAAATGGTAAGTTTTAGGATTTGTATACTACGAATACATCCTAGATAATCTGTGAGGGAAATGATGGCAGTTGGGCTGTTTTCACCCATCTTTTGCTTTAGATATATGGTGGTCAACCTTCAGGTTGGCTCCAATGATCCTCACCTCCTAGTATTCACTCCCCTGTGTTGTCCGCTCCTGCACTGGATAGGGCTGACCTGGGTCAGGTCACAGCAGAGATGACCAGAAATGTTCTTCCAAGCCAGGTCAAAAAATATACTGCAACTTCTAACTGGTTTTCTCTTGGATCTCTTGCCCTGGAGAAATGAACTGCCATGAGAGGACATTCGGGCAATCTAAGGAGAGGCTCAGGGATGACACACTGAGGGCTCCAGCCAACAGTCAGCGTTAGCTTGCCAAACAAGTGAGGAACCACCATGGAAGCAGATCTCCAGCAGCCCTAGACAACATCTGGACTGCAACCTCAGGACAGAGCCTGGGCCAGAACCACCCAGCTAAGCTGCTTCCAAATTCCTGACCCACAGAAAAGTGAGCTAATAAATGTGAGTTGTTTTAAGCCACTAAGTTTTTGGGTAATCTGTAACACAATGATAGCTCATACAGACAGCATGAGCATGAACCTTTCATCAACCCCTGTGGCTGGGGGTGTCTTCAGTCATTTATGTATCTTTATTTTTTCCTGGATTATATCACAGCTACTTAAAGATATTCCATGACCCTATTTAGATAAAGTTGCATTTACCTTTATATGTTTTGAATACACAGCAAGAGACTTTAAAATATTCTTGAAGATTGGAGGGACATTGCTGTATTTCAGACAGTTAATGCTAGAAAGAACAATTCCTAACATAATACACCTTGTGGGGTAATGTGAATGTTTTTCCTTTAAACACTGTTGGCGAAATTCTTAAGAACATGAAGGCAGGCCAGTGTTTTTAATCATTTTACTCCTTAACATGTGTGAACACTCTTTCAGTACATTTGTATTGAAAAAGAAGAGGCAAATAAATGAACAAACCAAGGTGCTAACTAACTAACTAGAGCAAGCCCACCGGAAGAACTTTGTAAGGACTAACTTCTTTTCTCTTGGCTCTGTGTACCTACCTAGAATTCTAATCCCTGTATCTGTGAGTCTCCAGCTTTTCAGCCCAAGCTTGATGAGCTCTGGGGCCCTCTCCAGTTGCTCCAGCAGCCCGGTCAGGCTGATTCATACATCATTGCACTAGGGCAGCATCAGCACAGTTAGCTCTTCCAAAATGTGCAGCCTGTCAACCTGAAAAACCAGAGAGCAGTTCAGGAATTGATCCATCTCTAAATTGATGAAGGATGAAGGGATGTGGGAGGAGAAATGATCCTTATCTCTGCCCTCTCAAGGTACAATAATGATCTACTTATTTTTTGTTGGTATTTTTTTGTTTGCTTGTTTGTTTTTTAGGGCCAAACCCATGGCATGTGGAGGTTCCCAGGCTAGGGGTCTAATCAGAGCTGTAGCTGCCAGCCTACACCACAACCACAGCTACACCAGATCCAAGTCGTGTCTGCGACCTACACCACAGCTCATGGCAACGCTGGAACCTTAACCCACTGATCGAGGCCAGGGATCAAACCCGCAACCTTATGGTTCCTAGTCGAATTCGTTTCTGTTGCACCACAACGGGAACTCTGGCAAATATTAAGAAAAAAAATTTTCAGTAGTTCCCATTGTGGCTCAGTGGTTAACGAACCCGACTAGTATCCATGAGGATGTGGGTTCGATCCCTGGCCTCGCTCAGCAGGTTAAGGATCTGGTGTTGCCGTGAGCAGTGGTGTAGGTCACAGATGCAGCTCAGATCCGGTGTTGCTGTGGCTGTGGTGTAGGCCGACAACTAAAGCTCTGATTAGATCCATAGACGGGGAACCTCCATATGCCATGGATGTGACCCTAAATAGACAAAAGACAACAACAACAACAAAAAAAAAAAAAAAAGAGAGAGAGAAAAGAAAAAAAATTTAATTATATGTAGGTCAAATTCAGCACATAGGTGACCAGTTTGCAAGATCAGCACAAAGGAATAGCCATCAGAGCAGATGGTGAGGAGTTCCCGTCGTGGCGCAGTGGTTAACGAATCCGACTAGAAACCATGAGGTTGCGGATTCGATCTCTGCCCTTGCTCAGTGGGTTAAGGATCCGGCGTTGTCGTGAGCTGTGGTGTAGTTTGCAGACGCGGCTCGGATCCCGCGTTGCTGTGGCTCTGGCGTAGGCTGGCGGCTACAGCTCCGGTTAGACCCCTAGCCTGGGAACCTCCATATGCCGCGGGAGTGGCCCAAGAAATAGCAAAAAAAAAAAGAAGAGCAGATGGTGAGCTTCCTAACACAAAAGTTAGTCTAATAAAGTCTAAATGACTGTCTAGAATCTCACAGAAGGGATTCCTGCACTGAGTAAGAGATTGCAAAGATTATCTGTACAAAAGATTTCTAGGTTCCTAAAATAATGGAAAGTGTCCTCTAAAGGGTGAGAAATCAGGCAGAGCCAAATGGGAAATCACTTGATGAAAACGAATTCCAGATTACAGTCAAGTAGAGCAAGTCTCCCTCTGGGCTCATAGCTTCACAGCACTCAGCAGCCCCTGCTCTGGGCAACAGGACTGATCTACACAGGTATGGTTAGTCTACACAGGCAAGGGAGACACTCACCTTTAGTGTTATTTTGAACTGGAGGGAAAACTCCCATTTACCCAGAAAGATTGACCCCACGTGTATGAGTCTGAAGCCTGAAATTTCTTCATGTTAGACAAAACCTGTTTCCAAAATCTTTCAAAATGAATGACACCTGGGGTGGGCCTGGGTATGCGCTGCAATTTCCTAGATGAGAATCTAGTGACAGCCACCAGCTTCTCTGCAGTTTACAGGCTGGATTTCGTCCCCAACTTCAAAGAAAGAGGGATGCCACTTATCAGGGAAGCAGTGAGTGTTGGGTAGAGAAGGAGATGCTGACAAGAGGGAGGGTTCACACAAAGACAGGTTTGGCCTACTGTCTACATGCGCAGACGTAAACACACACACACACACACACACTTGACCATATACCTTATGTAGCTATTCAGAGTACAGAGAAAGCCTGAGCTGGGGAATCCTCCCTAGGAACTCCCAATCTGACAGCCTTTCTAGCATGGAATGCTCTCCCCAGCCCTCCCACCTCCCTTCCCAGTCCTGACACTTGGTAGAAACTGTTAGAAACTTTAAAGTAAAACAAATGATATCTACTATTTCCACAGTAACTGGCCAGATTTGACTGTAGCTTAAACTGCTGATATTTACAGTACCCAGCAGCCGTTGAGTCTGTAGGTCGTGAATACTCAGGGTGTGCAGGTTGGTCACAGATGTGATATGCTGCTTGTCTTCTAAGGTGAGGGGGACTGGCTTCCTTCCACATGAGGGAATGGATGTTCTTACAGGTGCTGAGGACTGAACTGAGGCTTCTGGCCACACCAGCCCATCTCTTAATGCACAGCCTGAGGCTTGTAGCAGAGCTGAATATTTTCCCCAGATATTTGATATCTTGGTTATTCAACTTGCAGAAATCCTGGAGTGTGACCTCCAAGGTCTTGAATTCCTGATTCCAGTTGAAGAACAAAGACACAGCCCTGCTGGGGATGTAGGTTCCTGAGGACTCATGCGTGTGCATCCCGCATGTGTCTTCTGGGGTCTTATCTTGTGAAGCCACAGCTCCCCTATAGAAGTCCAGTTTAACGAAGTCCAGAGCGCTTGCACAATTAGACAAGTCTTCAAAGAAGTCAAACAAGTAATTGGGGATGTCCTCTGAGTTGATATATAAGCTTTTGCCATGAAAGAAACCTTCAAATTCTTTGCTCAGGTTTGATGCGGCTATACTCCCACGGAATAAATTGATGCCACACTCTGTAAAGGAAGTGATATTTATGGCTTTCAGAATTTCTTGCACAGTGGTGTTTTTCACATCTTGCATAGATTCCTGCCTCCAGAGGGGCCTCTTGGTGACACAAAGCCCAAGGAGGCTGCCATGTTGATACACTGATGCAAGGTGTTTCAGAGCAGTCCTCGTGGCTTTGGCAGACGACCCACACATGTACATGAGCAGGTTGCTATACTTGGATATGATGTCTGAAATGGAATCCATTTTTGGCAAGTAGCTGTTCCCCTTGGTCACCTCCACTGGCTCTCCAGATGTCAGTAGACTGCTGAGTCTGCATCCTGCTGTGTACTCCTGGAACGATTTATAGAAGAATTTACACATTGGCTTGAACCGTTGAGCTGTGTATTTACAGAGGAGGCCCACTGTCAGTAGGACATCCTCGTTCACAATGGACAAGTCGTCTGGTTCGAAATCAAACCTGTGGAAGAACACCCCCTCCAGAGCTAGGTCTCTGCGGTGGTCCAGGCTCTGAGTGACGTCACTCAGAGCCACCCCTCTATATCTGTGCTTGTTTTTATTTATTAGCAGGTCATAGAAGGTATGGAACAGTGTGGTTTGTGTATTAGAGTGGAGCTCACTTTCCCCTATCTGGATTATACAAGTGATGACCACAAAGAGAGGGGTCTTCATCAGATTCCTCAAGCACCTGGATTTCTGAATTTGGAGCAACAAGCCTTCTGCAAGCTCCTTAATCAGCACTCTCCAGATGAAAGCCTGGGTACTTTCCTCCAGCATGTCCCCCACATCAACAGTCAGCGCCCCAAACTGCTGGACATACCTCAGGCACTCTGTGGTGGCAGTGACAATGACCATATTCTTGAAGCAGTGGTTTTCCTTTATCAGAGCTTCAATTTCTGGGCAGTTCTGGGCCTTGAATTCACTGTAGCCATCAAGGAGAAAAAGAACCCTCCGCCTTTTTCAAGCAGCATGGCCTTGAAAGTTGACTTCCTGATCATGTCAGGTATGTCTAGGAGTTGGTCGCACAAGGTTTCAAAAAGTCCACCCTGGGCCTTGCTCAGATGGACAAAGAAGACTAACTTGAATTTGGTCAGAGCCCGGCACTTCCCAAAGGCCCAGAGTGTGGCGATTCGCTGCAGCAGTGTGGACTCCCCTTTGCCCGATTCCCCTTCGATGATGCAGCGGTTCTGAAGAGCGTCCAGCAGGCCACTCAGGGTCAGCTGCCTCAGATGGTGATGGTGTTGGTCCTTCCTCCATAGAACCAGTTCTGTGAAGGTGCTTTTCAAATTAAAAAATAATGTCAATATCTTCTCCCAGGGGATAGAAGTTCAGAAAAGATGGGGTATGATAAAATTCCTTTAAATCCTGAGCCAAACCATCTAAGTCTTTTTCTGACATCTGATGAAAAAGACCTATTAGAGAAGAGATGAGGTTAAAGAGGATTCTGTGTCTCCCCAGGACCTAGAATTCAGGAGGATGAATGAGGGGTGATGCTGAGAATCTTGCTTTGGTGACTTTAATTTCCTCCAGAGTTCCGAGCTGGCAGAAAGTGTTCCAAATATTTACTCCTGCTTTTCCCTGTTACCTTTTACCCTTCTTCCCCTTTCGCCTTCTGTTCCCTCCTTTCCACTACCAGATTTTTTAGTAACTGATTGGAAATGAGAGGAGACAGTGTTTGGGTTAAGGAAAGTGCTCGAGAATAGTGGGGATGTGGCTGAGAATGATGGTCAAGGGTAACTTTCAGCAGATCAAGTGTTAACCTTGATTAAAATCTGTCACGAGGAGTTCCTGTTGTGGCTCAGTGGAAACGATCCTGGCTAGTATCCATGAAGATGCAGGTTCGATCCCTGGACTCACTCAGTGGGTTAAGGATCTGGCGTTGCCATGAGCTGAGGTGTAGGTCGCAGACGAGGCTCAGGTCTTACATTGCTGTGACTGTGGTGTAGGCTGGCAGCTGCAGCCCCAATTTGACCCCTAGCCTGGGAACTTCCATAGGCTGCAGAAGTGACCGCCCCCCAAAAAAACTGTCATGAAATAATTTACTAATTTAAAGAAATAAAAACTAATATAGTATTTCATGAAAAGCAGAATCATGCTTCTTTAGTCAGGCTCTTGGCTCACAGAGTTCTAATCAAGGAGGGCTGCTTGTCTATAGATGGTCTTCATCAGGCTAAGGAATGTTGAAAACTACTACTGCATTGACTTCTTATGTGCCTTCATTGTCCAATTTGATTCTGAAGTCAGACGAAATCATTTATTTCCTAACCCCGGAGCTACTTATTTGGCTTCACCATCAAGTGATCTAGTGGCAGGTTTTTTGTTTTTTTGTTTTTGTTTTTTTTTTTTTTTTTTTTTGTCTGTTTAGGGCCACACCCATAGCCAATGGAGGTTCCCAGGCTAGGGGTTGAATCGGAGCTACAGCTGCTAGCCTACACCATAGCCACAGCAACATGAGATCCAAGCCATGTCTGTAACCTACACCATAGCTCAGGGCAAACCAAATCCTTAACCCACTGAGTGAGGCCAGGGGTCAGACCCACATCCTCATGGATGCTAGTCAGATTTGTTTCCACTGAGCCACGATGGGAACTCCATGGCAGGTTTCTTTATTTGTTTGCTTTTTCTGAACATGTCTGAGTTTTTTAACATGACCAAAGCCCACAACCCAGTGATAGGAAGAAAGAGGACAGCAGAGTTCTGTCATAGGGATTATGGACTTCATGTTTTTTTCTGTTTATAGAACAGATACAAGAAAACTAATACTTAGTCCGTGCAAGTCCTGAAACAGAGGATAGTTCCACTTTTCAAAGGATTTAAGAAAGAGTTTACAGGCTTCTGAACCCGTCTTCAAAATCATGTGAATGATCCCTCTCGCAGAATCCCGCTCGACCTTCTCAAAGCAAATGATGTTTACTTCATTATTCAGAACATTCCATACAAAGAGTTCATCCACAGTTTCCTTTTAACAGTCATTCCCATCCTTTGTATGAGGACGTGACTGTTCTCCTATATAAAATTCACTGGAGGGATGTGGGAAATACACATATTTATTCATTTATATAAAATGTGCATATCAGGAGTTCCTGCTGTGGCACCATGGGTTAAGGATCTGACGTTGCCACCGCTGTGGTGTAGGTTTCAGCTGTAGCTTGGATTCGATCCCTGGCCTGGGATCTTCCATATGCCATGGCCAAGCCAACAGAATAAAATAAAATGTGCATATCAGCATCACGTTGCCAGAGCATTAAGAGCATTTTTTTTCCTTTGGAACTGTCTTGAGTTATGGAGATGCTGGTGCTTAAATTCTAGGCCCTCGAGAAAAGCTCTGTAAAGCCCCTCATTCCTAACCCCAGAGTCCTTGATGAACAAAATGTTTTTGTCTTTAATAACAAAGTAAGGCAAGCAATCATGTCCCCGATATAAAAGGGTCCCTGGTGAGGTCATAATGGTGAGATGGTGGGATTTCAGGAGTTCCTTGGTGGTCTAGTGGTTAGGATGCAGCGCTCTCACCACTGTGACCCAGGTTCAATCCCTGATCTGGGAACTGAGATCCCACATCAAGCCACTGCTCGCCATGACCAAAAAACAAACAAACAAACAAGCAAAAAAAGATGGTGGGTTTTTGAATAGTGAGACTGATGTACAATCTGCCAATTACTACCATCTGTATAACCTCTTTGAGTCTATTTCAATGCTGTGCTGCTAATGTTAAATACACTGCCTCTCTGAGGATAAAAGTCTGAACTCATATCACATATCAATTTGCATGTTATAAATATTCCAATTATGGCCAATTTCAAGCTAACAGTGTATGTCATCTGGCTGAATGAATATTATAGAAATTCAGCAATCAGTTCATACAAAACATTAAGAACCAGCTCTAATACACCTCCGGTTCCTATCTGTACAGTGAAGTTGAGAACAGTATTTTACTTAGTTGTAATGAGAATTCATGTATAGTATTTGGTACAAAGCAATAGCTTAATAAATATTAGTTACTGTTTTTAGCCGTTATTCAGCTATCACCACTCAAAGGAGTCATACATTTTATCTCCCATAGAATTTGGTCTTTTCTGAAGGGTATCATTGCAAAACAGCTGTCTTTATTCAGTTTAAGCTCTCTCACCTCTTATAGTGAGGGTCCCTGGAGAAGCTGTATCATTTCCACATCTGACCTTCTAAGATCTAACTCTTCTAGGCAGTCCATGCCAGCTCAGAGAAATGTCTCCTGGGGGTTGTACTCTCAGACACTGTCTGCACTAGTTTTCCTCCTGGGCTAGGCTGCTCTCAGTTTTCAAATCCTTCTTTCTGCTTTCTTCTTTTTTTTTTTTTTGGTCTTTTTAGAACTGCACCCCTGGCATATGGAGGTTTCCAAGCTAAGGGTCAAATCGGAGCTGTAGCTGCTGGCCTACACCACGGCCACAGCAAGGCAGCATCTGAGCTGTGTCTGCGACCTACATCATAGCTCACAGCAATGCTGGATCCTTAACCCATTGAGCAAGGCCAGGGATCGAACCCACATCCTCATGGATACCAGTCAGGTTCACTAAACCACCGAGCCACGACGGGAACTCCTCTTCTTTTTTTTTAGCCAGGCCTGCGGCATGTGAAAGTTTCTGGGCCAGGGATCGAACCTCGGCCACTGCAGTGATCTGAGCCACTGTAGTGGCAATGCCAGATCCTTAACATTCTGTGCCAGAAGAAATTTCCCAAATCCTTCTTGACTTGTCTAAGTGGATTTCTCCTCTCAAAGGCCCTAAGAGCTCTCTGGTCTGAAAGGCACGCTCAGGCGCTTAGACCCCCAGGGTCCCACCCCAGGTCCCCTTTCTCTCTGCTGCTAACCTCAGCTGGAATGTTACCACATCGCTATCTGCATGGCCTATGAGCTAGTCTCTTCTCTCTCTTTTACGCTCTTTCTCTGAGGTCACATCTCTTCTCATGGCTACTACATGCTCCCCGTGGAGACAACCTCTAAGTCTGATCTGACGCACTCAGAAAGGCCTAGAGACCACAGCAAGATCACAAGATTAGCCTTTTTTTAGGTGACATTTCTTTGGGAGTAAAATTAAGATATTGATATTTTATTTAAAAGAGTCATGAAGGGAGTTCCCATTATGGCTTAGTGGAAACGAATCTGACTAGCATCCATGAGGATGCAGGTTCAATCCCTGGCCTTGCTCAGTGGGTCTGGGATCCAGTGTTGCCGTGAGGTGTGGTGTAGGTTGAAGATGCGATTCAGATCCTGAGTTGCTGTAGGTGTGGCTGGCAGCTCCAATTTGACCCCTAGCCCGGGTACTTCCATATGCCACAGGTGTGGCCCTAAAAAGCAAAAAAAATAAAATAAAATAAAATAAATAAAAGACTCATGAAAAAGGCTGAATAAAGTCGCATAAGTTACAGACATAAAAATGTTTGTTTTTTCTTTTTTGCCATACCTGTGGCATATGGAGGTTCCCACCCTAGGGGACAAATGAGACTGCAGCTGCTGGCCTACACCACAGCCACAGCAACACCAGATCTGAGCCACATCTGTGACCTCCGCCACAGCTTGAGGCAATGCTGGATCCTTTAACCCATTTATCGAGGCCAGGGATTGAACCCGCCTCCTCATGGATACTAGTTGCATGCTTAACCCGCTAAGCCACAATGGGAACTCCATAAAAATGTTTTAAAATTTGAAAAGTGCACTGCCATGTACCTGAAAGATGTTCTTATTACTAACCATAGTATATCTCTCATGTGTAGACTACCATACTCCTTCTTATTAAGTAGTCCGGTGAAAACCACATTGCTTATTCATTCATTCAGTATTCATTCCTATCAGAACATCTGTTTAGATGAGAGCTATAATTAGAATATTCTGAGATGATGAACAGGTTCTATATTTGTTCTGTCCAGTAGTGTGGCCTCTACTCACACTGTCTACTGAGCATGTGAAATGTGGTCCGTGTGACTGTACAACTGAGTTTTAAATTTATTTAGTTTTTGTTTACTTAAACTCATATCGAACTAGGCCCATATGGCTACTGGCTGCTAACTGCATTGGAGAGCACAGTCTATATACAGACATCAGAGTGGAAAGAGTGACAAGTTGGTTACCACGCAGCTCGACACCGTGTTTCTTCCCCATGATCTTGACAGGCTCTCTGCTGTCTGATCAGGAGGGTAAGCCTGAATGGCAGGGGACCAGTATGTTAAAACACACATCTGGTCACTCTTTGTGAGAATCCTAGGCTATCTGTGGTTCTACCATTTATCAAGGGCTACCACGTTTGGTTTTTTTGGGCTGTGCCCATGGCATGCAAAAATTCCCAGGCCAGAGATGGATCTTATGCCACTGCAGTGACAGCAAGGAATCCTCAACCTGCTAAGCTACCAGGGAATACCCCATTACATTTATAACTGTATTTTCAAAACCACAGAAGAATATTTTATATGTAACAAATTGGAAGATGGTATGAATTGATTTTCCATTCAATATTATCTGTATTTGGGAGCATGCTGTATAATCAGATTTGATTTCTAGTATATTTACTTGTTCTGAGTAAAAGCTTTCCAGTTTTCTATATCTCAAAAGAAAATATTATTTCTAAATGGATAAGTCAAAGATGATGCCAACATTGTCCCCTTCTTTCCATAAAATGGCTCCTCATTCTGTAACTAACAAAACAGAACCAGAAATTATCAGGCAGCAGTATTTATGCTTTTTTCCCCCACACTAAAATGGATGCACTATATGTAGTGTTCGACTTTTTTTTTCATTTATTATTTTTTTGAGACCTTTCTATATTGGTTAAGTTTTAAACTGCCTTATTTTTAAGGGACTTAAACAATTTTTTTACAATTATAGTTGATTTACAATGTTCTGTCAATTCTGCTGTACAGCAAAGTGACCCAGTTATACATACACATACATTCTTTTTCTCATACGATATTCTATCATGTTCTATCACAAGTTATTGGATATAGTTCCCTGTGCTATATAGCAGGACCTCATTGCTTATTGATTCTAAATGTAATACTTTGCATCTACTAACCCCAAACTCCCAGTCCATCTCACTCCCGTCCTCCCCCCCTTGGCAACCGCAAGTCTATTCTCCATGTCTGTGAGTCTATTTCTACTTTGTGGATAAGTTCATCTGTGCCACATTTTAGACTCCACATGTGATCTCATATGGTATGTGTCTTTCTGACTTCATTTACTGTGGGAATATCTGGTTTCAGCCATGTTGCTGCAAATGGCATTATTTTGTTCTTTTTCATGTCTGACTAGTATTCCATTGTGTATATGTATCACATCTTCTTAACCCATTCATCTGTTGATGGGCATTTAGGCTGTTTCCATGTCTTGGCTATTGTGAATGGTGCTGCAATGAACATAGGAGTTGCATGTATCTTTTCTTTTTGTCTTTTGTCCTTTTTAGGGCGGCACCCGCGGCATATGGAGGTTCCCAGGCTAGGGGTCTAATTGGAGCTGTAGCTACCAGCCTATGCCACAAGGGAACTCTCTCTTCAGTTATTTCAAATGATAAGTTTAGGACAAGATTCCAGTCGCCTTGAAAATCTGAAGAATCAACCATCAAACAATTCTCACATTTAGTTTCTCCTACTAAAGCCTCTCTTCTGTTAGTGTATCTCAATTATTAGGCCAATTGTAAGGGTAAGGATACAGAATTATAGATTTATTTTTATATATTTTATATATAAAGCTGAATATAATAGACACGATGTACCCCTTCTTTTTTTTTGGTCTTTTTTGTCTTTTTGCCTTTTCTAGGGCCACTCCTGCTGCATATGGAGGTTCCCAGGCTAGGGGTCTAATCGGAACTGTAGCCACCCGCCTACGCCACAGCAACACAGGATCCGAGCTGCATCTGTAACCTACACCACAGCTCACGGCAATGCCAATGTACCCTTTCTTTTGAAGGGAATTAGTAAGAAGGTTTGACCCTCCTTTATTAAAGGGGGAGTTCCCATCATGGCTCAGTGGTTAAGAAACCCGACTAGTATTCATGAGGACCCAAGTTCGATCCCTGCCTCGATCAGTGGGTTAAGGATCCAGTGTTGCCATGAGCTGTGGTATAGGTTGCAGGCACCGCTCAAGTCCTGTGTTGCTGTGGCTGTGGCATAGGAGCAGCTGTAGCTCCGATTGGACCCCTAGCCTGGGAACTTCCATATGCCACATGTGTGGCCCTAAAAAAACAAACAAAACAAAAAGATTAGTTTGGAGTTCCCGTCATGGGTCAGTGGTTAACGAATCTGACTAGGAACCATGAGGTTGCGGGTTCACTCCCTGACTTTGCTCAGGGTTAAGGATCCGGCATTGCCCTGAGCTCTGGTGTAGGTCACAGACAGGCCTGGGATCTGGCGTTGCTGTGGCTCTGGCGTAGGCTGGCGGCTACAGCTCCGATTAGACCCCTAGCCTGGGAACCTCCATATGCTGTGGGCATGACACTAGAAAAGACAAAAAGACAAAATAAATAAATAAAAATACAGCATGTTAAGAAGTTGCCAAACATGATTTGACCCCAAAACTTCTCCTGCCACTGATTCAATGGGCAGAAGACTAGTAAAATTCTAGAACAGTTAATAGAGTTATGAGTTACAGGTCCCCAGGGAGAAAAGTATTGTGACTTTTTCCCTCCATCACCATTTTGTGTGTGTGTGTCTTTTTAGGGCCACACCCGTGGCATGTGGAGGGTCCCAGGCTAGGAGTTGAATCGGAGCTGTTGCTGCCAGCCTTGGCCACAGCCACAGCAACATAAGATCCGAGCCGAGTCTGTGACCTACACCACAGCTCACGGCAACAACGGATCCTTAACCTACTGAGAGAGGCCGGGGATGGAACCCAAGTCCTCCTGGATACTAATTGGGTTCATTGACCACTGAGCCAAGATGGGAACTCCTCCTTCTGCCTCTCTTTTAATGAGGACACTTTTTATTGCATTTAGTGCTTACTACAATAATCCAGGATTATCTCCCCATTTCAAGAGACTTAATTTAACCACATCTACAAAGATACAACATTTACAGATTCCAGAGATTAAGACCTGATATACTTGGGTGGCCCACTACAACCACATTTCTGCATTTTCCCTTTCTATCCTGAATTACATCATTTGTTATTACATTTACACATAGGTTCCATTAAAAATGTTAAAATCCAGAGAGTTCCCGTTGTGGCTCAGCAGGTGAAGAAACTGACTTGTCTCCATGAAAATGTGTGTTCAATCCCTGGTCTCACTCAGTGGCTTACAAAAGTAGGGGGTCTTTGCTATAGAAAATCAGAATGCAAATAAAAGAAGAAAATTTAAAATAAGTACTGTTGATATTTTGGTGCCTTTCTTTACAGTTCTTTCTATGTGAACACACATTTACATATAGGTGTAGGCCAGCAGCTGTAGCTCCAATTCAACCCCTAGGCCTGGAATTTCCACGTGCCACAGGTACAGCCTAAAAAGAAAAAAAGAGTAAAAATCCAGCTGCTAGCAGAGCCCTTGATCTCACTTAAGAGAAGCCTACCTCACAAGTTAAAAAACATTGTTTTTACTCCCATAGAGAACCCGGAATATAGACATTTAGGGTAAAACTTAGATATCCCTCTATGTCAGATAAGTTAATTTCAGAGTGGTTTTTTTAAGTCAGAAGTTATGTACCATAGAAAGTTCATGGCAGATTGTGTAAAGATAGGGGAAGGAGTAGGAAAGAATGTCATTCTCAAGAGAAGTGCTGGGGAGATTTCTCCATTCCTAGAGCTGGATGTAAACCAGCTTCCTGGAATTTGTATCACAAGCTCTGAAAGCGTGTGTGCAAGTGGGAGCCGGTGGCTCTTAGGAGTCAGGAGGATGCCTTT
This sequence comes from Phacochoerus africanus, assembly GCF_016906955.1. NCBI lineage: Eukaryota > Metazoa > Chordata > Mammalia > Artiodactyla > Suidae > Phacochoerus > Phacochoerus africanus. The sequence goes on along the minus strand of NC_062548.1, from coordinate 111,850,447 downwards.
GCATCATCAGCAGGATAGTCTGAGATTAATGGTCCATTTGCTCTGGGCCAACCTTACCCAGGAGCCTGGTGAGTAAGAGCCTGCACGTGCTAGAAGTCCCCTGGGATCTGAGGTACAGGCGGTAAAGAATGACTTTGCAGCAGCAATAAATTTTAACTAACCAAACCAGCTCATTTCGTTTCTCTCTCCCTCTCTCTCAGCTAAAAATAAAAATTAATACACATTAAATGTTCTAATCACTTTGTTTCCATTTTAAGCTATAGAATGAGTAAACTAACAACAGTAGGATTCATATGTTGTGAATAAACAGGTGTGAATTTCCAGCTTTTGCATCTTTAAGTTCAAAGTTTCACTGTTTTCCCTGGCTACTTAACACTCATTTTCCCTTTTGAAGTGGTAGTACTTCTGTATAAACCATTCTTACTATCTATACATTGAAGAAAAAAAAAAGAACCTGTCAGCGTTCACACTCACAATCCCCTGCTACAGAACGAGGAGACTTCAAATCTGCAGGAACATCACACTTTGCTGTGAAACAGAAAACAAATAAAAAGAAGCTTTATTTTAAAAGTGCCTTTTCATTCACCAAGAAAAGGGCAATTGGATTGCTCAGCCAGGTACTGTGGGTAGAGAGAACAGGGTATTGAGTGGATTTGGGAACCAAATACTAAAATGTGGATATATATTAATTTAAATTTGTGTCTAGTGCCTTAACACTGCAGAATGCAGTTTTGCACAGCTGGCTGGACCTGCCTGCAGGGAGAATTTTAGGGGTGGTTAGTCTGGTCTGCTGGGGTTGCACCCCATTCTTCAGGATTGATGTTTGAATGCACATAAAGTCAGAGACATGCACTTGTGTTTACTGTGAGACAAAGTGAGGGAAAGGACTTTGAAAATTCTTTGGGGCCTATGGACATGAAACCTACTCTTGTTTGTGAGACTGTTGTTCGTTGCAGAAGGTCAGAGCTGAAAAGACCTGTGGGCACTCCTCAGTCCATCCATTCCCTCAAATTATGGGAAACCTGATATCTGAACAGAGAAGCAAAAGGAACCTCTGTTTACAGGACCCTATTACTGATAGAGTCTTTACAGATGTTATGACTCTGGAAGAGAGAGGTGGAAAATGTGGAGAGAAGTCAGGTGACTTGCTGCAGGTCACACAGCTACAGAATTAGGCTGGAACCCCATCTCCTGTCGCTCTTCCCTTAACAATTCAGCGACCTTCTATAATACTGATTGTGTTAGTCTACTCGGGCTACCATAACAAAACACCTTAGACTGGATGGCTTAAACAACAGAAAGGACCTCTTCCATGTAATTCAATTATTCATTCTTGCTTAAGGGTGGGGTATTCGGAGTCATAGCTAGATCCCAGGGAGCAAACGGGTCACCCCCTTGTCATTTATACCAGTGGGTAATTGAGAGTGGACTACCTGAGCTCCAAGCTACAGGTCAATTTTATTCTCAAAAGCAATAAATAATAGCCGACTATCTCTGACTTGGTTTCCTGTTTGGTCACAGGCTTCTTCTCTGTGTGTAGGATGACTATTCCATATCCAAACTGAATATGGATTTTTAGCATCTTCAAAATCAGTTGAGATCCCTGCCTGAGGATCCATGTAGCAATTTTATTTGATCATTTTATTTTATTTTTTTATTTTTTTGTCTTTTTGCTATTTCTTTGGGCCGCTTCTGCGGCATATGGAGGTTCCCAGGCTAGGGGTCGAATCGGAGCTGTAGCCACCGGCCTACGCCACAGCCACAGCAACGCAGGATCCGAGCCGCATCTGCAACCTACACCACAGCTCACGGCAACGCCGGATCGTTAACCCACTGAGCAAGGGCATGGACCGAACCCGCAACCTCATGGTTCCTAGTTGGATTCGTTAACCACTGCGCCACGACGGGAACTCCTATTTGATCATTTTAGTGGACAAAGTGATTGGATGACTAACTCTGGGACTGCTTTATTCTGTTGACATGTGAGTATAAAAAACTTCTTGGCTCCTTCCTCCATCTTCTTCCTCTTTTTCTGTTATCACTTTGTCTCCATCCCAGTCAGTGGAGATCTGATTCCTCCCAGACTCACCCTGTTTTTTGGGGGTGGGTAGAAAGGGAGGGAGGAAATGATAGTAGCTATTGTGCTTTCTGTGTACCAATCACTGTCCCTTGATCGAGCACTCCCAGCCTGTCAGTGCTAGAGATGGAATTCGAACTCAATCCTGGCACAGAATAGGCCCTTGCTCCCATTCATGAGTTGTCCCAATGCTCATTTTCGGGCTCTTTCCTCCAATAGCTCCCTCCCTATGCTGCTTCCTCTGCCTACAGATAACCTGTCCCCTTGACTGCCTGAAGAACTTTGGCTTCCTTCAACAATACAAAAGTCACCTCTTCCAGACAGAATTAAATATAACTCCATGCTTCTCCCCTGCCATCATTTAACAGAACACTGACCTTCAAACTTTTACTAACTTTAACTCACAATAAGAACTTTATCTTACTTCAGTACCCAGTGCCAGGATACATAAATAACTGAAATGAAACTTTCACGAAAAAACACAGTGCATTCTGATTTTTTTTTTTTTTTTGCTGCGCTTGGGGCATGTGGAAGTTCCCAGGCCATGAGTCAAACCCGTGCCTCAGTAGTAAAAATACCAGATCCTTAACCCACTGTGCACTAGGAGACTCCAACATTCTGATCATTTTAATTCCATTTCACGTGTGTGTGTGTGTGTGTGTGTGTGTGTGTGTGTGTGTGTGTGATTCAGCAGCTTGATGTAGCATCTCAATCCCCAGACCAGGGATTTAACCCAGGCCACAGTGGCGAACGCACTGAGTCCACTAAGTCCTAACCGCTAACCACCAGGGAACTCCCTCCATTTCCCTTTAAAAATATACTAATTGTCTGCATATTTAAATTGATATGCTAATGAATTGCTAAAGAGTTCAACAGCTTGAAAAACTGCTCTCAAGACCGTCTTTCTTCCTCTGACAGCTTTTCATGCTTCTGTCATCTCTGAAAGCCTCAGATCCTCTTGCTCCTCACAGAGGTACACTGGGGGGACTCAGTTCTTTGGCACCCCATCCATTCATTAGCCATCTAAGAAGTTCCACTATCAGCTCATTTATTTGTCCAATAATGACATGCTTGGCCCTAAGAGCATGACTATTTGTATCTTGGCTGGGTGTACCTAGTATATTTGACATTTAAACAAACCATTTTGAATACTTCCCTCCTTTATATAATTTAACTTTCAACAATAATCATAACAAAATTAATGATAGTAATGGCAAAAAAAGAAATTCGGAAAGTGATAATTTTTTAAAATGTTAATGTGGTAAAACACATGTAACATGAATTTTCTTTTTTTTTTTTTCCTATTTCTTGGGCCGCTCCCTCGGCATATGGAGGTTCCCAGGCTAGGGGTCTAATCGGAGCTGTAGTCTCTGGCCTACGCCAGAGCCACAGCAACGCGGGATCCAAGCCGCATCTGCAACCTACACCACAGCTCATGGCAATGCCAGATCCTTAACCCACTGAGCAAGGGCAGGGACTGAACTCGCAACCTCATGGTTCCTAGTCAGATTCGTCAACCACTGCGCCACGATGAGAACTCCCTTTTTTTTTTTTTTTTTTGCTTTTTAGGACTGCACCTGAGGCATATGGAAGTTCTCAGGCTAGGGGTTGAATCAGAGCTGCAACCTCTGGCCTATGCCACAGCCACAGCAGTGCAGGAATTGAGCCCAGTTTGTGAGCTACACCACAGCTCACGGCAATGCCAGATCCTTAACCCTCTGAGCAAGACTAGGGATTGAACCTGCGTCCTCATGGACACCTGTCAGGTTCATTACTGCTGAGCCACGATGGGAACGCCCATATTTTGACTATTTTTAAGTGTACATTTCACTATCATTATGTATATTTACACTGTTGTACAATTTCCAGAATTTTTACATTTTGCAAAATTGAAACTGTATGCATTAAGCAACAGTTCCTCATTTGCTCCTCCCCACAGCCCTTACAACCACCATTCTACTTTCTGTTTCTACGAATTTGGTTACTCTAGATATTTCACTTAAGTTAAATCATACAGTATTCATCTTTTCATAACTAGCTTGTTTAACGTAGCATAATGAACTTGAAAAAAGATTCATCCATATTATAGCTTGCAACAAGATTTCCTTCCTTTTTTTAAAGATGATATTTCTCTCTATTTGAAATGCTGTAATTTTTTTCAAGTTATGTGAACATTCTCATTAGTTATCCTATAAATTCCTAAAAGAGCCCCATCCAGCAAGCAACTTCCTCCTAGTTGCTCCAACTCTAGTCAAGGATGGAAGCAGACAGCCTAGCACTTTCCGTGGTCCCCTCTCTTCTCCATCCAGGTCCACGTGTGAGTTGACTACATTAAGGATTTCCTTCCTCTTTTAAATTTATTTTGTATTGAAGTATAATTGACTTACAATGTTGTGTTAATTTCTGATGTACAAGCAAAGTGACTCATATAAGTATTCTTTTTCAGATTCTTTTCCATTATAGTTTATTGCAAGATATTGAATATAGTTCCCTGGGCTATACAGTAGGGCCTTTTTTTTTAGTATTTTATATATAGTAGTTTGTATATGCTAATTCCAGACTCCTAGTTTATCCCTCCCCCTCCCCTGCTTTCTCTTTTATTAATCATAAGTTTGGTTTCTAGGTTGTGAGTCTATTTCTGTTTTGTAAATGAGTCGATTTGGTATTATTTTTTATATTCCACATGAAAGTGATATCATATGACATTAGTCTTTCTCTGTCTGACTTCACTTAGGAGGATAATCTCTAGGTCCATCCAGGTTGCTGCAAATGGCATTATTTCGTTCTTTTTTATAGCCAAGTAATATTCCATCTGATACACATATACATATACCATTATATATATAATATATATATATAAATGTGGTGTATATATATACACACCACATCTTTTTTATCCATTTATCTGTCAATGGACATTTACTTTGCTTCAATGTCTCAAGTTTTTTAAATAGTACTCTTATGAACATTGGTGTGTGTGTATCTTTTCGGATGGAAATTTTCTCTGGATACATGCCCAGGAGTGGGATTACTGGAGGATTTCCCTCCCTTTTAAGGCTAAATAATATTCAATTTTATATATATCCACATTTGGTTTATCGACTCATCCATCCATTAACAATTGGGTTGCTTCTATGTCTGGGTTGACATGACATAATGCTGCTATGAATATGTGCGTACAAATATCTCTTTGAAATCTTGGTTTCTTCTCTTTTTTTTTTTTGGATATATGGCCAGAAGTGGAATTGCTAGATCATTTAGTTATTCTATTTTTAATTTTTTGAAGAACTACTATACTGTTTTCCATAACAGTTGCCTTTTATGCTGCTACCAAAGTACAAAGGGTTCCAGTTTCTCCATATCCTCAACAAACCATGTGTCATTCATTTCTGCTGCACCATAATGGGAACTCTCATCAGTCTTTTAACTTTCTTTTATTTATTTATGTTTTTTTCTTTTTAGGGCCGGGAGGTTCCCAGGCTAGGGGTCTAATCAGAGCCACAGCTGCCGGCCTACACCACAGCCACAGCAATACCAGATCTGAGCTTCGTCTGTGACCTACACCACAGCTCACAGCAACGCCAGATCCTTAACCCACTGAATGAAGCCAGGGATCAAACCCGCAACCTCATGTTTCCTAGTTGGATTTGTTTCCTCTGTGTCGTGACGGGAACTCCTTGTTTGTTTGTTTTTTCTTCCATCAGTTTTTTTAAATGTAGCTATTCTAAGGAGCCTGCATCTCACTGGTCACAGTTTACATTGCCTCTAATCATTGTGACTAATGACACTCGGCCCCTTTAATATATCTACTCATCAAGTGAATCTCTTCTTTTGTGAAATATATGTTCAAATCTATTGTCCACATTTTGATGAGTTATAAAAAGTCTTTAAAGACAAATCGTTTGTCAGATATATGGATTGTGAACATTTTTACCCAGTTTGCGACTTGTTTTTTCATTGATTTAATGATTTCTTTAACCATTCTTAATTTTTACAAAGTTCAATTTACCATTTATTTCTTTTATGCCTTGTGCTTTTTGTGTCACATTTAAGACATCTGTTATCCCAAGATGGCAAAGATTCTATCTGTAATCTTCATTTTCCTCTGCTATGCAATGTAACATATTCACAGGTTCTGGTTATTTGAATGTGGACATCTTTGGCAGGGGCTCACTTTTCTGCCTACCACACATGTCCTTTATCAGAATGAGGAACTGCTGTACTGTTTAGTTTGCTGAATACTTTTTTATCATGACACACACAGAGAGTGTTTACCATATGCCAACCACTCTGCTGTTTTATACATATTTTGTCATTTAACCCTCACCTATGACATGATTATCATTATTCTTAATGTACAGTGGAGTGGCTGACTTTAAGAAATGAAGTAACTTCCTCAGTGTCAGAAAATCAGTAAGTGGCAAAGGTAAGATCTGACAGAAATATATTAAAGCTAAAGTTCAATCTTTTATTATTTTATTTTATTTTGTTTTGTCTTTTTAGGGCCACACCCATGACATATGGAGGTTTCCAGGCTAAGGGTCGAATTGGAGCTGTTGCTGCCCAACCTATGCCAGAGCCACAGCAACGGGGGATCCGAGCTTCGTATGTGACCTATACCACAGCTCACGGCAACGCCGGATCGTTAACCCACTGAGCAAGGCCAGGGATCAAACCCTCAACCTCATGGTTCCTAGTCGGATTCGTTAACCACTGAGCCACGACGGGAACTCCTAAAATTCAATCTTTTAATAACGACTAAAATAAACTACAGATTGGATATTATTCATTTTCTTCCCATAGTCGTTCACTTATCTTTTTTTTGGGTAGGGGGGGCGCACCCTTGGCATATGGAAGTTCCCAGGCTAGGGGATGGCCTAAGCCAAAGCCATAGCAACACCAGGTCCAAGCCTTGTCTGTACTACACCATGGCTCACGGCCACACTGGATCCTTTAACCCACTACTCAAGGCAAGGGATTGAACCCACATTCTCATGGATACTAGCTGGGTTCATTACCACTGAGCCACAACAGGAAATCCCAGTTAAGTACACTTGTTAAAAGGTCATTGCAACTGACAAGAAAATAGAAATAGAGGGTATAAATTCTAAACTAGTAAAAAGGAAAAAATGAAATGAGAGAAAATAATATAGGAAGTTCCTATTCTGGCTCAGCAGGAACTTAAGAGCCTGACTAGTATCCATGAGGATGTGGGTTCAATCCCTGGTCTCACTCAGAGGGTTAAAGGATCCAGTGTTCCCGTGAGCTGTGGTGTAGCATTGCAGACACAGCTCTGACCTGATGTTGCTGTGGCTGTGGCGAAGGCTGGCAACTGCAGCTCTGCTTTGACCCCTAGCCTGGGAACTTCCACATGCTGCAGTGCAGCCCTAAAAAGAAAAAAGAAAAGAATATAAAGAAAGAAAAGCAAAACAAAGTTAAATTTGAAAGGTAGACAAATAGAAAGCACAAAGTAAGACTTAAGAAATAAATCCAGTGCACCAATAACTCAATAGATGTAGATGGACTCAATGCTCAAGTTAAAAGCTAAAGTTGCTAAACTTGAAAACAAATTTACAAAAAGACATGTCTAGACTGTAAGGATACAGAAAAGCTAAAAGGATGGGGGTAAGATTCTGGCAAAGCGAATTGAAGAGCTCTGCACTCTCACCTACAAAACAACAGTTTAACTGCTGAAAAATTGTTTAAAAAACCAATCATTTAAGGTCTCTGAAGGAGTTTCCATTGCGGCGCAGTGGAAATGAATCTGACTAGTATCCCTGAAGAATAGGGTTCGATCTCTGCCCTCATTCAGTGGGTTGGGGATCCAGCATTGCCGTGAACTCCCGTGTGGCTCTTGGATGGAGCTCAGATCCCAAGTTGCTGTGGCTGTGGTGTAGGCCAGCAGCTGTAGCTCTGATTCGACCCCTAGCCTGGGAACCTCCATATGCTGCAGGTGCAGCCCTAAAAATAAAAATACAAATAATAAAAAATAAAGTCTCTGAAGATTGTCCTCAGGGCACACAGCAAATGGAGAAACATTCATTTGAGAAAAATTCCTTTAATCTTGGTAAGAATGAGAATGGGGATTCCAGGCTGAGAGGGGCAAATTGTGAAGACCAGGGGCTGCCACCTCTCTGATGCCCACTCATAAAGCAGGGCTCTTACTCTAGGATGAGCAGGTTTCTGCTTGCAGCACTGATGTGGTCGCATTGGGATTCTGCCTGGGTAGAAAGGCAGAGCATAAAGACAAAGCGTTCCATAACTCTGCAGGGAAAGGATTGACTTTATTCAGAGTAATGCCTAAGACTAGTGTTGAGAAAATAGAGATCTGGTTGGAGAACAATCAGAAGAGGCTGCTAGCATCAAGATATAAGCAAAGCAGAGGACCCAGAAGTTTAATGGAAGAACTAGCGAGACATTCAGGAAAGAGCCATCTTTGGACCACAGTTTAACCCTGAGGATCCGCAAAGTGGTGTGCATACCTGAGTTTGCACCCACTCAGAGTTGAGCAATGGACTAGACTTGAAAGCATTCCCCAACCCTTCACAAACCTGTCAACACAGGGTGAAAGTCCCTTTGGCATAAATGGCTTAAGAACTAGGCTTACCAATAAAATCATATCAGCAAAATAGCAGACTAGGAAGCTCTAAGCCCTCATTTCCCCCAAGGAAACTACAAAAAAAAAAAAAAAACTGAGCAGAAATTGGATGAACTACACTTACAGAAGCTCTGTACAACAGTCGATGTGAATGCACAATAAGGAAAAAGCCACCTTCAAAATGGTAGAAAATGTCATGGCCTTTTCAATTGCCTTTGCCTCATCCTGTCCCTGACATGGAACCTTCTTGGTCTGGGAAAAGTGGCAGCCCAGTTCCTAGTTCCCTCCTTTTAACTGAAGAGCAAAAGGCAGACCTTACCTGCAGCATTCTGACTGTTTGAAGGAGTGGTCTTTGCTTCACCAAACTTGGGTCTCAGAGAAAAAATGCAGGCACTGCTCACTGAAAAACTGCAGGGAGACTGCAGACTTGCAGACTCCTGGGGCAAGAGATTTCAGATGGAGAGGTACAGAATCAGCAAAGGCCCAAAGAGAAGCTGAACTGAGACTTTACAGGAAATTAAGATGTTCAGAGGCAGCCAAATATAAGGGAGAATTGAGAAGCCACATGCAGTCCAGACAAGACACATGCTCAAAAAAGACCTGAAAAAACATTAAGCTTTCACCTTGGGCTGATCCTTAGGCTCAGAGCACACCTAGCTAATCAGTGAAGGAGTGCCATGACAGAGTTCATCTTGATAGACTGGGAGAGGTGGCTATTTTTTCAAACATCTAATTTTCATTGAAAAAATCACAGATGATAGTATAAAATTTATATTTTAAGGCCAGACAAGAAAAATTTAAACATAAATTTTTTTTCTCTACCCCTTTGGGCCTCCTTCCTTCCCTCTAGTGTGCATTGTGCATATGCATCACACATTTACAAGACCTCCCCAGCCAACAGTAGAAATACTTGCTTGGTCATAAAGATCAATTTTTCTTCTTCTGGTGCCTGCCATGTAACTCTTTATTTACCTATGACCTTATTAATCTTACTGGATATATTATTTGTATTCTCCTTATTTAACAGGATTATTGTTTCTTGCATTACCAAATGTGTGACTGAGCCTCTGATAAGGATAATGATGTCTAGGTGACTTGAAGCAGTTAACCAAATATATAGTTTTATAGGATCAATGACTATAATAGGATAACTCTAGATGTGGGAAGAAGCAACAAGAGGGCATTATTTCCTGGACCAGGACAGACCAGTAAAACAGTGGATCCAGAGACTTTGGCTACTGTTAACAAGGCTTAATCCAATAACAGCACATTGAGTTGCCTATCAACAAAATCCTCACCTGATCTGGGAGTAAGCATTCCTAGAGCCATGTGACAAATTGGTTATGATAAGCTTCCCAGAACTTGGTTGAAATTAAGACAGAAAAGGAGGGGATTGTAAAATAAAGAATGTTGTCCTCCATTTAGTTCTATGAGAATCAAATCATTAGCTATTGCAGTTGATGACCTATAAAACACCCTGAAATGAATTCAGGGGCAAAGATCAGGATGAAGCACTTTGTGCTCTGGGAAAACTAGCAGAATTTGCCCTCAGATAGATATTTTCAGGAAAAAAAAATTTATGAACCCTATTTCTTACATCTCAAAATTTAAAGTGCTAAAACCATTAACTTAGATATCTGTTCCTAGTACATATCAGTAACTTTCTACCGAGATGTGTGCCTGATTGCATGTACCCCTTTGCCAAAATCACATACATATTGGTCTCCCCAACCTACCTCTACTAAATAGCCCCCAGATCTTTCTGAAGGACTGTATCTTGGGTTATAAGCCTAAGATTGGCTTGAATAAAATTTTTTTATTTCTTTTTTCATTGATTAATTTCTTTCAATGATAGCAGGCATGCAAAAAACTAAAAAAAATAGCCCATTTAATGCAACAAAATAAATTGGTGGAAACTGTCCCTGAAGAAGCAGAGAAGTCGAACTTACTAGACAAAGACTTTCACCAAACCACACAATGAAAAAAATACTATACCTCCAGTTTATAATACTACTCTGTGTACTGGATCCTTACTATCCAAAGAATAACTAGACAGATCAACCTGCCTGTTCTTAAACTTGATGTAGTCATAAATTTTCCCTCTCACTAAACTAGCTCCTCTTCTTTCATTTCCTCACTTGCTGAATAACACTTCCAAACATCTAAGCAAGAAACATGAAGTCATCTAAGGCTTTTTCTTAATCCTCACTTTCAGTCTTTTCTTATACTTAATATATCTCACTATTGCTTTCCCATCCCCACTGCCCCAACCCCGGCCCAAGACATTATATTTCTGCAAAAGTCTAATAGAAGTTTCTGCTTTCTAAAACAAAACATCCAGGAGTTCCCATCATGGCTTGGTGGTTAACAAATCTGACTAGGAACCATGAGGTTGCGGGTTCGATCCCTGGACTTGCACAGTGGGTTAAGGATCTGGCGTTGCTATGAGCTGTGGTGTGGGTTGAAGACATGGCTCAGATCCCACATTGCTGTGGCTCTGGTGTAGGCCGGCGGCTACAGCTCTGATTTGACCCCTAGCCTGGGAACCTCTATATGACATAGGAGTGGCTCAAGAAAAGGCAAAAAGATAAGTAAATAAGTAAATAAAATAAATAAATAAATAAACATCCACTACAGTAGATATTTTAAGTAACTATTCTGACAAGGATATCTGTTATGTCATTCCTTTGCTCTAATTCTTTCAATGGTTCTCCCAACATTTCTAGAAAAAAAATGTAATCTTTGAATAGAATGCAGGATTGTTTATGATTTCTTCTTTCTATATACATGTGACCTCATGTGTAGCCATTCTCTCCCATGTAACCTAAGCTCCCCCATGTAACCTAAGCTCCATGAAAACAAAATGACTTCCAGTTTTTCCAAGTCCATTAAATGATCTTTGGACTGTTATGACTCAGGCTGCCACCCACTACCACCACCACTTTGGTGGAAAATTTTTACTCATCCTTTAAGTACTAAGTTAATTGTTATCTCTAAGGTAATTGTTATCTCCTGTGGGGAAAATTTCAATATTCCCTTCTACATATCAATGGGTATGCCTTTCCACTGCTCTACTGCTGATCTGTCATTTCTCTCTGTCTGTCCTCACACATATCTTCAAACCCTCTCTCTCCAAATTGGTTTTCTTTTTTTTGGGGGGGGGTGCTTTTGTCTTTTTGTCTTTTAGGGCCGGATCCACAGCATACGGAGGTTCTCAGGCTAGGGGTCCAGTCAGAACTGTGGCAGCCAGCCTAAGTCGGAGCCACAGCAACGTGTCTACAAACTACACCACAGCTGACTGCAACACCTGATCCTTAACCCACTGAGCAAAGCCAGGGATCCAACCCACATCCTCACGGTCATTAATATAGCTTGGACATTAACTTTAAGCATGTTTACTTAAACACTTAAAAACCTAGATGGATTTGTAAATTTTGGTAAGTTTATCAGCATATAGGACCTTGTCCTGAAAAGAGCACTGGGCTAAAATCCAGATGATTAAAGTACTGTCATATTTCTGTTCCTCTTTTACCTTTTCTGGCCTCAGTTGCTTCCCTTATAAAGGAATGTGGCTAACCTACAATCCTACTCTTTGGATGGCAATTTACAGCCTATCTGCCTTTTATTAGTATCTGATTCAGCCCCATTCATTTCACAGGTGAGGAAACTGAGTCTCAGAGATGATATATAGTCAAGATCCTATACAATTGGCGTTCCCATCCTGGCTCAGCGGTTAGGGAACCGACTAGCATCAAGGAAGATGGGGGTTCCATCCCTGGCCTTGCTCAGCAGGTTAAGGATCCTGCATTGCCTGAGCTGTGGTGTAAGTCTCAGACACCGCCAGATGTAGCGTTGCTGTGGCTCTGGCTTAGGCCTGTGGCTACAGCTTGGATTCTACTCCATGCCTGGGAACCTCCATATGCCCAGGAATCTCGATATGCTCAGTTGGGCCCTAAAAAGACTCCCCCCCCCCCCCCCCCCCGGCTGCAAAAAAAAATCCTATACAATTAATTAATGACTAAGGGAAACCAATCTTGGGATCCAAGGCCAGGGCTATACCTCTAAAAACATGCCTAGTTCTTTTTTTTTTTATTACTCAAATTTATCACATCTGTAGCTGTATAATGATCATAACAATCTGATTTCACATGATTTCCATCCCACAGCCCAAGCATATCCCCCCACCCCTCAAACTGTCTCCTCCTGAGACCATAAGTTTTTCAATGTCTCTGAGTCAGCATCTGTTCTGCAAAGAAGTTCCGTCTGTCCTTTTTTCAGATTCCACATGTCAGTGAAAGCACTTGATGTTGGTATCTCATTGTATGGCTGACTTCACTTAGCATGATAGTTTCTAGGTCCATCCATGTTGCTAAAAATGCTGGTATTTCGTTCTTTTTGATGGCTGAGTAATATTCCATTGTGTATATGTACCACATCTTCTGGATCCACTCCTCTGTTGATGGACACTTAGGTTGTTTCCATGTCTTGGCTATTGTAAATAGTGCTGCAATGAACATTGGAGTACATGTGTCTTTGTGAGTCGTGGTTTTCTCTGGATAGATGCCCAGGGGTGGGATTGCTGGATCAAATGGTAGTTTTATTTTCAGTTTTCTGAGGAGTCTCCATACTGCTTTCCACAGTGGTTGCACCCATTTACAATCCCACCAACAGTGTACTAGGGTTCCTTTTTCTCCACACCCTCTCCAGTACTTATTGTTTGTAGACTTTTGGATGACGGCCATTCTGGGTGGTGTAAGGTGGTACCTGAGAGTGGTTTTGATTTGCATTTCTCTAAGAATGAGTGCTGTTGAAAAACACATCTTTTCATGTGTTTTTTGGCCATCTGTATGTCTTCTCTGGAGAACTGTCTATTTAGATCTTCTGCCCATTTTTTTTTTTTTGTCTTTTTGCTATTTCTTTGGGCCGCTCCCAGGGCATATGGAGGTTCCCAGGCTAGGGGTCTAATCGGAGCTGCAGCCGCTGGCCTACGCCAGAGCCACAGCAACGCGGGATCCGAGCCGCGTCTGCAACCTACACCACAGCTCACGGCAACGCCAGATCGTTAACCCACTGAGCAAAGGCAGGGAGCAAACTCGCAACCTCATGGTTCCTAGTCAGATTCGTTAACCACTGCGCCACGACGGGAACTCCTTCTGCCCATTTTTTGATGGGGTTGATTGTTTTTTTGGTATGGAGCTGCAGAAGGTGTTTATAAATTTTGGAGATTAATCCCTTGTCAGTCCATTCACTTGCAAAGATTTTCTCCCATTCTGTGGGTTGTCTTTTTGTTTTGTTTAGGGTTTCCTTTGCTGTGCAGAAACTTTGAAGTTTGATTAGGTCCTATTTGTTTATTTTTGTTTTTATTGTCAATACTCTGAGGTGGATCTGAGAAGATATTGCTGTCGTTTATATCAGAGAGTGTTTGGCCTATGTTTTCCTCTAAGAGTTTTATAGTGTCTGGTCTTATATCTAGGTTTTGAGTCCACTTTGAGTTTATTTTTGTGTATGGTGTTAGGCATATTCTAATTTCATTCTTTTCCATGTGGCTGTCCAGTTTAAAACATGCCTAGTTCTGACATTCCTTGACTCGCCCAGTTAACAAAGCGGAGGAAAGAAATAAATGCCCGAAGGGATGAGGCTTAGACAGTGAGAAGCCTGAGTTTTGCACTCTTTATAAGTGAGCTTCCTGTCCTGAGTAACCTTCCGGAATCAACAACACGGAGAGCCAATCAGAACCTTTCCCCGGTAGCCAATGGGAGAGCACATTACAAAGAACCAATCCCAGCGGCGCTGTCACTGTTATGGTCCTGTCAGGACGCCGGCGTCGTGGTGTTTGGGCTGTCGCCACCCAGAGGACTTTGGTGGGGGACTCTCGGGGCAGCCCCGCGGCCCGCAGCGGTTTTCTCCGGCCTCGCTCCTAGGCAGCACTTCCCGGCTCTCGGGCCGCACTGTAGGCGCGCGTGCAAATCGGCTCCGCGGCTGCCTTGGGGCTTGGGCCCAACTGCAGCCTCCTCCCCCGCCGCGGGCTCCGAGGGGCCGCGCGATGCAGCCACCCGGCCCGCCCCCGGCCTATTCCCCCTCTAACGGGGACTTCACCTTTGTCACCTCAGCAGACGCAGAAGGTGAGACTGAGCCTCAGGAAGGCCCATCACCTCGGGGGACGCCGGGCCGGCCGCGGGGGGGTCTTTCTGGTGCCGAGGCGGTTGTGGCAGGGTGGGGACGGGCAGGAAGCTGACCCGTGGGTGACTCCAGTCCTGGGCGCCTCCCGGGCCTTCCGAGTGGCGGAGGGAGAGCTGTGAGGAGCTTTCCGAGTGACTTGGTAAGCTTCTCGCTTTCTCCACGCTTTCTGGTGGCAGGGTTTTCTGGCGGGCTTACCCACCTCAAGTGGACTCACATGATCCCAGGATTTTAATTCTAAAATGACTTGGTTTTATTCAGAAAAGGGATGGTTAGATTGGCCGAGGTAGGCGTCAAAGGCTGAGAACGTGGAAGGAGAACTGTGCTGCTCCGTATCAGTAGATAACTTTTTGCTGGGACTAGATTCGACGCTGCAAACATTAACTTACCTCGAGGAGTTCATGGTTTTTGTGGAATACGATATCTTGCCCATGTCCCAGTTTTCCTCCTGTTGTGTGGTGTTTGACCTCAGTATTCGGAGAAGTAGACCAAGATATATTTGAAACTTAATTGTAATCCAGCTAGGTGTTCCCAGTAGCTTCTACAGATTTCCTTCTATATTGTTTTGGAGAGATTTTTCTACAGCATGGGAGAATTTATTTTCCTCCCTTTCTCTGTCCTTGCCAGACTCTTTGAAACCGAAATCTGTCTCTGGTAGTCGTTTTCAAATGTTGCTTTTGTTAGACTTTGTACACCAGTTAATTTTCCAGTGACCAGAGGTATTGCTCAGTATGAAAAGATAAATTAGACTTAGCTATAGAAATTTAATTCTAGAGAAGGGTGTGTTTCCTGAAGAATCTTTTCCTAGTGCATCGCTTACTTTGCCTTTTTTCTGTCTTTTCTTTCCTTGTTTTGCTTTTTTGAATGGCATTGTTGAAAGAAAATCATACTGTAGTTTTGGTTATACTTTAAAATGTAGAATAGGAGTTCCCATTGTGGCTCAGTGCTAATGAACCTGTCTAGTATCCATGAGGATTCAGGTTCCATCCCTAGCCTCACCCAGTGGGGTAAGGGTCTGGCGTTGCCTTGAGCTGTGGTGTAGATCGCAGATCGGACTCCGAGTTGCGGCTGTGGTGTAGGCTAGCAGCTGCAGCTCTGATTTTACCCCTAGCCTGGGAACTTCCATAAGCCACAGGCATGGCCCTGAAACAAACAAACAAACAAACAAACAAAAAATAGTAAAGTAAAAATTTTACCGTGGAGAACATAGCTGATACCTTTACCGTAATATGGAAATTTGGTGAACTATAACAACGCAAAATATTTTAATTTGTTTCATCTACATTTGGTATCATAGTTCTTGGGGAGAACCTTAATTTTCCAGATTTTAGGAAAAAATTGTCATTAAGTATCAGCACCTGATGTTTGTTCACACTTACGTGTCTGTGTTTATATTTTTCATATTCTTCCTTCCTCCAGGATTCTCTTTCTTATTTTTTTATTTTTATTTTTGTCTTTTTAAGGCCACACCTGTGGCATATGGAGGTTCCCAGGTTAGGAGTTGAATCTGAGCTGTAGCCACCAGCCTACACCACAGCCACAGCAACACCAGATCCGAGCTGTGTCTGTGACCTACACCACAGCTCACGGCAATGCTGGATCCTTAAGCCACTGAGTGAGGCCAGGGATTGAACATACATCCTCATGGATACTAGTCAGATTCGTTTCCCCTGAGCCATGACAGGAACTCCTCTTTTTTAAATATACCTGAGAAATCAGACAACAATATAACATAGACTCCATACACCAAACCAAGAAACCTGAAATAAGTAAAATCCATAAGATTTATTCAAACTTCTCTATATAGCCTCTAATGGTGTATAGACTACCTGTATATCCAGAGATATACAGACAAGGATATATAGGTATGTGTATAATAATACATTTATGTTTACCACATAATACAGTTTAAATTTACACAGTAGTTTAAGCAAATGACTTGTTTGGTCTTTATAAGAATCCTGTTGAGCTTTATTATTTCTGTACTTTATAGTGAAATTTAGATTTGGAAAAGTCCAGTGACCTCCACATGAGGGATCTGGAATTAAGAGTTAGTGTTCTGTCTCCCCAGATTTCTTCTTTTCTTTCTTTCTTTCTTTCTTTCTCTCTCTCTCTCCCTCTCCCTCTCTCTCTCTCTCTCTCTCTCTCTCTCTCTCTCTCTCTTTCTCTCTTTCTCTCTTTCTCTCTTTCTCCCTTTTTTTGCCACACCTGTGGCTTATGGAAGTTCCCAGGCTAGGTGTGAAATCGGAGCTATAGCTGCTGGCCTATGCCATAGCATCTCCAGATCTGAGCTGCGTCTGCAGTCTACAACACAGCTCATGGTAATGTTGGATCCTTAACCCACTGAGTGAGGCCAGGGATCGAACCTTCGTCCTCATGGATACTAGTCAGATTTGTTTCTGCTGAGTCAGGACGGGAGCGCCTGGAACAAGTTCTGGAACTTGTCTTTTTTTTTTTTTTTAATTTTTAAAAGTTTTATTGAAATTTACTTAATTTACAACATTGTGATAATTTCTGCTGTACAACAGAGTGATTCAGTTTTTACATGTACATATATCTATTCTCTTTCAGATTCTTTTCCCATGTAGATTATCACAGATTATTGGGTAGAGTTCTCTGTACTACACAGCAGGTCCTGGTTGGCCAACCATTCCATGTACCCAGTGTGCATATGCCAGTCCAAGCCCCTAGTCCATCCCAACCTCCTTCACCTGTCCCTTTTGGTAACCATAAGTTTGTTTTCAAAGTCTGTGAGTCTGTTTCTATTCTGCAAATAAATTCATTTGTAGCCTTTTTTTTTAGATTCCACGTATAAGTGATATCATGGGATATTTGTCTTTTTCTGTCTAACTTTACTTAGTATGATAATCTCTAGGTCCATCCATGTTTCTGTGGATGGCATTATTTCATTCTTTTCTATGGTTGAATAATAGTCCCTTGTATATATGTACCACCTCTTCTTTACCCATTCCTCTCTCCATGGACATATAGGTTGCTTCCATATCTGGCTGTTGTAAATGTGCTGCAGCGAACATTGGGGTGCATGTATCTTTTTGAATTATGATTTTCTTTGGATAGATGCTCAGGAGTGGGATGGCTGCATCATATGGTAGTTCTATGTTTATTTTTCTGAGGAACCTCCATTCTGTTTTCCATAGTGGTTGTACCAAGATTTCTGCTTTCTTGGAGTTCCCGTTGTGCTTGGTGGTTAATGAAGCCAACTGGTATTCATGAAGAAGTAGGTTCGATCCCTGGCCTTGCTCAGTGGGTTAAGGATCAAGCATTGCCATGAGCTGTGGTGTAGGTTGAAGACTCAGCTTGGATCCCGTGTGGCTGTGGCTGTGGTGTAGGCCAGCAGCTGTAGCTCCATTTGGACCTCTAGCCTGGGAACCTCCATGTGCTGTGGGTGTATCACAATAAGTAATTTTTTGCTTGGTTTATGTCCACAAACCAGCAGCGTTGGCATTACTGGGTGCTAGTAATGCAGAGTCTGCCTTAATCATAATTTAGACTTTAATAAGATCATCTTTCGGTGATTTACATGAACATTAAAGCTTGAAAAGAATTGATGTAGAATATTCTGAAAGACCTGCCAAGAAGAGAAGAAAAATTTTTATAGCTAGAAGATCAGCGACAGTTTAATAAAGTAGTATGTTGTTAAATTTTGAAGGATAAATAATGTTTTGTACATGTAGGATGGAGGGTGTACCTTCATGTGCAAGGGAAATGACCTAATAAGGGGATTTAAAAAAATTCATTATACATAATAAATGCCATTAAAAAGTATGATTTGGGAGTTCCCGTAGTGGCTCAGCAGTTAACGAACCTGACTAGCGTCCGTGAGAACTCGGGTTCAATCCCTGGCCTCATTCATTGGGTTAAGGATCCGGTGTTGCCCTGAGCTGTGGTGTAGGTTGCAGATGTGGCTCAAATCATGCGTGGCTGTGGCTGTGGCATAGGCTGGCGGCCACAGATTCCATTGGATCTGTAGCCTGGGAGCCTCCATATGCCTCGGGTTCAGCCCTAAAAAAGACAAAAAGACCAAAAAAAAGTGTAATTCAAATGAAGAAGTGGTTAACTGCCAGAAGCAATCAAGGAAGTCTTCAGAGACAGACAAGGAATGTTTTGAAGGAAAAGTAGTTCTTCAGATTGAAAAGAGGGAAGAGCATTCATTTAAGCATCATGCAAAAGCAATAATTGGTGGAGGCAGTCCCAGTATTTGATGCTTCTCAATCTTCGCAGACTTAAAACATTGCTGATTTAGACAATGAGCTCCTTGGGGTTAGAAGCTATGCTGTACTATCTAACAGTATCACACCCACTGCCTACCACAGAGTTTGGTACATAGCAAGAGCTTAGTAAATGTCTGATGACTACATGATACTTTTTGATTAAGATAAGGGTGTTGTGCTGCTGGAACTGAAACCAACAGTAATTCAACAGAAATCCAAAAAGTAGTTGGAAAAGGCATGAATAGACTACGATTCGAGAAAGATCTAAGCCACTCATATTTTCCAATTCTCATATTTTTCTGCCTTTAAATATCTTTGTATTTATATTGAAATATTCATCCTTATTCCAAATCTTAAAGGAAACTCTCTTCCTTTCCTAGGATAAGCCTCTACTAGTGTTGTTTTCCCATATCTTCTTGCCTCTTTTGGAACCTTTGTTTCTCTCTCTACACATTTTTTATTTCTCCTCTGCTTCTTCTATCCCTGTCATCACTCACAGGTCCTCTCCTAATTGACAGAGTTTTTGATTAAGTCTTCTTCTTCATTTTTTCCCTTATTTTACAGGTTAACTGTTAATTCCCATTTCCTTGGCATCCAGCAGTTCCTGCCATTCTGCTGGAACCTCACTTGTTTCCTCTCATCTGCAGAAGTATCTTCAGCAGTGTTTCCCAAAGGGAAAAAATTCCATGACAACAAAAATTTGGTAAATAATGTGTAAAGCTAGGTTAAACCAGTTTCCCTAATTATAGAATTCCCTGAGCCTGTAATATGCCAATATTAGTTCTGAAATTCCAAGCAGAGGTTATGGTATGCAGGAGTTTTCCAAACTTAGTAAATATCAAAAGCTTTTAATGGAGGGCATCTTATCAGATCTAGATTCCACAGAATATGCATTACCACTAGCCTGGAAGTTACCTAGAGGCCTGGTGGTCGGGGATCTGGTATTGTCCCTGCTGTGATGCACGTTTGATCCTTGGCCCTGGAACTTCTACAAGTTGTGGGCATGGCCAGAAAAAGAAGCACTTGCCTATAAGATAAAAGACAAGTTTAAACTTTTCTTTTTCTTGGAGTTCCCATTGTGCTTCAGCAGTAACAAACCCTAATAGTATCCACTGGGACGTGGGTTTGATCCCTGGCCCCATTCAGTGGATTAAGATCTGGTGTTGTAGTGAGCTGTGGTGTAAGTCACAGACATGGCTCAGATCTGGCATTGCTGTGGCTGTGGTGTAAGCTGGCAGCTGCAACTCTGATTCTTTTTTCTTTTTCTTTTTTTTTTTTTTTTTGGCCTTTTTAGGGCTGCACTTAAGGCATATGGTGATTCCCAGGCTAGGGGTCGAATTGGAGCTACAGCTGCAGACCTACGCTACAGCCACAGCAACTCCAGATCCGAGCCGCGTCTGCAACCTGCACCACAGTTCACAGCAAAGCAGGATCCTTAACCCACTGAGGCCAGGGATCTAACCCGCAACCTCCTGGTTCTTAGTTGGATTCGTTTCCGCTGCACCACAGCAGAAACTCCTACATCTCGGATTTGACCCCTAGCCTGGGAACTTCCATATGCTGTGGGTGTGGTCCTGAAAAGACAAAAACAGGAGTTCCTGTCTTGGTTCCTGTCTTGGCACAGCGGAAATGAATTCGACTAGGAACCATGAGGTTACGGTTTTGATCCCTGGCCTTGCTCTGTGGGTTAAGGATCTGGCATTGCTGTGAGCTGTGGTATAGGTCCCAAACTTGGCTCAGATCTGGTGCTGCTGTGGCTCTGGAGGAGGCTGGCAGCAACAGCTCCAATTAGACCTGTAGCCTTGCAGCCTCCATATGCCGAGGGAGCGGCCCTAAAAGGACCAAAGACAAAAAAAAAAAGACAAAAACACACTTTTTTTTTTAACCTGATGCTTAACTCTCTTAACAGTTTATCCCCAGTATCTTCCACAACTTTTGGCGATGAACTCTGCGCTTTCATAAATAAACCTTTGGCTTTAAAATTGACATATGATTCACATACCATAAACTTCACTCTTTTGAAGAGTACAGTTTAGTGGGTTTTAGTTTCTTCACAGAGTTGTGCAGCCTTTACTACTGTATAATCCCAGAACATTTTTAGTACTCCAAAAAGAAACCCTGTACTCATTTTCATTCACTCTCCATTCTCTCCCTGCCTCCACCTCTGCACCACTGACCTACTTTCCATCTCTATAGATTTGCCTATTCTGGACATTTCATGTAAATGGGGTAATATAATATGTGACCTTTTGTGTCTGGCTTCTTTTACTCAGCATAATGCTTTTCAAGGTTCATTCATGTTACTGCATGAATCAGTAACTCATTCCTTTTCTGGATGAATAATATTCCATGTTTGGATATACTCTCAGTTGGATTTTAAATTCCTTGAAATATCTCATGTCTTTATCTGGTGTTGTAGTGAGCTGTGGTGTAAGTCACAGACATGGGTCAGATCTGGCAATGCTGTGGCTGTGGTGTAGGCTGGCAGCTGCAACTCCGATTCTTTTTTTTTTTTTTTTTGCCTTTTTAGGGTGGCACTCACAGCATATGGAGGTTCTCAGTCTAGGGGTCTAATTGGAGCTACAGCTGTCAGCCTATGCTACAGCCACTGCAGTGCAGGATCAGAGCCGGGTCTGCAACCTACACCACAGCTCATGGCAATGCTGGATCTTTAACCCACTGAGTGAGGCCAGGGATTGAGCCTGCAACCTCATGGTTACTAGTCAGATTCATTTCTACTGCGCCATGATGGGAACTCCTAGCCTGGCAACTTTTATATGCCACATGTGTGGCCTTAAAAAAATAAAAGATTCTCTTAACTTTAGTTGAGAATGGGATTGGTGGGAGACAAGAATGACTAGGGGGAGCAGTTACTAGACCATTATAGTTATGTGGACAGGAGATAATAGTTTGTACTAGCTGGGTGCTGGTGGTAGAAATGGATAAAAGTGGTTAGGTTCAAAAAATAATTGGAGTAATGAGATTCTGCTGTATAGCCAAGGAATGATGATCCCTTGTGATGGAACATGATGGAGGATAATGTGAAAAAAAGAATGCATGTATATGTGTAACTGGATCACTTTATTGTATAGCAGAAATTGACAGAACATTGTAAATCAACTATAATAAAAATTTTTTTAAAATAATTTTGCTTTTTTAGGCCACACCTGTGACATATGGATGTTCCCACGCTCGGGGTGGAATCAGAGCTGCAGCTGCTGGCCCACACCACAGCAATGCCAGATTCGAGCTGCCCTGCAACCTACACTGTAGCTCATGGCAATGCCAGATTCTTTAACCCACTGAAGGAGGCCAGGGATTAAACCCAAGTACTTATGGATACCAGTCAGGTTCTGAATGCTCTGAGCCACAGTGGGAACTCCCATTTGTTGAAATCATAATACCCAGTGATGATATTAGGCAATGGGACCTTTGGGAGGTACTTAGGTCACAAGGATGGGGCCTTCATGAATGGGATTAGTGATTTTATAAAAAAGGCTACAGAGCTCCCTACCCTCTTCTGTCTTGTGATGACACAAGGAGTCACTTAGCCAGAAGAGGTCTCTCACCTGACCATTGTGACACACTGACTTCAGACTTCCAACCTCCAACAATGTGAGAAACAAATATCTATTGTTTATTAAGCTACCCAGTCTATGGTATTTTGTTATAGCAGCCTAAACAGACTACAACACTCCTATCTAAAAATGGTAATATCTCCAACTATAGTAATTATTATAACCAGTAATTCATAGACATAATAATGCAATAATTATTGTATCAATATGTTTTTTTGAGTAAACAATAATTTTCTCTTAACCTTTTAAGGTGGCCGTTTAGCCTACTTTGTGAGAAGTTCCCCTTCCCCCAAAAGAATATCACCTCTAGTTAGTAGTATTGATAGAGGAATCTTGAGTTTTTCTTTCCTTTCTTTGTTTTTTTCTTTTTACAGCTGCACAGCAGCATATGGAAATTCCCTGGCCAGAGTACGAATCAGAGCTGCAGCTGCAGGCCTGTGTCACAGCTACAGCAACACAACATCTAAGCCAAATCTTCGACCGATGCAATAGCTTGTGGCAATACTGGATCCCTAACCCACTGAGCTAGGCCAGGGATTGCATGCCCATCTTCATGGAGACAAATGTCAGGTTCTTAATCTGCTTAGCCTCGAGGGGGAATTTCTAGTTTTTTCCTTTTTAAAACATTTCCTACTTGATTTTTTTTTTTTTTTCTTTTTAGGGCCGCACGCACAGCATGTGGAAGTTCCCAGGCTAGGAGTTGAATCGGAGATACAGCTGCCGGCCTTTGTCACAGCCACAGCAACTTAGGGTCTGAGCCATATCTGCGATCTACACCACAAGCCCACGGCAATGCGGGATCCCTGACCCACTGAGCGAGGCCAGGGATCGAACCCACAACCTTATCGTTCCTAGTCAGATTCGTTCCGCCGTGCCACGACCAGAACTCTCCTACTTGATTTTTAAAAAGTTTTATTGTGTAGATCTTAACACAGATCTTCTAATCTTTTCTTTTCATAAATTTTATGAATGTGATAAATGTAAAATTGTGTGGAACTATACACACATACACAGGAAAATAAGTGCACTTAAAACTGGTAAAATCTGAACAAGTCTTATCAATTGTATCAATGTTAGTGTCCTGGTCTTGATAGTGTAGATGATGGTACCATTGGGGGAAACTGGGTGAAGGGTACGTACGACGTTTCTGCAACTTCCTGTGAATTTTTCTAATGTTAGGCTCAGGAGATTTAATTGATATTAATATTATGTGCAATAGGAGGGAGTTCCTGTTGTGGCTCAGCAGGTTACAGACCCTACTAGTATCCATGAGAATGTGGGTTCAATCCATAGCCTAGCTCAGTGGGTTAAGGATATGGCATTGCCTTGAGCTGTGTTGTAGGTCAAAGTTGTGGCTCAGATTCCGTGTTGATGTGGCTTTGCCTTAGGCTGGCAGCAGCAGCTCCAATCCAACCCCTAGCCTGGAAACTCCTATATGCTGCAGGTGCGGCCCTGAGAAGCAACAACGTAAAAAATGTGTATATATATATGAATGACAATGTACACATAGATTTCATTTCATTTTCATCCGAATGAACTAGAATTACTTTGCCTTTGCTCGTTTTTTTTTTTTTTTTGTCTTTTTGTGGCCACATCCGGAGCATATGGAGGTTCCCAGGCCAGGGATCTAATCACAGCTGTAGCTGCCGGCTGACACCACAGGCACAGCCACACCAGATCCAAGCAGCATCTGTGACCTACACCACGGCTCACTGCAATGCCTGATCCTTAACCCACTGAGCAACGCCAGGGATGGAACCTGCAACATCATGGTTCCTAGTCAGATGCATCTCTGCTGCACCATGATGGGAACTCCTACTTTGCCTTTGCTCTTGTTGCTTGTTAAATAAGAAAAAGTGTCTTTACATATCTAAGAAGTTGCCAAGTACCAACAAAGTGTTCTTGTTCATTGCAGATTACTCTTCTTTCATAGAAATCTAGACCTTGTCTAGGGACAGATCAGTAAGTTTCATTCTGAGTGTACTGTACTGACTGAGTTCTTCAAAGTGAAGTTCTGAGGCTGAATAGAAGCTTCAGAGAAAGGATTCTTCACCCAGTAATACACAAGTTGAAAGGGAGGGAAAATAATATTTTGTGCTGCAGTTTCTTTCAGTAAAACTTGAAACTTACTGATAGTCTTCCTCACTCAGAGGCCTGACATCAGTGGAAACATTTAAGATATTTCTTTCAAATAGTATTTTCTTCTAAATCCAATTATATTTATTGCTATCTTTGTTGTTTACTTAGAAAATGACAAGGATATTATACCTGGTGTAGTAAGAAAGAAATTTATTTTAAATTAATCTTCTAGGAGCTCCCATCATGGCTCAGTGGATTAAGGACCTGATCTAGTCTTTCGTGAGGATGCAGGTTCAATCCCAGGCCTTGCTCAGTGGGTTAAGGATCCAGTGTTGCCTCAAGCTGCAGCGTAACTTGAAGATGCAGCTCGGATCCAGTGTTGTGGTTGTGGCAGCTACAGCTCCAGTTCGACCGCTAGCCCAGGAACTTCCATATGCAGCAGGTGCAGCCACAAAAAGAAAAATAAATCAGTAAATAAAACTAGTCTTCTATAATTCTGATTTCCTGTCCTAGAGTTGACAGTCAAGCTGGCTGGTTCTTAACTGTGGCTTAATGTAAGATAGCTGTGCTTCTGGAGTGATTTGGAATCTTTCTCATTGTTTTCCAGTATTATTTATTTATTTATTTATTTATTTATTGTCCTTTTGCCTTTTCTAGGGCCGCTCCCAAGGCATAGGGAGGTTCCCAGGCTAGGGGTCTAATCAGAGCTGTAGGCGCCGGCCTACGCCAGAGCCACAGCAACGTGGGATCTGAGCCGCGTTTGTGACCTGCCCCACAGCTCACGGCAACGCCGGATCCTTAACCCACTGAGCAAGGCCAGGGATCGAACCCACAACCTCATGGTTCCTAGTTGGAATCGTTAACCACTGTGCCACAACGGGAACTCCTCTAGCATTATTTTTTACATGTTAACTTGCTCACATGTTAGGCTAGCTGCTGATTTTTTTTTTTAACTTTTCTGTTGCTTTTTTGTATTCCCATCTAACTGTATCTTGGAGGAATTAGTGATGTGCTGTTTCTGACATTCTTTGTATGTCCATAATATTTTCCTATTTTGCATAGAATGGAGAATACTACAAAATTGTACGTTAAAGGTGCCTTTTTGAGGTTCTACATCCATGTTATGAAATGCTAAACAGACAATTTTTTTTTTAATTACAGAACTCTTTAGCACTGTATATATCCTTTTTTGGTTTAGATTAAGCACTCTAAGTGAAGTCTTTTCTAGAGGCCTGGATACAGTTATTAAGGTCCTTTCCTGCCTCAAAATTCTGAAACCTTTAATGTCACTGCTGTACTAACTACTTCCTCATCTAAATCTTCCTCTTGTTAAATCAAGAAGAGCACTTTTTGTACCTGTTGGAAGTAGAATTTTAGTTAAGTTTCAACTCTTTCATTTTCAATTTAGAAAAAGCAGAAAGTAATTTCGAGAGAATTTTAATAAAGATTCTATGGCAGTTACCATCTATAGGAACTATTTTTAAGCTTTTGAGTAGGGGAAGACAGTAGATTCAGTATTTGCATTGTATCTCTAACTGAATAAACTCTCTTATAAAAAGCTTTTTAATTTTAGTTACTATTTTTCTTTTTACGGCCACACCTGTGACATATGGAAGTTCCCAGGCTAGGGGCCGAATCAGAGCTGCTGCTGTGGCTTATACCACAGACCAAAGCAGTGCTTCATCTAAGCTGCATCTGTGACAATGCTTGATCTTTAACCCACCGCTGACTGAGGTCAGGGATTGAACCCACATCCTCGTGGACACTGTGTTGAGTTCTTAACCCTCTGAGCCACAGTGCAAATGCCGAAAAAAGTTTTTATTTTTTTTTTATTTCATTTTTTGTCTTTTTAGGGCTGTATGGAAGTTCCTAGACTAGGGGTCTCATTGGAGCTGAAGCTGCCAGCCTATACCACAGCCATAGCAACAGAAGATCTAAGCCACATCTGTGACCTACACCACAGCTCAAGGCAACACTGGGTCCTTAACCCACTAAGCGGGGCCAGGGATTGAACCTGCATCCTCATGGATACTAATTGGGTTTGTTATTGCCAAGCCACAATGGGAACTCCCTTTTTTTTTTTTTTAAAGGTTTTTAGAATCATGTAATGTTAAACCTGCAAAGAACTTTGAATAGGAAACTGGAGACCAGAAGATATTTACGATTTGCTGTATTAATTAGTAGTAGCTAAGCTAGGACTTGGCTTCAGAATGTAAACTTTATTATAATTAATTGCAGGAGTTGTCAGAACCAGACCATAGTGTGACTCATAACTGAGGCACTCAATACTTGAAGTTTAAGCAAAAAAAAAAAAACAAAAAAAAAACTGGGGGGGGTGCACACCCGTTAACTTCACAGGCCAAGGATCAAACTCAAGCCACAGCAGTGACCCAAGCTGCTGCAGTGGCAAAACAGGATCCTTAAGCCACTGTGCCGCAAGAGAACTCCAAAGCCAATTTTTTTTTAATGGCAGTTTTAAAAAGCTAACCTAGAAGTTAGGGTAATGTGCAAATCAAGCCCTTCTTTATATGATCTTTAGGGAAGGAAAGTCTGTGTTAAGAGTGTTCTGTTTTACTGTTGCCAAGTTTTCTAAAATACCACTCCACTCTTGTGACTTCTAGTTAACAACATTGATGGTTGTTTACTAGTGCATATTTTCTGGTCCTACAAATGTGTTTTTTCCTTAATTCCTGTATGACCTCAAGCAAGTCGTTTACTATTCCCAATTTTTCTTAACCGGAAAATGTAACATATACACTACTGTGATTTTCTGTAACTTCTAAGGCACTGGTACAGACTGTAAACAGAATTTATTTATTTTATAATGTGGGTAACAATATTTTCACTGCTTTTTAGAACTGACCTAAAAGAAAACTCCACACAATCTTTAATTTGCCAAATCTAAAGATAAATGATGTAATTATGTAAAGAAAAAAGTTAGCTGAAATAGCAAGGAACTGTTACTAGTCAGATTTAACCGGAACTAAGCATTAATATATGAAGCACTTAGCATAGATATGTTGTGATTTAAATGAAGGAATGTATGAATAAAAATACATGAAAAAGTGGGAAAAACTGTTTATGATTTTCCTTTTAGCAATTAAACTATGTCTCATGGTTTATATATATAATATGTAATGGCTTTAAAAAGAATTTATATAGGAGTTCCCATCGTGGCTCAGCAGAAACGAATCTGACTAGTATCCATGAGGACGCAGGTTCGATCCTTGGCCTTGCTCAGTGGGTTAAGGATCCAGCATTGCTATGAACTGTGGTGTAGGTCACAGACACAGCTCAGATCTGGCATTGCTGTGGTGTAGGCTGGCAGCTATAGCTCTGATTCGGCCTGTAGCCTGGGAACCTCCATATATGCTGCAGGTGTGGCCCTAAAAGAGACTTAAAAAAAAATTTTTTTTTAAATCGCCATGGTTAAGGGTCTGGTGAGATTTCATTATAATGGAATTGACAAGGAAATTTGATTATTTCTGTGACAGACAGCATTTTAAGATGATAACTGGAATTACAACTAGTAGCATTATGTCAAGACAAATCAGATTTCTAGGAATTTTGTACAATTTCTGAAATGCAATGAAACACGTATTAATAACATATATATACAAATGTATTGCTTTTTTGTATTAAAGTATAGTTGATTTACAGTGTTGTGCCATAGTATTGCTTCTTCTTTGATAATACTTAACCATGTCATTTAATATATCAAATCAGTATAGTTAACATCTTTGTTTTTATAATGTGAGAGAGAACAGATTTTTGGAGATATTCCAGGGCCCTCTGGAAAATCCCAAAATTAGTTCACAGAAAGACTTCATTTACAATTTGGTTAACCAAAGCAGTGATGTCAGATGTTAAAGCTAAATACGGAAGGTTACATAGTTATGAACAAAACTTAGTTCTTTTAATATTGAGAAGATTAGATTTTCTTAAATAATCAAAGGCTCAAAGACAACATGAAGCATAGTAGATTCTTTCGGTAGGACTCAAAATTGTTGCTATCCATGCAGATTATTGAAGGGATAAACTTTCATAGTCCGTTATTGCTAGCAGCCTGAGGAGTTCCTGTTGTGGCTCAGCAGGTTAAGAATCTGACTAGTATCCATGAGTTTGCGGGTTCAGTCCTTGGCCTTGCTCAATGGGTTAAAAGATCCAGCGTTGGAGTTACGGTCGTGGCTCAGCAGAAAATGAATCTGATTAGTAACAACGAGGATGCAGGTTCCTTCCCTGGCCTTGCTCAGTGGGTTAAGGATCCGTTGCTGCTGTGAGCTGTGGTGTAGGTAGAAGATGAGGCTCGGATCCCACGTTGCTGTGGCTGTAGCGTAGGCCAGTGGCTACAGCTGAATTGGCCCCCTAGCAGCTGGGAACCTCCACATGCCGAGGGTTCGACTCTAAGAAGAAGAACAACAACAGCAAAAAAAGGATCTGGCATTGCTGCAACCTGCAGTGTAGGTTGCCCACATAGTTTGGATCTGGAGTTGCTGTGGCTGTGGGCGTAGTCTAGCAATTGCAGCTCCAATTAGACCCCTAGCCTGGGAACTTCCATATGCTGCAGGTATGGAATGACATGATAAGACAAAAAAAAAAAAAAAAAGCAGACTGAAAGTCTAACAAATCTTTATCCTTCTAACAGAAAACAAAATTCTAATTTTGCATGAGTGTACTTTTTTTTTTTTTTAATCTTTTTGTTTTTTTGCCTTTTCTAGGGCGGCTCCCGAGGCATATGGAGGTTCCCAGGCTAGGGGTCTAATCAGAGCTGTAGCTGCCCACCTAGGCCACAGTCACAGCAGCGTCAGATCCAAGCCAGGTCTGCGACCTACACCACAGCTCACGGCAACGCCAGATCCTTAACCCACTGGGTAAGGCCAGGGATCGAACCCGCAACCTCATGGTTCCTAGTCGGATTTGTTGACCACTGAGCCATGACAGGGAACTCCACGAGTGTACTTTTAATATAAAAATTCTTTTTTTTTTTTTTTTTTTTTGTCTTTTAGGGCTGCACCCAAGGTATATGGAGGTTCCCAGGCTAGGGGTCCCATTCAGAGCTATAGCCGCTGGCCTACACCACACCCACAGCATTTTGGTATCTGAGCCCTGTCTGCAACCTACACCACAGTTCACAGCAATGCCAGATCCTTAACCCACTGAGTGAGGCCAGGAATTGAACCTACCTCCTCATGGATGCTAGTCGGGTTCGTTAACCGCTGAGCCATAATGGGAAATCCCCGAAATTCATTTTTTTTTAAACTTAAATTTATTCCAATCTTAGCTAGCCTGACCATGCATGAAGTTCATTTCCCAGGATTCCTTTCCCACAAACCTTCTACAATTTTGTCCTTTTTTTTTTTTTTTTTCTTTTTAGGGCCATATCTGTGGCATATGGAAGTTCCCAGGCTGGGGTTCAAATGGTAGCTGCAGCTGCTGGCCTATACCACAGCCACAGCAGTGCAGGAACCAAGCTGCATCTGTCACCTACACAGATCACAGGCCATGCTGCATCCTTAACCTACTGAGCGAGGCCAGGGATTGAACCCCGAATCCTCATGGATACTAGTCGGATTCGTTTCCCCTGTGCCACAACGTGAACTCTTTTTTTTTTTCTTTTTAGGGCTGCACCCGCAGCATATGGAAGTTCCCAGGCTGGGGGTCAAATTGGAGCTATAGCTGCCAGCCTATACCACAGCCACAGCAATGCAGGATCCTTACCCATTGATTGAGGCCAGGGATCAAACCCACATACTATTGGATCCTAGTTGGATTTGTTAACCACTGAGCCAATAAGGAAACTCCATGTTTTTCTAACAGCTTTTAAGTGCTAAGTTTGTACTTGCCAAATTTGTGGCTTTGGTTTTGGAGATTGCTATTTTAAAAAGGCTTTACAGGAGTTCCTGTCACGGCTCAGTGGTTTACGAATCTGACTAGGAACCATGAGGTTGCAGGTTCGATCCTGGCCTCTCTCAGTGGGTTAAGGATCTGGCGTTGCTGTGAGCTGTGGTGTAGGTCGCAGATGAGCCTCGGATCCCGCGTCGCTGTGGCTCTGGTGTAGGCCTGCGGCTGTGGCTCCAATTGGAGCCCTAGCCTGGGAACCTCCATATGCAGCGGGTGGGGCCCTAGAAAAGACAAAAAATAAAATAAATTAAAAATAAATAAATAAAAAGCCTTTATGTCATGTGCACATTAACAGAAACCAACAGTAACCTGGCCAAGAGAAGGTCTTATGGAAACCACCAGCAGTTCCCAATGTGGAACTGGGAATGGGGAAAGGATTGAACCAGCAGAACCCAACAAATAGGCGAGAATTCTACCACTGAACCACCAATGCATACATGACCCCAACAAATAGGGATTGCAGATTGAGATTCCAGGCAAATGGGGAACTGGAGACTGCACCAAGGGCTAGGGGCTTGGTCAGGTGGAACCATCTCCTTGCTCAAGCTGACTTGCCCTTGACTGGAAAGCCAATTAGATCAAGAGCTTCATACAAAGAGAGCGGACCTCAGTACTAAGAGGACCTTAACCCACAGATCTTGGAAGTGGAAAGAGAGAAAAATCAAAAGTTTGTGGGTACCAATGCCTGTGTTTCTTATTGCCCTAGAGCTGTCAGAAGTTTCCTTTGGATCCCATCACTACCACCAGTGTTGTTAAAAAACAAAATCCAACTGAGTAAAATTTAAAGATTTTATTAGTTTATTCAGAGGTTAATGAATTGGGGCAGAAATCCCATTTAGCAGATAGAAAGGAGCTCTGAGGGCCTGTACAGAATGAAAAATTTTCATAGACAGAAGGAAGTGGGATAAGAAAGTTATACTACCTAAAAGTGGATTAGTTGTAGCAAGGTCTCTTTCCCTTAGGAGATGGCAGAAGCTAGGCAGATTATCTCACTAGCACTGATCAGGTGAGACATGAGACTTCACATAAGTGACTTCATTTGGGCCTGTTGTCTTGTTTTTAGCACTGTCAACTATAAAATATTTTTATATAAAAGATTGTATCTAGTAGCACATGTTCATACTTGGAGATCTTCAAATGATAATTATTTAATTCAAAATAATGCTCATGTTTTTTAGAATTCACACATTTTACTTTGGTTTATAGTTTTGTCCTCTTTTCTCCTAAGATCTCAGTGGTTCAATAGCATCCCCAGATGTCAAGTTAAACCTTGGTGGAGATTTTGTGAAAGAATCAACAGCTACTACATTTCTGAGACAAAGAGGATATGGCTGGCTTTTGGAAGTTGAAGATGATGACCCTGAAGATACCAAGCCACTCTTGTATGTAAAATATGTATTTTTTTTGTTTTTTATTTTTGTCTTTTGCTTTTTAGGGCCACACCTGTGGCATGTGAAGGTTCGCAGGCTGGGGTCCAGTTGGAGCCACAGCTGCAGGCCTACACCACAGCCACAGCAACTCAGGATCTGAGCTACATCTGTGACCTACACCCACAGCTCACAGCAAGGCCAGGGATTGAACCTGAAACCTGATAGTTCGTAGTGGGATTGGTTTCCGCTATGCCATGAAAGGAACTCCTATTTTTTTGTTTTTAAAGCTAGTCTGCAGGATGATTATATTCTTTCATATTATTTAAAGA
This sequence comes from Phacochoerus africanus, assembly GCF_016906955.1. Taxonomy (NCBI): domain Eukaryota; kingdom Metazoa; phylum Chordata; class Mammalia; order Artiodactyla; family Suidae; genus Phacochoerus; species Phacochoerus africanus. Next base: position 111,818,106 of record NC_062548.1, on the reverse strand, counting down.
TGGATATAGAAAACCTTCACTTTTTCGTTCAAAAGTTTTAGCTATTTTTTCTTTTCTTTGTCTTTTTAAGGCCACATCTGAGGCATATGGAGGTTCCCAGGCTAGGGGTCTAATTGGAGCTGTAGCTACCGACCTACGCCACAGCCACAGCAACGCCAGATCTGAGCTGAGTCTTCGATCTGCACCACAGCTCATGGCAACACTGGATCCTTAACACACTGAGCGACTGCGTCCTCATGGATACTAGTCAGATTCATTTTCCGCTGAGCCAAAATGTGAACTCCTCCAAGTTTTAGCTATTTTAAATTTTACTACTACAGTTGATTCTTGAACAACACAGATTTGAACTGAGTGGATCTATTTATACATGGATTACGTCATTACATGTTTGGAAATTTTTTTGGGAGATTTGCAGCAATTTGAAAAAATTCACAGACACACCATGTAGCCTAGAAATATTGAAAAAATTAAGAAAAAGCATTTCATGGGTGCATAAAAAATAAGTAGGTGTACATGTAACATACAAAATTATGCTAATCACACATATTTATGTTATTGGTAAGGCTTCTGGTCAACAGAGGCTATTAGTAGTTAAGTTTTTGGGATGTCAAAGTTATATGTGGTTCTTTAACTGTTGGGGAGATTGGTGCCCATAACCCCTGCATTGTTCATGGTCAACTATAATTAGTAAAACTGAAATAATGAGAGAATAATTTTAACCTATTTAATAGCAGAAGTTAAAAGAATCATAATCATATATCACACACATAGATACTCCAAACTGTTAGGATTTATCTGGGTCTGTAGCTATTTAAAATAAACATGCAACGTAAGTAAAAAGCAGTGTGCTTTGGTACTTGCAGTGAAAATTCAATTTAAGACTTCCAAAAAGGTTTTCCTCCAAACCCTCTCCCATATAGAAATTCTAGGACTACCACTGGAAGGAGTATAGCGATACTTTCACTTTCTTTATACAACATGAATTTTTTAAAATGATTATGATTGGGATAAAAAAGTGAAGAATTTAACAATTTTGGAAAGAAGACCTATAGCTTTGTAAAATCAAGGCATTACCAAGTTATTCTCTGTAGTAATTATTGGTAGATAAACTAATAAAACGTCCCCTTTCTTCCTTCCTTCCTCCTTCCTTCTTTCTTTTCTTCTTTCTCTCTTTTTGCTTTTTTAAGGGCTGCACTTGCAGCATATGGAAGTTCTCAGGCTAGGGATCGAACCACAGCTGAAGCTGCAGGCCTATGCCACAGCCACAGCAACACCGGATCTGAGCCACATCTGCGGACCCCTACTGCAGCTTATGGCAACGCCAGATCCTTAACCCACTGAGTGAGGCCAGGGATTGAACCTGCATCCTCATAGATCCTAGTCAGGTTCATTTCCACTGAGCCACAACGGGAACTCCCAGAACATTCTGTTTCTTAATGTTTATACACCATATTTCATAAAATCTAAGATGGTATGGATTATGAGATGCAGTTACTTTACATTTATTGATGAGGAAGAAGAAGTACCTAATACAGCATAAAGCTAGAACATCAAAGGGCTAACTTATCTCCTTATAAGGATAAATGAGAACTTACCATACAAAAAGAGACAGCAAGTAAGTTTGCTTGTCTCAGTTTGGCACTGGGTAGGGTGTGGAGAAAAAAAAGTTCCCATGAGCATGTAAACCTCACAGCAGTTCTCACGTAGGATTGCAATCTGAATTATTAGTATGGTCACAAAAAGTCACAAGCAGAGACTTTTACTGAAAATCCTAAATTGGTAGTGCTTCCAGGAGACTGGCAGAAGGAAAGGCAGATGTTGGGAGCACTTGACTTCACTCCAGTTGACAACGATTATAAGATGCCAGCAACTGTGTAGTGCATCCCAAATTTAGAGATGTCGAAGTGTTGAAAATGTACACCCTGGAACCAGTAAAATGTGGTACTTCACATGCAAATATTTTGTTGACCTATCATGATACACAGTTATATTTAAACTTAAATTCTGTTGCAACTGTCTCAATATTCATAAGTGTGTGCCTTTTTAAGAATTTTTATTTTAAAATTATAGGGAAGAATTGGATATCGATCTAAAGGATATTTACTACAAAATCCGATGTGTTTTGATGCCAATGCCATCACTTGGTTTTAATAGACAAGTGGTGAGAGACAATCCTGACTTTTGGGGTCCCCTGGCTGTTGTTCTTTTCTTTTCCATGATATCTTTATATGGACAGTTTAGGGTAAGTATGTCTTAATTTATACATATTCCTAAATATTTTAAGAGTTTTAAATTTTAAAATACCCAAATTTAACTGCAGTACTTATGTTTGAGAAACACTTTAGCTTTACCCATTATTTCCCACTTGTTTATTACTAGAACCATTCTTAATTAAACAAGTAAGGAATGCCTTGGATTAATGATTTCCAAATTCTTTTACATCATCATCCACATGAATAGTATTAATATTTGTATGTCAAGAGGCTAACTGGTTGGAACTGCTCCCAGCTGTCCATACCCTTTCTGATTTCCCCAAAGGATAAAGAGTTTGAAACACAATATTCATAATCATATTCTTACCTTTTATTCATCTTTAGTTCTGTTTTTTATCTTTATTTATTTTTATTTATTTATTTATTTATTTATTTATTTTGGCTGCCCCATGGCATATGGAGTTCCTGTGCTAGGCCGGGGATTGAATTTGTGTCCTAGTAATCCAGAGACGTGACTGATCCTGGTGTACCACAGTGGGAACTCCTAGTTCTGTTACTTAAAAATCAACTTTTTTTTTTAATTTTATTTTTTCCCGCTGTACAGCATGGGGATCTAGTTATTCTTACATGTATACATTTTTACCCCACCCTTTGTTCTGTTGCAATATGAGTATCTAGACATAGTTCTCAATGCTACTCAGCAGGACCTCCTTGTAAATCTATTCTAAGTTGTATCTGATAGCTCCAAGCTCCCGATTCCTCCCACTCCCTCCCCCTCCCATCAGGCAGCCACAAGTCTATTCTCCAAGTTCATGATTTTCTTTTCTGTGGAAAGGTTCATTTGTGCTGTATATTAGATTCCAGTTATAAGTGGTATCATATGGTATTTGTCTTTGTCTTTCTGACTCATTTCACTCAGTATGAGAGTCTCTAGTTCCATCCATGTTGCTGCAAATGGCATTATGTCATTCTTTTTTATGGCTGAGTAGTATTCCATTGTGTATATATACCACATCTTCTGAGTGCAATCATCTGTCGATGGACATTTGGGTTGTTTCCATGTCTTGGCTATTGTGAATAGTGCTGCAATGAACATGCAGGTGCATGTGTCTCTTTTAAGTAGAGTTTTGTCCGGATAGATGCCCAAGAGTGGGATTGCGGGGTCATATGGAAGTTCTATGTGTAGATTTCTAAGGTATCTCCAAACTGTTCTCCATAGTGGCTGTACCAGTTTTACATTCCCACCAGCAGTGCAGGAGGGTTCCCTTTTCTCCACACCCCCTCCAGTACTTGTTATATGTGAACTTATTAATGATGGCCATTCTGACTGGTGTGAGGTGGTATCTCATGGTAGTTTTGATTTGCATTTCTCTTATAATCAGTGATGTTGAGCATTTTTTCATGTGTTTGCTGGCCGTCTGTATGTCTTCCTTGGAGAACAGTCTATTCAGGTCTTTTGCCCATTTTTCCATTGATTGATTGGCTTTTTTGCTGTTGAGTTGTGTAAGTTGCTTATATATTCTAGAGATGAAGCCCTTGTCTGTTGCATCATTTGAAACTATTTTCTCCCATTCTGTAAGTTGTCTTTTTGTTTCTTTTTGGTTTCCTTTGCTGTGCAAAAGCTTTTCAGTTTGATTAGGTCCCATTGGTTTATTTTTGCTCTTATTTCTATTGCTTTGGGAAAAATCAACTTTTTAATAAACGATGACAAAGATTCCATCATTATTTGTTTCTCTATAATTATTTGTCCTATTCTCAAAGGCTTCTTTTTTTCTTTCGTTTTTGGGGCCACACCCTCAGCACATGAAGGTTCCCAGACTGGGGGTTTGAATTCGAGCTATAGCTGCTGGCCTACACCACAGCCACAGAAACACAGGATCTGAGCCACTTCTGCAGCCTACACCACGGCTCACAGCAATGCCACTGTGATCCGTAACCCATTGAGTGAGGCCAGCCAGGGATCGAACCTGCAACCTCATGGTCCCCTTGTTGGATTCGTTTCTGCTTTATCATGACGGGAAATCCATAAAGGCTTTTTTTTAATCATTAAAACATCATATACCTATCACTCCTTCATCCCCATTTAAGGCTTTAAGGAAATAAAAAATAACTCTTTACCACAGACTGATTGGGAAGCGAATTGGTTTTCTCTTGTTGCTGTAACAGATTTCCACAAGTTTAGTGGCTTAAAACAATGCAGATTTATTCTTTGGCAGTTGTATAAGTCAGAAATCCACATTTAGCGTTAAAGGGCTAAAATCAAAATGTCATCAGGGCTGGTTCCTCTGGAGCTTCCAGGATAGCGTCTGTTGCTTGCCTCTTCCTATGGCTAAAAGCTACAAACATTCCTTGGCTTCTGGCCACATCACTGCAATCTCTGGTTCCATTTTCTCATTGCCTTCTTCTCTACTATTTCCCTCTGCCTCCTTTTTTAGAGGACAGTTGTGATTACATTTACTGCCTACCACATAAGCCAGAGTATTCTTTCCATAGTAAGGCATCTTAATATTATATAACACTAGTCCTATTAATATTTGCCTTATGTTCAGTAGTTGATATCAAGTATTAGTATCTCAACATGAGTTTTATCTATTTCATATAATCTTTCATTTGAACAGAGGGTTCTAAGGTTAAAAACAGGAGATTCTTCCCTCCATAGAATATTTCTTAATTTGGCCTTTTTTTGTATGTGTGTCTTTTTAGGCCCACACCTGCGGCATATGGAAGTTCCCAGGCTAGAGGTCAAATCGGAGCTGGATCTGCTGGCCTACACCACAACAAGTGCCAGATCCTTAACCCACTGAGCAAGGCCAGGGATCGAACCCACATCCTCATGGATACTAGTAGGGTTTGTTACTGCTGAGCCATGATGGGAACTCCTAATTTGACTTTTTTTTTTTTGTCCTTTTGCCTTTTCTAGGGCTTTTCCTACGGCATATGGTGATTCCCAGGCTAGGGGTCTAATCAGAGCTGTAGCCACTGGCCTACTCCAAAGCCACAGCAACAGGAGATCCAGGCTATGTCTGCGACCTACACCACAGCTCACGACAACGCTGGTTAATCCACTGAGCAAGGCCAGGGATCGAACCAGCAACCTCATGGTTCTTAGTTGGATTTGTTAGCCACTGAGCCATGACAGGAACTCATGATTTGGCTTTGCTTGATATTTTCCTATGACTGGATTGGGGTCATACATTTTTGGCAAGAATACCACAGAAGTGACATTGTATTCTTCTTTACATACTATCAGGGATTCCATGATATCGATATGTCTTATTATTGGTGCTAGTAACATATCACTTGGTTAGGTGTTGGGGTAGTATCTGCCTGCCCAATTCCTCCACTTAAAATTGTTATTTCTTCCTTTATAATATAATAAGTACCTTATGGAGATACTTTGTGACTATGCAAACATCTCATTTCTTATCAAACTTTAGTCACTAATTTTAGCATCTATTAATGGATCTTTGATGCAACAGTTATGGAGTGGTGATTTTCCTCATTCCTTCCGCATGTATTGATTGGTATTCTCTTTGGAATAGCTATTCCTTCTTTGCCATTACTTAATCATTGATTTATTTTTGTCAGTACCGACTCAATGGATTTTTTTTAAATTTTCTGGACTATAATCCAATACTATCATTTATTTTATTGCTCAGATGTTTTTACTTTTAGCCATTGGGAGTTCCTTTAGGTTAGCTTCTGTGTCTTTTTAACATATCCCCATCCTTTTTTGAGCCCTTCCTTTCTTTCTGACTCCACAGAGTGTTCTGGGCTCACCCCCCCCCCCTTTTTTTTTTTTCCTCTTTTGGCCAACTGTGGCATATGGAGCTCCCAGGCCAGGGATCAGATCCAAGCCACAGTGGCAACCCAGGCTGTGGCATCGCTGGATCCTTAACCCACTGCTCTGGGCCAGGGATTGACATGGTGTCCTATTGCTCCCAAGACGCTGCTGATCCCTCTGTGCCACAGTGGGAGCTCCTGGGCTCACCTTTTAAATTTTCCTTTTCCCAGGCCTGAATCAATCATTTGTCTAAAGTGTCCTAATTCCTTTTATTGGAGAATATTTAGAAACCAGGATCTGAGCAATAAGTGTGCTTATTTTGCTACTGGTTGTCATTATTTCTAGATTTCCCCCCCCCACCCCAGGCAGACAGAACTTGGAAATATATGCATGTATCATTATTATGCCAAGTCTCAGGAGTTAAAATTATCTGAAATGTCTTCCACGTTCTATTACTTGGATGAATGTGTAGTTAATGTAAATTTTAGAGACCTCCTGAGAAGACTGGTAACTTGTTTCAGGGATGACTTTTCCTTGCAGAGAGCTATAAACCAGGGGTTGGAAGTCAACAGTTTGATCTCTTTTTGCAGTAATCTTTTATCATAGATCTTGAAATACTGACATTTTCTTACGTAATTGAACATTGCTAAAATTTCAATTTGGATGTAAAATATTATATATTATATTCTTATTAAGTTTTGGAAAGCTACTTGGGAGTCCAAACTCTCTATGACCTGAAATTGGTCATACTAAAATATCTTATATGGCAGAGAATTGCATTTATGGGAAATTATCAGCTTATTTGCTATACAGATACTAACTGCTTAAATTTCTTTTTCTCTTAAGGTGGTCTCATGGATTATAACCATTTGGATATTTGGTTCGTTAACAATTTTCTTACTGGCCAGAGTTCTTGGTGGAGAAGTAAGTGGTTAATTTTGAAAATAGCCTTTATTTTTTTATGGTAAGCTTTATTTTTGATACTGTAGATACTATCAGTAGCTATATTCATCATCATCTTTTCTTGTCCCAGAATTGCAAATTTTTTTTTTTGTCTTTTTAGGGCCACACCCATGACATATGGAAGTTCCCAGGCTAGGGGTCGAACAGAAGCTGTAGCTGACAGGCTGCACAACAGCCACAGCAATGCCACATCTGAGCCACGTCTGTGACCTACACTGCAGCTCACAGCAATGCCAGATCCTTAACCCACTGAGCAAAGCCAAGGATTGAACCTGTGGATGCTAGTCAGATTCATTACTGCTGAGCCACAATGGGAACTTCTAGAATTACTCTTGTTACACTACTTCTTTTTAAGATGATAGACAAAATAAAAAATAAAAAAAATAAGATGATAGGCATATTAGTATTCATATTCAAAAATGTTATGAGAAATAAAGAGGAAAGAAAAATTGTTTCATAAATAATTTACAGCTTTTTAGGGAAGCCTACAGTTTATTCTCTGTTGTAACAGTTCTCAGACTTCTTAACGTCAGGTCTCTAAAGAGATTTCTTTAAGTGGGTTGTATTTATCACTATTTACCGTGTTAGGGAGTTCACGTTGTGGCTCAGTGGTAATGAACCCGACAAGTATCCATGAGGACATGGGTTTGATCCCTGGCCTTGCTGAGTGGGTTAAGGATCTGGTGTTGCTGTGAGCTGCAGTGTAGGCCGCAGACTCGGCTTGGATCTAGTGTTGCTTTGATTGTGGTGTAGGCCAGCAGCTTCAGTTCTGATTCAACCCCTAGTTTGGGAACTTCCATATGCCTCAGGTGTGGCCCTAAAAAGCAAAAAAAAGAAAAGAAAAAAAGGAAAAAGCTGTCTACCACGTTAGAAGTTAAAATGAAAAATTTTAGTATGTATTTATTTAAAACTAAAACCAGATATGTTTTAAGGAAAACTATTTTTCAAAACAAAGTGAGAAAAGACATTGATTTACATTTTTGCAAGTAGGTTTTTTTTTTTTTTTTTTTAGCGCTGCACCCACGGCATATGGAGGTTCCCAGGCTAGGGATTGAATCAGAGCTGTAGCTGCTCTCTACACCAGAGCCACAGCAATACCAGATCCAAGCCACATCTGCAACCTACACCACAGCTCATGGAAATCCCAGATCCTTAACCCACTGAACAAGGAAGGCCAGGAATCGAACCTGCGTCCTCATGGATATTAGTCAGATTCATTTCTGCTGAGCCACAATGGAACTCCTTTGCAAGTGGTTTTAATGTCTGGCTTAGTAGAAACTGGATTCTAATACCTGCTTTTTGCATTCAGTTGTTATGATACGTTGTTTTGGTTAAAGTATATGTAAAAAAATAAGACCTCACACAAAGAATTTGAAAAGAAAGAGTATTATTTTAGTATACTTTTTTAGATAATTGTGGATATTCTATTCTGATGCTATACCAACACTCAACAAGTAATAGTTTCTTAAAGTTGTTTCCATAAGGATTCTCAAACCACATCAATGAACTTTTCATACTCTGTTTCATTAAAATTCACTTTGGATGGATCTTTCACCCATGCTGATCATTTAGAAAACATTAGTTCACTGAGTTTTGCAGATTTTCCAAATATTTATTATAATATCAGAAAATCACATTCGTTAATATTACTACCAATCTCATCAGAAAAATCTGTATTGGAAAACTGTGAAGTTTACAGTGTTGGAAACAAGTTTTCCAGACTTCAACTTCTCCTTGAAAGGTAGAATTTTATAATTCGTAAGAAATATTGTCAATCATTTTCTTTGAAGCAGTAGGCTCATTTTGTTCATCTTCATTCATGTTGCCTGCCAGTACCTAACACTGAATAACCATAGCTTGTTTTTCAGCTCTTCTTTCAAGTAAAAATAGTGTTCCATGGAAAAAACATCTAATTTAACTATTCACTCAAACAGTTATATAAGTATTCTTCCTTGGGATAACCACTGAATCAGAATAGAGCAGAGAGGCTTTCTGTGCACTTCACATTTTGTTGCATGGAGTATTAAAAAGATGTACACTCAAAGGTTGAGGTTTAATAAAATTAATCATTTTAATTGCTTCATTAAGGACATTAAGCGAAACTGGCTTTTTTTTTTTCTTCTATGAGTGTGTGTTAGTAAAGAACACAGTCACTACTAGTATAGTTCATGTTTGAGTCATGCTGAAGCTTTTGTTCTACTAGTACCAATATCAACCCAATTAAAAAGGCAAATAATGTTTTATTACTATTATAAAAATAGCTTTAACATTCCATCCAGTCTTTCAGAAAAGTCTCTGGGACCCTTGCGGTCTATGGGCCACACCTTGAGAACCATTGCTCCATTAAATTTGACTTTATGAATTACCATAAACCTAGGAATTCCAGCACTCTGGATTTCAACACTCTGTGGTGAGAGTAAAGAACAAGGGATACCAGGCAGTTATGATGTGGGTGCTGACTCATATCTGGCTGACTCTATGAACATCAAATGCTAAATGCAGAACTTTTTTTTTTTTTTTCTCCCTCTTTTTTAGGGCTGCACCTGTGGCATATGGAAGTTCGGGGTCGAATCAGAGTTGCAGCTGCCAGCCTACGCCACAGCAACACGGGATCAAGCTGCATCTCGATTTGTGCTGCAGCTTGTGGCAACGCCAGATCCATAACCCACTGATTAAGGCCAGGGATTGAACCTGCTTCCTCATGGATGCTAGTTGGGTTCTTAACCCACTGAGCCACAGCAGGAACTCCTAAATGCAGAACTTTGGAGCCCTTTTCTCATACTTGGTGGAGAGGTCTCCAGGTCTGTTACTTAATCTTGTTCTGCTTTCCAGCTTCTGAAATTAAGTTTCTGTTCTCTCATCTTCTAATCTCCTGTTTGTGCCTCTTATAAAAAAGGAATTTTTTCCCCCTTTTCCTTTTAGTGGAGTTTCGGGAGGAGATGGTATTAGATATATGTGCTCAATCCATCATCTTAACTTAAAATTCTTGAATAAATTTAGAGTAACATTTATCTATGTAATGTTTTCACTCTGCTCAAGGAAATTTAAAATGATTCTAACAGACTTAAAAATTACATTTATTCATATATTATTTCTTATAGACAAAATTTGTATGTAATTTTTTTAATCTTTATTTTTATGGTCATACCTGTGGCATATGGAGGTTACTGGTCCAGGGTGTGTGTCCAAGCTGTAGCTGTGACCTATGCTGCAGCTGTGGCAATGCCAGATCCTTTAATCCACTGCTCCAGGCCAGGGATCAAACCTTCTCCTCTATAGTGATCCAGGCCACTGCAGTCAGATTCTTGGCCCACTGAGACACAGTAGAAACTCCTTATATAATTTTTACATGAAAACAATTATCACTAAATGTTTTATTGGTAATTTAGGACTGTTGATATTAGAAGTTAAAAGACGTAGATCTTAGTTTGAACTCTCGCCAAGTAGCTTTCCTGTCCTGAACAAGGCACTTTGTCTCTCTAAAAATCAGTTTCTTCATAGTGGGGACAGTAATACTTCATAGGGTTGTTACTGCATTTGATCTTCACAGTATGTGAAGCGCTGTAACGGAACTTGGCACATAGTAGCCACTAAAAAATATTTTTCTTTTCAGTCTCTCTTGCCTGCTCTCCCTTCCCTTCTACATTTGTCACATCTAGCTTCTCTAGATCTTGAATTTTTCATCTGAATAAGGTAGTTGTGGTCCTTTTAAATAATCCTCTTACAACAAAGGAAGTAGTGACCAAGGAATATAGTGAGGGCAATTGGATATATAAGCTCAAAAGAAAGAGGAGGGCAGGAAATGTAGATTTTAGTATCATCAAAATTGATGATAATTGAAATCCTGGTGGGTTGTTGAGAGTGGGAACATAAGAAACTGTATGATAACTTGAAATGTAATAGGTATGATACCTTTATGATTTTCTTGATTCTTATTTTTATGTAAGTTCAACAAAGTATATATGATGTTTATGGTGATTAAAATAAATATCTTGATTTCTATGATATTTACTTAAATTTTTGAAAATTCACAGGTTGCATATGGTCAAGTCCTTGGTGTTATAGGATATTCATTACTTCCTCTAATTGTAATAGCCCCTATACTTTTGGTGGTTGGATCATTTGAATTGGTGTCTACACTTATAAAAGTAAGTAATGTGTGTTATAAAAAATAGTTTACTGTTTCCCAGTAACAAAAGTATACCGTTGTCTCTCTATATCCATGGGGGATTGGTCACAGGACCCCCTGCAGACACTCAAGTCCCTATATAAGATAGTGTAGTATTTACATATAACCTAAATCATCTCTAGATTACTTATGATACCTAAGACAGTGTAAATGCTATGTAAATAGTTTCTAGTGCAGCAAAGTCAAGTTTTGTTTTTTGGAACTTTGGATTTTTTTTTTTCTTTGCCCTGTCCGCTGCACACAGAAGTTCCTGGGCCAGGGATTGAGCACGAGCCACAGTAGTGACAACACTGAATCTTTAACTGCTAGGCCACCAGGGAACTGCTGGAATTTTTTTTTGCGTAATTTTGATTCACAGTTGGCTGAATCCTTGTATGCAGAACTCACAGATAACAACACTGACTGTACTAGTTCTCTGGCTAAGAATCTTGTAATCTACAACTGTTTATCAAACTGTTAGTGGTATTTTGGACCAATGACTTTACTCACTGATTTTACCAGTTGTCTTTCTTTCATTTTTCCTTTTTAATTGAAAGAAGTTATGTATATTTAGGCTAGAATAAAGAACAAAGAGCAAATCAGGCCTCAGGGTATTCCATTCAGAATTTTTTAATTTAATGTTAAGATTTTCTTCCATGTGCTTATAATATGAGTTCATCTGACTTATGTTTTATGGGAGATGTTTATTTAAAGTTCAACTGGACATTTATTTAATAATTGTTAACTCCTATTTGAATAGTAAGAACCTTATCAGTTCTAATAAATTGGCTTTTCTATTTTGCAGAGATCAAGACTTCTTTATGCTGTGTTAAATTTACATTAACATATATACCTACTTTAAATATTTACTGATAATACTAAGTATTAATAAGTAGTGATATAGTTTGTGTTGGCATTTATTAATTTTGAACAACTTGAGGAAATAAATGACTGCTTTAACACATGTATTTGTATTACACAGGGAATGTACCTTTTTTCTTTAGGAAAATAGAACTTTTTTAAGACCACCACTTTCAAAACTGCCATTATGTAGCCTCCACGCTAGAGTAGTCATTTTTATGACCTTTGGTTTTACTTAAAGTTTATTACTGATTCTACATTTGCAGCATGAGGGAATTCCCGGGCCAGTGATTGAACCCATGCCACAGCAGTGGCAACATTGGATCCTTAACCCACTGAGCACCAGGGGAGCTCCTATATTATTCCTTTTAGAATTGAGTAACTACAGACAGACAGTATATAAGTTTTGGGTTTTGAGAAGAGTTGGATTTTAGAACAATCTGTTCTGAATTCAAATCTTGGTTCTACAACTTACTTGCTGTCTGCCTTGGGGAGATGTCTTTTCTTACCTTCCTCTACAAAAAGGAATCCTTTAAAGTATAAATAATGCCTGGTACAGTGCTTGATGCAGAATAGGCACTCAAGTGGTAGCTATTATTATTATAAATATTAAAAGAATACTTTGAGACTGCCTTTGTATGTTTAAACTGTTTGAACATGTTGAGACCAAGGACAAGAGTTTTCTTTCCTCTACATTCTAAACCTGTTTTGTTTTTGTTTTTTAAATTCTCATTATTAGCACTTAGTTTAAAAGTCTTACAGTGCAGAAGCTAGCCCCATGCTGGCATTTAATTATCTAGCCTTAGTGAACATACCACTTCACCGAATCATTCAGGATCACTTCCTGCTTGAGGTTGTTTTACTTAGATTAGAGCCTGAATTCTTCTGAGGCTACTCCCAAAATTGTTAAAACCATGTCTTCTGGCTATTTTCAGTCATAGAGTCTTCTGGAAATTGGTCTTAATGTTCTTCGTACAACATGTGAATATATTACTATAAAATGGAAGAGTCTTTTTTATGTCATTAGGATAAAGTTCTTTTTAAAATTTAGATTTTTCTTTATCAAATATTTTTCCCTAATCACTTAATCTTCTGTGTGTAGTGAGCTGTTGCACATGTTTCTTGTTTTAGTCTAAAGCTTGTTGGTATATAATTTTGTAAAACTCTCATCATTTAAATCTAGCATTAGAATACAGTTTAATATATAAGCACTAATTTTTTTCAGATTAAAACTGTAAATCTTACCAATCTTTAACCATCTATTTACAACAAAAAATGTTATCATAACATAAAAATGCAATTTGAGGAGTTCCCATCGTGGCTCAGCAGAAACAAATCCATCTAGGAACCATGAGGTTTCGGGTTCCATCCCTGGCCTAGCTCAGTGGGTCAAGGATCCGGCGTTGCTGTGAGCTGTGCTGTAGGTCACAGATGTGGCTTGGATCTGATGTTGCTGTGGCTGTGGCATAGGCCAGCAGCTGTAGTTCTGACTTGACTCCTAGCCTGGAACTTCCATGTGCTGCAGGTGCAAAAACAAAAATGCAATTTGATTTTAATTTTATTTCATATATTTTCTTATGCTTGTTTGTAGTTCTAAAATACTTTGTAATTTTTTGTTTGTTTTTAGTTAAAAAAAAAAGCACAGTAGAAAATTAGACCATCTCAAATAAATTTTCAATCAATCTGTCAGTATTTATTTTTTACCTTTGTACCAGTGATTCTCAACTGATGACGATTTTGCCCCCTAAGGACATTTGGCAATGTCTGGAGACATTTTGGGTTGTCACACATGGCGAGGGGTGGGTTGATACTAGTATAAAGTGAATAGAAGCCAGGGATACTATTAAATATCCTACAATGCATAGGGCAACTTCCTACAACAATTATCTAGCCCAAGAATGTTGAGAAACCCTGTTCTTTGCCAGGTCTATTTCTGTCATAATTTCCCTGATTTCTACCTTTGAAATTCTTCTTTCTTTCTTTTTTTTTATGGCTTTTAGCGCCACACTCAAGGCATATGGAAGTTCCCAGGCTAGAGGTCGAATTTGAGCTAAAGCTGCTGCCTGTGTCTTAGCTACAGCAACAGCACCTTGGGATCCCAGCCACGTCAGAGACCTACACCACAGCTCATGGCAACGCCGGATCCTTAACCCACTGAATGAGGCCAGGTATCAAACCCACTTCCTCATGGATTCTAGTTGGATTCTTTTCCGCTGTCCCACAATGGGAACTCCTTTAAGTTCTTTCATTTCATTCTGTAAGTTGTCTTCAGTGACTGTATTAATAAAAGTGTTATATAAATTTCTAGTAGAAAAAATTTAAAATTAAGTATGTGCCTAATCAGAAAACTCGACCAAAATGTCGTGTTTTTCCTAAAATGATTTTATACTTAATATTGTGTAATATTTTCACTTAATCTAGTTTTCTTTTACTTCTTAGAAGACAAAAAAGGAAAAATTTCTTCTTTGTAAGGATCAGTTAGTTTCTTTCAGAAAAAAAATACCTTTCAGCAGTTTATCCCACTATTAGTTTTTCTAAAAGTGGCCTTATCTTAAATCACCAGGGACACTTGTTAAAAAGACTGATAATTAGACCCTTCTTCCCTTAGAGAATCCTATTCAACAGAACTAGAATGAATCCCAGGATTCTGTTCTTAATATAGGCACCCGAAGTGATTCTTATGATTTGACAAATTTGATAACAAAAGACATGGTTTGCAGAAGTCAGGGAGCAGAGCAGGATAAATATTGTTAATAAATTTTAAATATTCTCAGTAAGTTTTACTGTTTCCATAACTGATTGTCAGGATTGTTTTTTAAAAAATATTATAAATGTTGTTTTCACTCTTGATACCCCAAATGTTAATTGACTTGCTAATATGCTGCCTTTTGTCTTTTTCGTTTTTTTTTTTTTTAAAGCTGTTTGGTGTGTTTTGGGCTGCCTACAGTGCTGCTTCATTGTTAGTGGGTGAAGAATTCAAGACCAAAAAGCCTCTCCTGATTTATCCAATCTTTTTATTATACATTTATTTTTTGTCCTTATATACTGGGGTGTGATCTAAGTCATATATGAATGGAAAAAGACAATGTTACATTTTTGTGTAGGCTGGGATTCTTGCTTGAGGGAATTGAAGAAAACCTGTTGCTGGTAAAATTTTACATGTTCCAGATGTAAAGGCAGTTTAAGGTCTTTTTAAAACAATATTTTTTTGTATTTAATTAAGTAGTTGCAGTTATCTGGATATTTTTTGGTCAGAATTCTAAATTCTGTTTGATTCTTCATATTCCAGTGAATAAAATATGAAAGCATTATGTTTTTAAGATTGTGTCAATATTCACATAAAAACTTGTGCCAAAAGCACCTGAAATGATAATTATGTTTCACTCGAAGGGTAAATGTGACAACATTCTGATAATCTAAAAGTGCAATTTCTTTTTCTTTAAAGGGTTTTCTCCTGCATTGCAGATCCTGTAGATATATATTTATATTTATACATATATATTTATGAAGTAGTTCTTATTATTCACAAAATATATTTCTGAATAGCCTAAAAATTAAGATATTTTAAATCTGATGCTTAAACTTTCTTTAATTTGGCCATTAATCTTTGTTTTTAAATTATATATAATTTTTAAAATCTCAAATGTCCTTGTTAAAAATTCTTAATGATAACAACTAAAATTAATTATGACACTTGCTGATGTAGATTTGATTTGTTTGGGTATGCTTTTAAAAACCACTTTTGAATGTCTCAACATCTAATTTAAGTTTCTTTTTATGTTTCTGACCAAAGGAGCAAGAGGCATGATGATATGGCATTCTTAAAATTGTCAAAATGTAGAAAAACAGTAATATTTATAGCATCAGTAAATATTTTTAAGTGGTATTCATTCCTAAGTCATAAAAGTTCATGGAAAGAGACCTTTAAAATCTTGTGGTCCTAAACAATGTTATATGAAGTAGAAAAAAATAAAACACTTCCCAGCTGTGTGTTTTGTTTTATAACACCTTGTCCTCTATTACTTGATATTTTAACAAGTATCAGGTACTCTTTAATAAGCATATACAATATTTGTTAAGGGAAATATTAAATTTTAAGTGGTGAAATTTTTTGGCAAATAATTTCATAGACTCTAGATGAACCTTTTAATATTAGTTTGTAAAGTGGGTAAAATATTTTATATCCATAAAATAGAAAATGCCTAATAACTATTAAACAATTATTATCATTTCTGCTCTCAGCTAGAAGAGTTAACTGCTATCCTCAATATGATAACTCTTGGTATGTATTTCTTTAGCAACCTTATTCATCAGGAAATATCCAGCAACCCTGAAGCAAGCCTGCAAATTAGCAAGATATCAAGCCCCATCTCTCTTCCTTTTCCCTTCTTCCCCCCACCTAAACAAGGGAGAAAAAAAAAAAGCAGCAAAGGGATAGAACTTCTAGAACTTAAAGTAATATGTAATAATGAGGGAGGATCTATAGCTACAGAGGCAGCAACTGTAAAGAAAACATTTGTCATATTTAAGGAGTTCCTAAGATTAGTACTTTGTTACAGCAGATTATTATATTTGGTGTTCATAGTGTTGACCCTGGAATCTTCCTCAGAAGGCTGGGGGTGGAATTTTACTAAGCAGTAAGTCAAGGCATTTTAGGACCAACTCCATCAAAAGATGGTTTAAATTTTTTTTAAGCTATTTCTTTAAGATGTGAATGAAAAGTTCACTTATATGAATTATGTTTATTCCTAAAAATAAGATAACATGAGATATGTATATTCTAAAGTATTTACAAATAATAACATTTAATGTTGGGAACTGCCCTGTTTAGGGTATATAAATAAATGCCTTTATAATGTTTCAAGCTCAGCCAATATCTCTATGTGTTAATGGGCAAAGCAATTGAAACAGGCTGTCAGTTTGAAAACGTGATATGTAAATGTGTACAAGATACAGTACTACTACAGCTAATAATGATAAGCTGACTATAATGTCTTCTTCTTGAGTTTATATATAACAAAATTTTACAAGTCAAGTTGATTTTAAATCATGATTTCCGACTTAATTATTAGTTCATTAGTATTTTTCTCTTCTAGTTTGTGTGTGTGGATGTGTACATGTTTTAACTGTTAACAGTTGTAGTAATTTTGATGAATATTAATCCTCGAAAAAAAGAATTGAGACATATTTACTTCTGTTTTAAATTGATTACAAAAGGGAGTTCCCATTGTGGTTCAGCAATAACGAACCCAACTAATATCCATGAGGACATGGATTCAATTCCTGGCCTTTCTCTGTGGGTTAAGGATCAGGCATGGCCACAAGCTGCAGCATAGGTCACAGACACAGCTCAGATCTGGCGTTGCAGTGGATGTGGCTGTGGCCGGCAGCTGCAGCTCCGATTAGACCCTACCCTGGGAACTTCCATGTGCGGCAGTTGTGGCCCTAAAGATACCAAAAAAAAAAAAAAATTGATTACAAAGTGATTGAAATTTTGTAAATCAAATTCTATATATAATTTTCATTGTATTAAAACACAGTTTAGGAAGATTTGTAAAGTTTTATGAACCATTATTAAACTTGATAATTTCTAAGGTCTGTAAAACACTTTTGTATGTAATATAATGTGTCTATTTCCAAAAATTCCCTATTAATACATTAATATTTCTAAATTAGTGAAAATTTGCATTGACTTAAAATGAGATAGACATTTTGTTCAAATGTCATTTAAAATTTAGTTCATTTAAAAACTAAATAAAAAGTTGAATAAAATAATGCTTCTACAAATTAATAAAAAAGAATATTTTTCCTGTTCATCAAAGCTGAATATTTTAAGATGGTTATTATTTATCATTTATATTTTTATTAGTGCATATTTCAGCTAATTTTAGGCTTTAGGAAATTGACATGTTTGTTAAGTTTTGTTAAAATAACTTACTTCTTACAGGTTTTTTTTTTTTTTGTAACTGAAAGTTGGATTTCTTGTTTAGTTCTTTGCAAACAAAGGAGACCAGCACACATCATGGGGAGCCCTAAAGTATCTCAGAGTGTTTAAAAGCCCCTATTAATAGGACTTAGTCTTGTGTCAGTACAATTCATGGCAGTCTGAAATAAGTTTTAATAGAGTAAAAATCACCCTCAGATATTCCCTGCTCTGATATTTTATTTTAGTCACATAAACAAAATAATAGTGTTTTATTATCCTCTTCCATAAATGGTTTCTTTAAGTGAACCCAGTATTATAGCTTACCTAGTACTACATTTTTTTTTTTTTTTTTTTGGCCACCCAAACATAGGGAGTTCTCAGGCCAGGGATCAAATCCAAGCTGCAGTGCGACCTAAGCTGCAACTGCAGCAACACTGGATCTTTTAAGCTACTGTGCCAGATTGGGAGTCAAACTTGCATTCTGACACTGCAGAGACTCTGCCCAGCCCATTGCACTCCAGCGGGAACTCCTAGTACTACATTTTAATTTCCCTTTAGAAACTGGATTACAAGTGCTCTATCTTTATTTGTATAATTTCCTGGCAGTAGCTTGTGTGTTTGAAAATCTGTTGTCACTTTTTTAAAAATTCCAAAATATGATTTTTTGACATGGGTAAAGACTTGATACTCTTATATCTTTGCAGTAGAATCATATTTTCTGAAGAAGTTCCTCTTGTGAGTACATTTTTGTTATAACAAATGTTCTTTCTGTACACTTTATAACAATTTCAGACTCTACTGTGTCTTATGGGGTATAGTGAGTGGTCTGAAGAGAAATGGTTAAGAGAATATTCCCTGTACAAGACATGTATTATTAAACATGAAGCTTAGGGTTAGGTTTCTCATTTGAAATTTTCTTGATATGCCAAGGTTGCAATTTGGAGGTTAATTTAGGGGAAAAAATTTCAGGATGATTAAGATGGCTTTAATTAAAATAATTCCCTGTTTTACGTTTTGCATTGGTAGTAACCCTGGTTTCAACTTTTCTAAGTTTCAGCAAGATATTTACAAGTTTTCACTTTGAAGATACTTAGTTTATAATTTGCAAGTGCTTGGAAAAAATTCCTTAAACGTCCCTTCTGAACAGTTCATTGATATACTAATGCCATCACTGAGATTTAAGTTAGATATTAATATGAAGAAAAAATTTTAAATATTTTAAATTTAACTTGTAATGAGAGTATATAAAAGTTATTAATACTTAGGGGGAAAGTAAGCTTTCCTACTTGTAATAATTTTGTTAAATTAACACTTGGAATATAAGTAAATTTGATTTACTAAGAATAGAAACCATAGTTTTTCTGTAATAGTTGATACTGAACAATTTTTATTAAAAATCAAACAAGCAATGAAAACTTAACCGAAGTATTTAACATGGGATCAAATGAAATTACACGGAATGACTGGTTATAGGAGAAATTTGTCATCCAATGATGAAAAGGTAATACTAAAATGGTTTGCCGCTATTCACGAATAAGTGTGTATTGAAAAAGATAACTAATTGAAATACTAGATTTTTCATGATTTTTATAATGAGCCTGCTTATGTGGAATTAATCAGTTGCTATGTAAATATCAAATAGTGTACACCATTTGATGGTGTAACAATCCATATGTTTTGTAATCCTTATGCTAAAAAATTACTCTTCATGATAATTATAATATCCCCACAGAAAACAGTGAAAATATTCTTGATGATGATGGGCCTGGGCATTAAGTTTCTCATACTCAGTCTTCTTTGCCAAATGGGACGTAAGGAAATCTTTTACCAAATACAAATTTATTTTCAAAAGATGGTACTAGTGGTGGCCCCAAAAATGAAACATTGAGAAAAAGAGCATTTGAATTGAGTAATCTGAATGTGAAGAGGTAATAGGTATTAATCAAGTATTTATTGGGAGTTCCTGTAGTGGCTCAGTGGTTAACGAACCCAGCTAGTAACCATGAGGTTGCGGGTTCAATCCCTGGCCTCACTCAGTGGGTTAAGGATCTGGCGTTGCCGTGAGCAGTGGTGTAGGTCGCAGACGGGGCTCGGGTCCCACGTTGCTGTGGCTGTGGTGTAGGCCAGCAGCTGTAGCTCCGCTTGGATCCCTAGCCTGAGAACCTCCATATGCCTCAGGTGCAGCTTTAAAAAGACAAAAGACAAAAAAAAAAAAAAAGTATCGATCGTGTTCTATGTGCCAGGTACTATGCTGGGTGAAGGGTTAACAATGATACTCAACAAACACCACAGGTGCACCCTAATGAGCCACTATTTTTTTGAGAGACAGTTATTGTAACAAATCTTAAAGCTCTTGTAACAAATGGAGAAGGAGAGGTCTGTGGTGGCAAGACAGTGAATAACAGGGGAATTAGATGAGGCAATAATGCTTAAGCTGAATTTTTAGGGATAAGCAAAAGTTAACTAGACAGAGAAGAGAGGGAAGACTATTACAGACAGGGAATAGCAAGTGAGTAGAAGGAAACGAAAACTCATTTGGCTAAAGTTTGATAGTTTAGGTAATCAAACAGGTATATGGTACCACACCATACCTGACATTCTAAGCCATGTTCTCTTTTTCAAAGCTTTTGATTTTAAATATGGTAACTTTCCTGTCATGGTGCGGCGGAAACATCTGATTGGGAACCATGAGGTTGCGAGTTTGATCCCTGGCCTTGCTCAGTGGGTTAAGGACCTGATGTTGCTCTGAGCTGTGGTGTAGGTCACAGATGCGGCTTGGACCTAGCGTTGCTGTGGCCTTGGTGAAAGATGGCATCTTGTAGCTCCAATTTGACCCCTAGTCTGGGAACCTCCACATGCTGCTTGTGTGGCTCTAAAAAAAAAAGAAATACGGTAACTAAAACATGCTTTTAATACTAAGACCACGGGGAGTTCCTGTAGTGGCACAGTGGAAACAGATCTGACTAGGAACCGTGAGGTTGTGGGTTCGATCCCTGGCCTTGGTCAGTGGGTCGGGGATCTGGCGTTGCAGTGAGCTGTGCTGTAGGTCACAGACACAACTTGGATCCTGCCTTGCTGTGGCTGTGGCGTAGGCTGGCAGCTGTAGCTCTGACTCTGGCCCTAGCCTGGGAACCTCCATATGCTGCAGGTGCAGCCCTAAAAAGGCCCCTCCTGCCAAAAAAATACTAAGACCATGGTCTGCAATTCTGCTTTTGATATATCCCCAAACAGAAATGCATGTACATACCGCAAGAGACATAGTAACATGTTTTGTAATAGCCAAAAATTGGACATAGCATACCCAACAGCATAAAGTGGGTACAGTTATCCAATGGAATCTTATGCAATGAACATGAAAGATTAGAGCCATGGTGCAGGAAGGTGACCATCATTAAAGTCAGGTTAATGCTTTTACTCTTTCTTTTTCTTTTTTTTTGCTTGTTTTGTTTTGTTTTTAGGGCTGCACCTTCAGCATATGGAAGTTCCCAGGCTAGGGGTCAGATCAAAGCTGCAGCTGCTGGCCTGCACCACAGCTCACAGCAACGCTGGATCCTTAACCCATTGAGCAAGGCCAGGGATTAAACCTGCATCTTCATGAATGCTAGTTGAATTCGTTACTGCTGAGCCACAGTGGAAACTCCAAATGCTTACTCTTTAATGGAAGGGAAAAGAGTTGTATTTGGAAAGAGTCAGTGGGTGGTTTTTTTTGTTTGTTTGTTTTTTTTGTCTTTTTGTCTTTTTGTTATTGTTGTTGTTGCTATTTCTTGGGCCGCTCCCGCGGCATATGGAGGTTCCCAGGCTAGGGGTTGAATTGGAGCTGTAGCCACCGGCTTACGCCAGAGCCACAGCAACGCAGGATCCAAGCCGCGTCTGCAACCTACACCACAGCTCACAGCAACGCCAGATCATTAACCCACTGAGCAAGGGCAGGGACGGAACCCACAACCTCATGGTTCCTAGTCGGATCCGTTAACCACTGCGCCACGACGGGAACTCCAAGTGGGTGGTTTTTAAAAATTCATTAAGCTGTATGTTTTATGTACTTTTCTGTATGTATTATACAGATTTCATAACCATTTGTTCAGCAGAATTGTCCCTGAATCCTTTAACTATCCAGCCATGCTCCAGTTATGTGTATTATGTCATTGCTTATTTCATTTGTAGCAGTACTCTAAGTGTCTAGATTTTTTAAAAAAAATTCCTCCACTATAGTGTAAGCTCCACAGGGCCAAGGACATTTTCTGTAATGTGAAATAACAGAGTTGGAATTCCCTTGTGGCACAGTGGGTTAAGGATCAAGCATTGTCACTACAGCGGTCCAGGTCACTGCTGTGGCACAGGTTTGACCTTTGGCCCAGGAACTTTCACATGCTGTGGATGTGGCCTAATAGCACTGTTGACCTGCAAAATTGTAATAAGAGTTTATAGGTCTGCAAACCCTAAATCTGGTGCTCTTTCCATTATAAAATGGAACAGCAGTGTTGCCAGTTAGATAGCAACGTAGTAGTTGTCTTCTATCCTAATCCATCATACAGATAATTGAAACATCTTTATTCCCTTTCCTTTTGATCTTTTCTATTCCACTTTTAAAAATCCACTCTTAGTTTTAGGCTTACAAGTGCTTTACATCAATGTTAAATTAAGGTTCAAAAGACTGTTGGGAGGATTAGAGTTATTTAATGTAAAGCATGTAGAATTGTCCTAGTAATCAGTAAATATTAGCTATTAAACTGAAGTCATTTAGAGCAATGAAACAAGAGGGTTTCCAGAAATATTTATATATAGGAAGTTAGTATGTGATAAACATAGCATGCCAAATTTATATAAAAAGATAAATTATTAAATAAGTGGAGATAATGCATCAGATAGGAATGTATTTGTTTGCAAGAAACAACCCGATGATCTATGGCTTCAGTAAATAGGTTTTCTCACATAGGTAATCCAAGGGTATGTAATCCAGGGTTAATATGGCAGCTTAATGTCATTAATGACTCAAATTCCTTTATCTTTTTATTCTGCTGTTTTTGGTGGGTCGCTTTCATCCTTGTCTGAAGATAGCTGCTTCCACCTCCTGCTATTACATGTAGATTCCAGAAAGAAAGGTGAAGGTTAAGAGGCCAAATGGACCATGTCAGTCAAAATTGCTTTTATTTAAAAATCTGTCTGGAAGCCACATTCAGTGACTTTCCCTATATCAGGACAGAACTGAATCACTTGGCCATCCCTTGCTGCAAGAGAGTCTGGGAAAGTATTTTAATTGGGCACATTACTGCCCTAAACAAATTCACAATTTGTTAGTGAGGGGAATGGATGCCAGGTAGGTAACTAGTAGTGTCTGACAAAAACATTATTAGCCACTTAGAAAAATACACGTCTGGCTCTGTACCTTATTTCTTAAACCAAAGTAAGCTACAGATACATCAAATATTTTGAAAACAAAGGGAGAAAAAAAAAAAAACAGGAATTAATTTTTCATATACTCTTTGAAAAGGTAAGACTCTCAAAACATGACAAAATACAAAAGCCAAAATGGAAGAGATTAAGAACTTGAATACATGTAATTGTAATGTATACATGTAAGGATAACTTGACCCCCTTGCTGTACAGTGGGAAAAAAAAAAAAAAAAAAAAAAAGAACTTGAATACATATAATTTAAAACAGTTCTACAGGAAAAGATAAACTGTAAGTTGGGGGGGAGGGAACATTTGTAAGACTTCTGTAGACAAAAGGCTAATTTCCTTAATATAAAAAGAACATTTACAAATTAGTAATTTGAAATGGGTAAAGGATATACATGGGCAATCATAGTATATAATAGTAAAAGTATTTATAAATCGACAATTTAAAGTGGGCAAGAGATATAAATGAGCAACTTCAGAGGGGAGAAATGATAAGGACCAACAAATACATGTACAGGTACACAAATTCATTCATGGTTAAATGCAGTTTAGACGACAGCAACATTGACTTGTTAGTTTGTCAGAACTTGATAAAAGGTTGATGATATCCAGTGTTAATTGGTTGGGGTTTGAGCAGATTTGATATTTAGTTGATAGACTCCAGCTTTGCTCTCTCAGTTAAAGTACTGAAATTCTCCTGTACCAGTGGTAAGTAGTAGTACTATAACTGCAGTAGCACAAAAATTAATAAAATTTTAAAATTCCAGTGTAAGTTCACTACTTCATCTGTGACTGCCATTGATAATGGACCTTCTGTGGTAATGACATCTGAGAAACATTGGGAACATCTCTTGGCCTGTGTCATGGTAAATAATGTAGCTGCCTCATGCCTTATCTATGAATCATTCCATGTTTTAACAGTTGCTACTGCTTTCTGTATAGTTTAATTTTTTATTTGGTTTTACTATTTTAGTGCATTGTAATTCTTAGGTGAAAAGTAAATACAGTGTTTTAATTTTTTTAAATAGAAAAATTTGTAACAAAATAATAACAAACATCTTAAAATTATTTGACATTATCTGCTGTCAATGCATACCATATGACCCAGCAATTCCATATGTTCACCAACACACAAATCACCACTGTGCAGTGGAACTTGCTTGCAGTGATGCGAAACCCTGTTCTGTGCTATCCATGAAGTAGCTGCTAGCCACATGGCTACTGGGCACTTGAAATGTGGTTAATGCAGCTAAGGAATCGATTTTTCAGTTTAATTTTGTTTAAAATTAAAGACCTACATGTGGCTAGTAGCTACTGTATTGGTTAGAGCACTGAGTATTTATAGCAACACCACTGATAATATCCAAACCTGGTAATAATCCAAATAGACAAATTATGGTATTGCTACACAATAGAATACAATAAGATTGAAAGATGCATAACTGCATGTAAGGTTACGGATGATCTCAAAAACTTAATGTTGAGCAAAAGAACCCAGACACAAAAAACCACATACTTTATGGTTCTATTTATGTAAAGCACAAAACCAGGATGTTGATTACTCTTGAGTGGGAAGCAAATAACTGAAAGATATGGGGGTTGGGGCTTCTGGGATGCTGGTATGTTCTGTTTCTTAACCTGGGTGCCAGTCACATGGATGTGTTCAGTTTGTGAGTTTATCAAGCAATACACTTGTAACATGTACACTTTTCTATAAAGATACTGTGTTTGAATTGAAAGTTGTAAATTGGAGAGAGAAAAAAACATCCAGAATGAGTGTTAACAAAGTGCTGCTTCTTAACATTCCTCTTAAATGCTGTAAATGTTCATATTCTAAAACTGTGGAAGAACATAATAATGAACTATAGATTGGAACATTTCTCAAAATGTCCTGAAATGCCCTTTGATACCATGCCAGAATTAGTATAAAATAAAACAAGTGATTTTCATTTCTGAAATGAAAATGACTTATTGCAAGTGATGTGAATGTCGAATGCAAGCACTGTTCAAAATTGTGGTGTTGAAAGTGCTAAACTAATATTCCAAAAAGCCATTATGTTCACTTAAAGCTCATGGTTCAAAGATTTGCAGTTATCAATGAGAAAATAAAAGGATAGCAAATAATTTTCAACAATAAAGAATTTGAATTAATGACTTCTAAAGTTTTCATCTAAGAGTTTCAGTTAATCAAAATATTTTAAAGAGTCATTCAAATGGTTAATAACCCTTTATTATGTTAGTGTTAAGTACAATCAAAGATTTTTAGGCAAGAAACATTTAACAAAACAGTAGTACAGACTTACTGCAATTTAGATTTGTGGTCTCATTTATAGAACATCTGACAAAAACATGGAAGAAAAATTCAGTCCTTACTGCAAAGCTTTGTTTCACATAAAAGTGTCTTAATTTATTTAAAAGCAAAATACAACAACTTCAAAAAGTTTAATGGCTTTCATTGATGCTGTGGAGCTAAAAGTAACATCTGGGGGAAGATATCAAACTTAAAACTCTACTTTACTGGGTTTTGAACAGCCAGTGCTATGGAATGCTAGGGAAATCTGGAAATATAGCCAAAATTTTAGAAAGATTTCCAGATGGTTAAATTTGGCCCAAAGTCAGTAAATTCGAATATCTCCAAATGATTCAATAAAGATGTTTACCAAAAGCGTGGATTTGTTTTAATATTAAAAGTGTGCTTCCTCTCTTGCTTTCTCTCTTTCTCTCTCCCTCTCAACACCCTCCAACCCCAAGCAGGCCCTACCTGTGCTTTCTCTGCACCTGTCTTTCTCATCTCTTAAAACTTGCCTGTGCTTTCTGCACACCTGTCTCCTCTCCTGTCTTTAAATAAACACTTAACTTGCCTTGCTCCAAAAAATAAATAAAAGGGCAAAAGGAGTTCTCTTGTGGCACATTGGGTTAAGGATCTATCATTGTCACTGCTCCGGACTGCTATGGCACGTGTTTGATCCCTGGCCCAGGAACTACATGCCACCTGCAAACCCCCCACCCAAAAAAAGTTGTTAATAAATGAATCACTTTTGTTTTCCCATTAAACTGTATATTTGAAATCATAAATTTGTGATAGCAAATAAAGGTAAAATTTTTCTGAAAAAGTTAAATAAATAGTATCTGAAAAGCTTAGAGTTATGATAATGATAGTTGGAATTATATTTTGGCTTCAGTGGCAGCTTGTAGTACTAGAACCGCAAAAGTAATTCAGAAATCCTATCAAGCCTTTTATTTATTTATTTATTTTGGCTGACCCTCTGGCTTGCAGAAGTTCTCCAGCCAGGGATCAAATCTGCACCACAGCAGTGACAATGCAAAATCCTTAACCTGCTGAGCCACGAGGGAACTCCAGGTCTTGTATGTTTTCTTCATTAGCGATTTTGAAATCAGAACAAACATTTAGCATGGAAAAATATTTTTTTAGCTTTTTTTTTTTTTTTTGTCTTTCTGCTATTTCTTTGGGCCGCTCTCGTGGCATATGGAGGTTCCCAGGCTAGGGGTCTAATCGGAGGTGTAGCTGCCAGCCTACGCCAGAGCCACAGCAACGCGGGATCCGAGCCGTGTCTGCAACCTACACCACAGCTCACGGCAACGCCGGATCCCTAACCCACTGAGCAAGGGCCCGGACCAAACGCGCAACCTCATGGTTCCTAGTCGGATTCGTTAACCACTGCGCCATGATGGGAACTCCTAGAATGGAAAAATATTTTTTTAATTTGGTTTTAGTACTAAAAGTATTTAGCAAAAACATCTTGGTTTTTTTTTGTTGTTTTTTGTTTGTTTGTTTGTTTGTTTTTGCTTCACCTGCAGCATATGGAAGTTCCCAGGCCTAAGGGTTGAATGCCAGCCTAAACCACAGCCACAGCCAAGTCAGATCCAAGCTGTGTCTTGGAAACACCAGATCCTTAGCCCTCTGAGCAAGGCCATGGATCGAACCCAAATCCTCAGGGACACTAGTCAGTTACTGCTGAGCCACACGGGAACTCTAAAAATATCAATTATTTAGGTTTTCCATTAAGCAGTGTTTTAGTAATTAAGGTTTTTGTTTTGTTTTGCTTTGATTTTTCAGGGCCACACTTGTGGCCTATGGAGGTTGCCAGACTAGGGGTCAGATCAGAGCTGTAGCCGCTGGCCTACGCCACAGCCACAGCAACGCAGGATCCAAGCTGCATCTGCCACCTGCACCACAGCTCACTGTAATGCTGGATCCTTAACCCCCTGAGCAAGGCCAGGGATTGAACCTGTGTCCTCATGGATACTAGTCAGATTCCTTAACCGCTGAGCCACAATGGGAACTCCAGTAATTAAGGTTTATACATTAATTTGACAGGAACTAAAAATGATTGAAACTAAAAACATAAAAAAGCAGAATTTCTTTAAAATATGGAAGTGTATGTGATATTGTATGTTAATTAAAACAAAATTTTTTAAAATGAAGCATGGAAATATGCCATTTGAAATAAAATATAAGGCCAATTCAAGTAAAGCTATTATTATCTAATAAAATGATAACATTTTAATATATTCCTTTCTGTGATGGCTAATTTTATATGTAAACTTGACTGGGCCACATGGTGTCTAGATATTAGGGCGTTTTGGATAAGATTAACATTTAAATGTAGAATGAGTAAAACAGATTGCCTCCCTAATGTGGGTGAACTTCAGTCAATCAGTTAAAGGCCTGAAGGACAAAAAGGCTGAATCTCCTTCTGCCACCAGTGAGAGAGAATTCTTCCCACCTGACTATCTTTTAGTTGCGACATCTGTAGTTTCCTGGCTTTGGGCTCTACTTTTCCTAGTTTGAGTGTGCTGGTCTTTGGAATAGAACTGCATCATTGACTCTCCTTGGATATCCAGCTTGTCCACTTACCCTGCGTATCTTGGGACTTGTCAGCCTTTACAATCTCGTGAGCTAATTCCTTTTAATCTCTGCATATATATGTGTGCATATTTAGACATATATATGTGTATTTAGACATATATATGTCTAAATGAATGTCAGTGAGAGTTTAGACCTCACGTTTTAAAAGAAATGAAAATATATGTAGAGGGATTTTATTATTGGCATTGTTATGTAGAATTTATCATATAATTTAACCCTTTCTCAGATAGAGGTCACTGAAATGAATTCAGCTTTTTGCTGTTATAGTAAATAGCCCTTGACTTCTGGGCTTCTTAGGATCATAGGTATGCTGTTTAGTAGTGTTTGTCTTTGGCAGCTTAATGTTCAGACTTGACATTGTATCCTCAAATGGCAGAAGGGGCTAAGGAGCTCCCTGGGATCTTTTTTTTATAATAGCAAAATATTATATATATGTATGTATGTATGTTTACACAGGCACACACATACTTCCTATTGGCTCTGTTTCTCTGTAGAACCCAAATACACTATCTTTTTTTGTTCCCTATGCATAGTCTTAAAACAGACATTTATGTAAGTAACTTGAAGGTAATCCTATTCCAAGTATACTGTAAGTATACTTTAGCTTTTCAGAAACCTATATATAAGAGAAAATAGAGTTATATAATATTTACCTTTTTAAGGCACAGGAAATGCAAGGTTTTCTGTAGGTGGGTTGGCATGTATGTAAATAGCTTGTCATAGAATATGGTTACCTAAAAGCTTAATACCACTCACTTCTGAGTACTTTTTGGCTGTTCCTCAAATCTGGCTGTGGTCTAATGCACACCCAGTGGGATTTCTAACCCTCTGGTGATCTGATTCTGTCAGTGTCGTCTGCTGTGGGCTTTATTTTCTTGGGAGTTGAATCACATTGGTGACCCCGCGTATTTGTTCTTCTCATACTTCCACTGTACACTGATTTGGAAAACTAACTTTTCTTGTTTTACTAATGTTCTGGCCTGTTATTTTGGAGGTTATTTTCCTCCCTTGAGAAGATAGGAAAAAGAGACTCAGCTCTCCTTGCTTCTAGTTACTGGATTTGGATCTATTCCTAATAGTATCTAGCCTTTGCTTATTCTGTGTGGTAGCTTTCTGACAATTTGTAATCATTCAGTAGGAATAAACATGGTACTGTATCTGTTTTTATTATTTTTTTCTTTTTTAAATTAAAATATAGTTGTTTCATGTCGTGCCAGTTTCTGTTGGCACATGCACGCACACACACACAAATTCTTTTTTATATTCTTTTCCATCATGCTCTATCCCAGGATATTGGATGTAGTTCCCTGTTGTCCTGTACAATAGGAGCTTGTTGTTTATCCATTCTAAATGAAATTGTTTGCATCTACTAACCCTAAACTTCCAGTCCATCCCAGTCCTTACCCCCATCCCTTTGGTAATCACAAGTCTGTTCTCCATGTCTGTGAATCTGTTTCTGTATTGTAGATAGGTTCATCTGTGCCCTATTTTAGATTCCACATATAAGTGGTATCATATGGTGTTTGTCTTTCTTATGTAGTATGAGTCTCTAGTTGCATCCATGCACCTACAAATGACATTTTTTCGTTCTTTTTTATGGCTGAGTAGTATTCCATTGTGTATATGTACCACATCTCCTTAATTCATTCATCTGTCAATGGACATTTAGTTTGTTTCCATGTCTTGGCTATTATGAATAGTGCATCAATAAACATATGGGGTGCATGTATCTTTTTTAATGAAAGTTTAGTCCTGGGGGTGGGATTGCTGAATCATATGGTAATTCTATTTTTAGCTTTCTGAGGAACCTCCATAATGTTTTCCATACTGGTTATATCAATTTACATTCCCACCAACAGTGTAGGAGTATTCTCTTTTCTCCACACCCTCTCCAGCATTTGTAAACTTTTTAATGATGGCCATTCTGACGGGTGTGAGGTGGTATACCTCATTGTAGTTTTGATTTGCATTTCTCTGATAATTATGTTGAGCATTTTTTCATGTGCCTACTGGCCATCTGTATGTCTTATTTGGAGAAATGTGTATTTAGGTCTTTTGGCCATTTTTTGATTGAGTTTATTTTGTTGTTGTTGAGTTATATGAGTTTTTGTATATTTTGAAGATGAAGCCCTTGTCAGTTGCATCATTTGCAGATATTTTCTCCCATTCCATAGGTTGTCTTTTCATTTTTTTATGGTTTCTTTCATTATACAAGAAGCTTTTAAGTTTGATAGGTCTCATTTGTTTATTTCTCTTTTTATCTCTACTGCCTTGGAAGTCTGACTTAAGACATTTGTACAGTTGATGTCAGAGAATGTTTTGCCTTTGTTCTCTTCTAGGAGTTTTGTGGTGTCTTATGTTTAAGTCTTTAAGCCGGTTTGTGTTTATTTCTGTGCATGGTGTAGGGTGTGCTCTACTTTCATTGATTTACATGTAGCTGTCCAGTTTTCCTAGCACCTCTTGCTAAAGAGACTTTTTCCCATTTTATATTCTTGCCTCCTTTGTTGAAGTTTAATTGAGCATAAGTATGTGGGTTTATTTCTGTTCCATTGATCTGTTTGTCCTTTGTACCAATATCACACACGTTTTGATTACTGTAGCTTTCTGGTGTTATTTGAAGTCTGAGCGAGTTATGCCTCCTTTTTTTCCCCTCAAGATTACTTTGCCGTAAATCAACTATAATGGAAAAAATAAAAACCATTAAAAAAAAAGATCGCGGAATTCCCATTGTGGCGCAGTGGAAACGAATCTGACTAGTAACCATGAGGTTGTGGGTTCCATCCCTGGCCTCTCTCAGAGTGTTAAGGATTCAGCGTTGCGGTGAGCTGTGGTGTAGGTCGCAGACGCCATCAGATCTGATGTGGCTGTGGCTGTGGCGTAGGCCAGCAGCTGTAGCTCTGATTCCACCCCTAGCCTGGGAACCTCTGTATGCCGTGGGTGTGGCCCTAAAAAGCAAATAAACAAAAAAGATTGCTTTGGCAATTCTGGTTATGTTTCCATATGAATTTTGGATTATTCTAATTCTGTGGGAAATGTCATGGGTATTACACATTTCTGTTTTTCTAAATTAAATCAAATGTAATCTCAGCTTCCTCAGGACTGGCTAAAGAAATTCCAGTATGGGTGGGAAGGGGAATTCCCTAATCTCTTCATTGGATTCTAAAAGAACCCCTGGCCTTACCTGATTCCAAGGATGGAATGTGGTTCATTGGTTCCATTGCATTGGTCCTTCTATAAAATGCTGTTGCTGGGGGATGGCACTTCTCTGTCTAGTAGGCCCTGTTGCTCTGTGAAGCTCACCCCAGTGCCCTCACTGCACTCTCCCAACTGACCACAGGCTGGCTCAGCAGAGACTTCTGCCTTGCTCTGAAAGCCCCTGCACTTATGCCAGCCTAGACCACCCCTGGACAAGGCCACATAAGAGAGATCCTTCTAAATATCTTTAAAAAATCTTCAAATCTAAGTCACCTTCCAAGTCCTCAAGACCCTCTCCCTTTTTCTCTAATCAAATTACTCTTTTTTTTCCATCCCAGTACCAGTATCTCCCACATCCATATTCCATTCTCAGCACCAGAAAGAAAGGTGGTCCTTTATTTCCAACAAAGGCCTGGAAGAATTTTTTTCCATGACCTCCACTGAAATATAAAGGAGCTGTGACAGATCCCACCCCACCCCCATCCTACACACACACCAGTGGAGAAGAACCCAAATTCTGGAACACAAGATTTAATTGGAAAAAAGGGTAATACCTGTCTGTCATGATGAGGAACTACATTTGTATCATGACTGGCTTACAGTTAGGAAAATAAGACCAAGGTGATTTATCATTTAAATATACTGTGAAACATTTCAGACCCACAAAAAGTAGAGGAGTCCTCTGGTGGCTCAGCAGGTTAAGGACTTGTCACGACTATGGCTCGGGTCACTGCTGTGGCGCAGGTTCAAGCCTTGGTCTGGGGACTCCGAGTGCTGCAGGCATGGCCAAAAAGCAAAGTCTATAGATTGATGTAAACTATCACGTGTGTTAAAAAATAAACAGCTTAAGAAATAAAGTGTTGCTAATAGTTCGTACTCCATAATCACATTTTCCTTACTTTCCATCTCCTTGCCCCCAACAAAAACACCAACTTTTAAATTTGGTGATTTTCATTATGTGTGTGTGTGTGGTAGTTACGAACATTCTTTTTCAGAGTGCTGTGTGCACACAAATTAACATTTCTCTAAAGGAAATTTTACCTAGGAGTAGAATTACAAGGTTCTATGGTATGGCATACGCTTCTTGTACCTCAATATAAACTGCCAAATTGCTCTCCAAAGTGGAGACAGCAATATACTTTAACTAAAACTTTATTTTTGCTTCACAATTTCACAATGTTTAACATTCTCAGAGTTAACTTACAAATCTGATTGGAACTCATTGTGGTTTTAACATCCTTGATTACCAGTGAAGTGGAGCGTCTTTTCATGTGTTTGCTAACTAGTCAACTTGCCTTTTCTATAAAGGGCTCTTGTGTGTTAATATTCTATGTCTTTATTATTATCATTATTATTTTACATTATTAGGTTTCTTTTTATTTTATTTTATTTTTTTGTTTGTCTTTTGTCTTTTTTGTTGTTGTTGTTGTTGTTGTTGCTATTTCTTGGGCCGCTCCCACGGCATATGGAGGTTCCCAGGCTAGGGGTCGAATCAGAGCTGTAGCCACTGGCCTACGCCAGAGCCACAGCAACGCGGGATCCGAGCCGTGTCTGCAACCTACACCACAGCTCACGGCAACGCCGGATCGTTAACCCACTGAGCAAGGGCAGGGACCGAACCCGCAACCTCATGGTTCCTAGTCGGATTCGTTAACCCCTGCACCACGACGGGAACTCCAGGTTTCTTTTTAGAATTGATTTGTAGGAGCTCTAGAAACTAATTTCTTATCACTTAACTTGCATTTCCAAACATAGTATTCCAATCTGCAGCTTGTTTTTTTACTTTGTTGAAGTTTTGCATGTACAGGATTTTTAAACTTTAACCTAGTCAAGTGTGATTTTTCTCATGTGTGCTTTATTTTGTTTAAAAAACAACTCTTTTCTACCCTGAAGTCATAAGGATATTTTCCCTATTCTTATCATTCTCTTGTTTAAAACTTTTGCTTTTCATATTTAGGACTTTTCATCCTTCTGTTAATTATTTTTGTTTGTGGTGTGAAACAGGAACCTATTTTATTATTTTCCATATAGATAACCAGTTGTCCAAGCAGCACTTAGTAAATAATTCAACATATCCTTACTGCGTGTATCAAGTTTCCAGGCTTGTATAAGCATATTCAGAGATAATTTGTGTGGCTACCCTCACTCACTGGCCTTAGACTTTGCCTTGCATTTTTTATTGATCTTTGATCTTTTGGGTTTGTCTAAAAGCTAGTTTGTTTGATCTTTGGGGAGCATCTGAGAGCTCCATTCATGGCACTTTGATGCTCTGAGCATCTCCCCTGTTCACTCAGTGGAATCGCTGGCACTTATATTGTTAGAATATCATTTTTAAAGCTTCCCTATCCCTTTGTGTTTCCTCTAAGAATCACTGGCCTTTGAATCACATGAATTTTTCTTTTTATTTTTCCTTTTATTTTCTTTCTTTTTTTCTTTTTTTCTTTTTTCTTTTTTTTTTTTTAGGGCTACACCCAAGGCATAGGGAGGTTCCCAGGCTAGGGGTAAAATCAGAGCTGTAGCTGCCAGCCTACTCCACAGCCACAGCAGTGCAGGATCTGAGACGCATCTGCAACCTACACCACAACTTACGGCAACGCTGGATCCTTAACACACTGAGCGAGGCCAGGGATCCATCCTCATGGATGGATGCTAGTCAGATTCGAATCCACGGAGCCACAATGAGAACTCCTGTATCACATGAATTTTAAAATTTTCATATCGCTCCCAAAATTAGACATAAAATATGTCTAATTTATGTTTAACCTTCCAAGCATTAATCTTCCAAGCATAAATTCACAGTAGTATCATGACAAAGTCTACCTCCCTCATCAGAATTAAATTTGACTTACAAGTTGTTCCTAAAATTTTTGCTTCCTTTAGAGCCACATAGTCATGAGCAAGGCAAGTGTTCTCTGGATAGATTCGTTAACTGCTGAGCCACGACACAAACTCCTGGAAAGTTTTTAACCTCTAGCCTGGGGACCTCCATATGCCATGAGTGCTGCTCTAAAAAGCAAAAACAAAAAAACCAACCCCCCCTAAAAAAAAACTTTCCGATATCCCAACATGAAATATTTCTTGATTACTTTTAAAGTAATAAATTTCATTTGACTTTATAAAAAAATCCACAATCCTCTTCATCATCCACTGAAAAAATGTGCTAATTCTCTTAACTTTGCATGAGTGCTTTGAAGTGTGAATAAGAAGCAAGAAATGGAGCCTCACCCTAGCCTGAAATGAAATCTGATCACTGGATAGCTGGGCAGGCTCACCAAAAGCTTATTTCCATGAGACCCTGAAAATCCTTGAAGGGCTGGATTCAGCCTTAGGAAAGAGAGAACCAGGCATAGCAAGTTTGGTGCAAGTCTTTAGTTTTCTGAGTGAGGAAGCAATTATGTGTCAAGTCTTGCTTGGATTTGATTCCCAGGTCAGCAGTACATTCCCTACCTCTTCCCCAAGTAGAAAACGGGTTAAAACATTAAATCAAAGAACTCAAAAAAATTTTAGATCATACTAGGTAAACTTCCTCCTCAATCCTGGAAATACTTTTATCTTTAAATACTTATGCTAGGGAGTTCCCTGGTGGTCTAGTGGTTAGGATTTGGCATTTTCACTGCTGCCACTCAGGTTAAGTCCCTGATCTGGAAACTGAGATACCACATCAAGCCACTGCACACCACAGTCCCCCCCAAAAAGTTACAGTAATAGGGTAGCTATGGAGCCATACAGCTGGCGTTCCAACCCCAGCCTTATCATTTAACAGGGAGACCTTTAGCAAGTTATTTATTCATCTGTGCTTCAGTTTCTTCAACTGTAAAAGGAAAATAATAATAGAAGTAGTAAAGAACTCATAGGCCTGTAATGATGAATCAATGTTAATACAGACATACCTTGGAAATACTGCAGGTTTCGTTCCAGACTGCCACAGTAAAGCAAATACTGCAATAAAATGAGTCACAAGAATTTTTTGATTTCCCAGTGCATATAAAAGTTATATTTACACTATACCTTAGTCTATTAAATGTGCAATAGCATTGTGTCCAAAAAACAGTGCACATACATTTAAAATATTTTAGCACTAAAAAATGCTAACCATCATCTGAGTCTTTCAGCAGGTCATAATCATTTTGCAATAGTAACATCAGAGATCACTGATCAAATTTCCCCATGACGCTATAAGTTCTTTTTCTTTTTGCTTTTTCTTTTCTTTTTTTTGTTTTTTTTGTTTGTTTGTTTTTGCTTTTTAGGGCCTCACCCACGGCATATGGAAGTTCCCAGGCTAGGGGTTCAATTGGAGCTACAGCTGCTGGCCTATGCCACAGCAGAGCAACATCAGATCCGAGTCGAGTCTGTGACCTACACCACAGCTTACTGCAATGCCAGATCCTTAACCCGATGAACAAGGCCAGGGATCAAACCCGCAACCTCATGCTTCCTAATTAGATTAGTTTCCGCTAAGCCACGACAGGAACTCCCATAAGTTCGTTTTTAAGATACAAAGCCATGTAGAAGAAATGATAAAAAATAGGAAATCATCATAGTAGTAATTGTGGATGTTAAAACTAGTGGGTAAAAGTTTGAGGAATAACAGAATATTCAGTCTCAAAATCTCTCTCTAGAAGATACCTAACTAAAAAGGGTAAACTAGTAATTTGACAGTGGAGAAATCTGGCTATTACCACCTTAACCAATGTCAAAGGTAGTATCACTAATAATGGGGAAAATGTCAGATGTCTTATAAAACACTGACATCATGTGTGTGGTGGTCTTGCCCGATTGCTTAGCCTGAATCCAGCCACGAGGAACCGTCACACAAATCCAAACTGAGGAACAGTCTATAACACCAGTGGCCTGTACTTGTCAAAAATGACAATGTTAGAGTTCCCACTGTGGGGCCGTGGCTAAGTACCTGACTACAGTGACTCAGGTCACTGCAGAGACATGGGTTTGATCCCTGACCTGGCAGCTGTGGCTCAGATTCATTCCCTGGCTGGGGAACTTCATATGCTGCAGGTATAGCCATACAAAAAAAATTTTTATATAAAAGATGTCAATGTCATTTACTACAAAGAATGAGAAACTATGCCAGACTAAAGGATGATAAAGAAGCATGACAATTGAATGCACACATTCACCTTGGATTTTTTTTCTTATTTGAAGGTTGTTTTTTGGAGTTCCCGTCATGGCACAGTGGTTAACGAATCTGACTAGGAACCATGAGGTTGCGGGTTTGATCCCTGCCCTTCGCTCAGTGGGTTAAGGATCCAGCGTTGCCATGAGCTGTGGTGTAGGTTGCAGACGCGGCTCGGATCCCGCGTTGCTGTGGCTCTGGCGTAGGCCGGTGGCTACAGCTCCGATTCGACCCCTAGCCTGGGAACCTCCATATGCTGTGGGAGCGGCCCAAGAAATAGCAAAAAAAAAAAAAAAAAAGGTCGTTTTTAGGACAAATGGTGAAATCTGAATATCTGTAGATTAGGTAATAGTATAATAACATCAGTTTCCTTGATTTTAGAAAAAATACCACACTGAGGTATTTAGAGGTAAAACTGTGTAATGTAACATTCTTATCTAATTCAGAAAAAAGTTATATACTATAGACACACACACAGAGGGTAGGTGGAGAAGCAAATGTAATAAAGTGCTAACAGGTGGTGAATCTGGGTGAAAGATATCCCAGAACTCCATACAATTCTTGCAGTTTTTCTGTCTGAAATTAAGTCAAAATAAAAAGTTTTGGAGTTACCATTGTGGCTCATCAGTAAGGAACCTGACTAGTGTAACCAGGAGGACTCGAGTTTGATCCCTGGCCTTGCTCAGTGGGTTCAGGATATGGCACAGACCTGGTGTAGGTCTCAGACATGGCTCAGATCTGATGGTGCTTTGGCTGTGGTGTAGACCGGCCTCTATAGCTCTGACTCAACCCCTAGCCTGGGAACTTCCATATGCCTCAGTTTCGGCCCTAAAAAGACCAAAAAAAATTTTTTTGATAGATTCAGTGCCTTGATCATGGTGATGGTTTCACAGTTTTATGCATATGTGAAAACCTATCAAATTAATATACTTTAAATATGTGTACTTTTTGTATATCAATTACACCTCAATAGAGTGGAAAACAATTGAATTTAAAATGTGCAGGAACTTAGCCTAGTGCCTGGCACATAATAAGGCATATATATGTGTTTACTCTTATTTATAAGGATAGATAAGAAGCTCAGGTTACATGAAGATATGAGAAGGTGAGGGTAAGGAAGAGGAAGGTAGGTGACATTTTCCTTAGATTTTCCTAAGTACCAGGAATCTCAGGACTTGGGATAGTTTAGTGTCTAATGTAGCCTGGACATTTTTCCTCACTTGGAAAGAAACTAAGAGTACATCATCCTAAAATGGAAAGTGAAAACGAACTTTTTATTTGAAAAGAATGGAAAGATTTTATAGGCACATCATAAGCGTGCCATCTGGTTAACTGAAGAGAAATCCTAGAAGCTTAGATTTCACATTTTTATCAGCCATGTTTGGTTTAAGATAGACCTCCCTAAGCTAAAAATAGTGAATCATATTTGTTCTGCTAGTCATAAGTTAGTTGAAAATACCGCTGAACTACAGTGCTAAAGATTCCATTTACCTTATCTAAGAAATCAGAGTCCATTGTGGCTTATATTTCTCAAGTTCAAATGTTCAACAGTGTGCAAATCAAATTCATCACATAAGAAATAAGCGAAGTTGGCACTGTAATAGTATCTCTAAAAGTAAACAAATCTTAGTTCTTTAAAAATATGATTACACTCACAGTTCCACGCGTCAGGGAGTGTAAGTTTGAAGGTATATCCATGGTCCCTGATAAAACCAAGCTACGAACTGCTGAGTTCCTGTACACTACTTGGTTTTTTTTTTCTTTCTAGGAAAGGAATTCTCCACAAAACTTTCCTCAATCTGTGGCAAAACCTAAGGTCATCTGATTGGCTTGAAAATAACGTGTAATGAGTTATACTCATTGACTATCTCATGTGTCTAGAAAGCTCTAGAGTGAGAAACAGGTGATAATTTGCGAAAGCAGCGGTAAAAGAAAAAAAATATTTTTTAGAAACATTTCAAGTTTCAATTGTTGAAACTTGTTGAACTGTATTCTAAAATACTGTAGATTTGGAGTTTATGTCCTGGCTCAGTGGAAACTAACCCGATTAGGAACTATGAGGTTGCAGTTGGATCTTTGGCCTCGCTCAGTGGGTCAAGGATCCAGGGTTGCGGGGAGCTGTGGTGTAGGTCGCAAACGCAGCTGGTATCCTGCATTACTGTGGGTAAGGCATAGGCCAGCAGCTACAGCTCCCATTAGACCCCTAGCCTGGGAACCTCCATATGCCGTGGTTGCGGCCCTAAAAAGCAAGATAAAAAATAAGCGAAATAAAATACTGTAGGTTTAATGGCAGTTTTCCCCACATTTTATGTGCTTAGAGCAAAAGTTACCTATTTTCAAATGGTTTTTATTAGCTGTTTTAAGAAATTAATGTTTAGTTAAAAAAATTAGCCAATCCACTCTCTGACCTCAGCTCAGGTGGCCACCTGTCTGCCACGGTGGCCCTTCTCTCATGACCCTGCGGTGCCTCGAGCCCTCCGGGGAATGGCAATGGCCCGGAAGGGACGCAGAGCCAGTGGGGGACCTCTGTGTCCGTGGAGGCGGGAGGCGGTGCCACAAGCGAAAGCCGTGCAGGAGCTTAGTCACACAGGTTGGTACTGGGGAAGTGTGACTGCTAATGAAGCCAAAGAGAAATTAAAAGAGGCACCAGAAGGAACTCTCTTGATTAGAGATAGTTCGCATTCAGACTACCTACTAACAATGTTAAAACATCAGCTGGACCAACTAATCTTGCATCGAATACCAAGACAGGAAATTCAGACTGGACTCTCATCATATGTTTCAAGTCCAAGCTTAAACAATTTGAGTGTGGTTCATTTGATCGACTACTATGTTCGGATGGGCAAGGATAAGCGGACGGGCCCAGAAGTCCCCCAGGAATTGCACTGTTCACATTTATCTGACCGAGCTGCTCTACACATCAGCACCACCACTGCAGCATCTCTGTGGACTCACCATTATCAAATGTGGGCACTATCTGGGGACTGCCTTTACCAACAAGACTAAAAGATTACTTGGAAGAATATAAATTCCAGGTATAAGTGTTTCTCTTTTTCTAAACATGCCTCCTATGGAGTATCTCTGAATGCAGCTATGTAAAAGAGGACCAAAACTGGAGTGTCCTCTCTGGATAGCTACATGGAATTCTAAGGAAAGCT
This sequence comes from Phacochoerus africanus, assembly GCF_016906955.1. Taxonomy (NCBI): domain Eukaryota; kingdom Metazoa; phylum Chordata; class Mammalia; order Artiodactyla; family Suidae; genus Phacochoerus; species Phacochoerus africanus. The sequence continues at coordinate 111,778,416 of NC_062548.1, read as the reverse complement.
GAAGTCAATCTACTTTAAACGTGTGGCAAGGTAGCTAGGTACTAAAAGTTCCCCAAAATGTTATCACCTGAGTGATAACTTCCCTTCCTAAGATTGACTGAGGCTAGTTGATCCTTTTCAGGTAAAAATAAAATGTCCCAAGGAAAGGCTGAGGGAACATTTGATCAGGACTCTGCCTTTCTGAGGCTCCTTTCTGCTAAGAGGAAGGTCCCAGCGCTGGTAGTAGAGAAGGAGCGCCACTTGGGAGTGCAGAAGAAGTGGAAGGAACCAAACTGACACAGGCTTAAGTTCAATTTTGTTTGCCTGGTATCAGTCTATTTTAGGAGATTTGGTATTTTTCATTCTGATGTACTTAGATTAGTTACACAGATACGCTTGTGAGTATTTATCCTTCATTTTATGCAATTAACCAAATCAACCAAAAAAGTGATCCTGTGTTTGTCTTTTTACTACATGTATGAACTCTATTGTGTGAATAAGTACTGTAGTAATCCATTTCAAGGGAGCCTTATTTCAGAACTATTTCACACTGGTGCACACGGAAAAGACTTTTCCTTTAAGGGTAAAGACAAGAATGTCATGCTTCACAGGTGCAACTCAATCCCTGTTAATAAAACCATGCAGATAGAGACGTCTTACCCTTGGAAGTAGCTGTGTCCCACAACGTTGTTGCCATCGATTCTTTGGAAATGACTTTAGAAATTTCCAAGTGGTCTAACCGTGTACATTAGCAGTTGTCTCCCTTCTGCCATGTAGAATACTTTAATTTTCTTCCAGATATAGGGGGGATACCTGCCTGTTTTTCAAAGTGTTTATTTATTGCTGTTACTATTTGATTAGATAGTATTAAATAAAAAAAAACCTGACTTTGGAGTTCCTGTCATGGCACAGCGGAAACAAATCCGACTAGGAGCCATGAGGTTGCAGGTTCGATCCCTGGCCTTACTCAGTGGGTTAAGGATCCAATGTTGTCATGAGCTGTGGTGTAGGTTGAGGATGTGGCTTGGATCTGACGTGGCTGTGGCTGTGGTGTAATCTGGCAGTCATACCTCCAACCAACCCCTACCTCGGGAACCTCCATATGCCACGGGTGCAGCCCTAAAACGACAAAAAAAGGAAAAAGAAAACCTGACTTTAAAAAAAAAAAGCCACTCCAGAGGATTTTTTTGTGTTGTTGTTGTTGTTTTTTTTTAGGGCCGCATGTGTGGCACATGGAAGTTCCTAAGCTAGGGGTCGAATTGGAGCTGTAGCCGCAGGCCTGTGCCACAGCCATAGCAATGCCAGATCTGAGCTGTGTGTGAGACCTACACCACAACTCACCGCAATGCCAGATCCTTAACCCACTGAGCAGGGCCAAGGATTGAATGTGCTTCCTCATGGATACTACTCGGGTTTGTTACTGTTGAGCCGCAACAGGAACTCAAGAGGTCTTATAATGAAATACCACAGCCACCTCCTGCCATTCCTTTTCCACTCATCCCAGAACTGTTTCTCTGAGGCAACTCAATTTGTTTTGTTTTCCAGGTAATCATCTTTATAACCCTGAATAATATTCCTATGTTAATGTTTTTTGATGTATTAATTGTAGACATTTATTCCTACCTTTGAAAGGTTAGAACTTAACTACTTAAGCTATTTTCCCTTCTCCCCATTTTTAGTAGTTGAATTATCTTTAGATATTCAATTGGAAGTCTTTGTAACTTAAAATTAGATCAATTCCTTTCCTTGCTTATCACCTTTTTAAAGATGAAGCCCTCATCACATCCTTCTTTCCTCCTCTTCTTCTATCCAACCTCTGTCAGCTTCACTTTTGCTTTCCGTCTTTTAATTTTTTGACATCAAGGTTAATGACAACTGCACTCTGTCCTGAAGCTGTAAATAAATACAGTGTTTTATCTGTAACTGATTTCAAACTTTGAACGGCAGTAAGCAACATTTGCTTTATCATCACTATTTAAATATTATTCAGGCAGGTGCTGTGCTGTGACATTTCCTCCTTCATGAGTTTACTTTTTTACCCCTCTGCCATCTAAGAGACTGTCCTTTATCTTAAATCTCATGAACTCTTCAAAAATCAAGCCACATTTTAGTTTGCTTCATACCTGGACTGTGGCTTTCTTCTGAAATTTTCTGTTTTTCCTGCAGATTCTAATGGACTTTCTTTTTCCCTACAGAAAAGAGCTATGTCCCTTCTTTACCCCATCTACGGCATGCAGTGCATTCTGTTCTCATTCTTTTTTTTTTTTTTTTTTTTGCCATTTCTTGGGCCACTCCTGTGGCATATGGAGGTTCCCAGGCTAGGGGTCGAATCGGAGCTATAGCCACTGGCCTACGCCAGAGCCACAGCAACGCAGGATCCGAGCCGAGTCTTCGACCTACACCACAGCTCACAGCAACACCAGATCCTTAACCCACTGAGCGAGGCCAGGGATCAAACCCGCAACCTCATGGTTCCTAGTCGGATTCGTTAACCACTGAGCCTCGACGGAAACTCCTTTATTCTCGAATACATACTCCTTGGGGTCCACTGAAGGACGTCCTTTGGAGACAGGTCTGCCACACCTTGGCATTGTTCTTTACTGGACTTCCGCTTAGTTGCTGTCTTATGTCCCATGTCTTCATTATTCTTGATTTTTGGCCTCTGAGTTGGTTTCCAGCCTGAAGCATTTGCAGGGGTCAGAGATCCAGGCAGTGTTCTCACCTTCTGTTCAGGAATTCACCTTCCAGAGTGTTGGTCAAAAATCAGAAACTGAGTCACAACTGTAGTCAGTCAGTTCCAGAGGGGAGGTTACGGCAGATGCTGAGAAACTTGGAACAAAGTTCGGATCAGGATAAGTAGCGAAGTAAATGGCTACTGGTTTTGAGCTCTGCATGTCAAGGTTGGAATCACAATGAAGAACCACTGAGGTAATCAGAAAACCTGGATTGGAACATGAAGGTCCAGGCAGATCTTTTCACTATATGATTATTCTCTGAAATCTTACTGATTGTACCAGCCAGGGTTCAGTACCAGGAAGCAGAACCCATTGGAAGTATTTTAAGCATGAGGATTCATTATGCAGATTTATATGCTTAGAAAAATCTTTGAAAGGGCTGAAGGAGCAGTTCTAGGCTGAGACTTCAGTAGTGACTCCTAGAACAATACAGAACTGACTTACCAGGAAACTATCCCCTGAGGCCACTACATGGAATTATTAAGACCACAACACCATGGATGTATTCCAGGGCTCAGGAATCCAACATGGCTCCTGTTGCCAAGTAACTGCACCCCAAATTTCAGGAAGCTGTGGAAGGAGCACCAAAGGTGCTGCTGTAAAAACAAACAAGAAAGAAAAACACATTCCCAGGACCTTGCCTACAGCAGAATAATAAGCAAGAGGAACAGGAAAGTAGCATTTGCCTCACTTCTGCCTTCCAGATCTCATGTGACTATGTCTAATTGGTGGAAGCTAATTCACCTCCAGAGCAGTATCTGCAAAGGAGCTCAAACCGTAGATTTTAGTGTTCTTTCCTCTCCAGGAAAAGGAGGTACCCTGGAGGAGGGTAGAGTACAGATGGAGTGAACCAATCTGAATTATCCACTAAAACGACACATCAACTTTAAGATGCAATGGTGGCACTGAGTGGGAATCTGAAAAAGTATGTATCTATATATCTCTATCTGAATTACTTTAACGCAGTGTTGTAAATCAACTATAAATTTATTAAATAAATGAAAATGAAAAAAAAAATCATACCTTTCAGGAGTTACTGCATTGGCAAAGTGGTTAACAGACCCGACTAGTATCCATGAGGATGCAGGTTCGATCCCTGGTCTGGCTCAGTGGGTTAAGGATCCAGTGTTGCCGCGAGCTGTGGTATAGGTCGAAGATGCTGCTCGGATTTGGCGTTGCTGTGGCTTTGTGTAGGCCGGCAACTACAGGTCCAGTTCCATGCCTAGTCTGGGAACCTCCATATGCTGCGGGTGTGGCTCTAAAAAGACAAAAACGACCAAAAAAAAAACTTTCAGCTGAAACACCAGCAAAAGATGGTGAAAAGTATCAAAATTTTAAATAAAGATAGGGTCTACACTTGCAAGATTCTGTAGTATTTTTCTTAAGCTAATTAGAACCTAGCTTCCAAGAGAAATATATTTACAAAAACAGGGAGCTGGACTGTAGGTCAGAGTTTGTAGATTTGTCTTTTTAAAACATTTAGTATATGGCTTATCTGGATCAGTGAGTGTTTTGGCAGCTCTTTAACTTTTGCATCCAAGGCGAGTGCTTTACCTAGTGCCTTACCAAAAGTGAGTGCTGCTCCCTAGTCAGGCCCTGCTTCTCACCTTCAAATTGACCCTTTACAGAGCAGCCAAAGTGGTCTCTTTAAAGGTAAATCACGGAGTTCCTGTTGTGGCACAGCGGAAACAAATCCAACTAGGAACCATGAGGTTGTGGGTTCAATCCTTGGCCTCAGTCAGTGGGTTAAGGATCCGGTGTTGCCATGAGCTGTGGTGTATCTCGGATCTGGCATTGGCTGTGGCTGTGGTATATAGGCTGTGGCTACAGCTCTGGTTCAGCCTCAAGCCTGGGAACCTCCATATGCGGCGGGTGTGGCCCTAAAAAGCAAAAAAAATAGAAAAAAAGGTAAATCATAGTGAGATCCTGCTGTTTAGCACAGGGAGCTATATCTAATCACTTGTGATGGACCATGATGGAGAATAATGTGAAAAAAAGAATGTGTGTATATACACACACATATATATATATGTATATATGTATATATGTATAACTGGGCCACTTTGCTATACAGCAGAAATTGACAGAACATTGTAAATCAACTATAATAAAGTTTTTTTTTTTTAAAAAAAGGGTTAATCAGATCCTGTCCCTCCATTTCGTAAATGGCTTTTCTTTGCACTTAATATGAAGGACAGAATTCTTAGCGTGGCCCACACCTACCAGCTCCAACATCAGCTGGTCTCTGCCTTCCTCTTGAACATCCGTGCCACTATTCCAGTGGCCTGTTTAATTCCAGCTACACTGGATGGAAAAAGCCAAATGCCCCAGGGCCCTCATTCAGCTCAGAATATTCTCTTTTCCCAAATACTCCTAAATACTTTCCTCTTCAACTGGTATTTCCTTTGCAGATTTTAGGTGTCAGCTTGACTTCTATGTATGTTGAAAAGTCTGATTTGACTGCCCAGTAATGTCTTTGTAAGTTTTTCCTTCATACACTTATCACAATTGCAGTCACTTTTTATTTTATTTTATTTTTATTTTTGGACTATACCTTCAGCATGCGGAAGGTTCCCAGGCCAGGGATCAAACCTGAACCACAGCAACAACCTGGGCCACTGTGGTGATAATGCTGGATTCTTAACCTGCTGAGCCACGAGTGAGCTCCTGCAGTCACATTTTTTTGATGACTATTTGATTAATGTCTGTCAGCTCACTTGATTATAATCCCCAAGGAGCAGAGATGATGTCTGTTTCTTTGTTCTGTTGTTTCTTTCATCTTTATCACTAGTGCCATGTAGGTAGCAAGTGCTTAATGAAATACCTAGCACAGTGGCTGGGCCATAATAAATTCTCAATAAATGTTTGCAAAATATTATTAGAAAGGCAATCCAGGGAGTTCCCGTCGTGGCGCAGTGGTTAACGAATCCGACTAGGAACCATGAGGTTGCGGGTTCGGTCCCTGCCCTTGCTCAGTGGGTTAACGATCCGGCGTTGCTGTGAGCTGTGGTGTAGGTTGCAGACGCGGCCCGGATCCCACGTTGCTGTGGCTCTGGCATAGGCCGGTGGCTACAGCTCCGGTTCGACCCCTAGCCTGGGAACCTCCATATGCCGTGGGAGCGGCCCAAGAAATAGCAACAACAACAACAAAAAAGACAAAAGACAAAAAAAAAAAGAAAGAAAGGTAATCCAGATAGTGTATGAAAGCAAGTAGGAAAGCAAGTGAACTTTCCAGGCTCTTTAATCAACTTCCAATGAATTCCCACAGTTTTGGGGTTTTGTTTTTTTTTCTTTGTGACTGCACCCATGGTATGCAGAAGTTCCTGGGCCAGGTATCGAACCCATGCCACAGCAGTGACAACGTGGCATCCTTAACCCACTGTACCACCAGGGAATTAATTTTTGTTTGTTTTTTAGTCCATGACTTTTCCTTTAATCTCAGGCTGCAATCCTCTGCTTATTACTCTTATCATATCTGTGGCTCCCAAAGGTGTCTATCCTTCATCTATAACAACCTAGTGAACTTTTTCTTTCTTCTTTTTAGGCCTGCACCTGTGGCATATGGAAGTTTCTAGGCTAGAGGTCCAATTGGAGCTGCAACTTCTGGCCTACACCACAGCCATAGCAACACGAGGTCCCAGTTGCATCTTTGACTTATGCTGCAGCTTGCAGCAACGCCGGATCCTTAACCCACTGAGCAAGGCCAGGGATTGAATCCTCATCCTCATGCATACTAGCTGGATTCTTAACCTGCTGAGTGGCAATGGGAACTCCTTTTTTTTTCTGGTGAACTTTTTTATAGTTGCCTGAAAGTGTCGAGGGTAAGTGGATTAGGTATCCAAGCCTTTCAGTTAAATGCCACACTGAGCATTTCTCCAGAAATGATGATTCACATCACAAAGGCACTAGGCTATTCAGTATGATTATTCTATATCAATTTTAGAAAATGAAAGATGTTGAACACACTTCACTTCCCGTGGGTGTGGTTTTGGCCAAGAAGGAAGAATTGAACCCATGAAAGAATAGGGGGTTCCCCTGGCTTTTGTTTCTGATCTTCTGACTCTCTGATTCTCAAAATATGCTCTAGACATCACTAGCATTGTCCACAGAGCTGGAAATTTGTTAAAGCCAAATCTAAGATCCCTACCCCCAGAATATAAATTGTAACAAGATTCCTGGGCCTTGGAAATTTTAAGAACATGTGTTCCTAGGAGGGGTTTAGTGTAAACAGCTACCAACTCCAGATCGGAAAGAGCCTCTGCAGTCCAGAGGTTTCTAAACCTGGTTGGTGACAAAACCCCATGAGATGCTTGTATAAAAAACATGGATTCTGTGAGACTCTAATTTTATAGGTTTAGGATGGGGCTCCAGTGTGACTCTGATGCCTCTAGCATATAAAATGACATTTGGAAACTACTGAATTTGTCCAGTTCTATAATTTAACACAAGAGGCAGCTGAGTTAGGAGGCTTTGGCAGCTTGCTCATAGTCACTAGATAGTGACAAATCTGTACTGCAAAAGAATTCTTTTGGTGAGAAATGGAGGGAGATTAATTTTACTTTTTCATTCCTGTAAGTTTTTTTTGTTTTTGTTTTTTTGTCTTTTGTTTTTTTTTTGTCTTTCCCGCGGCATATAGAGTTTCCCAGGCTAGGGTCCATTTGGAGCTGTAGCCGCCGGCCTACACCACAGCTGCAGCAATGAGGGATCTGAGCCACATCTGTGACCTACACCACAGCTCACAGCAACACCAGATCCTTAACCCACTGAGCAAGGTCTGGGACCGAACCTGCGTCCTCATGGATGCTAGTCGGGTTTGTTAACCACTGAGCCATGACAGGAACTCCATGGTAAGTATTTTTTAAACATTTTATTATGAAAAATTTCACACACAGAGAAAAGTTGACTTTTCAGAGTAAATGTCTGTATACTGACCACTTAGATTAGCATTTTACTATGCTTGCTTTATCACATATCTGTCCACTTCAATCTATTCTTCTATCCATCCATCCCCAATCTATCTTTGAAATACTTTTCATTTCAAAGTAAATCGTACCTATCAGTACATTCTCCCAAATAGTGCATCATGCATAGGAGGTAATTTGTTTTACTTCTCATCTTTATATACTGTATGACATACTTTTCATAGGAAAGGCCAGAAAACTAGGAAGATAGCAGAAAAACAGTAAAAACATGTAAAAGAAGGAAAGCGGGAAACACTGGCACATTTAAAGAAGATTATCTCCAATTTTTGAAGTATAGAAAACCTCGCACAAATCTAGTAAGGTTATGCAAATTACTACAGAGAGTAATTTTTGAAAAACAGTACATCCTAGATATGTTAACTTCATGAAGAGTGATCTTTGGCACTAGACCCAGTATTTGGAGCTAGCTTCTATTCTTCTATTGTTCCCAATGACAGCATTTCCCTTCTAGAAGCCACGATATTCACATCCCAAGTATACACATCCTGTAACAGCCCTCACTCTGGCCGCCTTCCAGGACCTAGGATACCACTGATGTAAAACAAAACTGGAAAAATGAGGGGAGTGCTAATCCCTTCCCAGTGATGAGAAACAAATGTGTCCTATGCTTCTGTTTTCTCCTGACTGTTAATTTTTTAATCTAAAAAATTGTGGAGTTCCCATCGTGGCACATCGGAAACAAATCCGACTAGGAACCATGAGGTTGTGGGTTCGATCCCTGGCCTCGCTCAGTGGGTTAAGGATCTGGCGTTGCTGTGAGCTGTGGTGTAGGTCACAGACGTGGCTCAGATCTGGCGTTGCTGTGGCTCTGGCATAGGCTGGCGGCTACAGCTCCAATTAGACCCCTAGCCTGGGAACCTCCATATGCTGAAGGTATGGCCCTCAAAAGACAAAAAAAGACACACACAAAAAATTGTGATGGAATTTACATTGTGGCTCATTGGAAATGAACCTGACTGGTATCCACGAGGCTGAGGTTTCTATCCCTAGCCTTGCTCAGTGGGTTAAAGATCCACTGTTGACATGAGCTGCCATGTAGGTTGCAGATGAGGCTTGGATCTGGCGTTGCTTTGGCTTGTGATGTAGGCTGGCAGCTGTAGCTCTGATTTGACCCCTAGCCTGGGAACTTCCATATAGCCACAGCAATGCCATATCGGAGCACCGTCTTTGATCTATGCTGCGGCTCAAGTTACTGAGGGATCCTAAACCCACTGATAGAGGCCAAGGATCAAAACCACTTCCTCATGGATGCTAGTCGGGTTCTTAGCATGCTGAGCCACAACTGAAACTCAGGCCAGTTTTAGGTTTACAGAAAAATTGAATAGATAGTGTAGAGAATTTCCATATACCTGCTCCCCTGCACTCAGTTCTCCTGGAATTAACATATCAATATGGCATATTTGTTATAGTAAATGAACCAATATTGATACATAATTATTAACTAAAGCCCATAGCTTACATTGACATTCCCTTTGTGTTATACATTTCTATGGGTTTTGACAAATGCATAATGTCATGTATAGGTTATTACAGAATCACACAGAATAGTTTAACTGCCCTAAAAATCCCATCCTCTACCTATTTGTCACTCCCCCTTCCCATTAACTGGCAACCACTGTTCTTTTTACTGTCTCCACAGTTTTTCCTTTTCAATAATGTAGGATTGGAATCATGCATTCTGTAGTCTTTTCAGTTTGGCTTTTTTCACTTGGCAATATGCACTTAAGATTCCTCCAGCTGTAGGTGCAGCCCTAAAAAGCCAAAAAAAAAAAAACCAGAAGATTCTTCCATGTCTTTCATAGCTTGATAGTATATTCTTATTCAATATTTAATGACAGTCCACTGTATAGATGTACCACAGATTGCTTATCCATTCATTTATCCAAGGCCATCTTAGTTGCTTCCAGGTTTTGGTGATTATGAATAAAGCTACTATAAGTATTTGTGTACAGGCTTTGTGTAGACATGAGTTTTCAACTCAATTGGGTAAATATCTAGGTACTCCTATTGGATCATATGGTAAAACTATGTTCAGCCTTTTTTTTTTTTTTTTTTTTTTTTTTTGCTTTTTAGGGCCGCACCTGTGGCACATGGAGGTTCCCAGGCTAGGGGTCGAATCGGAGCTACAGCTGCCGTCCTTCACCACAGCTGCAGCAACTCCAGACCCAAGCTGCATCTGCAACCTGCACCACAGCTCATGGCAACGCCAGATCCTTAACCCACCCAGCAAGGCCAGGGATCAAACCCGCAACCTCATGGCTCCTAGTTGGATTTGTTTCCCCTTCTCCACAACGGGAACTCCTAAAACTGTGTTTAGATTTATTTATTTATTTATTTATTTATTTATTTATTTATTTATTTATTTATTTTTTGTCTTTTGAGGGCCGCACCCTTGGCATATGGAGGTTCCCAGCCTAGGGGTCTAATCGGAACGATAGCTGCCGGCCTCTGCCAGAGCCACAGCAATGCAGGATCCGAGCCTCATCCGCAACCTACACCACCGGTCACAGCAATGCCAGATCTTTAACACACTGAGCGAGGCCGGGGGTCGAACCGCAATCTCATGGTTCCTAGTTGGATTCGTTTCCGCTGCGCCATGAGGGGAACTCCAAACTATGTTTAGCTTTATAAAAAATTACCAAACTGTCTTCCAAAGTGGCTTTACCGTTTTGTATTCTTACTAACAATGACTGAGAGCTCCTTGTGGCTCTCCATCAGCACCTATTATTGTCAGTTTTTGAAACTTTAGCATTCTAAAAGTGTAGTGATACCATCTTAACCATTTTTTTAATTAATTTATTTATTTTTTATTTTTTAGTCTTTTTGCTATTTCTTGGGCCGCTCCCGCGGCATATGGAGGTTCCCAGGCTAGGGGTCGAATTGGAGCTGTAGTCTCCGGCCTACACCAGAGCCACAGCAACGCGGGATCCGAGCCGCGTCTGCAACCTACACCACAGCTCACGGCAACGCTGGATCCTTAACCCACTGAGCAAGGGCAGGGACCAAACCCGCAACCTCATGGTTCCTGGTCGGATTCGTCAACCACTGCGCCACGACGGGAACTCCCATCTTAACCATTTTTAAGTTCACTTTCAGTGACATAAATTCATTCACATTACTGTGCTACCATTACCAACATTAATCCAACATTTCATCTAGCATGACTGAAATTCTGTACCCATTAAACAGCTTCCCATTCCCTCTCCACTTCAGGCCCTGTGGCCACCATTCCCCTATCTGTGTCTAAGATTTTGACCACTCAGCTCTCCACGCATCTAAGTACCTCCTGTAGGTGGGATCATACAGTATTTTTCTTTTCATGGCTGCCTTATTTCACTGAGCATAATGTCCTCAAGTTTCATTCATGTCGTAGCATAAGTCAGAATTTCCTTACTTTTTGAAACAATACTATCCATATGTACTTTTAAAACTGAATAATATCCATATGTACCCATATATGTACATATATATTCAATATATTTCTCACATTTTGCTTATCAGTCATCAGTCGTTTTGTCTTTGATGGACACTTTGTGTTCCTACTTTATTTATTTTTTGCTTTTTAGGGCTGCACCCGAGGCATATGAAAGTTCCCAGGCTGGGGGTCGAATTGGAGCTACACCTTCGACCTACACCACAGCTCACGGCAACACCGGATCCTTAACCCACTGAGCGAGGCCAGGGATTGAACCTGCATTCTCATGGATCCTAGTTGGGTTCATTACTGCTGAGCCATGACGGACCTTCCCTACGATAGTTATTGGGAATAATATTCCTATGAACATGGGGGGACAGATGTCTTTGAGACCCTAATTTAGTTCTTTTGAGCATATACTCAAAAGTGGAGTTGCTGGATCATATGGTAATTCTGTTTTTAACTTTTGAGGAACAGCCATACTATTTTCTACAGCAGCTGGATCATTTTACATTCCCAGTGCACAAGGGTTCCAATTGCTCCAACATCCTTGCCAACAATTATTTTCTGGTTTTTGTTTGTTTTGTTTGATTTTGTTTTTGATAGTAGCCATCCTAATGAGTATGAAGTGGAATCTCACTGTGGTTTTGTCCTGAGAGTGAATTTTGATGATACATATATTAGCTGTCTGTATCAGGTGAGATAGAAAGAATTCCTAGGAGATCCCCCTTTCCGTTAGAAATCATTAGAACTTCGTCATATTCTGTTTTGGGATAAATCAAATCTCCCTGTAAACTTCAGTAGAGAAGTTAATTGATTGGGCATTAGGATGTTGATTTCCTTTTTTTTTTTTTTTTTTTTTTAGTTTAAAGAATCCTTTATTGTCATCAAAGTTTTCCCTTAAGTTCAGATTTCCTTATTATATCAAGCATCTATTTTATGCAGTTTCATATATAGCTTAAGTGTGGGTGTTTGTAGTGGGTTTCACTGGAGTATGTTATAAATATGCCCCTGTGGCATGACCTCAGTCATCCATTCAGACTCTCCCTAAGACTTAGGAGGGACTCTTCAGGGGCAGTGTTTGGACTATAAGCTCCAGAATCAGTTTTGCCTCTCTCTCTGCTCCTATGTGGCTCCAGACACAGCTCTCCTCCCATCTAGGGCCCCTGCCTACTCTCCCTGTCATCACCTTGCAGTTCTGGGGAAGCTTGTCTCTTATAGACCTCAGCCTCTACTTCTCCAGAGAGACTGGTTCTTCACCACCAGTGGCTGCACAAGGGAAAGAGAGGGGCATGCAGTGGTGAGAAACTCTGCTCTTTCTCGCTCTCATTCTTTCTATGCTTTTTCTTTTTCATGCCTTTTGCAGTGCCTTTTATTATGTTCCAGAATTTCCAGGACTGTGTTAAAAAGAGTGATGAGGGAGTTCGTACTGTGGTGCAGCTAAAAAAAAAAAAAAAAAAAAAAGTGATGAGAATGAATGTCCTTGACTTGTCCTTGATTTCAGAGCAAAAGCATTCAGACTTTTACTGTTAGGTATGCTGCTAGCTGTAGGTTTTTGGTGGATGCTTTTTATCAAGTTGAGGAAATTTCCCTCTATTTTTAGTTTGTTGAGAGGCTTTTTTTTTTCCTTGAGTGGTTTTTGGATTTTTATCAAATGCTTTTTCTGTATCAGTAAGGCCTGCTTTTTGAGTCCACATATCTGATTCCAGCAAATTCCTCTTTCTAGAATGATTGTCTGTGAGAATTTCTACTTCCTTTAGGTGATTACCACCTATACCCAAGATGATCGGGCTGGAGGCCCTCAAAAGGCAATCACTTCAAAATAGACTAGGTGTGAAAATCAGTACATTTTCAGTGTCAGGAGTATTTCATTCCATGAGTAGAAAGTCATTAATAACACAGAATGCTAAACTTCACCAAGTCTTGCCTAGTTTCACTTTCATGATCAATTCCAGGAATCCTACCCTGAATCCTGAAACACTTCACTGCAGGCTGGAGGTCTCAGCAAGTGCTCAAAAATGCACACTCACAAAACAAGCAACAAATTACATTAAGAATGCTCTTTGAAACACTGGTTTTGCTGAATTCTGTGCTTACATGGGTTTGTCAAATGCTGATAAAAGGAGGTTAAACAGTATTCTTTGTCATAGGAGGTCTTTTGATTTGCTAATATGTATTATAAATCTCCCAAGTGGACAAATATAAGGGGAGTTCTTTCCTCAATTTTTTTTTTTGATTGTGAAAGTGCTATATTTCAGAAAAACTTGTGGGTAATGAGCTTTGGAGAATGCTGGTTTACAGGGGAAGCAATCTAAATAAATATTTTTTGGTCCCAACCAAAAAAAAGGTAACAGACTAACAACAACAACAAAAAACTATGTCTTTTATTCTCTTCAACACAGTACAACATTAAAGTACACTAAGTTTAAATTTAGTGTTCAGGTTAGTAGTTTGTTTTCCCTACCAACAAGATGTGGTGCTTGGTTTGTATTAGAGGCCTATTCAGGGGAACTGTACAGATTAATGGAAAAGTTTGGCCCAAATGGATCTTGAGAGAGAAAATCTTTGAAATAGCAGTTTTTATAGTGGCAGCTTGTGTCCTGAGATTAAAAAAAAAAAAAAAAAGTTTTGAAAAGAATACTTCTAGTCACATTTAGATGTTTTGTTTTTGTCTTTTCTAGGGCCACACCCATGACATGTGGCATTTCCCATGGCTAGGGGTCCAGTCGGAGCTGTAACTGCTGGCCTACACCAGAGCCACAGCAACAAAGGATCCGAGCCAAATCTGCGACATACACCACAGCCCATGGCAGCGTCGGATCCTGAGTGAGGCCAGGTCCTCATGGTTTCTAGTCAGATTCATTAACCACTGAGCCACATTGGGAACTCCATCTAGTCACATTTAGATTGGATTATTCGTACTGCTTTATTTATTTTAAGACACTGAAGTTTTGATCAGGAGAGTTAAGTTTGGAGTATGGATTTTGGAGTCAATGCTGAATTGAAACTCCAGCTTGCTCTTATCCTGCTCCTTGAAAACTGTGAGATCTTGGACAAGTCATTGAACTTCCCAGTGTTTCCATTTTTATAGTTTATAAGTACTTGTAAGAAACTGCAGTAGGGTAAATAATTTGATCATCTCCATTTGACTCTCTTGGAACATTCTCAGAACGTATAAGTGAGTTGCCTAAATTCTCAGATAAATGAAGCCACAGTGACTTTAATACTTGGGTATTTTTCCACTTTATTATATGTTGCCTCATAATGAATATATAGATTATATAAATACAACTTTGCATACGAATAAACAGTTTTAAGATGTAATTGGGATAATCCATGCAGATTTCCTGAAGCAAGTCTGCTAGAATTTGAGAAGGCAATTAACATTCATAATTTTTATTGAGCACCTACTACCGTGTGTCAGATCCCATTCTACACATTTTACAAATGATTCTTAATCTTCTCAAGAGCACTTTGATTAGATTTTAAGGAAGAGGAAATTAGACAGATAATAGAATGATTCTCAAATAGAGTTCTTGACTGTGCTGTATGAATCTACATGTGATAAAATGACATAGAACCATATACATATCATAAGCCAAATCCCTGCTTTTGATATTGCACTGTTAGTGGAAGCTGGGCAAGTCAGACCTGTTCTATCTTTGAGAAGTAATGGTCAGGTGTTTTATAGAATGAATTTCGATTTGGGTTTGTCCAATGTTTTTCTCACAGATAAGGAGTTATGGGTTTTGGAGAGGCAGACCACAGAGGTTAGTTTGCAATTGTGAATCAATCTAACAATTAATTTGAAACAAAAAGCAAAAAAAAAAAGCATTGTTATTTTCCAAAGGTGATTTGTAAATCTACCTAACTAGCCTTTTCTTGTTCTGCAACCCCCCAACACACCTATTAACAATTCACATTTGGAATGTGGGTAGAGAAACTAATCTTAACTATATGCTTCCAGCGCCGAGCATCTGGTTCAACAAAAAGATCTGGGGATGGGGGGGGGCAGTGTAATAGGCATAGGCTTGGTGAGGTCGTTTGGTTTCTCCAAGTCAAGACTAGAGATTTTTCAGACTGCTTATCCTCACACTAGAGTCGAGGTTCAGACTCTGAGGTCTCCTTTGGGCCACGGCCAAACATTTGCACCGCGTGTGCCAGGAACTGTCCGGGCGCAGCTGGAACTGCAGCAAAGGGCCTCAAGGCATTTCAGTCGGGTCGCACCCGCCCGGGTCTCCGCCTAGCGGAAATACACGCCCCAGCCCCTCACTCACTAACCCTCCACCCCTCCACGGCCAGGAGCAGGGGAGCGGGACGGAGTTTAGGTAGCGGCCCCTCCCCGAGCTTGGAAAAAGTGGGACGTTGTGACCGAGCGGCTAGCCGGGCCAGCGGCGCGAGCCACGCGCAAGCCCTCCCGCGCATGCTCCGCCCGCCGGTCTCGCGCGCCCGCCCCGGGCCCCGCCTCTCTCGCTTCTCCTATCCCCTCCCCCGCCAGCCTCCCTCGAAGCTGTGCCCCTCTGGGCGCGCGGCCGACGTCCCGCGTGCGTGCCGGCGCCTGACTTCACTTCCGGCTAACGCGCTCCGCTTGCCCCCTGGCCCCGGATGGTGACTGGCGGTGGTGCTGCACCTCCCGGGACTGTCACTGAGCCGCTTCCCAGTGTGATTGTGCTGAGCGCAGGCCGGAAGATGGCGGCTGCGGCTGCGGCGGCCTCGGGCCCGGGCTGCTCCTCGGCGGCGGGGGCAGGAGCGGCCGGGGTCTCCGAGTGGCTGGTGCTGCGGGACGGCTGCATGCGCTGCGACTCCGACGGGCTGCACAGCCTTTCCTACCACCCGGCGCTCAACGCCATTCTGGCCGTCACCAGTCGCGGGACCATCAAAGTCATCGACGGCACCTCAGGGGCCACCCTGCAGGCCTCGGCGCTCAGCGGTGAGTGTGCGGCACGCTGGGCGGGGGCCGGGCCCGCCGCGGGAGGAGCCGGGCCCCGGGATGCCGGGGAAGGAAGCCGCCTAGCCCCCGGGCTCGGCCTCCGGAGGAGGGAAGCGGCGTGTTGGGAGCCGGTGGCGGAGGGCAGGGCTCGGGGCTCAGGCCTGGCTGTGAAGGGAGGCCCGGAAACTGATGGAGGAGGACCTTCGGACCTGGCTTTTTCATCGGCTGCAGCTGGGAAGGAAAGAAGGGCGAGGCCGGGAGTGGTGGGAGTTGCCTTTAGGGCCTTGAGCGTCCGGTGTAGGTTGGACCTCTGGGAGAGGTGAGGAGGTCTCGGAGCTTGGCACGGGAGAAGCCTAGGCCCCTGGCTAGGTCCTGGAGAGCGTGTCGGTACTGCCTGCTGTTAGATCAGAGAGGGAAAGGGTCGCAGCTTTGGTTCCGACGTGAGAGGCAGGTGGCTGGAGGCGAGCGTCCTAGCCGGCATCCAAGCCCTCCGCTCTTACGGAGAGAAGTGGTTCCGCGCTATTCCTGGGACCCGCAGGTGCTGGGATGTACAGTAGGCTTGGCTCGGGGGTGGGGGTGGGGTGGGCCTGGGGTGGGGGTGGGGAGGGAAGTGGGCGGGCCAGCTGCCTGAACTGTTCCGTAGACGACTTTAGGACTCTGGCTGACGCCATGGAAGACGCCTTGTCCCCTAACTCGGGGCTTCCACCTTCTACCCCCCAGGGACGAGAAACTCAGCACCTGCGGTGTATGAGCTGTAGATTCCTTTGGTTTCGTACTGAGTGAGACCTTAGGCCGTCTCTGCTTGTTTGACCACATCGAGCGGAAAGTTGGGATACGGAAGCATGTGTGAGGCTCGCCTCTGGAGGAGAGCTGTTCTGGCTGGTGTAAACGTTGGTCTAGGACGGGACTTGAAGTGTGCGTGAGGTGAACGCTCAGTGGGTTGGAGTGGAGTGTTTTGCAATTGTCCTGGCCAAGTTACGTTGGCTGAGATGACATTTCATTTGCAGTTGAATGATGACTGGCTTAATTTAGCTGTTACAAGTTGGAATTGAAAAGTTAGTATAGGAGTGAGTTAGACTCTTGCACAGAGATGAAGGATCTGCATTTAGCCAAGTGGAAGTAGTTATGTGGTCTTACTTATTCACTTATATTTTAACAGAGATGAATAAGAAAAGGTGGTTATTCTGGTTTACTGTGTGAGGCACTTAAGAGTACATGGCAATTTAGGGATACAAAGATAAGGATTTAATTTTTGTTGATGTGAGAGTTGTGAAAGAAATGGATTGTGTAGAGCTATAGACAATAAATCCGGATCATATCTGAAACATGTCTAAGAGAAGATTTGTATTGTAGTCTTGTAATTTTTCTTTTCTTGGCTTAGGTAAAGCAGAGGAATGGTGTCCCAGATGTAGCAATGAGTATTTACTGTAACTTGGACGTAACAGCTCCTCACTCTGTATGAGGGGGTGATTTTCATTAGTAATTGGAAATCCTTCTTCATAAACTGAAATGTTTTTCTCATATGGAAAGATATAAAAGCAATTATGATGGACAACCACGTATTCCTGACTCAGTTAAAAAAAAAATAAAACATGACAAATAGAGTTGGAGCCTTCTGTGTCCCTCCTGGATTGCATTCCTCCAACACTTTCTTCCCTATGAGGTCATTTTTATACATTTGTTTATGTATTTTAGTATATACCTTTATCTTTTAAAAATATCTAATACTGTCATGATTTTAAACTTTAAGTGATATCAGAGTTGATGTATTTGGATTTCTGTAAAAAACCGTGTTAACAAAAGCGTTAAAGTATTTTCAGTAGAAAGAAGAGTCTCAGAGAGTGTTTGGGGGCCATGTTTCATAAAGATTATGTGTACCAGGGTTAGTTATAAATGAGGAAATTGGATTTATATGAATGTGCCTGTTCATGAAAAGGAAGAAAACAGTCACTCTGATGGTAGATTACTGAAAGGGAGGGCTCTAGGTGCATAATGTAAGCGAAAAGTTAGGTGCATAAACTATAGCGCTGATTTGGGATACCTTAGTTGAGGATGTTGGTGCATTTAATTAAAAAGTATGGAATTGGATGGATGGCAAAGCATTGAGGATTGAATAGTATGTATGTTATTAAAATTATGAAGAAGAGTTGTGGGCAAACAAAATAAAAAATATTACAAAAAAGTTTGAAAGTAGCAGTGGACAAATTTTGAAATGTTTTTGTGTATGAGAAGTGCATTTTATTAATAATAATTACCACAGGTCGTATAGGTCCTGTTTGTGTCATTTATTTAGATGATTGCGTAGGAATGCTGCATTTGTATGTTTTGCCTGGAATATGTAGATATTTAGTAGGTTTGCTTTTAATCATGAATAGAGGGTGATAGTCCTATAAATAAGAGTGGGGTAACCATGTAGAGTTTTATTGGGTAATAGAGTAATCATATGGATGGGTTCGGTTACATATAAACAGGTAGCCTATTAGTGTAGATTGGAAATCAAAACATGGAAGCAGGACTTGTGTGGGTGTCCTGGTATGGATGGTATTGGATGGCAGAGATGGTGAATTTTTAACTATTGACTAGGGTATATCTTCAAATTATCTGTATCTAACAAAATGTTTATGAATACATTTTCATAAGATTGAGTCATCAGTATATACTTAGGTTAGGGAAGTGTTTGTTCCCTGTTGGTGTTTTAGAATTAAGATTTCTGAGTCTCTGTGCTGATCCTTTGGCCTGATGTTCATAGTGACCTCCATGATCTGGCCTCTACCAGTCTTTCTAGTCTTGTCTCCCTATTTTGTTTTGTGAAACTAGTTCATTTAATTTCCTTTCCCAATTCTATTAGTTTTACTTTTTCTTAGAATTTGTTAATTCCCTTAAGATAATTAGAAAAATCTTAACCATTTTTCAAGACCTAGAGCATGTCTTCCTGATTCTTCTGGCCTGAAGTGATCCACTGAACTCCTAAGCACATATTGACCTTTTAATGCCTACTTTAGCAATTTAGCAGTGTAACTGTGGTATGTTTTCTGTCTTGAACTATTTAAATTCCACTTTTTTTTTTGTGAATATATGATGTTTGTTTATATTTCAAACTCTGTGAAGGTGTGTTGTGTACTTGTTTATATCCCCTCTCCAGGACACCTAGTACAAAATACTAATAAATATTTTTGATTTGGTATGTGTATATTAATAAGTATATTAAATGGTTGCTTCCTTACATATATATTAACTGCTAAATAAGTGTGCCTTTGGCTTGGGTTTTTTTTTTTTTTTTTCTTCCTTAAATAGACTATGTTTCAGAACAGTTTTAGGTTCCTGGTAAAACAGTAGAAAGTACAGTGTTGTCATATTACCCCTGTATACTCCCCCCATCCCCACCCCACCATCAATATCTGACACCACAGTGGTATGTTTATTACCATCAATGAACCTGCATTATCACCCTAAGTTCATAGTTTATGTTAGGGTTCACTGTTAGTTTTGTTCTTCTGTGGGGTTCTGATTGGGTGTGATGTGTTATAGAATATAGTTTCATTGAAATCCTCTTGCTCTGCCTAGTCACCCCTCTCTCCTCTCTACGCACTTGCAACCACTGGTCTTTTTTACTCTCTCCATAGTTTTGCCTTTTCTAGAATGTCGTATAGTTGGAACCATATGGGATATAGCCTTTTCAGTTTGGCTTTTCCTTACTAGGCATTTAAGTTTTCCTCATGTCTTTCCACGGCTCGATAGCGTCTTTCTTTTGAGCATTGAATAATACTGCATTATCTGAACGTACCGCAGTTTATTTATCCATTCCCCTGCTGAAGGACATCTTGGTTGCTTCCAGGTTGTGACAGTTATGAATAAAGCTGCTACAAATATCTGTGTCTAGGTTTTTGTTTGGACATAAGTTTTTTGTTGTTGTTGTTATTGCTGTTGTTGTTGCTATTTCTTGGGCCGCTCCCGTGGCATATGGAGGTTCCCAGGCTAGGGGTCGAATTGGAGCTGTGGCCACCGGCCTACGCCAGAGCCACAGCAACGCGGGATCCGAGCCGCGTCTGCAACCTACACCACAGCTCACGGCAACGCCAGATCGTTAACCCACTGGGCAAGGGCAGGGACCGAACCCGCAACCTCATGGTTCCTAGTCGGATTTGTTAACCACTGCGCCACGACGGGAACTCCTGGACATAAGTTTTTGGTTCGTTTGGGTCAACCCAGGAGCATGACTTCTGGATCCTCTGGCAGGAGTATGTTTAGTTTTTAAGAAACTGCCAAACTGTCTTCTAAAGTAGCTGTATCATTTCGCATTCCCAACAGCAGTGAATGAGAGTTCTTGTTGCTTCACATCCTCATCAGCGTTTGGTTTTGTCAGTGTTTTGGACTGTAACCATTCTAATAGGTGTGTAGTAGTATCTCATTGTTTTAATTTGCAGTTCCCTAATGATATATAATGTTGAACATGTTTTCATATGCTTATTTGTGGACTTTGGGCTTAAAAAATCAAAACAGCTCTATATACACTACTTGACCATATTGCTTATATTGCTAGATTTGTCCCTCTCTTTAACACAGTGTTCATTCATGCCTTTTAGCATAACAGGAAGGAGCAGTTTTGAGTTAAGATCCTAGTTTCTTTCTTTCTTTTTTATGGCTGCACCTGTGGCATATGGAAGTTCCTGGGCCAGGAGTTGAATTGGAGCTGCAACTGCAAGCCTGCGCCACAGCCATGGCAACACTGGATTTGAGCTGCATCTATGACCTATGCCATAGCTTACTGTTACACTGTATCCTTAACTCACTAAGCTAGGCCAGGGATCAAACTTGCATCCTCACAGAGACAGTGTCAGGTCTTTAACCCACTGAGCCACATTGGAAACTCATATATATCTGTGTATATATATATATATTTTTTTTTTCTTTTTTAATAAGCTTTCTTGAGGACATGTAGTGAGAGAATGGGCTTTATGTTTTAGATAGCCCTTATTTATTATTATTACTATTATTATTATTATTATTTTTGCTTTCCTTTTTAGGGCTGCACCCATGGCATTATGGAGGTTCCCAGGCTAGGGGTCGAATCAGAGCTACAGCTGGTGGCCTACGCCACAGCCACAGCAACATGGGATCCCAGCCGAGACTGTGACCCACACCACAGCTCATGACAATGCCAGATCCTTAACCCATTGAGTGAGGCCAGGGATCAGACCCGCGTCCTCATGGATCCTAGTCAGGTGTGTTAATTGGATAGCCCTGAATTTTGAATTTCAGCTCACTTACCACCTAAACTTTCTGAACTCCAACTTCCTTATTTGTAAATTATGATTAATATTTAATAGGTTGTAAAGATTTAAGCAGTAAATTTTTTTTTTTGGTCTTTTTGCTATTTCTTGGGCCGCTCCTGCGGCATATGGAGGTTCCCAGGCTAGGGGTCGAATTGGAGCCGTAGCCACCGGCCTATGCCAGAGCCACAGCAACGCGGGATCCGAGCCACGTCTGCAACCTACACCACAGCTCACGGCAACGCCGGATCGTTAACCCACTGAGCAAGGGCAGAGATTGAACCCACAACCTTATGGTTCCTAGTCAGATTCGTTAACCACTGCACCATGACGGGAACTCCAAGAGGTAAATATTTTTTAAAGTGCCTGACACTGCTGGGCACATGTATAAGTAGATACACAGTGAATGCTAGTTCTCTCAAGCCTCATGGGTGCTTAGTTTTGTCATGTCCCCTCACTGTTACTTTAAAAAATGTTCATTGACTTAGTGTTTATAGAGAGGATAAATAGCACTCAAATGTAGATGGAAATAAAAATGCTGGTAACAAATATTATCTACATTTGGATAATGTATTTCAGTGTGGACATGTGACTAAATGACAGAATGAAGTCAAGACTGTTTTTTGTTTGTTTGTTTGTTTTGGCATTGCCTGCAGCATGTGGAAGTTCCTGGGCCAGAGATTGAACCTGTGCCACAGCAGTGACAATGCTGGATGTTTTACCAGCTGCACCACAAGGCAACTCCCAAGACTGTTATATTACTAGTTCTGTATATATACATACATAACCAGTCTGTATATATATATAACGAACCCCACTAGTATCCATGAGAACGCAGGTTCAATCCCTGGCTTTGATCAGTGGGTTAAGGATCCAGTGTTGCTGTGAGCTGTAGTGTAGGTCAGACAGGACTTGGATCCCATGTTGCTATGGCTGTGGTCTAGGATGGCATACATATATGGCAGTATATGTACATAAGTAAATGAAGATATACGTGGGTATTAATCAGTGGGTGTTATAGTATATGTGTAAGAGGAAGTCGCATCTCTTCAGTTTTTGAGTAGGTTTCGAATCTCTTATCACAGTGAAAGAGAGGAAACTTCAAAGCTGCTTAGTGTTTTTGGACAAACACTCCTGTTTTATATTTCTTTATGAATATCTCTCCTTTTTCCTATAGAGATACTGACTTTGATTTGACTTGAGAAGTTTGTACAGTGGTCAAAAATGAGAAAAAATGATCACTGTACCCTACTCCATTTGCATTGAAGAGATGGGGTGAATTTTGATTGATCGATTGTCTGATATGACAGCTTCTTGTTCAGACTTAGAACCCAGAGCTAACTATTCCAAGAAGACTTGAATATAGAAAACTAATTAGGTTACCTTTCTTGTCCTCAGGAAATAAATTTTATGGATGAAACAGATTTATTACCTCTTTTAGAGGTGGAAAATACATTTTTTTTACTACTTCTGAATTGGGCATGTGTTAATTTGGGTAAAATGCAACAACTTCTTGTAAGTTTCAGTTTTGGATATTATAAATGATACAAATTACTTCCTATTTCTGACTGATACTGGTACATGAAGCCTTATTTTCAGTTATAAACACGGCATAGAGTTTAGATTTCAGTAGCCCTACAGGATAGTTTGTCTTTTGGATTCATCTGAGGGTTTTTTTTTTTTTTTTTGGTCTTTTTGTCTTTTTAGGTTCACACCTGTGGCATACGGAGGTTCCCAGGCTAGGGGTCTAAATTGGAGCTCTTGCTGCTGGCCTATGCCACAGCCACAGCAACCCCAGATCTGAGCCATGTCTGCAACCTACACCACAGCTCACGGCAATGCTAGATCCTCAACCCACTGAGCAAGGCCAGGGATGGAACCCGCAACCTCCTGGTTCCTAGTCGGATTAGTTAACCACGGAGCCACGGCGGGAACTCCTGTTTTGTTTTGTTTTTTTATTTATATTGAAGTATATAGTTGACTTAACAGTGTTGTATTTGTTCAGGTGTACAGCACAGTGAATCGGTTATTCATGTAAATATATACATTCTTTTTCTTCCCCATATAGGTTATTACAAACTATTGACACTTGAGTTCTTTATAATAACTTGGCAAATGTCTTTGTGGGCTTTGATTATGTACTTTGGCTGTGTTTCAGTTGACTGACTTTAGTGTTGCTGCATGTTAATCTATCTTATGTTAAAGATTTGCATTTATTAGCAAAACATTTTTTCTGTAATTAATTAGAGTGAATTAAGATTCTTTAAAACATTTTGCTATGTTTTCAAGACCCTCTATATTTATTCAATTTTTTGTATTTACCTCCCACTTTTTCATAACCATTCAGTGCTCAAAGATGGTTCCTGTCATGGCTCAGCAGTAACGAACCCCACTAGTATCCATGAGAACGTGGTTTCAATCCCTGGTCTCATTCAGTGGGTTAAGGATCCAGTGTTGCCATGAGCGGTAGTGTAGGTCACAGACAGGGCTTGGATCCCGTGTTGCTGTGTCTGTGGTGTAGCCTGGCAGCTACAGCTCCCATTCCACTCCTAGCCTGGGAACTGCAATATGCTGTGAGTGTGCCCCTAAAAAGACCAAAGAAAAAAAGGAAAAGACGGTTTCTCTCTAAGAGAGTATTGTCTGTATTTTAGTAGTTTTAGACTTATTAATGAGAGGCAGTATAAGAGATTAGACTTACACTCTTAAAGTCAAACAGCTTGAGCTTAAGTCTTGGTTTTCTTTGATCTTGAGGTTCATCTATCAAAAGGGGATAATAATATCTACTTCACGAAGTGGTTGTGAGAACGAAAATGACTTAATATATGTTAAACCTATGGCACAATACCCCATATATAGTATATGCTCTATAAGCGTTTTGTGGTAGTGTTGGCTATTTCAAAGTTTGCTGAGTAGAGTAGATGTTTTTACTACAGATATTCTGTTGAAATTGCAGTATTTTTTTGTTCCAGTTTTCCACATATGTGAAAATGTGACCAGTGAAATCTAATAGGCATAATTATAAGAGCAATAATTTTGTATTATAGGATAGATAAAAAATGTAAATTAATTGATTTTGGACTTGAAATTGCTAAAAGAGCAAGGTGAGGGGGAGAACTGGTTGATTGGTATTCATTCACACATTTATTGAACATGTGCTAGGCATGGGAGCACAAAATAATTAGGGCAGCATTTTGACCTTTGAATACATGCTTGGTTATGTTTTTAGCTAAAATCATTTTAGCTTAGGTACTATAATATAGATGTGCAGAACGCTGAGTGAATATAGTGGACGGCGTTTCCTCAGCCTGAGGGGAGTAGAGAAGCTTCTAAAAGGATGTTGCCTTTATGATCGATTTGGGAAGATGAAATAGTAGGAAGGATTGTTATAGGGATGATCATCATTCTTGTTATGCAGAGACACATTGGTCTTTTAAAACATGGTAAATTCGGAAATGTTTTAGAGGGGAGGGGGGTTGGGGTTGGATGGTTAGAATTGAAGCTGAGATATTGGCAAAGACAAGAATGTAGTATGTCTTGCTAAGAAGTTTGGACTTGGAGTTCCTGTCGTGGCTCAGTGGTTAACGAATCCGACTAGGAACCATGAGGTTGCAGGTTCGATCCCTGGCCTTGCTCAGTGGGTTAAGGATCTGGCGTTGCCATGAGCTGTGGTGTAGGTTGCAGACACAGCTTGGATCCCGCATTGCTGTGGCTCTGGTGTAGGCCGGCGGCTACAGCTCCAATTTGACCCCTATCCTGGGAACCTCCATATGCCGAGGGAGTGGCCCAGGAAATGGCAAGAGAACAACAAAAAAAAAGAAGTTTGGACTTGATGTCAGTGGTGGAGCCGTTGTAGATTATGATATGATGAAATTTGTTTTTGAGAAAGAGTCCAAGCTAATGCCCAGGTGTGAGAAGTGATGAGAGCAGCATGTACGTTAGTTTGAGAGGTAGGAACAGCATAATTTGGTGGACATGAGAGGGGTTGACAGGTTGAAAATTAGGCTTCACCTGATACTTAGGCTTCTACTTTGAGTAACTGGATGATTGGTATTTATTAACCTGAATAAGCTGTACAGTAAGGCGTGGTGAGTAGCTTTTGTTGGAGAATGCTGAGAAGCAAGAGGAACATAGTGATTTCAGTTTTGTTAATTTTGAGATAATTGAAGGACATCCAAGTAGCGACATCTAAAAGACTTTTGGAAATTCAGAGTTGAAGCTTGATTTGGGAATACAGATTTGGAAGGCACTGGCATTCACAGGGAAAGCCTAGTCTAGTGGTTAAGGATATTGGCTCCAGGGGCAGACTGAGTTCCAGTCTGTGATTCATTGCTTATTAGCTGTGCCCTTAGGCAAGTTGCTTAACCTCTCTCTGCACTTCGTAATTAGTACCTAATTCATTTGGTTATTGGAAAGATTAAGTAAACTGATACATATAGACATTGGTTGTCCTACCATAAGCACTCAATAAATGTTACTTTTTGTATTGGTATTTTATTTATTATTATTATTTTTGTTTTTTGTCCTTTTAGGACAACACTCGGGGCATGTGAAGGTTCCCAGGCTAGGAGTCTAATTGGAGCTGTTGCTGCTGGCCTACACCAGAGCCACAGCAGTGCCAGATCTGAGCCGCATCTGCGACCTACACCACAGCTCATGGCAACACTGGATCCTTAACCCACTGAGCAGGGCCAGGGATCGAACCCAAAACCTCATGGTTCCCAGTTGGATTTGTTTCTGCTGCGCCATGATAGGAACTCCGGTATTGGTGTTTTAGATTATACAGTTCAGTTCAACAAGTGGTTGTCTGCCATATGTTGATAATAAGATGAATTTTAGATCTACTTTCTTCCCAAATCTGGAAAGCTTTCTAGGAGACGTGATATCTCAGCTGAGACTTGAAAGAAAAGTAGTTTAGCCAGGTAGAGGGAACAGCATGAGCAAGAGTAGAGGCATGAAGCAGGTGATATTTGTTATAAACAGTTTGGTATTGAGTGCAAAGCATGACGAAGGGAGTGATGGTGTAGCCTGAAGATCTTGGACTTGGTCTTCCTGGGCTATGTCTCCCATGTTTTTAACTGTAAGAACTCCCAGTTTCAGATGAAAAAAATGTAAGGCCCTATTATGATAGGTATGTTTTTAGTATCAGTTAATTGAAAAAGTATTGCAAAACGCTTCTACTTTTAAGTAACTTTTATTTTAGACTTAATATTATCTGTGTAATTTGAAAAATACCGTAACACATACTTTGTGGGCTTTCCTTCTGCTGGCTTAGTCTTGAGATTTTTATGGGGGAAGATGTCAGTTAACATTCTTCCATCTGTCCTCCAACTTCAGAAATTTTGTTGCTGTCATCTCACTTGCTCTTTTTGTCTTTGTGGGCTCTTTTAATGCCTTCTTCAGTATTTCTTTCCTGTCTCTCCAGTGGGAACATGGGAAGGAGCAGAGGTAAATGTGCATGTATTATATTCTTATTGTGTAACTGGAGATATGTAGTTGTAACCATACTTAAGTTGTTGAACGTTTGGAAATCTGTCCTTAGGAATGTTAGCCATAACTGTAGATAGAAGGTCCCTGGTGGCCTAGAGGGTTAAGCATCTGGTGTAGTCACTGCTGTGGTGCAGGTTTGATCCCTGGCCTGGGATCTTCCACATGCCATGGGAGCAGCCAGAAAATAGAAACAAGAATAGATTTCTGTAATGTAGTATGTAAAAATAGTGGAGAGGTGGGTGAGAGGTACCTCTTTGGTGTGTGCATTGTACTGCTCATAGCCTTATGCCAGGGGTGCCTTGGGCAAGACACTTCTGAGTTACCATTTCTAAAATGGCCTGGTAGATCTTGCCCAGACTGCTTCATAATGTGATATGATAATGAACGTAGACATTTTTTATAAGTTGTACTTCAAATGTGAGGTGTACAAAGACGTTAAGCCAAATTCCTTGAGTGTAGAGTGTAGGAAAGGGAAGTACAGATGACAAAAAAGAAGCTAATTGCTATATAAAACAATTTGTGACTAAAAAAGTGTGGTCTAGTTCGAGTATGTTAAGTCAGGGAGGTATTGTAGAGGAGATAAATATAATGCTTACTTTTTAGAGGAAGTGATAGAAATGTTTGAGTAGGGCAGATAGGAGTGTCTTCTTTGAGATTTAATGTGGGCACCAGGAATTAAAATCTTCATGATTTGTTTCTGTATTTGTATTTGTATTTATGAAATTGAAGAGACAAGTAAGACTGAAGAGATGGTAGAGCTCAGTTGTACTCAGCCTTTGATGCTCATTAGGATCATCAGGGGGGCTTTTAAAAATATGCTCTGGAAACTTCCATATATGGCAGGTGTGGCCATAAAAAGAAAAAAATGGTATGTACTCTGCTCAGGTCCCAGTATTCTGATTTAAAAGGCCTGGAGCAGAAGTTCATGGCACAGCGGAAGCTAATCTGACTAGGAACCATGAGGTTGTGGGTTTGATCCCTGCCCTTGCTCAGTGGGTTAAGGATCCGGCGTAGCCGTGAACTGTGGTGTAGGTTGCAGACGCGGGTCAGATCCTGTATTGCTGTGGCTCTGGCAGTAGCAATGCCTGATCTGAGCCATGTCTTATGACCTATATATCACAGCTCACGGCAACTCCGGATCCTTAACCCACTGAGTGAGGCCAGGGATCGAACCTACAACCTCATGGTTCCTAGTTGGATTCATTTCTGCTGTGCTACAACGGGAACTCCCCCTCATAGTAGTTTTGATTTTGCATTTCTCTAATAATCAGTGACGTTCAGCATTTTTTCATGTGCTTGTTGGCCATTTCTATAACTTCTTTGGAGAAGTGTCTGTTCAGGTCTTTTGCCCATATTTCCATTGGGCTGTTGGCTTTTTTTGCTGTTGAGCTGTGTAAGTTTTTTTTGTTGTTTCTAGTTGTATTAAGAAAAAAGCTGGAGTTCCCGTCGTGGCGCAGTGGTTAACGAATCCGACTAGGAACTATGAGGTTGCGGGTTCGGTCCCTGCCCTTGCTCAGTGGGTTAACGATCCGGCGTTGCCATGAGCTGTGGTGTAGGTCGAAGACGCGGCTCAGATCCCGTGTTGCTGTGGCTCTGGCGTAGGCCGGTGGCTACAGCTCCGATTCAACCCCTAGCCTGGGAACCTCCATGTGCTGCGGGAGCGGCCCAAGAAATAGCAACAACAACAACAACAACAACAACAACAAAAGAAAAAAGCTGGGAGTTCCTGCTGTGGTACAGTGGGTTAAGAATCTGACTGCAGTGGCTCAGGTCGATGCAGAGGTGCAAGTTCAACCCCTGGCCCACTGCAGTAGGTTAAAGGACCTGGCATTGCTGCACCTGTGGCATAGGTTGCAGCTGCAGCTCGGATTCAGATCCTGGCCCAGGAACTGCTGTATGCCATGGGTGCAGCCATTAAAAAAAAAAAAAAAAGAAGCTAACTGTGAGAATGTTGCATTTTATCACTTTATAGTTTAGTTTTAATATATTAAAATGTTCTTCAAGGAGTTCCCATCGTGACTCAGTAGTTAATGAACCCGACTAGCATCCATGAGGACACAGGTTTGATCCCTGGCCTCACTCAGTGGGTTAAGGATCTGGCGTTGTGTGAGCTGTGCTGTAGATCCCAGATGTGGTTCAGATCCCGCCTTGCTGTGTGGTTCAGCCATAGGCTGGTGGCTATAGCTCCGATTTGACCCCTAGCCTGGAAACCTCCATGTGCCGCCCTTGCGACCCTAAAAAGATAAAAAAAAAAAAGTTCTTCAAAATTATAGAAAATGATTCATTTATTCAAAAACATTTACTTCGTGTCAAGCACTAGAAATGTAGCAGCTAAAAAAGTCTTTGCTTTCCTTGAGCTCATAGTTTAATGGAAAGAGGTGTATTACACACGCACAAATCAAGCAGTGATAAATGCCTTAAGAAATCAAAGCTAGTGTGAGATGGTGGTGGGTATATTTGTGCTGTGTGGCCTGGGAGTGTCTCTCTGAGATGGCACTTGAGCAAAGATGCCAGTGATGTGAGCAGTAAGACAGATATCCAGGAGAAGTTTCTGTTGGGCTATTATTGTAGTATGCAAAAACAGCTGGGTGGATTTTCATCATATTTGGATGGAATTTGACTTGCACTGACTGAAAATGTAGGCTATGTGAGGAATGATAAGAAATCCGTGTGACTATTAGTCTGGAGACTTGTGCCATCTATATTAAACAGAGAATAGTAGTTTCAATTATGTGCCCCAAGTGGAGATTGGTGCATGCTCCAAATTGTAGAATTGTATTGATTTGTAGCTAAGTTGCTTCTCAAAGGGGCAACTTTGTGTAGCAACAGGAATTTATTTACAGATGGTTAAGGGTTCTCTTGTGCAATATCAAGATAGGTAAGTTCCAAAATTTTGCTTAATTATACCCAGATCAAAATCCTGATGGAAGACTATAACCTATGTATCCTGGATGGTGGGAGAGATTTAACTGTGAAAAATTGAACAAATATATATGAAAAAGGCCACACAATTTCTTGCAGGGTCCTTTAAGATTGAATTCTATCCATGGAAAATTTTCAGTGGTAATTGTGTTCTCAAAACTTTCTGAGTTGATATCAGCTGCTTAAGATGATTGCAAAATGAATGGTTGGGGGGGCACTTTTGGACAACGTGAAGAGGGAGAATTGGAACTTGAAACTTTTTTTTGTTTGTTTTGACCATGCCGTGACATGCAGAAATTCCCTCACCAGGGATCTAACTTGTGCCACAGCAGTGACAATGCTGGATGCTTAACTGCTAGGCCACCAGGGACATCCTGGAACTCTTTTTTTTTTTAAATTTTTAGGGTGGCATTTGTGGCATATGGAGTTTCCCAGGCTAGGAGTCCAGTCGGAGCTACAGCTGCTGGCCTACCCCAAGCCATAGTTATACAGGATCCAAGCCACGTCTGTTCATGGCAATGCCAGATCCTTAACCCACTGAGTGAGGCCAGGGATTGAACCCACAACCTCATGGTTCCTAGTTGGATTTGTTTCTGCTGCGCCATTACAAGAACTCCTCCTGGAACTCTTAATTCAAGTAATTCTGTATCTTTTGGAGAAGCTTTTCCAGGCTTAGGTAGATGTTGGTTCTCCTGCTTGGACAAGTACTATCCCTGCATTGCATTTTATTCATTTGTTAGTTTTTCTTCATGGTCTAGCCATTGAACTTTCCCAGGGTTTCTTTGCTTTGCATCAAGTTCTGTTTTACAGAAATACTCATTTTGGCTTTGGAATAATACAGTGTACTAACAATTATTATTAAATGACTTTGTTTTTGGTAACTAATTATATTTTAAAGGCTTTGTAAGAACCTAACATTAGTTTTATACTTTTTAACTTTGAATGGTATTTGTGTTTGAATATGATGGTAGACTATCTTAAGAATTGAAGTCTAGGAGTTCCTGTCATGGTGCAGCGAAAATGAATCCAACTAGGAACCACGAGGTTGGGGGTTTGATCCCTGGCCTTGCTGAATGGGTTAAAAATCTGGCATTGCTGTGAGCTGTGGTGTAGGTTGCAGACAAGGCTCAGATCCCGTGTTGCTGTGGCTGTGATGTAGGCCAGTAGCTGTAGCTCCGATTGAACCCCTAGCCTGGGAACTCCATATGCCCCGGGTGCGGCCCTATAAAGCAAAAAAAAAAAAAAAAATTGAAGTCTAATGATATCTCAGTGGAGATGGACTGTTACAGTTCGTGTGTCAGTTTCTGAGTACGATATATTTCTCATAATATTTTTCCAAGTTTTGTAGGGATGCACATGAATAGTGTATTGATAGAGTTGGCCGTTTTATAAAGTAAAATTGGTATTATTTTATAATTGGTATTAGAATTGTTAACTAATTTAAAAAACACAGTTTACTTCCTTTGAAAAATTTTATCTTAAAAGTGACTTAGAAGACACCAGATAGACTAAGATGAAGTGTAGTCATCTATGATTTCATTACCTGGAGAAGGGTAGTCTTAGTGTTTTGGTGTATAACAAGTTCTTTTTTACTTTTTTCTATTGTTTAATATAGATTTATGGAATTTAGATTGTAAGATACATTATGAACTATCCCCCCTTTACTTTGTTAAAACCGTATTGTAAATATTTTCCTGTGTTTATATATCATATAAAAATAAATTTTGATTAATGATTACAGTAAAATGCCTCTTTTTGGTGTGTGTCCTAGTAATACATGAATAGGTACTTGTAACCATCACCACAGTAAGGATATAGGGCATTTTCAACACCTGAAAAAGTTCCATGTGTGATTCCCTCTGGTATCCATTTGTGGTCAACATCTCCCTGCCCCAACCTTTGGCAATCACTGATCTTTTCTCTGCACTGTTAGTTATGTCTTTTCTAGAATGTCATGGAAATGGTATCCTGTAGTATCCAACTTTTTGGTACTGACTTGTTGCACATAGCATAATGCCTTTGAGGGCCATCAGGTTGTTGCATGTATCCTTAGTTCATTCCTTTTCATTGCTGCTAAATAGTATTCCATCATGAATGTTTCACTATTTATTAAGTCACTCTTTGTGTTTTTTTTTGTTTTTGTTTTTGTTTTTGCTTTTTAGGGCTGCACCCTGTGGCATATGGAAGTTCCCAGGCCAGGGCTTGAATGAGAGCTGCAGCTACTGGCCCACACTGCAGCCACAGCAAGGCAGGATCTGAGCCACATATGCAACCTACCCCACAGCTCACGGCAATGCTGGATCCTTAACCTACTGAGCGAGGCCAGGAATCAAACCCTTATCCTCATAGATACTAGTTGGGCTTGTTACTGCTGCGCCACAACAGGACTTCCAGTCAGTCACTCTTTGCAGGACATACTTTTAGTAATTAAGAATAGAGCTACTGTAATCATTTGAGTATAGTTTCTTTTTGTGTAAATCAAAGGTTTTATGTCTCTAGGATAAATACATGGAAGTGAGATTGCAAGGCCATTTACTCAGGTATGTTCAACTTTATAAGAAACTATCAAACTAGTGTGGCTGTACCATTATGCATTTCCATTAGAAATGTATGAATTCCACTTTCTCTACATCCTTGCCAGCACTTGATAGTTTCTATATGTATATATATATGTGTATATATATTTTGCATTTTAGGGTCTCATCCGAGGTATATGGAGGTTCCCAGGCTAGGGGTCGAATTGGAGCTGCAGCTCTTGGCCTACGCCACAGCCACAGCAACATGGGATCTGAGCCGTGTCTGCGACCTACACCATAGCTCATGACAACGCTGGATACTTAACACACTGAGCTAGGCCAGGGATTGAACCTGCATCCTCATGGATCCTAGTTAGGCTTGTTAACCTATGAAGGCAACTCTGATATTTTCTGTATTTTTTTAAGAAGTCAGTATTATACAAAGCTATTTATAGATTCATGGCAATCCTTATTAAAATCCTAATGACTTTATTTTTTTTTTTTTTGCAGAAATAGGAAGATCCATCCTAAAGTTTATATGGATTCTCAAGGGACTTTCAAATAACCAAAATATTCTATTTTAAAAAAAATTTTTGTCTTTTTGCCATTTCTTGGGCTGCTGCCACGGAATATGGAGGTTCCCAGGCTAGGGGTCAAATCGGAGCTGTAGCCGCTAGCCTACGCCAGAGCCACAGCAACTCGGGATTAGAGCCGTGTCTGCGACCTACACCACAGCTCATGGCAACGCTGGATCCTTAGCCCACTGAGCAAGGGCAGGGACCGAACCCTCAACCTCATGGTTCCTAGTCGAATTTGTTAACCACTGCGCCACAACGGGAACTCCTAGCCAAAACATTCTTAAAAAAAAACAAACAAAGAAAGGGAGTTCCTGTTGTGGCACAGAGGAAACGAATCCAACTAGGAACCATGAGGTTGTGGGTTTGATCCCTGGCCTTGCTCAGTGGGTTAAGGATCCGGCGTTGCCCTGAGCTGTGGTGTAGGTCACAGATGCGGCTCGATCTGGCATTGCTGTGGCTGTGGTGTAAGCTGGCAGCTGTAGCTCCGATTAGACCCCTAGCCTGGGATCCTCCATATTGTTGCGGGTGCGGCCTTAAAAAGACAAAAGACAGAAAAAAAAGAAAGAAGAAAGTTGGAGCACTCACAGTTCCTGATTTCTAAACTTACTACTGTTGTCAAGGGGGTGAGGGGATGGGAGTGGGCTAGACTTGGAGTTAGTAGATGTAGACTATTACATTTAGAATGGATAAGCAATGAGGTCCTCATATAGCACAGGGGACTATATCCAATCTCTTGGGATAGACCATGATGGAAGATGATATGAGGAAAAGAATGCATGTGTGTGTGTGTGTGTGTGTGTGTGTGTGTGTGTGAGTGACTGGGTCACTTTGCTTTACAGCAGAAATTGGCACAAACTACAAGTCAACTATGCTTTAATTAAAAGGAAAACCTTACTATTACAGTGCTGTAGTAATCAAAACAATGTGGTTGTGACATAGACAGACATAAAGACTGATGGAATAATGAGCACAGAATTAACCACTTACATATATGGTTCAATGATTTTTGACAAGGAGGCCAAGAACCATTCAAAGGGGGAAAGTACGATCTCTTCAAGAAATAGTGCTGAGAAAACTGGATATGCACACGCAGAAAACTGTATATCCAAATGACTTTGATTGTTATACAGTCATATACACTATGCGCCATAGTCAAACATAAACAAAACACCATATTAAAAAATTAACTCAGGGTGGTTCAAAGACTTAAATGTAAGAGCTGCTGCTATAAAGCTCTTAGAAGAAAACGAAGTGGAAAAGCTTCAAGATATTAGATTTGGCAATGATTTCTTGGATATGACAAATTGACATAAGGCGGAAACACTCAGAGTAAAAATAGACAAATTGAAAAACTTCTGTGTGTTGAAGGACACTGTCAACACAGTGAAAAGGTAAATCACAGAATGAGAAAAAATATTTGCCAAATCACATATCTAGAGATATAACCAGATGTATTTAAAGAATTCAAAATATATAGACAACTACAGCTCAACAAAGCAAAAAACAAATAGCCTAGTAAAGACTGAGCAAAGGACTTAAATAGACATTTTTCCAAAGAAGGTAAACAGATGACCAACAAGCACATGAAAAGATGCTCAGCTTCATTAATTAGGGAAATAAAAATCAAAACACAATGAGGTACTACTTCATACCCATTAGGATGGCTTTTATTAAAAAAATAAAAAGATGAAGAGAAAGTGTTGGCAAGGATGTAGAGAGATCTACCTTTTGCACTGTTGGTGGGAATATAAAATGGTGCAGCCGCTGTGGAAAGCAGTATGCAATTCCTCAACTAATTAAAAATTACCATGTCAGCTTGCAATTCCAAGAACTGTTTGTACACCATGTTCATAGTAGAAGCCACCCAAGTGTCCCATCAGTGGATGAATAAACAAAATGTGTTACTATGTAAACAGTGAAATATTAGCCTTAAAAAGGGAGGAAATTCTGACACATGCTACAATATGGATGAACCTTGAAGACATTGTGCTTGGTGAAATAAGCCAGTCGCAAAGGGACAAATACTGTACGATGCCACTTAGGTAATTTCATTGAGACAGGAAAAAGCAGAGCAGTGGTTGGTAGATTCTATGGAAATGGAAGAGGAGAGTTCGTGTCAGTGGTTATAGAGTTTTCAGGATTTTGGCTGCACCCACAGCATTCGGAAATTCCCTGGGCCAGGGATTGAACCCATGTCACAGTAGTGACCGGAGTCACAGCAGTGACAAAGCTGGATCCTTAACCTGCTAGGTCACCAGGGAACTCCCTAGAGTTTCAGTTTTGCAAGATGAAAAGATTCTTTTGATGGATGGTGGTGATGGTTGCACAACAAGGTGAATGTACTTAATGCACTGAACTGTATACTTAAAACTGGTTAAAATAAGTTTTATGTAGTGTATAATTTACCACAATTAAAAAAATCATTAGGGAATTCCCTGGTGGTCTAGTGGTTAGGATTCAGTGCTTTAATTGCTGCAGGCTAGGTTTGGTCCCTGGCCTCGGAACTGAGATCCTACAGTGGCTTGTGCAGGGAGAAAAAAAAATAAAATGGTCATATTTATGCAGGTTTATCTTTTGATTGTAGTCTGTTCCGTGTATCTAATAATGTCTGTCCATTTGCCAGTAGCACAGTTTTTTACAGTGCTGTAAGTTTTATAGCAGGTCTCAAAGTCACACAGTATAATTTGTCCAACTTTATTCTTTATCAAAATTGTTTTGACTATTCCAGTTCCTTTGTCTTTTCAAATTATTTTGGACTCAAAATCCTCAAAAATCCTACTGGGATTTTGATTGAAATTGGATTAAATCTTTAGAGCAGTTTGGGGACTTTTGGTATCTTTGCTATGTTGATTCTTCCAGTCCATGACCATAGTTGTATTTAGGTCTTCTTTGATTTCTTTCATTGGTTATTTGCACTTTTCAGCATTCTTATTCTGTATACCTTTTGTTGGATATATATCTATGTATTTTATTTTTTTAGAGCTCTAATAAGCTTAATTTTTTTTGATAAATTTTGGTGTCAGATTCATCATTGCTAGTATATAGAAATACAGTTAATTGATTTTTGTGTATTCACTTTGTTCGCTGCAACCTTGCTAAAACTCATTTGTCAGCTCTACAAGTTTTTGTTGTTTTTGTTGTTGTTTTTAAGGTTCTTTGGGATTTTCTACATAGGTAATCATGGGTCTGAATAAGGAGTTTCATTTCTTCATTTCTAATCTGTCTTGCTTCTCATTTCTTATTGTAGTGGCTAGATCTTCTAGTTATATATTGGATAGAAGTGGTGAGAACATAATATCCTTATCCTGTTCCTTATCTTAGGGGGAAGAAGTTCATTCTTTTACCAAGTATTTAATAGTGGCAGACTTTCTGTAGCTCTCTTTTCTTTATCAGGTTGAGGAAATTCCCTCTTAATTTGCTTAGGGCTCCCCCCCCCCCAACCATGAAAGGATGTTGTATTTTGCCAGATGCGTCTTTGGCTTATGTGGTTTTTCTTCTTTAAGCAATTAACATGGTAGCTTTATTATTATTATTTTTTTTTGACATCGAACCAGTTTTGCTTTCCTAGGATAACCCTGCTTGGTGCTGGTGTATTACTATTTTAATATATTGCTAAATTCCATTTGCTTTTGTTTTGTTGAGGGTTTTTGTATCAGTCTTTATGAGGGATAATGGTATGTAGTTTCTATTTTACTTTATCTTATTTTATTTATTTTTATTTTTTTTGTCTTTTTTTTGTTGTTGTTATTGTTGTTGTTGTTGTTGTTGCTATTTCTTGGGCCACTCCCTCGGCATATGGAGGTTCCCAGGCTAGGGGTTGAATCGGAGCTGTAGCCACCGGCCTACGCCAGAGCCACAGCAACGCGGGATCCGAGGGATCCGAGCCGCGTCTGCAACCTACACCACAGCTCACGGCAATGCCGGATCGTTAACCCACTGAGCAAGGGCAGGGACCGAACCCGCAACCTCATGGTTCCTAGTCGGATTCGTTAACCACTGCGCCACAATGGGAACTCCTATTTGTTTATTTTTTGTCTTTTTGCCATTTCTCCAGCCATTCCCGCGGCATATGAAGGTTCCCAGGCTAGGGGTTGAATCAGAGCTGTAGCCGCTGGCCTATGCCAGAGCCATAGCAACATGGAATCCGAGCTGTGTCTTCAACCCACACCACAGCTCACAGCAACGCCGGATCCTTAACTCACTGAGCAAGGCCAGGGATCGAACCCGCAACCTCATGGTTCCTAGTCAGATTTGTTAACCACTGAGCCATGATGGGAACTCCTGTAGTTTCTATTTTATACTCTTCTAGTTTTGTTATCAGATTAGTTCTGGCCTCATATAGTGAATTTGGGTATGATTTTTCTTCTGTTTCTTGAAATAGATTGTATAGAATTGGTGTTACTTAAATGTTTGATAGAATTCTTTACTCAGGTAAGTCTAGAAATTTCTTGGAAAAGTTTTAAACTATGAATTCACTTTACTTAAATCAGATTATCTGTTTCACTTTAGATATTATGGTAGTTTGTGGATTTTTTTTTTCTTTTGTCTTTTTAGGGCTGCACCCATGGCATATGGAGGTTCCCAGGTTCTAATTGGAGCTGTTGCTGCCGTCCTATGCCAGAGCCACAGCAATGCCAGATCCAAGCCACATCTGCCACCTACAGCTCACTGCGACGCTGGATCCTTAACCCACTGAATGAGGCCAGGGATCAAACCTGCAACCTTATAGTTCCTAGTTGGATTTGCTTCTGCTATGCCATGATGGGAACTCCTACTTTGTGGTTTTTAAGGAGTTTCTTTCACTTGTATTTTCAAATTTGTGTGTAGATCTATCTGTATTATTCTGTTATCTTTTTAACATATGGTGTGTCAAATTTATTTATTTTGACAACCTGCGTTGTCAAATTTATGTGCATAGAGTTGTCCTAATATTCTTTTATCTTTTGATGTCTGAAGAATCTATAGTCTAGCTTCTCTCATTCCTGATATTATTAGTAATTTGTATCCTTTTTTCTTTGTGAGTCTTGCTATAGCTTTGTCAATTTGATTTTTTTCCTAAGACCTCTTTTAGTTGTTGATTTTCTCTATTGTTTTTCTATTTTCACTTTCATTCATCTCTGCTGTTATCTTTATTATTTCTTTCCTTTTGCATTTTTCATGTTTGTTTTGTTCATTGTCTAGTGTTTTTGCTTTTTAGGGCTGCAGCTCTGGCATATGGAAGTTTCCAGGCTAGGGGTCCAATTGGAGCTACAGCTGCCAGCCTACACCACAGCCACAGTAATGTGGGATCTGAGCCGCATCTGCAATCTATACCACAGCTTATGACCACATGGATCCTTAATCCACTGAGCGAAGCCAGGGGTGGATCCCACATCCATGAGGCCATGTGCAGCATTGTGGATACTGGTTGGGTTTGTAACCTGCTGAGCCACAATGGGAACTGCCTGTAGTTTTCTTAGGTAGGAAGCATAGGTTATTGATTTGAGACCTTTTTGTCCACCCCAGTGTAAGCATTCATTTCTTACAAATTTTACTCTAATCACTGTTTTAGCTTTATATGACACATTTTGATATATTTTCATTTTTATTCTCTTTTTTTTTTTTTTTTTGCTTTTTAGGGCTGTACCTGGGGCATATGGAGGGTTCCAGGCTAGGGGTTGAATCGGAGCTATAGCTGCCGGCCTCTGCCACAGCCACAGCAATGCCAGATCTGAGCCGCATCTGCAACCTACACCACAGCTCATAGCAACACTGGATCCTTAACCCACTGAGTGAGGCCAGGGATCGAACCTTCAACCTCATGGTTCCTAGTTGGATTCATTTCTGCTGTGCCACGATGAGAACTCCTTCATTTTCATTCTTTTAAAATATTTTCTGATTGACTGGAGACTTTTTCATTGACCTAAGGACTATTTAGAAATATGTCATTTAATTTCCAAGTATTTAGAAATTTCTGTTATATTTCTATTACTGTTTCTTCTTAAATCTGTTACAGTCAGTGAACATACTCTCAATTTTACTTGTTTTATATTTGCTAAGGTCTGCTGTATTTTAAAAAAAAATTTTCTTGTCTTTTTTTAGGGCTGCACCCCAGCATATGGAAATTCCTAGGCTAGGGGTTGAATTGGAGCTGTAACTGCCAGCCTAAGCCATAGCCACAGTAATACAGGATCTGAGCTGAGTCTGCGACCTACACCATAGCTCCTGGCAATGCCAGATCCTTCCACTGAGCAAGGCCAGGGATCGAACCTGTGTCCTCATAGATACCAGTTGGGTTCATTACTGCTGTTCCAACAATGGGAATTCCAAGGTCTGTTTTATGATCCAGAGTATGATCTGCCATGATGAATGCTTGATGTCCCTCTGAAATGAATATGCATTCTACTGTAAATAGGTGGAGTATTTTTAAAATGTCATTGGTTGATAGTGTTCAGTTTTTCTCTATCTTTACTAGTTTTCTATCTACTAGTTTTATCATTTACTAAAAATTTGAAGTCTTCAGGTGTAATTGAATACCTATTTCTCCTTTCAGTTCTGTTAATTTTTGGTAAATGTATTTGGATGTTCTGTTAGAATGTATATTTAGGATTGCTTTTTCTTCACGTATTTACCTTTTTATCGTATAATATCCTCATTTATCCTTGTGATTTTCTTTGTTCTGATCTTTATCTGATTTAAATATAAATATCCTGTCTTTGATAAACATTTGCATGATATATCTTTTTTCCATCCTTTTACTCCTTTAGAATGGTAAAGGTTTCTCGTAGACATAATATAATTGGATTGTGTGTGTTTAAATTCAGTTTGTCGTTTCATTGACATTCTTAGGCCATTTATGTTTAATGTTATTGTTGGTATTTTGATTTAGATAATCCATTTTATTATTTTATTTTTCTTTTTTCCTCTCTTTTTTCTCTTTCTGCTAATTTGGGTTTGATTTTTGACTATTTGTATATTTTTTGTGGTTACTTGAGGGATTGCAGTATATATGCTTTTCTCAGTATATGTTTGTATATGTATATTCATTTAAATTTTTATTTTTTCTAATTTATTTTTTATTTTTTGGCTACACCCATGACATTTGGAAGTTCCCCAGCCTGAACCTGTGGAAGTTCCCACAGACTGAACCTGTGTGGTAGTTGTGGTCTGTGCCACAGCTGTGGCAACATCAGATCCATAATCTTCTGTGCCAAAAGGGAACTTCCTCTCAGTATATTTAAAATCAGTATTTTACCATTTTAAGTGGCATGTACAAACCTTTCCCACCTTATCATACCCTCTTCTAAGTTATAGTTGACTTGTTATATCTACATAACATTGAAGACATCACACATTGTAATAAATTTTGCTTTCATTTGTCAAATATATTTTAAAGAACTGAGGTGAAGAATCATCACTTGTATTTATACTGATATTTACCATTATTTTTGCTTTTCCCCTCATTTTTGATACTTCTGAAGTAATTTCGCATCTGTTTGAACTTTTTTTGAGGTTCTTAATGAGCAGGTTTGCTGGCAAAATTTCTCTTTGGTATTCCCTCATCTGAGAATGTCTTTATTTCACTTTCATTCCTAATGCATACAGAATTTAAATTGGTGAATATAGAATTTATTTTTTCAGTACTTTAAAAATAGTTCAGTTTTTAGCAAATCCCATGATTTTTAATAATAAATGTGCTTTTATTGTATTTATTAGTTGCTTGTATGTAACATATCCTCTGGTTGCTGTTAAGATTTTTCTTTGTTAGTTTTCAGCGGCTTATTGTATCTGGCTATGATTTTTTTTTTTTTTGGCTACGATTAAAAATATTTATTTACTTATTTTTTTTGTCTTTTGTCTTTTTGTCTTTTGTCTTTTGTTGTTGTTGTTGTTGCTATTTCTTGGGCCGCTCCCGCGGCATATGGAGGTTCCCAGGCTAGGGGTTGAATCGGAGCTGTAGCCACCGGCCTACGCCAGAGCCACAGCAACGCGGGATCCGAGCCGCGTCTGCAACCTACGCCACAGCTCACGGCAATGCCGGATCGTTAACCCACTGAGCAAGGGCAGGGACCGAACCCGCAACCTCATGGTTCCTAGTCGGATTCGTTAACCACTGCGCCACGACGGGAACTCCCAAGAATATTTATTTATTTATTCGTTTGTTTGCTTATTTATTTTTTTACAGCCTACCTGCAGCATATGTAATTTCCCAGGCTAGGGGTTGAACTGGAGCTGCAGCTGCTGGCCTGTACCACAGCTACAGCAATGCCAGATCCGAGCCATGTCTGTGACCACAGCTATTGGCAACGCTGGATCCTTTAACCTACTGAGTGAGGCCAGGGATTGAACCTGCATCCTCATGGATACTAGTTGGGTTCATAACCCACTGAGCGACAACAGAAACTCCTTTTTTAAAGAAATTTTTTTATGGCATATCCACAGCATGTGGAAGTTCTTAGTCTGGGGATCAAACTTGCACCACAGCAGCAACCTGGGAACCCTGCAGTGACAATGCTGGGTTCTTAACCCATTGTGCCACTAGGGAATTCCCTGGCTGTGAGGCTTTAACATTCTGTTTCTGTGAAATTTTTCCTGCCCTTCAAAAAATATCTGTACTAATGCAAGTCGTTAGTGACAATCAGGACTCTGCAATCTGTGACCTGCCACCTCTGCAGCCCTCAGCCTATCTCCTGCTTTGATAATTAAAATGCTGCTGGAACACATTCACACCCATTTATTTACATGCTGCTTTTGCACTGTAGTGGCAGAGTTGAATAATTGTGAGAAAGCCCATATGTCATCTTAGGCCTTAAATATTTACTATCTTGATATTTTCATAAGTTTGCTGATCTCTGGTATAGATGGAGAGATTCTGAGTTCTGTTAAATTTTTCTGCTTGAATTTCTTTTTAAACTTTATCCATGTATGTTTAAAAGTAATTTTCTAGATATCTTCTATTTAAAATTCTACAAAGTGGGCAGTATGAGGTGTAGGGTATGTGTAAAAGTTTTTCTCCTCCATTTAAAAACCAAAAATGACTTTTTAGCCAAGTTATCTTAGAAAATTAGCAAATATTGGTTAAGCATAGCTTATCTTTCTTTGAGAAATTTATTTTTAGACATTGTAAACTCACAACGCAAACAAAATAAACTATTAATGGTTTATGCCAGAGTGGGATTTTAACCTTTTAAATTTTTAAATAAAAATTTTTTATTGATTTACATATATTTACAATGTTGTGTTTCAGCTGTATAGCAAAGTGATTCAGTGATTTGCTTATATATATATCTATTCTTTTGCAGATCTTTTTCCCTTTATAGAATTATCACAAAATACTGAGTATATTATTGTATGCTATGTAGTAGGTTCTTGTTGTTTATCTATTTTATATATAGCAGTGTGTATATGTTAATCCCAATTTCGTAATTTATCCCACCCTCTCTGCTTTCCCCTGTGGTGACCATAAGTTTGTTTTTTATGTCTATTTCTTTGTTTTCTATGTGTATCTTCTTTTTTTTTTTTTTAAAGATGCCACATACAAGTGATATCATATGCTATTTGTCTTTTTCTGTCTGGCTGATTTCACTTTGAGTGATAATCTCTAGGTCCGTCCATGTTGCTGCAAATGACATTACTTCATTCTTTTTTATGGGTTGAGTAATATTCCATAGTGTGTGCGAGTGTGCGTATCACATCTTTATCCATTCATTCAAGCAACATTTAGGTTGCTTTCATGTTTTGGCTATCTTTTTTTTTTTTTTTTCTTGGTCTTTTATCTTTTTTAGGGCCACACCTGCGGCATATGGAGGTTCGCAGGCCAGGGGTCCAGTTGGAGCTACAGCTCCCAGCCTACACCACAGCCACAGCAACAAGGGATACGAGCTGCGTCTGTAACCTACACCACAGCTCATGGCAATGCCAGATCCTTACCCCACTGAGCGAGATCAGGGATCAAACCCACAACCTCATGGTTACTAGTTGGATTTGTTAACCACTGAGCCACGATGGGAACCCCCTCTTTTGGCTATTGTAAATGGTGCTGCATTGAACACTGGGTGCATGTATATTTTCAAATTGTGGTTTTGTCCAGATATATGCCTAGGACTGGGATTGCAGAATCATATAGTAGCTCTATTTTTAATTTTTCAAGAAACGTCCATACTGTTTTCTCTAGTGGTTGTACCAATTTACATTCCCACAGTGTAAGAGAGTTCCCTTTTCTTCACCCTCTCCAGCATTTGTTATTTGTAAGCTTATTAATTATGGCATTCTGACCAGTGTGAGGCGGTACCTCATAGTTTTGATTTGATTTCTGTAGTAATTAGTGATGTTGAGCATCTTTTTATGTGCCTACTGGCCATTTGTGTATCTTTGGAGAAATGTCTATTTAGATCTTCTGCCCGTTTTTTGATTGGGATGTTTGGTTTTATTTGATAATGAGCTTCATGAGCTGTTTGAATGTTTTGGAGATTAATCTTTTGTTGGTTGCATTGTTTGCAAATATTTTCTCCCATTCTATAGGTTGTCTTTTCATTTTATGGCCACAGCCATAGCAATGCAGTAGATGAGCCGCTGTGCAACCTATACCATAGCTCCTGGCAATGCCAGATTCTTAACTAACTGAGCGAGGCCAGGGATTGAACCCACATCCTCATGGATACTAGTCAGGTTCTTTATTTCTGAGCCACAGGGGGAACTCTACAAAAAAAGTATGTTGAATAAAAGTGGTAGGAGTGGACATCCTTGTCTTATTCCTGGTCTTAGCAGAAATTCCTTCAGCTTGTCACCATTGAGAATGATGTTAGCTGTGGGTTTGCATATGTGGTCTTTATTATTTTGAAATAGGTTCTCTCTGTGCCCACTTTCTAGAGACTTTTTTCATAAACGAATGTTTATGTTCCTGTTGTGGCTTTGTGGTTATAAACCTGACTAGTCTCCATGAGGATGAAGGTTTAGTCCCTGGCCTTACTCAGTGGGTTAAGGATTTGGCATTACTGTGAGCTATGACATAGGTTGCAGACAAGTCTTGGATTCAGTGTTGCTGCGGCTGCGGCATAGGCTGGCAGCTGAAGCTCCCATTGGACCCCTAATCTGGGAATTTCCATATGCTGCGGGTGCGGCTCTTAAAAAAAAAAAAAGGATGTGGAATTTTATCAAAGGCTTCTTCTGTATCTATTGGGATGAAAATATGGTTTTCATGCTTTCATTTGTTAATGTGTTGTATTACTTGATTGATTTTAAATATTGAAAAATCCCTTTTCATCCTTGGGGAAATCCCACTGGATCACAGTGTATGATCCTTTTAATCTATTGTGGACTTGGTTTGCTAGTATTTTGTTGAGGATTTTTGCATCTATGTTTATCATTGATATTGGCCTTTAATTTTTTTTGTGGAATCTTTGGTTTTGGTATTTTTTTTTTTTTTGTCTTTTTGCCTTTTCTAGGGCTGCTCCTGCAGCATATGGAGGTTCCCAGGCTAGGGGTCGAATCAGAGCTGTAGCCGCTGGCCTTCGCCAGAGCCACAGCAATGTGGGATCTGAGCCACGTCTGCAACCTACACCACACCTCATGGCAACGCCAGATCCTTAACCCACTGAGCAAGGCCAGGGATCGAACCCACAACCTCATAGTTCCTAGTCGGATTCGTTAACCACTGAGCCACGATGGGAACTCCTGGTT
This sequence comes from Phacochoerus africanus, assembly GCF_016906955.1. Taxonomy (NCBI): domain Eukaryota; kingdom Metazoa; phylum Chordata; class Mammalia; order Artiodactyla; family Suidae; genus Phacochoerus; species Phacochoerus africanus. Next base: position 111,733,944 of record NC_062548.1, on the reverse strand, counting down.
TTGGTATTGAGTTGATTGTAGCCTCATAGGATGAGTTTTGAAGTGTTCCTTTCTCTGCAGTGTTTTGGAATAGTTTCAGAAGGATTGGTGTTGAGTCTTCTGTAAATGTTTGTTAGAATTCACCTGTGAAGTCATCTGGCCCTAGACTTTGGTTTGTTGGGAGTTTTTAGATCATCAGATCTGTTTTTAGTACTTGTAACTGGTCTCTTTGCATTTTCTATTTGTTCCTGGTTCAGTCTTGAGAGATTGTACCTTTTAAAGAATTTGTCATTTCTTCTATATTGTCCTTTTTATTGGCACGTAGTTGCATGTAGTAGTCTCTTATGGTCATTTGTATTTCTGTGGTGTTGGTTATAACTTCTCCCTTTTCATTTCTGATTTTAATTGATTTTGGTCATCCTTTTTTTTTTTTTAGACTGGCTAAAGTTTTATCAATTTTGTTTATGTTTTCAAAGAACCAACTTTTAGTTTCATTGATCTCTTTTAGTGTTTTCTTAGTCTCTATTTCATTTATTTCTGCTCTCATCATTATGATTTTGTTTCTTCTACTAACTTTGGGTTTTGTTTGTTCTTTCTCTGGTTGCTTTAAGCCTAGGTTGTATATTTGAGATATTTCCTGTTTCCTGAGATACGCTTGTAATGCTATAAACCTCCCTCTTAGAACTGCCTCTGCTGTGTCTTGTAGATTTTGGGGGGGAGTGTTATGTTTTCATTTTCATTTGTCTCTAGGTATTTTTTGATTCCTCTGATTTCTTTATTGATCCAGTGGTTGTTCAGTAGCATGTTTGTTTAGTCTCCATATATTTATGTTTTTTTTGCAGGGTTTTTTTTTTTTTTTTTGGTGGTTGATTTCTAATCTCAGTGTTGTGTTCAGAAGATACTTCATAGGATTTCAGTTTTCTTAAATTTACCAGTCTTGCTTTGGTAGCCCAGCATGTCCCAGGGAATGTTCAATGTGCACTTGAAAAGAATGTATTGTGCTACTTTTGGATGGAATGTTCTAAAAATATCCATTAAGTCAATCTGGTGCAATGTGTCATTTAAGGTGTGTTTCCTTATTGATTTTCTGCTCGGATATTCTGTCCACTGATGTGAGTGGATTGTTAAAAGTCCCCCACTATTATTGTGTTACTGCTGATTTTTCCTTTTAGGTCTGTTAACACATGCCTTATATATTGAGGTGCTTCTATATTGAGTGCATATATATTTAACTGTTGTCATATCTCTTTCTTGGATTGATCCCTTGATCATTATGTAGTGTCTTTTTATCTCTTATAATGACTGTTAATGTATGTTCTTATTTTCATTTTGTTGTTTTAGATTTGTTTTTGTAGGTCTTTTTTCTTTTCCCTTTTATTGTGATTTAATGACTGTCTTTAGTGTTGTGTTTCATTCCTTTTTCTTTTTTGTGTGTGTATAGCTATTGTAGATTTTTGGTTTGTTGATATGAGGTTTTGTATATAACAGTCTGTATATATACATGATTGTTTTAAATTGCTGATCTCTTAGTTTCAAATACTTTTCACATATCCTGCATTTGTAATTTTATTTCTCTCACAGTTACTTTTGATATCATATTTGTGTATGGATGATTTCCTTCCTTTACTGTATGTTTGCCTTTACCAGTGAGCGTTCCCATTTCATAAATTTCTTGTGTCTAGTTGTGGCCTTTTCTTTTTTGCCCAGAGAAGTTGCTTTAGCATGTTGTAAAGCTGGTTTGGTTGTGCTGAATTCTTTTAGCTTTTGCTTAACTGTAGAGCTTTTGATTTCTTGAATCTAAATGAGAACCTTGCTGGGTATAGTATTTTTTTTTTTTTTTGTCTTTTAGGGCCACACTGTGGCATATGGAGGTTCCCAGGCTAGGGGTTGAATCGGAGCTAGAGCTGCCGGCCATAGCCACAGCACTGTGGGATTCAAGCCCTGTCTGTGACTGTACCACAGCTCACAGCAACGCTGGATCCTTAACCCAGTGAGCAAGGCCAGGATCTAACCTGTGTCCTCATGGATACTAGTTGGGTTCATTAACCATTGAACCATGACGGGAACTCCTGGTTATGGTATTCTTGGTTGTATGCTTCTTGTTTCATCGCTGTAACTATATTCTGCCACTCCCTTCAGGCCTGCAGAGCTTCTTCTGAAGAATCAGCTGATAAGCTCATGGGGATTCCCTTGTATGTTATTTATTGCTTTTCCCTTTTTTCTTTTTTTCTTTTTTTTTTAGGGCTATACCCATGGCATATAGAAGTTCCCAGGCTAGGTCAAATCAGAGCTACAGCTGCTGCCCCATGCCACTGCCGCAGTAACTTGGGATTCAAACTGCATCTGCAGCCTACACCATAGCTCACGGCAACACTGGATCCTTAATCCACTGAATGATGGCAGGGATCGAAACTGCATCCTAGTGGGTACTAGTCGGATTTGTTTCTACTGTGCCACGATAGGAACTCAGATATGTTCTTTAAAAAAAAAAAGGTCTGGATTTTCTTACTTTCCTTCCCCACATTTTATGATTTTGATGTCCTTTTTTAGCATCTTCTTATTTATCCTTTTGCTCTTCCTTGTGTTTATCATCGCTTTTGCAATAGTTTTTTTTTTTTTCTTTTAGTTCTGTATACTGGCTTATTTAAGTGATTACTTTCCAATTGTGATTTCCTCCATCCTATTTATTCTTACCTCTTTTTCATTTAGAGGAGCCCTCTCAGTGTTTCTTTTAGAATGGGTTTAGTATTGCTGTATTCTTTCAGTTTTTGTTTGTTGGAGAAATTATTTATTTCTCATTTTGTTTTAAATGATATTTTTGCTGGGTAAAGTATTCTAGGCTGCACATTTTCCCCTTTTAGAACTTTAAATATATCTTGCCACTCTGTTCTGGCCTGTAATGTTTCTGTGGAGAAATCAGCTGATAGCCTTATGGGGGTTCCCTTATAGTTAACTGTTTTGTTTTTCTCTTGCCGCCTTTAGAATCCTCTCTTTATTTTTAACTTTTGCCATTTTTATTATAATATGTCTTGGTGTGTGCCTGTTTGGGTTCAACTTCTTTGGGGTTCTCTGTGCTTCCTAAATCTTGATTGACATCTGTTTCCTTTAGGTTTGGAAAGTTTTCAGCCATAGTTTCTTCAAATGTATCTTCTTTTCCGTCTCCTTCTAGGATCCCTATTATGTGTAGATTGGCCCAGTTTATATTAAGCCATAGATCTCTTATATTGCTTTCCTGTTTTTTCATTAGTTTTCTGTCTGCTGTTTTTTTTTTTTGTCTTTTTTTTTTTGCCATTTCTTGGGCCGCTCCAGCGGCATATGGAGGTTCCCAGGCTAGGGGTCGAATTGGAGCTGTAGCCACAGGCCTACACCAGAGCCATAGCAATGTGGGATCCAAGCCGCATGTGCGACCTACACCTCAGCTCACGGCAACACCGGATCGTTAACCCACTAAGCAAGGGCAGGGACCGAACCCGCAATCTCATGGTTCCTAGTCGGGTACATTAACCACTGCGCCACGATGGGAACTCCTCTGTCTGCTGTCTTCATTGGGTGATTTCCATTATTCTCTCTTCCAAGTCACTAATTCATTCCTCTGCCATTATTCATCCTGCTCTTCAGTGCCTTTAACTCAGTTTATGTTTCTGCAAATGAATTTTCTAATTTTTTTCTTGACTCCTCCTTATATTTTCTGGTGCCTTTCTAAGCTAATCTATATTACTATTTATATCCACTCTTAATTCCTTCATATTTGCCCTTAATTCCTTCAGTATTTTCACTGTCTCCTTTTCCAACTCAGTTCTATCAAACTGCAGGGTCTGTTTCATTGTTTGTTGCTTCAGGTGAATTCTCCTTTTCTTTAAGCTGGGAATGGTTCCTGAGCTTCTTCATTGTGCTTATTTTTCTTATTCAGTGAGTTTAGGGAAACCAACCACTGTAGTCTTGGAGGGCTATTTATATGCAGGAGCACTTCTGTATATTTTGTGGGGGCTTATTATTTATTTTTGGTGCGGGTGTTTGGATATTTGCTATCTCTTTCCTCAGTGTAAGGAGGTTGTTATCCTCCTGGTAGATTGCTGTGTGTGCTTCCAGGGAGATGGAGGCAATGGGCAGGGTTAGTAGTCAGTGCTTGGTTGCTAGGCTCTTGGACAGTAGCAAGGACCTGTGGGAAGGTGGTGCAGGCTGCTCCTAGTTGCAGGGCCCTGGGAGGTGGTAATGAGCCTCAGGCAGGTTTAGGCAGTGCCTGGAGCATTTGGCAGTGGTAGCTGTAGGGCATATGTGTTCCCAGGGGAGTGAGACCAACAATGGGCAGTGTTCGGTTGCAGTGTCCTCTCTGCCACCCTCTGAGGTGACTGGGGCTGCAAGTGGTGCCTGTTCAAGGACTCCTACTGGTGGAGGGCCATGCCCACCTCTGGAGTCAGAGGTAATTGCGGTGGTTTGCAATTACCTATAGACCATGCAAGAAGCACTCCACCTTGCTTAGCCCACGCAGGAGGTGCCACCACCTGTAACTAGCTTAAGAGGGGCCATCGCTGGCACAAGAGGTGCCTTGATGCCCGTAGCCCTACCCTCAGAGAGTCCACACATTCACAGAAATTCCTATGGTGGTCCGCCTCTCCTCCTCTTGCCCTCCCCAACAGTGGTGCTTTGCTTCTCCTTCAGGCTCAGACCTCCTCCTGGTTCCCTAGCTGTGGCTCCCAGCTCCCCAGCCCTTGGTGCCCTGCTCTCTAGTTCCCTCAGGTGGTCTCCACATGGCTAACCCTAGTCCTCTCCCTGGAACTCACCTCCAGAGCCTGAGTCTCAGCACCCAGCCCCCACCTGAGTGTCTCAAGCTATGATGTCCAGGGGAGGTGGTGCCAGTAGTCTTTGTGGCTCTCTCTCTGCTTTGCCTGCTGAAGTCCAGCTGCAGTGCTTTTCTTTGTGGCTTTGAGGTCCCTCTGTCTTGGCTGATCTCCGAGATCAGTTAGGTGGCTTCCCAGGGTGTGGGTTCCTTTCTTCTTTCTCAGGTCCCTCTCAGGAGTGATGGACCCATCCTGATTCCTTCCTCTCTCTCTATTTTTTCCTTTTGTTTTACCCAGTTATGTGGAGGGTTTCTTGCTCTTTTTGGAGGTTTAAAGTCTTCTGTCAGCATTCAGTAGGTGTTCTGTGGCAAATCATTCTGCACGTAGATGGGTTTTTTTTTTTTTTTGATGTGTTTGTGGGAGAAAGTGAGCGCCGCCTCTTCCTTCTCTGCCATCTTGATCCTTCCAACTCATGTAAGACTTTGAAAAGATGTTTTCTTAGTGTCATAGCTTGTCTCGAATACAGGTTTCTTCATCTCTTTTATGGATCTTTTTTTTGTCTCTTTGTGTTTTCTATGGCCGCACCTGTGGCTTATGGAGATTCCAAGGCTAGGGGTCTAATCGGAGCTATAGCTGCCGACCTACACCAGAGCCACAGCAACATGGGATCCAAGCCTTGTCTTCAACCTACACCACGGCTCACGGCAATGCCGGATCCTTAACCCACTGAGCGAGGCCAGGGATCCAACCTGCAACCTCATGGTTCCTAGTCGGATTTGTTAACCACTGAGCCATGATGGGAACTCCATCTTTTATGAACCTTTATGTGCTTAAAATTGTTATTCTTATAACTAAAATGTTGATTTTTTTACCTCTCATTGTGAAACTATTGGTTGTTTTTTGTTGTACAGATACTCAATTCTGTGTCAAATTTAAGCATATATGGATTTCATTTTCCCCTCAAATTAGAGAATTTCCCTGGTCTTATCTCTTGTTAAGTAAGAAAAGGCTTGCTCAAAAATGTAAGACTGAAAGGTTCTACAAAATTCTTTGTGCACTGCAGGATATTTTTTCTTCACAGAAATCTACAACTTGTTCAGGGACAGATGTTTCTCTCAGAAGTTGTCAGGCTCAGTAAAAGATTCAGAGAAAGAATCTGTGGTGGGTTGTATAATCTCCCTGCAAAATTCATGTGCACGTGGGACCTCAGAATATAATATTATTTAGAAATAAGGTCTTTGCAGGTGTAATTAGTTAAGATGAAGTCATATAAGGTTGAGGAGTCTTTGGGTTTGTATGCCTGATAATCATTTTATTGCCTTTTTCCTGTGCAGTACAGCAGTCACTGCTTGTGAATGGCCTTCTGTAACTCAGGTCAAAAAACCGGGAATGGACTCATCTGAATAAACGTGGTCCTACATGTTACTGTATGGTCTAGAAAGACCCCTGAAGAAATGGCCAATGAGGTTACTTGGTCACCATGAATTACTTTAAGTGCTAGTATTATGTAGTGAAAGAACTTCAAAAACATTCAATCATGGTCTATTGAGTGATCTCTAGTGATGTTATATGGAATTCTAGGGTTGCATGGAAACCTAGTTGTAAAACCCTGGTGTAGATTCTCACATTTTATACCCCTTTGGGAAAGTTTTAACAAAATAGTGGCCTTTATATTCCTTACCTAATTACATATCCCTGAAAAAAATAAAACAGTTTGTAATTTTTTTCTAAAAATTTTATGGTTATGTGTAGAAGCAGGGCATGTATGGGAAATCTCTGTGCCTCTGCTCAGTTTTGCTGTGAACCTCTATCTGCTGTAAAAAAAAAACTAATCTATTTTAAAAATTAAAATAATGACTTTTGAAACTACAAGATCTGATACAGTTTTACCCTGAGTTCCTATAATTTGTTTGATTTTTTGTGGTATTATTGAGAGGTCAGAGTGCTAGGTAAATATTCCTATTTTATTTATTACACAGATTATTTTCCTAAGTGCTAATGTATATTTCAAACCTCCATATCTGCGAATGAACTATAGACATTGCATGGATTTTTCTTTGCTTTATTTATATAACGGATAAGTTCTAAATCAGTTTTATAATGATTCTAAGAACTTGAGAGATCTATAATAATCTGGGATTAAGAAAACCAATCATAATATTTATTGTTTATGTTTTATAGTTGTTCTAGAGATTGATGTACAGAACCCTGATTTATCATTAGGCAACAACCATACTAATACCAGGAATGTTTTATAGAGTTGTCTGGGAGTTTAGAAGAGGATATACTGGCAGCAGGATTTCTTGACCACAGTGACATATCTTCTCTAGTACAATAAAATTTCATAATTCATCATTCTTTCAAGTCTTTTTACAGAGACCCTGTATTTATGGCAGAATACTTAACATTAGTTTCATTATGAATCTGTTTATAAATTAAAATGTAGAAATCAATGTCTTTTCCAAACTTTCTGCTTTGGTGTTATATTTAAAGCTTCTATTTTTTACTGTCTTTTGTAAGACTTGAAATTCTTCCATAACTTATTCTGAGAAATTTTATGGTTAGTTTATTCACTGGCTTTCCATTAAAATACTCTTCTGATACCGATTCAGCAGAAACTCCAGGGAATATTGATCTTCAGTGATGGTTGATCCTGTTTTTGGTTGTTTTTTTTTTTTCTTTTCTTAGAGATAGTTGAACTAGAGACGTTAATAGTTCTTTTAACTTACTGTTTTTTTTTTTTTGGTCTTTTTGTTTTTTTAGGGCTGCATCCGTGGCATATGGCTGTTCCCAGGCTGGGGGTCTAATCGGAGCTCTTGCTGCTGGCCTACACCAGAGCCACAGCAACATGTGTCTTCAACCTACACCACGGCTCACGGCAATGCCGGATCCTTAACCCACTGAGCAAGGCCAGGGATCGAACTTGCAACCTCATGGTTCCTAGTCGGCTTTGTTAACCACTGAGCCATGATGGGAACTCTTTTTTTTTTTTTTTAACTTTTATTTTTATGGCCACACCTGTGGCATATGGAAGTTCATGGGCCGGGGTTGAATTGGATTTGCGGCTGTGGCCTATGTCACAGCCATAGCAACACTGGATCTGAGCCACATCTATGACCTAATGCCACAGCTCACAGCATTGCTGCATCCTTAACCCACTAAGCAAGGCCAGGGATTGAACCCACATCCTCATAGAGACATTGGATGCTTAACTCACTAAGTTACAATGGGAACTCCTTTACTTAGGTTGTAAACATTTGCCATAATTTTATCTCAGATAGAAAAGCCCTAGAGGAGTTCCTGTTGTTGTAGTGGGTTAGGAACCTGACATAGTATCCATGACGATGCGGGTTTGATGCCTGGCCTTGCTCAGTGGGTTAAGGATCCAGCATTGCTGCAAGCCGCAGTGTAGATTGCGTGTGTGGCTTCAATCCAGCGTGGCTCTGGTATAGACCAGCAGCTGCAGCCCTGATTTGACCCCTAGCTGGGGAACTTCCATATATCTCTATTGTGGCTGTTAAAAAAAAGCCCTAAAGAACTTTTAAGATAATTACCTAGAAACTGTCCATAGAATTAACAATGACTTTTGAAAAAAAAAAGATGTAAGGAAAATATTGAATTATTATTTAAATTGAAGTATAGTTGCTTTACAATGTTGTGTAATATTGAATATTAAAAAACTTGCAAACATTTTATTTTGAAGTAGTTTAGTACAAAGTATTCCCCTCTAACCTTTACCCCATTCCACTCATTTTAATTTTAAATATTTTAGCACATTTGCTTATCATTCTCCCACAAATGCATGATTATTACTTTTGCTCTGTAGTGATGAGTAGGTTGACTACATCATGCCTCTTTACCCTCTCTACTTTTTCTCTGGGGTTTTTTTTGGTCTTTTTCCCTTTTCTAGGGCCACTACTGTGACATATGGAGGTTCCCAGGCTAGGGGTCTAATTGGAGCTGTAGCTGCCGGCCTGCACCAGAGCCACAGCAACGCAGGATCTGAGCCGCGTCTGCAACCTACATCGTGGCTCACGGATCCTTAACCCACTGGGCAAGGATCCTTAACCCACTGAGCAAGGCCAGGGATTGAACTCACAACCTCATGGTTCCTAGTCGGATTTGTTAACCACTGAGCCACGACGGGAACTCCTATTTCTTATGTTTGTTTTTAAGAACAGTAATAGTCTCTTCTATAGTAGCATTAGAGTTTTCAAGTGCTGATAGTTTCACATTGTTTCTTTAATCTATAGTGCATATTCCCATTTAATTGGTTCTTTTTTTTTTTTTTTTTTGTCTTTTTAGGGCTGCACCCATGGCATATGGAGGTTCCCAGGCTAGGGGTCTAACTGGAACTATTGCTGCCGGCCTACTTCAGAGCCACAGCAACACCAGATCCGAGCTGCATCTTCGACCTACACCACAGCTCCTGGCAACTCCGGATCCTTAACCCACTGAGTGAGGCCAGGGATCGAACCTGACACCTCGTGGTTCGTAGTTAGATTTGTTTCCACTGCACCGTGACGGGAGCTCCTTAATTAATTCTAATAATATCGTTTAGAGCATTTTTTCCCCAAATATTTTAAATTGTAGTTAGTTCCCATGTAAACATTTATTTGAAATAGACTGTTCGTCTTAAAATCTTAAGTATTGACTTTTTGTTCTTTTAACAGCTAAACCAGGTGGACAGGTGAAATGTCAGTATATTTCTGCCGTGGATAAAGTTATATTTGTGGACGATTATGCAGTAGGGTGTAGGAAGGACCTTAATGGAATCTTGTTGTTAGACACTGCTCTGCAAACTCCCGTTTCAAAACAGGATGATGTGGTTCAGCTTGAATTACCTGTTACAGAGGTAAGTTGATATCAGTGTCAATATGCTTTTCTACTTAATGAAGTCTCAGACCTATTAGCTATTCAATGGGATTAGATTATCCTTTGAGGATATTATATATGTACCCCAATAAAGAGAAAGAATTTACATTGATTGCAACTTTTTTTTTTTAATTCAGTTTTTTTTCTTTTGCTTTTTAGGGCTGCACCTGAGGCATATGGAGATTCCCAGGCTAGGGGTCCATTCGGAGCTATAGCTGCCAGCCTACACCACAGCGACAGCAATGAGAGATCCGAGTCACGTCTGCGACCTATACCACAGCTCACGGCAACGCTGAGCGAGGCCAGAGATCAAAACTGCAATTTCGTGGTTCCTAGTCAGGTTCATTTCTGCTGTGCCATGGTGGCAACTCTGATCACAACTTTCTTTAAATACTTATTTAAAGAAATTAATCAATTTCTTATTAATCAATGCTTATTAAAATGGTATTGCAGTGTGAACTGTAACAGATTAAACCACTGTAACAGAGACACCTAAATACGATTTACACAAGATAGTTTCTTTCTAGTAACAGTGCAGTGCCAAGTATAGGGACAGCTTGGTTTACCTCACCATTTAGCTGCCATCTTGTGAGTCCAAGACAGCTGTTTCAAGTCTGACTAGTTCCCAGTCTTAGGTAAAGGGAAGGCAGGAAGCCAGGGCAGTACGTTGGTGTTACCCACTTTCCTTCCCTTCTTTTCTCTTCACCAACCTCCCTCATCCCTTCCCACCTTTTCTCTCTCCCCTTCCTTCATTTCTCTTGTTCCTTTTTACAAACTCTTTCACATACACCCTTTTGATATTTGGCCAGAATTTGGTCACATGGCCACATTAAGCTGATGTGGTTCTTTTTCCTGTAATATTTAAAAAAGGAATAAAGAAGTTCTGTGGTGGCCTAGCAGTTAAGGACCTGGCATGGTCACTGCTGTGGCTTGGGTCACTGCTGTGGTGTGCGTTTGATCCCTGGCTTAGGAGTTTCCACATGCCGCAGGCATGGCCAAAGAAAGGGGGGGGATAAATATTAATGGACAACCAGTAATCTTTGCTGTGTATCTTGTTTCTTAACAATTCCAGTTTACATTTGCAGTTATATATATTTTCTCTTATATATTAATTACTTAATTTATGAGTCTATCCTAACGTAAATCCTTTTTGTGTGCTTTGATATTCATATCATGTAACTTGGAAGTAAATTTTTCACATATATCAGATTCTAAATAATCTCAGAATATCAAAGATTATAAAGCTGTACTCCCTAATAACGTAGGATATTATTTTCTGTCTTCATACCAAGTTGTTGATGACCATTTGTTTTATATTTGGTGGATCTTTATGATTAGTTAATAAAGTTACTGTAGAATATTTTGCTTTTTTAGGACATGGAATGTGTTAATTTGTGAATTTTAAGTGCAGTATAAATGTTTTTTGTTCTCTCTTTGAAAGACTTTTTATAAAAAAAAGATAGCAACACATATCTACTTCGATTCATATTTAGGGTCACATCACTGTCTTGTAGTATATGTTAATATTTAAAGCATGTTACCAGAAGTTTGATTTCTGAAAACACTGTAGCCATCTTTTTGTCATCAGAATATCTTAATCTGGGTACATGTCTAAAATCTTTGGAATTAGTTGTATTCGTATTGAACATATTTTATACTCTTCTACCTGCTGGAATTTAGATCAGTTGATATCCGAGCTGCGTCTGCAACCTACACCACAGCTCACGGCAACACTGGATCCTTAACCCACTGAGCAAGGCCAGGGATCAAACCTGCAACCTCATGGTTCCTAGTCAGATTCGTCAACCACTGCGCCAAGACGGGGAACTCCCTAACCAAAATTCTTAATTAAAATAATAAGTCTAAATTTCTATGTCTGTATCTATCAAAATCTGTATCCATCCTTCATTTATCTAATAAGAAGGGAAGAAAGTATGTATCGTTGCTGTGTTCCCTCAGTTCTGTAAAGCCTGAACCTTTATAGAAACTTTACAATAATGTATATCCTTGATAAAAGATATACATTATAGTCTACAATGAAAGATATTTCAGTATTTTTCCTCCCTCACCTTGCTAGCTCATAACATCTATTGTTAGTTCTCTCTTTTTACCTAAATAATTAGAACTCTTTTGTTCACATAATATTATTTGTAGACTTTCCACCATCCCAGGCATCCTTCCCCCCACATTAGTTTGTCACTGTTGGTGCCTAAAGTATGGGGTCCTACGTTTGGTTGGATTAGTGTGGATATATTCTTTTCCATATATTGACCACTTATTTCTATTAAGGTAGTTCATATTGAATATGTGGGTAACAATGCAAAGGGCTTTAAGATTTTTTTTTTAATTACCTGCTGACTTAGTGAATCATCCCTCTTGTCCAGTGTTTTCTGTCTTGCTTTGATTTACTGAAACTTTACCATGTGGACAGCCCTTAAACATTATTTAAGTTTGTTTTAAAAAAGTTTAAAAAGGGTAAGCTTTAGTAACTACTTGTCAGGATTAAACTATTTGTATAAGGATCTGAATTTAACATTTTTTCTTGTGTCTAATTTTTTGCGATCATCTTTTTTATTTAGGCACAACAGCTCTTATCGGCGTGTTTAGAAAAGGTAGATATTTCTAGTACAGAGGGTTATGATTTGTTCATCACACAGCTCAAAGATGGTTTGAAAAATACATCTCATGAGACTGCAGCAAACCACAAAGTTGCTAAGGTAAGAAGTTAAAAATTACTTAGAGGTTATAATAGAAGGAACACCTCTATACTTCTGTCTTTCTCCTCCTCACACTGATGTGGGAGATGGTGGTTTGAATTAAATTCTTAGATGTAGTTAATTAATTCTTTTGTTAATTTAGTTAATTAATTCTTTTTCTTTTAAGATTAAGATTTGCAAGTTATAAATGTAGTACATATAAAATTTTTATACCACAGGAAATAAAGTAAAAGGTAAAAGATATTTTCCTAAAGATAACTTTTATATTTATAAATATCTTCTTTTCAATTACAGTTGAAATTATACAAAAATATCATGATATATTTACTGTCTTAGTTTATTCAGGCTGCTAGAACAGAATACCACTGATTGAGTGGTATTCCTTCTGGTGAAGTTCTTCCTGGGTCATAGCTGGCATCTTCTCACTGTTCTCATGTGGTGGGAAAGGCAAGGGATCTCTGTTGAGCCTCCTTTATAAAGAAGGCTGCACCCTCATGACTTAAGTACCTCCAAAAACTGCCTACTAATGCTGTCCTATTTGAGTGTTAGAATTTCAACAGATGAATTTAGGGAGAAATGAATATTCAGACTACAGTATATACCTTTTTTTCTTTTTTTCACTGAAGAATGTGTCTTGAGTATCTGGGACTCAGACTTCTGAGGAGGAACCAAGGGGGTACTCAGGAACTTGGAGATTGGAATTTGTAGAACTGAGACTCAAATCTCAAAAGAAGGTATTACTAGACTAATGTTAGTGCCTCTGAGGGAGCTCTATGTGATTGGTTCTGGGAATGTTAAGAAAACAAAGTGAAAAACCTCTGAAGACCAGAAGAATCCACTGCTACCACCAGATCCTTTGCTAAAAAAATGTTGGCAGCAAAGACAAGTAATAGCAAGGAACAAGTCTTTCTCCCTTCCTCATGTTTTCCAATTTCCATCCTGTGTTCTTTTTGTCAGAACTTAATGGCTAGGAAACTAGTTGGCAGAGAAGAGACAGTAGTTTACAGAATCCAAGCCCCAACATGATGGGAAAGAGAGAGAAAAGGTAGGTTTGGGAGTAGGTTTAGACCTGAGAGACAATAGTTTAATAACTGGCGTCCACTCCTTTGGCTATTCTGCTTTTCCATATATACCATCTATATGTGTTTGAACTTTCATAAACAAATATTATGCTTTTGCTTAATAAGAGGAACTGTCCTTTTTACAAATGAAGATTCTCTCCCCATCCCCGGTTCAGACACAAAATCCCAACAGAATTTAGGATGGATTAACTACTGCTAAAATTTACAGTTTCAGGCATTTAGGTAATAAAGCTGTGCTACCTAAAGACTAAATTAACTATAACCAAAATTATTATTATTATTATTTTGTCTTTTTGCTTTTCTAGGGCCGGTCCTGCGGCATATGGAGGTTCCCAGGCTAGGGGTCTAATCGGAGCTGTAGCTGCCAGCCTGCACCAGAGCCACAGCAACGCGGGATCCGAGCTGTGTCTGCAACCCACACCACAGCTCAGGGCAACGCCGGATCCTTAACCCACTGAGCAAGGCTAGGGATCAAACCTGCAACCTCATGGTGCCTAGTCAGGTTCGTTAACCACTGTGCCAAGACGGGAACTCCCTAACCAAAACTCTTAATTAAAATAATAAGTCTAAATTTCTATGTCTGTATCTATCAAAATCTGTATCCATCCTTCATTTATCTAATAAGAAGGGGAGAAAGTATATATTGTTGCTGTGTTCCCTTAGTTCTATAAAGCCTGAACCTTTATAGAAACTTTACAACCTCCTGCTTCTCCTATCTGTTCCACATTCCTTTTGTTCTTAGCCAGCACTTTACCTGGTCAGTGTCTTTACATGGTGGCTTGACTCAGGTCTTCACTTTTTGCAGGATCCAGTTCCTCTGTGGTGCTGTGTTAAGTTGTTATGACTATCCTTTCACTGTCATTATTGGTTGTGAAAGAGTGTACAGACATCCTAGAGAAATCTCCTGGATTGTGATTAAGTTCTCCTTGCTTCTGTTATTAGCATCAACTCAATTTCCCATGTTTGTCAGCTTTAATCATTCTAGCCAGTAGAATAACCACCTTCTTGGCCTGATAATTCAGTAGCAAGAGGAACCCAAAATTGCTGGGCAGCAGTATCGGCATCTAATTCAGTGGAACATTTTGTTGTATTCTTTGTGAAACATCTTTGACATAAGACCTCTAGAGCCTAAAGCTTAAAAAAAAAAATGTAAATGGATTATTAAGTGTAGTAGTGACCCTGTTAGGAGAAACTGTGTCATGTATTTTTTTGTTGTTGTTAATTCAAAGCATATGCATAAACCTCTAAGGTAGAACTCCAACCTTTAAGGCATCTCTCCCAATTAGTACTGAAAATGAGTTTTTTTGTTACATCAGCTCCTTCTATGTGATAACGCTGTAAGACCAGTCGGCTTGGGACTTCCCATTGTGGCTCAGCAGTTTAAGAACCTGACAGTCTCTGTGAGGATGCAGGTTCCATCGCTGGTCTTGCTCAATGGGCTAAGCATCCAGTATTGCTGCAAGTTATATTTTAAGTTGACGATGTGGCTTGGATTTGGTGTCACTGTGGCTGTGACGCAGGCCTGTAGCTGCAGCTCCGATTTGATCCCTAGGCTGGGAACTTGCATATGTGGCCGTAAAGAGAAAAAGAAAAAGACCAGTCAATTTGATGGACAGGAGCCTATTGCTTCCCCCCGTCTCCCCATGAAGTGCTTTTTTGGTCAGAAGTAAAAAGCAAGGTTGTATGGAATACTTTGTTGGTATATAAGCCATTCTGTTAGTCCGTAGGTCGTTGTTTAATATTATGGCAGAAGCATTGTGGGCAGAACAGATAAATGGGTATCCAGAATGTATATCTATTACAGTGAAGACCAATTGCTACCCAGTCCACGACTGTAGGAATCCAGTATAATCAGCCTGCAATCAGATATTTGGCTGTTCTTTTGGGAAAATGGGTGACTCAGTTTTGGTATCTGTCACTGGCAGATTAACCTGCTGTTAGCGTGCTGAGTGTTGATGAGAGGAAGTTCATATTGGACCTTTACCCTCTGTTTTTGCATACAGGTCCATTGATGAAGCACTGGAGTGGCTGTGGAGAGAGGGCGAATGATATTCATATAGTGTGTATAATCTGTTATTTCCTCTAGAATGGATACCTTTTGATGAGCATTCCCATATTTCACAAATAATTTCACACTATATTTGTTTCGAGAGGTCTGTCCATAGAACTTTACCCTTGACTTCCTTGTTAACAGTCTGCTAAATCCTGATCTTTCCAAATGCCTGACCATCTAGCCAAAAGATAAGCTACTGTTCATTAATCACTGAGAACCTTTACTTCTGGCCAACTGTCACTCCAAAGAGAACAGCTAGATGTACTGGTTGAAGTTTTGCCCACTGGGAAGATTAACCTTTACCACTGTCCTGATTGGGACTGTGATGCTGCAGCCATCCACTTTGGATAACACCAACATAATGTGCAGAACTATCTGTATGTCCGAGCGAAAGATTTTCTTCCTCAATTATCTCATCACATGGAGTTTTCTATGAAGCCATCAATGTAGAATGAGAAAGGAATAGGTATTGTAGAAATTGTAGAAAGCTACTTGCTTGTTGTACTGGTGAAAATTGAATTACCTTTTGGACTCCCTCCCTCCCTTCCTTCCTTCCTTGCCTCACCTGCGGCATGTGGAAATTCCCCGGCTAGGGATTGAATTGAAGCTGCAGCTGCCAGCCTACACTACAGCCACAGTAATGCCAGATCCAAGCCTTGTCGTGACCTGCGCTGCACCTTGTGGCAACTCCGGATCCTTAACCCACTGAACATGGTCAGGGATTGAACCTATGTCCTCATGGATTATAGTCAGGTTTGTTACTGCTGAGCCACAGTGGGAACTCTGCTACTATTTTGTAATGTTTGAAAGATCACAATATTTTCTATTCCCTAATGCACAGTGACTGCAGTGAATGTTAGCAAGTGCCTTTGAGCAGGCTTGGAGTATGATTTACAGTGTATATAGTTGGGGTATTGTTGTAGGATACTTTCTCAAGGGAATTCGGCTTTCCTGTCAACTAAGAAGCTCTGGATCTATGAACAGGTTGAATAGAGAAACAACTTAAGAGGCTCGCCCCCCAATTCACATCATGTTTCTGGCCACAAGTTTTTCCAGTGATATAAAGTAGTGATTTCGTAGGCTGCCTGTGTGTATTAGGCAGAATATAAACTGTTCATAAGTAAGCAGGGACAGGATATAAAGATGAAATTATTTTATATACTTATTTCTCTTGGTGAATAATACTTAGTGTTTTTTGCAGTTTAACTTCTTAAGTAATTATTTTAATATTAAGTAATTGTGGTTAATATTCATTGAATGCTTACTTTATTAGACACTGTACCAGTTGTCACTTGATTTCTCATAAGAACATTATGTGAATAGATACTTGTTTTTTTCCCATTTCACGGCAGGTTACCGAAGTTAATTTGACCAAGTTCACATGGTTAGTGGTAAAGCTGGACTTGGAATCCAAGTCTGTGGGACTACAAGATCTCTGCTTTTAGATACTTTTGCTGGATTATGGTGACAACAAAAGATACATAAGACACTGCTCCTCCAAAGCCGATCCTTATATGACCCCGTAGTGATAAACTGTACAACTGTATTTTATGAATGGAGGTATTTGAGTGCCTAGTTCTGCTTACCATTGTGTATATGCTAGAGGAATATGAAGAATTTTACAAATGATTTTAGTTATCTTAAATTGTGGACAAGATACATAAGAAGATTTGCACTCATCTGGTTCTAAACTTTCTTTTTCAGGATGATTAGTTGAAGTTTCATTTTTTTTTTATGTAATTGCAGGTTCCTGCTTTAAATGATAAATTAATGGAGTAAACTGACTTGATACTATAAATAGTTCTTTATCTTATAACGTATAAGTTAAGTTTTGGTGAAATTTGTTTAGTTTTTCTTTGCTTACTCCCATTCTCTTTCAGTGGGCCACGGTTACATTTCATCTTCCTCATCATGTGTTGAAGTCCATTGCCAGTGCCATTGTGAATGAACTTAAGAAAATAAATCAAAATGTTGCTGCCTTACCTGTGGCATCCTCAGTGATGGACAGATTGTCTTACCTCTTACCTAGTGCGCGTCCAGAACTTGGGGTGGGGCCAGGCCGTTCTGTGGACAGGTATGATTTTGCTTATAAAGAGATACGACTGAAATTGAGTTGATTAATTTTTTTGATTAACAAAGAATAAATATAAACTTTGATTTTGATTTTTAAAAATTTCCAAATATCTTTGGAAACCACTCAGATATTTATTTCTCTTAAAATACTGAAGTAAATTACTCCTTGAATTACTATGTGTTAACCACTTTCTTTTGGTGCCTGGAAAGTATTTAAAGAGATTATGAAACTATGTTTCTTAAATTCTAGGTTTGTACTTGCTTAGTAAGTGAGTCAACTTAAAAATATTGTAGTTATTCAGTGTATAAGAATTAGCTTGCCTTAATGAAATTTTGTGACTGTTGGCATAAATTCTGGTAAAATTAAAAATTACCAAAATCTGAATATAAGAGCCTTATAGTTTCCTATTTTAAAAAGTGAAGAATTAAAAAAGCAATTAGGATGATTTTCCTTTTTTTTTTCTTTTTTGGCCATCCTGCAGCATATGGAGATCCCTGGGCGGGGATCAGGACCCTGAACCACAGTTGCAACTTATGCTGGATCCTTAACCCCCTGTGCCAGGCCAGGAATCGAGCTTGGGTCCCAGTCTGCAGAGATGGCGTCAGTCCCGTGCCACAGTGGGAACTCCAAGGACTTTTTTTTTGGTCTTTTGTCTTTTCATGGCTGCACCTGCGGCTCATGGAGGTTCTCTAATTGGAGCTGTTGCCGCAGGCATACACCCAGAGCCACAGCAATGCCAGATCCGAGCCGCGTCTGCGACCTACACCACAACTCATGGCAATGCCAGATCCTTAACCCACTGAGTGAGGCCAGGGATTGAATCTGCAACCTCATGGTTCCTAGTCAGGTTCATTTCCACTGTGCCACGACGGGAACTCCTTTCAAGGACAATTTTGAATTGAAATTTTTATGCTACCTGCCCTGAATTTAAACATAGTATCAAAAAAATTATACCTCAGTCATATTTTCTTTGATAGAGATTTATTGAGGTTCTGCTTTGTATAAAACTGAAAAGTCAGTAATGTAAAGTAAAATTAAATATGTAAATGATTTGTTATTTGAAATGTTTATCGAATTAAAAAAAAAAACCACCTATATTTATTTATTTATTTTTTTAAGGGCCACACCTGCGGCATACGGAAGTTCCTGGGTTAGGGTTTGAATCAAAAGTGCAGCTGCCGGCCTACGCCACAGCCACAGCAACGCTGGATCCTTAACCCACTGAGTGAGGCCAGGGATCGAACCTGCAACCTCATGGTTCCTAGGCGGATTCGTTTCTGCTGCACCACGATGGGGACTCCTATGCTATTTTCTGATGTACATTTGTAAAGGGTACATGCTGATGTAGCAGAAACATTACCGCATTTGTTAACTTTTAACTTCTGTTATCTTTGATGTGGGTTTTTTATGAGTTTTCAGTATTTACTAGTTCATCCCTTGGTAAACTGAAACTGCTTAATCAGTTGCCCTTTTTTTTATTAAGTAATTTTATTTTTTGTAACTAACTTATGTTGGTGCTTAACATTTGGGAGGTATTTTATATTCTAAAGTAATATTGCTGTCCCTGTCTCTGGGCAGAATGTAGAGACAATCTTTTTTTGGCCATGTCCATGGCATGTGGAAGTTCCTGGGTCAGGGATCAAATCTGAGCCCAATGCCACAGCTCCGGCAGTGTGAGATCCTTAACCCACTCTGCCAGGGAGGGTGGGGCCGGGTGGGGTGGTGGGGTTGTCAAGATAGCAAACCTGCTCTGCTGCAGAGGCAATGCCGGATCCTCAACCTGCTGCATGCACTACAGCAGAACTTCTTATTTTAATTTAATTAATTAATTTATTTATTTATTTATTTATTCTTGCTTTTTAAGGCCACACCTGCTGCATATGGAGGTTCCCAGGCTAGGGGTCCAATTGGAGCTACATCTGCTGGCCTCTACCACAGCCGTAGCAAGGCCAGATATGAGCTCATGTCTGTGACCTACACCACAGCTCACAGCAACGCTGGATCCTTAACCCACTGAGCAAGGGCAGGGATCAAATCCTCAATATCATGGTTTCTAGTAGGATTCTTTTCTGCTGTCCCATGACGGGAACTCTAGAACTCATTTTAAGTTTTAATAACTATTAAGTGATAAGTACTGTTGACTGTCATTAAAATATTCTTTGGAATATGTCTGGAGAGGGGAAAAAGTTAAATATGAGAATTAATGTTTCTTGTCTGATAGCCGTGCCTAGCTTGAGGTTACAATTTCAGAGCTACTTTCTTTGCAGTCATTTGAGTTTCTGAAAAAAATTAGTACAAGCTGTGGTGATGGTTTATTTTAGGAAGTGCATTCATTAGATTGGATTTTCATTGTTTCTGGAGGTGTTAAAATGTCTCAAAATATTACTTTCGATGTAGCCTGTGGTGTTTTTATTTCACTAAATTTCATTTTATTAAAAATGGATCTAAGAACTTATGGGGATCTTGATGAACTCAGGTCTCTTGGCCGTTTGAGTTAGGTTCTATAGGGTGCTGTTGCCTTTTTGTTTGGTAATGTAACTAAGTGGATAGGTTTTCTGTTCTGAGACTGACATAGATCCTGTAGCCTGAAGATGACAAGGTTTTTCTAGTCCAATAATTTTATTCTTTTTGAAATAGAGTATGACCGTGAGGTAAACCTAAGCTTACTACCAATACTATAGGAAATCATGTACTAACTTAAGGGAAGACTTTAAATAAGTGTATTTTTCTAGTCTCTTTGTCATGACCTTTACCATTTCTCTCTCTCTTTTGAAATCATTTGTGCTTTGGTGTTAGGAAGAGGAAGCTTTGCTAATCATTCCTTTCCTACTTGAAGCTGTTTGGACTTTTACATTTTGGTAGGCTTCTTTAAAAAATACCCTGGTATTGGAGTTCCCTGGTGGTTCAGCAGGTTAAGGATATCGGGTTGTCACTGCTGTGGTGTAGGTTCAGTCCCTGGCCCTGGAACTTCCACATATTGTAGTGTGCACAAACCCCAACCGCAGTTACTCTAGTATTGTTATTATGGGTTCACCCTCAGGGAGTTAATGTATTTTAATGAAATACATTACTTTCTTCCTTCCTTTCTCTCTCTCTTCCTTTCTTTTTTTGTCTTTTTAGGGAGATACCTGCAGCATATGGAGGTTCCCAGGCTCGGGGTTGAATAGGAGCTATAGCCATCGGCCTACACCACAGCCACAGCCACAGCCACAGCCACAGCCACAGCAGATCCAAGCTGTATCTGTGACCTATACCACAGCTCACGGCAACGCTGCATCTTTAACCCACTGAGTGAGGCCAGGGATGGAACCTTCATCCTCATGGATATCAGTCAGAACCATGACGGGAAATCCGCCCCCCCCCTTTTTTTGGATAATTGCCTGGAGACTAC
Source organism: Phacochoerus africanus (assembly GCF_016906955.1). Lineage (NCBI taxonomy): Eukaryota > Metazoa > Chordata > Mammalia > Artiodactyla > Suidae > Phacochoerus > Phacochoerus africanus. The sequence goes on along the minus strand of NC_062548.1, from coordinate 111,712,995 downwards.
AAGTTTCCTAGAAAAGGACTTCTCTGGGAAAAGAACAGAAAATTGTTTCCTACTTAAAAATTAAACTGGAATATATTTTCTCAATATGGTTGAGATAAAACTACTGTTCCTTTGGTTATAGTTTTATCTATTTATTCAAAACTTGTCATATGATGAAAGCACAGTATTCTCTGCCTCTTCATTTCCAGATTTTGTTCTCTTTGATAGCTAATTATGCAACATTGGTGAATTTAATGTACCAGAATTGTCATTTGTAGCTATCTTATGTTTCTTTTTCCCTCCTCCATTCAAGGAAATTCCTAAAACTGATCATTTTTAGTTTAAAATACAGCTATGAACTTGGTTAGTAGACATTCCCAGTTTTTGTTGGTAATCCAGTAAATTTTTTCCACCCATGGTAGATAGGAGTGTCACTATAATTTGCTGTCTGACTTTGGTTACATAGGTTACATGTTTACTTTTAGATCATTGATGTATAGTGAAGCTAACAGACGGGAGACCTTTACCTCATGGCCTCACGTAGGCTATAGATGGGCACAACCAGATCCCATGGCTCAAGCTGGATTTTATCATCAGGTAAAAAAGACTAGCAAAAATTTTTTTTCAGTATGACTTAATAGCCTTTAGTAAAATTGTCAACATTTTAATACTTTTTCAGAAATGTGTATTATTTTATGCTGATTGGTTCTGTGCTTGTGTGTATCCATGTAATGTGAGTTTTGTTTTGTTCTTTTATATATATATATATTTTTTTTAAATTTATTTTGCCTTTTAGGGCCACACCCATGGCATATGGGAGTTCCCAGGCTAGGGGTCCAATTGGAGCTACACCTGCTGGCCTACGCCACAACCACAGCAACGCAGGATCTGAGCTGTGTCTGCGACTTACAGCACAGCTCACCACAATGCCAGATCCTTAACCCACTGATTGAGGCCAGAGGTCGAACCCACAACCACATGGTTCCTAGTCGGATTCATTTCTGCTGCGCCATTACCGGAAATCCTATTTTTGATCATAATGGTGACTGGCTATTTCCTATGTCACATACGGTATACAGAAAGGGGAAAAAAAAATTTAAGGAAAGTAACCAGTAACTAAGTTAATATTTTATAACTGTGTTCTTTCAGACTGTATATATGATACATGTTTATATACATATATAATATGTATATATTTAATCACCAAATAGGCAGTAGTCTCCAGATTTTCTTCTTGAGAAATGTTCTCTCTGAATGTGTGTTTATTTTTAATTTTGACTTATGCATTCATAATATAGTAGTAAATATTATGGTAATGCAATGAAAGCAGTAAACTGCAGTTACTCTTGAAATTTTAATTTCATTGGGATGCAAATTACTCATATACTAGATAAGTGTGGAAGAAGCATTGCAGATAGTACAGTGTAACCTGAATACACAGGTATTGAAGAATTAAGCAATAATGTATACAAAAAAATTACGTGGAAAGAAAAATATTAGGGAAAGTGGTCATAAAACATGTAGGAAAAGAAGAATGTAATGATGAGTATGACGAAAAGACATGAGAATGGCATATTGTAGAAAGCTTCACTGAGCTAAAGTAGAGGGAAGTTAAGAAAAATGATTTCAGATAAGGCATAATAAATTAAAGGAAACTTAAAATGAGTAGTGTAGAATGACTCACCACTGTTTTGTCATTGCTAAAGAAGGTAAGAAATATAACACTTTAATATCACTTTATATAAAGCATGCTTATTTAATTTTAAAATTCAATTAAACTTTGAATACATTGAAATTACTGTCCTAAAGGGTCTTAAGAGTGATTATTCCTTTCTTATCTTGAAGTGTTCTTGAAGTATCTTTTTAAATTTATTTACGTATTTTTTTTCCTCTTTGCGCTGCCCCATGGCATATGGTGTTTAGGCACCAGGGATCAGATTGAGCCGCAGGTGCAACCTTTGTCACAGTTGTGGCAACACTGGATCTTTTAACCCCCCTGTGCCAGGCTAGGGATTGAACCTGCATCCCAGCACTCCATAGATGCTGCCAGTCCCACTCGTTACAGTGGGAACTCTTTGAAGTATCTTTATGAAGATTAAATAAGAAAACCTTATATATATTTGAAGATTTTATTCAACGTTTGTCCTATTGCCAGCATTGCTGTGGCTACGGTATAGGCTGGCAGCTACAGCTCCAGTTTGACCCTAGCCTGGGAATTTCCATATGCTGCAGGTCTAGCCCTAAAAGAAAAAAATATATATGTATATGGCATTTTGTCCCATGTGTCTTAAAGAATGTTACATGGGAGTTCACGTCGTGGCTCAGTTGTTAATGAACCCAGCTAGTATCCATGAGGACATGGGTTTGATCCCTGGCCTTGCTCAGTGGGTTAAGGATCTGGCATTGCCATGAGCTGTGGTGTAGATCGAAGATGCAGCTTGGATCTCGTGTTGCTGTGGCTGTGGTGTAGGCCAGCAGCTGCAGCTCCAATTGAACCCCTAGCCTGGGAACCTCCATATGCCTGGGATGGCCCTTAAAAAAAAAAAATAAGTTACATGAATTACATTCACTAGTTTGCTTTTCCTTTTTACTTGCCCTTTCTTCTGTAGTAGTGTGAAAGTCAGTTTTTAATAATAAACCTGTTAGACTGTTTCCTTTCATATACCTAATTACATTTAAAATACTTTAATAATACAATGAAAACATGTTAGATCAGAGATTGTTTGTGTGTCTCCATGTTTGATTTAGTGGCCATTGGCTGATGAAACACAATTTTTCATATAAAGCAGCAAATTTATAAACATTTGAGCATTAAGTTTATTGTTGGAGCCTAATAGTATAGGCTAATTTTCTTTTCCTCAGTATGGAATTTTACCTAAAATTATGAACTTATTTAGAAGAGTTTTTATTTAAGAAACTATTTTAATACTGGTGAACCTTTTCTGTCTTTATAAATTTGCAGCCTGCCTCATCTGGAGATGATAGAGCCATGTGTTTTACTTGTAGTGTATGTCTCGTTTGTTGGGAACCTACTGATGAACCTTGGTGAGTCTTAATTTTTCTGGACCTAATAGCCTAAGTTCTGTAAGTGTGGTTCTCAATTGTTTTTCTTGATGTCTATGTTAATATTCTTGCCTTTTACTGTTTATATTTTTGCCTTTGTCCTAAGAGAATGAGATAGTGTTGTCTGTGCTCTGCCCCGTCACTTGGCTTCCCAAGATCTGTACGTGAGAGAAGTGCTGAAGAATGGAACTAGACTCTGACTAGAAGTCTAGATAGGATAATTTAAAATAGCATGATTAACTTCAGCAGTTGAGCCTTGTTCTTTTGAGGGCAGGGCATCAATAGGGAATCCATGGAGGGGAGCCTATTACTTATTTTTTAATTCTGTAGTCATTTTACAGAGTCTGGCAATCTTGAATAAAAGTGCATGAAAGTTTAAAACATAAACTTTGGAGCTCACGTATGGGAACCTTATTTTTGCAAATAACTACTCTGAGGCCCTATTAATAGAAATGATAATAATAGCAAATATTTGTTCAATACTGTTTACCGGGTACCATGCTATGCACTTTATATATTTTTAACTCTTTTAATTCTCATATTAGTTCTCTGAGGTAGGTATTATTTTCATCTCCATTTTTTAGGAGGGAACTGAGAACATTTTCCAGTTTAATCCTTACGGTCACTCTCTAGGATAGGAATTGTTATTTCATATAAAAATAAATGAAATAGGAGTTCCTGTCGTGGCTCAGCGGAAATGAATCTGACTAGGAACCATGAGGTTGTGGGTTTGATCCCTGGCCTCACTCAGTGGGTTAAGGATCAGGCGTTGCCATGAACTGTGGCATAGGTCGTAGATGTAGCTGGAATCCTGCGTTGCTGTGGCTGTGGCTGTGGTGTAGGCTGGTGACTATAGCTCTGATTCGACTCCTAGCCTGGGAACTTCCATATGCTGCAGGCATGGCCCTAAAAAGCAAAAATAAAAATAAATAAATGAAAATAAAATAAATGGAATCGAGTTTGCTGAAGGGCATATCAGTAGTAAATGATGGAGTCAGGATTCAGTTTTAAGATATACCACTTACTTTGTACTGAAACTAGTTTGAGGTCTCTAAGTGTTACTTAGGCGATTTGAATGGTGTGAATTTGCTATTAATATTAAGCCTGTTGGAGTGTGCATGTAGATTTTGGGTTGCAGTGGGGAATATAGAAAATGTGATGGTTTGAAGTTGCATCGGCAGACTGAGAATTGAGTATGAGCAGTTTACAATTTAGGTTAAAGTTCTGTTTGGAACTTTGTCTTTTCCCCTAGAAACCATCTTTGATATATATGGCAACCATTTTATTTTATTTTATTTTTTTGTCTTTTTTCCATTTCTTGGGCTGCTGCTGCGGCACATGGAGCTTCCCAGGCTAGGGGTCAAATCGGAGCTGTGGCTACCGGCCTACGCCAGAGCTACAGCAACTCGGGATCCAAGCTGCATCTTCAGTCTACACCACAGCTCATGGCAACGCCGGATCCTTAACCCACTGAGCAAGGCCACGGATCGAACCTGCAACCTCATGCATGATTCCTAGTGGGATTTGTTAACCATTGAGCCACAATGGAAACTCCTAGCAACCATTTTAATATGTATTTTTTATTTTCTCAGGCTAATCCTTAAAAATTTATTTAACCCACACCTGAAAAATTATACCAAGATATTATAGGATGTAACTTTATTCATAAGTGTTTTTCTATGAGGAAGTTGATTCAGATTTCCAATGTGGGTTGTTCAGAATCTGTTTTTTCTTGATATGGTCAGGAAATCAAGGATTCTACCTTTTTTTTTTTTTTGCCCTAGGGTTCAGGATTGCTCAAGTTCTTAAGCAGTTGGTAGTCTCTGGGGGCCTAGGATTAATGCTCCAACTGGATAGAGGAAATGAGATTGATGGAGGCTGGGGAGCTGAGACTGGGTACCTCTGAATCTGTAAGGAAGAAAAAAATGAAGATTTGAAGGGGAAGTTGAGACTAATTTTTTTTTTGTCTTTTTGCCTTTTCTAGGGCCACTCCCACAGCATATGGAGGTTCCCAGGCTAGGGGTCTAATTGGAGCTGTAGCCTCCAGCCTACGCCAAAGCCACAGCAATGCCGGATCCGAGCCGCATCTGTGACCTACACCACAGCTCATGGCAACGCTGGATTCTTAACCCACTAAGCGAGGCCGGGGATCGAACCCACAACCTCATGGTTCCTAGTCAGATTTGTTAACCACTGTGCCATGACGGGAACTCTGAGACTCATATTTTGATGGTGGGAGTTGATAGAGCTACTTTGGAGGGAGATTAAAATTTCAAAAAAAAAAAAAAAAGGGCCCTTTATTATCTAGCAGTTCCACTTTGACTAATTTATACTACAGAATTAATTGTTTTTGTATACAAGGAGGCACAAAATGGATGATAACTGTGGGGAAAAACTGGAAAATCTTAAATGCCTGTTAGAGAGGACTAGCCAAATGTAATATGTTCATGTAATTGACTATGATCCAACAATTAAAAGGAATGAACAGTTCGCTCTCTATTAATCACCATCAGTAACTTTTAGATATATCATTATGTCCAGAGAGTGGTTGTTGAATGATTAAGACAGTAATACTATTTATTTAAAATGAAACGAACCTGGATTTTCTGAATGTGTGTGTATAAGTTTATAAAAATATTTTAGAAATGTATCACTTAAATTCATAACAGTGGTTACTTGGAGCTGGGATAAGAGATTGCTGGAGTTGTGTATTATAACTGAAGCAGGTCTTTTGCTGTATTTTAGATAGTCATGTATCATTTGTGTAGATAAAATTTCAATTAAAAAGTTAAAACTCAGGTAAGAGGGAAAGAGGGAAAGGAAAAAAAATAACCTGAAGTTTAACCATGGGGGAATCCAGTCCAAATGTTTTTGGAGATGCTTAGGATTCATATATAGGTAAGTAGTAGATGCCGTGTAAAAAGAAATGTACGCCCTATGGAATACTTTATAAGAATGTTTTCCCTTGTTTGCTGTGGAAATGTAAAATGGCTTTTTAAAAAAGCTTTTTTTTGTTGTTGTTGGTGACAACATTTTGACATTTCAAATAATCCTTTGTAATTATAGCTAGTGAAAGTAAAAGAAAAAGAAGAAAAAAAGAATAACCAAAAAGAAATAAGGTAGTCACAAAGTTGGGCAGAAAATTTTTAAGTGTTAAGTTGATCCTGCTGTAAATATTTGAGAAAAAAATTTTTTTTGTCTTTTTGCCTTTTCTTGGGCCGCTCCCTCGGCATATGGAGGTTCCCAGGCCAGGGGTCGAATCGGAGCTGTAGCCACTGACCTACGCCAGAGCCACAGCAACGCGGGATCCGAGCCACGTCTGCAACCTACACCACAGCTTACGGCAACGCCGGATCTCTAACCCGCTGAGCAAGGGCAGGGACCGAACCCGCAACCTCATGGTTCCTAGTCGGATTCGTTAACCACTGCGCCACGACAGGAACTCCCCATATACCATTCTTGATCTGAGGTCCTAATGTTTTTATTGAGCATGATTATATATTCTAGTAAACTAATCTAACATTTCCTTTTGCTTAGTAAACATTTGTTTGAAAGTAATAATGTACAATTTTTAGATATTATCTAGCTTTCTTTGAAAAGACTTTTTATTTGTAAGTTATTTGTCTGATTGGGTCCTGTAGTGAATGTGAAAGTTATATTTCAATGTTTTATTTATTTAAAATTAAAAAAAAAATTTTTTTTGGCAGCTCCTGTGGCACATGGAAGTTTCCAGACCAGAGATAAAACCTGTGCCACAGCAGCAACCCAAACCACAGCAGTGACAGCACCAGATCCTTAACCTACTGAGCCACCAGGGAACTCTGTATTTCAGTGTTTTTAAGTATGTCAATTTATCCAAAAAAAAAAAAAAATTTTTTTTTTTTTTTTTTTTTTACTGGAGAGTTTTTTCTTGCGGTGCGAATGGCATTTACTGAGTTTTATGTATACTATTTACAGTTTTGTCTTCTGTTACACAAATAGATATCTGCATTTAAATGTGGATTTATTTATTTTAAAAATTGCTTGAGATACTTATGGCATGTAAAAATTGTATACATTTAAGGTGTGCAGATTTGATGTTTTGATACATATACACATTGTGAAAAGATCACCATAAGAAAGGTAATTTACATAGCTATCATCTACTGTTACCATTTTGTGGGTTTGTGTGTGAAGAAGATTTAAGATACATCCTTTTCACAGATTTCAAATAACAATATGATTTTGTTGTCTATTGTCACCATGCTGTAGATACATGGAAATTTAAAACTGAAACAAAATAATTATTTTACTTTACTTTTTTTTGTAGGGCCACTCTCGTGGCATACAGAAGCTCCCAGGATAGGGGTCAAATCAGAGCTACAGCTGCCAGCCTATACTCCGGCCACTGCAATGTGGGATCCAGGCTGCATCTGGAACCTACACCACAGTTCATTGCAGTACTGGGTCTCTGACTCACTAAGCAAGGCTATGGATCAAACCACATCCTTGTGGATACTAGTCAGATTTGTTTCCACTGTGCCGCAATGGGAACTCCCAAATAGTTATTTTAAAAGCTGCGAGAAACCAGTATACGGAAACAGAAGGAGTTTAAACAATTTTATTAATATATTAATATAGTGTAAATACTATACTATAGCATTTGTTTCTTATTTTGATCTGAAGCTGGCTTTATTTGTAATCAGTTAAAGTGAACTTTAACTATAATCAGTTAAAGTTGCTCCTCAAGTGAGTAGTTACTGTGTTAGAGTGATCTTGGTAAGATGGAATGATTTGGTATTTGAATCTTTTTTTTATTAAAAAAATTGTTTTTTTTTTGTCTTTTTAGGGTCACAGTCGTGGCATATGGAAATTCCTAGGCTAGGGGTCAAATTGGAGCTTCATTTTTTGGCCTGAAGCTCCAATTTCTTTGGCTAGCATTTCTAAAGAAATGTTAGATCCCATTTGCATCTGCAACCTACATCATGCAGCTCATGGCAATACTGGATCCTTAACCCACTGAGCAAAGCTTGGGATCGAACCTGTGTCCTCATGGATACTAGTTGGGTTAATTACTGCTGAGCCACTATGGGAACTCTCTGGTATTTGAATCTTTGATTAAAGAATACTTTAAGTTCAATTTTTTTTTTTTTGGTTCTTTTTGCTATTTCTTTGGGCTGCTCCCGCGGCATATGGAGATTCCCAGGATAGGGGTCGAATTGGAGCTGTAGCCACTGGCCTACACCAGAGCCACAGCAACACGGGATCCGAGCCGTGTCTGCAACCTACACCATAGCTCACGGCAACGCCGGATCTCTAACCCACTGAGCAAGGGCAGGGACCGAACCCGCAACCTCTTGGTTCCTAGTCGGATTCGTTAACCACTGCGCCACGACGGGAACTCCCTCAAATTTTTTTTTTTTTTTAAAGAAAAAATATCATGGAGTCTTTATTAGTGTACAAACTTAACAGCTTTGTTGTTGAGTGAACTTTTCTCTCCTTTATATGTAAAGGTCTGAACATGAGAGACATTCCCCAAACTGCCCATTTGTGAAAGGTGAGCACACACAGAATGTGCCATTGTCAGTCACTCTTGCAACAAGTCCTGCACAGTTTCCTTGCACGGATGGAACTGATAGAATATCTTGCTTTGGGTCCGGGAGCTGCCCTCATTTTCTAGCTGCTGCAACAAAACGTGGAAAGATCTGTATATGGGATGTTTCCAAACTTATGAAGGTATGTTTTTTTTTTTGTTTGCTTTGTTTTGTCTTTTTGCCACTTCTTGGGCTGCTTCCGTGGCATATGGAGGTTCCCAGGCTAGGGGTCAAATCGAAGCTGTAGCCACCGGCCTACACCAGAGCCACAGCAATGCGGGACCCGAGCCGCATCTGCGACCTCCACCACAGCTCAGGGCAACGCTGGATCCTTAACCCACTGAGCAAGGCCAGGGATTGAACCCTCAACCTCATGGTTCCTAGTCGGATTCGTTAACCACTGAGCCACAACAGGAACTCCTATGTTTTTATTTTGAAGTAACTTATTAGTAATTGAGAAAAAAATGAGTTGTAAATTTAGGCTTTTCATTTATCTGTTTAGGTGCACTTAAAGTTTGAAATTAACGCATATGATCCAGTGATTGTACAACAGCTTATTCTATCAGGAGAACCAAGCTCAGCAGTTGAATCAAGGAGACCAACTTTGGCGTGGCTGGAAGACTCCTCTAGTTGTTCTGATATACCAAAATTGGAAGGAGATAGGTATGTAAATTTGTTTTTATAATATTTGTATTATAATATTTATAGAAGTTAAATTTTCTAAATTGTATATTAGTTTTAATTAAAGATGTAGAAAAAATTATTAGGTCACTAGATTAGAGACTAAATGTTTGCTTGGAAATCTGAAAGAACTGTATGATTCCTTTTTTTTGGCCATGGTATGGCAGAGGTTTCCAGGCCACGAATCCCTTGAGCCACAGCAGTGACAAAGCTGAATCCTTGAGCTACTGAGCCACCAGGAAACTCCTGGAAATGACTGTATAGTTCTTGAGAAAAATTTCTCATTTAGAAATACTATAGTCTGTAAAATGTATTTTATTTTCTATCACAGTCTATGCCAATTGGAAAGTCACTCCATTAAAAAATAAAGTTTAAATATAATGAAATGATATCCTTGGTATAATTCCATCTTCTACTAAATCTTCATAGAGCAGTTGAATCATTTGGTTCATTTCTATCTTTTTCATTAGCACCTTAGAAATGGTAATGAATAGTGAAATAACCTTTGGCTCAGTAAGATGACCTAATTATTTAAAGCAATAAATATATCAGTAGAGAGCAGTGAATTGAGGCGCAATAATTACTGCTACAGAAAGCATTTGGTAGATTGCTGTGGTTGAGTTTCTTCCATTCAGTGTTTCTGGTGATTCATGGTTTCTGTGGCTGTATTTGTTCTGTGCAGGGGCAAGAGCATTCAAATATAATCCCATCTCACCTACCTGTCTCCCAAGAAACTCTGCTGGTAAAACTCTGAACTGCTATAGGATTATAGGGCAACATTTGCAATATTCCCACGTAGCAGAATGAAGGGTTCCATAAGCCGCTCAGCTTGTTATAAGCAGTAGCAGCTACCACCTTTTAAGATTCCAAAGATAGCAGTGTGAAATGGAGACTGTCTGTGATCAGATGTCTTGGTATCCTGAGATCTATCATTTCAGTTGTAGGGGCTTCTTGTGTTACTAATGTGTGATTGGTGTTACACCACAGTGATTTATCATTTTGCTTAACAGTCTATTTGGTGTTGTGCACTTCCAATAAAAGATAATGTAAAACTTTTTTAATGGTAATTATTTCATTGTTTAAATTAATGGCAAATTCACAGCATATAAAATGGGAAGTTTACTTGTCCCTCTTGGTAATAGTATGTGAAAATTATGGGTAGATGAATGTGGTCTGAGCTCTGAAACAACCTGAACTAAAGTTTTGTGGTTGTTCTTAGTTTTTATAAATACCTATGAGAGCTTGATGGGAAAGCAGTTGGCTTGTTGTTTTGAGTTTGTCCATATTTGCCAATAGAACTGAAAAGTAAACATGCTTGATCTCTTTGATTTTCTCTTTTTTTTTCCTTTTTAAATTCTATTGGAATATAGTTGACTTACAGTGTTGTGTTAGTTTCAGGTTTATAGTTCTTTGGTTTTCTTAGAAATTCGTGGAAAATTGTTAATAGAAGATAATGAAATTGGTATGTCCTGAGCACTGACTTTAATTAGAACTTTTTTTTTTTTTGTCTTTTTATCTGTTGTTGTTGTTGTTGTTGCTATTTCTTGGGCCGCTCCCGCGGCATATGGAGATTCCCAGGCTAGGGGTTGAATCGGAGCTGTAGCCACCGGCCCACGCCAGAGCCACAGCAACACAGGATCCGAGCCGCGTCTGCAACCTACACCACAGCTCATGGCAACGCCGGATCGTTAACCCACCGAGCAAGAGCAGGGACCAAACCCGCAACCTCATGGTTCCTAGTCGGATTCGTTAACCACTGCGCCACGACGGGAACTCCTAATTAGAACTTTTGACTCAAGAGTATAGTAATTTGAGGATTAAAAAATTGAATCAGATGTAGTTTTAAGATTACACACATACACACACACTTTGGTAAAATGTACATTGTATGTAATCCGTTATTTCTGATGGACAGGTATTATCTGAGCTAGTATGTTGTTGAGATATAAATCTCTCTGCCTGCTTTTTAAAGAGACTTAAAATCTTTCTAGGTGGAGTTCCCGTCGTGGCGCAGTGGTTAACGAATCCGACTAGGAACCATGAGGTTGCGGGTTCGGTCCCTGCCCTTGCTCATTGGGTAACGATCCGGCATTGCCGTGAGCTGTGGTGTAGGTTGCAGACGCGGCTCAGATCCCGCGTTGCTGTGGCTCTGGCGTGGGCCGGTGGCTACAGCTCCGATTCGACCCCTATCCTGGGAATCTCCATATGCCGCGGAAGCGGCCCAAAGAAATAGCAAAAAGACAAAATAAATAAATATCCTGTGAACACTAAAGTGGCCCAAAGAAATAGCAAAAAAAAAAAAAAAATCTTTCTAGGGTAGAAGGACCCTTTTCTCCCAAGAAAGTGTGAAATGAGTCATACAGAAAGATTACTCTCTATTGGGGTGATAGGAGGAACTTAAAGTGGTGGAGCTTTAAGGATTCCTGTTGGATTTGTAGTGGATATAATGAGCCAGACTACCTCTACCTCTGTGGCACAGGATACAGTATATTTAGTAATTAGTAATTTCAAGATAACTGAATTCCTTCCTTAAAATATACTCTTAGATTTTACCAGCCTCAGTTGTAGCTGGGTAACATTTGGCTTTTTTCATAATATAAATAGTCCTCAAGACCTATTGTGTCTTCTCGATTTGGAATTCTTCATTCTGGATAATTCCTAGTCATTAATATTTCCTCTTAGGATATATTTTTCCAGGTATCTTTATTATTTTTCTGAAACTACCTAATTAGTATTTAGTAATTGTACTTACCTAATTAGTAGCTCATCTTTTTCACATTCTTTTTGTTATTTTTAAATTATAGCACAAAATTGGTTTATGGTCAGTTATTACCATTTGAAACAACTAAACGCAGAACTTTTGTCAAAAATATCTAAGCACGTATCTCCTCACCCCAATTTCCAAACATGACTTCAAGCATTTTTAAGGGTGATTACCAGCTTACATTTCATATATAAAATAACATTATAAATGCCTAGATACTTCAAGTGGAAGTGCAATATAGTTTCAGAAAGGGAAAATTACTTTTCCTTACTGTCAAATGCATCTTTAATTTTTGTAGTTAAGATTATCAAAAATTTACAACTGCTATAGATGTGCGGATTTTCAGTTCACATACAGCCTAATAATGTGTTAGCGTGGTTTGTAATTGTATCTTTTTTTTTTTTACTGTCTGCTAACAGTAGAGTAAGGATAAAGCTGGGTGCCACGAGAGGCTGACAATTTCTTTTTTTTAGGGTTGTACCCGCGGCACACGGAGATTCCCAGGCTAGGAGTCAGGTCCGAGCTACAGCTACTGGCTTACACCATAGCCACAGCAACACCAGATCCAGGTTGCATCTGTGGCCTACATCACATCTTATGGCAACACCAGATTCCCCAACCCACTGGACAAGGTCAGGGACCGAATCTGCAACCTCACGCTTCCCAGTTAGATTCATTTCCTCTGCACCATGACAGGAACTCCGAGGCTAACAATTTCTTGGCCACCTTAATGAAGACCAGAAGAGGAGCTATTGCCGTATTAGTCTTGATTCCTAGATTATGAATTGTAATAGTTTTCGTGTATGTCAAAGAGTCCTTAAGAGCCCCTCCCAAACAAGGGGGAAAAAGAACCAAACATAAAACAAAAGTGAAATGCATATTTGTGTGAAAACATGTACATACACACATATTTATATATCTTTTCTATTTGGTTTTAGGGTAACTTTACTGGATTCAGCAATAGAATAGTCATTAGGATTCTACTCCTAGAAGCTTGTGCTTGATTTTTTTAGCTTCTTCTCACCTTTTTCCTCTATTTTTTTTCCTTTAATCTGCCCAAACTGTCCCTGGTCACACCTATTCATTCTTCAAATACCTACAAATTTTATTACAAATTTTTTTTCAGACAATTCATATCTTATTTCAGGCAAATATTTAATGATTTAAGATGATTTATTATTAGCATTGTTATTGGTTAGGGCTCAAACTACTTATATATCATTTAAGCTAGTTCTGTTAATTTTGAATGCTTATATTTGAGATACGAGACAGTGGTTGCAGCATTGTACTTTTTTTTCAGTCTCGTGTATAATTTTGAAATTTTTATTTTGTCTTTTAAGTGATGATTTACTGGAGGATTCAGACAGTGAAGAGCATTCCAGATCAGATTCTGTGACAGGTATGTAAAAATTGTTAGATAGTCTATTTTTAAAAATTTTATTGGAACATAGTTGATATACAATGTTGTATTAGTCAAGTGTGCAGCTAAGTGAATCAGTTATACATACAAATATATCCGTTCTTTTTTGCCAAACTATTGAGTAGGTTTTCCGGTACTATAAAGTAGCTTCTTGCTAATCATCTGTATTACACAGTAGTGTGTCTATGTTATTCTCATCATCCCACTTCCTCTCTACACCTGATGGTTTTAACTGTGTTAATCTTAAGATTGGTTTTGAAATCTGTGAGTTTGTTTCTCTTTTATAAATAAATTCTTTGGTATCATTTTTAAATTTCCACAAATTAGTGATCTCATATGACACTTGTCTTTCTCTGACTTACTGCACTTAGGATGATAATCTCTAGGTCCATTCATGTTGCTGCAAATGGCATTATTTCATTCTTTTTCTTTCTTTCTTTTTTTTGGCTTTTTAGGGCTGCACCTGAGGCATATGGAAGCTCCCAGGTTAGGGGTCCAATCGGAGCTGTAGCCAGTGGCCTACACCACGGCCACAGCCATGCCAGATCCACGCTGCACCTGTGACCTACACCACAGCTCACGGCAATGCCAGATCCTTAACCCACTGAGCAAGGCCAGGGATTGAACCTGCGTCCTCATGGATACTAGTCAGATTCGTTTCCACTGAGCCACAATGGAAACTCCTATTTCATTCCTTTTTAATATTTCACTGTGTATATGTACCACATCTTCTTTATCCAGTCTTCTGTTAATGGACATTTAGGTTGCTTCCATGTTTTGGCTATTGTAAATAGTGCTATGATGAACATTGGGACATTGGCGTGCATATATCTTATTTATTTATTTATTTTTTACATATATATTTTTGAATTATGGTTTTCTCTTTGTATATCCCAGGAGTGGGATTGTTGGATCATGTAGTATTTCAGTACTTTTTTCTTTTTTGGCTTCACCATGGCATATGGAAGTTCTTGGACCAGGGATCAAATCCAGGCCGGAGCTGTGACCTATGCCACAGTTGCAGCAATGCTGGATCCTTAACCCACTGCATCAGGCTGGGGATCAAACCCATGCTTCCACAGAGACAAGCCAGGTCATTAACCCATGCGCCGCAGCAGAACCTCATAGTGGTTGCACCAGTTTACATTCCCACCAACAGCATAGGAAGGTTCCTTTTTCTCCATACTCCATGTTTGTAGACTTTTTGAGGTAATCTATTTTTTATATCCTTGCATTTAGATAGTTTCTAGGTAAAGTGAAATACCATTTAATTCTATATTTCTTACCATCTATAATGGAAAAAATAAAAATGAAAAAATAATTCCGTATTTCTTAATGCATACTCTAAATATTCACTAGCACATGCAGAAAACTCAAATATTGTGTATCAGAGATCTTGAATTAGTAGTATGAGCATAGAGTTTCATACTTAAATTCTATCTGTTTGAGCCAAAGGAATTAAAATGAGTTTTATTAAATTTTTGTCACATATTTCAGGGAATTGATATGAAAGTGTTCCACGTTTCACTTTATTTGTATAATGTATTATGTTGTTAAATAAAAGTAGCATTTAAATTAGTAGTTAACAATAGTTTTTCTTTTCTTTTTTGATCAGCCCCAGGCCATATGGAGTTCCTGGGCAAGGGATCACATCTGATCCACAGCTATGACAATGCTTTATCCTTAACCCACTGTGCTAGGCGGAGGATTGAACCTGTCCTCTAGTGCTGCAGAAAGGCCATGATCTCGTTGTGCCACAGTGGGAACTCAAATAATTTAACAATTATTAATTAATGGTTTTTTTATTCTCCAAAGAAAACAAGTGAACACAGAATAAGTTTAATTGATTGATTGATTGATTGATTGATTGATTTTTGGCCACACCCAAGGCATGAGGAAGTTCCTGAGCTGGGGATCAAACCTGCGCCGTAGTAGCAACCCGAGTCCATAACAGTGATGCCAAATCCTTAACCTGCTGTGCCACCAGGGAATTTCAAAAATAAATTTTAAAATGTGAAATGCCACCTGTTCATTAACTTATGAAATACTAAGGCAAAAGAGTATGCTTTGTGTTTTAATGTGGTTATAATAGGCAGTGCATCTCAAAATAGTTCTACTGTTTCAGAATTCGAATCCTGACCCTGCCACTATTTTTGAGAAATGATCGTTACTAAATTCTGGGTGCTCTCAAATGTCTTATGTCATGAAATAAGGACATATATGATTTATTAAATCTCTTTAGAGGAGACTTAGTTTTGTATCATACAGTAGTCAAAAGTCATCTCAAAGGTCAGTATAGAGTAGCAAGTGCTCCAAATTCTCATTTGTTGTAAAATCTTTTTTAAAGCCACCAAAGAGAATACTGGTCTGATTTTGAGTTAACCCTCACTTGTTTTTAAGGTAGTTCTTAGCAGTGAAAAAGTCATCAAAAATGTAGAAAAGTGCCCCGAATAATGTATGAATGTGTAATTAGTTGTAGGAAAAGCAATTAATTGCATTTAACAAAATTTAGTATGATGAAGGTGTATTCTTTTCCCACTATCAGTTTGCAAAAGAAAGAACTACTGTAGCTTTTTTTTTTTTTTGGTCTTTTTTCTAGGGCCGCTCCTGCGGCATATGGAGTTTCCTAGGCTAGGGATCTAATCGGAGCTGTAGCTGCCGGCCTTCGCCAGAGCTACGGCCAGAGCCACAGCAACTTGGGATCCGAGCCGGGTCTGCGACCCACACCACAGCTTACAGCAACGCTGGATCCTTAACCCACTGAGTGAGGCCAGGGATCGAACCCGCAACCTCATGGTTCCTAGTCGGATTAGTTAACTACTGCACCACGACGGGAACTCCTACTGTTGCATTTTTAAAAATCTGATGTATAGTATAGTACACTGGCTGGTCATCCGGAGACCTTGTTAAAGAGCTTGAACTCCTTTACGGAATAACTCTTTGGTCTTGTCAAGTCACTTAACTCTCTGGGATTCAGTTTTTCCTTTGCAAAGTGAAGTATTTGAACTAAATGTATCCTTTTCTGCTCTCAAATTTTTTGATTCTAACTTACCTTTCCTTCTGTGCTGTAGTTTTAGCTCTTTCCTCTGGGTATAAGGATCCTCAAGAGGTGTTTTTGTAATTATGGTACTTATATATTGATTTGTTTCCTTATCCCTTTTCTACCTTTATCTTTTTCATCTATGCCTGTTTGATCTTTCACACTTCCTTCAGATTCTGTAGTCCAGTATACTTCACTTCTCAGGACCTAGAAAATTAGTATATGTGTTTTTGTTGACTCTTTCTATGATACCTCGTTCAGGGTTGGTAGTGTGTTTGTGTCTGTGTTTTTTTTGTTGTTGTTGTTGTTTTTTTAGTCATTTTAGTGCTGCACCTGTGGCACATAGAAATTCCCAGGCTAGGGGCTGAATTTGTACCATGGCTGCCAGCCTAGGCCACATCAACACCAGATCGAAGCCGTGTCTGTGACCTACAGCACAGCTCATAGCAACATCAGATCCTTAACCCACTGAGTGAGGCCAGGGATTGAACTGCCATCTTCATGCTCATGGGTACTAGTTGGGTTCATTACTGCTGAGCCATTATGGGAAATCCTGGGTATGGTGTTTTTATGTAGTATTAAAAGATAGCTATGGTCAGAGAAAAAAATCCTTGCTGTTTAGAATTTTTAATTGCCTCATTTGTGGATTTATATGTAGTTAATTCATTCATAGCAAAATATGTATTTTCTAAGCTAATTCTTTTATATTGAGACATTATTTGTGAATATATGGAGGCTTCTGATATTAATGGGAGATGTGTTTTCTTCCTAAGTATGTAAAATAAGTCATAGATGTTATTTCAGAACTTATATTTATTGACTTCCTGTTAAATTGAATGATATGGTCTGAAGAATTATACAATATATTTCTTAATTTCAGAAATATGAGTCGAGAGTTAGAGACTTATCTCTTTTAGTTGAAGGTTATGACTTTTGAAAAGTATCTATATGATGTCAGAGGGAAGAGTTTGCTGTTTGGTCCATATATCAGAATTAAGGATACGTAACTTCATGTGAAGAATGGGAAGAATGTTTGGCAAAAGATTGAAGAAGGGTTCTTTTTTTTTTGTCTTTTTGCCATTTCTTGGGCCACTCCGGCGGCATATGGAAGTTCCCAGGCTAGGGGTCGAATCGGGGCTGTAGCCACCGGCCTATCCAGAGCCACAGCAGTGTGGGATCTGAGCCACGTCTGCGACCTACACCACAGCTCACGGCAATGCCGGATCGTTAACCCACTGAGCAAGGGCAGGGATCGAACCCGCAACCTCATGGTTCCTAGTTGGATTCATTAACCACTGTGCCACGACGGGAACTCTTTGAAGCAGGGTTCTGATTGAAGGTTGAAGGTTTTAGAAACGTGCCTAAATTAAACTTTTGGAAGTTTGGCTCTCAGAACTGTGGTTGAATTACTTAAGCAAAATAGAGAGGGGTTTCCCAAAATGATTATCTGCAGACTGTTATACTGCAGGTTGTTAGTAGGTATGTCCTGTCAAAATTTATTTTGTGGTCCAATAGGTTTGAGACGTTTTGAGACTTATAATAATAAGATAATAGGTTCCTTACTGCAGTATTTGATAGTTGTGGAGTTCCCATTGTGGCTCAGCGGTAATGAACCTAAGTAGTATCCACAGGGATGCAGATTTGATCCCTGGCCTCGCTCAGTGGGTTAAAGGATCCGGCATTGCCATGAACTGTGGTGTGGGTAGCAGACGTGGCTCAGATCCCGAGTTGCTGTGGCTGTGGCATAGTCTGGCAGCTGCAGCTCCAATTTGACCCCATCTGGGAACTTACATATGCCTCAAATGGAGGCCCTAAACAAACAAACAAACAAACAAACAAAATTTGACAGTCGTCTTTGTACTTTGTCAGTCCTCTGAGAAAAATGTACGGTATATACTATATCCTACTATGGAGAAGGAAGAAGCAGAGTAGTTATGCCACTTGTTATATTTTCCTCTTCAATGAATAATCTCAACTAACATGTCATTTACTTGGAGTATTATATTATTATTATTATTATTATTATTATTATTATTTGGTCTTTTGTCTTTTTTTAGGGCCGCTTCCGCTGCATATGGAGGTTCCCAGGCTAGGGGTCTAATTGGAGCTGTAGACTCCAGCCTACACCAGAGCCACAGCAACGCAGGATCTGAGCTGCGTCTGCGACCTATACCACAGCTCACGGCAACGCCGGATCCTTAACCCACTGAACAAGGCCAGGAATCGAACCCGCAGCCTCATGGTTCCTAGTTGGATTTGTTTCTGCTGCGCCGTGACTGGAACTCTTTACTTGGAGTATTATCTTAAATGTGTATATGTAATTAATGGTTAATTTGTCTCATTTTAATATGAATGTAGACTAAAATAGCTCTTTCTTGGAAATTTCTTACCGTAACTTAAAAAAAAAAAATCAGTTAAGTTTCAGTTTAGTTCAATAAGTTAGCATCCTCAAAATTTTTTACAATGTATTATTACTTGTTATAAAAATCTGTGTCGACTTTCAACTTCATATCTAAATGAGTAAATTCATAGAGTAAATGTTTATAAATATTGCATGAAAATATGAAGACTGCACAAGAATACAGTCAAATGAGTGGTTAGGTATACAGCTTCATCAGTATAATTAAATTGTTAAGTTTACAACTAAGTTTTCTTCTGCTTAGCTCAAAATGAATTTAGTTTTAGATGATAATAGTGACATTATGTGAAGTGAGAAGATTATCTTCAGAAAATGAAAGTGTAAGTAATGCTGTCCATGAACAGTTTTAAGATCCTGTTAATGAAATGGTTAATGAATATGGTATAAACTGCGCCTTCAAAATATCTTAAGTATTCATGTTCCATGAATCTCTGGTGCTCATTCCTCTTCTTGGGTAACTTTCAAACTTTCATGCAATCACTTTGAGTTATTTTATACTTACTTCCTTATTCTTCTTCTTTTTAATCTAAAATTGTAAATCCAATTCCAGTGTTTTTGATCTTTCCATAAGTGAGGTAGAGTAATCTTCACATTATTGTTGCTGATAGTGTTGTTGCCTCATAGTTTGTACTATTGAGAAAAAACAGATGGGCAAAACTTTCAGTTCAGTATCAAGAGATTATACCTGGTTTAGAGGTTGTCTGACATCTACTCCACGGTTTTATGTGGAGAAAAGAGATGGCATTTTTGGAGCATTGAGACATACTACATGTAAGGTGACAGCTTGGAGAGCGCAAGATGAACAAAAGTTCATTAAGGAGTAATATAATGTAGTTGACTTCACATGAAGCAAAAATTAGGAAATACAGAAAACATATTTCACCTAAAATGACAAATGTTGGGAACTTTTTCTTCATAGTTATTAGTTTTTCTGAGTTGAGGTTAGAATTAAATTGCATGCTGTATATAGCACTTAACTGATAATTAGCATGGTGGGGTGGGAGATAGGCAGTGAACTGAGGATTATAGTGATGTTTCATGGATAATCTGTAAAGTGCATAAAGGTCAAATGCATAGTGTTGAGTGTTTTTTTTTTTTTTTTGGTTTACAATTGCAGGGCAGAAATTTGTTATTTTCATGTTAATAATGTCTTCATTTTTTTTTTAATGACCCATGACATATGGAAGTTCCCAGGTCAGGAACTGAATCTGAGCTGCAGCTGTGACCTGTGCCACAGTTATGGCAATGCTACATCCTTCAACCCATTGCCAAAGATTGAACCTATACCTCTGTAGCAACCTGAGACACTGTAGTTAGATTCTGAACCCACTGTGCCACAGTGGGAACTCACAATAATACCTTCATCCTGTAACTCTTTTGTTCTTTTTGTTTGTTTACCGCTGTTTCTGAGTAGGTTCATCTCAGATTTGATTACATTTCCTTTAACAGGCCTTAAATTCTTCCACTGATGTAATTATAATGCACCAATTGGTTGAGTTAAAAAAAAATGAGAATATTGTATCAGATTTTGATTTACATTCATAAGTCCATTTCTAATGAATATTGTTCCTTTTCCAAGGGCATACATCACAGAAGGAAGCCATGGAAGTGAGTCTTGATATAACAGCACTCAGCATTCTCCAGCAGCCAGAAAAACTTCAGTGGGAGATTGTTGCAAATGTGCTTGAAGATACTGTTAAGGATCTTGAAGAACTTGGGGCAAATCCTTGTTTAACTAACACTAAGAGTGAAAAGACAAAGGAAAAGCACCAGGAACAACACAACATTCCCTTTCCATGTTTGTTAGCTGGAGGTTTGTTAACATATAAATCTCCTGCTACCTCACCCATTAGTAGTAATTCTCATAGGTCACTGGATGGTTTAGGCAGAACTCAGGGTGAAAGTATATCAGAACAAGGGTCAACTGACAATGAATCCTGCACTAATTCAGAATTAAATTCTCCTTTGGTAAGGAGGACTTTACCCATTTTGCTTCTTTATAGCATCAAGGAATCTGATGAGAAGGCAGGAAAAATCTTTTCACAGATGAACAATATAATGAGTAAGAGTTTGCATGATGATGGTTTTACAGTTCCACAGATTATTGAGATGGAGCTGGATAGTCAGGAGCAGTTGTTGTTGCAGGATCCTCCTGTGACTTACATTCAGCAATTTGCAGATGCAGCAGCCAACCTTACCTCTCCAGATTCTGAGAAGTGGAACTCTGTGTTTCCCAAGCCTGGGACTTTGGTTCAGTGCTTGAGGCTGCCAAAGTTTGCCGAGGAAGAGAATCTTTGCATAGACTCAATAACTCCTTGTGCTGATGGAATTCATTTGTTGGTAGGACTGCGGACGTGCCCTGTTGAATCCTTGAGTGCAATAAATCAAGTAGAGGCCTTGAATAATTTAAATAAATTAAACTCTGCACTATGTAGTCGACGGAAAGGTGAGCTGGAATCAAATCTTGCTGTAGTGAATGGTGCAAATATTAGTATAATCCAACATGAATCACCAGCAGATGTACAGACTCCTTTGATAATTCAGCCTGAGCAGAGGAATGTTAGTGGTGGATATTTAATACTTTATAAAATGAATTATGCCACTCGGATAGTGACTTTAGAAGAGGAGCCAATAAAAATCCAACATATCAAAGATCCCCAGGACACAATTACCTCGCTCATCTTGCTTCCACCAGATATATTGGATAATCGAGAGGATGACTGTGAGGAACCTGCTGAAGAAATGCAGCTAACCTCAAAGAATGGCATTGAGAAAGAAAAAAAGTCTGATATTTCTACTCTTGGACACCTGGTAATAACCACTCAGGGAGGATATGTAAAAATTTTAGATCTTTCAAACTTTGAAATTTTGGCCAAAGTGGAACCTCCGAAAAAGGAGGGCACTGAGGAACAGGACACATTTGTTTCTGTCATTTATTGCTCGGGCACAGACAGGCTGTGTGCATGCACCAAAGGTAAGCTATTGGTTTGTTTGGTTCTTCTACAAATCTTATAAAATTAGCTTATATGGCATTTGTTTATGTGCGTACCTACTATGAATTTTAGATCCATATAGATGGAGAGAATTTTTTTTTTAATGATGAAGTGGTAGATCCTTTTACTGTTTTAACTGTTGTTAGACCTTTTTTTCTACTACCCTAGGTAAGGATTCTAATTGTAAATAAGTTAGTAAGTCTCTCAGAAAGTATCTTCTCTGCTTTAACCTCAAGAAAATAGTTTTTCTGAGTCCTGACTGCGTCTGCTTAAACCTGTGGCCTTGGGCAAGTTACTTTAAACTCAATAAACTTTTGTTTCTTTATAAACTAGGACAAGACAGCCCATTTCTAGACTTGATAGAACTAAATGGAATAATGTATGTAAAGTTTCTGGTGCAAATACAAGTTGTTATTTCCTGCTGAAATAAAAAGATTTAGTAAATAGTTATTAGTTTTGCCAAATAAATTTTTGTTGTCTTATTTACTTCTAACCTTTTCCTGATAGCGAATCAGTTTTGCAACATTTGAATCCCCATATAGAGTAACAACTTTACTAAAGAATTACTGAAATTAATAGTCCTTTAAGCAGGAATTTAGGGTCAGGAGGTATTTGAATCCTGTGTAGCTATAACCAGTGCTTGGCAGAGGAATTGAATTTGGGAAGAGTTAGTTAGGTATCTCATTGTGGTTCTGGTAGGAATTAACCTGATTTTTTTCCTTTCTTTAAACATTTTTTAAAGAGTTTAGCCAAGAAGGATAATGGTGAATATAGTGGTGTGGATTGCCTTCTTTGAAACACATCTAGTGAAACAACAAGGGGTAAAAATCTTCAAATATCATCAAAATCCAACTATATTATTTTTAAAAATGAGCAATGGAGAATAACTTTAGGATAATGAAGCTTTCAGAAAAAAAACATTAAAATAATATGTGGTGTCAGGGATAGTTTGAGTTTATTGACCATGTATGTGCCAGTTCATTTCTATGAGAGTTTTACATGTGTTAATTTGTTTAGTCATCATACCAACTTTATGAGGTACTCTTCCCTCTATTTTATAGATAAGAAAACTGCGGGAAAGAGAGGTTAAGTAATTTCTTTAAGTCACAGAGCTCAAAAATGACAGTCAGTGTTCTAACCTGGGTGGTCTGCCATCAAAGTGTTTAAACCACATTAAACTGCCAGAGTATTAAAAAAAAAAAAAAAAAAAAGAAAGCAGGAGGCTCATACATTGAATTTTTGGGAATCTTTTAATCTGATTTAAAAATGAAAACAATTAAAAAAAATTTTTGTGAGGGTCACACTTGCAGCATATGGAAGTTCCTGGGCTAGGGATTGAGTCTGGTCTCCAGCTGCCTGCCACAGCCACAGCCACAGCAATGCTGGATCCGAGCTGCATCTACAAACTACACCACAGCTTGCAGCAATGTCAGATCCTTAATCCACTGAGCAGGGCCAGGGATTGAACCCGCATTCTCATGGACACTATGTCGGATTCTTAACCCACTGAGCCACAATGGGAATTCTGAAAATTTAATTTACCATAGACCATCTGCAATGGAGTTTGGTTTGGAACCTAAGTGACCTGGTCCCAGGGCACTCTTCGTAAGATACTAGTAGTTTCCAGACGTGGAATCAGTGTTTAATGATTTGGTTTATTTGACAAGGTATGCTTTTGGCAATTCAGAAGAGAAAGAGTATTTAAGCCATAAAGTAGAGTAATGTATTCATGGAGTTTGGACAATGAAAATTTTTAGCAAGTAGATGAATTGAAGGACAAAAAGCCTGAAAAATTAACCACTTTAAAAACTATTGCTCCAGTTCCCTAAAAATTGACTGATCAAGGTATGTTGGATAAGATTAATAACAATAAGGAATATAGAAAAGTTGATACTTTAAAATGTGTGTATAATGATAAAGTTGGTTTTTAAAAAGCAGTGCAGACTGTAAGTCAAATGGATTTGACTGGCTTATGAGTATGTTCAAATCGCATAAGATACTTGTTCTCATGGAGAAACATCGAATCTTTTCATAAAAATCTTCAATAAAGTATTAATAATATACTAAAAGCAGATTTAATGTAGCTGTCTTTGATTAAAATTTGGAGGTACAATACACCCACATACATACATACATAGACATATACATACATATGTGTGTGTGTGTGTGTGTGTGTGTCAAGGAAATAATGTCCCCTACTGCCCATCCCTGCACCAGCCTGCCATTCCAGAAATGTGGGCCACTTTTCTCATAGCAGGGATAGAGCTGAGGAATGGAGCATGGCAGCTGCTTTTTTCAGGCCACGCTTAGATCAGTAGCCTTCAACAAAGCACTTCTCTGATTGCTAAGTTCCAGAATTCTGAAATACTTGACTTCCAGTCACTCTTTCTAGTTTACTAGTGCTATAATGATGGAACTGATCTCTAAAGCTTCCTCCTTCATTATTTGGTGTGATGCCACTGGTCCTTGTGGTGTTGTTATTGTTATTTTAGGTTTTTTTTTTAAAATTATTGAGTTATTTTCTTAGTGGGTTATCATGATCTACTTCAGAATAATACTAACTTAATTCTAGTAAAATACAGAAACTTTGATCTTTCTGTCCCCCAGCTTTATGCACCTATTGTTTTATGTGTTATGTTTAGCTGAATTATAAATCCAACCAAAAGGTATTATTTTATTTACTCTTTATCTTTTAAAAAAGTTAAGAAGGAAATGAGAAATATTATGTTTACCTTCTTACCATTTCTGGCCCTCTGTTTTTTTCTTGTCAATTTAGTGTTGCTTTCTTTCATCTCAGCTTCCTTTAGGACTTGCGGTGAGACAGGTCTGCTAGCAGAAAACTCTCAGTTTTTTGTTTATCTGAAAATGTCTCTATGTCATATTCATTTTTGAAGAATGGTACTGTATGTAAAGTTATTGATTGACTGTACCTACACATGTCATTCTCTTGCCTTCTGGCTTTGATAGTTTCTGATAAGGCTGCCATTAACAGTTTGCATTGTAGTACCCATGTCTGTGGATGAGTTATTTTTAACTTGGTGCTTTGAGGATTTTCTCATTGACTTTGACTTTTAACAGTGTGCCTGTAAAGTGTGTGCCTCTGGATCTCCTTGTATTTATCCTACTTGAGGTTCATTGAACTGATTTGATTTGTAATGTAATTTTTTTTCATAAAACTTGGGGAGCTTTTGATTATTATTCTTTTTTTTTTTTGTCTTTTTGTATTTCTTGGGCCGCTCCCATGGCATATGGAGGTTCCCAGGCTAAGGGTCGAATTGGAACTGCAGCCTCCGGCCTATGCCAGAGCCACAGCAACGTGGGATCCAAGCCGCGTCTATGACCTATACCACAGCTCATGGCAATGCCAGATCCTTAACCCACTGAGCAAGACCAGGGATCGAACCCGCAACCTCATGGTTCCTAGTCACATTCATTAACCACTGACCCATGACAGGAACTCCAATTATTATTCAAAAAATATTTTTTGTATGCTTTTCTCTTTTTCTGAATTACCATTACATGTATGCACTTACACTTAATCTCTCTCATAGGATTTTGACGTACTTTTAATTTTCAAAATCTTTTCTTTATGTTACTCATATTGGTTAATTTCTGTTGATTTATTATTATCATTTGGTGAAGGAACGTGCAGCATTTATTGAAAGGTGCCAAGCGAGGAGTCTATTATTATTACTTTTTAATGAGAACTCAAGGATTTACTCTTAACTTTGATATATAATGTGCAGCTATTGATCTGTTTTTATTTTGCTACTTCCTTCCATCTCAAATCTACACTGTCTTTTTAATGAACTTATTATTTTAGTTACTTTTCAACTCTAGGAATTCCTTTTGTTCTTTCAGAATAATTTCTATTTTTTTGTTGAGATTATTTTTGAGTCATTTCCCATTTTAATTCTCTATAGTTGTTTTCCTTTTATTCTATTATTTTTGGGTTTTTTTTTGGTCTTTTTAGGGCCGCACACACTTCATGTGGAAGTTCCCAGGCTAGGGGCTGAATTGGAGCTGCAGCTGTTGGCCTACGCCATAGCAACACCAGATCTGTGCTGCATCTGTGGCCTACACTGAAGCTCATGGCAATGCCAGATCCTTAACCCACTGAGCAAGGCCAAGGATTGAACCCACATCCTCATGGATACTAGTCAGGTTCATTACCACTGAGCCACAATGGCAATTTCCTATTCTATGAAATATTTGCAGTAGCTTCTTTGACATATTTGTCAGCTAAATCTAAATCTTGGACATAAGTGACTCTTCACATGTTTCAGATTTTTAATTTAATACTAGACATTTTACATAATATTGTAGAAATTCTGGATTCTGATCCCCACCCCCCCTCGCCCCTTTAGAGGTTTTTGGATTTGTTGTTTGGTAACCTACCTGGACTAAATCTTTGAAATCATTTTCTTTTGCAGTGAGTAGCCACTGATGACTCTTTCATTTTTTTTCCTTTCTGGTTTTTATTTTTAAGACTTGCTTCTTTGTTGTCTTTTTGTCCACCTAGTTTAGTATTCAGCCAAAGATTTTGATAATCGGTTGTGACCAAATAGCTTTACTGGTTAGGTTGTGTTCCACTGTACCCCGGTTTTTATTTCCTCCCTCCCTTCCTTCCCCTCTCCCTTTTTTAAAAATGGCTGCACCTGTGGCATATGGAAGTTCCCAGGCTAGAGCTTGAGTAGGAGCTGCCACTGAGGTTTGTGCCACAGTCACAGCAATGCTGGATCCGTGCTATATCTGCCATCTAGTCTACAATTATGGCAATGCTGAGTCCTTAATCTACCGATCAAGGCTAGAGACTGAACCCACATCCTCACAGAGATAACACTGGGTCCTTAACCCACTGAGCCACAATGGGAACTCTATTGCTTTATTTTTTATTTTCTTTTTTGCCTTTTCAGGTCTTTTCTTCATAGTAATGGGGGCTTGGTTCACTGGGAACTTGTTGATGACTTGGGCCCAATCTGATCTTTTGCTGCACGTATGTATGTGCAAGCTCTGATCAGTATGGGATATGAGGAAGGTTTAATAAGCCCCCTTTGTTTCTCTCACTTCTTGTAAGTCTGTGTTAAATTCCTGGTTATTTCTAGTGTCTTGCTTGCCCAGACAGAATCACGATTTCAGTTAGCAGTGTTGATATGCCTTCTTTACACCACTGAGCTACTTTAAGCAGACCAGCCTTCCAAATCAGTGAGCCCCCTGTGGGTGGCATTAGTAACAAGTACACTGGCTTTCGGGGCTTGACCCACCTTGTTTAAATGACAGTTTTGTCTGGCATTATAGTTGCTTTTCAGGAATACGATTTATGTCTTCCTTATTCTGTCAAGCTGGAAACGAATCTCCAATTTTTCTTGTTAGAATATACTTTTATCCACTGATTTTTTTTTTTGGTTGGAAGAGAGTCTTAAACATTTGCTAAGCTTGCTTTCTGCTTTTTTCAGTGATAGAAATATGAAAAATAGAAATTTAAGTGGATTGCATTTCATTGTGAGTGCCTTTTCAAGAAAGAATCTTGTTCAGTTTGTTACCACTGTGATTAAGAGATTGGGCTGTGGATCCCAATAGAGCTAGTGCATCAGTTTTCTCATCTGTATAGAGGCCAAAATAATATTCTCTACTTTAAGTTTTTTTATGAAGAGTAAATGAATTAAGCATTTTAAATGGTGTCTTCCACATGTAAGTACTAGATAAATAACTATTTTCACATCTCTGTATGTATGTATGTATCTATATATATTTGCCATTTAATTTTCAGTTTGTAATTCTTTGACAATTTGATTTCTAAATTTTCTGAGAATTCATTTAGGTAGCTCTCTTTTTTGGTCTTTTGAGTGATATTAAAATAAATTAAGTTTCTTAACTAATTAATATGTCCTTGTATGTTTACGTGTTTTTCATGTACCTATTTTGATGGAATTTTGCTATACTATAGGTGGTGAGCTTCATTTTCTCCAAATTGGAGGAACTTGTGATGATATTGATGAAGCTGATATACTAGTGGATGGATCTCTTTCGAAAGGGATAGAACCATCTTCAGAAGGTTCCAAACCTTTATCAAATCCTTCAAGTCCTGGTATTTCAGGTAAGATGTTAGCTTTTTTAAGTGATTTTTTAAAAAATGAGAATTCTTGTGATGTTCATTGCTTTTGCTGAAGCTTTCTTATATAATTGTAAACATCATTTCATTTTTTATAGTCAAATCTTGGTTACTGTTGAGAGAGTTCATTTCCTTGTTGACATTGTTTTACCATTTGTTTTTGTCTATTATCATTTTTTTAGTAGTTGGAAAAAGTTGTAAACATTAAAATAAGGAATGGTTCTCAACCTGTGGTAGGTTGACCTGTACTGATGAAATTACCTAAGATGTAAAAACATTATTTTTGTCATTAAGGAGCTTTTGGTCTAGTTAGGGAGGAACAAAACATGAAAGAGGGATGAATTCATTAAGTATAAAGTGAGTTGAATGGCTAATATGACTAAAATTACCACTATCAAAAAACCAAAAAATGTTCTCTCCCTGGGGTGATATTATTCAGATTCTCATTGCCCCATTGTGAACCTTTAGATAGGCTTGCTTTTGTTTGTCGTTTTTGCTTTTTTTCCCCCATCCATGTTCTGTACTGTGCTTCAGAACTTGTTTTTCAAAAGAAATGATATCGTGTTACTCCTGCTTAAAAAAATCTATACTTGCTCTGTGGACTCTAGTGTTATTCTGAGTCTCCAGTTACAGTACTCTTTTCATGACTTCCTAATTATATAATTCAGTTTCATGTGCTTCACATGTTACCCTAAGCTCTTTTCCCCTACCCTTTAAGTTATAGTCCTTTTGTACTTCCACTGTACTTTTTACTCCTAGCACTTAACACATTTTACCCCCCAAACTTAGCATTTAAAAGAAATTTAATGAATCAAGCATAAGTAATACATAAAATTGGTATTCTTCATGGATTAAAACAGGCCAAAAAATCATAAAAAGGGCAAGCTTTTAGTAATTACTAATATGTCTTAATTTTAGTGATAACTAGTATAATAGATGGGAGTCTTCATTACGTTATGTCAGTGTTTCTCATTCTCATGTTGACGTAAAGTCCATACAGATAATATTTAGTAAAGATGAACCAGATTATAAAGAAGTGAATAATATAAAGAACATTGATATGTTGTTAATATTTATAGACATTTAATACCGTTTCAGTCAGACTTTTAAAAAAAACTCTAAGCTTTGAGAAGAATATGATTTGAAGTATACTTTTAATAATTTTATAGAACTCTGTAAATTTTCCTTATAAAAATATTCTAAACATGGAGTTGCCGTTGTAGCTCAGCAGTGACAAACCTGACTAGTATCCATGAGGTCACTGACAGGTTCAATCCCTGGCCTTGCTCAGTGGGTAAGGATCTAGTGTTGCTGCAAGCTGCGGTGTAGATTGGAGACACAGCTTAGATCTGGCCTTGTTGTGGCTGTGGTGGAGGCTGGCAGCTGCCATTCCAATTCGACCTCTAGCTTGGGAACTTCCTATACCCTGGGTGCAGCCCTAAAAAGAGAAAAAAAAGAAAGAAAGAAAAACAAAGAAAAGAAAATATTCTAAACTTATCAGATTTCATATTTTAGTCTTTTACAGTTTGTTTTGGTAACTGGAATAAGAACAACACTTTTTCAGCTTTGTCTTATGTTAGGCATCTCACGCAGAAGTGAATACATATATTCACAGAAACAAACATCTCTCTGAATCAGGTTGTACTCTTATAATACTGGTATGTATACAGGATATTCTTAACTACCACAGAAGTGGGAAAAAATACTGTTTAAGCAACTCGGCATCTGAGCCTTGCCTGCAACCTACACCACAGCTCACAGCAATGCCGGATCCTTAACCCACTGAGCGAGGCCAGGGATTGAACCTGCGTCTTCATGGATGCTAGTCAGGTTTGTTAACCACTGAGCCACAACAGGAACTCCTATTTAAGCTTTTGATTTGTAAATACTTGTTTGCCATCAGTATAGCTTTGGCTTTTTAAAATTACTTTCCAGTAGAATAAAAAAGGGCAGATATTATGTGCTTGTTGATGTTTAGCATTTTGTTTTGAAATAACAAAGTGTAAAAAGTAATTATTGATCTAATATAAGATTGGTTTGCTTTTCTTCAGCACCACTGCTTTTGTTGCTGTTATTAATCTGGGGCTCAGTCAGGTTGAGTTTGGGTTTCTCCAATAATGATTACCCTTTCTATAATTTAAAATATTCAAGACGAGCATCCGCCATTGCCGTGAACTGTGGTGTAGTTGCACACATAGCTTGCATCTGGGGTTGCTATGGCTGTGGCATAGTCCGGCAGCTACAGCTCCAATTAGACCCCTAGCCTGGGAACCTCCATATGCGGTGGATGTGGCCCTAAAAAGACAAAAATAAAATAAAATAAAATAATATTCTCAAGATACATTTTTCTTATGCCTGTTATGTAGTCAGTGCTAGTTACTTTAGTATATAGTATCTGAGTCTGTGTTACTAAGTTTGAGGCTATTTGACAAATGATGTGATTAACTAGAGAAGAAACCTGGATTAAAACTCTTTTTTTTAAAAAAAACCTATTTTAAGTTCTACATTCTCTACTGTTAAGGAGTTGATTTATTGGTGGACCAGCCATTTACCCTTGACATCTTGACATCGCTAGTGGAGCTAACGCGCTTTGAGACTTTGACTCCACGGTTTTCAGCTACTGTTCCTCCATGCTGGGTAGAAGTTCAGCAAGAACAGCAGCAAAGGAGGCATCCTCAGCATTTGCATCAGCAACATCATGGGGATGCTGCTCAGCATACTAGAACTTGGAAACTACAGACTGACAGGTAAAACATTCTTCCAAAGTATTTAAGTCTGTCTTAATATATTTGTTAGAGGCAACATAGAATTACTATTTTTATGTTGCTTTTTTTCTTATTTTGTTGTTGTTGTTGTTGTTTTTGTTTTTTCAGGGCTGTACCCAAAGCATATGGAAGTTCCCAGGCTAGGGGTCCAATTGGAGCTACAGCTCCTGGCCTATGTCATAGCCACAGCAACGCGGGATCCAAGCCACCTTTGCGACCTGTACCACAGCTCACAGCAACGCCGGATCCCTAACCCACTGAGCAAGGCCAGGGGTCAAACCCGAGTCCTCATGGATACTAGTTGGGTTCGTTAATCGCTGAGTCACGACAGGAAATCCTTTTTCTCTTAATTTTTGCATATTAATACTTTTGTCCTTTCACTTGTCACCTTAATTTTATTTAAAGAATTTGAGGAATGTTTGATTAAACATTTCCATTTGTTTGTTTTTTTAGTTTTTATTGAAGTTGATTTATAGTGTTGTGTTAATTTCTGCTGTACAGCAAGGTGATTCAGATACATATAACTCATATATAATTATATATATATATATTTTATGTATATGTGTGTGTGTGTATTCTCTTTTTTCAGCTGTGCCTGCAGCATGCAGAATTCACAGGCCAGGGGTTGAACCTGAGCCACAGCAGTAACAACATGGAATCCTTAACTGCAAGGCCACCAGGGAACTCCTCTCTCTCTCTTTTTCTTTTAATTCTTTTCCATTATGGTTTATCATAGGACACTGAATATAGTTCTTTGTGCTCTGTGGTGGAACCTTGTTTATCTGCTCCGTGGGTAGTAGGCTATATCTGCTAACCACAACTTCCACCTCCATCTCTCTCCCAGCCCCCTTCCCCTTGACATCTGCAATTCTCTTCTTCTTATCTATGAGTCTATTTCTGTTTTGTTGGTAGGTTCACCTGTGTCACCGTAATTTTAGAAATTCCTGTACTTTTTTTAAGTTGTGGGATAAAATGCTGAGAGTAGTCCTTCATTACAGTTAATTTGTTAAATAAATTTGTGTATTGAGTGACCAAATATTTAAAGCTTATTTTTGGAGTTCCCATTGTGGCTCAGCGGGTTAAGGACCTGAGGTAGTCTCCATGAGGATGCAGATTCAATCCCTGGCCTGGCTCATTGGGTTAAGGATCTGGCATTGCCTCAAGTTGCAGCATAGGTTGCAGATGTGGCTCGGATCCAGTGTTGCTGTGGCTGTGGTGTAGGCCTGCAGTGCAGGTCTGATTCGACCTCTGGCCTGAAAGCTTCCATATGCTGCAGGTACAGCCATAAAAAGAATATTAAAAAAACGAAAAGCTTATTTTGTACAGGCACTTTTGAAGGCTAGTAATACAGTTCTCATGGAATTTACATTCTGGTGGAGATAGTAAGCGGCCGTCTACTATGTCATATGCTCATAAAAGCTCTGAAACAGTTAAAACAGTTTGATGATAGGGTAGTTTTGGCGTGTTGGGAAAGGAGAGAAAATATGTATGATATTTTTAATATAAGGGGCCTGAGAAAGACCTTGATGAAGACATTAATTTCAAGATAGTAGCAAGCACAGAGACCCTGAGGAGTATGTTTTATGAATTTTAGGAACAGCAAGAAGGCTGTTGTCTGAGGATGGTGAACATGAGGGAGAGTGGTAGGAGGTGAAATCAAAAGAAATAATTGTAGCCAGATCATGAACAGTGAGACGTTTATTTTTTATTATTATTAATTTTTTATTTTTAGGGCCGCAGGAGTGTTATATGGAAGTTCCCAGGCTAAGGCCAGCCTACACCACAGTCACAGCAATGCCAGATCTGAGCCGTGTCTGCGACCTACACCACAGCTCATGGCGAGGCTGGATCCTTAACCCATTGAGCAAGGCCAGGGATCAAACCCGCCTTCTCATGGATACTAATCAGATTTGTTTCCACTGTGCCACAGTGGGAACTGCGAGACTTTCTTTTTTCCTTTTGTCCTTTCTAGGGCTGTACCCGTAGCATATGGAGGTTCCCAGGCTAGGGATCTAATTGGAGCTGTTGCTGCTGGCCTACACCAGAGCCACAGCAAATGCCAGATCCCAGCCGTGTCTACGGCCTACACCACAGCTCACGGCAACTCCGGATCCTTAACCCATTGGGTGAGGCCAGAGATCAAACCTGCAACCTTATGGTTCCTAGTTGGATTGTTTCTGCTGCGCCACGATGGGAACTCCATTTTTTTTTTTTTTGGAAGTCCGAGACTTTTATGTTAAGTGAGATGGGAAGATGTTAGATGCTTTTGAATATTGAAGTCATGTGATGTAATTTATATATTAGAAGTGTACATTATGATTACTGTGTTGTTGCAGCTTATGAGTGGTTGTATTATGAGTGTGTGTTGGGGTGCAGTGATAGAAGCACAGATTCTAATTTGAATACTGTTATGATAATTCAGGTAATTATGGGAGTTCCCATTATGGCTCAGTGGTAATGAACCCGACTGGTGTGCATGAGGATGCAGGTTTGGTCCCTGTCCTTGCTCATTGGGTCAAGGATCCGTAGCCTTGCTGTGATCTGTGGTGTAGGCTATAGATGCGGCTTATATCTGGTGTTGTTGTGGCTGTGGCGTAGGCTGGTAGCTACAGCTCCAATTCAGCCCCTAGTCTGGGAACTTCCATATGCTGTGGGTGCAGCCCTAAAAAGACCAAAAAAAAAAAAAAAGAAATCAGCTGATTATGGTTATGGTGATGGTAACTGGGACCGTGGTGACAGTTGATGGAGGAAATGAAGAGAGTGGTCAGATAAAGTTCAGAGGTACAAGGAATTATATATACTGACACTGCACATCTTGTGTGAACAGTAGTAGGATGATTTTAATGTTTTGAATTCAGCTAATTAAAAATGGAATTTCTCTTTACTAATATTGTAGTTGACAATCAGGAAGTTTTACTTTATGATAAATTTGAAATATCTGGTAGGCATTTGGATATGAGTTTAGAATTTAGTGGAGTAGTGTTTTCAGCATATATATATGTGTGTAAAGTTTAAAATCATAGAAGGGACATATATAAGAAATATAGGAAGTTCTTATTTTCAAATACAAATTCCTCTGACCCTACTCTTAGATTTAAGGTGGAACCTATGAATCTGCACATAATTCTGATTCACAGTAGTCCAAACTTAGAGGAACAAGGGCTTTTGGAATGTACATGCAGGCATAGGTTCCTAGGGTGAGATTATTCATTGTCCTAAGTTTAATATTCCTCAATTGAACTGTTTCTCTTCTCTCTTGATACCATTGAGAAGCATTGTTTTGTTGGAGGCTGTAAAGCAGAGTGTGAGAGGTGATATTAGTGGTAAGATGGATTTGGCTGAAGAAAGATTTTCACTTTATTTATTATTTCCTCCCTTACTTGACAGCAACAGCTGGGATGAACATGTTTTTGAATTGGTTCTACCTAAAGCTTGTATGGTTGGACATGTGGATTTCAAATTTGTTTTGAACTCAAACATCACGAGTATTCCACAGATACAAGTGACACTGCTGAAAAATAAAGCTCCAGGCTTAGGGAAAGTCAATGGTAAGAATGGGTCGAAATTTACATTTGAAGATGTTACCTTGTAGCCGGTTTCATAAAAAAACCCCTAATTTTCAACTGGGCTATCTAAGTTTGATGTCCCTTCTTGCCCCCACAACCCTGTGTTCTTTTCCTGCTCTACTTTTTGTGGTTTTATTTAGAAAAGTTAATCCAGAGAACATTTAAAAGCTTTTCAGTAACTCATTGTTCAGAATTGTATAAACTTGAGTTGTTTAATTGTGCTTTTGGGAAATGCACTTAGTTCCTTTGTTAGTTTCACTTTTAGCATTATTAGACTTAGGCTTCTCTCTTCTTTAAGAGGAAACTTGACTGGGAAAAAGAGTTTGTTATGGAAGTCACATATTCTTTTAAGGTTGTTAGTAAAGCCCAGAATGTGACACCAGAAATACACCTATCTTTATTTATCTTTCTTACAAGTTCAAAATTTGATATGTTGAGTTATTAAAATAGATTGTACATATTTAGCATATTGGGAACTGAATGTTACTTCTCAGTGTTTTCTTCTTAATACATTAATTTAAAAGACTGGGGGAGTTCCTGGTTGTGGCTCAGTTGTAACAAACCCAACAAGTATACATGAGGATGAGGGTTCGATCCCTGACCTCGCTCAGTGGGTTAAGGATCCAGCCTTGCCGTGAGCTGTGGTGTAGGTCACAGATGCAGCTTGAATCCTCCGTTGCTGCAGCTGTGGTGTAGGCCAGCAACTGCAGCTCCATTTCGACCCCCTAGCCTGGGAACTTCCATATGCCACACTTGTGGCCCTTAAAAAAAAAAAAAAAACTGAAGATAATTTAAGGGTACAATGGCCACTTCACACCAGCAGCTAAAAACACTGAAACCTAAAAAGTTTCCTGTTTCACAAATATGTATGTATGTTTTTGTGTATATATGTGTGTATGTGTGTGTGTTCTTTTGAATCATGACAGATTCTGATTTAAGTGGAGTAGGACTTGGGTATTGGTATTCTTAAAACTGTGCAGGTGCTGTACTATGCAGTCTAGGGTAAGAATTCTTAGTTTATTTGCCAACAAATTATTTCTTCAAGTGATTATTTTTACTACCATTAAAAGAGAGAAACAATTCAATCTAATTTTTTTCCTCTTCTAACAACCATTTTATGGCATCTATGATATAAAATCACTGTAGTTCCCAGTTTAATAGAAAGTTTTAGAATTTCAGGCACAGAAATCATTGATATTAAGCAAAATTAAGCTTACTAATATTTTTATCCTCTAGAAACAGCAGTAGATAGGCAGATCACCTTTCCTTTGTCTCCAGCTCTTAACATTGAAGTGGAACAAAATGGGAAACCGTCCCTGATTGATTTGAATGAAGAATTGCAGCACATGGATGTAGAGGAATCACAGTGTGAGTTAAATTATAGAGCTGTTGTCCATGACAGTAAAAGGAGTAGTGATCCAAATGCATCATGTTGGGCAAAGATTTCCTTATGGCTTGCAAAAACATGGTTATAAGAACACAATTAAAAATAATCTGTAATTCTGCTTTGGCAGTATGCTTTAACTTTCA
This sequence comes from Phacochoerus africanus, assembly GCF_016906955.1. Taxonomy (NCBI): domain Eukaryota; kingdom Metazoa; phylum Chordata; class Mammalia; order Artiodactyla; family Suidae; genus Phacochoerus; species Phacochoerus africanus. The sequence continues at coordinate 111,677,090 of NC_062548.1, read as the reverse complement.
GCTCATCTTTGTGAACACAGCTGCACTAATACTTGCATTCTTGTTTTTTAATATCTTGGGATTGAAATCATGTCATGGTTTTATAATGTTTTTGAAAAATCAAGGTAAATAAATAGTTTGGGAATGGAAAACAGCATAATATATGAGATAATTGATTGTAGTTCCTTAGCATGATAATGAATTCTTATTTGGACACATTCTAAGTGTGGAATTTTGTGTGGTGCTGTTATATGTAAATGGGATGGAAATTTGTTTATTAGATATTATTTTATATTGCAAGCTAATTTAAAAGAGAAATGTGTATTTTCCTTTTTAGGTCTTAGATTATGTCCATTTTTAGAAGATCATAAAGAAGACATTCTCTGTGGGCCAGTGTGGCTTGCTAGTGGCCTTGATCTATCAGGGCATGCTGGGATGTTGACATTAACAAGTCCCAGACTTGTTAAAGGTGAGGTAACATATTTTACAAACATAAGATAAGTAATGCCACAATTGTAAGAGTAGATTTTTTAAGAAACACACAAAACAATTTGGTTTCAGAAAAGTAATATCCTGTTTTTGGAGGGACTTTTCATTAGTAATTCTATCAGTTTCCTTGTAGCTGAGGTCATTTCCTTTATAAATGACTTGTTATATAAAACATCAGATGGGTCTTTCTATAATTTGGAGATCTGAGTGCTTTTTGAGAAACGTATAAAGAAGATAAATTTAGGATGACTTAGCATGACATACAGAATTCCTCTGAATAATCAGACGTCACGTTCTGGGATGTTTGCCTTTTCTGTCATTTTCGAGTCCTCTGTCTTCAGTTTATTGTATATTGCTATAATATTTTAAGGGGGTTTTTATAGAGTGGTTTTGAAAGTATCAGTGGTAATGATTTGAGTGTCTCCAGCACAAATTATAATTAATGTATTTTTACATCATATGTATAAGATAGTAGATATTGCAGTAGTAGGACTTATTTCACCTTTGTATCTCAGGGGTGAGTAAAAAAAGCCAGCAAACCAGACACTTTGATCGTTAAAATAAATTTGGAAGTGGGTAGGGTGTGGAGATCCTTCCGCAAACCAAGAAAATACCTGACCCCCTAACATCTATTTTAATTTGTTTACATTCCCTTCCTAATGTTGGTCCCCCTTGTCACATTTACCTTTAATTGGAGATGTAGTATATAGTCAAGTTTTAATGTACTCCTTTGACTATGTCTTATTCATGAAATTTGATACCTGTGGTGTGTTAGCCCACATACTGGGATATAGCGGTGAGCAAAACTAATATAGTTTTTTCTCTTATATTGCCTGGAATGTTAGTTTGGTTGTGTAAGAATGTGAAACTTAAAATTATATAAAAGTTAAAATGTTGGCTTTGACAAAATTGAGGCTAGAATTATATAACGTATTTCAAAAGATAATAATGGGAGTTCATTTTGTGGCTCAGCAGTTTAAGGACCTGACATAGTCTCTCTGAGGAATGTGGGTTTGATCCCTGGCCTGGTTCAGTGGGTTAAGGATCCAGCATTACCGCAGCCTGCAGTGTAGGTTGCAGATGCAGCTCGGATCCGGAGTTGCAATGGCTGGGGCATAGGCTGCAGCTGCATCTCAGATTCAGTCCCTGGCCCAAGAATTTCCTTATGCCAGTTGTAGCTGTAAAAAAAAAAAAAATGAAACAAGGAAGGAAGAGAGAGAGGGAGGGAGGGAGGAAGGAAAGGAGAGAGAAAGAAAGAGAGGAAGGAAGAAAGAAAATGAAACAAAAGACAATAATGTAAAAGTGTTCATATTCCCAGAATTTAGTAGGGGTGACTATTTTTCTCCTCAAATTCCTAAAACTTGGAACTGGAGAAAATGATTGCTAAATTTTTATGGATTAATAAAAGTATGATATGGGCCAAAGACATTTAGAAAAATATTGAGAAGGAGGATCTTACCAGATATTAGAACCTAGAATAATACAGCAGTCAGAAGAATGTAATAGTGCAGTGCTGGCATAATAGGCAGGCTGATGAGTGGAAAATAACAAAAGTTAAGTTTGTGATCTCAGAATGGTTTAATATCTGCTTAGGCAACAATAAGCTTATGATTTGCTCATGAGTATATTATTTTAGAGTATTTTTTGCATTAATTTTTACGTATAGATTGTATAGTATAATCTCAACTTAGTTAAAACCATGTTAAAGATAAACTAGTGATAATAGCCAATATGTATTGAGTGCTTCCTTTGTGCCATGCAGTTATGTGGTTTGGTTACCTTTGAGGTGGATACTATTACTATCCTCATTTCATGTTTAAAGAAAGTGGAACATGGGGAGTTTAATTTGTCACCTACCTAATAAAATGGTAGAACCAGTTATCAAACCCAGGTAGTGACTCCAAACCCTATGCCTTTTCAACTTTAATACTATAATGCTTATGTGCATGCATGCATAAAAAAGACATGTGATAATATATCATTATCTTTGGGTGGTACCTTAATGACAGTTTTTTTCTATAGTTCACAAAATTTGTATTATTAAAATAAGTAACTTTTTTGGAGTTCCCATCGTGGCGGGGGGAAAACGAATCTCACTTGGACCCATGAGGTTGTGGGTTCGATCCCTGGCCTCGATCAGTGGGTTAAGGATCTGGCGTTGCCGTGAGCTGTGGTGTAGGTCACAGATTCGGCTCAGATCATCCATTGCAGTGGCTGTGGCATAGGCTGGCAGCTGTAGCTCTGATTTGACCCCTAGCCTGGGAAACTCCATATGCCACAAGTGTGGCCCTAAAAAGCAAATAAATAAATAAATAAATAAAATAAGTAACTTTTTTGATTGGAGTAAAATATGCCAGGTGTTTATAATAACTAGCCACATCCTTCTCATGTGCTGATCATATAACCCCTGTGCTTTTGTTCTTTTGCTACCAATATGTCATGGTTATTCAGTCATACGCAAACAGTACAGTTTGAAAATTCTGGCTAAGTGTGTTTCTTTTTGTTGAGTTAATTATTTAACTTGTTCTATGAAGATTAAAAAGATATGATTTTTTTTGATTGAATAATTTATCCCATTCTGTGCCACTCCTTTAGGTATGGCAGGAGGAAAATACCGTTCATTTTTAATCCATGTCAAGGCTGTAAATGAAAGAGGAACAGATGAGATCTGTAATGGCGGTATACGTCCTGTAGTAAGACTTCCATCCTTAAAACACCAGAGTAATAAGGGTTATTCACTTGCGTCACTCTTGGCAAAAGTTGCAGCAGGCAAGGTACGCTACAGTATCATTTTTTGTTGTTGTTGGTTGGTTTGTTTGTTTTGCTTTTTAGGGCTGCACCTGAGGCATATGCAAGTTCCCGAGCCAGGGGTTGAATTAGAGCTGTAGCTGCCACCGTGCAGCACAGCCATAACAACACGGGATCTGAGCCAGATCTTTGACCTACACCATAGCTCACAGCAGTGCTGTATCATTAACCCACTGAGTGAGGCCAGGCATCCAACCTAGGGCGAATCCTCCTCCTCATGGATACAAGTTGGGTTCCTAGCTTGCTGAACCACAGTGGGAACTCTGAAACAGTATCATTTTTGAACTGTAAAATACTGTTTTAAACATTGTGGTTGAGATTTTACACACTATTGAAAGGAGTATGGGCCATAGTTGATTTTTCAATAGACACATAGTTTGTTTGTATTTTTTCTCTGTAACAAGTTAAAAAAATATAATCAAGGAGAAAATATTTTGAATGAACTTTAAGCAGACTATCTAGCTTATATAAAGTATATTCAGTAAGGAGTAATTGTTAGCAGGAATGTCCCTTTGTAAGTATTTTGGACTATAATTCTTTCCTTCGGTGTAAGTTTGTTTCTTTGCACTTTACTGGTAATGCACCACCTTTTTTTTTTTTTTTTTTTTAAGTCTTTTGTCTTTTTAGGGCTGCACCCATGGCATATGGAGGTTCTCAGGCTAGAGGTCTGATCGTAGCTGTTGCTGCCAGCCTATGCCAAAGCCGCAGCAACACCAGATCTGAGCCACGTCTGTGACCTACACCACAGCTCACAGCAATGCTGGATCCTTAACCCACTGAATGAAGCCAGGGATTGAACCTAGTTGGATTCATTTCTGCTGGGCCATGACAGGAACCCCGAAAAGTGCTTTTAGATATATATCTAAATTTTCATGGTTCATTTTCTACAACTTGCTGTATATAGTGCAATTTCTTCCTTCTTGTCTGATCTTGGATTTTCCTGAACTCTGGAGATTGTGTTTCTCTATCATCATCATTCATAAGCAACAATAGCACTATCAGTAACACCAGTCATCTTGTATTTGTATAGGCCTTCCAGTTTTCAAGGACTTCTATATACTTTATCTGATTTAATCCTTAAAATAACTGTGGTAGGGTGAGCAGGTGCTATTACCTCCAGTTTTCATTCTGAAAGTGAGTGACCTTTAAAGATTGAGGAGCTGGTGTATCTGGTAGAGCTGTAGCTGGGACTCACTCAAGATTTTATGATCTTCATTCCCTGGGTTATTACCTTTAAACAGTGATGATGTCTTTCTTTTTTCCTTTTTTTTTTTTTAAAGGCCACACCTGTGGCATATGGAAGTTCTCAGGCTAGGGGTCGAATGAGAGCTGAGGCTGCCAGCCTACACCACAGCTCACCGCAAAGCTGGGTCCTTAACCCACTGACTGTAGCCGGGAATCAGACCTGTGTCCTCATGGATGCTAGTCTGGTTTGTTACTGCTGAGCCATGATAGGAACTCCTTTTTTTCCCCCTGTTATGATTGTGGAGTAAATTAATAATTTACTAAATATGAGGATTAAAAACTAATTTTAATTTTGACTTATTTTTGATAGTCATAATTCAGTTATTTTTTTTTTAATTTGTAAACTTTAATAGTAATTTTTTGTGTTTGTTCATTCAATTATTTGTTTTTGTATGTTTAGGAAAAATCATCTAATGTTAAGAATGAAAACGCAAGTGGCACCCGTAAATCCGAAAACCTCCGGGGCTGTGACTTACTTCAAGAGGTCTCAGTCACTATTCGAAGATTTAAGAAAACTTCAGTGTCTAAAGAAAGGTAATCTCATTTCCTTCTACTATTCTTAAAGTAATAGGAGTACAAAGGAAGAATTCCAGAAAATATACCAATATATACAAAATGTAAAAATCCCTGCTTGAAAATTTTGTTTGCTTTTCATTCCTTTTAAGATCTTTATGATCTCAGTGGTGGTATATATTGTCCTTCCACTTCATTGGTTCGTCCCTGATGTCTGTATACTGCTTGGTAATTTTCAGAAGTTCTTTTTTTAAAATTGTGATATTCATAATTTCAAATGGAACATTTTATGTCCAACCAGGTTGAAATAGCTTTAGTGTGTTCTGTTTTGGTTGTTAATATATTTATTTATTTATTTATTTACTTTCTTTTTTTTGTAGAGTGCAGCGATGTGCCATGTTACAGTTTTCAGAATTTCATGAGAAGCTTCTTAACACTCTTTGTAGAAAAGTAGATGATGGCCAAATCACCGAACATGCCCAGAGCCTTGTGTTAGATACTCTCTGTTGGTTAGCTGGAGTACATTCAAATGGACCTGGAAGGTTAATAAGATTTTATTTCCCATGGATTGCCCTTTGGATGTTATGATTAGAAGGTCAAGATGAGCCTAAACATCTGCTATTGTTTTCCAGCTCAAAGGAAGGAAATGAGAGTCTGCTTTCAAAAACACGAAAATGTCTTTCAGACATTGTACGTGTTTGCTTCTTTGAGGCAGGACGAAGCATAGCCCATAAGTGTGCCCGGTTTCTAGCCTTGTGCATCAGGTTGGTTTTTTTTAAGTTGAAAATGTAATTTGTAGGTATACCTGCAGTTTGGCAGATGATACCTTTTCTATAGTGTAGTTTGGTCTTTGTGGAAAATATGTAAAACTTAGGAGGATTTTCAGAAATTGATGAGGATTATTGAGATCCTAAGAAAAAATTTGGGGGTTTGGGGGGGCAAACTGTCCTGTTAAATAGATCTGTTAATACAAGAGTTCTGCTAGGCTTCTCTGCTTATTAGTAAGAGTTTGGAAAGTGTGGTAAGACAAGTCTTTACCCCACTGTCACTTCTGTTGTCCCTGGTTGTCGGATTCTTCACCTGAGTCCTTTTCCCTGTTACGTAACAGTTTTACCAGGTTGTTTCTAACATTGTGCAGATCATTTTCTCTAAACCCTGAAGCTATCTAGGAATTGTTTAAAAGCTAATAGTCAGTATTAACTACCTGCTTGTTAGCTCTTTTGGTAAAAAGATTGGTTTAATGCATAAGGAAACAGTTGTTAAAACCCTTAGTATAATTGATCTTTCTATCTTTCTGCTTGTCTATAGGGGTTTAAGGCCGATTTTCTTTCACTTGGCCTGATTACATTTAGAGTTGGATTTAGACCTTTGAATAATGTCTTTAAATTTCAAAAAAAAAATTTTTTTTTCCAGTAATGGCAAATGTGACCCATGTCAACCAGGATTTGGATCTGTTCTTTTGAAGGCCTTGCTTGATAATATGTCATTTTTACCTGCAGCAGCAACTGGTGGTATGTGAAATTGTCACAAATAACTCTAAGGAAATATTTCTCAGCATACTTGAGGTTATTTAATAACTTTTTCCCCTAGACTCATCTTCATTTTTTTTTTTTTCCCCTGTAGCTTATCTGTTTTTTAAGGGGTTTTAAATTATGATTGGGTAGGCAGATACTCTGTTGGGTCATATTTTTAGGAAAAAGTTAATGGGAGATTTAAGTAAATAACCAAGCCATCTCAATTCTTACATTTTCTCTACTTCATTAAAATAATTGAGCTGTTAGGTTGTTTACTGATTGTAGATCAGATGCCACAAACTAAAATGGCAAAGTGCCATAGAGATGACATAAAGAATAAAAATGTTGATGTGCATATTGTGTATGATAAGTAGGGACTGAGGCAAACTGAAATTCCCTAAAAGGGCCAATGGGGTTTTTTTTTTTGGTACGTTTGTTTTGAACAGCATCTGAAGACTCTAAAAATGCCATTCAAGAGTGAAGGTAGTATTCAAGTAGAAATTTACTATAAAGGACTACTAATTTGATTTAGCCTTTGCCTAGTGTTAATTTTTTTGTAGACGTTTCTCATAGTCTTTTGTTTCATATATAACCAACCCATTTAACAAGTTATCTCAGTGAGATAAACATATTCCACAAAGAGTTGATCTTTGTGGTACATCAGAAAAAAAAGCTTGCTCAAAGTTAGGTGAGAAATGGTTATTTTATCAGTATCTTAATTTAGATTAAAGAGTTTGTTTATATTTACTTTAAACATATATTGACTAAAACTGTTAACTTTGTTATATAGAGTAGAATGTTTGTTTTGGACTTGGTTGCTCACTTTAATAGTCTCTGGTGTTTAAAACAGTTTTCTTGAGAATTGTGATAGAGGTAGGCTGCTTAAATCATGGATGTACTTAGTACTTAGTAGTTAGATATCTTAAATTTTGTAAAAGAGTCTTTAAATACATCACCCTGGGAGTTCCCGTCGTGGCGCAGTGGTTAACGAATCCGACTAGGAACCATGAGGTATGAGGTTGCGGGTTCGGTCCCTGCCCCTGCTCAGTGGGTTAACGATCCGGCGTTGCCGTGAGCTGTGGTGTAGGTTGCAGACGCGGCTCGGATCCCGCGTTGCTGTGGCTCTGGCGTAGGCCGGTGGCTACAGCTCCGATTTGACCCCTAGCCTGGGAACCTCCATATGCCGCGGGAGCGGCCCAAAGAAATAGCAAAAAGACAAAAAAAAAAAAATTAAAAAAAAAAAAAATACATCACCCTGATCACCTTTTAAGCTCTTTTGGTCTCTAACTGTCAGTATGGAATAGCTATACTTTATTCACTTGCTAAAGTATGCTATTTGTAGCTCCCTACCATCCATTGTTTTTTGAAAATTTTAGTACAGAAAAACGGTATTTTAGGAAAGATGGCTTAAAGTACTTGACGTCTCCAGCTATTCTAAAATGTCCCTCAGGGTCATCTCAAGTTACTGAAAACTGAAATGACTAGGTTGACCTGATACACTTCTCAAAAAATACGATCGAAGTTCATTGTCAGTGTCCTCTTAGGGTCCTCCAAGGACTTACTCCTTCTTTGTAAGTTGCCCTTACAGATTTTCTTTCCAGAAATCTTTTTAGGAAAGGGGGACATACTGATAATTATAAAATCTGAAATTCTTTTGTTAGAGAAAAATGAGGAAAAGAAATATTGCTATGTTGTTGTTTTCAGGTTCTGTCTATTGGTATTTTGTCTTACTGAATTACGTTAAAGATGAAGATTTGGCTGGGTGCAGCACTGCGTGTGCATCTCTGCTTACTGCTGTGTCCAGACAGTTACAGGACAGGCTAACACCAATGGAGGCTTTGCTTCAGACAAGGTATTGTCATCTATGAAACAACTAGTCATGGGCCTTTCTGGATATGACACCACCATTGTACAGAACTGTATATGTATGTATGTTTGCCTAAGGTTTTCTTTTCTCCCTATTTTCTCTGAAAATAATTCCCTTTAACAATTTTGAAAGTCCTGGAAATAGTTATTTAGAGGGCTAGTTATATTAAAGTACTTCAAGTGGTGTTTCTTGCTAATGGGAGAAGTACTTAATTTGTTTCTTTGTTGTTAAAACTTCGTAGGTGAAATTATGTAAATCACTCATTGCTTTTGACTGGTATTCTTCATCTTTGGTTTGATTTTCTTTTCTTTTTTTTTTTTGTCTTTTTAGGGCTGCACCAACGGCATATGGAGGTTCTCAGGCTATGGGTCGAATTGGAACTGTAGCTGCCAGCCTACACCACAGCCACAGCAATGCAGGATTCTTAACCCACTGAGCAAGGCCAGGGATTGAACCTGCATCCTCATGGACATTAATTGGGTTCGTTACCCATTGAGCCGTGACGGGAACTCCATGCAGTTTGATTTTCTAAAACTTAAACATAATGAAATAAGAAGTAGCTAAGGGTTAGATTTGAGTTCTTGCCCAGTCTTCATTATTTTAAGCATTCTCTTATTTAAATCAATGCCCTTTGTAATCTTTTTATATCAGAAATCTTGATTTTGATAAAATCTTATTCAAAGCCTTTGTACTTTCTGCTAAATCAGTATAACATTTGAGACAAGGGAGGGGTGCCTGATATCTTTCTTTTTTTTTTTTTTCTGCACCTGTGGCATATGGAAATTCCTGGGCTAGGGATCAAATCTGAGTTGCATCTGTGACCTACGCCAACAGCTGACCAAAGCCAGCAACTCCAGATCCTTAACCCACTGTGCCAAGCTGGGGTTCAAACTGCCACAGAGACAGACTTAACCTGCTGTGCCACAGTGGGAACTCCCTGATATCTCTTTCTTGATGCAGTCTGCAGATGAAGGTTTAGTCTTGTTTCATTACCTATGAGCTTAATTAAAATTACATTTATTGAGTCTCTGGACTATATTTTTTAGAGTATGAGTTTACTGGGAATACAGTTAAGATTCAGTGAATTTAAGGAGTTAAATCTGATTGGTGTCTCCTTCTGCCCTTTGTAAGAACTCCTTTTAAAACTAAGCGAATAGATAATTTATTACTTAGATGGCTGACAGGAAAATTGTTAGAATGTTATTTTATTTTTCAGATATGGATTATATAGTTCACCATTTGATCCAGTACTCTTTGATTTGGAGATGAATGGCTCTTCTTGCAAAAATGTGTACAATAGCAGCATTGGTGTCCAGTCAGATGAAATTGATTTATCAGATGTCCTTTCAGGTAGTAATATCTTTTATTAAAGGAATTTCTGAATTTTTTATCTTGAGTTTAAGCGACTAAGGATTTTTTTTGGTATATAAATCTTATTTTTTTATTGTAGTTAGTTTACAATGTTCTGTCAATTTCTGCTTTGATATAGGCATTCTTTTTCTCACATTATCCTCTATCACATTCCATCACAAGTCACTAGATGTAGTTTCCTGTGGTGTATAGCAGGATCTCATTGAATTTGCCTTTATTTCTTAATTCTCCTCTCAAAAATATTTAAATTATTTTTAAAAGGATTGCAAATTTAGGTTTTGGGAATTTTTTTGTGTTCTGTTACATGTTGGCATGACTTTAATGCTAATAAGAGACTAAAATTTGGTTATTTCTTACAGCCTTTTCAGTTTGGTTTGGTTTGCCTTTGCTGTTCATAAAATCAAAGAATAGTTCATGTTACAAAAAAAATGTACATATTTTAATAAGCAGAGATGCAGAAAGAAAAAATAATTTTCTGTATGTTCTGTCACACTCTTTTGAGGTAAACTTGGTGTACAATGTTACATGTATACATTTCTGAAGAATATGTTTTTAGGATTGAATGTTACTATTTGTATAATCTTTTCAAGTGCTAGAATTTGGTATATATCTAGTTTTGTTAGAACAATGATCGTCTTATTTTTTGTTTTCTTCCGTCTTAATGAACTTACTGCAAATGTTGCTAGTAAACCAAAATGTTAGAAAATTTATTTGCAAACTTATTATGATAATTACCACACTAAAGATAAGTAAATTTTGGGACTTAGGTTCAGTGTAGGTTAAAGTAAATTATGAATTATGAAGAAAGCAAAAAGAGAAATCAAATATAGAAATACAAATAAAATGTGCCTCAACTCTAACTAGCCTCTCTAGCCTCTCTACCCTCTTAGATTATCATTGTTCCCAGATAACAATGTAACTATTTAAGCTTATTTGTAACTATTTAGGCTTATTTGCTTCATGTTTATGAACATTTTTAGTGAGAGGGATCATGCTATACTTCTGATCTGTTTACTTGCTTTTTAACAACTTACTCTGCCTTAGGTGTATGTGTTATCTTCTCTGTTTGATGACTTAGGCTCTGACTACTTCATGCCAGTCTGTCTCTAAGTCACATATCAGATTTTGTTTAGAACATAAGAGGAGGGTTAGTACTAGACCTGTAGTTGCCTTCTATACACCTTAGGTTAGAATGAAATTCATTATAGCAGGAGTATAAGGAGAGGAGTGTAAAGCTTAGGCCAGGCTAGGGAGTTAAATATGCAAGAGCAGCCATACTCATTATAGAAGTGTCAGAAGAAGGGACTTAGAAATAATGACATAGATCTCCATATGAATGTCTCTTCATTTTATTCCTCACCATCAGGCCTTCTGCAGTGTTTTCTTTTTCAGTTAATGGCATCTGTGGCACAAAACAGAAATCTGAATGTTATTCTTTTTCATCCTCCACATTGAGGCTGTCATAAGATCCGATCTATTTTTCTACCAACATGTATTTCAAATCTTCCTATTCTCTTTACCTCCACCCCATACAAGATTATAATCTATGTGACAGTCATCTTGAACCTGAAGTATAGTAATAATTTTCACACTGGTCATTCTGCCTCTGTTCTTGGCATACTTCTGTCCAGTCTTCACTTTGCAATGAATGCAGTCATTTTTTTTTAATGCAAACCTGATCTGATCACTCTTTTTCTCTCCTTAAGATACTTTTGATGTCTTCCCATTATCCTGCAGCCTGAAGATTAATATAGCAGAGAATATCTATATGATCTGGCTCTTCTTCTCTTACCAATGTTAGTTTTCTTTCTATGGCTCATTGATTCTCAAAGTGTGGTCTATAGGCCCTGTCAGTGTTCCTGAGATTCTTGCTGGGAGTCCACAGGTCAACTGTTTTCATGATAAAACAATGTTTTTTGCCTTTTTCACTGCATTGACAATTGTACTGATTGTGCAGAAGCATGATGTTCTTCATGCTGTACTTATAGTAAAAAATGTGCCAGTTTCACTTAGAACTATCTTTGATGAAACAGTAAAAAGTATTATTAATTTTCTTAAGTTTTGAACCTATGAGTCAACATCTTTTAAATATTCTGTGATGAAATGAGAAGAATGCGTGAAACACTTCTGCTGCATATTGAAGAACCACGGTTGTTTGGAGGAAATGCACTTGTGAAGTTGTTAGTTACAAGCTGAACTAGTTGCTTTTCATTTTTATTTGCAATAATGACTGATAAAATATATTTATTGAGATTTGGCTATTTGGCAGGTATTTTCTCAAAAATAAATAGAAAAAGACTGTCAGTATTCATCCAATTGATAGTATTTGTTGCCAGTGTTAGGAGTAGAGCTTTGAAACAAAATTAGAATTTTGGAAAACTTTGTATCCTCTGACGTGAGCTTGAAAACTTCTCAGTACATAATGACTTTTTCGATGGGCTATTATGATATTAGTGAGTGTCATTTTCTGATATTACATAATGAAATGTGTTAAAAGTACTGAAAATAACCCTTTCCTCTCCCTCCCTAGTACCACCTACACTCTTAATTCATTTGTGTTCTTTAGTCCAGTCTTGCTGTGGTTTTTTAGTTCATATAGCCGTAACTATGTGATTTTTTTTTCTTAGTGCTATATATGCTAACAAATTATTTTTATGATTGTAAAGTAGTATATCTCATTCTAGAATATTGATAATATATACAAAATATAAAGGTATATAAATATTTAGTGTTAATATTGTTAATATATTGTCTTTTTAAAAATTCTTTATTATCATTTATACAGTTGACATCATAGAACACAATCTGATTTTATGCATACTTAAACAGATTAGGTGATAGCTAATCTAAGTAGGTGATGTATTTTCCTTCATTTAAAATCTAAATCACTTGTTATAGTTTCTTTTTTATTTATTTTTTTGCCACATGCATGGCATGTGGAAGTTCCTGGGCCAGGGACTGAACCCGCATCACAGCAGCAACCCAGGCCACTGCACTGACAGTGCCAGATCCTTATTTTGTAGCAAGGAGACTTGTATCTCCTTTTGTGTGTTTTGTTAATACCATGTCCATTGTCAAAACCCTGGTAAGATTTGTGGATTTATGTATCTTCTCTTAGTAAAATCAAATTAGTGGCTATAATTCTCTTGTTTAACTCACATTTTATAAAACTTGTCTCTTTTTTGTTAGGAAATGGAAAGGTCAGTAGTTGCACAGCTGCTGAAGGTAGTTTCACATCTCTTACTGGACTTCTAGAAGTTGAACCCCTGCACTTTACTTGTGTGTCAACTAGTGATGGAACCAGAATAGAAAGGGATGATGCAAGTACGTTTACTGGTATATACCTTTTTTTATTATATACATTCTTTGGTTACATACTTTATGTTGTAATAAAGCGATGTATAAGTGTTTACATAACAGTTTATGATGTATGTAAATTCCTTTGTTAAGTAGAAACTTACTGGTCAGAGGGTCATTTTGGGGAAAAATACTAAGTTGTTTTGTATTCCTTTCCAAGTCTATTGATGATTTTTTTTCCCTACCTTCTAGAACATTGTGTTAAATCTTTTTGTTTTTATGTATATGCATTTTTAATTTGGATAATACCAAACATAATGAAAACAGAGGGAAGAGTGCAATAAACTTTAATATTTTTATTACACAGCTGTAACAATGATCAATTGGTAGCAAGTCTTATTTGTAGTTTTGGCATCATGTTGTTTATTGTGTTTAAAGTTAAAAGCAAAAAGACAAAAAAAAATAAAAAAAATAAAGTTAAAAGCATATTTGGTAATGTCTTTGAGATGAGTAAAGAGAATTACTAATTTTTTATTTTAATTTTTTACTAATTATTAATTTTTTTAGCTGGTTTAAAGCAGCTTTGGATATATGAACCAGTATTTGTTTGTTAAATATTTGGAGTTGATGAATAATCAATGACAATGGTTGTTTCTTTTGTATATCTTACTTTCATTGTTTTTTCTTCAGTGTTTATTGTAGGATCAGTGTTTATTTACAGTTACTTCTCTGTGGGCACAAATTGAAGTTTTTTAATGAAAATTATTGATACATGGTTTTATATTTATATTACACAGTGGTTTTTAAATGTTGTCTTGAATGAATTCTGCTGTTGGTGGTTTTTTGTAAATGGGTGTCTTTTTGTTTCTTCAACTCTTTAACTGAAAGTAAAAATAGTTTGCTTTAGAAGTCATGAAAAATATAATATTGCACTTGCGTCCAGAGTGGCAAAGTGTTTTGAAAGGAGCTTAACAGTTCTTTGAGTGCTTTTTTATTCAGAATCATTTTATGTCTTCCAATTGTGGAAGTAACCACTAGTTGAAAATCATGGCCTATGTAGCTGGGAGTTTTAATTTTAAAATTGAAACTTAGTATTTCTTTTATATGGAGGTGCAAGAAGGGTCAAGATTTATTTGTGTTTGTTTTCTTGGACTATTACAGTAATGTTGTGGAAACAGACTTTTTTTGGTCTTTTTTTAACTTACACATTTTATAGTGGTATGGAAACATGCTGTAACAAGAAATTAAAATTCCAGAAAACTTCTCTGTAGTTATAAATCAGATTCTTTTTTTGTAACTGTCATGAAATTGATTTTTTATTTTAAGAAAATTCATGTGTTTGAATAAGTGATATTCAGAAGGTAGAAAATTTAAAACCTAATAGCTCTGATTTGAAAAAGAGAAGTATTTCCTTACACTTCCTACCTATTTCCTGTCCTGAAGAGCAAGCAATAGGATCTGTTTCTTGTCTTTCTAAAGGTAGTCTATGCTTTTATAAGTGGTCCCCTCTGTATTTAACCCGTATTATAACCACCACCAACAGAGGGATTTCTATGAAATGTTAGGTCAGAGTCCTGACTAGTGATCATGTGGTGCTAGAAGATGACTATAGTCTCTCAACTTCCTCTCTCCTTTTGTTTTGAAACATACTAATTGTGAAATATAATGCCTATACAGAAAGGTGCAGAAAACAATTGTACAGTGAAGCAATTTATTGCACCACAAACTGCTCACAAGTAAAGAAGTAACATTTCTGGTACTCTAAAATTGTTTCTGAATGCCCTCTTCCATTTATTTCTCCTTCCCTCTCTGCAAAAGGTGAACATTGTCCTAAACTTGGTTTTATTTGTTAGTATAATTACTTAATTACGCATTCCTAAACACTGGTTGAGTAGGGTCTGTATGGTATACAGTTGCATTTATGTATGTTTTGATCAGCCTTCTGTTCAGTGTTGAAAACTGATAAATTCACTTTTATCTTTGCATATAAAGATAGTTGGTTCATTTTCATTGCTGTTTAAGATTCTACTCCCTAAATAAAACAAAATTTGTGTATCCACTATTGATTTGTGTACTGTTGATAAACTTTTGGGTTGTTATATTGTGGGGCTGTTAGTACTAGTGGATACTATTCTCTTGGGTGAGAATGTAGAAGCCGATTTGCTGCTTCATAGGGTTTTCATATATTCAGCTTTGGTAAGTAATGTTAAATACACTCCTTAATTTCCAAATATATCAAGTTATACTATTATTCATTTCTATTTAAATTGCTGTGGGGTCTAAAGAAATACTGTATCAGTCTTGGAGAATTTGTTGGAAATTGTAGAGAATCAGCAATAATGCTTGAAAATAATGTTTACTCCACACTTGGTGAAGTGTACTTGTGCTCTTTAAAGTCTCTGTCTTTATTGATTATTAAGTCTATTTGTTTTTTTACTTAATAAGATTAGCATGTTGAATTCTTATCCTTGTACATGTGGGTTTTTCAATTTTAATTTCATCAATTTTTATACCTTTTGAAGCTATCATACAAATTTAGAATGATTATATTTTTTTGTGAATTGAATCTTATTAGGTATTATCTCTCAGTCTTTCTTTTGGTTACTATTTGTATGGTATGTATTTTTCCTTCTTTTTACTTTCAACTTTTTAGTAACTGCTTATATTTTAGATATGTCTTTTATAGGCAGAATGTAGTTGCTCCCCCCCCCCCCAAAGAGTCTGATACTTTCTCTTTCAGTTGGAGCATTTAGTTTATAATTAATGTAATTACTATTATGTTTATATTCAAATCTATCACATTTTTCATATATTCTATTAAATTTTTTATCTTGCTAGTTAGATAGTTCTTTTTCTCCCTTTTCTGGGTGATTATATTTTTATTGAGCTATTTTTCTACTTTTTATTACTTTTAGCAGTTATTCAAGAGAGCATAGTTTACACATATTCTTGACATCCAGAAATCTAATTGCCTCTTTTATGATACAGTGCAAATATTGAACATTATTTATCACCATTTTTTTTAATCTTTTTGGGGTCGCCCTGGGGCATGTGGAAGCTCCCACACGAGGGGTCTAATTGGAGCTACAATCACAGGCTTACGCCACAGCCACAGCAACACAGGTTCTGAGCCGCATCTGCGACCTACACCACAGCTCATGGCAATGCCGCATCCTTAACCCACTGAGAAAGGCCAGGGGTAAAACCTGCGTCCTCATGGGTGCTAGTCGGGTTCGTTAACCACTGAGCCACAACGGAACTCTTGTCACCTAATTTATATGGCATTGTAGTTTTATCCTTAATTTTGTATATATTTTAATTTCCATGGTTATTGTTAGTTTTTATATCATTATTCATTTGGTTGTATTTTATAATTCCATTTTCACTCCTTCTTATTTCTTTCTTTGATTTTGAACTTTTACGTGGTATGACATTATGTCTGAAAACTACTTTGTAAAATCACTTTTTTTGGTCTTGTCTACTGATGATAACTTTGTTTTTTGTGGAAAAATTTCAAATATTTTTGGATAATTAGATAAACCACAGAGCCATTATCTATACATAAGTACCTTAAACAATGGATATCTTTAATAACTGATTCCATTTTTACTATAATTATCTAAATTAACTATGGTTTATCATGATATATTTTTATTTTAATTATCTAAATTAGCATAGTCATTCATAATACCATATAATTTTCAATACCTAATTAAATTTATCTTTTAATAACTTTCTACATTTGTCTTATTTGGTTCAAGAGGTGTCATCTTCATTCTTGAAGAATTCTAAGTCACTTATTATTTCTTCTAGTTATTTAAAGATGATCTTTCCTATTACCTTATACTGTTTTTGTTAGACATCAGTTCTCTTATTCCTTTTTTAAGGTTACTGTCAGTTTTCAGGTTGCTTTTGCGATTCATCTTCTTCCCCTCCTCTCCTCACTCTTTTCGCCCCTTCCCCCGCTTCTTTCTCTATTTTTAGTGTTTTTCTGTGATGTTCCTACATGCAATTGCAGTTGTATTTGTCCTGGTTGGGATTTATGGGGTTTCTTGAATCTTTACTTGGTATCTTCCATCAGTTTTAGAAAGATCTCAGCCTTTAGCTGTTAAAACAGTGCTTCTGCCCTATTCGCTCTCTTTTTTTGCATCTCCAGTTTCATGTGTGTTATACTTCATCACTGTAACTGATATAATCTCAACTTTTAAAATCTCATCTTTTACTATGGATATTTTCTTCTAATTGATCTTATTTTACTCTTTCTTTCTTCTGATGCATAATCGTTTGTGGGGAAAAACCATTCATCCTTCACTTTACTGTAATGTTACCTCTGTCAAGATCATGTGTCTGCGATTTGTGTGAGTCATTTCTGTTACATTGGTCATTTTGTCTAGCCTTATGCCAATACCTCATTGTCTTAATTATTGTAACTCTTACTAATTCTTAAAACCTGATAGTACAAATCTATCAACATTTAGGAAATTTATATAGAAAGTTTTCATAGTGTTGTGCACACATCACTACTATCTTAATTCTAGAGTATTTCCACCACTCCAGAAAGAAACCCCATAGGCATTAGCAGTTATTCCCAATTCCCCTCTCCCCCATCTCCTGGCAATCACAAATCTATTTTGCCGACCCTGGATATTTCATGTAAATGTGGAATCATGACGTGGCCTTTTTGTTTGGCTTCTTTCACTTGGTTAATGTTTTCAAGTTTCAATCATTTAGCATGTGTAAGTACATTCTTTTTATAGCTGAGTAATACTCCATTTTTTGGTTATACCACTTAAAATTTTTTTGGATATATTACATTTTGTTTTATCTACTCAGCAGTTAATGGACATTTGGATTATTTCCTCTTTGGGGCTATTAAGAAACATACAGTTGTAAACATTTTTGTGTAAGTTTTTACATGATGTATTTTTTTATTTCTCTTGGGTGTATGTATAACACCAACATACTTTTTCTTTTCCTTTTTTTTTTGCTTTTTAGATCCAAGCCTGTGGCATATGGAAGTTCCCGGGCTAGGTCTCAAATCAGAGCTGCTGCTGCTGGCCACAGTCAGAGCAATGTGGGATCCAAGCCATCTACACCACAGCTTACAGCAATGCCAGATCCTCAACACTCTGAGCGAGGCCAGGGAACAAAATCCTCATCCTCATGGATACTAGTCAGGTTTCTTACCGCTGAGCCACAACAGGAATTCCCCCAACATACTTTTTCTTTTTCTTTCCTTCTTCTTCTTCTTTTTTTTTTTTTGGTCTTTTTGCCTTTTCTAGGGCCGCTCCTACGGCACATGGAGGTTCCCAGGCTAGGGGTCTAATCAGAGCTGTAGCCACCGGCCTACGCCAGAGCCACAGCAACGCAGGATCCGAGCCGCGTCTGCAACCTACACCACAGCTCCCGGCAACGCCGGATCGTCAACCCACTGAGCAAGGGCAGGGACCGAACCCGCAACCTCATGGTTCCTAGTCGGATTTGTTAACCACTGCGCCACGACGGGAACTCCCAACATACTTTTTCTTACAGATAATCTTTCATAAAGATTTTAGGTTGTTTGTATTTGCATTTTTTCCAGCTTTATCGAAATATAATTGACAAAACATTGAGCAGATGTAAGAATTACAGTGTACTGTTTTGAAACATTTATATGTTATGATAAAATGATTAATTACCTCCATAGAAAATTAGCATCATCCCATCATAGAATTACCATTTATTTTTTTGTGGTAAGAACATTTAAGATTTACTCTCTTAAGAACTTTCAAGTATATAATAGTGTTATTATTAGCTAGAATCACCATACTGTGCATTAGCTATCAGTAATTACATTTAAATTTTAGAATTAGATTTACAGTTTATACACAAAAGAGCTTATTATTATGATTTAATTTGGGATTTGATTATTAGTTTGGTAGGATTGATATCTTAATATCAAGGCTTTCAGTCCATTATCATGGTATATTCTTTAGTTTATTTAGGTATTCAGTATGTTGGTGGTGTTTTACTCTTTTTTTACTTTTATTTTTTATTGTTTTGTCTTTTCTAGGGCCACACCCGTAGCATATGGCGGTTCCCAGGCTAGGGGTCCAGTCGGAGCTACAGCTGCTGGCCTATGCCACAGCCATAGCAATGCTGGATCCTTAACCCACTGAGTGAAGCCAGGAATTGAACCTGCAACTTCATCGCTCGTAGTTGGATTTGTTAACTACTGAGCCACCATAGGAACTCCTTGGTGGTGTTTTATAGTTCCTCATATACTAGAGGTTTTGCGTATCCTTTTTAGATTTGTACCTAGCTATATGTTTTCTTTATGCTATTATAGGTGATATTTTTCTTAGTTTTATTTTCATTCTTTTGTTACTAGTATATAGAAATAGAATTCATTTGTGTATAATTATAATTGATTAGTGTATAGAAATGTAATTGATTGATTCTCATATCTGGTGACACTGCTATATTAACTTATTCTCATAGGTAGTACATTCTTAGAGATTTTTAATGTATACAATTATGTCATCTCTTAATAAACAGAGTTTCAGTTTGTTGTTTTTCTAATTATATCTTTTATTTCTTTTTCTTGCTCTGTTATGCTTTCTAGGACTTCTTGTATGATACTGAATCGAAATGGTGACAGTAGTCATCTTTGTCTTGTTCTCACCTCTGTTATTTTTATATCTAGTTTTAGAGGCTCTTGGTATAAAAACATAAAATGGTATTGAAAACTCAAACTGTGCAAAAGATTTTAAAATTAGTTTTATAGTAGTGGGATGACTTATTTTTCTTGGATTGTTGTATTTTAAGTGTTTGTTGTGACTTAATTCATTTTCCTTTAAATATTATTAGGCATTAGATATTATTTTATTTTTCTATTTTTATTTTTATTATTATTTTTTAATGGCTACACCTGCAGCATAGGAAGTTCCTGGGCAAGGGGTTGAATCAGACCTGCAGCTGCTGGCCTATGCCACAGCCAGAGCAATGCCAGTTCTGAGCTGTGCCTGCAACCTGCACCACAGCTTATGCATTGCCAGATCCTTTAACTCACTGAGCAAGGCCAGGGATCAGACCCACATCCTCATGGATACTAGTTGTGTTTTTAACTGCTGAGCCACAACAGGAACTCCTAGGCATTAGATTTTAAAATCAGTAGTGAGCTAAAAGTACATGTGGTTAATATTGAAAATCACTTAAATTACCCTAGAAGTACAATATAAATGCTTCAGTAAGTCTAGTAATTTTCCCTCTAGAGTTGGAATTTTAGTTTTGTTTGTTTGTTTGTTTATTTTTTGTCTTTTTATGGCCGCACCCGAGACATATTGAAGTTCCCTGTCTAGGGGCCCAATTGGAGCTGTAGCCACCAGCCTGTGCCACAGCCACAGCAACGCAAGATCCAAGCTGCATCTGTGACCTACACCACAGCTCACGGCAATGCTGGATCCTTGACCCACTGAGCGAGGCCAGGGATCAAACTCGCATCCTCATGGATACTAGTTGGGTTCATTAACTGCTGAGCACGATGGGGACTCCTAGAGTTGGAATTTATTGCTGATGCTTCGGTAGAACACTCGATGGAGCAAATGGATTTCATTTTGGGGTGCACAGCTTATAGGAATTACGATTGCTCTTTCTTTGACCATGCTTATGTAGTTGAATTTTTGTAAGTTAAATGAGGTGTAGAATGGCTGCACTATAAGTTTTTTAAGTTGAAGAAATTTTTAATTGTAAGTGGCTATTCATAGTTTTTTTTTATCTTGTGATTATAGCTTAGTTTTTTTTGGTTTTTTTTTTTTGAGTTCGTATGAATTCTGGCGTAACATAGCCATAGTTAGATGTGAAGGTAGGCTGTCAGAGTCAGAGCTATCAGATTACCTGTTGTTTTTTTTCTTCCTTTTCAAATGTTTATGAGTAAATTACTTCCCTCAATTTTAGATTCATTGTCTGTAAAATGGGATAACAGTAGTACTTAACTCTTGGGTCATTGCAAATATCAGACAAGATGATGGAAGTTCCATGTTCTTTGCTTCATGTTGGTTCTATCCCTAGTTCTACTACTATGTAGTGCTACAAGGAAGCTTCTCTGAACCATTCTTTACCAGTCAACTAAAAAACAGAATCATAGTACCTTCCCTTCAAGGGTGCTCATTTTTTTACTAAAGCAGTGTAAGGTGGTAGGTAATACATACTAAACATCTGCTATTATGGTAGTAGCTATATTTCCTTAAATTTCTGGTAAAGGCTTTTTATAATATTAAAATTAATGCGGTTATTAAACTTGGCCTCTACTTCCTGTTTGCAGACCTGTGAATTAAGGGGTTTTTGTTTGTTTTTTCTCCTGTGTTTTGACTTTCTGTCTTTTCTTTGTATTGAAGTATAGTTGATCTGCAATGTTGGTGTTAGTTTCTGGTGTACCACAAAGTGATTCAGACACACCACACACACACACACACACACACACACACACACACACACACACTGCATCCTATTTATTGATTCATTTATTCATTTGCTGATAGGCATTTAGGTTGTGTCCTCTTTTTTTCGCTGTTGTAAATAGTGCTGCTCTACATATTGGGGTGCTTGTATCTTCTTTTTTCTTTTCTGACTGCTCCACAGCATATTGAGTTCCTGAGCCAGGGGCCTGATATGAGCCATAGCAGTGGCAATGCCAGCTCCTTAACCCACTGTGTCGGGCTGGGGATCAAACCTGCATCCTGGTGCTCCAGAGATGCTGCCTATCCCTTTGTACCACAGCAGGAACTCCTGCATGAATCTTTTTGAATTAGTTTTTTTTTCTGAATATATGCTCAGAAATAGGATTTCTGTATCATATGGCAACCCTCTTTTTAGTTTCGTAAGGAACCTCCATTCTGTGTTTTGTAGCAGCAGCAACAATTTACATTCCCACCAACAGTAGGAGGGTTCCCTTTTCTCCACACCCTCACCTGCATTTATTATTTGTAAACTTTTAAATGATGGCCATTCTGACCAGTGTGAAGTGATAACTCATTCTAGTTTTGATTTGCATTTCTCTAATAATTAGCTATGTTGAGCATTTTGTGCCTTTTGGCTATCTGTACGTCTTCCTTGGAGATATTCTGTTTAGGTCTTCAGCCCATTTCTTGATTGAATTGGTTTTGTTGTTGTTAAGTTGTGTGAACTGTTTTTATATTTTGAAAATTAAGCCCTTGTCAGTTGCATCATTTGCACATATTTTCTCCCAGTTTACATGGTTTCCTTTGCTGTGCAAACACTTAAAAAGTTGATTAGATCTAATTAGTTTATTTTTGCTTTCATTTCTATTGTCTTAGGAGACTCATCTAAGCAAACATTAGTATGATTTAGAGAATATTTTGCCTATGTTCTCTTCTAGGAGTTTATGGTATCATGTCTTACATTTAAGTCTCTAAGCCATTTTGAGTTTACTTTTGTGTATGTTGTGAGTGTTTTCTAACTTCATTGATTTATATGTGGCTGTCCAGCTTGGGAAAGGTGGACAACCCCACTTGCTGAAGAGACTTTTCTCCATTTTATATTCCTACTTCCTTTTTGAAAACTAATTGACCACAGGTGTGTGGATTTATGAAATTAAATTTTTATGTCTGCTTTTCCCAAAATGTTTTTCTCAAATATTGGTTAAAAATTTAATGAGAAAAAAATCATTTTGTACTGTATATTTGAATAACATTGAAAGGGAAAGTCAACAAAATTGTTAACCTTATGCAATTTCATACACCTTTAATGATGATAATGTTTATGGATAAGCAGTATGTGCCAGACTGAACTTGATTGTACATAGGAAAATGCTTCTCTTCTTGTTAGTGTTCTGAAGGAGCATTTGGTAGGAAACATTGCTTTACATATTCTATGGTCCAGATGCTCTGTCTAGGCTTTAGTTGAAAATGAGGAGATGGGTGTCATCAGTCTTGTTAAATGATGTTCTTAACAACTGAAGGTTTTTTGAGTTTTTTAGAAGAGGGGGAAAGGAAGTATTGTTTCTGTAGGAAAACTTAGTAAAGCAAAAATTGCTTTATTTCTTACGCTTAAATTGTGTAAGATTACTCTCATTTTGTATTTTTATTTTAGCCATATTAAATAAAATTTATTCTATGCTGAAAATATTTTTAAACTCAAAAATGCACTAATTTTTGTTTGATTTAGAAGTCATTTCTGGATCCCTTATACTTGAATACTATTATCCATATATTTTTACTGTTAAGATTTCTTTTTCTTTTTTTTTTTTCTTTTTTCTTTCAGGTGGAGGTGCTACACTCACAGCATATGGAAGCTCCCAGGCCAGGGATTGAATCCTGGCCACACCTGTGACCTACGCCACAGCTGTAGCAATGTGGGATCCATAACCCACTGCACCTGGCTGGGGATCGAACCCACACTGCCACAGAGACAGTTCTGGATCCTTGACCCACTACACCACAGTGGGAACTTTAAGATTCCTATTTTTAAAATGAATATTTGCTGAATTTAGTGTCAGAATATTATGCTTTGTATATTTTTTCTGTGAAACTTTTCTTCATCCTGTTTTTTTCCCCCCCCTTGTCTTGTGCCAGTGAGTTCCTTCGGGGTTACTCCTGCAGTAGGTGGACTATCATCTGGGACAGTTGGGGAAGCTTCGACAGCCCTGAGTTCAGCAGCCCAGGTAGCTTTGCAGTCTCTCTCTCATGCAATGGCTTCAGCCGAGCAACAGCTACAGGTGCTGCAAGAGAAACAGCAGCAGCTTTTGAAGCTTCAGCAACAGGTTGGAGACTATTTGGCTCTTTGTTCATGCTGTCTCTAAACTTCAAAAGCTGAAAAAGTACTGTAAAAATGATCATTATTTCATAAAGGAAAAATTAGGTTGATTGATCTGAGCTAATTATTTTCTGCACAAATCGAGGTAATGTCTTTGTGATACACTTAAATTTTTAAAAATTATGTAAATGCATTTTATTTGATACATATCTGAGGAAATATAATTGCTATTTTCTTTGTCATCTTTTAAGTAAAATCCATTCTTACTCTGTTTAAACGCTTTTGGTCAAACATTAGAGTTTCCAGTTACTGTTTTTATGGATTGAAAAACCTACATTTTAAACATTTTAAAGACCAGTTAAACCATTGTGAATTAGCAGATGTTTTGGAGGTTTCATTGTGATTGAAATGCAGCCTATACAATTCTAGGTGATAAATTGTATCAAGTTGAGCAACTTTAGAATCTGCTTCCTATTATTTTGTTTTGAGAACTTTGTTTCCTTACTTAGATTTGTTTTGCTTCCTTTTCACTTTTGTTTTGAGAAAGTCCTACTTCCCAGATACTCAGAAAATTTTATATCAATTGTTTAAGGAAGTATATACATACATACGTATATGTGTGTGTGTATACATATGTGTGTATATATGTATATAGCATAGAAATACTCCATTCATGTGAAGTCCATTTTTTACCTAATTTCATTTTTTACGGAACTGGGGTCCAGTTATTCATGTTTATTTTCATCATAATATATACCCATGCAGTATTCCCCACAATTTAGGTAGGCAGGATTAGTCTATATTTGTTGCTTTTACTTCTTTTACAGAAAGCAAAGCTGGAAGCCAAGTTACATCAGACGACAGCTGCAGCAGCTGCAGCAGCGTCAGCAGCATCAGCAGTAGGTCCTGGCCACAACTCTGTGCCATCCAACCCAGTGGCAGCCCCTGGATTCTTCATTCATCCATCTGATGTTATTCCACCCACTCCAAAAACAACACCACTTTTTATGACTCCACCACTCACCCCACCCAATGAAGCAGTTTCCGTTGTGATTAATGCCGAACTTGCACAGCTTTTCCCAGGCTCAGTTATTGATCCCCCAACAGTCAATCTTGCTGCACATAACAAAAATTCCAACAAGTCCAGAATGGTAAATTATTATATTTTAAGTAGGTATTTGCTTAGACATTTAAAAATAATTTGATGTATATACTAACTTTAAAAGGTACAATTTTTTTATGCCAAGTTATTATATTCAAATAAGATTGTTTTACTTTACTAAATATTATAGAATGTACATTAGAAAATGAGATGTTTTAATTTCATATTATGGTTATTACAGAGTAAGAGTGATATAAGTATAGAGTTATACTTTTTTCTTTTTTAGAATCCACTTGGTTCTGGTCTAGCCCTTGCGATTTCTCATGCTTCACATTTTCTTCAACCTCCACCTCACCAGTCCATTATTATAGAGCGAATGCATTCAGGTAATCTTTTACTTTCTTAAAATATCTTTCTTCCCTTGTCTGCTGGTCCTTTCAAGACTTAATATTTTGTAGTTTGATTTTCCTCTGCAAATAAATCATATCTGCTCTAGGGAAAAGTTCATTGTCCCTAGAAAAAGAATTACATAAAGCTTAAGCTGTGTGCTTACCAAGTTGAATGGAAGAGTGCTATTGAGTAGGTTCATTAATTCTTCCCAAACAGTGGATTTGATCTTTATATGAATCTTGCCCTTTTTTTTTTTTTTTAGGGCCACATCCGGGGCATAGGGAGGTTCCCAGGCTTGGGGTCTAATCTGAGACGTACCTGTGGCCATAGCCATAGCAACGCAGGATCCAAGTCATGTCTGCAACCTACACCACAGCTCATGGCAACACTGGATCCTTAACCCACTGAGCAAGGTCAGGGATCGAACTTTCATCTTCATGGATGCTAGTCAGATTCGCTGAGCCATGATGGGAACTCCTTTTATATGAATCTTATCTGTTGAACCATAGTCAACATAAATATCTGCCTTTGTTGTAGCTGCTCAATTACCATTAACTAAAAATTACATTTACAGAGTATTCCTCAGACTAGCATTCTAGTATTAGAACCCTTTCTTGAGAATAGCTGACAGAATTACTGCTAAGTATAATAATCAAGTAAGTATAATAACACTTCTTGGTCTCTAGGTCATTGAAAGTTTACTTTGGCTTTTACCATGCTTATATGCTAGAGACCTGTGATCAAGATAGGTGCTTTCAGTTAAAGCATGTTTACTGATAGACTATGGTCAATATTTACCTTATTATTGTACCATTATTTCTGGGCTTGTGCAGCAACAGAATTTAACAAAATCCCTAGGTATGATTTTTAGGTGGAAGTAACATGAATATAATGCATGCCATATTACTTTTCATTATATGAAGAGTGGAACCATACTTGCTTTATTGAACTGGGTTGTTTCCTTTTTGGGAGAGAAGCAAAGTGTTAATGGTGTTTTCTGAGGACCTTATCGTTCAGTGGTAACATTAGTTTTTATAACATTTAGAGTGAAACTTATGGTTGTCCAGTCTTATAAAATGTAAGCTATTGTTTACACTGTGATTCTTTTTTTTTTTTTTTTTTTAATCTATGAACTTGACTTTGGCACATAAGCCCCCTAAAGAGGAGAATTATGGTGTTTTTATTTTTTTGCTGTTCAGTAGTCTTTCCATTTAGGAAACTTTTGGTAATTGCCTTGTTTTCCCTAAAATGGCTCTATTGATATAGCACTAGTCCTAAAACCTTAATTGGGTTCCTTCACTGTAAAATATAATTATTGTTCCAACCTAATAAAGAAAAAAAAAATTATGATTTTATTAATGATCCTGCCTACTGTTTCCCTCGTTGAGCTTATTGCTGAAATGTGTGTGATAGAATTAAAATTTTTTTTTTTGGCCGCCTTGTGGCATGTGGAGTTCCCGGGCCAGGAATCAGATCCCAGCTGTAGTTGCAGACCTGCCACAGCTGCAACATCGGATCCTTTACTCACTGTTTCAGGGCCTAGGAATTGAACGTGCCTCCTAGCCCTCCAGAGATACCACCAATCCTGTTGTTCCACAGTGAGAACTCACTGGAGTGTGTGTGAGATGAGAGATACAAATCTTCTCTTCTGTTTTTCTCAGATCTTTCTTACCTTTCAGTAACCTGTGCATCTTTCATTTATATGAGCTTACACAGAAAAGACATACTACCTCTTTAGTGTGGCCTTCAGGAGTAAGCCTTAAACTTCATTTGTTACTGAGCTGAAGAGACAGTGATATGTCAAGGGAGAAGAAAGCGTTGTTTGAGATAACCTCTAGTTGTCTCCATTGGAAGACCTTCCTAAGGGATTTTTTTTAGTGTGGTAGTAATGACTACATGTGATAAGAGCCTTACTGCTTAACCCCAGTATAAGATGCAACTCCAAAAGATGTTACACAGGACTTCAGAAAACCAAAATCAAGTCATACAATTTGGTATCATCTAGTTGTGGGGAAAAAAAAAAGACAAAATAACTGAAAGAAGAACAGATAGGCACTTTATGGAATTAGTCTATGTTCTGTTTTTGATGATTTACTTTTTTTGGCTCTAATGTTTTATGTGTGTATACATGTCTTTTTAGGCCCACACCCACAGCACATGGAGATTCCCAGGCTAAGGGTCTAATTGAAGCTATAGCTGCTGGCCTACACCACAGCCACAGCAACAAAGGATCCGAACCATGTGTGCGACCTACACCACAGCTTATGGAAACACCATATCCTTGACCCACTGAGTGAGGCCAGAGATTGAACCTGTGTCCTCATGGATGCTAGTCAGATTTGTTTCCACTGATCCACAAAGGAAACTCCCTCTAATGTTTTAAACTAAGCTTATAGGTACAGTTGATTGCCTTCATAGTAACAAACTTATTCTGTATTTTTTACTAAAGTCTTGGGATTCAGATTAACATAGATTGACATTTTAGATGATTTTTGAATGAAAATTATTAAACTTTCCTTTTAATTGTTTGTACTTTAATAAGTTGATTTTGTATTTTAAGATGAATGTATCCTGGAGTTCCTGTTGTGGCTCAGTGGAAACGAATCCGACTTAGTATCCAAGAGGACACAGGGTTGATACCTGGCCTCGCTCATCAGATTAAGGATCTGGCGTCGCCATGAGCTGTGGTGTAGGTCAAAGACACCACTCGGATCTGGCGTTGCTGTGGCTGTGATGTAGGCTGGCAGCTGTAGCTCTGATTCAACCCCTAGCCTGGGAGCTTCCATAGGCCATGGGTCTGGCCCTAAAAAGCACAAAAAAGCACACACACACACACAAAAATTCAAGTTAATTGATGTTTGCTAATTTATGTCAACTATTGCTATATTTCTCATAGGAGCAAGGAGATTTGTGACCTTGGATTTTGGCAGACCAATACTGTTGACAGATGTATTGATTCCCACTTGTGGAGACTTGGCCTCCTTGTCAATTGACATTTGGACATTAGGAGAAGAGGTAGATGGGAGGCGATTGGTAGTGGCAACTGATATAAGCACCCATTCACTCATTCTTCATGATTTGATACCACCTCCTGTGTGCAGATTCATGAAGGTAAAGAACTTTAAGAAAATGAATTGATATGCTTCCCATTTTTTAAAAAGTAATGGAAAATATTCAGACATTACAACTTAAAAGTATCTTTTTATAATTTATAGTTACTTATCTTTTAAAATATATAGCTGTTTTTTATTATTGTAGATGGGTGGGCATGTGTATTTATAAGTTTTCATTTCAGATCACTGTCATTGGACGTTATGGAAGTACAAATGCCAGAGCTAAAATTCCATTAGGATTTTACTATGGTCATACCTATATCTTGCCTTGGGAGAGTGAATTGAAATTAATGCATGATCCTCTGAGGGGCGAGGGAGAATCTGCAAACCAACCTGAAATTGACCAGCATTTAGCAATGATGGTTGCTCTACAGGAGGATATACAGTGCAGGTTAGTAGAAAATTACAGTGTATTTTAATCTTACTGAAACCCTGTGTTTTGTAAATGTCTTGCATATATTTCTAAAGAAATATCTTTTCATAGTGAACAGAAAAGATCAAAAGGAAGGAAGACACTAGCATGTTCTAATAATATTTAATGCATTAATATATTGTGATTAAATAATTGGTTTTATTTTTTATTCTTTTGCCTTTTTTTGGTGGGGGCCACACCCATGTCACATGGAAGTTCCCAGGCTAGGGGTCGAATCGGAGATGGAGCCGCTGGCCCCACCACAGCCACATCAGTGCCAGGACTGAGCCACATGTGTGACCTACACCACAGCTCATGGTAACACTGGATCCTTAACCCACTGAGTGAGGACAGGGATTGAATCCACATCCTCATGAATACTAGTTGGGTTCGTTACTCCTGAGCCACAATGGGAAGTCTGGTTTGGTTTTTTTTTTAGTGCTAAACAATTTTATTTTATTTTTATTTTTTTGTCTTTTTAGGGCCGTACCTGTGGCATATGGAGGTTCCCAGGCTGGGGGTTGAGTTGGAGCTGCAGTTTCTGACCTACACCACAGCCACAGCAACATGGGATCTGAGCTGCTTCTGAGACCTATACCACAGCTCATGGCAACACTGGCTCCTTAACCCACTGAGGCCAGATATTGAACCCGCATCCTCATGGATACTAGTTGGATTCATTACCACTCAGCCACAACAGCAACTCTAGTACTAAACAATTAATTAATTCTTTTTAATGGTTGTTAACTTGTTTTAGGGATTTAATTGTGTGTGTGTGTGTGTGTGTCAAAGAGAACAATTTAGGAATTTTTATTTTTTTACTTATAGGTATAACTTAGCTTGTCATCGACTGGAAACTTTATTGCAAAGTATTGATCTCCCTCCTCTCAACAGTGCTAACAATGCACAGTACTTTTTGAGAAAGCCAGACAAGGCAGTCGAGGAGGACAGTAGAGTTTTTTCTGCCTATCAAGACTGTATTCAGCTACAGCTTCAACTAAATTTGGCTCATAACGCTGTACAGAGGCTCAGAGTAGCTCTTGGCGCAAGTAGGAAGATGTTGAGTGAAACATCAGATCCACAAGATTTAATTCAGATGTCTTCCACAGAGCAGTTACGTACTATCATCAGATATTTATTGGATACTTTGCTCAGCCTTCTTCACTCTTCCAATGGTTTGTATTTGGCTTAAGTACTTAAAAAGGCTGGAAATATATTTGATGTGATTTTTCTTGCATATTTTATTGTTTTACTATTTCCTGGAGTATTGTTTATTTTGATATTTTTTCTGATGTATTTATGAAATGTGTTTCTAGTTTGACTCATTTTTCTGTTATTTTTATAGGTTTTTCTTACATGGATTTTTAATTTTTTTCTTGAGTTTCTGCTATTGATGTGTGGCAAAAATAATAAATAATATTTGAAAGCACAATAGGGAAAACTGTTGATAAAATTGCTTGTCTAATATAGGACTGTCATTTTCTAGCCAGGAGCTATTTTTGATCACTTCATTTGGTGCGAGCGTGTGCATATACATACATACCACACAAAAATAGTCAGACCAGCCATCTGATACACCTAACTCCACATACAAGAAATATAATTGATTTCAGTGCTAATTCTTCTTTTCCTCATGTATTAAGCAGTTAAAACTCTCTCTGTATAAGGAGTAAACAATTAGTAAGATAAATAGACCAAAATTTTGCTGGTAAAGAAGAAGGCATATCTAGGCATGCAGATTTGATACTACAGCATACTCTTAAATAGGAAATTTTACTGTTTTCTTTCTTGTAATAGGACACTCTGTTCCTGCAGTTTTGCAGAGTACATTTCATGCCCAGGCCTGTGAAGAGCTTTTTAAACACCTGTGCATCAGTGGAACCCCGAAGATACGGTTACATACTGGTCTTCTACTTGTTCAGCTCTGTGGTGGTGAACGGTGGTGGGGCCAGTTTCTTTCTAATGTTCTTCAGGAATTGTACAATTCAGAGCAGCTTCTCATCTTTCCACAGGATAGGTAGGTCAGAAAATATTGGAGTAATTTGTTATTAGTGATTTATACTTCCCATAATGTTCAGATTTGGAAATATTGTGAATATGGATCCTGAGTGTGGAGAAAAGAAGCATGTCTTTTTAGTTTGGGGAGTGCTCAGTGAAGGGTATATTGAAGATTCTTCATGATATAGCTGCACTACATTCTTTAGTGTCCTAAGTCTATGGAGTTTTTCTATCATGTTTACAAGTATTTCTTATTAGATCCTATTACTTTATGTGTCAAATGTATTTTTTTGAGTCTATGATAACATTCTCTCTACCTGATTTTTTTGGTGGGAAAAATAAAGTATAACCAATAGCTGAAAAAAGAGGTAATCTTATCTTCATATTTCCAGATGTAAATCTTGCTAATAACCAGATATTCTATCATTAGTCTATTAAATTACAATGTGAAGTATTTTTAAAGTGAACGATTAAATTGATTCATACTTGGTATTTTATTTCTAGCTTTCTTTTTTCTTTCTTTCTTTTTTTTTTTTCTTTAGAGTCTTCATGTTACTTTCCTGCATTGGTCAAAGATCACTTAGTAATAGTGGAGTATTAGAAAGCTTACTTAATCTGTTGGATAATTTACTGGCACCTCTTCAGCCACAGTTACCCATGCATAGGAGGACAGAAGGTATTATTTAAAGTAGTGATCTTTAATAAAAACATAAGATTCCTATAGATACAGCTTTTATAAAATGTCTAGGCTGAAATACTTATTCTAGTACTCATTTCGCTGCACATTTTGTTATTATTTTTAGGACATAGACTCTCTAGAATGACCAGCCTTCATGTGATTGACTTCCATACAGTCATCGCTTTTAAAATGTGTTACATTTTCTGTATGTGAATTTTGAATTGGAAACAGTTATGATGTGTTATTCCTATACTGTCATAATTAAAATCAAACTCTAGAGTTTAAGCTTTATGCCAGCATTGCTGTTCTTATATCTCTCATGTTGATAATGAGCTTCATTTGAGCAAGAAAATTGTTATTGGAATAAAGATTTAGAACATAGTTTAAAACTATGAATTGTAAATTGGAAGTTTATTTCACTCATCTTGAAGTCTAAGAGTAGCATCTTATACCTTGTTTTCTAGTTTATAAGTTATTTGTTAGATTCAAGGTACACTTAAGAATCTATTTTTGTACTATGAAGTATTTGTCAAATCTTCCATTAGATTAAATTTGTTACTTGATTTGTGGCCATAGGCTTCAGTTGTGAGATTTGTTATAAGTAATTACTAGTATTTGTAATTATATGGTATGGTTTTTAGATTTATAAAAGTCTTAATTTTATGGTTATTTTACCATACTTTGTCAGTAAAGTATGATTTCTTTTTTCCTTCTCATTTCTGTTAGGAGTACTAGATATTCCCATGATCAGTTGGGTTGTTATGCTGGTTTCCAGGTTGCTGGACTATGTGGCAACTGTAGAAGATGAAGCAGCAGCTGCAAAGAAACCTTTGAATGGTAAAGACAGGGAGAGGTTTCTGACAGGTATCAGAAGTTTATAATAATCTGTTGGTGGGAAATTTCAGTGACTGCAGTTTTTCCAGAACTGGCTTTGCCTTGGAGATTCCAGCTGTATGTAACTTAATGTAAAATATTATTTAACTTTACCAGGAATAACGTATGTATAAGTGAAGTTTATGAAAAGGAAATCTGAAGAGTTATTGCAGTTTTATGGTATTTAGTATAGCGTATCCTTCCATCTGCCATTATAAAATATGGTTCTTATGGTTCTACTGCACTTTCCGTCATGACTCAGTGGTTAACGAATCCGAGTAGGAGCCATAAGATTGCAGTTTGATCACTGGCCTTGCTCAGTGGGTTAAGGATCTGGTGTTGCTGTGAGCTGTGGTGTAGTTCTCAGACGAGGCTTGGATCTGGCTGGATCTGCCCGGATCTGCTGTGGCTGTGGTATAGGCGGGCAGCTACAGCTCCAATTAAACCCCTAGCCTGGGAACTTCTGTATGCCATGGGTGTGGCCCTAGAAAAGACAGAAAGACAAATAAATAAAAAAATAAAATAAAATATGGTTCTACTAATTAACTACCAGTGACTTTTATGTTTCGATATAAAAATTCCTAGATTTTTATGAGTTTAATTTTTCTCCATAAGCTTGAAGCATGGAAAGAAAATTTTTTAAATGTAAGGAGATCTAACTGCAAGACTAATTGTTTTTTTTCCCTCTTCCAAGTCAACAAGACTTTATGAACTATCCTCATCGAATATGTAAATATAGACAAATGCCTTAAAATTTGGAATTTTATACACTGTTAGGATTATAGTATTATAAAAAGATATCTTGAGATGTTTTGTAGGTAAATCAGTTTATGCTACACATTATATTCGAATAGAGTGGGGCATTATTTTCATATACAGGGAATGTGTCATATATATATATTTTTAAAATTACTATATATCTGTTGGTGAATTTACTTAGTTATAAGATCTAGAGGTAAGACAAAATTAAATACAACTACCTGTAAAACTGGAATATAACAGATAATATGGGAAGCCTTAGTTTTTATTTATACCATTCAGGTATTATGGAAACACTTTGATGGAAGACATTCTTTTAGAGTTTGAAGAATTTGAATTGACTTAACAAAAGGATTGTAGAGAATAGAAAATGAGGTCATTAGGTTAAGCAGACATGAAAGAAAATGATTGTGAATAGATAGAGTGTAGGATTTGAGTCTGAACTGAGCAGAAGAATGACATGTAAAGAATAGTCTGGACACATTTCAAAATGAGAATAAATAGAGCTATACAGCATGGTTTTTGAACTATTCAACCTTATTTTTGCAGTCATTAACTCAAATTATTGAGTATCCTTTTTTGCGTCTCTGCACAAAAGCATGGAAAATTGAAATAGGCATTAGTGAGCTTTTTGTTGTTACAGTTGAGTGACATTATCAAAGTTGCAATGTACAAGATTAATTTTAAACAGTTACGGTGAAAGCAGTTATTTTAAAGGAAAGATTGGAGGCAAAGAGAACTCTGGTCTTAAAGTCTTTTCGGGTCTAAGTTAACCTTTCTAAGGTCAGATCTTCTTAGCAATTTCTTTAATTTTTTCAAAAAACTAAATTTGGTTTTTTAATTTTTTCAAAAACTGCTTAATCATGATTAACATAGTTATGTCGTGTAGTCTGGGTATGAATAATACTTTAAAATCACGTTTCACGGAATTATTAACATAACTTTTCCTTGCATTGTAGGTAACCAGTGGAGTTTTATTAACAATAATCTGCACACCCAGAACATAAATAGGTCTTCCAAGGGCAGCAGTAGCCTTGATAGATTATATTCCAGAAAAATAAGAAAGCAGCTAGTTCATCATAAACAGGTAATTTTCAGTATTTTTGTTTATTTGTTGTAGTGTTTAAGACAATGCGTAAGATAGACCTGCCATCAGATCTTCAGTATGACATTTCATGAACTACTTAATTTAGGAAAATTATTTGTCATTTTTGAGACTGAGTTTCCTTACTTATAAAATGGCAGTAATAGGTAGTTTACAGCTTTTTGATGATGTCCTTTTTAAACTGTCTACTTCTTCAAATCTCTATTACTGCCATTCTCAGTGAGGCCATCATTTGCATAGTCAAAAGGCCTTGGTTCTTTCTCAGTCTGATTCATTTTTCATGCAGCCCAAGGAATTCTTTTCAGATCATTTTATTCCTTCTTTAAATTATTAGTGGCATCCAGTTGACCTTTGGTTGACAGTCAAACTCTTTAACATGGTTTTATTGTATCTGACATCTGCCCATCTAACTTTCAGGTTAGAATTTTTTCTCTAGCCATATTAAATTTGACTTCCTGGACCACCTCAACCAGTTTTTTCATCCACGATTTTAGCATGAGCTAGTTTCCAACTTCCTCCCCCCGCCAACCACTTTACAGTTTTGCGTGGATAATCTAACTTATTATTCAGACCACTTCCTCAAAGAGCTCTTGCCTGATTTCTTTTTTTTTTAATTTTTTTTTGTCTTTCTGCCATTTCTTGGGCTGCTCCCGCGGCATATGGACTTTCCCAGGCTAGGGGCCCAATCGGAGCTGTAGCCACCGGCCTACGCCACATCCACAGCAACATGGGGATCCGAGCCTCATCTGCAGGCTACACCACAGCTCATGGCAATGCTGGATCCTTAACCCACTGAGCAAGGCCAGGGATAGAACCTGCAATCTCATGGCTCCTAGTCGGATTCGTTAATCACTGAGCCACGACAGGAACTCCTTGCCTGATTTCTAAATTAGTATCCCAGAAAATGTGTTTCCCATGTACCCTATGTTTTTCCTTTTATTATATTTATCATAAGTTTATGTCAGGATTCTTTTTTTTTTTCCTTTTAATGGCCGTGCCTTGGCATGTGAAAGTTCCCAGGCTAGGGGTTGAATCAGAGCTGCCAGCCTGTGCCATAGCCACTGCCATGCTGGATCTGAGCCTGCGACCTACACCATAGCTTGCTGGCTACACCGGATCCTTAACCTACTGAGAATCCAGAGATTGAACTTGCATCCTCATGGACACTATGTTGGGTTCTAAACCCACTAAACCGCAGTGGGAACTCCCAGTTCTTTTATTTTGTTAACCTGAGTTTATAACTGATGTTAGATTCTTTTTTTGTTGTTTGTTTTCAGGGCCGCACCCACAGCATATGAAGGAAGTTCCCAGCTAGGGGTTGAAATTGGTGCTATAGCTGCCACCTATGCCTGCGCAACAGCAATGCAGGATCCGAGCCTCTTCTGCAACCTACACGACAGCTCACTCAATGCCAGATCCCTGATCCACTGAGCAAGACTAGGGATTGAACTCACATCCTCATGGATACTAGTGGGAACTCCTGATGTTAGATTCTCATGAGCCAGTTCTTTATTACAATTATATTTCAAAGTGTGTCTTCCTCTTTCACTTACATTATGTACAGGAATATATACTATATCCTTGATGCTCAGTATAGAGCTTAGT
Organism: Phacochoerus africanus; assembly: GCF_016906955.1. Taxonomy (NCBI): domain Eukaryota; kingdom Metazoa; phylum Chordata; class Mammalia; order Artiodactyla; family Suidae; genus Phacochoerus; species Phacochoerus africanus. The sequence goes on along the minus strand of NC_062548.1, from coordinate 111,641,219 downwards.
GTGTCATCTATAAATATTTGTATAGTTGATTTAGGATGAAATGAGATTTTATATGAAAACCCTGAAGATTCGGAAAGTTAGTGAAAGCTTTGGGCTTTTTAAAAAATGTGACTTAGCACTAAATTTTTTTCACTGCCAAGTTTTTCAGCTATCAGCAACTATTGGACCTTTTGCAAGAAAAATGATATGAAGCTTTTCTCTTCTTTTTCTTTTTGAGACTCTTAAATAATTTCAGGTGATACCAATGATCATCTTTTCAAATTCAGCTAAAATTTATGTTTGCTCTATTTACTTTAGGATATAACGATGAAAAACAAACCTAGAGTATGACTCAGTAGATTTTTGTTAGCAATATTTTAGTATTTTATGCTTTATTATGAAGTGCATTATTGGGATAGTTAGCAAAACTTAAAGTGGGGTCTGAGGAATAGTCAGTTGGTAGTAGTGCATTGACGTTACTTCTCTGCTTTTGGTGGTTGTGTTGTGGTTTTAGGAGGAGCGTCTTGTTTCTGGGAAAGACACACAAAAGTGTTGAGGGATGATTGGTTATCATATGCCAACTTATTCTCAAGCAGTTAGGGAAAAATATTATTGTACAGCAATGTATATTATTGATTAAGATCAGTATTATTTCAAAATAAATTAAAAATTGTATTTTTTTTTTTTTTTTTTTTTTTTTTTAGGATCTCACCCGTGGTACATGGAAGTTCACAGGCTAGGGGGACTAATCAGAACTACACCTGCTAGCCTATGCCACAGCCATAGCAATACAAGATCTGAGCCTTGTCTTCAACCTACACCATAGCGCATGGCAACGCTGGATCCCTAACCTATTGAGCAGGCCAGGGATCGAACTGATATGCTCGTGGATACTGGTCAGGTTCGTTAGCACTGAGCCACAATGGGAACTCCAAAAAAAAATTATGTTTTTTTTTATTGCAGTTGTTGTATATGTTAATTATAGAACTTTTGGAACAGATGTGGGGTTTTTTTTGCTTTTTTTTAGCGCTGCACCCAAGGCATATGGAGGTTCCCAGACTAGAGGTCCAGTCAGAGCTGTAGCTGCTGGCCTATACCACGGCCACAGAAACACGGATCTGAGCCAAGTCTGCAACCTACACCACAGCTCACAGCAACACCAGATCCTTAACTCACTGAGCAAGGCCAGGGATCGAACCTGAGTCCTCATGGATACTAGTGGGGTTGGTTAACAGCTGAGCCACAACAGGAACTCAGGATTTTTTTTTCTTTTCTTTTCTTTTTTTAGTGGCAACACCCATGGCATATGGAAGTTTCCAGGCTAGGGCTTGAATCAGAGCTGCAGCTGCTGGCCTACACCACAGACACACTTGGTCCAAGCTGCATCTCTGACCTGTGGTGTGGCTTGCAGCAATGCTGGATACCTAACTCACTGAAGTAGGCCAGGGATCCATTCCACATCCTCATTGAGACAATGTCGGGTCCTTAACCCGCTGAGCCACAATGGAACAGTTTTCTGAAAAACTGTTTTTGTAGTCTTTCTTCTCACATTCATATATGTTTTTCTTCATGTATAGAGATAACAGCCAGGACGATATTTCTTTATAATGGAATATTAGTTCTTTTTCTTCCTGATAACAAAAATATGTAGCAACAGTAGAAATTTAGGAAATACTCTTTGATAAAGTAGACATAACTTACAGTTATGGCTGTAATATTCTAGTGAATTTCTCTTTAGAGTAATGTTCTGTATTTTCAATATATGGGAAAGTGGTTAAGTCATTCAACAGATTTTCAAGGTCTTACTAGGCAGAATTTTTTTTCTCCCTTTTGGTCTGTTTATTTCAGCCTTCCAGTGGTTGCCAAGTATAGGAATGGGATAGGAGGGAGAAGGGACTGTTCAGTGTTAATTCACATTTGTGGTGGAACAAATGTGTAAATTCTAGGAAGTTTCCTTTTGGCACAGCAGGTTAAGGATCTGGTGTTGCTGCAACTGTGGAACTTTCACATGCAGTGGGTACAGCCCAAAAAAAAAAAAAAGTGTAGAATTCTGTACAACTGAAAATACATAAACACACACACACATAAATGAGTATAAGTGAAACTGGAGAAATCTTAATAATTTTGGTAAATTCTAACACTGTCATTACTCTGTTGTGATAGTATAGTGTTTTTATGCAAAATGTTGTTATTGGGGAAATTTGGGTAAAGTGTACAAGATCTCTGCATTATGTCTTAACAACTGCATGTGAATTTACAGTTACCTCGATAAAATTGTTAGTTAGTAAAAAACATAGACGCACCAAAAAATGTACTACTCTTGAAGGAGATTCCTATTAAAACAAAACTGAGTGTATTGTACAATAAAAGTATTTTCCCCATTTACTTAAAAAGAATGCTTTTCCTCCATTTAAAAAGTACGCATATCAGTCAGTCTCATTAGTGGCGTATGTAAAAAGGTATTCCAGTTATTTTCTCTTCTTCTCTAGATAAAGAATTCATACTTTTTTCTTTTTTTCATTCTTGGCTGCTCCCCAGGATATGGAGTTCCTGGGCCAGGGATCAGATCCCAGCAGCAGTTGCAACTTACACTATAGGTGTGGCAACACTGGATCCTCTAATTCACTGTCCTGGACTGGGGATCAGTCTATGTCCTGGCACTGCAGAGATGCCTCCAATCCCGTTGTGCCACAGCAGGAACTCCTGACTAATTCTTAATTGCAGTATGGGAAGATTTCATTTGGGGATTTGGTAGTGATTTTTAATCAGCAATACAGTTAAAATTAGATTTTTTCGGAGAATTTCTTACTCCATTATTAGTTTGATGTATGGATTCTGAGGATTACAGTAATTTAATTTGTTCTTTTTAACACTGTTAGCTGTAAGATTAACTTTTTTTTTTTTTTTAAAGCAACTTAACTTACTAAAAGCAAAACAGAAGGCTTTGGTGGAACAGATGGAAAAAGAAAAAATACAGAGTAACAAAGGATCATCATATAAACTTCTTGTAGAGCAAGCAAAATTAAAGCAGGCTACCTCAAAGGTATGATCTATACTTTTTAATGTAATTATCTTAGAAAAGTCACCTTTGTTTTACTGTTTTAAATTATTTAATAGTTAAGTATTTTTAATAATCATCAGGAAACTTAAATACATTTATTCTGCCTATCAGTAGAAAAATCCATTTTATACACTTTTTTATTAAAAAGGTACCATTTCACTCAAGGAATTATATGATTAATGTGGCCTTAAAGTACTTTTCTGGTGTATTTCCTTTAAAGAGGTTTTGTGTTCCAGTAAAATGAAGGAAATGTTTTTCTAGTGTGTCCTTTGTGAGTGAAATTGGAGGTCAATGATTTGTAAACAAAATTTTAAAAAATAGCAACTTTTTAACTTGGGGGATAAAATTTATATTTAGCAATCAAGTTTATTGTGTATCTGTAAATACGGAATTAGTTATTCCTTCAGATTTCGAAATGAAGTAATATTCTATTCTTTTTGTGTGTGTGTCTTTTTTAGGGCCACCCTGCAGCACATGGAGGTCCCCAGGCTAGGGGTCAAGTCGGAGCTGTAGCTGCTGGCCTACACCACAGCCACACAGCAACGTCAGATTCCGGGCCGTGTCTGTGATCTATACCATAGCTCACAGCAAGGCCAGATACCTAACCCATTGTGCGAGGCGGGATGGAACCTGCATCCTCATGGATCCTAGTCAGATTTGTTTCCTCTGAGCCACAATGGAAACTCCTCTATTCTTGAGATATATAGGCTTCTTTACCATCTAATTTTTATGAATTATGTTTAAGACATTTTGGTAATATTTATTTAAAATGTTAGATTTGACCTGATTAGCCTTTCTGTAGAATTTCACCATTCTGAAATTTGGTTATACATCTGATACCTTACTCTAAGATAGAATACAAGACATATTGGTGAGTTTTTAATAACCTTTTTTTTTTTTTTTTTGCTTTTAAGGGCTGCATCCACAGCCTATGAAAGCTCCCAGTCTAGGGGTCGAATCGGTACTACAACTGCCAGCCATAGCCACAGTTACATGGGATCTAAGCCATGTCTGCGACCTACATCACAGCTCATGGCAACACTGGATTCCTCACCCATTGCTGAGGCCAGGGATCATCATGGATACGAGTCGGATTTGTTTCCGCTGCACCTATAATCTTACTTTTTGAAACGTAGGGTTTCCTAAAAATTTTATCTTTTAAAAGTTGTAAGTTTTGTGAGCGAATATTTTCATTCCATAAATAAATTTGTACTGGAAGAATTCTCATTCTGTAAACATTGATTTGAATATTGTTAATTTCTGTGTACAGCACTTTAAGGATTTAATTCGGTTACGTCGGACAGCAGAGTGGTCCCGTTCTAATTTAGACACAGAAGTTACAACAACAAAAGAAAGTCCAGAGATAGAACCACTTCCATTTACCTTGGCCCATGAACGTTGTATTTCAGTAGTCCAGAAACTTGTCCTGTTTCTCCTCTCCATGGATTTTACCTGCCATGCAGATCTCTTACTATTTGTTTGCAAGGTAAGTAAATTAATAGACATAATTTATAATTACCTACTTAGAGGATAAGAAAAAGAATTAAGAAAAATGCAATTTTAATTTATTTTTAAGAGAAATAAAAATACTTTCATTGGTTTTTCCTTTTATGCAGTTTAGTTTTGGTTTAATGTGCCTTGAAAGATTTTTTATTTTATTTTATTTATTTATTTATTTTTTGGTCTTTTTGCCATTTCTTGGGCCGATGCCACGGCATGTGGAGGTTCCCAGGCTAGGGGTCGAATCGGAGCCATAGCCGCTGGCCTACGCCAGAGCCACAGCAACTCGGGATCCGAGCCGCGTCTGCAACCTGCACCGCAGCTCACAGCAATGCCAGATCCTAACCCACTGAGCAAGGCCAGGGATCGAACCCGAAACCTCATGGTTCCTAGTCAGATTCGTTAACCACTGCGCCACGACGGGAACTCCATTGAAAGGTATTTTTTTTTTTTTTTTTTTTGGTCTTTTTGCTATCTCTTGGGCCGCTCCCTCGGCATATGGAGGTTCCCAGGCTAGGGGTCGAATTGGAGCTGTAGCCACCCGCCTGCGCCAGAGACACAGCAACGCGGGATCCGAGCCACGTCTGCAACCTACACCACAGCTCACGGCAACACCGGATTGTTAACCCACTGAGCAAGGGCAGGGACTGAACCCGCAACCTCATGGTTCCTAGTCGCATTCATTAACCACTGCACCAAGACGGGAAATCCGAAAGATTTTTTAAATTTTTGTCGCGTATTTCTCAGAGACCTAATGTATATTTTTAACCTAGTTGAAATTAGATTAATGTAGACTTGAAATGTAGGTAATATGAGTATGTCTTTTTCCAGTCGACCTTCTTTTTTATTAATTAAAATAGAAAATATGTAGTTGTCAAATTATAGCAATGAAGGTTGTATTAAACTATTCAACCCACATTTTAAACTGGATTTTAATATTTCATCTGTGAAATTATGTTTCTTCTACAGAGAATTATTTTGAAATCAAAAGCATATCTCATTGAAAACTGTTACTCAATTGCTTTATTTTTGGAGAAAATGTGTAATTGTTATTTAAGTGTATGATTTTATAAAATGTGTTCCAGGTTCTTGCACGCATTGCGAATGCCACCAGGCCAACTATACATCTCTGTGAGATTGTGAATGAACCCCAACTGGAAAGACTGCTATTACTTTTGGTTGGAACTGATTTCAATAGAGGAGATATCTCTTGGGGTGGTGCTTGGGCTCAGTATTCCTTAACTTGTATGCTACAGGATATTTTAGCAGGTTTGTTAGGATTTGTTTTTAATAGGGTATATCAAAATTAGCTTGTCACTGCTGGACTAAATAGTTAAAGGAAATTGTGACATCTTTCATGTTACAGCAAAAGCAACCATGTAGAATTACTTTTTTCTTTAATTATTTGACAGTTGTGTTAAGTGGAAGAATTTATGGAGTACTTGGGTTGTTAAAGTGCAGGGGTATTGGAGTAGCTGGCTTCCTTATAATACCAGTAGTGGGCTGCTTCCTACTTCTCTATTTGTACTTGAGGAAGGTACTCCCTGTTCTTTAGTTTTTTCATATGTAAAATAAGCATAATAAAAGTACCTTCCTTATAAGATTATTTTGATGAATAAGTGTTAATTCATGTAAAGTGATTATAATAACTCTTTGTTCCTATTACACATTTTGCATTTTCCACTAGATACTTGTTTTTAGCATTTGAAAGAAATGCACTGGGTCTTATCAGTTCCTATATAGGTGGGGATTCATTTGTTTCAGAATCTTTTATGGTTGGAATAGTATACATGCTGTTCTTTAAACTGGAGGAAAAAATATGCTGTGGTATGTTTTGGATGTCTATTTCTATGTTACGAAAGCAATCGACGATCTTCTTACCTACAGGAGAATTGCTGGCTCCTGTGGCTGCAGAAGCCATGGAGGAAGGAACAGTGAGTGATGATGTAGGTGCAATAGCTGGCGACTCGGATGACTCCCTTCAGCAGTCTTCAGTTCAGCTGCTGGAAACTATAGATGAACCTTTGACACATGATATAACAGGTACAGTCTTTGAATTATGTTTTATTTAAAATATCCTTTGGCTCTTTTTTAAAAACATGAAAATTATATCTAAAAATTATGAAAATTAATGAAGTATAAAATTAAGTTTTTATATTAAGCCTTTGTCTTTAGTAACCATGCCAGCTATTTCCCTGATAAATGTTTTCCTTTGATTCTCTAACTGCTCAAAATAATACAATAATATTGGTCTGGTTTGGCTACTTGAAGAAATTACAACCTAGAAAACAGATAAAAGACAGTAGTGAAGATAGTAAGGTTAAAGGCTTGTTTTATTTTTCTTTTTTTCTTTATTTTCTGCCTTTCAAAAATTATAATGGGTATCTTCACATTCAGTCGTTAGTGGTGTACTCCCTACTTTTTAAGACTCTATTTTTGTTATTTCCTATATATTGCAGGTGGTGTGGTCATTTCACCTGTTTCATTCTTTTTTTTTTTAAAGTTTTTTTTTTGTCTTTTTGTCTTTTATCTGTTGTTGTTGTTGTTGCTATTTCTTGGGCCGCTCCCGCGGCATATGGAGGTTCCCAGGCTAGGGGTTGAATCGGAGCTGTAGCCACCGGCCTACGCCAGAGCCACAGCAACGTGGGATCCAAGCCACGTCTGCAACCTACACCACAGCTCACGGCAACGCCGGATCGTTAACCCACCGAGCAAGGGCAGGGACCAAACCCGCAACCTCATGGTTCCTAGTCGGATTCGTTAACCACTGCGCCACGATGGGAACTCCCATTTCACCTGTTTCATTCTTTAATCTTAGATTATTTCATGATTTTATCCTTTCTACCTGATGGTTCCTTTATCTGGGGTTAGACTTTCTTCTCTTGTTTGCATGATGAACTTCTTTTTTTTTTTAATAGTATGCATATAATTTTTTTGTTTTGTTTTATTAAAGTATAGTTGATTTACAATGTTTCTTCAGTTTCTGTTGTACAGCAAAGTAACCCAATCACACACAGTTAACTGTGCTGTACAGTAGGCCCCATTGCCCATCCATACCAAATATAACAGTTTGCATCCAAAAATCCCAAACTGCCCATCCATCCCTCTCTCTCCCCTTTCCCCCGGCAACCACCAGTCTGCTCTCCTCGGCCATCATCTGTTGCTGTTTTGTAGATAGGGTCATCTGTGCCATATTTTAGATTCCACAAACAAGTGATATCATATGGTATTTGTCTTTTTCTTTCTGGCTTACTTCACTTAGAATGAAAATCTCTCGTTCTATCCATATTGCTGCGAATGGCATTACTTTATCTTTTTTATGGCTGAGTAGCATTCCATTGTATATATGTACCACATCTTCTTCATCCATCCATCTATCAGTAGACATTTAGGTTGTTCTCATGTCTTGGCTATTATGAATAGTGCTGCAGCGAACATAGGGGAGTGTGTATCTTTTTCAGTGAAAGCATGATGAACTTCTTATCTAAGATTCACATAGGTAGTTCCCATTGTGGCTCAGAGGGTTACGAACCCGACTAGTATCCACAAGGATGTGGGTGTAATCCCTGCCCTTGCTCATTGGGTTAAGGATCTGGAGTTGTCATGAGCTGTAGTGTAGGTTGCAGATGTGGCTTGGATCCCATGTTGCTTTGGCTGTGGCATAGGCTGTCAGCAGCTTCAGCTCTGAATCAACCCCTACCTAGCCTGGGAACTTCCATATGCTGTACATGCAGCCCTGAAAAGCAAAAAAAAAAAAAAAAAAAAGATTCACATAAAGCATGCTTTCCTCCAAGAAGCTTTTTCCATTACCACCAGCAATGTTGGAGACTGCTGTTGATGCTGTCTCCATTCTTGATTGTCTCTGAAAGCACCTTCCTTGTGGTAGTTGGTTTAATTTCTGTAGGGTACCCTCAGCTCTGAAATTCTGCTCAGGTATTGGAGGGTAAACATTGGTTCTGTTAATCTTTATATACTCAAAACCCTAAATATAGCCTGGCATATTCTAGGCATTCTATAAATATATGTTAAATAAAAGAGGATGGGAAGGAAAGGAAGATAAGGGTTGTAAGGCATAGAAGCCTAGTTAAGAATGTGGAGTCATCTGAGAGCAAAATAATTTTAATTCATAATAGAAAAACAAGGTGAATAGCAGTCTTAAAATTTAAATCTTTGCATTTCACTTTAATATTGGGTATCATTTCCTTAACTGTTGGATGTGATTTAATGAATTACATATTGGAGGCAATAAATGAATAATACTGCTCATTCTAGAAATGGTTAATGTTTATAGAAGGAAAGTTTATGCAGCTTGACTCCAGAAGGACTAATCCTATGGTCTTTTTCTTTAGGAAGTCACATATTATTGCACTGGTGTTTTTAAATGTATGTTATAGGGTGATACATTTGCATACTTCTTTATGCTTAATTGTCAAGGATAAAATTTATATATATATTTTTTCTTTTTGTCTTTTTGCTGTTTCTTTGGGCCGCTTCCTCGGCATATGGAGGGTCCCAGGCTAGGGGTCTAATCGGAGCTGTAGCCACCGGCCCACGCCAGAGCCACAGCAACGCGGGATCCGAGCCGCGTCTGCAACCTACACCACAGCTCATGGCAACGCCGGATCGTTAACCCACTGAGCAAGGGCAGGGACCGAACTCGCAACCTCATGGTTCCTAGTCGGATTCGTTAACCACTGTGCCACAACGGGAACTCCGAATTTATAGATTTTGATAGCAGTAGATACACGTTATATATATAAGTCAAGGAACTTTCTCTGCAATTAAAATGTATTAATTAAATTTTATGTTATATACTCTACAAAAAAATCACTTTCAATTATTTGAAGGTGCACCTCCTCTTTCGTCTTTGGAAAAAGATAAAGAAATTGATCTTGAACTACTTCAGGATCTAATGGAAGTTGACATTGATCCTTTAGATATTGATTTGGAAAAGGATCCTCTTGCAGCCAAAGTTTTTAAGGTATGATATACTAGAATATTTAAAATTAAAATCTTTCATCTTATACTTTTGTTTTATTAATTACTTAAAAGAGGAAAGTATACCTAATATAACCCATTATTCAGTTTACTCATAATTTTTCTTGGGAGTTCCCTTGTGTCACTTCAAGTTAGGGATCTGATATTGTCACTGCAGTGGCTTGGGTCACTGGTGTGGTGTGGGTTTGATCCCTGGCCCCAGGAACTTCCACATGCTATGGGTGTGGCCAAAATATAAAAAAAGAGTTAAATTGTTTTGGGTACTATAGTAGATTTTTTATTATATTAGTGGAAGAGTATAAGGAGAACTCACACCCTTTAATCAGTACAGCCACTAACATCTTATACGTTAATACGAACCACAAATTAGTATGGAAAGTATAGTTATGGACTGTGGACATTTGAAGTATCATTTAAGCTCATCCAAGTTGAGTTCATTGCAGTCTACTCTTTTGTTAGCTATAAATCATTGTTCTAAAGGAGATACATGCCTAATTATTTTGGTTTATTTTGTGCATCAGATTTTGTTAAGGATTCTAGTTACCTCTCAGATTCTCATAAATAAGGTATTTTTAGATTTGGGGATAAGACAGAATATTATGAACCATTCCTATAGATCAAGATTGTATGTTTTAGGAATTTAAAGAGTGAAGAGAATGTTTACTTTGTAACCATATTTGAGTTTAGACAATGTAGATAATATGTACTCTTAGTGAAGAGGCAAAAATAAACCACAATTTTTTTCCTGTTCTTTTAAGCCAATAAGCAGTACATGGTATGACTATTGGGGTGCTGATTATGGCACCTACAATTACAACCCCTACATTGGAGGTCTGGGGATTCCTGTAGCAAAGCCACCAGCAAATGCGGAGAAGAATGGATCACAAACAGTTAGTGTTTCAGTGTCTCAGGGTAAGTGTGTGTTCATATTTTAAGGCATAAACTAGTCTTAAAAAAAGTCTTCAATTTACGTATGCCTTGTCTCTTGAGAATTTGAGGATAAGTATATGCCAAGAGGGTTTATTATCACAGGGATGCTGTGAAAGTGACTGATACTCAGAGCTGTATGTCAGTCAGTTTGGAAGAGCTTCTATTTATGGTTTATCATTTATTTCAAAATAATACCTCCAAAATATATTTGTGAGTTATGTGACTTAGTCAGTAGTTGTAATTGTGCTTTCTTTTATTTTTATTGTTAGTGATAAATTGATAAATCATGTTGAGTATTCTTTTTGCAGTCTTCTACTCATATATGTGACTTTTTTTAATAAAATATTTTTTTAAAATTTGAAACAATCATACATTTACTAAAAAGTTGCAAGTATAATACAGAGGACATTTGTTATCCTGATCCATTTGAGAGTAAGTTGTTTTTTGGCTTTATTTTGTGTTTTGCAAAGCAGAACATTTCTTCTACATAAACATCAGGAAGCACATTCTACCGAAACCAGGAAAGTAACATTAGTACTAACTTTAAGACTTCATTCAAGTTTCAGCATTTATGTCTAGTAATATCCTTTATTCACAAGGATCCAGCACAAAATCATGTGTTGCATTTACAGTTGACCTTTGAACAAGGTGGGGGTAGGGATGTCTCCTCCCACATAGTTGAAAATCTGTATACCTTTGCAGTTGGTCCTCCCAGTCCAAGGCCTCTGCATACTGCATTCAACCAAATACGGGTCATGTAGTATGTATTTTTTGAAAAAAGTCATTGTATAAGTGTACTTGTGCAGTTCAAACTGAGTTGTTCAAGGGTCAGGTGTAGTTGTCGTATCTCCTCAGTGTCATTCATTCTGCCATAATTTCTTTTTGTCAGAGGTAGCTTTCATGATCTTGATGCTTTTAATGTTTATAAGCCAGTTATTTTGTAGAATGTCCCTCAGCTTGGGTTTGTATGCTGTTTCCTCACGACTAGATTGGCAGCATGCATCTTTGGCAGAAATATCAGGAAAGTATAGTGTTTGGGTTTTCTTATTATATCCTATTAGGTGGCTCATGATTTTAACTTGGCCCACTACTGGTGGTATTGATTACTTGATAAAGATGTCTACCAATCTTTTCCAATGGAAAGTTATTATTTTTGCCTTTGTGAAAAAAAAGTGGGGGGGTTGAGGTGGCAGAATCATACTTTGAAACCATTCCTTTTTAAAAGAATTTATTAGTTTCTTTGTTTAGATTTGCATAGACCAGTAGTTTTGTTTTAGTCATTGGGTTGTAATTTGTTATTATCATTATTTACTTGTTTTTATTGAGGTGAAATATAGAGAACATATAATTTACCACTTTAGCCATTTTTAAGTGTGCACTTCTGTGGCATTAAGTACATTCACAGTGCTGTCTTTATTTATTTTGATGTTCATATTATCCCTGATTAGACCAGTGGTATCTTCTTTATGCTGACCTCTGTCTTTGTGACATGTCCTTACGTTTCTTTGAGCACTTCCTTGTTTTCTGGTACAACAAAATACTCTAGGCCCATCATTTACTTTCCCTTCCCCAGATGGGGAATTAGTCACTTCATGAGTGAAAGGGTACTTCAAAATCTTTTTATAGAGAAATGTGACTAAAACCTCAAGATTTGAGTACTAGATATACTTATTTCTAATTTTTTGCCATTTCCATGCACTCTTCATGGACAGATCTAGGAATTGTGTACACACATTTTTTGTTTACATTTAATTTCTGTATCTGTCCATCTACGTATGTAGAACGCCATGAGTTCACATTACTACATTAGTTAATCCAACTGTAATTTTACTCCATATGCTTTGTTTTACTTTTCTCCTTTCCCATATTTCTCTTTTCTCTGACAGTGAGGTACTACTTGTCATTATCCTTAATTTGTTTGCTTCTTTTATCATTGTTTCACTTATTTGATCTACCTTTCTCTATATATCCACTCTCCCATCTCTAGGCTTCTTTGCATAGATGCTCTGCTACCCCATGCCAGGTTGTTCTGACCTGAGGACACACTCCTTACCCTGTTTTGGGTTCAGATGTCACAATTTATTGTAGGAAGTAGTACATGAGGAGTAACTATCAAATAGCTTTTATCTTTTTTTCTTTTAATTGCTTTTTGTAGCCCTAGATGCTCGCCTAGAAGTTGGACTTGAACAGCAAGCAGAACTTATGTTGAAAATGATGTCTACCCTGGAAGCGGATTCCATTTTACAGGCGTTGACAAATACATCTCCTACATGTAAGTGAAAGTCACCATTCTTAGAATAATTTATCTGTTGGTTATGTGCAAGGACAGATTTTTTAAAAATTCCATCTGATGTGAGTGTGAGAGGACTCTGTGTGTGTGTGTGTGTGTGTGTGTGTGTGTGTGTGTCTATCACCTCTCCCTGTCCAAGTTAGTAGCAAGTGAAGAAATAAGACAAGGAGTTAATGAATTAGGAGAGTAGAGGGGAGCAAAACACTTCCATGTACTATTCTTAAGTTCAGTCCAAAAACCTAAGTTATGTTTTTGTTGTAGTGGTGTGAAGTTAATGAAATTCCTGGAAAGGCCTGCATAGCTAGTTGCCTGGGATTCCGTTGCATTATATCTAAACCTGTGACAAAGTGGATTTTTTAGGTTTTTGTTTTTTGAGGGTTTTTTTTTGTCTTCTTATGGCCACACCTGAGGCATTATGGAGGTTCCTAGGCCAGGGGCTGGATCCGAGCTGTAGCTGCTGGCCTGTGTCACAGCCACAGCAGTGTTGGGTCTGAACCATGTCTGCAACCTACACCATAGCTCACGGCACCACCAGATCTTTAACCCACTGAGCAAGGCCAGGGATTGAACCCAAGTCCTCATGGAGATTAGTTGGGTTTGTTACCACTGAGCCATGATAGGAACTCCTGATAAAGTGGGTTTTTTAATAGTAACATGTTTATCATCCTTGAAGACCTAGATAAGGACGACAGCCAAATGGGCCTAATTGAATTGCAAGATTGACAGGATTTTCTACCTGATTATCTATATCAAAAGAAGGATACCTTTTATAATAAATGACCAGGTATTAAATATTTTAGGCTTTCAGGTGCTATACAGCGTGTGTAGCAAGTCCACAAATCTGACTTTGTAGCAGGAAAGCAGCCATAGACAATATATACCTAAATAAATGGGTTCAGCTATTAAAGAAACCATGTTATAGAATCTGGCGGCCTGTGAGATTTGGCCATTAGGAGGATATGGTTTGCTGACCTTTGATGTTGTGTTAGATTTGGGTAGATCCCCTTCCGTCAGGTGAGTACAGCTAAGATAGCAGCCTGTTCATCTTATAATAGGAGCTGTACTGAGGAGACAGTGATATTTTTATTTTTCTTAGGCTAGCAAATCACCTTCTCTGGAGCATGGTTTTGAGTAGTAAAGGTGGGATACTAGTTAGAACCTAGGAACCTCATCATGTCCTTCTCCTCTGAAGAAGAGTTCACAGACCATTTCAGTAGAGATATTTGTGTTTTAGATCTTCCTTGTTAAGCTGAATTCTATCAGCTTGCAATCTTCATTTATTTCTTGCCTTAGGAGGTATAGAAAAAAAACAGAACAATTGGTGTAGTGTTCTGCTTTCAATATATTTGTTCTTTTGATTATTTTTCTGTGCTGGCCTGTGTGACCCTTTTAACATAAAAACTTTCTAAATATATGAAAAACTTGTCATATAAATAGTCACTTTATTTCTCTACTCCTCCTGAGTATATTTGGTGTGACCTTGCATTACAATTTTTGAACACTTCCCGGGCAATTTTAATGTGCCCTCAATGTTGACAATCAATGGATTAGAGATTAGAATATTCTAAAACTACTTTCCTAATAATTAGGCAGGGTTCTTCTTTCTTTTGCTTTTTTCCTCCCTTTTATTAATTACAAAAAATCCTGAAAATAAAAATTGCTAAAGAGAAGTTTCTGCAGTGGCACCTCAGGTTAAGGATCTGGTGTTGCCTCAGCTGTGATGAGGGTTGCAGCTGCCGCTCAGATTCGCTTCCTGGCCTGGGAACTTCCATTTGCCGCAGGTGCGGCCAAAAAAAAAAAAAAAAATTGCTAGAGAGTAAGGTTCTTTTCCCTTGGTGAACAAGTCCTGTGAAGCTGGAGCTTCTTGTTTAATTTATTATAGTTGATTTACAATGTTCTGTCAACTTCTGCTGTACAGCAAAGTGACCCAGTTTTTTTATATATATATTTTTCTCATATTATCATCTATCATGTTCTGTCATAAATGATTGGCTATAGTTCCCTGTGCTGTATAGCAGGACCTCACTACTTATCCATTCTAAATGTAATATTTTGCATTTACTAACCCCAAACTCCCAGTCCATCCCATCTCCTCCCCCTCCCCTTTGGCCACCGCATGTCTGTTCTCTGTGTCCAAGAGTCTGTTTCTTTTTTGTGGATAGGTTCATCTGTGCCATGTAAGTGATAACATTTGGTATTTGTCGGAGTTCCCATCGTGGCGCAGTGGTTAACGAATCCGACTAGGAACCATGAGGTTGCGGGTTCGGTCCCTGCCCTTGCTCGGTGGGTTAACGATCCGGCGTTGCCATGAGCTGTGGTGTAGGTTGCAGACGCGGCTCGGATCCCGAGTTGCTGTGGCTCTGGCGTAGGCCGGTGGCTACAGCTCCGATTAGACCCCTAGCCTGGGAACCTCCATATGCCGCGGGAGCAGCCCAAAGAAATAGCAAAAAGACCAAAAACAAAAAAAAACCACACACATTTGGTATTTGTCTTTTCTCCTTCTTACTTACTTCATTTAGTATGAGAATCTCCAGTTCCATCCAAGTTGCTGCAAATGGCATTATTTTGTTTACCTTTCTAGCTGGGTGGTATGCCATTGTATATTTGTATCACATCTTCTTAATCCATTCATCCTTCGATGGACATTTCAGTTGTTTCCATGTCTTGGCTATTATAAACAGTGCTGCAGTGAACGTAGGGGTACATTATCTTTTTGAATGCAAGTTTTGTCTGGATGTATGCCCAGAAGTGGGATTGCCGGATTGTATGGTAGTTCTATATTTAGTTTTCGGAGGAACCTCCACACTGTTATCCATAGTGGTTGTACCATTTTACATTCCCACCAACAGTATAGGAGGGTTACCTTTTCTCCACACCCTCTCCAACATTTGTTATTTGTAGATTTATTAATGATAACCATTCTGACCAGTGTGGTATCTCAGGAGCTCCTTTTTTTATCTTTTAATTTTCAAGTACTGTTTTAAAAACAAGTTTTCAAATAATGTAACTCTGAACCATTTTAATTGATGCAGTTTTATTAAAAAAGTCTTCACTTATCTGTACTTGTTAATAGCTAGCTAACATTTCTCTTGATACTTTGTGTATAAATCATAATTGTGTTTAATTTTCAGTATCACAGTCTCCCACTGGAACAGATGATTCACTTCTAGGGGGTTTACAAGCAGCGAACCAATCCAACCAGCTTATTATACAGTTATCATCTGTCCCAATGTTAAATGTTTGTTTCAACAAACTTTTTTCTATGCTTCAAGTCCATCATGTTCAGGTATGACTTCAGGAGAAATAGTGTATTTTTAGACAATATTTCCAGCCTAGTAAAAAATGAAAATAGCACGGGAGATCATTTTCAACTAGACAGGGATTTTTTTTTTTGTTACATGCAGATGAAAAAATATTGGAGATACTTTAACTATAGCTCCTCAGTGATAGGTCACTTATAACTTTTATGATTTTAAGCTTTACTGCTTTAGTGTCAGCTACATATTGTACATATACCTGTATTTAAAGACTTGAATCACTTTTTTTTAATTTAGTAAAACATTTATATTAGGTAAATTATAAATTTTAATTCAGTTAAATTTCATTTCATCTAGAATTTTAAGATGTGTTTGCTTGTCAGTTGAATTGAAGTAACCAGAAGAAGTATTTAATGGAAAAATTATTTACTCTTAGTCAAGGATTCATACATGAGATCTTTGCTTAAATGGTATTTCATTATATAATAAATACATTTTCTTTCTGTTTTCATTCTTTTTCAGTTGGAATCACTTCTCCAGTTGTGGCTCACATTGAGTTTAAATTCTAGTTCATCGGGAAACAAAGAAAATGGAGCAGACATTTTTTTATATAATGCTAATCGAATACCTGTCATTTCATTAAACCAAGGTAAGATTTATTAGAAGGAAAATTATCAACCTAGCGTAAATAATAAGCTAAAAGATAATGATTAGGTCAATAATACCTTTGCCATTAGGATTATAATGTTTCAGTGCAAAGAAAACTATTTAAATATAGTGACTTAATAATTAGCAGGAAAGAGAACAGAAAACTCTTATTCTCTGATCTCTGTTGTCATATGTCTGTGTACAACACAGACCTAAAATCTACAATATTCTTTTCAACTTTACATTGTGTTTCCTTAAAGTATTGTCTTGTTCATAGGCTGTTTTGTTGCACCTGGTGTTTTTTAAAAATGTGAAATAGCTTCTAGGGAAATTGGTAAATTGGAGAAGGATGTCAGTTTCCTGTACAAGTTGTGTTCTTTTTTTGTTTTTTCCTTGTCAAATGCAGTAATGTAGGAATAGTGGGATTAGAATAATACTTTTCAACAGGAGTAGAACTACCCTTCAGCTCTGGCTATAGGAATCTATTTAAAGAAAGTAAAAATCATCTATTCCTGGTGTTTTCTCTCTAGAAATGTGCATTACTCATGACTCTCACATGGCCAGTCAGCCTTAGTGATAGCCTCATCAGCTTAATGGTCCTACTTAAATCTACCTTGTTTCAGCAAAAGCCAGCCCTACTTTAATTACTAGATTTCTATTTCACTGTATTAATGTTATTATAAATTTTGCTCCCATCACTTATTTTTTTTTTGCTATTTCTTTGGGCCGCTCCTGCAGCACATGGAGGTTCCCAGGCTAGGGGTCCAATCGGAGCTGTAGCCACAGGCCTACGCCAGAGCCACAGCAACGCGGGATCCGAGCCGCGTCTGCAACCTACACCACAGCTCACGGCAACGCTGGATCGTTAACCCACTGAGCAAGGGCAGGGACCGAACCCGCAACCTCATGGTTCCTAGTCGGAACCATGTTGTTCCTAGTTGTTAACCACTGCGCCACGACGGGAACTCCCCATCACTTTTTTACCTTTGATGTTAGGTTAAACATAAACAAGAGTGAGTAGAAAAGTCAAAAAGATCTTACTATCAGATATTTGGTCAATATTTAAATTTCCAGTTGTCTAAACTCTTAAAATTTTTTTTTTTAGCATAGCATCCATATGTGATTTAGTCATTTTAATTTCTTAATGCCTCTAAATCTTTCTTTTTAAAAAATCCTCTTTTAAAGTTATTTGTCAAAGAAATTGGCTGTCTTCTAAGAGTCCCTATGTCCTGATTTTTAATATTTGTATCTCTTCTCATGTCCTCTGTGTTTCCTGTAAATGGGATATAGAGCTTAATCTGATTTGAGTTTTTTAAAAGCAGTTTCATAGGTCATGTCTTTTTTTGTGTAGTGAATAGGCACTGATAATCAATGCCTATACTTAATAACAATTCACAGGAACTTTCAAAATGAAGACAGTCTAATTTAAAAATATTTCTTGTGTTTCTGTTATAGTCATGTTTATTGATGCTTAAATTGTGCTATTGGTTGCCAGTAGTAAGATCCTTCTTCTTAGGTTTTTTTGTGAAATACACAACTACATCTTCGTTCGATTTTAGTGTGATAGATGTTCCAGACTCTGTATTTCCTGCCTGAGATGTGGGATCAGCCATTTATACACAGTGTTTAAAGGGCACAATCTGGGTGCTGTATTATGTTTGTGTATTTTTAATAACTTTTTTTTTTCTTCTTCACCTGCCATATGTACTTCTTATCTAGGCCTTGCAAGTGATTTAATTATTATTTTAGTTTGTGCTTTTGTTCTGAAGTTACATTGGTTTTGAATGGTCTACCCCATCTCTGCTTTTCCATTATGCCCTATTATTATCAGTTTTTGGTTTTTCAGAATGTGAGGATTTCAGAAAAACATAGATTGTATTACAGTAGAGATGCCTGTAGTTTGGAAAGGACAACAAATCTGTAGTGATGACATGTTATTTTATTTGCCATGAGGCGAGCTTTAAAACTTAGATATAAAATGTTATTGACTCTTAATTATTAAGCTGTATTTAATGAGGAACTCTTTTATTTGTATGCTTTAGGACACTAGGTAATGAATTGATGTTTTAAAATAATATTGTTTTAAAATTTACTCTTTTTGTTTTTAATTCTTGGTAAACATTTGCTTTTTCTGAGTAAAAACTTTTCCCCTTTCTCTTTTCCACATAGCATCAATAACTAGCTTTCTCACAGTGTTAGCTTGGTATCCCAATACTTTGCTCCGGACATGGTGCCTTGTGCTTCATAGTCTAACGCTCATGACAAACATGCAACTTAATTGTAAGTTCAGACATTTATTCCTTTAAATCTCTGACATATATTATTCTTACTATCAGATTCTTTAAAAAGATTTTTCTAAGAATTGGTATAGTTGTGAAAATGATTAAATCCTTATTTGAATATGTCTCTTCTGAATTTGTTCTTAATGTATTTTATTTTTTGTGCTGTTTTACTTTGATTGTATAAATACTCTACTGTATCTGTAGTTATAGGTTCAAATCATATTTTTATATTTTAGAAACTTTTCCTAGTTGTTAAAATTGATTACTTTTAGAGTACAAAATAAATATTTAATGTTAGTCTGTTGGTTATTTATTCTTTTTAAAGTATCTTAGCCTTTAAAATGATTTATCCACTATAATATTCATGGTCATATATGACTAGATTCCTTGGTTTATGTTTTTCACATTTAAAACTTATAGTCACTGAACCTCATTGCTTCTTCTTAGATTCTAAAGTCCTATTAAGTTTTCTACCCCCCCCTTATTTCTCATTTAAGTTAAAATAGTAATTTCTTAATCTTTTTAGAAAGGAACTGTTACTGCTTTCTGTGGCTTTCTTTATTTCAAAGTCACAAAGATACTCTCGTACATTATCTTCTGTAATGCTTACTGGTTTTACTTTTTACATTTAGGTCTAGATTTTATCTGACATTCTTGAGGTTGTTGGGAAATAGGGATCAAAGTTCATATTAGAGAGCAAGGACTAGCCATTTGTGAATTGAAATCTTCATTCCATCTGTAGGTTATGACAGCAGGTGGGTGGATTTCATCCCCTTTTCCTTTGGGCTTAATTTCATTTAATAGAAAGCACTGTCACGTTGATAAAGGTATTAATTCAAATTGTTGCTTAGCATTACAATGCTATTCCATTTTTTCATTTGGCATATATTTTCCAAATATGGGGTTGAAAGCATCACTTTGTGATACTGAAGATAGGTTTGACTCAAAGATATTTTATTCAGCTCAGAAAACTGGTGTGTTGTCTGCATATCAGTGAATGGCGTACAACCTTTCTATAGCTAACAGACAAAAATGGATAGGTTTTGTCTCAGTTTATCTTTAAAAGCTGGGTTAAAATTTGCCTGAAAAGTAGATTTCTATTTCTGGAAGGGGGAATAATGACTAAGAATAGGCTTATTAGTAGGGCAGTAAGCATTTAATTATTTCTTTTCCACTTGACTCCATACTGGATATTAAACCAGGTATTTTTCACAATCAGATTAGGAGAGAAACATGAGATCTGTGGTCAATGAAAATAGATAATGAGTCCCAGTCAGTCAAGTAGAGATTCAGATCCTTTTAATAAACTTTAACTCCCAGTAATATGTGAGTTTTCCTTGAAAATAAAAGATGTTTTAAATACTGTATTTCCATTGTTTCAGGGTCCATTTGTTGAGAGCTTTTTTTTTCTTTTTTTAATGTTTTATAGCTGGTTCCAGTAGTGCCATTGGAACTCAGGAGAGTACTGCCCATCTGCTGGTTTCAGATCCAAATCTAATTCATGTTTTAGTGAAATTTCTTTCTGGCACCAGTCCACATGGAACAAATCAACACAGTCCACAGGTAATATGGTTTTTGAAAGCCAGTGCTAGGCCCAGATCATACAGTAAATTTGTTTGTAAGGAAAAATCTCAGTGTATCTAAATAATTTAAATATTCATTGCTAAAGTATTAAATGATGGCTTTATATGTATCAATGTAATAAAATGTTTTGCATTTTTTATAATATAGCTATATTGCAATTTAATTATAGTAGGTAAGTTTTTTCTTGGAATTTTACTGGATTTTTATAGAGAGATGCATATATTTTTTTTTTTGGTCTTTTCTAGGGCCGCTCCCACGGCATATGGAGGTTCCCAGGCTAGAGGTCTAATTGGAGCTGTAGCCACTAGCCTACGCCAGAGCCACAGCAACGTGGGATCCGAGCCGCGTCTGCAACCTACACCACAGCTCACGGCAACACCGGATCGTTAACCCACTGAGCAAGGGCAGGGACCGAACCCGCAACCTCATGGTTCCTAGTCGGATTCGTTAACCACTGCGCCATGACGGGAACTCCGAGAGATGCATATTTTTATGTTAATTTTATATAATTTAGGAAACATTCTAAATAAATACCCACCTGAATGTCAGAGAATATTTCAAAAATTTAGGAATGAGAAATTTTTTTAACAGCCACATGACACGAAGTTCCTGGGCTAGAGTTTGAATTGGAGCTTCAGCTAAGGCCTATACCACAGCGACGGCAACACTGTATCCTAATTGCATCTGTGACCTGTGCCACACCTTACAGCAACACCAGATCCTTAATCCACTGAGCATGGTCAGGGATCTAACCTGCATCCTCACAGAGATAACATCAGGTCCTTAACCTGCTGAGCCACAACAGGAGCTTCTGAAAAATTTTGTTTTAAATAATATATTTAATGACCTCTACTATCAATGTTGATAAGTCACCTAACTTAATCACTTTATGATGTTAATTTTTTTTTTTTTGGTCTTTTCGTCTTTTTGCCATTTCTTGGGCTGCTCCCGCGGCATATGGAGGTTCCCAGGCTAGGGGTCGAATCAGAGCCATAGCTGCCGGCCTACGCCAGAGCCACAGCAACGCGGGATCCGAGCCGCATCTGCAACCTACACCACAGCTCACGGCAACGCTGGATCGTTAACCCACTGAGCGAGGGCAGGGACCGAACCTGCAACCTCATGGTTCCTAGTCGGATTCGTTAACCACTGCGCCACGACGGGAACTCCTATAATGTTAAATATTTTATTTAACACAAAACCAAAAGATGAAATGAATGTACCTAAAGGGTATTATGCTAAGTGAAATGAAACAGAAAGACAGATGTGGTATGAGTTCACTTATATGTGGAATCTAAAAAGCAAAACAAATGAAGAAATATAACAAAACTAAAACAGAGTTACAGATATAAAGAAGAGACCGGTGGTTTCCAGAATAGGAGATGGAGATAGGGGTTGGGGTTTGCAGAAGATGAGAGAAATGGGTGAGGGAAATTAAAAGGTAAAAATTTCCAGGTACAAAATAAATGAGTTACCAGTAGAAAATATACAGTGCGGGGTTTGTAGTTAATAATAATGCAGTATCTTGATGATCATTTTGTAATCTATAGAAATATCAAATCACTGTGTTGTATGCTAGGAATTAACATAGTGTTGTCAGTGATTTATACCTCAAAAACAAACAAACTTATAGAAAAAGAGATTAGATTTGTGGTTGCCAGAGGTGGGGGGTGGGAGAATTGAAGGTAGCCAGAAGGCAAAGACTTCCAGTTATAAGACAAGTGAGTACCAGGATTGTAATGTACAACATGATAAATATAATTAATGGTCTTGTATGTTATTAAGAGAGTAAATCTTGAGACTTCTCATCACAAAGCAAAAAGGTTTTATTTTATTTTATATCTATGTGAGATGATAAATGTTTTCTAAACTTACTGTGGTAATCATTTTAGGATGTATATAAGTCAAATCATTATGCTATACACTTTAAACGTACACAGTCAGTTATATCTCAGAACTGAAAGGAAAGAAATAAATGTTGCTTTTGTTAATTCAGAAAAAAGTAAGAGGTATCATAGCTTGTAAAGATTTTAGTATAACTACAGATTTCCTTTATATTAGTTTAAGTTTTTGTTATATTGTGTTAAATATACAATGTTTAGTATAGAAAATTTTTAAATATTATAAAAATATTTTTCATTTATTTCTTTTCACATAAAATACATTCATTGTTCATAGCACCTTTTTAATGGATATTAGTCAAGATTATCTTTCAAGATTATCTTTTATTTTTTAGCTGTGTGCTTATCTATATGCTAGGTCCATGTACTATTGCAGGTGCTAGGGATATACATAGTTATTACCCTGTTTGAGTCTCTGCCTCTCTTAGTGCTTAAATTCAGTTGGATACATTTAGTCACTACTCTCTCAAAAGACTTTTTTTTTGTCTTTTCTAGGGCTGCACCTCGCAGCATATGGAGGTTCCCAGGCTAGGAATCTAATCAGAGCTGTACCCACCTGCCTACGCCAGAACCACAGCAACCAGGGATCCGAGCTGTGTCTGTGACCTACACCACAGCTCATGGCAACACCGGATCCTCAACCCACTGAGTGAGGCCAGGGATTGAACTCGAAACCTCATGATTCCTAGTCAGATTCATTAACCACTGAACCACGACAGGAACTCCTGAAAAGACGTCTAATTTTGTAGTTCATCATAAAACAAGACAAGGAAAAAATGAGAAAGAAGAAACTACTTGTAGTTAGGTTGGACCAGTGTTTCGAAGAAGGCAAAAGCATGTTATCAAGTGATTATTACACATAAAGTTTGCATGAATTTGGAAGGTGAAGATTCCTGAAATCAAATTCCAGTGTCATTATTTTACGAATGAGAAAATATGTGTTATCTGCTTTGCCCACAGTTACATAACTAGTTAGTGGTAGAGCCTAGCTGTCAGAGAACATACTGCTGTGCAATATTTTTTCCACTTTTTTTCTTTTTTTAAGGCAGAGTAAAAGTTACTGCAGATCAAGCTTTCCTCAGATATTTGGCCTTATATAAGAAGTTTGGTTATGAATGTTATGATTTATATGCTCAGTATTTTAAGTTTATCTAACTTTAAAATGGTTTGGAGAATTACATTGCATTTTATTTTTCCAGAACTCCTAGGGTTTTATGATCATACTGAATTAGGATCAAATAAAAGGATATGTCGGAAAACATTCCAAACATACTTTAGGATACTCAGTGTGGTTTTCAGTATCATTTTTTTTATTGATGAAATAGAAGTTTGGGAAAGCAGTTTTTTTATGAGTTGATAGAGGTTTGTTTTTAACTCTGTAGAGTTTTTTGTTTCTAGGGTTGTTTTTCCCCCATTTACTACTTCAGTATATGCTCTTCTAATCTGTGGAACCCTGATGTTTTGGAGTTCCTGTTGTGCAGCAGAGTTCTCATTCTAACTGTAGTGGTTTGGGTCACTGTGGAGGTACAGGTTTGGTTCTGGTCCAGCACAGTGGGTTAATGTACATGGCGTTGCTGTGGCTGTGGGTGTAGGTTGCAGCCACAGCTGAAAGTTAATCCCTAGCACAGGAACTTCCATATGCCGTGAGTGTGGCCATTAAAAAAAAAAAAGAAGGAGGAGCAGCAGAAATGAATCTGACTAGGAACCATGAGGTTGCAGGTTCAATCCCTGCTCTCACTCAGTGGGTTAAGGATCCAGCATTGCCATGAGCTGTGGTGTAGGTCACAGACACAGCTTGGATCTGGCATGGCTGTGGCTGTGGCTGTGGCGTAGGCTGGCAGCTGTAGCTCCTATTAGACCCCTAGCCTGGGAACTTCGATATGCCATGGGTGCGGCCCTAAAAAACAAAAACAAAACAAAACAAAGAAGCATAACCTTTTATGGATCACTTAATTAATCTCTCTGAGTCTTAGTTCTTTTGTTTTGGAATCGGATAATTACTAAGATTGTTTGTGAAAATCAATACAAAGAAGCATGACCTTTTGTGGATCACTTGATCCCTCTGAGTTCTTTTGTTTCGGAATGGGATGATTAGTAAGATTGTTGATGAAAATCAATACGTAAGTTCTTTGTACTCTTGAAAGCATTCTAAAGATATTTCCTTTGTAATTCAGGTTAATCTTTTCCTATATTGAACTAAATAAACCTAATGTAAATTGTCATAAACCATAGTGAAAAAATATTGACAATAGAATATGTAATTTTCAATTAAAAAAATCAAGATCTAAAAATTAATTGTTTTCCTGCTGTCACTTAAATATTTTTGTTCTGCTTTTGAAAATGTACAGCTGTATGGTTCTTAACACTTGATTGTTTCTCTCTCTTTTTTTTGGCCACATTCATAGCAGGTGGAAGTTCCTGAGCCAGGGATCAAATCCATGCTGCAGTTGCTACCTGCTGCACAGCTGCAGCAACACCAGATCTTTAACCTGCTGCACCAAAAGGGAACATCACTTGATTTTTGAACATTCAGTTCTTTTTAAATGAACACTTCTGGTAAATGGGATCAGTAAGCAGTTTTCAATAGAATTTCATTTTTTTTCAGGTTGGTCCAACAGCTACTCAAGCTATGCAAGAATTTCTTACACGATTACAAGTGCATCTTTCTTCAACATGTCCTCAGATATTCAGTGAATTTTTACTCAAGCTAATTCATATACTTTCAACAGAAAGGTAAATGTCAGTGTGTACTTATATTCCTAATATAGTAACACTAGATAATCCTTCAAATAAATTTTCTCTTATCATTTGTTGGGGATTTATACGGGAACAAATAAGCAGGAGGATAGTGAAGGATTTAAGAAGGAAGAATTGGAGTTCCTGTCATGGCTTAGCGGAAACGAATCTGACTAATATCCATGAGGACACAGGTTTGATCCGTGGCCTCTCTCTGGGATAAGGATCCAGCATTGCGGTGAGCTGTGGTGTAGGTCACAGACACAGCTCAGATCTGGCCTTGCTATGGCTATGGCGAAGGCCAGCAGCTACAACTCTGATTCAGTACCTAGCCTGGGAACTGTGCTGCAGGTATGGTCCTAAAAAACAAACAAACAAAAAAAGATGAAAGGATTTATTTGGTGTGTTTCCTGGTGGTCTTCATTTCATTTCTTTATGGCTCTCTCAGATATTAAGATCTTTCTATCGTAAAAGGAATATTGGATTCATAGATTAGTAATTACATACCTTCTAGGTGAAATTTACTTGATGCTGTTTAAATTGTTCTACAGTACAGATAGAGATTTAAAGCTACCAGTGAGTTTTATTTGAAACCTATGTTGGATAAAACCTGAAAAAGATAGCTTAAAAACGAAAAATACTAATCTCATGAGAAATGTGTTACCAAGGTCAGGCAGTAGGTTAAAAACAATAAACTGTGACCATGATGCTTGAGATGCATGAATGTTTCAATATTATATGTCATATTATTGAATCATTTTCATCTTACTCTAAGACATTTTGTAAAATCCAGTAATACTTTGGAGAAAAACTTTTTTTTTTTTTTTTTGCTTTTTTAGGGCTGAAGTTCCCAGGCTCGGGGTCGAACTGAAGCTGTAGCTACTGACCTATGCCACAGCCACAGCAACCTGGGATCCAAGCCACTTCTGTAATCTACACCACAGCTCACAGCAATACTGCATCCTTAACCCACTGAGCGAGGCCAGGGATTGAACTGCATCCTCATGGATACTAGTTGGGTTTGTTAACCACTAAGTCATGAAGGGAACTCTGAGAAAAATTTAATGAAATATAAACAGTATCATCTCATTTAAACTGCATGATGAACAAACTAAATTCTAGTATGTTTGATTATTTAAAAATCTCTGTTAATATCAGGAAGAAGTTAAAGCTGTTACCATTTCTGTTACTTATTTTTTTCTGGAATTGTCCATAAATTAAAATTTTTAAATGTGTATTTAAAAAAATGGTTAAAATCACTTGTAGATGACATTACTCTTTAAAAATTAGTTTTGGAGTTCCCATCGTGGCTCAGTGGAAACAAATCTGACTAGCATCCATGAGGATACAGGTTCAATCCCTGCCCTTGCTCAGTGGGTTAATAGTATGGCGTTGCCATGAGTTGTGGTGTAGGTTGCACACGCGGCTCGGATCCCACACTGCTGCAGCTGTGGTGCAGGCCAGCGCCTACAGCTTGGATTCGACCCCTAGCCTGGGAACCTCCATATGTTGTGAGTATGGCCCTAAAAAGCAAACAAACAAAAAGAATTATTTGATTGATTTTTATTTTTTGAAAATTGAAATTGGGAGGAAATGTTTTCAGGTTGTAAAAAACCAGAGCTCTTTCATTATGAGTGCCTTGTGATATATAAATATTGTAATCTGTAGCTTCAAAATCACTTCCTTGATTTACTTTTCCTTAAGTTTTCTATTTGGAAGGAAAGTCATTTTTTATTTTGTATAATAAAATGGAGGTGAGAACAGTAAGGACTCAGGAAAGAGATGGGAACTGTTTGCTACAAAATGACATAGTGAATACCATGAATTATTTATTGTGTGTCTTTCTTGAATTGTGGTATTTGCTCCTTTCAAACAATTTAAAATGGATTCATTTTTTATCCCTTCTCTTTTTCTACAGGGGTGCATTCCAGACAGGCCAAGGACCTCTTGATGCCCAAGTAAAGCTCTTAGAATTTACTCTGGAGCAGAATTTTGAAGTTGTTTCAGTTAGTACTATTTCTGCTGTGATAGAGTCTGTCACCTTTTTAGTACACCACTATATCACTTGTTCAGACAAAGTAATGTCTCGAAGCGGATCAGATAGCTCAGTGGGTGCTCGAGCATGCTTTGGGGGACTCTTTGCCAACCTTATTCGTCCAGGTGATGCAAAAGCAGTTTGTGGTGAAATGACAAGAGATCAACTCATGTTTGATTTGTTAAAGCTGGTTAACATTTTAGTACAGCTACCTCTTTCGGGCAATAGGGAATACAGTGCAAGAGTGTCTGTGACCACCAATACGACAGACAGTGTTTCAGATGAAGAAAAAGTTTCAGGAGGCAAAGATGGTAATGGAAGCAGTAGTAGTATTCAAGGATCACCTGCATATGTCGCTGACTTAGTCTTAGCCAACCAACAGATTATGAGCCAGATTTTGTCTGCTCTGGGCCTGTGTAATAGCAGTGCCATGGCGATGATAATTGGTACGTATTGTGAATATTCATCTTATGCTTGTGTCTACTACTGTATCTCTTTTCTTTACCAATGTATTCTTTTTCTTTTTACTTTGTAGTTCAGGGCTATTTTTTGTAAACTTTTTAGCATGACTGATTTTTATTAGTGAAAGCATTTATAGAGCAGCTTCAATCAGTAAGTGAAATTGAAGTACTGAAATTTTTGAAGCGTGAATTTTTTAAAAATTGGAAAATGCTAACAAGATCAGTAGTACTTAACTAAATTAAGAAGAAAAAAATCAGTCCTTTAAGTACCATAATTTGTAGCCACATATCTCTAACATTTTAAAGATGAAAAATTTCACATCCAATTTTGTATTAGGGAATGAGTGCTATTTACTTATTTACAGTTCAGAAAGTGAAATATAAAATTTTGTTCAAAGGGTAACTGCTTCTATGACACAGTGTACAATTTTTATATTGTTGTTTTACCTTTCTACCTATTTGAAAGCTAATAGATTGTGTTAATTTTTAAACTAATTGTACTCTTATAAATAGTGACAAAATATATTCCTGATGTACTTTTGCTTGTTAGTTTTTCTTCCATCATGAAATAGAAACAATCATATCTTCTTTTTGATTAAGAGTTTTGAAGTATAGTTGCATAAAAATACCACATTTTTCTCTCCTTTTCTTGATATGTAAAATGTCCCTCCTTCGTGTAGTAGAGCAACTTCTTTTTGTTGTTATTGATAGTAGAGATACCTCCTATAAAAAGATAATGGAAAAATGCTCTGCTGATTGTTATAAGAATTTTAATTTCTAGATATGTGTGATATGTATATACACATAGCTATTATGTACCTGTCCTTCAGTACTTTGGGGGGAAAATGGATTTTAAGTTTCTCTATTTTAATTTTTATTGGTTTTTTAAAGACATACTTTTAAAGAAATGTGTAATATTTTTATTTAAACCAGGAGCAAGTGGATTGCATCTCACCAAACATGAAAACTTTCATGGTGGCTTAGATGCCATATCAGTTGGAGATGGATTATTTACCATACTGACAACCCTTAGTAAAAAAGCTTCTACAGTTCACATGATGTTACAGCCAATTTTAACCTACATGGCCTGTGGATATATGGGCAGACAGGTAAGTTCAACCCAGCATCAGTTTCAATAATTTAAGTAGTTTCTACCAATGGAAGTAGAGAATTATTTGTAAGACAGAGACAGAATATTATAGTTATATGTTGGAAGATGTATAGAGTCAGCAGGTGAGACCTACAGATTAGAAGTTGGAGAGAAAGTTTCCTTGAAATTGTCAGAGATGACTATCGTGATGTAAGAAGAAAATATTTGACATTTTTGGGGAGGGGGGGGGGCGCCATACTGCGACATATGGAGGCTCCCAGGCTAGGGGTCCATTCGGAGCTGTGGCTACCAGCCTACACCAGAGCCACAGCAACGAGAGATCCGAGATCTGAGCCGAGTCTGCAACCTACACCACAGCTCACGGCAACGCCGGATCCTTAACCCACTGAGCGAGGCCAGGGATTGAACCTGCAACCTCATGGTTCCTAGTTGGATTCATTTCCACTGCGCCATGACAGGAACTCCTTGACATATTTTTAGATTTTAGGTTTTCTTTCTGTTGTTTTAAGAAGTAGTTATCCTTTTCCCTAAAAATAGCATAGTGAATACCAAAATGTTCTTCATAGATGTTACATATGAAAATTTAATGTTAGTATTTTTTTCAAGCATAAGTTACATATTTAGTTTCCTTTGGATTAAAAGGGGTTAGAGTAATTTTAAAGGAAAACAGGTTAGAATATTACTCCTTTTTAATTTTCCTTTTAAAAAAATAAGCTTTTAGGAACTAATATGATTATTTTAACTTCTGGTCCATTTACCATTTTTTTCAAAAGCAGATTTTAAGACAGTTTTTAAGGAATCTTCACCTAATGTCAGCGTATGTTTGTCAGTATGTAATTATTTTCATAAATATACACTGCATGTGTATATATATATATATATATATACATATATATATATTTCTCCATTGAAAGATACAAAGATATTTGAGAGGGATGCATTTTTAAATGAAAGTACTATCTAATGGAAAGCAAAATCAATGCGTGTTAATTTAAAATGATAGGTTAGAGTTCCTGCTGTGATGCATCAGATTAAGAATCTGGCTTCAGTGGCTCAGGCTGATGCAGAGGCTTAGGGTTGATCCTAGCCCTGTGCAGTGGGTTAAAGAGTCTGGTGTCATCTCAGGCAGGTGTTGCTAAAGTTGCTAGCTGTGGCTCAGATGTGGGTGTGGCCATAAGAAGAAAGAAAGAAAATGATAATAGGAAAGGACAGACACAAAAAATACTGAGTTCAGAGTGTAGACTATGTCCTTCCTTTTTGATTCAGGTGAGATTTGCTTAAGTATTTTGGCAAACATTTTATATTTAGTTACTTAGGCTCATGTTGCCATTTTATAGTAATTAACTGTAAAAGAATAATAACATTCAGTAAGAAGTTTGGTGGTCCTATTTGACAGGGAATTACCACTTTTTAAGATCACAGTATTTATGTGTTTTTTTGTAGGGCTCTCTTGCTACTTGCCAGTTATCTGAACCACTATTGTGGTTCATTTTGAGAGTACTGGATACTAGTGACGCCTTGAAAGCATTCCATGACATGGGTAAGATAAAATTTTCAAAACTGTCACTTAAATGTAATCATTTGGTAGTATATTATGTTATTTTTGTAGTCTTCTGTGAAAGGTGACTCAATGTTAAGTCATCTTTTTTAAGATAAATTTTCATTTAGTAATTCTTTGTAAATTTAGGTGGTGTTCAGCTCATTTGCAACAACATGGTTACTAGTACAAGGGCTATTGTAAACACTGCAAGAAGTATGGTATCAACCATTATGAAATTTCTTGACTCTGGTCCAAATAAAGCTGTTGACAGCACCTTGAAAACAAGAATACTAGCTTCTGAGCCTGACAATGCAGAAGGAATCCATAATTTTGCACCTTTGGGTAAGAAAAAAATCATTACATCTTAGGGCTATGAATTTATGTAGTAGTTAATTAGCTTGTATGAAGCAAATATTGTCAAAGTGAGTTGATTAGTAGGTGATTAAAATGATATTATAACACATTGATATTAAAGGTATTGGTTTTCCAAACATTCTATTCATCAGAAGGAAGTTTATAATTGTTCTTTAGTAGTGAAATTTGTTCTTATTTCTGAGTTTAAATGGAAGCACAATTTATGAAACTAGTAGTTTCTTATGTCAGTTTTCACTGTAAATGTTAATCAGTTTTAAAGGACTTGTTCCTTCTTATTTTGAGTGATATTTTCTGATCATCATTTTTTCCCAGAATACTTAGTTTCTTTTTATTTTTTTCTTTTCATATTTCTAACTCATGAATACTGACAATTTAGAATAAAGGTGATTATTTTCAAATTGAAGCCTATGTTGGACATTGTTATTTATTGAAATCATTGAGAATATTGTGCTAAATTTGTTGCTAGTTTAGTTTTCCTTTGACATGTGAGTATAGAGAAATTAGACAGCAGTTAACAGTGAATTCGTCCTTGCCAGTTGACTGTGGACTGTCCTTAAACGTTTTGTGAATACTGTGACAAATTATGCTAAGTGTCCTATATATTCATAGTATGAAATATTCATGTTTTTAGCTGATTTTTCTAGTATTACAATTTGAATAGTTTTTGATGCTTTCTTGAGTTTCTTTTGCAAGTTTTAATTTTATTTAAAATATCCTCTGTAGGTACAATCACATCTAGCAGCCCTACTGCCCAGCCAGCTGAGGTGCTCTTA
Organism: Phacochoerus africanus; assembly: GCF_016906955.1. Lineage (NCBI taxonomy): Eukaryota > Metazoa > Chordata > Mammalia > Artiodactyla > Suidae > Phacochoerus > Phacochoerus africanus. Next base: position 111,609,758 of record NC_062548.1, on the reverse strand, counting down.
CAGGCCACACCACCCCATAGAAGAGCTCGCTCTGCTGCTTGGTCCTACATCTTTCTGCCAGAGGAGGCTTGGTGCGACCTTACCATTCACCTTCCTGCAGCAGTGCTCCTTAAAGAGATACATATCCAGCCTCACCTTGCATCTCTTGCAAGTGAGTAATATTTTTTGTAAAGATTCATCATAGAAATAAACTATAACATAGAAACACTTAAAAATAAGAAAAATATGTAGCAAACAGTGATACACTTAGATATGATTTATAGATTGCTTAATTTTGGACAGTTTTTAATAATATTAAACATTACCACTGAATCATTTCCCATGAAATGAATTGCTATGGCTATTCCCCTGAAACAGAGTGTATGATGAAATGTAAACAGATACATTCTAGTTACTATTTTACCTGTCCTCTTCTTCCAGATTTATTAATCTGTAGTATCAAGTTGAAATGAGTTAGTTTAAGCAGCTGTAGATAGCAGCCTTAGTTTTTCTAGCCTAGTCCTCAATCCTAGCTTTGTAATGTGAAATTAGCATAGTTCCCCTCCCTATTGTAAGATAAATACATCTCTAAAGAATTTTTATTATAATATTTAAAAATTTTTGATATTTAATTTTTAACATTTTGAGTGTCATTCATTTGAGACTTTTTCATTGACTACATTTTGTTGTACCTTTGCAAGGTAAATAATTGAAAATAATTTATAGAAGATGAGTTACACGTTCAGAGGAGCAAGGAACTCCTTCACATGTTCATGAATGAATATAAAGTACTATTTGTCATTCATGATGGTCCCCAAATTCTCTCAATATAAATTTAATAATTTCCAAGAATTATTGAAGTTGTCACATTTGTTTATGTTCATCGATCAATTCTATTATTATTATTTTTTTTAAAATTATTATTATTATTTTTAATGGCCATACAGGTGGCATGTGGAAGTTCCCAGGACAGGGATTGAATCCTGGCCACAGCTGTGACTTGCACTGCAGCTGCAGCAACCAGATCTTTTAACTCACTGAGCCAGGCCAGGGATCAAACCTGCACCTCTGCAGGGACTCCAGCCACTGCAGTCGGATTTTAACCCACTGAGCCACTGCAGAAATGCCCATTAATTGATTCCTATTGCTATCATAGGTCCCTCAATAATTTAGTGAAGAAATGGTGTAATTTTTTAGACCGTTGACATATTCAAAATAATAATTTTTCCACTTATTTGCAATAATGGATTATTATTATTATATGCTAATATAGTTGTGGAATGTAAACATATTAGACTAAAATAGATATAGTGAGTACAAATTATAGAAGAGGAGTTCCTGTTGTGGCTCAGTGGTTAACTAATCTGACTACGAACGATGAAGTTGTGCGTTTGATCCCTGGCCTTGCTCAGTGGGTTAAGGATCTGGCATTGCCGTGAGCTGTGGTGTAGGTCACAAATGTGTCTCAGATCCCATGTTGCTGTGGCTCTGACGTAGGCCGGCAGCTACAGCTCCGATTTGACCCCTAGCCTGGAAACTTCCATATGCCGCAAGTGCGGCCCTAGAAAAGACAACAACAACAACAAAATTACAGAAGAAAAATAGGTTAATCCACAGTGTTTTATTTTAGTAGGTCAAAGATAACTATTCCACTGTGCAGTATAGGTCAGTGTAAGACTTGAGGGATAATCCAAGATGAGGAAGAAACTGCTTTGATTTGGAAGGAGAAAGTGATTCATGTGAATGATGGCTTTGGAGTAGGGGCCAGAATTTGCACATAAGAATTGGGACAGGGGAGTTCCCGTCGTGGCGCAGTGGTTAACAAATCCGACTAGGAACCATGGGGTTGCGGGTTCGGTCCCTGCCCTTGCTCGGTGGGTTAACGATCCGGCGTTGCCGTGAGCTGTGGTGTAGGTTGCAGACGCGGCTCGGATCCTGCGTTGCTGTGGCTCTGGCGTAGGCCGGTGGCTACAGCTCCGATTCAACCCCTAGCCTGGGAACCTCCATATGCCGCGGGAGCGGCCCAAGAAATAGCAACAACAACAACAACAATAACAACAACAAAAGACAAAAAAAAAAAAAGAATTGGGACAGGAAGAATGGTATAATGACAAACTGCACGTAATTAAAAAAATCTGTAGGTTAAGTGTTCTCTAATATAAATATGCCTAATAATTTTGGTTTTTATTACTGGATTGGTGCAGAAGCTGAACTTATCATGTGTTCCAGTGGAAATTAAAAAAAAAAGTCATTTCCTCATTCTATAGTTGATATTAAAATCCAAGTTCATACAACCATGTATAAAAGTATGAAAACACTAGAGGCAATTATATTAAAAGTGGTAATTTATCCTGAAAAAAAAATTAAAGTAAAATCCAAGTTCAGAGAGTGTTTTAGCTGATAAATATATTTATTATATGGGCTTCCATGTTCGTGAAAAAGAAGTAATTTTCACATGGCAGCTACTTCATTGGGCCTCCTTAAATTTTAACAAGAAATGATTTTATTTTTAAGTATTTTGGATGTTTGTTTAAATTTTAAAAGGGGGAAACAAAGATTAGAGGCAAAAGGAATTTCTCAGTATAGCTACATTAAAATAGTAGCAATATGGTAGTAGTGAAATGAATGTGTGACAAAGATTTTTCTTATTACATTCTTCCCAATTGTTTACAGTAGTAAACCATAGCATATTAATCAAATGTCCCATATTTGTTGGTGATAATTCTGAGTAAAGTAGAAATTAATAGCGTGATTGCCTATTTGTTTTTGCTTTTATTTTCTTAGAGAGAATTAAGAACATGTGGATTCCATATCTTCAATTGCTCTCTTTTTTTTAGGTGAATGTTAGAAGATTTTAAATACAATTTTTATTATGCTGTGCATTTCATATGATAGCTGCAAAATCAGTTATGGTGAAAGTCAGTGACAGTATGATTTGGTGTATACATATTCTTTTTACAAGTTTATAATGGATTTACACTAAAATATGAACTCTAGTTTACTTTTTCCTTTAGTAATTATTCAATTTTCTCTTGCTGTAGCCTGCCCCTCCTCAGTGTCTGTTGAAGTAAGTGCAGATGGGGTAAATATGCTACCATTATCCACTCCTGTTGTCACAAGTGGTCTCACCTACATAAAAATTCAGCTTGTAAAAGCTGAGGTAGCTTCGGCTGTCTGCCTTAGACTCCATCGTCCACGAGATGCCAGCACATTAGGCCTTTCACAAATTAAATTACTGGGCCTCACCGCTTTTGGTACCACTTCTTCAGCAACAGTTAATAATCCCTTTCTTCCATCTGAAGATCAGGTATCCAAAACAAGGTATGTGGTTTTTCGTTCTTAAGAGAAACCTTTCTGTGCTTCTTATGCAATTATCTATTCTGTGGTTTCTTTCTTTTTTAGAGTTTAGAAATTCTTTGATCCGTAGATATCTGTATAATATAATTTTATTAAGTAGTAATTATGTAGAAGCAGAACCCTGAGGCTGGTTAAAATTAAAATGTGTGTGTGTGTGTGTTTTGTCTTTTCTAGGGCTACATCCACGGCATTCGGAGATTCCCAGGCTAGGGATCTAATCGGAGCTATAGCTGCTGTGCTGCGCCAGAGCCACAGCAATGTGGGATCCAAGCCTCGTCTGTGACCTACACCACAGCTCACGGCAACGCCGGATCCTTAACCCACTGAACCCACTGAGCGAGGCCAGGGATTGAACCCGCAACCTCATGGCTCCTAGTCGGATTTGTTAACCACTGAGCCACCACGGGAACTCCAGAATTAAGATTTATGTGTGTTTAATCCTTGAGATGATCCTCCATGTGGTATAGGTTGGTGTGGATTTTAGTTCTTTCGATTGTAGTGTTGTACAGCATTTCCAAATGCCCATCCCCAAGAGTACATCTGAACCTGACTATATAGACAGGCACCTGGTCTTATATGGTAATGCCTAAATTGCCAGTCAGCAGAGGGTTAGATTTGAACCATACAAACTAACCAATGAAAGAAGGACCTGAATATATCCTTTAATTTGCATTCTTCTGATAAAATAATTTTTTGATAGTTGAAAATTGTATAGACTAGTTTTATTGTGAGCTTTTCTTGATAAGAAAATTTTAAGTTTCTTTTTTATTCTCAAGCTGCCAAGATTTTACAGTTTTGCAACTCTATTACAGTATTCTAAAAACATTTTTTTAAAAACAGATTGGTGCTACTCATGAAATACAACATACTGATCTTTGAGAAATTTTGTTTTACCCCTGAAGTAATTTGAGCTACTTGATTTGTCATATAGGCCATTTTGTGTTGTGTATTTCAGTATTGGATGGTTACGGTTATTGCATCATTGCCTTACTCACATAAGTGATCTGGAAGGAATGATGGCAAGTGCAGCTGCACCTACTGCTAACCTGCTACAGACTTGTGCCGCCTTATTGATGTCTCCGTACTGTGGAATGCATTCGCCCAACATTGAGGTTGTGCTTGTAAAGATAGGACTACAGTCTACTAGAATTGGCCTGAAGCTTATAGACATTCTTCTGAGAAATTGTGCAGCATCGGGAAGTGACCCTACAGGTGCCAATTAATTTCGATAATTTAATTTTTACGTATCTGCAAAGTATTGATGGTTGAACTATGTCGTGTCTGTGATTAATTCTGTTTTTGAAATTCCATGGTGGCTTCATTATTTTTGGAGTGAGTTTGTTGTTGTTGAAATTTTCAGAAGTTATTTTTAATGAATAATTTAAGATTAAATTGAGCAGATCTTCTCATCCCATTTGCTTATTTAGCAAAATTTTCCTTTTGATTTTCTGTTGCAAGATTTGAATAGCCCTTTACTTTTTGGAAGACTGAATGGACTCTCTTCTGACTCTACAATAGATATTCTTTATCAGCTTGGAACCACTCAGGATCCTGGAACAAAAGACAGGTATATGATAATCTCATTTTTCATATGAGGACACACATATAGTCACATGTAGTGAAGGTTACCTGTAATGCTTTCTTTTTAGATCTTTTCATAAAAATTAAGCTAAGACTGTTGATTATATTGTATGCTTCACATAATGTAACTTCTAGAGATTTTTGTGAGCATTAAACAAATTGTCATATACTTGGACATACTAGAATTTGGGCTCAAATAGAATTCTTAGTATTGCTTTTGAGGAATGGATAGAAATAGAAGAATACTGTGTAATACTAGTTTCTTGGACTATTTTTAATAATAGTAGTTATGTTTATTTTGATTACTTCTTATTATTTATATTATTCTTTGGCAACTTTTCATTAGATTCTCTTTTCTTTTTATTTATTTATTTATTTATTTTGTCTTTTTTTGCCATTTCTAGGGCCACTCCAGCGGCATATGGAGGTTCCCAGGCTAGGGGTCTAATCGGAGCTGTAGCCGCCGGCCTACGCCAGAGCCACAGCAATGCAAGATCCGAGCCGCATCTTCGACCTACACCACAGCTCATGGCAACGCTGGATCATTAACCCACTGAGCAAGGGCAGGGACCGAACCCGCAACCTCATGGTTCCTAGTCGGATTCGTTAACCACTGCGCCACGATGGGAACTCCCCAGATTCTCTTTTCTTCCTACTGCTTCCTACAACAAAGTGAAACACTCTCCTAGCAAGTAAATAATATCTGAATGTTTCACCTAAATGTTTAATGATCTTTCAGTACAGGTCATTTTAGATGAATTTTACTAATGTAGTTCTTCCTTAATGTCTTCTACTTCCAAATTGATAAAGACTCCACATATTTTTGTAACGTTTTTCTTGATAAATTTTTGAGTGATGCTCTGGCATTCTCTGGTTTTGTGTATATCATCTATATCAGGAGACTATATTGATTGTGTGATTCTATAAGTAACATAAATAATCTTTATGCTGGAGATTGTTTCCTGAGTTAATATCCTTTAAGTATATTGTATTTTACATCCAATTAATATCTTTTAATACTTAGATTAATTTGTAATTAAAATGATATCATTTGATTTAAATGTCTTGCCTAACAAATTTTTGACAGATTATTAATATTTGGTGATCAGGTACTCATTTTGTAGCTATTTACTGAGTAGTTGCTGTATGCCTGGCATTGTACTGGTTTCTGGAGAGATCAAGTTAATTCAGTTGAGCTTGTACCCTCAGGGTTGTGGAGACACAGAGCATCATTGCTCACAAGCGAAGAATTATGTAGGTCAGACTCCTGAAGTTATGAATTAGAGTAACAGGCAGTGAAGGCGTCTCAGAAAAATTGTTATTTAGTACTGATAATGTAATAGCTTCCATTTATTTTGGGCTCACTGCTTTCTTGTTCTCTGAATTAAAATACTTAAAAGGAGGGCGTTCCCTTTGTGGCTTAGCAGTAACAAACCTAACTAGTATTCATGAGGACACGGGTTCGATCCTTGGCCTTGATTAGTGGGTTAAGGACCTAGCATTGCCATGCTGTGGTGTAGGTTGCAGAAGGAGCTTGGATCCCACATTGCTGTGGCTGTGGTGTAGGTCAGTGGCTACAGCTCTGATTCAAACCCTAGCCTGGGAACTTCCATATACAGCAGATGCTGCCCTAAAAGACCAAAAAAAAAAAAAAAAATTAAAGGAAATATTTAACAAAGTAAAAAAATTAAAGGAAATATTTAACAAATTAGTTTCCCCAGGATAATGTCAAAATATTAAACAGGCTTACTTCCTTTCCATGAAGTTTTTTGTTTTATATAAAGTATATGAGAAACTATATTATATTTAAAAGTAGGTTTTTGTTTTGTTTTGTTTTTTTTTGCTGCGGCCCATGGAAGTTCCCAGGCTAGGGGTCAAATTGGAGCTGCAGCTCCCAGCCACAGCCACAGCCATAGCCATGTGGGATCCAAGCCACATCTGCGACCTACACCACAGCTGATAGCAATGCCGTATCTTTAACCCACTGAGCAAGGGCAGTGATCGAACCCGCATCCTCATGGATACTCATCCTGTTCGTAACCCGCTGAGCCATATGGGAATTATGGTGAGAGTATTTTTTGACAAAGTAAATAAGAATCTGTGCCAAATTAGAACCATAATGGTTAGAGGATTAAAAAATATATTAAAATTATGTGCTAAATACTTTTCTAGAATAGTTTCTTGAAATATCTTATGATTATTTAATTTTTAAATGTTTTATCATAAGAAAATTGCAGTTAAGATTTTTCTTCTCTGTATAATGCAAATGTAAATATTTTAAAACGTTTCAGAACTGATGTTAATGACAAGATGGTTGGCTGCTCTGTAGAAAATTTTACTCTTCCCGGATTGCCTCATCTCCTTTCCCTTTCTATGACTTGTCTTTATTTCTTGTTATATGAAAATGAAGAATTTTAGTCCAACGAGGTAGAGAGAGGATTGAGTATTTATATATCTTCTAATTCCTATGTCTCTTATCCTGAAGCAAAGAATCTTGAACTCTAAACTAGACATTTAAAAACAAAATAAAGATAGGGAGTTCCCATCGTGGCTCAGGGGTTAACAAATACGACTAGGAACCACGAGGTTGCAGGTTCGATCCCTGGCCTTGCTCAGTGGGTTAAGGATCTGGCGTTGCTGTGAGCTGGGGTGTAGGTTGCAGACAGGGCTCGGATCCCGTGTTGCTGTGGCTCTGGTGTAGGCCAATAGCTACAGCTCCAATTAGACCCCTAGCCTGGGAACCTCCATATGCCGTGGGAGTGGCCCAAGAAATGGCAAAAAGACCAAAAAAAATTTTAAAAATAAAGATAAATACAGTGTTTTAAGTGTGAAATAAAGGGATAGAGAGTGTGAAATAGATCTTATACACTCCCTGTCCCTCTTTAAAAATAAAAACTCCAGGAGTTCCTATTGTGGCTCAGAAGTAATGAACCTGCCTAGGATCCATGAGGAATTGGATGTGATCCCTGGCCTCACTCAGTGGGTTAAAGGATCTGGCGTTGTCATGAGCCGTGGTGTAGTTCACAGACATGGCTGGGATCCCAAATTGCTTTGGCTGTGGTGTAGGCCAGCAGCTACAGCTCCATTTCGACCCATAGCCTGGAAACTTCCATATGCCACAGGTGTGGCCATAAAATGAAATGAGATGAAATATAAAAATACAATCTCCAAAGCATTATTGCTTTAAAAGTGTTTTAGTCTCATTTTGTGATCCTCAGCTCTAGGGAACTGAGTAGGATAGCACTCGAAAAGTACTTTTATTGGGGCTGTTCTGTTGTCAGAATGAGGAAGAGTGGCTGGCTGCTACTAGTATTTAATACTTGGAGGCCAGAGTTGTGAAACATGCTTTATTGCATGAGATGCTGCATAAGGAAAATTGGCCCTGGATCACTGCTTTATGTTACGTGGATGTGTTATGAGTGAAAATTAAGAGGAGAAAATGAGTTTGTTAAGCTGTGTTTCTTCATGTATTTTGTCATAAGTGAGTTAAGAATTTACCAGCGTTTATTTGCTGAATTACACTAAAGTTATCTCAAACATTTTCTTCTTCATTTTTCTTTTCTCTTTTTTTCAGGGCTCCACCCAGGGCATATGGGGGTTCCCAGGCTAGGGTTCGAATCGGAGCTGTAGCTGCTGGCCTACGCCACAGCCATAGCAGCTGCAGATCCAAGCTGCATCTGCAGCCTGCACCGCAGCTCATGGCAATATCGGATTCTTAACCCACTTAGCAAGGCCAGGTATTGAACCTGCCGTCCTCATGGGTACTATTCAGATTTGTTTCCACTCAGCCACGATGGGAATTCCTCAAACATTTTCATTGCTTAAGATTGGAAAATTAGAATTACTATGTCCTTATTAATTGTATAATTCCTTTTTTTCCCTATTTTAGATTAAAATTATTGAGAACAGTCTCCTTATTACATTTCTTACATGTAGTAGTGGTATTTATCCATATTAAATATTCACTGTGGTATAGTTGGTTATTTGAATTTATTTTTTTCTTTTAAGAATTCAGGCCTTGTTAAAATGGGTCAGTGATTCTGCAAGAGTGGCTGCTATGAGAAGAAGTGGCAGAATGAGCTACATGTGCCCTAATTCTTCAGCAATAGAGTATGGTCTTTTGATGCCATCTCCTTCTCATTTGCACTGTGTAGCAGCAATTCTGTGGCATAGTTATGAATTGCTTGTAGAGTATGATTTACCAGCACTGCTAGACCGAGAGCTCTTTGAGTAAGTATAATTTGTGAAATCCTTTTTTCCCCAGACCTAGATCATTTCACATTTTCACTTAATGAAACAGCATTTTACATGCTCGTTTGTATAAAAATAATACTTCAAAAATAGTTAAGTATATATACACAAATTTATCTCTTTCTCTCTCTCTCTCTTTTTTTTTTTTTGGTCTTTTTAGGGCTGTACCCATGGCATGTGGAAGTTCCCAGGCTGGGGGTTGAATTGGATCTGTGGCTGTGGCTGGGAGCTGCAGCTCCAATTCGACCCCTAGCCTGGCAACTTCCATATGACACCATTGCAGCCCTAAACAGACAAAGAAGAAAAAAAGATTAGCGTCATTGCTACTTTTGCCATGTAAAATTGGAATGTTTAATGTGTGCTCCTTTAGTTCATAGTGTACTTGTTTGTTTGTGTTTGTTTGTTTTTTGTCTTTTCTAGGATTGTACCCGCGGCATATGGAGGTTTCCAGGCTAGAGGTCTAATCGGAGCTGTAGTCGCCAGCCTAGGCCACAGCCACAGTAACTTGGGATCTGAGCTGTGTCTGCGACCTACACCACAGTTCACAGCAACGCCAGATCCTTCACCCACCGAGCAAGGCCAGGGATCGAACCCGCAACCTCATGGTTCCTAGTCGGATTCGTTAACCCCTGAGCCACGACGGGAACTCCTCATAGTGTATTTTTATCTGCTAAATTACCCAACAGATTCTTTTATCTTTAACATGCAACTTTAGAGGAAAACTATAGCTAGAAATTTTGAAAGATTAGACAGTTCTTATCACTGATTTTTTTTTTCCTAGACAGCTTTAATGATTGTTCTTTTGACAGTTTCTACTTTAGAGGAAAACTATAGCTAGAAATTTTGAAAGATTAGACAGTTCTTATCACTGATTTTTTTTTTCCTAGACAAAAATGATTGTTCTTTTGACAGTTTCTACTTAAACCACAATTTTCACCGTACTCAGTTAATGCTTTGAGTTGACTGCCTAAGTCTGTAGCAAAATGTAATATTTATTTCTGAAGAGTTCCATGACTCAAGCTGGCCTTTGTCCTCTAGTTTTTCATTTTCATTTTGGTCCTACCAGTTGGCATAATCTATGACTTAGTGGAACTCACTAATGGTTTTCAATTTGAAGATGTGAATTTGAGCCATTAACATGTCAAATGCCATCTAAACATTTATTTGATACAATTTTTCATTGTTTCTTCATGTCATTTTTTTTTGCTGTCACACAGGGTAGTAGAATCATTTTCATATAGTTCTCTTTGTTTTCTGTACTCATTTTAAAAGTCTGGGAGTTCCCTTTGTGGCTCAGTGTTTAACGAACCTGACTAGGATCCGTGAGGATGTGGGTTTAATCTCTGGCCTCGTTCAGTGGGTTAAGGAGCTATGACGTAGGTCGCAGATGTGACTTGGATCCTGTGTTGCTGTGGTTGTGGCTTGGGCCGGCTGCTGTAGTTCCAGTTTGATCCCTAACCCGAGAACTTCCATATGCCATGGGTGCAGCCCTAAAAAAATAAAATAGAGTAAAAGTCTAATCTAACTTGCAGTCTGCCTAAGTACTCAATGATATATGTCACAAGCAGTCTTTATGAAATACTATAGTGTCGTAATATTTAATGTCAAACTATATAATTTTTGTCTGAGTGATTTCTGGTAGAAATAGTTGATGTCTTTCTAAAAATATGTATATACAGTTAACTTATCTTTTATTCTCCTAGGTTACTTTTTAATTGGTCCATGTCTCTTCCCTGCAATATGGTTTTGAAGAAAGCTGTCGACAGTTTGCTTTGCTCGATGTGTCACATACATCCAAGTTATTTTTCTTTGCTCATGGGCTGGATGGGAATTACTCCTCCTCCAATGCAGTGTCACCACAGACTGTCCATGACAGATGATAGCAAAAAGCAAGATCTCAGTTCGTCTTTAACAGATGACTCTAAAAATGCACAAGCACCTCTTGCACTAACTGAATCACACTTGGCAACACTTGCTTCCTCTTCTCAATCTCCAGAAGCTATCAAACAATTATTGGACTCAGGTTTGCCATCTCTTCTGGTAAGGAGTCTGGCTAGTTTCTGTTTTAGCCACGTTTCATACTCAGAAAGCATTGCTCACTCAATAGATATTTCCCAGGACAAACTCAGGCGACATCATGTTTCACAACAATGTACTAAGATGCCTATCACAGCAGACCTGGTTGCTCCTATTCTTAGGTTTTTGACGGAAGTTGGTAATAGCCATGTTATGAAAGACTGGCTCGGTGGGTCTGAAGTCAATCCACTATGGACAGCACTTCTGTTTTTATTGTGTCACTCTGGGTCCACTTCTGGAGGACATAATTTAGGTGCACAACAGACCAGTGCAAGATCAGCTTCTCTTTCCTCAGCTGCTACAACAGGATTGACTACTCAACAGAGGACGGCAATTGAGAATGCAACTGTTGCGTTTTTTCTGCAGTGTATTTCATGTCACCCTAATAATCAAAAACTGATGGCCCAGGTAAGAATAGGGAAGCTGGCTTATGTTCTCGGTGTGTTGTTATTTTAATATACTGTCACAGCACTCTTGAAATTAGTTAAGAAAGGAGCATGTATTAAGGCCAGGTGATGGTGAAGTTTGGGGTTGGGTACCTTTAAATATCCAAATTTAAATCATAATTAAAACTACACACTGATCCTCAGCTGTCACATAAATCAGTTATGATTTTCAATGAACAATGGGCAAACTCATGGGGATTCTAGTCAGTCATGCATTCATCTTTTGTTGGAACTAAGTCTCCCCCAGATAAAAAGAACTACGTTTCAGCTACTGCAGCTTGACCACTTGAAGATGGTCATTGAATATCTCATCTGCATTAAGGCATTGCATTTTTGTGGTAACCGGGGTCTGCAGCTGTTGATTTCCTTCTAAGGAAGCAGACATTAGAATAGGTTTCAGACAGGAAATAAATCACATTAAAAATATGAAAGATGATTTTTGTTTGTTTGTTTTCAGTCCATAGGGCCAGAAATCCTGAAAGCTGGAATTATTTCAAGAATAATTTTAGTTGCTTTTAGCTAGATTTTGCTCCTTTCTAGCTTTTGTGATCTTAGACAAGTTGTGTAAACTATAAAATAGGGATAGTAACAGATGCCTCTCAAAAGATTTTTTTTTGAGAGGACTAAATATTATAATGTATGTGACGTACATAGTATAGAACCTGAGACAAGGTAGACACCAATAAATAGGAACCAGCTTCTTTTTTTTAAAACTCCCTTATTTTGATACTGCTTATTCTAGTTAAAATTTATTAATATCTAGGAAGATAGCTATCATAATTTTTAAAATTTAACTTTAAGAAGATATTTTATTGCCTAAAGTAATTAATTATATCTGATAATATGCCTACTTTGAAAGAAATGCTTACTAACAATTTTAACCAAGTCCTCACATATGGATATTTTAAAATTTGGTTTGTGTCTGTGGGTAGTATGAAACTTGGTGTCTCATTGTTTTCTGACCTAATTGTCATCTATTAGCATATTGTTAAGGGTTTGTTTTATATATTTATTACACTTTTTTCAAAATTTTTATTGTAACCACATTGATATTGTGTTTTTTTTTTTTCAAAGACTGCACCCATGTCATATGGAAGTTCCTAGGCTAGGGATCGAATCAGAACTGTAGCTGTCAGCCTACACCACAGCCACAGCAGTGCAGCATCCAAGCCATGTCTGCAGACTACACCACAACTCACAGCAATGCCAGATCCTTAACCTACTCAGCAAGGCCAGTGATTGATCCTGCATCCTCATGGATCCTAATTGAGATCGTTACCACTGAGCCACATTGGGAACTCTAATGTGGGAACACACTAATATCGAATGAAGTTAAAAGTAAGTTGGTTATGCTGAGCATTTATTATGTGAAAACCCTATAGTAGTAACTTTTCTTATCTGCAGAAATTTTGCTTGTACTTCTAAATCTACTTCTGTATTTATATATTTTAAGATGAAATGATATACTCTTTAATTTGATGAATTCAAATATACTTATTAATCCGCATGTTAAATTTGCTCTTTTTTCTTTCAAGTGTAAAGCTGCAAATAAATTTTTCATTTAACTCTTCAAATCTCTACCTTGCCAGGTTCTCTGTGAACTCTTTCAGACATCTCCTCAAAGAGGAAGCCTTCCAACATCGGGGAACATTTCAGGGTTTGTACGTAGATTATTTTTGCAGTTGATGCTGGAGGATGAGAAAGTGACAATGTTTCTTCAGTCTCCCTGCCCAGTGAGTATTTAGCAGTTAGATCAAATCTTAATGATGTGGAATTCCTATTGTGGCTTAGAGGATCAATAACCCGACATTAGTATCCATGAAGGTGTGGATTCAATCCCTGGCCTCGCTCATTGAGTTAAGGATCCGGTGTTGCTGTGAGCTGTGGTATAGGTTGCAGATGTGGCTTGAATCCTGCATTGCTGTGGCTCTGGTGTAGATCGGCAGCTACAGCTCCTTTTCGACCCCTAGCCTGGAGCTTCCATATGCCGCAGGTGTGGTCTTTAAAAAGACAAAAAAAAAAAAAAAAAAACCAACAAACAAAAAACTTAATGATGAGCTGTATGTAAAGATATTTCATCTTTTCATATCTTGGCTTACAGTTATCTCTGTTCTACTTTCTAATGTAGCAGAATAAAACTAGCACAGTCTTTACACTCAATGACAAGACTAAAAACTCTTGGCTAACCTCGACTAGATTAACTTAATTATACCTTGCTGTGAATAGTAAAATTTGATTTGGAGGGGAAATTAGTGTTAATGCAAATGTTGACCAACAAATCACATGGTAAATGTGCCACAGTTGAAGAAATATATAATATAAACTCTTTATTTTCTGTATGTATTGTTGAATTTTTATTCCTTTATGTTTTTGAATTGTTACATAATGATTTACATTTCAAAAAATTGTTTCCTGATTTCTTTTAAATTAATTTTCAGCTATACAAGGGTAGAATTAATGCTACTAGCCATGTCATTCAGCATCCAATGTATGGAGCAGGCCACAAGTTCCGTACACTTCATTTGCCAGTCTCAACGACATTATCAGAAGTTCTTGACAGAGTGTCAGGCAAGTCAGACTTCAATACTCATTTTTCTTTCACTTTATGTTATACATATATGAAATTGTATTTTTTTTAAACTTTATTTTATTGTTCACTCAGCAACCATCTAATAATTAGGAAAGGCCAATGGAGTTCCCGTTGTGGCGCAGTGGTTAACGAATCCGACTAGGAACCGTGGGGTTGTGGGTTTGATCCCTGGCCTTGCTCGGTGGGTTAAGGATCCGTCGTTGCTGTGAACTGTGGTGTAGGCTGCAGATGCAGCTCAGATCTTGTGTTGCTGTGGCTCTGGCATAGGCCAGCAGCTACAGCTCCGATTCGACCTCTAGCCTGGGATTCTCCATGTGCCACGGGGTGGCCCAAGAAATGGCAAAAAGACAAAAAAAAAATTAGGAAAGGCCAAGATAGCTTCATATTTCGAAGCATGAATAGGATGCCGATGAAGGGGACAAAATGTATAGTATGTTCCAGCACCTGAACTTCTTTCCTTGTGATATGGTTATATGTCGTAAGGACAGAATGGTGGTTAGAAATACAGACAAGCTATGAGAAGCTATTAACTGTTAATGGAATTTTCTCATCACAAGTGATCTATCTGTTTTATAGTAGTTGAATTACAGTAATATTAGATTGGAGGACACAGTTCTAAGGAATAAACATTTACTATAGCTAGGGGAGAAATGAGTCATCAGGACGTAGATTTGACTGGTGACCTTATTGTTTATAACAGTGGAGAAAGCAGAAAGAACATTTCCCCTAGATTTCTTGACTGTATTTCAAAAGTTCTCAGATGATGCCTTTAAACAGGATATAAATTATTAAAGTAAAAACATTTTTTGAGGTTGAATGCAAATTAACTGCAGATAGTTTGAGTTTATTGCCTCTCAGAAATCTTAATCAGCGATGATTTACATTGAGCATCTGCTATTTCCTCTAGGGATGTAAAAGTGATCAGGACACATATTCTGCCACTCAGAGTATTTATGTTGTCAAATTAAAAAAAAAAAAAACTGAGGAGTTCCTGTCATGGCTCAGTGGTTAGCAAATCCAACTAGGAACCATGAGGTTGTGAGTTTTTTGATCCCTGGCCTCGCTCAGTGGGTTAAGGATCCAGCGTTGCCATGAGCTGTGGTGTAGATAGATCACAGATGAAGCTTGGATCCCGTGTTGCTGTGGCTCTGTTGTAGGCTGGCAGCTACAGCTCCAGTTGGACCCCTAGTGTGGGAACCTCCATAGGCCGCGGGTGCGGCCCTAGAAAAGACAAAAAGAAAAAAAAAACTGAAACTTTATGTGTATTTGTTCTATAATGCGCCCCACAGGGCCTAATTTCCAAAGTACACGGACAGCTCATGCAGTTCAGTAACAACAACAAAAGCCACAGTCTAATCAGAAAATGGACAGAAGACCTAAATAGATATTCTCCACAGAAAACATGTAGATGGTCAGTAGGCGCATGAGTGGTTGCTCAATATCTTAATTATTAGAGGAATACAAATCAGAACTACAATGAGGTACTACCTCTCACCGGTCAGAATGGCCATCATTAAAAAGTCAAAAAATAATAAATGCTGGAAAGGGTGTAGAGAAAAGGGAACCCTCTTAAACTGTTGCTGGAATATAAATTGGTACAGCCACTATGGAAAACAGTTTGGAGTTTCCTCACAAAAAACTAAAAATAGAGTTGCCAAATGATTTAGCAATCTCCCACACAAAACTGTAATTCAGGAAGATATATGTACCCTTTTGTTCATAGCACAGTATTTACAGTAGCCATGACATGGAAATAACCTAAATGTCCATTGACAGATGAATGGATAAAGAAGAAAGACAGATACCATATGATATCACTTATATGTGGAATTTAAAATACAGCACAGATGAACATACCTACAAAACAAAAACTGACTCACTGCTATAGAGAACAGACTTGTGGTTGCCAAAGGAGAGTAGGGGTGGGGAAGAGAAGGACTGGGAGTCTGAGATTAGCAGAAGCAAAGTATTTATAGAGGATGAATAAGCAACAAGGTCCTACTGTATAGCACAGGGAACAGTACTCAATATCCAAAGGTAAACCATAATGGAAGAATATGTGTGTGTGTGTGTGTGTGTGTGATCTGAATCACTTTGCTGTATCGCAGAAATGAACATTGAAATCAACTATGCTTAAATAAGAGTTTTTAGAAATGAGGGGGGAAAGTATTCATTTAAATTTAGACATAAGTAAGTGTGTTTCCAACTGTATGCATTAGAGGCTGTACCTAAGTCTTTAAGCAACACTGATGACTGCAGGAAGTTAGGAATATCTTAGGAAAAAACTGGCAATTTCTATTGTTTTGTTAGAAATAGAAACCTAAACTTAGGATAAAGACTGAATTGAAGAGTTATGGAAGTTGTTACCAAACATACATAGTAAGTTAATCCATGTAAATGGTTATTTGATCACTTTGAGAAAATAAGGTAGAGGAGATCCTTGACCAGTTTTAGTCACTGCATCTCACACAATTGTGTGTATAAAACTAATTCTTTCCTACATTTTTAAAAGTTACATAGTAAAATGTTATATTACAAAGGTATAATTTTTTTCCTCTTTGAAAATGTCCACCTTACCTGTTACAACTAAACTGTATTGAAAATTTGATTTTTCAGGGTTTTTTCTCAATTTCAGTTTTCTGAAATTGTGCCTTCTAGATGATGAAAGAATTTAAAAATTAGTTAATTGAAGAAAGGAAGGAAGGGGGGAAGAGTACTGAAACTCAATTTTGAGACTTTATACATTTAACTTGATAATGGAGAAATGTAGACAAAATAACTGGAAATTAACATTTATCTTTACTATGAAAGAACACTATTTTCTAAAATATCATGTTCTGTCATTGGAACATTTAATAAAATAGCTACCTTTATTATCTAAAAATATAAAAAATAAGACTTAATGGCCATGAGAGAACAGTATATCCTTGTAAAACGTCTAATAAAGTCATCCTAAGTAAATATCAAAAACTTAAATTCTAAGTCTTTAGTGATACTTTGGTCCTTTAGAGTCTATTTGTGATCTCTAACTATATTATGATATATTCATATATGCGTATGTGTTCTATTAACATGTATAAAAATAATCCAAAACTATTTATTCACTAGTCTCAACCACTTGCTATAGCTTTTGACTATATTGCATTCAAATAATAAAGGTTATGTGTTGTGAGTTCCCTTGTGGTGCATCAGATTAAGGATCTGGCATCATTACTGCAGCAGCTCTGGTCACTCCTGTGGCATAGGTTTTTGATCCCTGGACCAGGAACTTTTGCCTGCCATGGGCTTGGCCATAAATAAAGAATAAAAATTCTTACTACCTAGTAGGCTGTGATTAATTGTTTCAATTTTTTCTTACTTAAATATTTCCTTCTGACTTGTGTAACTCTCTGCCTTTTGGGGTTACTTGGTTGTTTTAATAAGAAAGTAAAATGTATTGTTGTATTATGCCTTTTATTTATTTATTTATTTATTTTTTCAGGGCTGCACCCAGGAAGTTCCCAGGCTAGGGGTCTAATTGGCCTGCCCTAGTCCACAGTCACAGCAACGCCAGATCTAGGCCGCGTCTGCAACCTACACCACCACTTACAGCAACGCTGGATCCTTAACCAACTGAGTGAGGGCAGGGATTAAACCTGCAACCTCATGGTTCCTGATCAGATTCATTTCTGCTGAGCCATAACAGGAACTCCTTTTTTTTTTTTTTTGGCATTATGCATTTATTACAGCACTCCCCCTTATCTGCAGGGGTATATTTCAAGACCCCCAGTGGATACCTGAAACCACAGGCAGTAGTGAACCCTGAATGTACTGTTCTTTCCCATCCATACATATCTATGATAAAGTTTAATTTATAGAGAATGCACAGTAAGAGATTAGCAATAAAAGCAAATACTAGAACAGTTATACAATATACTGTAATAAAGTTCTGTAAATGTAGTTCTCTCTCTTACGTACACGCATATACACTCTCTCTCTCTCAAAATGATCTTATTTCTCTGTGCTCACCTGTCTTGTGATGATGAGAGATGATAAATTACCTGCATGATGTGATGAAAAAAGATGAATGATAAAGACTTGGAATGTAGGGTTGGGCTACTTTTTTTTCTCTCCCCCCCCCTCCCCTTTTTTGGCTGCCCATGGCATATGGAGTTCCTGGGCCAAAAATCAGATCTGAGCCACAGCTGCAACCCAGAGTGGGTTAAGGATGACTCCGCATCCTTAACCCACTCTGCAGGGCAGGGGATGGAGCCTGTGTCCCAGCACTCCCAAGACACCACCAATCCCATTGTGCAACAGCGGGAACTCCAGGGTTAGGCTACTTTTGACCTTCTGAAAATACATTGAAGAAGGAACAGAAGGATCATGTGTTTTGGATGATCGTAGGTTGTCCAGCCATGACAAATGACATCGATGATTGGAACAGATGATGAGATGGTTGAGAATCTCAAGTGGGATGGAGACAGTAGGCCTGAGATTTCACCAGAATTGTCAGAACAGCAAGCAATTTAAAACCTACGAGTTATTTATTTCTGGAATTTTTTATTTAATATTATCAGACCATAAGTAACTGAAACCACAGAAAATAAAACCCGGATAAGGGAGAGCTACTATATTTAGAGTCTTTAAAAAAATTTTAGGAGTTCCCTGGTGGCCTAGTGGTTAAGAATCTGGTGTTGTCACTGTTGTGGCTCAGATTCAGCCCCTGGTCTAGGAACTTCTGCATGCTGCTGGCACCTACAAAAAAAAAATTTTTTTTTTTAATTTTACTAAAACGTAGACTGTGAAGGCAGTCTGTAGTTAGGAAGAGATTCCAAAAATTGCTATCACTGGGGTATTTTCATATATTCAAAGGAAGCTACAAAATAGGAGCTAATACAAAATTGCTGTTTTATCATTTGATCATTTAACCTTCTTAACAAGATGAAGTTGATCAAATGATCAGGGATTTTATAACTTCTTTATAAAATAAAGTGTTGGATCATAGTTGCGTTAAGTAGAAAAGTAAGAAGACAATCTATCAATCATAGGTACATAGGGAAAATTTTCCTAATGTCAAAACAGTTCATCCAACTTTTTGAGTTTCATAATGGTTAAGTCAGATTCTTATATGAGTCGCCATTTATTTCATCATCTCTAATAGCATGTCACATTCAAAAAAATGAAAGAAAATAATAATTCAGAGGGTAATAACTATCTATGGAAAGTCCTTTGTATTCATTCTTAAGATACTGGTAAGGGAGTTCCCGTCGTGGCGCAGTGGTTGGCGAATCCAACTAGGAACCATGAGGTTGCGGGTTTGATCCCTGCCCTTGCTCAGTGGGTTAAGGATCCGGCGTTGCCGTGAGCTGTGGTGTAGGTTGCAGACATGGCTCGGATCCCGCGTTGCTGTGGCTCTGGCATAGGCCGGTGGCTACAGCTCCGATTCGACCCCTAGCCTGGGAACCTCCATATGCCGCAGGAGCAGCTCAAAAGAAATAGCAAAAAGACAAAAAAAAAAAATTAGCGAAATTGATTAAAAAAAAAAAGTACTGGTAAAACGTAATTGTTATTCCTAACTAAATGGAAATAACAAGATTAGTAGTTCCTTTGTGGCATAGCAGGTTAAGGATTGGGCATTGTCATTTTAGTAGCTTGAGTCGCTGCTGTGGCATGGGTTCAGTCCCAGGCCCAGAACTTTCACATGCCGTAGGTATGGTCCAACGGAAATACCAACAGAAATCTCTGTCACTTAAATTTGTTCCTTTGTACTCCCATTTGTAGAATAAGTAGAAGTCTAATGTAGTGCTTTAGGATGAGTCCTGAGCTTGAATTCCGTATTTCCCCTTACAGGTTGTACTAGTAGCCTCGCTAATAAGACTGTTTCCTTATTTCGAAAAGAGTATTCTTGTTATGCACGTTGTGAGGACTGAAATAGATGTAGGTGGCAAGCAGATTGAACTATGCCTAAAATGAAGCAAATGTTCTTGGTAATGGCTTTTAACTGCCTCTGACTATAGTGCTATTGTAGTATGTAATATTTTCTATAGATTGGGATTTAAGTATCCTAGCCTGAAGAGAGTAATGAGTCCCTTTCATTGATAAAATCCACAAGAATTGAAGGTCAGACTTTCCCTCATAACATTTCTGCCAACTGCATTTACATTGCCTTTGTAATAGTGATAATACAATCTTGTGTAATTGTCACCTAAGATATTTCTTGCTTCCCTCCTAATGATTTCAAAAAGCATCGTGTCTCAACGTAAAATTTTCTTACAGATACACCAAGTATCACTGCTAAACTAATTAGTGAACAAAAAGATGACAAAGAAAAGAAAAATCATGAAGAGAAGGAAAAAGTTAAGGCAGAAAACGGATTTCAGGACAATTATAGTGTTGTTGTTGCTTCAGGTATGTTTTTTTGTAATCGTGATTTTGACTGGGTTTCTGTAAAATATAACCATTTATATTATAGGATCTTAATGTAATAAAAAGTATTAATGAAAAAGTTGATGTAATGATGTCTTAATATTAGATACACAACTATTGCACCAGAAATCCATTATTCTTTACAACCAGAATTATTAAACTTATTTTATACTTAGTGTATTTAATCAGATATTAAACGTGTAAATAGTTTAGACATTCCATTTTACCTTAACCGTTTACAGAAATTATACTTTAGAAGTCCTATAAGTGTTAAGGAATTTTTCTGTAACCTTCCTGTTTTTATTTTGTTTGTTTTTTTCTTAAAAAGCAAAATGAAAAAGTATTCTCTAGTTTTCACTTAGGATGTTGTGCTCATTACATAAAATTAGAAAACATAAGTTATCAAAAGAAAATGGGTTGAAAAAGGAGCTTTTACTATTAGATGCTGGAAGAAGAAAAAAACAGCTAAGTGATAATTGTGGAGGATATTTTAACACAATTTTTATTTCAGAAGGGAAGGCTCAGCATAAATTATCTTACTCTTCGAATAGGAGACCTCTGTTGGTTTAATATATCTTTTCTCAGAAATAAATTAATAAAACAAGACTTCCTGTACATATTTGTACAAAACTACTTTCTAGTAAATAGATGGTCATCTATATGTATCTCAGAGAATATAGAAGTTAATAATATTTATCTTCATGGAAAATAGTTATAAATGCAGCCAAAATTATTTCTGGAGTATAATGAATGATAAATGGAGTCAAAATATTGGATTTTAAAGAAGAAACATTTCTATCTTTTGGCATTAATAGGAATATGGCGCTTTAGTAACATATTTTAGAAATACACTTTTACTTCAATGGTGTGTTGGCCGTATATAATCTTAATGATTTTTGGTTTTTCTTCAAGGGCTGAAATCCCAGTCTAAACGTGCTGTGTCAGCTACACCACCTCGCCCGCCATCCAGGAGGGGGAGAACAATGCCCGATAAAATAGGAGGTGCTTCCTCAGGAGCAGAGGCTGCCAACAAAATAATTACTGTCCCTGTCTTTCACCTATTCCACAAACTCTTGGCTGGTAATGTCCACAGTGATAAAAGAGCTAAGAAATTTTAGTAATCTTACAGTTGTATAAATCAGATGTGTAATCACCAGAATCATGTTTAATCACATGCTACTGATGAGATAATTTCCTGAGGCTTTGTTCATATAGTTCTGTCCAAGAGAAGTGAGAACAAGAAAGGGAGTAACCTATTTCAGACCCTTTTAAAACACCATAATGTTACATTTTTGCACTTTACTAGCTGCCTAAAATTTTTTATGAATGTGTTGTAAGTGATCAGTAAAATTAACATTTTAGTGTGTTCATAACAAGTTACATAGGATGCAGTGTGAGGCAAATTTTAAAGAACTAGTTCTTGCAGTGGAAATCTTAGATGTACCACTGATAGGGAAGCTTCCTCTCTGTCTAAAATATATTCTTTGACAAGTATAGTTTCCATTAGTCAAGGCATTTTATTTTATTTCCATTTTTGTGCTGTATCATAATCAAATTGCCACCTAACTTAGAATGGATTTACCTTCTTGGCTTTACATAGCTGATTCATAGGGGAGGTCAGTAAATTATGGTGGGTGGACTGGATGCTTCTTTTCATAAAAAAAAGTTTTATAGGAATATAGTTGTGCCCATTCATTTATGTATTGTCTATAACTGTTTCCATGCTACAGTAGAGTTAGTAGTTGTAGCATAGACCATATGGCTTCCATAGCTTAACATATTTATTGTCTGACCTTTTATTTAAAAGATTGACCAGTCCAAGGTTTATGGGAATGTCTCTTTTTTCTATTTACCATGACTCAGTTGGTGGGTTAGCAACTAATTAACACTTTATATTGACATCATTGTTCACACAAGGCAGAAATGGTTTGAGGTTTGTAAACTTTCTATGAACTTTTTAAACTGAAGTTGATGTCAGAATCAAACTCTTACTTATAGTTTGGTAAAAGCATTAAGTAGTTGAATAAATTCAATCAAGTTAAGTGTCTCCTTCTTGGATTCCAATTTTAACTTTATATCATTTTTAGGCCAGCCATTGCCTGCTGAAATGACGCTTGCCCAGCTTTTAACTCTCCTATATGACCGAAAACTTCCTCAAGGTTACCGCTCAATAGATCTAACTGTTAAGTTGGGATCTAGAGTTATCACAGACCCAAGTCTTTCAAAAACAGATTCTTTTAAAAGACTACACCCTGAAAAAGGTATGTGTGTGATATTTCCTTAAAATTATAATCTGGGGAGTTCCCTTGTGGTACAGTAGGTTAAGAATCAGGTGTTATCACTGCTGCAGCTCTGGTCACTGCTATTGTGCAGGTTTGATCCCTGGCCCAAGAACTGTATGTCTCTGGGTGTGGCCAAAAAGGAAAAGCAGAGAAGTAAAATTAAAGTCTGTGATCTAATCAGGCAAGGATTTCTACAACTGATAATTAAATTTACATTTTTATTACATCGATAGTAAGATACATTTTTTCCTTTATGACTGAGTTATTTCTAAATAAAATTGCCATGATTTCCATTGGAAATTAATCTTAATTACTTGTGTAGGGTCACTTATTTTATAGGACCATATGCTTTAATTTATAATATTTCTGCCTGAGCCGTGTGAATTGTTCATAATTTTATAATTAAAGTGAGAGGGCCAATTTAGAATTTCTAGTTTCCTTATAGTTTATATCAAGTGATATTTCATGCTCATAAATATTTTTTCCCTAATCAAAAGTGGGATCATACATTTTCTTACCTTTTTATTTTTATATATTCAATTAAATATTTCTAAATGTGCCTTTTTCTTTTTTTTTCATTTTATGGGTGCACTTGTGGCATGTGGAAGTTCCTAGGTTAGGGGTTGAATTGGAGCTGCAATTGCCGGCCTACGCTATAGCCATGGCAGCACCGGATCCAAACTGCATCTGCAACCTGTGACACAGTTTGCCTCAATGCCAGATTCTTAACCCACAGAATGAGGCCAGGGATTGAACCCACACCGTCATGAGACAACATTGGGTCCTTTACCCACTGAGCCACAGTGAGAACTCCCTAAATGTGTGTGGTTTTTTTGTTTTTTAGGGCTGCACCCATGGCGTATGGAAGTTCCCAGGCTAGGGTTTGAATCACAGCTGCACCTGCTGGCCACAGCCACAGCAACACGGAATCCAAGCTGCGTTTGCAATTTATACTGCAGCTCATGGCAACACCAGATCTTTAACCCACTGAGCGAGGCCAGGGGTCAAACTGGCATCATCATGGATACCAATCAGGTTTGTTACTGCTGAGCCACAACAGGAACTCCATGCCTTTTTTTTTTTTGTCTCTTTGTCTTTTTGTCTTTCCGTCTTTTTGCCTTTTTCTAGGGCCACTCCTGCGGGCACATGGAGGTTCCCAGGCTAGGGGTCCAATCAGAGCTGTAGCCACCAGCCTACACCAGAGCCACAGCAATGCCAGATCTGAGCCATGTCTGCGACTTACACCACAGCTCACGGCAACGCTGGATCCTTAACCCACTGAGCGAGGCCAGGGAGTAAACCGGCAACCTCATGGTTCCTAGTCAGATTCATTAACCACTGCGCCATGACGGGAACTCCTCCACACATTTCTTTTTTAATTGCCTGTTTTTCATACGGATATAACAAAATTGATCTGTTTCCCAATTGTTGAAGCATTCTCTTTCCAAGTTTTCACTACCATAAATGGTATCTAAGCAATAATTTTATTACTGTGAATATACATCTTATTTATCTTCAGTTTTTCTCATGATTGAAGTTCAGTATTTAGTTGTTAGCATTTTGTGTTCTTGTTTTGTTTTGTTTTAGGACCACACCTGCAGTATATTGATGTTCCCTGGCTAGGAGTTAAATCTGAGCTGCAGCTGCTGGTCACAGCCACAGTAACACAGGATCCAAGCCTCATCTACGACCTACATTTCAGCTGGCAGCAATGCCAGATCCTTAACCCACTGAGCAAGGCCAGGAATTGAACCCATATCCTCACAGAGACTTTGTTGGGTTCCTAACACACTGAACCACAACAGGAACTCCGCATTTTGTGCTCTTTACTAAATATTAATATGTCTATCTCCTTTGCCCAAAATTTCAGTAGGATTAATTGTCTTTTTAATGTTCATAGGATCTGGTTATCTGTGGAAATAACTTTTGGTTTTCCTCTGTGAGTGATTCAAAATTAAACCAATATGGTTTAATTTTCAGTTTTCAGTGAATCTTTGTCTTGTTCAATTTTCCCTAGTTGGATACTTTAGAGCACAGCATGTACATACATTAATATTTTCTGGAGTCTCTGATGTCTTCTTTGCTGTAAAGGACAATGCTTCCTAGTCTTCATTATGCTTATACATCACCTTCAAGACATTATGAAAGTACTTATTCCCATTCAATAGGTCTAGAGTAGAACCTGAGATTCTACATTTCAAAAGCTCTCAGGCTGATGCTGATGCTTATTGGTCCATGGACCATGCTCTGTGTAGCACAACTATAGGGAGCAACATCAGAAGTCATTTAAACATTTTTGTAGCATCTAGCCTTAAAAGACCTATATCTGAATAACTTTATTATGCTCTTTTGTTGAGTGGAAAGATGACAACAATACCTGCTTTGTGAATGAAAATGTTTTATTTAAAGAGACTCTTCTTAGCTATTATTTGCAATTATTCTTCTAGATCATGGAGAATTACTTGGTAGTTGTCCTGATGATGAGGCTCTTACTCCAAGTGATGAATGTATGGATGGAATACTGGATGAATCTTTACTTGAGACCTGTCCCATTCAGTCACCATTACAAGTTTTTGCAGGAATGGGTGGATTGGCTCTTATTGCAGAACGACTACCCATGCTGTATCCAGAAGTAATTCAACAGGTAAGACAAGGTTCCTAATTGATTATATCATTCCATGACAGACCTTCCTTCCCTTTTTTTGTGTGTTTAACTTAAACTTTGGAAATATTCTCATTTAAAGTCTTTGAAGGGAGTTCCCATTGTGGCACAGTGGAAACGGATCTCTCTAGGAACCATGAGGTTGCCAGTTTGATCACTGGCCTCGCTCAATGGCATAAGGATTCAGTGTGGCCATGAGCTGTGGTGTAGGTCGCAGATGCGGCTCGGATCTTGCGTTGCTGTGGCTGTGGTGTAGGCCGGCAGCAGCGGCTCTGATTAGACCCCCCAGCCTGAGGGTGCGGCCCTGTAAAGACAGAAGACAAAATAATAATAATAATAATAAAGTCTTTGAATACTGTATCAATCTTTCAAAGCTCAGCCTATACAGAGCTTTGTGAGAATAGTTGCTACTTAAGAAATACTGAAGACCAAGCGCATTTGCCAAGGTCATAACACTGTAGCATTTATCCTGATTTTATGGTCATCACACTGTAACATTTTTTTGTTTCTGCACTTCTTAAGGGGTAATATTAATTATGGATATTACTGGAAATGGGAGAGTAAAGTAGTCATGTATACTCCTACCCAAATATATTATGTCTTTTTGCTTAACTTTTATTCCTTTTTAGGTGCTGTTTCCATTTTAAGTAGTTTTTAAAACATTAACTTCTTCACCTGTCCATTAATATTACTGTTATTGAGATGTATACTTTCAGGGTTATTAATGAAAGTGGAATGTGATACACAGAGAGTTGTAAATACTAAGCTCTTTATTTTTGTGGAATTGGGTATGAGAATTATTCTAATTTTATGCACTCTGTGCGTGTGTGTGTGTGTGTGTGTGTGTGTGTGTGTCTGCCTGCATTAATTCTCTGGGGCTGCCAAAACAAAATACCACAAACTGGGTGGCTTACATTGGAAATTTATTTTCATACAGTTCAAGAGACTCTAAGTCTGAAATCAAGGTGTCACCAGAGCCACGCACACTGTGAAGGCTCTGGAGAAGAATCCTTCCTTGCCTCTTCTTAGCTTCTGGTAATTGCTGGCAGTTAATGGTATTCATTGGACTATAGCTGCATCACTCCAGTTTCTGCCTACATCTTCACTTGGGGCCTTCTTCTTGTATCTGTGTGTCTCTGTATTGCCCTCTCCTTATGAGAGCCCTGTTCATTGGATTTAGGATGGATTTAGAGTCTACCCTAATTCGGTAGGGCCTCATTTGAATTGATTATGTTTGCCAATAAGACCACATTGCCAATAATACCCCACAGGCATTAGAACTTGAGTATATCTTTGGGGGAGATTTATTTCAATCCACGATAATACCTAGCTACTCAGTAAATGGTTATTACTTACCTGCTATTCAAAGAGCTAATACTTTAAGGTGATACAACCATGATGTAAGGTGATTGCCACAGGACAATATAAGGAATATTTTATTTCTATATGGAAAATGTAATAACATGCAAAGGTTTGAAATGGAAAAGACTCTGACATTCTCAAGATTATTACTGCTCAATGAAAATGATTGTCCTAATTCAGGATTCACTATGGTGTATTATATTGATTGGAAATCAAGAATTGCTAAAATAGGGAGTTCCTGTTGTGGCTCAGCCGGTTATGAACCTGACTAGTATCCATGAGGATGCGGGTTTGCTCTCTGGCCTTGCTCAGTGGGTTCAGAATTTGGCATTGCCATGAGCTGTGGCATAGGTCGCAGTCATGGCTTAGATCCCACATTGATTTTGTCTATATATATAGTCACATATATGCATGTGTCTGTACATGTTTTTCCTAGATTTGCTTGTTTGTTTACAGGGCATGGATTCAGACCTCCCCCAGCAATATTTGCATACCTGTATCCCATATCTTCTTTTTAAGATTCTGTTTCAAACAAAGAAATGGGTGCCCCTTGGAAGAATTCTAGGATTGGGGCAGAGAAGGTACAAGATGAGCCTAGATATAGGAGCCTTCTTTAAGGGGGCTTCACTGACCAAATCTGATTCTACTTGGGCATCAGATAAATGATAGTAACAGACTGTAACCTATAGAATAAAATTAATAAATGAATGAATAAATAGATGGAAATAAAGGGAACATCTTTGCTTTCTGTTCAGTGCCAACTAATAAATGTAGAAGGAATGATAAAATTTGAAAATCACCATTTGGCAACCACTGTAATTAGTATTATTACAGGCGAGCATTATAAAAATGCTGATTCTAATGGATCACAGTTTAGTAAGAAACAAGATAATTACAAAGAATCAGCCTACTTAACTGATTACAGAGGAGAAAATAGTAACTTGAAAAGTGGAGATACTTGGCAGAGACCATCATACTAATGGTATAATGTAACTCACTTTTAAAAAGTGTCCCTTTATTGATTTCTATATTCTTATATTTTAAAGAGATCATTTGAATTCAAGTCTTTATTTTGAAACTGATGTTGAAACATACAGATAATGAAACAAATTTTTTTTTTTCTTTAGGTGAGTACACCAGTTGTAACATCTACCACTCAGGAAAAGCCAAAGGATAGTGATCAGTTTGAATGGGTGACTATTGAACAATCAGGAGAATTAGTTTATGAAGCACCGGAAACCATTGCAGCTGAACCTCCACCTATCAAGTCTGCTGTACAGACCATGTCTCCCATACCTGCCCATTCTTTGGCTGCTTTTGGATTATTTCTTCGTCTTCCGGGCTATGCTGAAGTGCTTCTGAAAGAGAGAAAACATGCCCAGTGCCTTCTTCGCTTGGTATTGGGAGTGACAGATGATGGAGAAGGAAGTAAGTGTTTAGTGTTATTAATGAAATTTAACATAGGTAGGTTGTGTAAAAGTTATTCAGATCATTGCCTTTTATTCTTCATTTGTTTCTTTCATAGTTTAGCCTCTAGAAGACTTGTTATTGGCAACTTATTTCCAATGATAGGTATTATAAATCCTAAAGAATCTTATTTTCACTTCTTTATTCATTCAGAAGTTATTTGTGCTTACAGAGATAGTGGGCATTATTGGAGGTATTTAAAGATGAAGCAGGTGTTTAGACCTGACCTTCAAGTATCTAATGTGCTCCAGTAATAGCAACGAGGAATATATATACACATATAGACTGAACAAGTTATAAAAGCCTTGAGAAAAGTACAGTCTTATGGGCGCTTGCAAGTATGAAATTATTTCCTTACTACCTAGCACTGTGAGTAAAGTAGCATTGTAGGTTTTACTGAGACCTTGAAGAATATAGTCAGTATATGTTGCAAATGAGTTATTTCAGAAAGCAGGAATGATTTGAGCAATGTTTATATGCTCATATAGTCAGTATAGGTTGAGAATGAGTTGTTTCAGAAATAGGAATGATGTGAGCAGTGTTTATATACTTATATGAGAGCAGATAATTTGCATAAAGCAGCACTGAGAGATCATGTTATTTATTTAACTGTCTATCTATTTATCTATCTATGTGTCTATCCTTTTAGGGCCCCACCCATGACATGTGGAAGTTGGAGCTGCAGCTGCTGGCCTTTGCCATAGCCACAGCAATGCCAGACCCTAGCTGCATCTGTGACCTACACCACTTCACAGCAACACTGGATCTTTAACCTACTGAGTCAGGGCAGGATCGAACCCATGTCCTCCTGGACACTAGTTGGGTTACCACTGAGCCATGACGGGAACTCCTGAGAGATCATTTTAAAAGGTGTTATTGATAATATATCATGGAAGAGCTTCTCAAAATCTTCAAATTTTATTCTGAATAGCAATGAAGATTTATTAAAATATGTTAAGTAGGGAATGTAATGAATTCTTTTAAGAATTCTTCAGTGAGGTGTTCCATTGTGACTCAGTGGGTTATGAACCCAGTTAATATTCATTAGGATGCAGGTTTGAACCCTGGCCTCGCTTAGTGGGTTAAGAATCTAGCATTGCTGTGAGCTGTGGTATAGATTGCAGACGCAGCTCGGGTCCCACAATGCTGTTGCTGTGACTGTAGCCGGCAGCTGCAGTTCTGATTCAACCCCTAGCCTGGGAACTTCCATGTGCTTCTGGTGCAGCCCTAAAAAAGCACCCCCCTCCCCAAAGAATCCTTCAGTGAATCTGGTAGCAATATTTATGTTAAAGAAAACAGAATGAGGAAAATGACATAACAATATATTATAAAATAACAATTTATAATTTAATCATAATATAAAGCTATGGTGATTGTTTTCGTTGGGCTGGCAGTGATTTTAATAGAAAGAAACAAAGAAACCATAGGGTAGCCCAGCAAGTATATTTTCATTTGATTTATCTCTAATTCTTCAGTTAGTAACCATTACATTTGAGAACTAATGTTTTTATGTTATTTTAAAATCATATGGTTTTCAAACTAAAATAAAATCTATGGTTTTGATTAGAGATATTTTTCATGTGCCACTTAGAAAGAATACACTGGTGGAGTTCCCGTCGTGGTGCAGTGGAAATGAATCCGACTAAGAACCATGAGGTTGCGGGTTCAGTCCCTGGACTTGCCTGGTGGATTAAGGATCCGGCGTTGCCGTGAGCTGTGGTGTAGGTCTCAGACACAGCTCAGATCTGGTGTTGCTGTGGCTGTGACGTAGGCCAGTAGCTGTAGCTCTGATTAGACCCCTAGCCTGGGAACCTCCACATGCCGTGGGAGGGGCACTAGGAAAGGCAAAAAGACCAAAAAAAAAAAAAAAAAGGAAGAATACACTGGTACATTCTATACATCAAAGTATATTTATTCCAGTAAAATTATATGAATTTATTTGTGCGTCCTGTAACCCTGAAGTATTGAGTATTCAAGGTATATATTTTTTCTTTTGTATTTTCATAATGATGGAATTCTTCAGAAATAGACATAATTTTAAGTGATTTTATAATTATATTAAATTACAGTGTCTGTCTACTAAATAAGTCCTGGTTGTTTGGTTTCATATATAAATTGTTTATACTTATTTTAGAAGATCAGGAATTTCTTACTGCTTCATCTGATTTTTTTATATAAAGGGATAAGAACCATGGGTATTTTAGGACTCTATTACAAGAAAGTAGGTGTAACCCTAAACAGAAAAAAAAGAAGAATTGTCTTTAGGCCAATTCATACTATTTCTAGTGATATATAATGAATATTTATTAAAGAGTGTAATTCTGATATCCCTTTTTGCAGTAGTTAGGTCGTCCACAATTCATGTAAGAGTGGTTTTTTGTTTGTTTTGTTGTTTACATTTAACACTCCTCTCTAGCTAGAACGTAGTGAAAAACTTTATTGCCAACAAAACAAAATAGTTTCACTTTTTTTTGCTTTTTTAGGGCCGTACCTGTGGCATATGGAAGTTAGTAGGCTAGGGGTCAAATCGGAGCTACACCTGCCGTCCTACACTGTAGGCACAGCAACGTGGAATCCGAGCCACGTCTGCAACCTACACCACAGCTCACGGCAACACCAGATCCCCGACCCACTGAGCAAGGCCAGGGATCAAACCCTCATCTTCATGGATACTAGTTGGATTCATTTCCGCTGTACCACAATGGAACTCCTAGTTTCTCTCTGATTGATGGTTGAAACTATTTCCAGGCAAGCAGTTACTTTCATGCTATTTTAAGAAACTTTTGATGCTTCTTTTATTTTTTATTTTATTTTTTTTGTCTTTTTGCCATTTCTTGGGCCGCTCCCACGGCATATGGAGGTTCCAAAGCTAGGAGTCGAATCGGAGCTGCAGCCACCGGCCTACGCCAGAGCCACAGCAGAGCTGTGTCTGCGACCTACACCACAGCTCACGGCAACACCGGATCTTTTAACCCACTGAGCAAGGCCAGGGATTGAACCTGCAACCTCATGGTTCTTAGTCGGATTCGTTAACCACTGAGCCATGATGGGAACTCCAATGTTTCTTTTTAGAAAAGTTGCTGGTTTTTAGTTTAAATTCTAGGTCATAATATTGACATAATCCGTTAACTAGTACCATATGAATATATTTCAACTTTCTTCTGGAGTTCATATATATGATGTCTTCTTAGCTTTTCTAGACACTTTATTATTAAATATTAAGATATTTCTATTCCATGTGTGATACTATTTTGTCATTGTTTTCCAATAAATATAAGGATGTAATTTTACATTATGTTTTCATTATAGACTTGTGACCTTTTGTGTTGTTCCTTACTGCGTTTTAAAATATTTTTTTAATGTTGAATTCTCTTCTCCTCTTAATCTAGGTCACATCCTACAGTCTCCATCAGCGAATGTGCTCCCAACCCTTCCTTTCCATGTCCTTCGTAGTTTGTTTAGCACTACACCTCTAACAACTGACGATGGTGTGCTTCTCCGGAGGATGGCACTGGAAATTGGAGCACTACACCTCATTCTGGTCTGTCTCTCTGCCTTGAGCCACCATGCCCCTCGAGTTCCAAACTCTAGCCTCAATCAAACAGAGGTAAGCTCAGTTTTCATTCTTTAATTATGAAAAACTAAGTTCAATTCATGGAGTCCAGACATAGTTTTTTCTGAGCTAATTAGTATTTCAGAGACTGTGTTTCTTTGTTCTGTCCCTAAACAAAGCATATATGAAAGAGAAACAATGAATTAGTTATTCTTTTCTCTGTTAAGCTCTTTAATAAAGCCTTAAGTTAGCCCATCTACTTGTAAAACAAAAAAGATTTTATAACTTAATAAACTTTTCCTTTTACTATATACCAGAATATGCTGAATTTATTCTCTAATCCCTTTTCCTTTCTTTTCTTGAATTTCAGACAATCATACTATTGAATGAAAGGTTTTAGCCAGTACAGTAAGACAAGAATAAAAAGCGGTGGGGGATGAAGAAAATAAAACTAATTATTTCAAATGAGTAATTTCTGTATAACAGCAACACATAAAATTAGCAGTGTTTTTTGTTGTTTTTGTTTGTTTGTGTTCCTTTTCTGGCCACTCCCGCAGGTATAGAAGTTCCCAGGCCAGGGATTGAATCCATGGTTGATTTTCTTTTTTGACCTCGGTGAGGGGGGAACGGGTGGCTGCACCTACGGCATATGGAGGTTCCCAGGCTAGGGGTCGAATTGGAGCTATAGCTGCTGGCCTACAGCACAGCCACAGCAATGCAGGGTCCAAGCCTCGTCTGCAGCCTACCCTGCAGCTTACAGCAGCACCAGATCCTTAACCCACTGAGCAAGGCCAGGGATCGAACCCGCATCTTCATAGATCCCAGTCAGGTTCGTTTCACTGAGCCACAAAAGGAACTGCAATGCTGGATCTTCTTAACCCACTGCACCGGGCCAGGGATCAAACTGATTTCTCCACAGAGACAAGCCAGATCATTAACCCATTGTGCCATAGTGGGAACTGTCAAAATGAGTTTTTTTAAGATGTCTCTTAGGTCATATGCAAGACTTCTCTTCATAAAATATACAAATATTTTTTAATAGACTCTTATTAATTAGATTTTCATGAACTGAAGTCTGTGTAAATGTTTCTCTCTCATGGAGTAGAAGATACTTAGTATTTCTTCCCAAATTGATCCTCAAGTTTGATGGAATTCCAGCTTTATTTTGGAGGAAGTTGATAAGCCATTTGTAAAATTTATTCAGAAACTCGAAAAGTCAAGGACAGCCAAGGCAATTTCAAGTAAGAACAGCATATCATATATATTGAAACCTACTCTTAAGCTGTGGTATTTGTACAAGGATAGATAGAAGCCCAGCAAACAATAGGGACTCATGTTCAGATATACGTGGTCCTTTGGTTCTATGATAAAAATGACTCTGCAACAAAAGGGAATAAGTATGGTTTTATCAATAAATAGTGGTAGGGTCAGTTAAATATCCATATGGAACAAAAATGAATCTTTAGACTCGACTGTAGTCTGATGCAAAAGTTAATTCTAACTAGATGGTCAATCTAAATGTGTGTAATATGTACAAAATATGACAATATTCTTTTACCCAAAAAAGTAGATACCTTTTTGATTTCAGTGTAGACAAAGAATTTTTAGACAGGATGTAAAAGAAACATTAACCCATAAGGGGGGAAATGGCAAAAAGCAACTACATTAAGCAGTTTTTTTTTCCATTAGCTACACTATTTAAGAAAGTGAAAAGGGAAGCCACAGAACAGAGACTATATTTGTGTATATCTGATTTTAAAAATTATATCCAGAATATTTCGGGAGCTTCAGAAATTCCAAAAGGAAAAGGACAATGAAATAGAAAAATACTAGATAAGAGATCAAAATGGGCCATTCACCAAAGGCTGTCTAAATATTCAATAAATGCTCAAAGGTGATATGTTGCTTTAATTATCAGAAAAGTACAAATGAAAACTTTTAATACATTAAGAGTACACATCCTATCAATATGTATATGCTTTCAAAAATAGTAGTACTAAATATTGTCCCATCATCATTCATAATAATGTAAAGGCAATAGAATGGATAAAATAAATAATGTGAAAGCAGTAGAATGGGTAAATAAGTGTAGTCTACTCTGCAATAGGATACCATAAGGTAATAGAAGTAAATAGCTACAGTTAACTACATATAATAGGACCAATAAATTTTATAAGCATAGCTAAAATGCCAGGCACAAAGGAATACATGTATCATGATTCCATTTTTATAATGTTCAAAAATTAAACTAAACTATAGTGACTAGGGTTTCACATTTAGCTGGCAAAATTATATTTAAAAAAAGGAAGTAATGAGTATAAAGTCAGGTTATCCATTAGCTTTGTAGAAGAATGAGGGTATGATGGAACAAGGGCAATTTCTTGTGTGCAGTGATTTAATTCTTGATCTGCATGGTTAAATAAGTTGTTTGCAATTCATTAAGCTTTACCTGTTTGTGTTGTCTGTGTAAATATATTATACTTCACATTTAGAAATGTTTTTAAAAAAATAAATAGCTGTTTTTACTAATAACCTTAATTATTACCTTTTAAATATAGATGGTAGTGAAATTTTTATTATTTAACTTTATTTTACAAAATGTGGAAGATGGAATTCTTCCATCATAGATCCATAAAATTGTATTACAGTTCGTGAAAGTATTGCTCATATATAATATTCTTCCTTAGAAAATATTTCTGTTAAAATGCTTGCAAATTACCCCTGAAATTAATACTTTATTTCAAATATTTTGAGGGTACATAGTATGATAATTGAGTGAAAAATTTTTAAAGGAGGATTCTTATTACAGAATTAATTTTACAGTCTACAGAAATTATAATAATTGGCCTTACAGAGTTTGAGATTGCATTAATAAACCAGTGATTTGTCATTTTTTTTCTGTCTCTACAACATTCACGTTTTTACTATGTTCTGTATTCCCCAAAGAAAATTTTCCACATATCACATTATAAATAAGAAATTGAGAATTACTCCTAGAAACAGAAGCAATCTTGCTTGCTGTGATTGAAAACATAGGACACCCTTGTAGATTCATTCTAAAAGATCTGGCTCATATCCCTATTCCTTCTCCTGTTTTCTCTGTTTAATCTTGAGTCTTTGACTCTGTAGGCCATAAGCTGCTTTACCCCATCATTCCTGGTAAATATTTTTAAAAGTTCATTTATGTGTTCATTTATTTATTGCTGCACTGGCCAGGGATCGAACCTGTGCCACAGCAGTGACAATGCTGGATCTTTAACCTATTGAGCCACCAGAGAACTCCTGTTTATTCTTAAATATAAGTAAGCATTTGTTCCCTATTTCCCCTTTTCCCTAATCCTTGACAACTACCAGTCTGTATTTTGTCTCTATATATTTACCTACCCTGGATATTTCATATAAATGGAATGCATTCAGCCCTTGATGGGCATTTGGGCCAATCTTTCAGTTGTTATGAATAGTCTTGCTGTGAACATGACTGTAATGTATTTGTTTGAGTGTCAGGTTTATTTCTTTGGATATATACCTAGAAATGGAATTGCTGGGTCACACTGTAATTCTTTGATTTTTTTAAGAAATCTCTAAACTGTTTTCTGTAATAGCTAAAATATTTAAATTTATACAGACATTTTTGAGGATAAATAAAACCAAATAGTAATAATTTATTTTTTGTTATAAGCCACAGGTACCAAGTTCTCATAACCCTACATCAACAGAAGAACAGCAGCTCTATTGGGCCAAAGGGACTGGCTTTGGAACAGGCTCTACCGCGTCTGGATGGGATGTGGAACAAGCCTTAACTAAACAGAGGCTGGAAGAGGAACATGTTACCTGTCTTCTGCAGGTATATTTGCAAAGTTGAAAAATTATTTTTTTGTATTATTTTTAAGTACTTTTGACTATCCAACTCATTATCAGCTACTATTATAAAGCCCCTGCTCTCAGCACATTTAAGATAATGGACAAAGATTATTCTTCCTGACTTGTAACTCTGAATTCTTTCCTCTCAATTAGCTTGTTCACTGAGAGGAAAGTGACAAGGATGAAATCATCCAATAACTGAAAAATGTACCATAACTTCCTTCTTCAAGTTAGCTTATCACCTAAAGTGCTGTATCTGGACTCTTTCTTTATTTTTAAATATCTATTAATGTCTTTGTTCCTCACATTGTTCTATGAGTTTTCTAGAATTGGGCAAGGTGATCTAGTATACAAAACCTTCAATACCATAGAAAAGAGAAGATTCTTAAAGATCCTGTATCCCCTAGTGGACTAAAAATCAGTCTTTTTTTTTTTTTTTTTGAGCATTTTTCAGGCTCATTCTACTTAAAATTCTGATTCCATCACCCTCAGACTATAAACTGAATCAATTCAATAGAGTAAATAATCTCAGAGTTGCTACCAAACTCTTAAATTCATGTTCTTAGGTGGATTGCTTCTGTACGTCTAGTCATATGCTGTGTACATCATGCAAAACATCCTCTTGAAAATCTAAAGAAGTCTCATTTTTAAAACATGTAGTATGACGCATTGGTTGAGTTGAAAATATATCTTTTTGGTATTCAGATTGAATATCTAACGTAAAACATGGGCTTTCAAATTATATGAAGCTAAAATTCAGTTTAAATCCAACAATTTTTATTTTTAGGTTCTTGCAAGTTATATAAACCCTGC
The DNA here is from genome assembly GCF_016906955.1 of Phacochoerus africanus. Taxonomy (NCBI): domain Eukaryota; kingdom Metazoa; phylum Chordata; class Mammalia; order Artiodactyla; family Suidae; genus Phacochoerus; species Phacochoerus africanus. The sequence continues at coordinate 111,573,070 of NC_062548.1, read as the reverse complement.
AAGTGGTGCTGTAAATGGAGAGGCTCAGTCATCTCACGAGAGTAGAGGACAGAACAGTAACGCCCTTCCTTCTGTACTTCTAGAGCTTCTCAGTCAGTCCTGCCTCATCCCAGCCATGTCATCTTATCTACGAAATGATTCAGGTAAACTATACTATAACCAGTCCTCTAAGATGTCTTTGTGGATGAATACTTATGTTTACCTGTTTTATCATTATCAGTTTAAATAATAAGGTTCATTTGAAATATTTGAGTTTCTTCTCCAATTCATGTAGGTGTGAGTTTATTTCTTAAAAATTTTTCTAGAAATAGTTATTTTGAGAGAGCCCCTAATTTGTTATTGTGTTGTCATCTGTCCTATAACATAGAATAATAGTGTTCTTTATTCCTTTGTTTTCAACTGTGAAAGTACATTTTTTTCTTTTAATAACCTATAGCTGAAAATGATAGGGCAAAGGCTAGCAGCTTCATGACAACATTCTGATCTAAATATGGTTAATTGAACTTTTTTTTTCTTCAAATACTAGAACTGCAGACTGTAGTGATTTAAAGGAAAAGAGATTCAAGTTCATAGGTACTTGACAATAAGAATATTCGTTTTTACCAATTCAAAAATAAAAGAACCATAGCGACTTATTTTGCCAGTATACAACAAATTATTGATTAAAACTAGTTTATTATTTACCTGGTTGTGAAATTATCCTCCAAGAAATGTATTCTGGGAGTTCCCGTCGTGGCGCAGTGGTTAACAAATCCGACTAGGAACCATGAGGTTGCGGGTTCGGTCCCTGCCCTTGCTCAGTGGGTTAAGGATCCGGCGTTGCCGTGAGCTGTGGTGTAGGTTGCAGACGCGGCTTGGATCCCGAGTTGCGGTGGCTCTGGCGTAGGCCGGCGGCTACAGCTCTGATTCGACCCCTAGCCTGGGAACCTCCATATGCCACGGGAGCGGCCCAAGAAATAGCAACAGCAACAACAACAACTACAACAACAAAAGACAAAAAGACAAAAAAAAAGAAAGAAAGAAATGTATTCTATTCCTAAATAAGAATAGAAAGTTTATGTTTTATTTAGACACTTGGTGATATACAGGTAGTGTCAAAACAACAACAGCAACAGTAACAACTCCAAGGAATTAACATCTCCTTATTTTAGCCAGGACCTTTAATTTTATTTATTCACTTAAAAAAATTTCTGCTTATCTCTGCCTTTATTCATATTCTTACTCATGGAAACAGGCACATTTAATTAGATTACCAAGAAAGAATAAGAAAGGAAAGCAATGGGAATGAATCTTTCATTAGTCTGTTTTGATGCTTGGTAGCAGTATAAATGCAGTTAGATTGATGGAAAATGTATTTGAAAAGGGATTACTGCTCTTATTCTCCACCTTTATGGAGATTATTGTGCTTTAAAACATGCTATTAGCCTACTTCAAGCTTTTTCATAAAAATATTGAGGCGTTATGTTATTTAAATTGGTTTTTTAATATTTATCTGATGTTATTATAATATCAGATCAATATGAAATATATCTGATATTATTGTGATATTATTATAATTGATTTTATGTTGAGTTCATAGAGGCTAAGTGCTTTTTCTTGCATCGTTTTGCCATCAACAGAAATAGGCTTCTGTGTCATCTCTCCTAGTCACACACTTACTACTTTCTCAATCTGTTGCAGGCACCTTATCACAACAAGAGAGACCATTTTGGTATTGTAGGAGTAGCACAGCACTTCCACAGATTTCAGCTTCATTTTGCTTTATCACATGAATGTTTGTTTGATTTCTTTCTTTCTTTTTTTTTTTTTTTTGTCGTCCCATGGCATATGAGTTCCCAGGCCAGGGATCAGATGCGAACCACACTTGTGACCCGTGCCACAGCTGCTGCAGCCCTGGATCCCTAAACAGCTGTGCCAGGGCAGTGACCAAACTTGCATCCCAGCACTCCAGAGATGCCGCCGATCCCACTGCACCACAGGGGCAGCCCCTCTATTTATTCTTATCACCCCTACCAGCCTACTGCGTAAGGCAACATACCACTTTTCAAATGATCCAAGATTTTTATTTTCTCATCGAGAGAGTGCTTTATGTTCCCTCTTAGCCTTTGAGGTTGCTTTGACCACTTAATTGCTTTTTAGGAATCATTTTTTCACAGCAACAAAGGGTGTATACAACACATGTAGCAAACAGATTCGATGTGAGACAAACAGTGTTCAGTAACATAACTGTGTTGACGAAATTATACATAGCAAACTTAGTAATTTTTTAAATATAATTTTTTTTGATTTTTCTTCAGAGAGCTTAGTTCAGTAAGCTAAGTCTATAAGAAAGTTGTTACAAAAATTATAAAACAATATATTTGAAGCCACCACTTCAAGGTAGGTAACTGAAACAAATTAGTGAATTTTGTGTTTGTATTGGGCTATTTTTTTCTCTAGTATCATTTTTTAAAGGAATGACAAAAACTGTTAGAAAGTAGTTACTCTCACGAGGGATTTCTTAAGTAGATAGGAAAATCCTCACATGAAAGATAAGTTCATTTTAATTTCTTTCTCCCAGCATTCTGACTTCCATTTGTCAAAGCCATGTTATTTTGAAAGCTGCCTTGGAAACAAGGATCATTTTTTCCTTCGGCCACACTCACTGTCAGTTACATATATGCTATTGAGTAAGCCTTCAATTACCCCACTGGCCACTAGATGGAGATCTCATTTCATTGCTAGAAATACTTTGTAAAAATATATGAATGTGAGAATTAGCAGGTAAAAAGTTAAGAGTCCCTCACCCTCATCTCATCTCCTATTTTGGAAAATAACATGTTCTTATTTACAGAAAACACTACCACTGATCACATTAAATGAATAATCATTATATTTACATTAAATAATAGAGTGGAGCATGCCAAAAACCCTTTATCAAAGTGTTGTAAAATCTCTACCTTTTTAGTGCTGGTTTCATAGTGTCAGATTAGGAAGAAACAAATCAGAAAAATTTATTCATTTGCCCACATTTAACTCTTTAGCAGTAACATGGCCATTACTAAACTCAAATTTTAAAGCAAGATATAAATGGATTTTTTTGGTGTGGAAAAGAGAAGTGAATAAACGTGATATGTTAGAGGAAGGTGAAAGTGAAAGAACAAGTGTAGAACTTTTTTATTGGAAATGTTATAAAGTATTAACCAATTTGGCTTGTTGTCTTAGCTAAGTGGTGGTATATACTAGTATTAATATTTCCTCATTTTCATAGGATTGGCTTAGTAGTGCCATAACTAGCTATAAAGGGAAAAAACCTTATTGCAAGCTTTGTTATACCTTCTGATTCTCCTCACATTGGATTTTGTGGGGTTAAAGTTTTTGTATCTTATCTTAGGTTAATTCCTCAAAAGTCAGTAAGTTTAATTTTGTGAGAGAATAAAGTTACTTTTTTATGGCTAATGTCTTAAATCTGACCACATTCTTAAAATCCGAAAGTTACTACTGAAAAGTTATTTCAGAGTAAACGCAGTTGGAATCATAGCTGTCTTTTCAGGCCTCAGGGCCACAAATTCAGAAAGGCCTTTTTTTCTTTGAGGGCTTAGAAATTGTATTAGTGATGTTACGTGAAAATAGACTGGTTTATAAACAACAAAAAAAGTGATTTTATCATTGTTTATGAAAGTAGTTATTTTTGCTGATACCCAGTGCCCGAGAAATAAGTAGAAATTGTTCTGCTGTCATAACACATGATTCTTAATATCATATCATTATTTACAGTTTTCTTGGTAATAGTGCATTTAAAACTTTGGGGTTATATCATTATATTGCCATTTGCTTCCCTTGTTGTAAGATAGAGTCTGTCAGAAATGGGTGAAAATTTCCTAAGGTTCTTCTGCTCAGTAGAGTTACATGTCACTTGGGTTTTAATCCCAAATTGTATCATGATAGCCCCAGTTTCCTTAAAAATTATCTGTATAGTACAAGTAAAGTCTGAAACAACTTCCTATAAAAGGGAGGGAAAGTTGCTTAAATTAAAATTTAGATGAGTTTCCAACTGACTTGATTTATACAGATTTGTAAGGGTAAAATCTCTGCCACACTTTCAAGTTGTCTTCCTTGATTATCCAAAGTAGAATGGTCCTTCCCTTCCTATTAATTTCAGTGTGTCTAATATTTATATTTTCACTTCTCAGATTGTAGTCCAATTATAGTATAAACCCACTTAATAAAATTCCACCAACCAACTTGCCAGATGTATTATAACTCTCCACTTCTGTAAACAACTTGTCTTATGCCATATGTATTTTTTTCCCTTTAGACTGTCAGCGTATTGAGTTATATTTAATTCCAAATTTATTTATGCTTGTTATATTGTCATTACATGATTTTATGCAAACTAGATTCTTATATGATAAATATAAGAATACTTTTTAAAAGCATAAAAAAGCAATTGGCTAAAACACTCATCAAATTAGGTTTCCATGAGAAACTATAAAATGTTTTGTGTGTGCGTGCGTGCGTGTGTGTGTGTGTGTGTGTGTGTGTGTGTGTATCACACCCCAGTAGAATACCCTTCTTACTGGGTAGAGCAAGTTGGCCTTTAATTGTGTAAAAAACATTCATACTTTGATATTATGCCAAAAACCTTGACCTTTCGATGGAGTCCCCATTTCTTTTATTACTTTGACCTAGTGGCTGGGTTAACTGCCAACTTGAGCCTAAGTTTACCATTTTGTAGGGTTGACCTAAATCATCCCCCAAATGAGCTAAAAGCTTGGTTGAGAAGTATAAATTCAATAAATTAAATAATAGAAAATTTGAAAAGGAAATGAAGTATTGTGTATGAATCATTTCATACAGAAGTTGTTTTTATCGAAGTATTTGTTTTCCTTAGAGCACTTGTATGTGATCGAATTAATTATGTATTAAATTCATAGCTCTGCAGCAGAACAACTAACATTTTATTAATGTACAGATTTCTTGATGATCTGTGCTTACCTAAGATATCCTTCTAATAATCTCACTGCAAGGATCTTAATTGCAAAGCCATGTTTTGTTTTTAAGTATTAAAGAATAGTTTTTGATGTATTTATTGTTACATTTTAGTGAGAATTTAAAATTGTAAGTGAAAAAAATTCTGTTTACTGTACCCAGTGTTTATCTCAGCCTTGAAACAGATAAACAGACAAAACCCTGTATGTTGTTCAGGTATAAATGTTTGCAACTCTTGATCTGCTAGAGAAGAAAATAGTTCAGAGTCAGAAGGGATTATAAGTATAAAAGTCAAATTATTGGATTGGTAGTAAAAAATTGAACTGTCTATTGAATAAGGTAGTTTACCAGGCAAAATATATGTGTTACGTGACTATCTTTTAAAATATGCATGCTAGCTAGCCACATTACTTGTAAGAGTATTGGTGGCAGATAATTATAGATTTTTAGTATCCAATTGTTGTAAGGATTTATAATTTATAGAGAAATAATTTAAGTATCTCTGATTGTTTTGTTTCCATGTGTTATTTCCATGAAATACAGGATGATTTTATGTTTCATGTTAGGCAAAGTAAGAATGAATAAATTCTTTATTGGACTATTAAATATTTGATTAATTTATTTAATTTTCACATTTCTTTTTGAGCCCACTCAAATGAAATTCCACAAACAAATATTTTTGTACTAGATTGAGTGCAGGTTTTTATGTCACTTGAGCCTCCCTCATTTTGTATTACTGAAATTGATTAGAGAAAAAGTCAGTCATGCTGAAGAACGTCAGAAAAAAACAAGATGCTTTTTCTACATAGTATTTATTTTCTGTGAAATCTTGTCATTACAGTTGCTTAACTACCAAAAATTATTGTAAGTCATGCATTTCTTTTGAGATACTAAGTATAAATCCAAAGGAAGACAATACTTTTGAAAATATTTTAATACTGACTAAAGCATTTATAATACTGACTAAAACTTTATTTTCCTGTACCTTTTTTTTTTTTTAGTCTACTTGACCATGATGAAAAATTTTCCCTTTCCTGTGTTAAGCAGATTATTAGGGGCTTAAAGCAAACATAAATTTAAAAGGAACATGATCTGTAAATGATATGTACTTTTAGAAAAATCTGTTGCATTGTTTCTTTTGTGTCTTGTTTCTATTTACCAAATCTTGTATATCTTCTGGCAGTAAATCGTTACTGTTCATATATCCATGGCTGTGCCTTTACTAATGCACTACTCTGATACCGCCCTGGGAGCCAGGTACTTACCCTGGAACATTCATCATAATTTTCTAAAAATAGTCTTTTCAAGGATATTCTTAGAGTTTGTTTTTGTTAAAGCCGGATGCAATCCCATGAAAGAGACCATCAAAGTGTGATGTAAATATACACAAAAACAATCACCAAGAGGTTAAATACTATCCCAATAATGCCTAGCACAGTCAAGACAGATTCTTCCTTTTCTTCTTTTTGTTCTTGCTTCTTCTCATCTTCTGCTATAGTGATGACGGGAGTACCCATTTTCCCAGAAAAACCTCTTGGTCTAGAGAAAAAGAAAATTGTTTGTGAAAAAAATCTCTAGGAAAGATATCTTTGAACTGTACAAAGAGGTAGTAAATAAATTTACTATACTTGTTTTGTTGCATAATTTTTCAGTGTATAGTTCTATTTTACTTTGTTGAAGGTGGTGGAAAATGATAAATTTTAGTAGAATTTCAAATGTATTATCATTTTTACAATTGGACAGAATAATAGAAAATATAATGAGAAGGCACATATTAGATTCTGCTATTTATATATTTTGGCTCTATATTTAGTAGCTATAAATTTATTTAAAATTTTTTATGTTTATTTAACTAAGTCGATGTATTTAATGTGAACTGTAGTTTATGCCTAATAATGTTATATATGATCACCACATACTTTAGCCTAAAATAATGAAATTACTAAATGTCTCAGTTTATTTATTTTTTTTTGAAGTATAGTTGATGTCTAATATATAAAGTCAGGTATACAATACAGTGATTCACAAGGTTATAGTTATTATCAAATATTTGCTCTAAGTGTCCGAGCTTTACAATAATTAAAGAGAAGTGTTTCTTACCCTACATTGCATCAGGAATAAATTATTCTCAGATATCCTGCATTAGTCCACAGTAGTGATGAACGGATCTTTTCTCTTCATGGAGAACTTCTGTTTACACTCGGAAAAAGAAGTTAACAAAAAACCTGGACAAGTTTCTTTTTGAAGATAGCACATATTCTCAATTCTCCAGAAGGGGTGGGTCTTTTCCATTAGTCAACTTGTGGTAAATTTCACTGTTAACTATTTGGTAGAAAGAAATAGCTTCTTCTGGTAATAAGCCAAACAGTAAATGTGTTCCATTTTTTCTTAGAATTATTTTTGGCTTTTATATATCCTGAATCATATGTTTCATGAAAAAATGGCTAGTATTTATTTCTTATGAAATTCCTGTCTGGTCAACCTTTAAGCTTACTCTTCTGTTTCTTTTCAGCCACTTGAATATCCTTTCCCCATTGAAATGTTGTTTCAAATAAAGAAAATGAGAATTTTATTCTTTTTCCTACTACCAGTTATTACTTTCAAATAAGAAATTTTCTCTTACTGGAATAATTATAGTAGTGTCACACACCTGTATCTGTAGTTGCTGATGATAATTCCGAGATATTTTTCAAGCATTGCGTAATTCAGCAAACAGCCACATCTGAGGATCCAGAGGATAGTGACTTTGCTTGCTTGGTGGTAAGCAGTAACACTGAACATCCACTTGGCACTTACTGAGTGAACAAGTTGCTGGAGGCCACCCTTGCAGACATGGCATTGCATAACAGCGTTGTGCCCCTGCTCTTCTCTGTCAGGCTGGTCACTTTAAATCCTGTAGTAACAGTGAAGTGTGCTCTGTGGAAAGACATCTAACGGTTTTCAGATGAAGCTCTGCTTGGCAAAAAATAGGATTAAGGAATTCAAGATTGAAATACTTGGTGTGTTTTGTACTCATTTGTATTTCATTAAGAGTTTGTTACATTTATTGCTTCCTTTTGTTCACTGAGAACTCATACATACTAGTTTAAAAGTGCCTATCTTAATTAGCTTAAATTTGCTCTCCCTTCGTTTTCCAGACTCTCTTCTCTGGGGATATTCAGAAAAAGGTTTAAAAAAACCATGAATAGTGTAAAATCAGATATAACCATGTTCCAGATTTCAGACACAAACATAGATTGCCAGATGCATTAATATCTGGGTGGAATTTGACATTAAATTGAGCACACTTATTTATGTAACTGATTATTGTCAAGAAAAATGCTTATATATAAAAACTTTATGTTTTAAGTTTAAAATGCATATATAAGAATGACATTAATTTAAAATTCTTTGTAAATTCAACACAATTTTATGTCTCATACTGTTTTCACTATTCGCAATTACATTGTCCATTGCTGTTACCCTTCCTCCACAGCTTTTGCTTCCGTCCCTCCCTGATAAGAAGCAAATGTTTTCTCCTTCCATAATTTAAGATTCCCAGTTGGAATCTTAATCTTAAGTAATCTTCTCACTGCTAATTTAATGGAGTAAAATAAACACCAGTAGAATAAAAGGAAGTTCCATGTTTCATTCATCTTAGAATTATCTTATTTTCTTATGCCCATTTATTTCCAGATTTTTTTTTTATTAGACACACAACCCATTTTTATTGTAGTAAGAAATATAAGTAAAAAGATCACATCACTTAGTCCCACTGTTAATCAATTCACATCTAGTGTTTATCTTTCCATATTATTTTTGTACACATACATGAGTATAAGTATTTTTATGTAAATATGATCACACTCTGAATACCTGTCTGTATCTTATTTGATATATATATAGGTCTCTGTCATCAAGACTGCATAACATATCCTGCTGGATAGATGCACCAAAATTTACTTAATTCCCTGTCAGTGGACATTTTTGTTTAATCTAAAGACAATGTAAGCAAGACCTAAAACAATATCTTTGTATATCTCTAGCATAATTATTTCCTTAGGATAAAGTCCTAGAAGTGGAATTGCAAGATCTAGGAGATTGTAAATATTTTTAAGGCTTTCCAACATTGTCTTTAAGCTGCATCTAGTATATCTTGCTTCCAAACACATTCCTCTGTGTAGCCATTGCCCAATCCACAGCTTTCAGCCCAGGTGAAGATGGCCAGGATGCCCCAATCAGCACTCCTGCCCAGCCTGTCAGCTTTCAGGTAGTTGAGCAGCTGAGGCATGACCTGGAATTCAGATATTCTTTTGGCACCACAGGGACAATCTGGAATATCCTTTTTTTTTTTTTTTTAGGGCCACACTCAAGGTATATGGAGATTCCCAGGCTAGGGGTGGAATCAGAGCTACACCTACACCACAGCCTCCAGCCTACACCACAGCCACAGCAATGCATGATTTGAGCTATGTCTGCAGCCTACACCACAGCTCACGGCAGTGCTGGATCCTTAACCCACTGAGCAAAGCCAGGTATTGAACCCTCAATGTATCATGGTTCCTAGTCGGATTCGTTTCTGCTACACCACGATGGGAACTCCATGGAATATCCTTTTCTTGAGGGATATTTTCACTGGAGATCCAGACGGGGCAACTTGCCCCTCTGCCATATCTACGAATCTGTTCTGCGTTCAAGGGATGTTTTAGTTTTAAACTTCTGGAAAATTCCATCCTCCCTAGATTCATGCTTTGCCTTGGAATCCAATTCTTCCTCAGGTGCTTCACCCATGCTCCCTATAATCTCTGATTTGTCATCTTTTTCTACAACTTCAGGTGTAATCGTTTTCTGCTATTACAATTTCAAATTCTGGGAAAAGGGAGTTGTGGTCTGGAACTGTATTGTCCAAATTCTCTGTTTGTGCACAAGCCTGCTTACGTCTTAATCTCCAGTCCAGTGCCTGATGCTCCTTACTGCAGTAATGTGCCTGGTGATACCTGGAGCACATTTTGGGGCCTAAAGACCACAAACTGCAGAGATGAGCAACCAGACTTGAACTGGAAGCTCAGGGATTCTCCTGTCTGGGAGAGGATCCTCAGAAGGTGGTTCATGTAGTAGAAGTCATTTCTCCTTGGGAGCTGATTGCTAAAAACTAGGGGGTTGATGACCCTGTTTTCGCATGGCTGTGGGGTAAGGATGCTGAACTGTAACCACTTGATGCAGGTCCCAGAACTTTGTCTCTTTGGAGAAAGAGTTTGGGAAAGAGACTCGGGGTAGTGAGGCAATGAAGTGTTTATTTCAAGAGAGAAGAGAGGGAAGATAGGTGCAGAGAAAATACAGGCACAGGCAGGCTGAGGTGGCGGGGAGGTGGTTGCGGGGGAGAGAGGAAGAAGTATTTCCAGACTGTGAAGTTTTTTTTTAATATTATCAACCATACATGTTTGTCACACACACACCCGCTTTGTACTGTGTTTTAGCATGTAGACTCTCCTCAGCTTTATAGCTTTATTCTTGTAATGGAGAATTTTGTGGTTTTTCTTGTTCTTCTTGTTCTTACTTGTATTCTTGTATAATTTTATCTAAAATCCTATAATTTTATGTAGTTTAACTTTTAAATTAAATTGGATATTAGACTACTGTTTTAAAAATTAATATCCCAACATTTTTTAAGTGGAGATTCCCAGGCTAGGGGTGGAATCAGAGCTACACCTACACCACAGCCTCCAGCCTACACCACAGCCACAGCAATGCAGGATCTGAGCTATGTTTTATAAAAAATTGAGCAGCTCATGGCAACACCAGATCCTATTTCTCTATTCTTTACGATAACAGCTTTATTGAGGTGTAATTTGTATGTCATAACATTCCCCTGTTTTAAGTGTACAATTAAATAATTTTTAATTAAAAAAATTGAGCAGATAGAACATATAATCCCCCTCTTCTCTCACAGTATCCCATTACTCCATCTTTCATTAGTGTGCATGATACAATTGATGAATTAATAGTGGTACTTTTTTTTGAAGTGTAGTTGATTTACAGTATTGTCTTAATTTCTCCTGCAGAGCTCAGTCATTCAGTTACACATATGTATACGTTCTTTTTCATATTTGTTCCATTTTGGTTTATTACAGCATATTGAATATAGTTCCCAGTGCTGAACAGTGCAACCTTGTTTGTCCATTCTCTATGTGATAGTTTACATCTGTTAATTCCAAACTCTCAATCCATCCCTCTTCCATCTTTCTCCTCCTTGGCATCACTTGAGTCTGTTTTCTATGTCTATGAGTCTCTTTCTCTTTCATAGACAAGTTCATTTGTATCATAGTTTAGATTCCACATGTAAGTGATATCATAAGATATTTGTCTTTCTTTTTCTGACTTAGTTTGATAATCTCTAGGTCCATCCATGTTGCTATGAATGGCATTGTTTCATTCTTTTTTATGGCTGAATAATACTCGTGTGTACACCACATTGTCGTTATCCATTCATCTTTCCTTGGACTTTTAGATTGCTTCCATGTCTTGGCTGTTGTAAATAGTGCTGCTAATGAACATAGGAGTGCATAGTGACTACACTGTTTTTAACTAAAGTCAGTAGTTTACATTAGGCGTCACTCTTTGCGTTACACAGTTCTATGGTTTTAGACAAATGCCTAGTGTGTATTCCACCATTACAGTGTCATACAGAATAGTTTCACTGCCCTAAGAAATTCCCTCTGCTCTACCTATTCATCCCATCCTCCCTTTCTCCCCCTTGAAGCCTCTAGTGGTCAGTGGTCTTTTTACTTGCACTAAGACGGCTATAATTAAAAAGTTAAGCAATGACTTACTACCATGAGAACCAACACTTCCACTCCTAGGTATATACCCAAAGAACTGAAAGGAAGAATAAAAATAGCTATTTGTGGAGTTCCCGTTGTGGCTCAGTGGGTTAAGGACCTGACATAGTCTTCCTGAGGATGCAGATTCTAACCCTGGCCTGGTTCAGTGGGTTAAGGATCTGGTGTTGCCGTGAGCTGTGGTGTAGGTGGCAGATGCGGCTCAGACCTGCTGTTACCATGGCTGTGGCACAGGTCTCAGCTGCAACTCTGATTCTACTCCTGGTCTGGGAACTTCCCCTCTTTGGGAGATAATCTTTCAACTCAAGCTAGGAAGAAAGGGAGCCCTGGTTCTACCTATCTGGAGTAAATTTTCTTGCTGAACTGAGAGCAGGAAGAGAGTAGAATTATAGATTCTTGCTTTTCTTACTGAGTTTTAGTAGATTTTCATAAATAAAGTTTTTCTCAGTTTGTTGTATGCTCTTAGGAGTCTTTCCAGAGACCTTGAGTGATGGTGTTTTTTTAAGAGTTTGTATCTGTCTCACTGAGGAGCAGGTTTCCTCATGCTGTCATGCTGACCAGAAAAAAATCTTTAGGTCTCAAAAACTTAGTAACTTTTTTGGTCTCTCTTATTAATTATTCTTATTAATTATAGTGGATTCCATTAATTTTTTGAAAATAAAATTTCATGAACCTAAATTAGTAAATCATGTGCATTTCACTTATAACAATCTGTTTTATTAAATATTACATTAACTTTTCCTTTACCCAAGAATTATACTCTTTTTTTTTTTTTGTCTTTTTGCTATTTCTTGGGCCGCTCCTGCGGCATAAGGAGATTCCCAGGCTAGGGGTCTAATCAGAGCCATAGCCATTGGCCTACGCCAGAGCCACAGCAAGGCGGGATCCGAGCCACGTCTGCAACCTACACCACAGGTCACAGCAACGCCGGATCCTTAACCCACTGAGCAAGACCAGGGACCGAACCTGCAACCTCATGGTTTCTAGTCGGATTCGTTAACCACTGTGCCGTGACGGGAACTCCAAGAATTATATTCTTAACTTGTTTTAAAAATCAAAAGCTTGGAGAGTTACTGTCATGGCTCAGCAGAAACAAATCTGACTAGTATCCATGAGGACACAGGTTTGATCCCTGGCCTCACTCTGTGGGTTAAGGATCCAGTGTTGCCTTGAGCTCTGGTGTAGGCTGCAGCTCCAGCTCCGATTTGACTCCAGCCTGGGAACCTCCATATGCTGTGGGTGTGGCCCTAAAAAGACCAAATATATATATATATTTAATATTATATAATATTGAAGCTTAAAGGTGCCTAGAAATTTCATGCCATATTAAATTTTTTCCCATGCATAAAACACTTTTTTGTCTTTTTTAGTAAATCATGTTAGTACTTTTTTTCTAAAATGATGACCTTTGAGTGACATCATATTTTAGTGGTTATGTGTCTGGACTTTAGAAGGGGAAGACCTGCTTTTCTTTGTTTTTTAAAGTATCATGATTATTCCCTTAATGTGTAAATTTGTTTTCTCATTAAGCAGAATCAGCAGGAAAGTGGTATTAGATTAGAAGTCTAGAGATTTCAGTTCTTTTCTGAGTGCTTTTTTGGATGCTTAGGTGACAAACTTTAGTACTTGGTGTTAGTTACCTGTGATGGAAGGCATTATAAAAGTTTTATAGTACTCTTGATTAAGTATCACTAGTTACTACTTCTAATTAATACACGTCATTTACATTTGCCTAAATGTATCAAAATTTCACATGAAGCCATATTTATAGGAGAATTATATCTAAAATTGATGGGTTTTTTTTTTCCCAGTGAATTGATGTTAATGTAGTCATAGAGTCATTTCCTGGGTTTCTTACTTATCTCTCAGTTTTAGCAAAAAAACTGGAGTTCCCGTCGTGGCGCAGTGGTTAACAAATCTGACTAGGAACTATGAGGTTGCGGGTTCGGTCCCTGGTCTTGCTCAGTGGGTTAAGGATCCGGCATTGCCGTGAGCTGTGGTGTAGGTTGCAGACGTGGCTCGGATCCCGCGTTGCTGTCGCTCTGGTGTAGGCCGGTGGCTGCAGCTCCGATTCAACCCTTAGCCTGGGAACCTCCATATGCCGCGGGAGCAGCCCAAGAAATAGCAAAAAAAAAAAGAAAAAAGAAAACTGACCACACTATTTATAATTGCTATTTGGGGATTAATAATCAGTGTACTGTGATTTATACCTTTATCCATAAAAGTTGGCCAATGAGAAGCTAAAGCTTTACTTAAAATTCATTTTACTTAAAATATCCTATGTCTAGTTATTTTTTTTAATTCTTTGGATCAAATAGTTTATTTATATCTAAGAACATTTTAGATTTAATTCTCCAGGGTCATTGTCTTTTAATAAGAACACAATATTGTCCCAGTTATTTTCTGTAAAAACAATATTAGCATTAATTTTTAATCCCATCGGTTATTATCGTGACAAAATATCTGTTATTAAACCTCTAAGACAGTTTTTGTGTATACGTAATAGCCCTTTGTCATTTTAATGTTTGTAATTATTAATATGATTTAGCATATAATTTATATTACTGCTTTTCTAATGTGAGTATATATGTTATTAACTACTTATAAAAAGCCATGCTTTGTTATATTTGGTTTTATTTTTCTGGCAGTAGAATGTTGCACAACAGTGAAGTGTAGGTTAGTTGAAGGTAATAATTGTAATATGGGCCCTAAATTGTGTTCATAGAACTCCAAAAGAATGTAAGAAGAAATAGCAAATTCTGAGGAAAGGCTGAACTACACGTTATTTAATAACATTGGGAAATAATTTTTTTATTTCTTAATTAATGTACTCTAAAATATTAAGTATTTTCCTTATTTTTAAGGATTTTTACCTAGAGAGAGTATATAATGTTTGTTACTTTTTATAACTGGGACAAGATCGTGGCTTAATTGTTTTTGTGCATGTGCTTATATTTTAAGTTACCTAAATCATCTCTGTTATCAAGTTATTATGATCTAATACTAAATTATCTTATATTGTCAATAAAATATATACTGCATGCCATATACTCTCATAAACAATTTCAAAACAGTTCATATAGGTATATGATGAAAAGTAATTTATCCTAGCATTGCCCTGCCTTTTGATTATACTGTGTTCTTATATAGTATAGATAACCCTTTTTTAAAATACTGTAACCCCCTTCCCTTTTTTTTTTCATCATACTATGATGCTTCCTGAGTTGTCCAATATATAACCCTAGTCCTTTTCTACATAAAACTACCATTACTTGTTTATGGTTAATTGCTTTCTTTTTTTTTTAATGACTTCACCCACCGCATATGGAAGTTACCGCCCACACCACAGATCTTTTAACCCACTGCACTGGGCCGGCGCTTAATCCCACGCTTCCACAGTAATGCAAGCTGCTGCAGTTAGTTTCTTAACCCCCTGTGCCATTGTGGGATTTCCTATAGTTAAATTTAATATTCTATATCTATCCAGTTTTATCCAGTACATGTACATATCCCTTGTTTTGAAATAAATCTGAAACAAAATACGCGTGCTGTTTTGAATGTAGTCTAGAGATTTTTTTTTTTTCTTTTAAGCATAGCTGTGGCTATGCTTAGGTGTGGCTTTGTGACACCTACAACTCCTAGAGAAAGACCTATCTCTGGATAGAACCCATACCTACATACTTCTCATGGTTTGTTTGTATAAACAGAATGTAAAGAATTTGATGAAGGCACTAACCAAGAGAATTTTTCCCTATGATGGAAATGTTCTCTGTCTACACAGTCCAGGCCAGACTTCTGTGGTAACTGATCACTTGAAATGTGGCTACTACAGTTGAACAGAACTTACTTTTTTTAAAATTTTAATTAAATTTAAATAGTCATATGTGACCAGTAGTTACCATACTGGACAACTTAGGAAGCAGCACAGGATAATGAAAAGCTCTAGGTGTCATTGCTGGTCTTGCTGTCTTCTATTTAGCTGCTTGTGCAACTTACTAAATCTCAGTTTCTCATATACACGGTATGTAATGCTTTCTCCAAAGAGGAAACACATATAGAACCATCATCATATAGAAAGAGGAGTAGATGTATATTTTCCAAAGTGAGACACATGAAGAAAGAGAGAAATGGTCAAAAGAGACCATAGCCTTATCAAGAATGTTTTATTATTTGTCAGGATAATAGGTTTGAGATGTTACTCATGTATGTAAAATTAATGTTAAGAAATTCTTTTTTTTTTCCCCTTAAGTATTCCTACATAGTTCCTCAGTTATGATAAAGGAATGAATGATATTTGAGAATGTGTTTATGTAAATGTCATCTTAATGTATTTTTTGTAACCTAATTCACTCAAATGTAGATGTAGGAGACAGATTCACTTTACCCTTTAAGTGCTACATAGGAGAGAATGACTTGGATATGTTGTTGTATATTTATCCTTTTTATTTTGCCCTTTGGTGCTTCCAACTCTTGGTGTTAAAAACAGTATTATATCAGTCATCCTTGCTTATAGGTTTATACTAAGAAGTGATATTGCTGATTCATAGAATATGGGCATTTTAAATAATGCCAAATTTAGTTATCACTTTGCATGTCTACCTGTTTATGGAAGTCTAGCTTTTCCAGTGTATTAATTTTGTGTTTTATGCCTTTCGATTAGTAACTTTGGATTTTAACTTGGATTTCCTGAAAACTATAGTGTACTATGGCATCCTATAAAATTATAGTAAATAGTGGTATTAGATCATGAGTTAGAAAAGAAGCCTTATGTATATAACCAAGTATGTATGGAAATTTTATATATGGTAAGATGGAGGATAATATTTCAAATGAGGAAAGAATGGGCATTCATACTTTTTACCCCTGTCCTCTGCATCATTGAAAGGGGTGAAACAAGGGCCTATTGCTCCATAAGTCTGAACAGGCTCACGACTCGTCATCAGGTCATCAGCACTAATTTTATTAAGTCTTTTATCTCCTTTGATCACTTGCCAAACCCAGTCAGGAATTCCTAGATGATGTCTCATTTACCCCACCCACCCCGGTACTCCAATCCCAGTATAGTTCTGTGGGCAGTGAGACATGATACCTGACTAGTATAAATGAGGATGCGAGTTCGATACCTGGCCTTGCTCTGGGGGTTAAGGATCCAGTGTTGCTGTGAGCTGTGGTTTAGGTCACAGACGTGGCTCAGATCTCTCATTGCTGTGGCTGTGGTGTAGGCCAGCAGCTGTAGCTCCAATTCAGCCCCTAGCCTGGAAACTTCATATGCCACATTTCAGGTGTGGCCCTAAAAAGCAAAAAAAAAAAGGGGGGGGGTAACATTCTCAACATTATACCTTTGAGATAAACTGTGGTTCATATAATTCTATTTTGTCTAAGATACAGTGGCTTCAATTTAATTTTTAAAATATTTTTCCATGTCATGCTGATAAATGTATTTACTGTCACAATGTATTATCTAGACTGTTTAATCATTTTTATATGTAGAATTACTAATTAATTACATTTCTTACTATCTCCCCAACTGTATGCCTTATTCAGTATTTTGTTCCCTAAAAGTGGTTATTATACTGGGCACATTGGTTCATAAACATCCTCATTAGTGCATTTACCAGCTAACCAATTAATCTAAAGATCTAAGTAGAAGCCAGATTGCTGTGAACTTACTTTTATATTGTACATGTGGTCATTTTATGCTTGTCTCCTCTTCTTACAGTTCTTGACATGGCAAGACATGTGCCACTCTATCGAGCTCTGCTGGAATTGCTCCGGGCCATTGCTTCTTGTACCTGCATGGTGCCCCTATTGTTGCCTCTTTCTACAGAGAATGGTGAAGAGGAGGATGAACAGTCAGAGTGTCAAACTTCTGTTGGTACCTTGTTGGCCAAAATGAAGACCTGTGTTGATACCTACACCAACCGTTTAAGGTACCATACTTTGTTCATTTCCCTTGACCTTGGCTCTCAGAATTTTTTTTTTAAATAACTTTGTGGGTTTTTTTTTTTAAATGATACAAAGAAATTAAACATACATATGCACAAGCAGTAAATAAAACTGCAGAGAAAAAGTATCCACCAAAACCTACACTCAGAAATGTTTAATCACAGTGGTTTATCAGACATCTCCCTGTGCAGCCTTATAGCTATAGATATCTAGAGTTTTTCTTAAATGCTATCACACTGTACCTATTATAAGCCAGTTTTACCTCAATATTGAGGCCAAAGACACCTTCACTGTCAGTAAGTACATATTTCTGGTACTGTTCTTAATACTTCTGAATATGCATTATGTACAGATACTGTATTTTACTTAACCATCTGTTAGTGAACATTAGGGTTATGTCTAACTTATAATAACCTTTGACATGCATCCTTTTTAGGACTTGCAAAAATCTCTGCAGAGTAGATTCATAGAAGTAGAACTGTTGGGTTTATGGATTACTACTGTTTCATTTTGATACATGGTATAAGTCACGCTATAATGTTTTTTAGAATGCGGAGGATTTGGTATTTATTTGTTGGGTTTATGATAAAGTTAGTATTGATCTCTATGGAAAGTTGAATTTTTAAATAAATCTTTGGTTTAAGTTTATATCCCACTAGAAATCAGATGATGAGGTCTGTTATCAAAAACTCTAAGAAACCTTTTCCTGGTAACCTTTTTCATTCTCTTAGAAGAATCTGTTCCAATGGTCATCAGTTTTACTTAAAGATGGCCTAATTCTGATGTTTACATAAACATCAGATGTTTATATAAACATCAGAATTAGGCCAGAGAAAGTTTATTACTTTGTTAGTGGTCTTTTTAATCTGTTAATCTTCTTTACTGTCATAGTTATTTCTGCCTGTTCTCACTTACTATTCAAGAACCTAAAAATTGAGAAACAGTATAGTCAAGCAGTGGCAGAGAATTGGTCATTAGAGGAACAGTTTTTGTCAGTCTTTATTTTTCAGAGAAAAATCAACTTCCCAAACTATCCGGACTTTGTTAGTTTTTTGATCTCTCGTCATCACTTTAAAAACTAGTGGCTACAGAGTTCCCATTTTGGTGCAGTGGAAATGAATCTGACCAGGAACCATGAGGCTGCGGGTTCAATCCCTGGCCTCACTCAGTGGGTTAAGGATCTGGCGTTGTGGTGAGCTGTGGTGTAGGTCAGAGACGCAGCTCGGATCTGGCATTGCTGTGGCTGTGGTGTAGGCCAGCAGCTGTAACTCCGATTCTACCCCTAGCCTGGGAACCTCCATGTGCCTTGGGTGCAGCCCTAAAAACCAAAACCAAAAAACAAAAAACGAGTGGCTTACTGCCAGGCAGTAAGAATCATAAATTGGAGAAGAGATTGAGAAAGAGCCAATTGGCAATGATATAAAAAGCTGTAGGTTCATACCCTTACCAGAGAAGGAAAATGTAAAGTTATGCTTTCTTTGATAGTGTGAGATTTTTTCTGCTATAGAGAAGAAAATAATATTATCTTTGGTTCTTTCATTGTGGCAGAAATCTCTCTGATAACCTAGGTAGCTAGCATAGTTATATAAAATTAATGTGGCATCATAATTGAACTGAAGGTCTGGTTTTCTAATTAAGCTAATGTTTCATCAAGAAATGTTTAATTGAACTTCCCATTCTCTGCCCTGGCCATCTGTGTTCCTTACTCCTATACAATAAACATGTAGTTTTTGACAAGGAAATTAATATAAATTGCACACAATTTTGAAATTGCCCTGGTGTATTTTTAGGGGGAATCTTACCATGTGTTTCTATACCTTATATTTTTGTGTTTCAAGATATAACTAAAAATTAAAAATTTAGGAAACCATGGGTGTTTTTCCCCCAAGAATATTTTATTTTGCAGATGAAAAATTGTGTAAAGATTTGAAATGCTGTTATAATTATGGCTTTGGTTAAAAATAATATCACAAATTTATGTTACTGAGAAAATAAGACCATTAAAATAAGAATAACTTAGAGTTCCCACTAAGTGGGATGGAGTGGGTTAAGAATCCAACTACAGGAGTTCCCATTGTGGTTTAGTGGTGAACCCGACTAGTATCCATCAGGACTTGGGTTCGATTCCTATCCTTACTCAGTAGGTTAAGGATCCGGCGTTGCTGTGAGCTGTGGTGTAGGTTGAAGATGCTGCTCAGATCCCAAGTTGCTGTGGCTGTGGTGTGGGCCGATGGCTGCAGCTCTGGTGTGACCCTTAGCCTGGAACCCTCCATGTGACGCAGGTGCGGCTCTAAAAAGATTAAAAAAAAAAAAAAAAAGAGGGAATTCTTTATAGTCGTTCAGGTCTGCGGAGGAGCGTGGTTGTTCCCCTGGCCTGGCACAGTAGGTTAAAGGATCCAGCATTGCTGCAACTGTGGCTCAGATTCAATTCATGTCCTGGGGAACTTCTGTATGCTGTGGGTGTGACCATTTAAAAAAAGAAGAAAAAAAGATCATAATGACTGTTCTCAGAGCTCATTTCATTTTTTATTTTATCTTTACAGCGACCCTGTGCTAACTATCTTTAACAACTATTTTACTGATGAAGAAACACTGATACAGAGTTTCATATTAGGCTTTGAATATGCTTCTTAGTCAAGATCCCTCATGATATGTAATATAGGCTCTGTTAGAAAAAGAAGCTAGCAAAGACATACGTGTTAGAACATTGCTACTTTCCTTTCAAGATTTGGCAGCTTGAGAATTCATTTTCCACTTCACAGAAAGGGTAAAATCTCTTCCAGCTTCTTGTATTTTTGTATCTTCATTAGAATAGAACTCTAGGTAGTTCCTGTTGTGGCTCAGTGGGTTAAGAACCCGACTAATACTCATGAGGACACAGGTTCAATCCCCAGCCTGGCTCAGTGGGTTAAGGATCTGGCATTGCTGTGGTTGTGGCTGGTAGCTACAGCTCCAATTGGACCCCTAACCTGGAAACCTCCATATGCCACAGGGTGCAACCCTAAAAAGGCCAAAAAGGAAAAAAAAAAAAAAAAGAAAAGAAAGGAAAAAGAAACGCAGAATAGAACTCTAATAAAGTGAACAATATAGTCCAGTTTACAATGAAAATTATGCCCATAGAAGTTGACCTAAATTCAGTTTTAACACTGTTTCAAGATGCAAAGCTTTCCCCTCTCCTCTATCTGCCTACCCCATCCTCAACTGTATTTTTAAGAAACGAACATACTAGAGTGCCCATCATGGCAAAATGGAAACAAATCTGCCTAGGAACCATGAGGTTGTGGGTTCAATCCCTGGCCTCACTCGGTGGGTTTAGGATCCGGCGTTGCTGTGTCTGTGGTGTAGGCTGGAAGCTGTAACTCCGATTAGACCCCCAACCTGGGAACCTCCCTATGCCACGGGTGCAGCTCTTAAAAGAAAGAAAAGAAAAACGAACAAACCTAGGATACTCTGAGAAGAGGATGGTTAAGGCACATCTGCCCTATTTACATACAACTTTTAGGATATATTTTAGTGCGTTATCATGGTTTGGAGTTACGGGTTTAAAAATAATGTATAGGAGTTCCCGTCGTGGCGCAGTGGTTAACGAATCCGGCTAGGAACCATGAGGTTGCGGGTTCAGTCCCTGCCCTTGCTCAGTGGGTTAACGATCTGGCGTTGCCGTGAGCTGTGGTGTAGGTTGCAGACATGGCTTGGATCCCGCGTTGCTGTGGCTCTGGCGTAGGCTGGCGGCTACAGCTCCGATTAGACCCCTAGCCTGGGAATCTCCATATGCCACGAGAGCGGCCCAAGAAATAGCAAAAAGACCAAAAAAAAAAAAATGTATAGATATACCCCAGCTCAGAATATTTTTACATTATTTTTGTCTCTTTTTCTCTCAGTAAGAAATAGGGGTGAGGGAATTCTCTTGTGCAACGGGTTAAGGATCCAGTGTTGTCTCTGCAGCAGTGTGGGTTGCTGCTATGGCTCGGGTTCAATCCCTGGCTTATGAACTTCTATGTGCTCTAGATGCAACCAAAAAAGAAAGAAAGAAATAGAGGTAAGGGTTCTGTGGCTCTGGACAATTCCTTGGGAAGTTCTGGCCACATCTGCACTCGGTAGTGGTCTAGGAAGTCAGGAAAAAAGGTAGTATAAGAGTGAACAAAGTACGTCTATTTAATATAGATTTTTCTTTCTTTTTTAAGTGAGACAGAAGAGTTACTAGTCTATTTATCGTGCTTATGTATCATCATATTGCCTTGTTTTTTTTATTTTTCTTTTTTTTAGCCAAGCATACACAAAAGGTGTGCAAATTTTTTTCCCTTCAAGTGAAATTTTAGCATAGTACTCTTTGGTCATCCTAAAGAAAAAATAGATTCTCTATGTAATTTGCAGGTCTCTAGATGGTACTCGTGGTTACATATAATGATTTTCATTGAAATTATTTCTTCTGTATGTATTATACTTGAAATTTTTATCTTTTGTGGATGAAAGAAGTTAAAATGTTTTGCCCAAGTCCATAGAGAGAAAGTTTACTGGTAGGAATAATCTAATTGAGATTATCCTATTTTGAGGACAGTGCCTAAACCCAACTAATTTTGGCCTCAGAATTCAAAGAATGATGGATATTATGTAGGTTTGCTAACTTTCCCCCCAAGCCTGAAACTTTCTATAAGAGGAAATTTTAAAATATCATTAAGAAACTGAAAAGAGGAGTTCCCCTTGTGGCTCAGCAGGTTAAGAACCTAACATTGTGTCAGTTAGGATGTTGGTTTGATCCTTGGCTTTGCTCAGTGGGTTAAGGATCCACCATGGCCGCAAGCTACAGCACAGGTCGCAGATGTGCCTTGGATCTGCCATTTCTGTGGCTGGCTGAAGCTCTGGTTCAACCCTTGGCCTGGAAATTTCCACATGCTGCACATGCGGCTATAAAAAGGAAAAAAAGAAACTGAAAAGACAGATTATTTACCTTGTTTTTAATCTAATTTGTGCATTAGAAGTTTGGGATTATATTTAGATAGGTGAAATCTGGCCTGGGCACAAAAGCATGACGGATTTGTTCATTTAACACATGTTTATTAAATGTTCATGAGAACATAACAAGAAAATTAGGTCTTTCTAAGATACTGATAGATAAATGAGGGAAGCAATAACTACTAGATAGTTTTTATAACACAGTACATAGCATATTGGAAATATAAGATATTACTGGAGGATCAACCCAGATTTGGGAGCCAAAGAATAAGTAGGAATTAGCTAAATAAAGAGGAACATTTGGGCTGGTATAGCAAATATATTAGCAGTGAAAGAAAGCATTACATAGACATGGAAAGCTAAAGAAGTTTGGTATGCCTGGGTATCCTGTGGGTGGGTGTGGAAAGTGAAGCTAGAGAGGAAAGTGGGAGTTCCAAGAACTTCATACTTCCCTACTCTTAAATGTGATGAGCCATTGAAAGGATTTCAGCAGAGATCTAATCAGATTTGCATTATAAAAAAGATTGTCTTGCAGTGTAGCTGAATAGTTGGGGGTAGGAATTTTTTTAAAAGACTAAATCGCCATGAAGACAATTTTCATCCTTTCCATCTCTACGATTGAGCTGTTTGTGTCCTCTTCCTATCCTGCCATTCTGGGGACTGAGGATTTGAGTCCATTGGCATTTTTGCGCTAATATTATGGAGTCGTAGTAAGTTAGTTCCTAGGTAGAAATAATACCTTTTGTGTTCCAAATGTTTGACTTAGAAAAGGCAGTAATATGACTCAGGCTTTAAATTACTTATTAAGTACACTATTCTACCTATGTGTTGCAAATTTATCCCTAGGGCTCTCCTTCAATAAAGTGCAATTGCTGTAGGATAAATTGTTCTGGGAACATGGTTTCCTTTGTTAACATATAAGAATCTGAAATCTGTAATCCCACACAGAAGTTTTCCAGTACTAATCCTACAGGTTATTTACTGACCCAGTTAGGTAGAAAACAATCATTTATTGACTTGACAGAGGCTCAGAATCATTAGCAGAAAATTTAAAGTCTTTTATATTAAGGTTCAGGAATGACGGAGTCAGACTATATTCATATTTACACATTCTTTTTTTTTTTTTTGCCTTTTTGCCTTTTGTAGGGCCGCTTCCCATGGCATATGGGGGTTCCCAGGCTAGGTGTCGAATCGGAGCTGTAGCCACCGGCCTATGCCAGAGCCACAGCAATTTGAGATTTGCGCGGTGTCTGCAGCCTACACCCCGGCTCACGGCAACGCCGGATCCTCAACCCAGTGAGCAAGGCCAGGGATCGAACCTGCAACCTCATGGTTCCCAGTTGGATTCTTTAACCACTGCACCACGACAGGAACTCCTGTTTACACATTCTTATAGAACTTCCTTAAAGCTGTTATCCAGCTAAAGTTGTAGATATGGACAACCTTATACAACAGTAAGTAGGCTTTAGATAAAATTTTCCTGGAGCCTTTTGTCTATATTATTTTTGAATTTATCTAAATCTAAAAAGAGTGTTCATGTAATAGTGAGCTTTGTATTAATCTGATTAAATAAGTCAAACCTTTTCATGGTTGAAAACTGAAGAAAATCTGGAGTTTTCATCATGGCTTAGCGCTAACGAACCCCGCTAGTATCCATGAGGATGCAGGTTTAATCCCTGGCCCTGCTCAGTGGGTTAAGGATCCAGCATTGCCATGAGCTGTGGTATAGGTTGCAGACTCGGCTTAGATCCCACGTTGCTGTGGCTGTGGTGTAGGGCAGCAGCAGCTCTGATTCGACCCCTAGCCTGGGAACTTCCATATGCTGCAGGTGTGGCCCTAAAAAGAAAAAAAAGAAAACTGAAGACAGTTTTTCTTGGTAGAAATTCTTTGTCAGAGTAAAAAGCCTTAACACATATAAAGAACTTTAAAATTGTATGCCACCTGTGCTATTAGAATCTTTCTTTACATCAGGTAACTTTTTTAAAAAACCATTTCATTTATTTAGAGGAAACTTCGAATTGCAACATATCAGATCGAGTCTCATTTGCTGTAAATAGAAGATACGTGTAAGAGTGACTAAACTAAATTTTAAAAAGTTATTATCTGACTCCAGATCTGTTTTCCACTTTAAAAAGGAAGATTTAACAAATGCTAGAGAATTACCAAAAGCTTACTTTATTGGAAAGGGACTAGCTTTCTCACAATTCAATTCCGTTAATTAACACCATGTTTACTTAATGTTTTCTGAGTCTTTGGGAAACTATTTAATAGGATATATCATCAAGTCTAAAAGTAGAGACATTTCGCAAATATCAACTAACAAAGAAAAAAGAAAGAAATGGAAAGGTGTCCATTGAGTATCTCAGTCTCCTCCCTTTTATCTGTGCTTGAGAGAAATTAAAGTTAGCAGAAGCCAAACTAGCCTAGCTTTTTTAAAATGTGGCTACAATTTAGAGTGGTGTGTTGGCTCTCGTCCTCATTTTAAGAGTTTTACAAAAAGTAGATGACTTTTAACTTAGCATGCTTCTCTTCTTTTTTATTTTTCACTTTCATGCTCACTACCCTGTGTCCTCTTTCGGCCCTCTTTCTAGTGAAGTATAACAGGTCTGTCCTGCTATTCCAGGATTTTGACCTTTTTTCTTCAACACAGACTTCTTATTTCAGAATACTTTACTAAGTATGGATTTATTATAATTTATATACAGAAGGAAATGACCTTTAGCCTTTCAAAGGGGGCAGTTGTGTTTTAATAAAGAATAACTCAGGTAACTCTTGGGTGAAGGAAGGTATTGGAAATACATCATTTGGGTTGCCTTCTACAGCATACTCCTCTCAGGTGGTTTGCTGAGGAATAAAATAGGTAGAATCAACATTGCAGCCATATTACCACACATTAAATACATCCAGAAGCTTCAGTAAGAATGACTGCTTAGAGGAGGAACTTGAGTTGACACAGTAAGACAACACCATAGGAGTGTTTTTTATGCTTGTTAGTTTTGTAATTATGAGTTTTTGCTGTTATATACAATAATATATGGTATAATTATATATGCATATATGTATCAATGCACACACATATATCTGAAAAATAGCTTCTGAATTTTAATTTTTTGAAGTAGTAGACTCGAAGCCATGTTTTAGATTTCCTTAATTAAAATTATACTTTAATAATAAAATTATTGGAGTTTCCATTGTAGCTTAGCGGAAACGAGTCTGACTAGCATCCGTGAGGACACAAGTTCGATCGCTGGCCTTGTTCAGTGGGTTAAGAATGCAGTGTTGCCTTGAGCTGTAATGTAGGTTGCAGATGTGGTTCAGATCCCGCATTGCTGTGGCTATGGCCGGCAGCTACAGCTCTGATTTGATCCCTACCCTGGGAACTTCCATATGCCACAGGTGCAGCCCTAAAGAGACCAAAAAAAAAAGAAAAAATTAAAAAATAAAATACAATTATTATCTCTTATGGGTGAAGATTAGTTTGGTGACTGATAATTACAGTACTCTGATGGAGTTAGAATTAATGTAAACCAGAGCACTATTCAAGGAGTAATTGTATTTCTAACATATTACATTCATCTTTCCTGGCAAGATTAACCCATTGACATGGAAAGATGGCAACTAGGGGTGATTTATTGTGGTTTGGTCTGTCTTGGAAAAGTTGTTAAATATTTACTATACAGATTACAGTAACAACTTTCTGAAGATGTTAACGTTTTATTATTCTTTTACTCATGATTCTATACTTTTATCATCCACCACCTCTCCTTGTAAGTCCTTTCAAGATTCATAATTTGTAATAATTGTTGGAGTTCCCATCGTGGCGCAGTGGTTAACGAATCCAACTAGGAACCATGAGGTTGCCGGTTTGGTCCCTGCCCTTGCTCAGTGGGTTAACGATCCAGCATTGCCGTGAACTGTGGTGTAGGTTGCAGGCGCAGCTTGGATCCAGCGTTGCTGCGGCTCTGGCATAGGCCGGCAGCTACAGCTCCGATTTGAACCCTAGCCTGGGAACCTCCACATGCCGCGGGAGCGGCCCAATAAATAGCAAAAAGACAAAAAAAAAAGTAATAATTGTTAAGAGTTAGAATCTAATAGTTAACATGAATAAACTGATTAATATCGCTGTTTGATTATTTGTAAGCATTTATACTAAGGTAAATCAGGGATAACATTCCTTTAGGAAACACAGAAGAACAGGCAAAAGTATATTACTTAAAAACAGAATTTTTACATTCAGTGCTTTCTAACTTGTCTGAAACAAGATTAAAGGTAATTAATGATGAGGATTTTTTTCATAGGGTAATTTTTTTAAAAATATCTATGACATGTTTTGTACACTGGTCTTATTCTATTTTGAAAACGTACCTTAACTGTACCTGTAAGTTTAAATGTGATTTTCTCCTTAGGCCATTTTTCTACCATGATCGATTGCTTAAAATTTACACAGAATTTGGAACATTTCAGGATGCCATCATAAGGAAATTTTGCACTTTTTTCTTGTTCAATTGAAATTTTTTATAGTAATTTGAAAAAAATGAAAGTTTATATAAATATTGGTTCTGTTTAACTTCATTTGACTCAGTAGTATTAAGTAGTTTATTTATTTTATAGAAATTATTTAAAAGCGACCATTAGTGATCACTTTAATAGAAAAATCAAAATCTTCCAAAATAGGAGTTCCCGTTGTGGCTTAGTGGAAACAAATCTGACTAGTATCTATGAAGAAGCATGTTCGATCCCTGACCTTGCTCAGTGGGTTAAGGATCTGGCATTGCCCTGAGCTGTGGCGTAGGTCACAGATGCAGCTCGGGTCTGTCATTGCTATGGCTGTGGCATAGGCCTGCGGCTGCAGTTCTGATTCAACCCCTAGCCTGGGCCCTAAAAAGACAAAAACAAAAACAAAAAGTCTTCCAAAATAATAAAATGTTCTTATTGCTTTGCCTTGTCTGTAGGCACTTATGAAGAATAAAAAGGTTTGCATTTATCCATAAAGGATATGTAGAATTCTCTCCCTTACCTAGCTTTTGAAAACTTTTATTACCATAAATAATCCATTTTTCAGGTGCTTTCAAGTGTAGCAGTATTGACACTTTTCTTTCTTGCCTCATGCAAAAAATAGTATCAGCTTTTTATTTATTTTACCCTAAAGGTCTTAATTTCTG
This sequence comes from Phacochoerus africanus, assembly GCF_016906955.1. Taxonomy (NCBI): domain Eukaryota; kingdom Metazoa; phylum Chordata; class Mammalia; order Artiodactyla; family Suidae; genus Phacochoerus; species Phacochoerus africanus. The sequence continues at coordinate 111,545,220 of NC_062548.1, read as the reverse complement.
GATTTTTTTAGGTTAGTTTTATAATTTGGTGATTTTTGTATTTAATACTTGCTCTATATGGTAGACAAGAAAATATTCTTGTTTGACAAAAAAATGAAACTGTTACTTAGCATTTAACATTTAAAAACTTATTAAATAGGTAATAAATCTGGGATTTGGCTCACTAGTCTCCTGATGCCTGTGATGTTCATTATCAAAAACTATATATATGAAGAAAGACAAGGTGACCCGTAGTCCAGATACTTCTCTTTTTATACACCATTGCTACCTTTTCCAAAGTTGTTCATTAAACTCTTAGGTCTCATGTTTGTGTAATGCCTAAGCTGATTCCTGAAAAATACTTAGATCAAGTGCCAAAATACAGCTTACTCTATTTAAGTGATTAATAAAAGCTCCTTAAAAATTATAAATCAACTTAATATGTCTACCTCAGTAGCATAATTTATAAAATGATAATTTATTCCTTATCCAATTGCGTTAGATGAGCTTTATGTTTCAAGACAGTTTCCATGATCTTTATTATTTGACAAAATCTCAAGCAGTCTTAATTGCTAATAAATTTGAAGTCTTTTGCTAATAAGTAAGATTTAGTTTGTAACAGATCTTTCTGAGCACATTGCAGTAAAAGTAACCTGTCTAAAGGTTTTTAGAACTGTAAGGGGAGCTCTTTAGAGTTCATATATAGCTCAGATTCCCCTTTTTATAAATGAGGAAAACAAGGTCCATAAATAACTGTGATTTGTTCCTGGTTCTCCGATGCTTAGTGACAGCTGTGATAAGACCTCAAATCTAATGTCCCTATGAAGTATATTTATTTACCAGCTCAAACTTAACTTTGAAAGACCAGTTTGATTTATGCATCAGTGAATAATTAGTAATAAGGGAGGTGAACTTGCTTCTGATTTGGCTTTGGAAATTTATATTACATAGAAAAAATTTAATGTTGATAATGAAGTAAAAGTTTTCAGTTGAAAAATTTGCTTTTGATAATTTTTAAAAGTATATATGATAATGCAGTTCTGCGTAATTTTTACAATATTTTCTTTTGCTCCTCTTTTTTCATTCCCTTGAAGAATTTTTAAGTTAGCACTATGAGAAGATTTTGAAAGGCAGCATATTAGTAATAATTAATGGGTTACTGAGGTCCACTAAGTTACGTAAACTGTGTTTTGTGGCCCATAGAACATGAGCCGGGAGCAACCTCATATCATTATCACTTAAGTGAGGAATGAGTCAGCTTTGCCCATTTGATGTTTTCCTTGCTCAAAAGAATTCATAAAAACCATTCCTCTGAAACTTCCTTAGTTAACTGATGTATATATTTTTCCTCTACTGTCTTTTCAAGCTGATTTGCTGTCGACTTGCACAGATTGGGGTGGTGTATTTCTCTGTTGCTAAAAAGAAGGCTCTTCCCACCCCACCCCCTATTGCTTTCCATCTCCTCAATTTTATTACTATCTTATTATGTCTTATGTTTCTAATATCTTTAACTCCCTTGTCAAGAAGAAATTAATGAGTTTATATAGCAATGCTTGATATTTAAAAAATAAGAAATTCCTGTGTGGCACAGTAGGTTAAGGATCTGGTATTGTCACTGCAGCAGCTCAGGTCACTGCTGTGGTGCAGGTTTAATCCCTGGCCTGGGAACAACGTATGTATGCAGCTGGCGCAACCAAAAAAAACAAAAACAAAAACACTCCCACCTATTTATGACTAGTTATTGGTTAACATTTTATTTTAGATTCTTTAAAAAGAAAGAACTTCATAGCAGCTCTGTTAACCTCCATCAAGTAACTTAATACTTGAAACTTTTATATATGTGCGTGTATAGTTTCCACTTGAATTGAAATATAATTATCTCTTGTGAAAAATCATTTTGTTACCCACAAAATTATCACATTGTGAAGATATGAGCCTTTCATCTTTTAAATACCATTCTTGGTGAAATTCATCCCCTGCTGGCCATTCCAATGTGTGTTATCTCAAAATGAAGTCAAAGTACAGCCATAGTAGTTTGGTTTCACTTTTGAAAAAGTGTGACTCTTTTCATAGCCTCGTTGGAGCAGGAGCAAAGGCAAATATTTTGTCCATGATCATCCATGTAGACTTTTCCTGCTGGACTGCATATTTTCTATATCATATTTTCTGTATTTAGTATTTGATAGTTTCACCACAAATTTGAAAGAGGAACTTAATGTCAATCTGATAATCTTAACTCCTAGTAAGGACATGACACAAATGACTCTGTGTTGAGTGTAAGGTGTTCTAGACATTGAACTTCTCTTCAACAGCGTTAAAGTAAGCATCCTTGATGGCCATTTCCCTTAGCTATCTCAAAGTGTCTTCGGGTGCAGAGGTCATCATATTTTAAAGTAACTAAATTCTCTTGTACAAATACCCAATTCTTTTTTATCTAACTAAGCAATAAGCTTATTTGTTTTATTTTTTAAGAGGCATATTTTCTGTCAATTCTCTTATTTTAACTCCTTTAAGATAGTACCTCTAGGGCTTCAGTTAAGAAGGAATTTCCACTCCAGTCCAGACCCTACTTTTGTTTTCATTGAAAAAAACATTTCCTCTCTCTCCTTTTTCTTCTGCCTTTCAAACCTACAAAATAATAAAAAAAAAAAGGCCTAATTTCTTAGCCAAGGAGAATTTGTTGCAACCATATATGTTTTTTTAAGTTTCTTTTTTCGATGACCTTGAACAAGCTCAGTGTTTCATCAGCCTTTTACTTGGTGATGGCAATAGTGATGCCAACATTTATTTTAATGTCTCCTCTTTGCCTCAGTTGGGTTGATCTTTGGTGAAGCATATTATTTCTGGCAACTCTGTTCCATAACAGTATCTAATGCCATTGCTTGTCCTGCAATGTTTAATCTGACCTAGAAATTATACTTTTATCTAAATGTGGAAATCAAGGTTTTTAATCTTCAAAGCCTTCTCATACCTCTATTTTGAATATTCCTTTCTCTCCTCTTGCTCATTTAAGCTTCCCAAGAAGAAGATTTTATTTTCCACTTTCATTTAAATCATATTGAAAACTAAAACCGACACTTCTGCTTGGAGTTTAAGTAAAAACGAAAGGAAATCTAGAATTAAAAACTAAACTTTAGAACTTCCCTGATGGCTCAGTGGCTTAAGGATCTGGCAGTTGTCACTGCTGTGGCTCAGGTCGCTGCTATGCCACAGGTTTGATCCCTGGCCTGGGAACTTCAGGCATGCCCCCAAAACAAAAACAAAACGTAAACTATAAAACGAGCATGAAAAACATTCATCTTACCATTTAGTGGTGCATTTCAAGAATTATTTTCATGTTTTCTGTGGACATTAGAAGCAAATAATTCTCCACAGTAATATTTTTAAAAATCTCTCTGCTTACTTTTAATTTTTTTTAAACTGATTCCTGACAAAGAGGTTTAGAACTGTGGAGTATGATATGATGCATTGTTTTATAGGTAAATGTAGACGTTTCATTCTCTTATAGTTTGAGAGTCTTTCTCTAAGATGCTAATTCTTTTTAAAAATTTTTTATTTTATAATGATTTTTATTTTTTCCATTATAGTTGGTTTACAGTATTCTGTCAATTTCTGCTGTACAGCAAAGTGACCCCATCGCACATATATATATACATTCTTTTTCTCACATTATCCTCCATCATGTTCCATAAGATGCTAATTCTTAATACTTCTGAATCTAGACATTTTAGGATATGTGTTCTGATGACTTCTTCAGCATGGCACTGCTTTTTAAAAATTTATTTTAACAGTGTGACAGTTTTGACTTTAGAATTAGAGAAATTAGGGGATTAAAGTGGTCTTTCCTAATGTTCAACCAAGAAAATAGCCGTAATAAGCTGTTTTCAGTTTGTAGATTATAAAAGAACATAATTCTAATATTTTGTAGTTAGACTTACAAATATCCAACTTAATTTGGGTGGTAGTATATTCAAAATAACTGAATGTTGAGTTATGGTTTTTTTCTTTCTGTTTTCACAAGAAAGATTTGCCCATTCTGCTCACATCCTAGTTCAGATTATGTGCCACAGAGCCAAAACTTGCTTAATATATTAGCTGTTCAGATGAAATTCACAGCATAGTGGAAAATGTTTGCAGATAATTCTGTGCAATAGTAGAAACTTCAGTTGATTCCTCGTATTTCTTCAGGGCAGTGATCACAACCAGATTCAACGTATGCACAAAGCAGCGGATACCATGGTAGCGGCCGTCGCTGATTGCTTTTACCATGTTGGATCCATTGTCAGTCTCAAAGACCTACTTCCAGCTAGGTGCCTTGAACTCAAATAGCTTTTCACACAGACTTCAGGATGTGAGCTAAGGTATGGCCTTTTTTCATGAGCTGGGCCTACATATGGGTTGACAGTAACCTGCAACTTTTATAGAAAAGAGACTACTGGCTATAGTTTAATGTCAGACAATGACTAGTTACAGTCATCATTAGGCAGATAGTGTGTGTTCTTCACTTATTTGTAGTCTCACCTTTTGAAGATTATTCCTTTTTTTTCCTTTATGTTTTTGTCAAAAGACTATCCGCATAAAAATTCCTCATTAGAGCCTGGTGTAAAGATCTAAGTACATCTGCTTTATGATTCAGCTGTTATCCTCAAATTTAGATGTATAATGATCATTTCTTTTATGCATTTGTTGTAAATAATACTATTTTTAAAACTTCTGTGGATTTTTGCACTATTTTTTGAGTATTTAAAAAAATTTTGTGGTCAAAAATATAAAAATTTTCATCCTAAATATTTGCACTAATAGTAAAGATCTCTCCTACTAATCATCTTTTAAAAACTGGGGTTAGGAAATTGGTATTCATGAATAGGGCTTGAAATTTAGAGTCATTAGTTTTCCAAGGATAATTTGCTCTAAGTTGCATTAGTGCAGTTTATGCTTCACACCAGAGGTTCTTTTGTTTCTTCAAGGAGAAAATACTCTAATTCTGGAAAAATGAGCTTCATTCCTATAATCTTTCTTCTCTGCTTGGCACAGGGTGTTTCTTTAAGTGAAATCTTTACTGAGGGTATAATAGATCACCATCTTTTTTAAAAAATTATAGTTATAACCATAACTCTTCCGTTTTCTCAAACTACTTTCTGTTGTTTTTCTATCGTGGTTCCGTTGGCCCTATTATTTAAGAATTTTTTTAAGCCCCAGAAAGAGGATGATTTACAGCTGAGAAGAGAGAAAGTCCCTATAAATTCAGAGTGGGTACCATCAATCAGCTTACGCACTTTTCTTGAGTCTCGGTGTTTCACACTGATTGTGAATAGCTATTAGTAAAAAAGTTGAGAATTTGTGCTTGAATCATATCTTTATTTTAAAAATTGTCAGATTCACTATTAAACTACAATCTTTATTTTATAGCTGTAAAAGATGTAATATCTTACTGATTCTAGCAGTAGAATGTCTATTTCAGTCTTAAAACATTTATTTGCTATATTCTTCTTACATACATATGCAAAAATACATGCTCTTATACACATTCACACTTAGAAGTTGATCACTAAAATGACACACAGTATAGCATCTACCAGCTGCTTCCTGAGTAGCAAAAGAAAGTTGGCCATGTGTTCTCTGTGATTTCTGTTACCTCAGGGAAGCTAGAGAGAGCATAGGAGAAAAGGCAATAACCCAGTGACACATTATGGCTCTTAGTTAAATCATCTTGCCAGGTGAGGTAGTATATGTACCTTATAGTTAAAAATGCCTGTGGATACTAGTTTTTTCACACAATATCGGAACCAATTCAAAACTCACATGTAATGCTAAATCCACTTATGCTTGTTATCCGCCTTAGTGGCTCTTAACCTCTTATCTATCTAAAGTTAAGCCCTGGAGTTCCCTTGTGGCTCAGTGGGTTAAGGAAATGGCATTGTCATTGCTGTGGTGTGGATTTGATCCCTGACTCAGGAACTTCCACATGCTGCGGGCGTGGCCAAAATAAATAGTTAAGCACCAATTTGCTTCTGAGCAGATTTTTGTCTTTTTATAAAGAATAGTTTGTTTTGACAATAGATAGCATGGTAATTATTTTATTAAGCACTCTTCTACCTTCTGTTAGTCTTTTTGTAGTTCTCTAAGGCTCCATGCCCACTTTGTGCAATGTTATTTTAATATAATAGCCAAGTCCTTTTGTTTGTTAGTAGGTGTACAAACTAGAAAAATAAGTGATGTATAGTTTAGATCATAGCTTAGCATAAACATTTCAAACTCTTCTATTTCTTTGTGATTTCAGTTTGTTTTAAATTATCTATTTAATAAATTAACAAATGTAAATTTTTAGTATCTAAGCAGTGGTATAATGATAATTATGAGAATAAAATTGCTGAGTTGAAAGAGAAAAAACTGATATTTAGTGTTATTTTCAGTGAATCTTATAGTAAAATACTGCTGCATTCATGTAGAAATTTAAAGAAACATTTGATGCCTTATACGCTAAAACAATTAGATACAAGATTTAGAATATTTTAGACGTGAATAGGAAATACCAGCATATCTTTTAAATGATTATGCCCTAAAACTTAGTATTTAAATAAAGGTTCAGTGTATAGAAGCACATTGTATACATAGTAGTGAACCTGCGCTTTACCCTGGAGTATCTTTTTTTTTTTTTTTCTACTTGGAATTTAATATACTCTGGGTGAAGTACAAATAGTATTAACATAAAAAGTTAACTATGGATCTTTGATTGCCAAGTCTTAAGAGGTAGAGGATAGATACATGTTACCTTTAGATATAGAAGTGTTTTCTCTCCTTGTAGGTGTATAATTACTGTAAGTGTGTTTTTAAAGGTGTAGATGAAAAGACATGCAGATATCTGGGTCTTTTTACAGTATGACAGTTCTACAGTGTTTATCTCTTGTCTATTTTGCATAGGAGGAGAAAACCTATCCAAAACTTTATTATGCTAGGCATTACTCTATCAAAAGCAAAAATGAATCTAAACTACCCCTGGTATGTAACATGTGTATGTCAGCTGAAATGCACACTATCATGTTGATTTTTAACCACTATTACTGACTTAACAGAAGTATTTTTCAAAACTAAATCTTTTCCTTGCATTTATTTCCATATTTAAAAAACCTTTTTCAGATCTAAAAGAGAAAATGTTAAAACAGGAGTAAAACCAGATGCATCTGATCAAGAACCAGAAGGACTTACTCTTTTGGTTCCAGACATTCAAAAGACTGCTGAGATTGTTTATGCAGCCACTACCAGTTTGCGGCAAGCAAATCAAGGTACAATATTCTTCCCTTTATTCTACTTTTCTTTTGATACTTACTTACTTACTGAAAACCGCCTTCTCTTGCATCTCCCTTAATGGTTTTCCAGCAAGTTACTAAAGCTTTTGCTCTGTGTCATTCAGGTTTTTCAAGCTAATAGTGAATAGTCTCTAAGGTATTCATCTCTATTGTGTTAAGATAGCTAAGCCTACATTTAGTAGACTGATAGCATGCAAAATAAATTTCTCTTTTCTTCCCATTGAAAGTTATGAGATTGAAAAATGCAATTGTATTAGATAGAAAATAGTATATTAAGGAGTTCCTCTTGTGGCACACTGGGTTAAGAACCTGACTAAGGATGTGGGAGGATGCGGGTTGATGCGGGTTCGATCCCTGGCCTCACTCAGTGGGTTAAGGTCAAGCGTTGTTGCATGCTGCAGCATAAGCTGCAGCTGCGGCTCAGATCTGTGTTGCTGTAGCTGTGGTATAGGCCAGCAGCTGCAGCTCTGATTCAGCCCCTAGCCCGGGAACTTCTATGTGCCACAGGTGACCCTAAAAAAAAGAGGAAAAAGTGGAGAGGGAAATAGTACATTAAGACTATGTGTAAGAATTTAGTTAAAATTGGCGATTTCATGTATTAGCAACAGAAGATGTAAATAATTCTGCATCACCTGTTGCTTTATTTCTGCTGTTTTGCCTGAATGGATGAAGTCTAATTAGCATTTTAGGAATTTAAAGTTTATAAGATTTTTAGCCCTAGTAGGTATTTTTATGAAATAGAGAGAAATCTTTTAACTTTAAAATGGTATAGTAAAGAGTTTGAGGAGTTCCCGTTATGGCACAGCCGAAACAAATCAGACTAGGAACCATGAGGTTGCAGGTTCGATCCCTGGCCTTGCTCAGTGGGTTAAGGATCTGGTGTTACCATGAGCTCTGGTGTAGGTCACAGATATAGCTCAAATCTGGCATTGCTGTGGCTGTGGTGTACGCCAAGAGCTGCAGCTCCAGTTAGAACTAGCCTGGGACCCTCCATAGGCCACGGGTACGGCCCTAAAAAAAGACACCCCCCCCAAAAAAAAAGTTTGATAATTTTTTGAAATTCAAAATTTGAACTCTAGAAGCTAGTATTTTTTTTTGTTTTACTCTTCTAAAATGTATAATTGTATTATTTATCTTGAAATATTAAATAACAGAAAAAAAACTAGGTGAATATTCGAAGAAGGTGGCTATGAAACCCAAACCTTTATCAGTATTGAAATCACTTGAAGAAAAATATGTGGCTGTTATGAAGAAATTACAGTTTGGTGAGTTGAAATTGTAATCTTCATTTCTTCAGGTCTCATTTTGCATTTTTAATAGTGCTATTGAAATGTGTTCTACTAAAATTAAAGAATGTAAGGAGTTCCTGTCGTGGCTCAGCGGTTAACAAACCCAACTAGCATCCATGAGGACTTGGGTTCTATCCCTGGCCTTGCTCAGTAGATTAAGGATCCGGCATTGCCGGGAGCTATAGTATATAAGGTGCAGACGTGGCTTGGATCCAGTGTTGCTGTGGCCATGGTGTAGGCCAGCGGCTACAGCTCTGATTGGACCCCTAGCCTGGGAACTGCCATATGCTGTGGGTGTGGCCCTAAAAAGACAAAAAAAGACCAAAAAAAAGAATTTAAAACTTGCTTTTACCATGAGTCATTACACACACAAATTTTTTTTATCATCTATCTCTGAACTTAACGTTTATAGTTATGTTTGGAAATCATGATTCAGTGGAAAACTTAGTAAAACAAAGCCAAATGTTTAACAAAGAGGCAGAAAGTGGTTTTCATTCTTTACCTCTTCTTTTCCTTGCCTGAAGGAAGCCAAGACCTCGGACTTTGAACTAAGTCTGTTACTGTTACCAGTTTAGAATTCCATGAGATTTACCTTTGGAAAATGTAGTTACAGATAGTTCACTTGTAGCCATTCCTATTCCAAATCTTTTGACAAGTAAGGACTGATGAAAAGATCATATTAGCACGCCTTGTAAGGTCCCGGTCTATAAATGAACATTAGAATTCCAGATTTTGATGACCGTTATTAACTATTATTGTAATACCTTCTTTTTCATTTCTGAAAACTAGCCCAAAGAACATTGACTATATTAAAAAGAACACTAAAGTAGGAGTCAAAAAAAAAACATAGATTTATATCGTACTGTCAGAGTCATAGGACGGAGCCTTTGATTAATGCTAGTCAGCCGGGAGGCTTCTCATACCACGTAAACTCTACAAGTTGGATATGACTTTAAATGTAATTGAATTTTGCTATCCACTCACTTTTAGCATAATTTCGAAAAAATGTGAGTTTTCTTTTGAGTTGTTTTTTAATAAACTGTGTTTTCTACCTTATATATCAAGTATTTTCCAATATCACAGTTCTTCTATAACTCGATATTTATTGACTGCCTAATAGTCTCACATAATGTACTGTCACTTGTTTACCCAATAACCGGATCTTTAGGTTGTTTCTAGTTTTTTTAGTAACATCTACAACATCTCAGTGGCCATCGTTGCATGGAAATATTTGTATACATCTAGGATTATTTCTTTAAGACAAATTAATAGAAAAGGAATTGCGAAGTCAAAGAGGATATACATTTTGAGCAACTATAATTTCTAGCTGTTATCTTTGATTGGGTATCAATTAAATTTTGGTATTAGAAGACCCTGTTATCTTAAGATACCTAAAATAAAAATTTCCTCCAGGCATGGAGATAGGCTCATGTTTGTGTCTGGTGGATTGATGTTTATAAAACTCAAAGGGGGGCACAAAACTAACCTCAACAAATTTAAGAGTATCGAAATTATTTCAAGAATCTTCTCTGACCACAATAGCATGAAACTAGAAATCAACCACAGGTAAAGAAATAAGAAAAAACTGACTACATGGAGACTAAACAACATGCTGCTAAAAGTAAAACTCAAAGGAAATTTATTCCTGTATTATGCGAAAGGCCACAGAGTTGGGCAGATGAAATAACTATGGTTTGCCTGTTTACTAATAGAAGTTAATCAGTAGTCTTCCAGAGACATAGTGCACAAACCCATGACAGTTTATAGGTCTTCGCTTTTTTCTAGATTATAAGCTTTTTGAAGGCAGATATAGTTTCCTATTTACTATTTAATCCAAAAAGCCTAGCCTGGGACCTTGCACTTTGTAAGTTCCTAGTAAAAGTGACTTCATTAATAATAATTACAATGTAGTTTTAATGTTTTTCCATATATTTAGAACTGTATGAACACTGGATCAAAAATTACTGGTTTCTTTGTATTTGCCCTGATAGGTAGTTTTAATTTAGTGTTATAAGTTATTTAAATATCTTTATTTTAATCCCTTGGTGGAGTAGGGTTATCTGAATTAGAGATACAGTTAAAATCCACTTTTTCTTTTAATTCTATATGGACATTGCTTACAAATAAAGAATAACTTTAGGTCCTTCCAACTCTGCCTAAATGGTTAAGAATTAGCCCATTACTAATATTCTGTCAAAGTACTTAAAAGATTTCCATAATAATCTTTTACCGTATTAGCTTAAATTTCAAAAATAGTGCAAAAGTAAGCTAAAGTCTGCTGTTTCTAGTTTCTGATTCCAAATCAGTGCAAATATATAAAGACATACTATCTTTGAAAAATAAAATATAGTGAAATACTTTTTGGCATTTCATACTCTAAATTATGTTAGCAAAAATATTCTGTATCATTCATTTTGAAAATAAACTGCCTACTACTTTATCATTTAAATATCTCATGTAATATAATCTACTTACTTGCATGTCTAAACTATAAATTAAAAGTCATTTCTTTGGAGTTCCCATCATGGCTCAGCAGTTAATGAACCTGACTAGCATCCGTGAGGACGTGAGTTCCATCCCTGGCCTTGCTCAGTGGGTTAAGGATCCGGCATTGCTGTGAGCTACGGTGTAGGTCGAAGATGCGCTCGGATCCCCCATTGCTGTGGCTGTGGTGTAGGCCGGCGGCTACAGCTCTGGTTTGACCCCTAGCCTGGGAACCTCCATATGCTGCGAGTGCAGCCCTGGAAAAAGACTAATAATAATAATAATAATTTCTTCCTTTGCTTCCATGACATATTCCATTCATCTAGCAGTGTTAACACATATAAGTAGGTATTACATAAACATTTACTGTTTGCTTTTCTTCCACGTTGCAGTCCTCACCATTTTGGATGGAAGAAGGGCTAGTGATTTATTTATTTGTGATTTTTGTTATTGTAACAACTCTCCTCCATTCTGGTTCTTTTTTTTTTTTTTTCAGTGTTTTTTTCTTCTTCTTTTTCTTATTTTAGATACATTTGAGATGGTTTCTGAAGATGAAGATGGGAAGTTGGGTTTTAAAGTAAACTACCACTACATGTCTCAGGTGAAAAACGCAAATGATGCCAACAGTGCTGCCAGAGCCCGCCGCCTTGCCCAAGAAGCCGTGACACTGTCAACCTCACTGCCTCTTTCATCATCCTCTAGTGTGTTTGTGCGCTGTGATGAGGAGAGGCTGGACATCATGAAGGTAGAAAAAACAACTTTGTTCCTATTTCTGACTAATCCAGTTATTCCATTGTTTATACAAAGCACCCGAAATAGCATGAATTTTTATAAATTTAATAAAAAAATTTGTTGACTGTTTTGGACATCAGTGAATGGAGTCCTCTTCTGATGTTAGTTCAGAGTATGTGGATGAGAGTACCATTTAGAAGGAAATAGTAAAATACCTTCCCCGAACAAAGGCTGTATGCAACCTATCATAGTTTTAGAGCATAGTATCAAAGGATTTAGTGCTAATTGGTAGAAAAAAGGTTATAGGATTTCTTCCTTATCATCCAAGACATTTGTTCATGTTTTATACTGTCAGTCTTCCAAAAAAATATTTTTCCTCTTATAGGAAATTTATGTATTTATAGATCCATATGATCTGTGATTTAAGTAAGTTAGTGTAATAATAAATAACCTATACCTTTATGTTTTAACACTGCAGTGATGTGGTCTTAAATTCCAAGAGGTTGCTGCAATAAATAACTTTTAAAGTTTGATACCTGGAGTGGGAGGAACATTTCTTTACATGATTTAATTCATAAGTTAAATATTCTGTCTTCCTTAGGTAACACAGCTGAAACTATTGACCCATTGATTTGAGATAGGGGTTTTTGTTTTGTTTTGTTTTGTTTTTTGTCTTTTAGGGCCACACTGGCAGCATATGGAGGTTCCCAGGCTAGAGATCCAGTCAGAGCTGTAGCTGCCTGCCTACGCCACAGCCACAGCAACAGGAGATCCTTAACCCACGGAAAGAGGCCAGGGATCAAACCCGCATCCTCAGGGATGCTAGTCGGTTTCGTTAACCACTGAGCCACGATGGGAACTCTGAGAAAGGTTTTTTTTGTTTGTTTGCTTTTTTTGTTTTGCTCTTTGGGGTAATTTTTCAATAGAAATCTCATAGACCTTGCCTATTTAACCACACTCTTCCTTGTTAAAAACAGTAGAGTGATTATTAGATAATTGCTTAGGGAAGTATTTTACCAGTAAATGGACCATATAAGGTCAAACTTGTGACTATGTCTCTCTTTTGTTTTTTTTTTGTTTTATTTTGTTTTGTTTGCTTTTTAGGGCCATACCCTCAGCATATAGAGGTTCCCAGGCTAGGGGTCAAATCAGAGCTACAGCTGCCAGCCTATGCCACAGCCACAGCAACACCAGATCCCAGCAGTGTCTGCCAACCTACATCACAGCTGATGGCAACACCAGATCCTTAACCCACTGAGCAATGCCAGGGATCGAACCCACAACCTCACGGTTACTAGTCGGATTTGTTTCTGCTGCACCACAATGGGAACTCTGACTTTGTCTGTTTTAAGCATTATATTGTACTTAACATAAAAGATCCACATTGGAGTCCCAAAATGTAAATCAGAGTTGTCACAGATTGAGACTCTAGTACCACTTGTCTCCACACACTGCCATTCAGGACTGCTCATGCTGTCGTGCTGTGTATGCTAAATATCTGTTGATTGACTCAAAATGCATTAAATAATTCTGACACTCACTGTTAGGTTCTCTGCTGTTTTGCGGATTACTGGTAACCCTAAGGGAAGCACCTACTGTTCTCTAAAAACCTTTTTGTCATAAGTTGTTACGTGAGAATTTTTATTCCTGTTGTCTACTTACCTCATTATCCCTGAAGAAAATGTCTAAAAGTAAGCTCTTTCTTTCTTTCTTCTTCTTCTTCTTCTTCTTTTTTTTTTTTTTTTTTTTTTTGGCTTTTTAGGATCGTGCAAGTGGCGTCTGGAAGGTCCCAGGCTAGGGGTCAAATCAGAGCTGATAGCTGTGGGCCTACAGCATAGCCGCAGCAACGCCAGATCCGAGCCCTGTTTGTGACCTACACCACAGCTCACAGCAGTGCCAGATCCTTAACCCACTGAGTGAGGCCAAGGATACTAGTCAGGTTTGTTACCACTGAGCCATGATGGGAAGGCCTCTTTTTTTTTTTTTATTTTAAGTAAGCTATTTCTTAAAACATGAACTTGAAAATTTAAAGCAGAAAATTACTGTCACACCTTTGAGATACAATGATGAATGTACGTAGAATCTCAAATTTTTGAAAATATTTAGAGATCACGAAGGAAGGTGCTTAAAAAAAGTGACTGAATATTTTTAAAGTTATTTGCTCCTATGGTAAGCTTTCCTGCTGCCAGTTAGGCATCTCTCCTTTTTTGACCATTTTCACCGAAACCAAACTACTTTAACCTTAATTTAAAACCACTTCCTAATCCTGTGTATGGTTTTAACTTATAACTTCCTTTTTAACACATTCTGGAAGGCATGTATAGAGACTATAAGAAGATTGTTCTTATTTTATGTTGAATTGTTTTCTGAATAGCAGATTTTAGGAGTAATAACTTAAGCCTTTGTGTTTGTATGTGCATACTAGGTTCTGATCACTGGTCCAGCGGACACTCCTTATGCAAATGGCTGCTTTGAGTTTGATGTCTATTTTCCTCAAGATTATCCCAGTTCACCCCCTCTTGTGAATCTTGAGACAACTGGTGGTCATAGTGTGCGATTCAATCCAAACCTTTATAATGATGGCAAGGTAATGTAATTGTAGTCTTCTGTTTCTAATGCCAAAATATTGTAACCCAAAGGTTCTTTGTAATTTGAACAGCAATTTTGGTTTTTTAAATCTTCTTTTCAAGAGTACACGGGTTTCTTCATGTTTCTCTTCCATATATGCAAAATTAGCCTGACGAATGAGAGACAAGGAACCAAAAATGACAAACATACCAGTGTTAAAGAAGCACTTAGAATGTTTAACATTATTTTTTATTTTTATTTATTTATTTATTTGTTTATTTTTTGGTCTTTTTGCCATTTCCTTGGGCCACTCCCTCGGCATATGGAGGTTCCCAGAATAGGGGTCAAATCGGAGCTGTAGCCGCCAGCCTACAACAGAGCCATAGCAGCACGGGATCCGAGTTGCGTCTGCAACCTACACCACAGCTACAGCAACGCCAGATCCTTAACCCACTGAGTGAGGCCAGGGATTGAACCCAAAACCTCATGGTTCCTAGTCGGATTCTTTAGCCCCTGAGCCACAATGGGAACTCCAGAATGTTTAACTTTAGAGTTATTATGAATGACTAACATGTTCAACACATTCTTTAGCCAATTGAAAGCTGTCTACTTTCAGAGGATAGTAGATCCAGGTGTATGTCTTTGCCTCTCACCTTTATTTACTATCCGTAGCTCCAGTTTCAGTTATCTTTTCACAAGTGCCTGAAAATGCTACCCATGTTTTCCATGATGCATACTGTTGTGAACTTACTTTTAAATTTTACTTTGTGTTAAAATGTTTCATATTTTCTTAAATTGTAAATAGAAAGATGCATTCCTATCCCCTCAAAAAAAGTTGACAAAGAAGTATAATAAAAATCATTTTATATGACAGTCAATCTTTAAAAATTAGACTTTAAAAAAAGTAATTTTGAACAGAGACTAAAGATCCTTGAAGTCATCTGGCTTATTAAAGATGGCCAAATTTTCCCTTGGTTTTGCCATCCTCTTTTTGGTGGGGGATTGGGAGGACTGCCCCACATGGCGTACTAAAGTTCTCGAGCCAGGGATCAAACCCACACTGCTGTAGATACAACACCAGATCTCAACACGCTATGCCACAGAAGGAACTCCCCAGATACAATTTTAAAATTATTAATGAATTTATTATTAATGTATTTTGCATTATTTTCACAGAGCATTGAAAAAATAGCAGGGAGATAGACTTCTCTGTGGTTTTATTTGTGTTTTTCGTCTTTTTTTTTTGTCTTTTTGTCTTTTCTGGGACCGCACCCGCGGCATATGGAGGTTCCCAGGCTAGGGGTCTAATCGGAGCTGTAGCCGCCACCCTACACCAGAGCCACAGCAACTCAGGATCCAAGGCACGTCTGCGACCTACACCACTGCTCACAGCAGTGCCGGATCCTTAACCCACTGAGAAAGGCCAGGAATCAAACCCGCAACCTCATGGTTCCTAGTCGGATTCGTTAACCACTAAGTCACGATGGCACCTCCCACTTCTCTGTTTTTTAAAGAACTGCTTATTTTCCGAACCTGATGCACCCCCATGCATGAAATTACATGAAATTGTTAGTTTACAAGTACAGATAAAACATCTCTGGTTCCTCTTGCCCAGAGTGACTGTTGACCTGTGTTTGGCAGACGCTTTGAGTTCATTCATGCTGTCTGAGTGAATGAAGATCTAATGTGTCTTAAAACTTGTTCCCAAGAACTCTGACGATCCTCAAGACCTTTTCTGGGCATCTCTAGGATCCTCCCCTTCCCAACTTCATGTGTGTGTGAGACCAGATTTTATTCATGTATTGCAACCAAAACAATATATTGCAACACATTGCATCTAGAGGGATTTAAGAAGTCAAGGTCTCTTCTGTTAAGCTATTTACAAAATTTCAAAAGAGATTTTCTTAAATGCAAAATAATACCACTTTTCCTCACTGAAATTTTTGTTGTTTTTTTTCACTAAAAATATGTCATTTATATTAATGTGTAATAGTTGTAATTCATTTTTCATTATAAAGAAATTGTAATGCCATGCAGATTTGGGTCACATGTGAAGATGCCAATCTGTTTTAACACACCAACCCTTAGGATTTTGTTTGGGAACACAAGACAGATACTTGGACATAATAGCATTTCTATTTTATTTCTCGTTGTGGCAGTTTACTTTTAAAAAAGTACTCCTTTCAATTCTGTTTTTATTTTCTCCCCTTCTTTCTCAGGTTTGTTTAAGCATCTTAAATACGTGGCATGGGCGACCAGAAGAGAAGTGGAATCCTCAGACCTCAAGCTTTTTGCAAGTAAACAAATTTCTCTTACAGTTTCACTTAGAAATAAAGAACTATCTGAGTTTTGAAAAAAGAAATATAGTGACCAAGAATATACATAGTAAAACACTAAAAATAAAAGCCAAACTGATAAGAAAATGTATATTTAATAGCTTATAGGTGAGCGGTTTCATGCAATGGAGTTATCTCATTTGGAGCTTAGAATCTTTTTTTTTTTTTTTGTCTTTTTAGGGCTGTGCCCTCTGCATCTGGAGGTTTCTAGGTTAGGAGTTGAATCAGAGCTGTAGCTGCCGGCCTACACCACAGCCATAGCAACACCAGATGCAAGCTGAGTCTACACCATAGGTCATGGCAACAGCAGATCCTTAACCCACTGAGTGAGGCCAGAGATCAAACCCACATCCTCATGTATACTAGTTGGGTTGGTTACCACTCAGCCATGACAGGAACTCCTGGAGTTTAGAATCTTAAATTAGGGCATTGAACACAAATTTCAGGAGTTCCCACTGTGCCTCAGCAGAAACAAACCCGACTAGTATGCATGAGGACTTGGGTTTGATCCCTAGTGTCACTCAGTGGGTTAAGGATCCCATGTTGCCGTGAGCTGTGTAGTGTAGGTCCCAGATGCTGCCCATATCCTGCGTTGTTCTGGCTGTGGTGTAGGCTGGTAGCTCTAGCTCCAAATCGATCCCTAACCTGGGAACTTCCAGGTACGTACCATGGGTGTGGCCCTAAAAAGACAAAAAAAAATTATTTTTGTCAAAATTGCTTTTTAGGAGTTCCCGTCATGGCTCAGTGGTTAACAGATCTGACTAGGAACCATGAGGTTGCAGGTTTGATCCCTGGCCTTTCTCAGTGGGTTAAGGATCCAGTGTTGCCATGAGCTGTGGTGTAGGTCACAGATGCGGCTTGGATCTAGCGTTGCTGTGGCTATGGCTTAGGCCAGCAGCTATAGCTCTGATTCAACCCCTAGCCTAGGAACCTCCATATGCCTCGGGTGCGGCCCTAGACTAGACAAAAAAATAAATAAAAATAAATTTTAAAAAATTGCCTTTTAAAAAATTCCTTACTTGCCCTTAAAGTATACTCTGGTGCAACAAGAATAGACCAGACAAATTAGCCTCTCCCATCTTGCAGTCACTAGTGGGCTCAACCTCAGGTGTGTAGAATTTAATGACTATAAGTATTACATATCTCTCCACACAGGGTATGGTTCTTCTATGGTCTGGTTAATAATGGGACTCATCTGAAGCTTAGAAGTACTGTCCTGGAATTCATAAAACTTAGAATTTCTGATTCTTACTTTGCAGAGCACTTGAGTGGCCTGGTAGAAGAGCATACAACTGGGTTAAAATTTTTGTTTGACACACATAATGAAAGAAAGCTGTTATGTGGTTCTTGATTTAGTCAGTCTCTGAATAAATTATAGTGAGAACATATTAAAGTTTTGTGGATGCTAACATAAAGCTAGAGAGGAGAGGGAGAGTAAATTCAGGCTGTGCATAAAAGTTTTTGTGACTCCTGACTTTGTGAAAAGACCAAAGAATTGACTAAGAATCAATGACTTAAATTGTGGAATGAAAATATATTCTTTTTATTATTAGTTCAAGTATCACTATAGGTATATAATATAATATAGTATATAGTTGATGTTTCTCTTATAATTACCACCTTAACTCATTTTCTAAGACCACTCTTTAGCCAGTTGTAGCTATGATGAACATTGGGGGTTTTTTTGGTTTGATCCAGGAAACTCTTTTATTTAAGTTTTGTTGATCAAAATAGAATTCACCTGACACCATTTTCACATAACTCTATTACACAGGTTAAAACATGCTGGTTTTAGAGTAGAAGTGATTTTGTTTTGCATTTTGCCATCTTCTGGATGCCTATTGTCATTTTCTCTCCAAGAAAGAATAGCTCTTGTGTATTAGTTATATTTACTTCTGAGCCCTACATTTTGTACCCCTGATCCTGTCCCCCCTCCAAAAAGAAGCTTATTTAATTCTCACAGTCATCCTATAATGTAAGTATGTATTACCCCTGTTTTACAGATGAAAAGAAATGGATTCTGAGGGGATGAAATTTCTCAGAGCTAGATAAACCCTGTTAATTTTGAGTACTGAAAATCAGATTCTTTTAAAAAAGAGAAAATTTTTTTTCCCAAGGATTTATTTACTGTTTTTTAATGCCAGTGTTTTGAAGTTGTAAACTGTGCTACGAAATACAATGAGTAAACAGGTCAGGTAATTCAAGACTCCAGAAATTCCATAAAATGAATGTTTTAACTCCTAAATAGCTGAGTACACTGAAGAAAAATTAAGTGGCATTTATATATCTCCTAAAAGGAACATGTTTAAAAAGTAAATAGAAGATG
The DNA here is from genome assembly GCF_016906955.1 of Phacochoerus africanus. NCBI lineage: Eukaryota > Metazoa > Chordata > Mammalia > Artiodactyla > Suidae > Phacochoerus > Phacochoerus africanus. The sequence continues at coordinate 111,526,199 of NC_062548.1, read as the reverse complement.
CCCTTAAAAAGTAAATACAAGAGAGTTCCCGTCGTGGCGCAGTGGTTAACGAATCCGACTAGGAACCATGAAGTTGCGGGTTCAATCCCTGGCCTCGCTTAGTGGGTTAAAGGATCTGGCGTTGCCATGAGCTGTGGCGTAGGTTGCAGACGCGGCTCGGATCCCGCGTTGCTGTGTCTGTGGTGTAGGCCGGCGGCTACGGCTCCGATTCGACCCCTAGCCTGGGCACCTCCATATGCCGCTGCTGGAGCGGCCCTAGAAAAAGCAAAAAGACCAAAAAAAAAAAAAGTAAATACAAGATGTCACCTAGTGATAAAATAACGCGTTACAAATTATTCTTTGCATTTAATTCCAAGAAATATTGTTCTGCTAGTAAATGTCTTTGTTGTTGTCAAATGCAAACTTGATAATTCAGTGTATTTTTTCTTAATCTTTTGAATCTACAACTGCCTGAGATTTATAAAACTATATATTGTGTCTCAAAGAAGGTGAGGTAGATTGAGTAACTGAATCTTATGTTACAGAATTTCTTTCTCTGCCTTTGTGGAAAATGGAGATATACCCTACTCATATAGGAGGAAGAGTATTTAAAAGGGAAGAGGAGAGTTCCCATCATGGCTCAGTGGTTAACGAACCCGACTTGTATCCATGAGGATGTGGGTTCTGTCCCTGGTCTCGATCAGTGAGTTGGGGATCCAGCGTTGCCGTGAGCTGTGGTGTAGGTTTCAGACCCAGCTCATATCCTGCGTTGTTGTGCCTGTGGCGTAGGCCAGCAGCTACAGCTCCAGTTGGACCCCTAGCCTGGGAACCTCCATATGCCACAGGCCCGGCCCTAAAAAGACAATAAAAGGCGGGGGGAGGAGGAAAGGAACTAATAAATATTACCCTGGAAGGTTATTTCAGAAGTGTCAGATTTGAGTTAAGAAAAAGTATATAGCCAAGGAAAATCACTTTCCTTCAGTAATATGTTTAGTTTCAAATTATGAGATCTTTGCTTCAGAATTATATAGGTGTGGGGTTTTGTTTTTTTGTTTTTTTTTTTTTTTTTGTACGTAAAGTTGACCTTGGCCTCTATAACATGGTTACTTGAGGTCATATTTAAGCTTATCTGTCCTTAGGTCATATATTTCAGGTTCAAGTTCCCATTTTTAAAATTATCTAAGAAAATATATCCCTTTTCATCTAAGATGCATATCTTTGACATTGTTCAATCATATTTCCTAGTGAAAATGAACTACTGCTAATCCTTTCTCATTTATGAGGGGGGCAGATTGTATCTAATGTTTTCTTTCCTCCAAAGATGTCATATTAGCTAGTTATATAAATATATTAGCTAGCAGTATTCTATTAACTAAGAAGGAGCTCTCTCAATGTTTTTTACATCTGGAAAAACAAACCTGGTACGTAAGTAGGGGGTCAGAGGTGGTATTAGAGCTATATCATTTTGCCAATGAAAGCATCTAGTAATAAGATTTTTGTGGTACTGTGAAAGTTAGTTTTCCTTGGAATGAAAGTAAAGACTGCCTCACATGTAGATTTTCTTACAGTGAATGTTTTTAAGAGTACATGGTTAGCTTTATGCTCTTTTAAGAGTGAGGACAGTTTGGGCAAAATGATGTCTAAAGTGGTATGAGATATATATAAACAAGTGTTTTTTAATAGTTTCAGGAAATAGCATCTTTATACCTATTTTTCTTTTTCCGTTTTTAAGGATTTCAACATGATGCATAAATATTATATAATATTCTACTGTGCCTGTTTTAATATTGCTTTGATAATAAAGTATTTGAGTGTCGTAATTATTAACATTGATTTTATGGTGATAAAAATATGTGGAAGTACATATTAAAAGGGGCTCCTGGTTGATAAAGCAAGATATTTATTTACTGGGGGTACATTCCATCATAACTGTTCTTTCTTTCTTTGTTCCTCAGGTGTTGGTGTCTGTTCAGTCTCTTATATTAGTAGCCGAGCCTTATTTTAATGAACCAGGATATGAACGGTCTAGAGGCACTCCCAGTGGCACACAGAGTTCTCGAGAATACGATGGGAACATTCGACAAGCTACGGTTAAGTGGGCAATGCTAGAACAAATCAGAAACCCTTCACCATGTTTTAAAGAGGTATGTTTAATAAAATTAATGGGAATACTTTATTAAAGACATCATATAGTACAGTGTGTTGTATTATACTTGCATTTATATTTAGAGTATCTGCGGTATACTGAACTTTACTATCATTTTTAATTTAAAAGTTTGGTAATAATGTAGTACCGATGAGTTTTTTTAATTACTTACTTCCTAAAAGGCATCTGACTATATTTTGGGACAGTTTAATTAATTCCTTATTTTTCATGACTACCATTCTACTAGCTTACTGGATGTGGTAGTTATGTTAGTGTATGCTAGAATATGTTACTAAGAATACTCCTCATGAAAATACTCTCTTTTTCACTAGAAACTAAGACACTCTCTAGTTGTCTTGCAAAACTAAGACACTCTCTAGTTGTCTTTTCCCTTATATTAATATCTGTGTAAACACTGAAGAAAAGACATTTTCTTTTCTTTAGGAATAGTTTCTGAAACCTGTCTTGATACTGTCAGGTGCTTTTATTTTATCACATCCTGAAATGTGGCTCTTTTCCTGTGCTTAGTTAGCGCTTCTTAGTTTGGCTACAGTATGAGTAGATTTTTTTTCCCTGTCGTATCAGATTACATCATCACATCTTTAAATTTGCTGTGCAACACTTTCCTTTCCTAAATTGTTTCTCTTGATCATCAGTTTCTTAGTTTGTACTAGAAACTCAGCATTTTAGAGAAAAAATTGGCATGTTTACCTGACAGAGTATTGCTCTTTAAGTAAGCAAATATGGGATTACTCTGTCGCATTATGCCTGTAGCCTTCCTCATCAAGTAGCATTGATGAATAGACCCTGAAGGAATGTAAAGATGCTTTGTCCTTTGTTATTATTAAGTGAAAATTTACATTTTGAATAACAAAGTTTGGTTTTTTGTTTTTTGGTCTTTTTTTTGCTCAGGCTTGCATTCAAGGCTGTGGGAAATCACTTTTCCTAATATTACAGGAAATACATTTCTTTATGCTCTTAAGCATAATAATCTGTTTTCAAGCTTGGGTTACTTATATTAGGTAGTTCATTTTGCAAGCATGTCAAATATCAGCTGTAACTCAGTACTGCACTAAGGTACTCTGAACTAAAGGAAAGATGAAACTCAGTTCCTGCCCCTTGAAAAACTTACATTCCTTTTGTTTATATCATAAATTAATTTCTTCAGTGCCCTTCAGACTCAGATAATGAATCTAAATACATAAACTACTTGACAAGTCTAGTAGAACATATAATAGCCACCTCAAACTTAACAGTTATAAAACTGCACTCTTGATTTTTCCTTCCTTTCTTCTCTCAGTAAAAGCACCATTGCCTAAGCCCCAAATCCAAACCATCTGTGGCTTCATTCTTTTTCTCACATACAAGATTCAGTCTATTAGCAGATTTGGCTTTACCATTCAAAACATAATCAGAAATTGGTGATGATATCATCAACATTGTCATATGATCTAGCAGTCCCACTCTTAGGCATTTATTCGGAGAAAACTATAATTCAAAAAGATGCATGCACCCCATTGTTCATAGCAGTATTATTTACAGTAGTGACATCATGGAAACAACCTAAATGTCCACTGACAGAGGAATGGACAAAGGCGTGGTACATATATACAATGGAATACTACTTGGTCATAAAGAAGAATGAAATAATGCCATTTGTAGCAAAATGGGTAGACCTGGAGATTATTACTGAATGAAGTAAGTCAGACACATAAGGACAAATACCCCATGATACCACTTATATGTAGAATCTAAAATATGATTCAAATGACCTTATTTACAAAACAGATACAGACTCACAGACATAGAAACAAAGTTATGGTTTCCAGAGGGGGAAACAGGCCAGCGTGGGATAAAGTAGAAGTTTGGGATTAGCTGATACAAACTACTGTATAGAGAGTAGGTAAACAGCAAAGGCATACTGCATAGCAGGGAGAACTATAGTCAATCTATTATAATAAACCATAATGGAATAGAATATGTAAAAGAACACATATATTTGTCTATGTATATATGTGTGTGTATAACTGCGTCACTTTCCTGTATACCAGAAACTAACACAACATTGTAAATCAACCATTCTCCAATAAATATACATATTTGCTATGGCCAGCCTATTTTAAGCCGCCATTATCTATTGTTTGAATAACTGAAATAGTTATCTAACTGATTTCCCTGCTTCTACTTGAGTCCTTCTGCAACAATTCTCCACACATAATCAGATCGTCTCACTCCAGTGACTTCCCATTAAATGAAGAAGAAAACACAAGTCCTTACCTTAGCCTGCAAAACTACATTGTCTGACTCCTGTCTGCCTCTCCTTCAGCATCTGTGAGAGTTTCAAGACTTTTGTTACCAACTGCTAGGATGAGGAGCACCTGGAGTTCTGGTAGACTTTATGATGAAAATATATAAATAGGCATAGCCTGTGTGGAAAACCCTTAGGCATGTAGTAAGCTGAATATATATATATATATATATATGCTTTATGACTAACAATTCCACTCCTTAGCATATGCTTAATAGAAACTACATACGTATGGGGTGTAGAGAAAAGTTTAATTCATAATTGCTAAAACTGGAAACAGTCCAATTGTCCAGCAGTATAATGAATGGACAAATTATGGAATAGTCATAAAATGGAATACAGCAATGTAAATGAGTGAATTCCTTTACATATTAACATGGGCAGATATCATAAATACAATAAAGAGCATAAGAAGCCAGGCTCAAGATTGCATTCCATACGATTCCATTTATAAAAAGTTCAAAAAAAGAGTTAAACTACCATAATAGTAAAGTCAACATGGTGTATATTTTTGGATGAAAGTTAATGGTGAGAAGTGGCACAAGGAGGGCCTTCTGGCACACCTGGTAATGTTATGTTTCTTATTTGAGTAGAGGTTATCGTTGGGGTGTTCACTGTAGGAAAGTGCATTCAATTGTACACATGATTTGAGCACTTTTCTCAAATTTTATATACATGTAATCTTCAATTTTTAAATGTATCGAAAAAATTGTAAGTACACATACGCAGTTAACATAATTTGTTGGATCATGCTTAAATTTTTTTTTTTTTTTCTGGAAGAATAAACGGTTGGCACAGGGGACTCAGAATAGGGGCATGACTTTTATAAACAGCAAATAAGTATAATTTGAAACAATAATCCTTCATTGTCTAATTTTCCCAGTCAGATGTGACTTGCTAGTCTTTGAATTCCTTGGGCTTTGTTTTTGTTGTTTATTGTTGTTTTGTTTTGTTTTTATCTTTCTAGGGCTGCACCAGCAGCATATGGAATTTCCTAGGCCAGGGGTGGAATTGGAGTTGTAGCCGCCGGCCTCCACCACAGCCATAGCAACTTGGGATCCAAGCCCTGTCTGCGACTTACACCACAGCTCACAGCACCTCCAGATCCTTAACCCACTGAGTGAGGCCAGGTATCAAACCTGCGTCTTCATGGATGCTATTCAGATTCGTTTCCGCTGAGCCACGGCAGGAACTCCTTGTTTTGTATTTTATTTTTTGGCTACCCCGGCTGGGGATTAAACCTGCGCCACAGTTGTGTCAACGATGGATCCTTAATGTGCTGCACCAGAAGGGAACTTCCTGTTTGTTTTTGGTTTTTTTTGTTTTTATTTTTATGGTCACACTGCATGTGGAAGTTCCCAGGCCAGGGACTGAATCTGAGCCACAGTCACAGCAACCCTGGGTTCTAGGCTGGGGATTGAACGCACACCTCTGCAACAACCCGTGCCTCTGTCGTCGGATTCTTAACCGCTGCACTGTGGTGGGAATGCCTGTCTTTTTTTTAAAAAGTATCTTTTTCTCGTGCACTCATCTCCCATTTGTTTTTTTGATTATCACAGCTCTTTTTGTCCGATTGTGTCTTACTCTTTTTTATCCCTGTAGGCATCAAACTCAGTAACTTATTGGTATATTGCATCCATTCCTGGGTTTTCCTAATTATTTTTTTCCCTTGTGTATATTAATGCCTTTTCTTCAGGGCAATGTAATAAGGAGCTCCCCCAGTATACAGAATAATATGTCCAAATTGATCTATTTTCTAGCTAAAATTTGTCAAAAATAGACTCTTACTACTTACAGAGAAATATTACTGTTTTTCAAGGACAAAATTTAATGTAACTTTTTTTTTAATCAAAGTATAGTTGATTTACCATGTTGTGTTAATTTCTGCTGCACAGCAAACTGATTCAGTTGTATCATAGGATATTGAATATAGTTCCCTGTACAATACAGTAAGACCTTGTTGTTTATCCACTCCATATATAACAGCTTACATCTTAGTAACCCCAACCTCCCTCCTTGAGAACCTGCAAGACTGTTCTCATGTCCATGAGTCTGTTTCTGTTTCATGGATAGGTTAATCTGTGTCATTTAAAAAAATTTTTTTTTTAATAGCCACACCTGTGGCATGTGGAAGTCCCCAAGTCAGGGATTGAATCTGAGCTCTAGTTGAGACCTACATCACAGATGCAGCAGTGCTGGTTCCTTTAACCCACTGCACCAGGCCAAGGATTGAACCAGCACAGAGACAAGCTGATCAATAACCCATGGTGCTGCGGTGGGAACTCCTGCATCATATTTTAGATTCTACACAAGTGGTGTCATATGGTATTTGCCTTTCCCTTTCTTACTTCACTTAGTATGGTAATCTCTGGGTCCATCCATGTTGCTGCAAATGACATTATTCATTCTTTTTTATGGCAGAGTAGTATTCCATTGTGTGCATGTATGTGTGTGTATCACATCCTCTGCATCCATTCATTTGTTAATGGTCATTTAGATTGTTTCCATGTCTTGGCTGTTGTGAATAGTGCTGCTCTGAACGCTGAAGTGTCTGTATCTTTTTTTTTTTGTCTTTTTTTTTTTTGCCATTTCTTGGGCTGCTCCTGTGGCATATGGAGGTTCCTAGGCTAGGGGTCTAATCAGAGCTGTAGCTGCCAGCCTACGCCAGAGCCACAGCAACACAGGATCCGAGCCGTGTCTGCGAGCTACACCACAGCTTATGGCAACGCCGGATCGTTAACCCACTGAGCAAGAGCAGGGATTGAACCTGCAACCTCATGGTTCCTAGTTGGATTCGTTAACCACTGCGCCACAACGGGAACTCCTGGAGTGCCTGTATCTTTTTGTGTCTCTTTCTCTCTCTCTTTTTTGTTTTTTTGGGGGGGTTTTTTTGGGGGTTTTTTTTTGTTTGTTTTTTTTGGTTTTTAGGGCCACACCCAAGGCATATAGAAGTTCCCAGGCAAGGGATTGAATCAGAGCTGCAGCTGCTGGCCTACACCACAGCCACAGCAATCTCAGATCCGAACCTCATCTATGACCTACACCACAGCTCACGGCAGTGCCAGATCCCCAACCCAGAGTGAGGCCAGGGATGGAACCCGCATCCTCATGGATACTAGTCAGATTCGTTTCTGCTTTGCCACAACAGGAGAATTACAGTTTTGTCCAGATGTATGCCCAGGAGTGGAATTATTGGATCATGTGGTAATTCTGTTTTAAGTTTTCTGAGGATCCTCCATACTGTTGTCCATGATGGTTGCACAAACTTTACATTCCCACCAACAGTGTAGGGGGGCCTCCCTTTTCTCCACACCCTCCCCAGCATTTGTTATTTGTAGACTTTTTGATGATGGTCATTCTGACCAGTGTGAGGCAGTACCTCATTGTAGTTTTGATTTGCATTTCTCTGATAATTAGTGATGTAGATCATTTTTTCATGTGCCTCTTGGCCATTGGAGTATCTTCCTTGGAGAAGTGTTTATTTAAGTCTTCTGCCCATCTTTTGATTGTTTTTTTTGTTTTTTTTTTGCTATTGATTTATAAAAGAGAATTTTAAAAATCTGAAATGTAAAGCATATTTATCACAAGAAAATTAACTTCATGAAATAAAATTTTAAATCAGAGTTCCCGTCGTGGCGCAGTGGAAACGAATCCGACTAGGAACCATGAGGTTGTGGGTTCAATCCCTGGCCTTGCTCAGTGGGTTAAGGATCCGGCACTGCCGTGAGCCAGGGTGTAGGTTGCAGAGATGGCTTGGATCTGGCGTTGCTGTGGTTGTAGTGTAGGTTGGGAACCTCCACATGCTGTGGGTGTGGCCCTAAAAAGACCAAAAAAAAATTTTTTTAAATCAGCTATGCTTCAATAAAACTTTTAAAAATGGGGAAGAAATTAAAAGATACAATAAAATCTTGTTCCTAGATTAACCAGAAGAGTAAGAAAGTAATAATAATGCCTCTTTTAGGGCTATGTTTTGATTTCTTTTGATTTCTTGAATCTCTGTAACATTTAGTGACTCTTTACTCATCTAGGTGTTCTTTGACTTCTTTGTTTGTTTGTTTGTTTAGGGCCGCACGGGCAGCATGTGGAGGTTCCCAGGCTAGGGATCGAATCCGAGCTGTAGCTGCCGGCTTACACCACAGCCACAGCAACACAGGATCTGACCTGCAGGATCCTACACCACAGCTCCTGGCAACAGCTGGTCATTAACCCACTGAGCGAGGCCAGGGATCAAACCTGCATTCTCATGGACATTAGTTCAGATTTGTTTCTGTTGAGCCACGCTGGGATCTCCGAGTTCTGTGTTAAAGATAGAAATTAACAGTTTTTCCATTGTCAGTACTTTTCCCCTGCTTATTCATTTATTTACATCCATCTGCTAACTCTATTGCCTTATATATGTCTTATGCTCTCTAGGTAAGATTAACTATTGAAATGTCTGAGTGGGATTGGGCATTATTTTCTTTCGTAGAACTGAATATTTCAGCACATGTTATATGATGTCAAAATCCTGATTCTTCCCTGAATTCTTCCCTACATTCCCATTACAGTGTATGAGTTCGGCACACTGAGTTTTATGGAGAGGAAAAAAAATAAATGCAGTTTCTTTTAAATTTCATTTATTTGTAATGCCACGTACATTGTCTTTTTAAATTCTGACCTGAACACATTTTGTTCTCTTGCTTGTTTTGTTTTTAAGGTTATACATAAACATTTTTATTTGAAAAGAGTTGAGATCATGGCCCAGTGTGAGGAGTGGATTGCAGACATCCAGCAGTACAGCAGTGATAAGCGGGTGGGCAGAACTATGTCTCACCATGCAGCAGCTCTCAAGGTGCGTGATCCTTCCTCACCGGAGCCTTGTTGGTGGCCTTAAAAGAAGAGTTATATAATCACTGATAGAACTGTGATCACTTGAAAGAAACATTAAATTTATTATTTTAAGTTCAGAAGCTATCCAGAGGTCTACAGAAAAGATGTTCCTTTTGACAATGAACTGACATTTCCTAAAATTAAAAATGAGTGCAGGAAATGAGCCAACAGAGTTTCATAGAGTTGTTTGCAGATTTTGGCACCAAAATGTGCTTCATGAGTGACTGTTTTTATTCCTTTAACTGTTCCCCTCGCCCTCTTACCTTCCAGAATTTTATTACATGGAGTGATGAGGGAGATGGTAGTTGCAAAGTCTCCAGCAACTGATTGGTGGAAGCAGCTATGATACAGCCCTGTTTTGGGGGAGGCGAGCACTTGTTTTCCATGTGGGCATTCACAGAATAGCTAATGTAGATCATGACGGTTTGGGAGACTTATTTTTGTATGGGGAAATCATACCTTGAATAGCCACCCTTTTTTCCCTGCCTTGCGATATCTGTCTTCACTCACCTCTGTTCCTTTTATCCTCTACCAATTATGTTCATCTGTACAAGCTCCTTTCCTTCTAACTTTAAAAGTATCTTCACTTAAAATGATTAGATAATGACAGTAAGAATCTATTTCATCTGTAAGCTCCTCTTCTCATGCTCTAATTCTTTCAGTATGTTTTTGTTTTACTCTTTTCCCGAATGCTTGTGTATCTGAAGGCTTACTATTTGGCCCTCCGGGCTGTTTTATTCTCTTTCTCTATTGTTGTATCTGCACCCCAGCATTGGCTGTTTACTCTTTAAAAGTGACTTTTCAGGAGTTCCCATTGTAGCTCAGCAGGTTAAGAACCTGACATAGTGTCCTTGAGGATGTGGGTTCAATCCCTGGCCTTGCTTAGGGGGTTAAGGATCTGGCATTGCTGTGGCTATGGTGAAGGCTGGCAGCTGCAGCTCTGATTTGACCTCTGGCCCAGGAACTTCCATATGTTGCAGATATGGCCCTAAAAATGGGGAGGGGGAAAGACTTTTCACATTGTTGTCTGCTCTTAGCTTTCTCAAAGTCATATTACTGGAATTATTACTTGGGTATCCTGTCATCACTTCATTCAGGATCTAAAATTAGAATTTAACTTTCCTCCAGTCAGGCCTTCTAACTTTATTTACTTAATTTTAGACAACTTTTTTGTCTTAAAGTCTTTGGATATTTTTTCACTCCCCCTTCATCTAGTACACCTACCTGGTCAGTGCTAGGTCCTGTCAGGGCTGCCTTCATAAGAGTAAAAGCCCCTCCCTGCCCTGTCCCCATTTTTCTTTTCAGTTCTCATAGTTCAGTCTTCCTTGCCGTTGGTTTTCCCTTTTCCAGTTCTTTCTACAGCACATAACCAGATTGATCCTCCCCATATGTGTGTTGCTATATGGCTTTCTCTTACACAAAACCTCAGTGGCGAAGGCCCAGCTTTCTTTGACTTTGTTATTTTAGTCAGTTTCATGCTTATATCTCAAGTTTTTATTCTCTGTTTCTGTGCCACCTTGTTTTGGAAATTTCTATCCCCGAATGAGTCCAAATTTATATCATTTCAGGTGTAGTTTTGCCCACGTCAAGGGCCTTTATAATCAGGGTTTTTTCTTCATCCCTAGTTAGTGTTTTCTCCTGTTGTCCACAGTGGAAGGAAAATTGGGGCTAGAAAATATTTGAGTTACCAGCATGTATAAATATGCTTTGAAAACTTATAAATGGCTATAAATGTGTAGTTGTCTTAATCTTGTTTATAAGTCTTATACCTCCAACCAAAATTAAGGCTCTGGAGTTCCCGTCGTGGCTCAGCAGTTAACGAACCTGACTAGTGTCCATGAGAACGCAGGTTCGATCCCTGGCTTTGCTCAGTGGGTTAAGGTTCCGGCCTTGCCATGAGCTGTGGTGTAGCTCACAGATGCAATTTGGATCCCGCGTTGCTGCGCCTCCAGCATAGGCCAGTGGCTACAGTTCCAAGTGGACCTCTAGCCTAGGAACCTCCATATGCCTCAGGTGTGGCCCCAAAAAGACAAAAAAAAAATCAAGGCTCTAAAGGTCAGAGACATATGGTCGGTCCTCCCATATCTACAGGGGATTGGTCCAGGACCCTCTGCAGATGCCAAAATCCACAGACACTCAAGTCCCTTAGATAAAACAGCGTAGTACATTAGCTCTCTCTATCCCGCTGTATTGCCTTCTATTACTCAGCACTTTTATACTGATATTGTCAAACACAGCGCCTTCTTTTCTGTTGATTAATTTTCACAGTCAGTTATTGACACAACTAATTTTCAGAGCCCTTGGTGTGAGATTTGAGATCATTTCTCTCCCACTAGAAAATTAAAAACTAAAATTTAGTGTTTGTAGACAACCAACTTCTCTATTAACTTCTCTACATCAGAGTTCCCGTTGTGGCTCAGTGGTAACAAACCTGACTAGTGCCCATGACGATGCGGGTTTGATCTCTGGCCTTGCTCAGTGGATTAAGGATCCAGCATTGCTGTGAGCTGTAGTATAGGTCACAGATGTGGCTTGGATCCCACTGTTGCTTGGCTGTAGCACAGTCTGGGGCTGTGGCTCCAGTTCGACCCCTAGCCTGGGAACTTCCATGTGCCGCAGGTATGCCTCTAAAAAGCAAAAAAACCCACAAAAAAACAAAAAACCACACACTACGTCTTTCCCTAAATTGCAGTGTAGGGGAATAAAATGTTATGTAATCTCTCTAGAACTTCTTCATTTGCTTACATTTTTAACACTTCTAATGATAAAATTATTTCTGAGGTGTATTCCAAGCATTACATGAAATAATGAGTATGAAACATTCTACAAACATTCACCGTAGGGCCTCGTACCTGGTAAATTCTCTTTTCATTAACTGAAACAGCAGTGGGTTTATTTAAATATATGGACTTGTCTTTTTCCCAAAAACATTTAGTCAGAGGCAGCATGTATTACAAATCAAGAGGTTCTCTTTAATTTAAAAGAGTGTTTGTGGGAAGTTCCCTTGTAGCACAGCAGGTTAAGGACATGGAGTTGTTGCAGTTGTGGCACAAGCTGCAGCTGCAACACAGGTTTGGTCCCTGGCCGGGAAACTTCCGCGTGCCCCAGTTGCAGCCAAAAAGAAAAAAAAAAAGAGTCTATGTGGCCCATGACTAGTATCTGTAAGCCATCAGCAATGTTGTTTCTGCTACAGAAACGTTAGTAAGGTCTGTGGGCATGCTACTCAGTACTCTGGGCTTAGCAGCAACAGCAATTATTTTGCAAGTAGATATTTTTGCCAGTTTTGTTCACTACCTTTTAGAGTAGCTGGCGTAAGGAAGATCCTCAGAGTGTTGAGCTTTGCTTTAAATGCCATTCCTCCCTCCATTGCTGTGCTAGAATCCCAGGGGTTACCGTTCTAACATCATTCATTTTCCTTGCGTAGCGTCACACTGCTCAGCTCCGGGAAGAGCTGCTGAAACTCCCCTGTCCCGAGGGCCTGGACCCTGATGCCGATGATGCCTCGGAGATGTGCAGTGCCACAGCCGGTGCTGAGGAGACGCTAATGCATGATCAGGTCAAACCCAGCAGCAGTAAAGAGCTCCCCAGTGACTTCAAATTATGAGCTGTGTTGATACGGACTTCATAGACACAAAGGCTTTGAAGCACAAGCCAAATATGTCAATATTTGTATGTAAGAAACTAATTATGTAATAGGTAATGAAACTGAAACTATACTACGCCCTTAAGGAGATCCAGTTTAATTCAAGGTGATCTTTTATTTACCTGTACAAGAGTGTAAACTTTTTTGTGCTTTTATTTTTCAATTGTGAGAACCACTGATTGGTATGTTCAACAAATTTGTGTATACAAAGAAATGGATAAATCACTGATATATAAGGGAAACTACCTTAGGAAAGAATGTTTACTGAATGTTTATTTTTTTTTTTTTTACTGTAGAGTGAGGGGTTGTTAACAAAGAATATATATTGGTCATTCTTACAACTACTATTTAAAGTCAGCAACTTTTCACTGAATTTGATAGATTTTATGTTTGGCCATATCTTCATGCTCATATTTGATTTCTGAAGACCTCCTACATACACTTCAATAAAAGTTAAATGGACCTACTCCCTCTTTTTTGATTTTCTGGTACATTTTTTAAATGATAAATCTGCCATAAAATGCATTATAGCTGGAAACTTGCACTTGTATGGATGAATTTATTACATTCAACGTATTTAATTTTATGCCTTCTAATTCTAAGATGCAGAAAAATAAATGAACATGATTTTATTCTATGCCAATATTTGGGCCTGTGAATGTATCCGTTATTTGAATTTAAGTATATGAAAAAGAAGGGTCAACTTGAAAAGTCACTCTAAACTGAATTTTTCCTAAAGGGCTCCTTTTTTCCTGGACTCTCTGGTTTTATGGCTAACGTCACATGTATGTATTAAACACTGAGGCTCTGTAGAGCAGAGAGGATGGACCTCTCTGGTGCTGTTACAGTACATTCTGTACCTGCCATATAGGCTCATTTTCATGCAAACTCTTCCTAGAGCCAAATAAATAAAGACTTAGGTGTATTAGTATGTCTTGTTTCTAAAACAGTTTGCCATCTTTTGAAATGCTATTTCTACAAAAAGTTGGACACTTTGAAGACCTACCCATGGGAGAAGAACAATTCGACAAAGGAAAAGCGACGGTGATTCTTGAGCTGGCGTGTGGGAACGCTGAATCTGGAGCCTATTGTGAGGAGAAGCTCTGTCCCTCTGTGAAAGTGAGTTGCTCTTTGAAGGAAAAGGGGAACTAGGAGGGACATGATACTCTCTCAGCAAGGCCCTGATCTCCTTAAAGTGGATGGTGTGGCCAGGGAATCAGCCGTTTTGAAACAACGTTAGGTCTGGTGTGTGGTGATTACACCAAGCACAACAAAACTCAAGTCAGTTTATGTGGCAGACGTGTCAATTAAATGTCACTAGCAGACATGCTAGCTTATATCTCAGTATAAAATTATCAGCAGTAAGAGTTCCTGTGGTGGCTCAGTGGTGGCAAGTGTGACTAGTATCCATGAAGACGGAGGTTAGGTCCCTGGACTTGCACAGTGGGTTAAGGATCCAGTGCTGCCGTGAGCTGTGGTGTAGGTCTGAGGCTCGGATCCCGAGTTGCTGTGGCTGTGGTGTAGGGTAGCATCTGTAGCTCCTATTCGACCCTAGCCCAGGAACTTCCATATGCCGTGGGTGCAGCCCTTAAAAAAAAAGAGGGGGGGGCAGTGAAAGGACAGTCATCAGTCCTCTAGGCTTTTTGGCTTTTGTTTTTTGTTCTGTTAGGAATAGATGATAAAAGCATCTATGCAAGTGTATTGTTTGCCTCCAATTTTGGATTTTATTTTCAATTGTTTTTTAAATTTTTTTTCTTTTTAGGGCCATACCCACAGCATATGGAAATTCCCAGGCTAGGGGTCAAATTGGAGCTGTAGCTGCCAGCCTATGCCAGAGCCACAGCAATACCAGATCCAAACTGCGTCTGTGACCCACCACAGCTCACGGCAACGCCAGATCTTTAACCCACTGAGCGAGGCCAGGGATCAAACCTGCGTCCTCGTGGATGCTAGTCAGATTCTTTTCCACTGAGCCACGATGGGAACTCCCTATTTTCAATCTTTAAAATAAGGTAGGGTCATTTTGGAGTTCACTGGTGGCCTAGCAGTCAAGGATCCAGCATTCTCTCTGCTGCAGCCCAGGTTCAATCCCTGGCCCAGGAACCTCTACATGCCACGGGTACAGCCAAAAAACAAAAACCAGTAGGATTATTTCACCCATTCCACACCATTAGTCCTCAGAAAGCTTTATAAAAGCAGAGTAGCAATGTTAATACTATAAGGGTCAGTTCATTTTTTTTAAACCAAGACCTAAAGTGTAAGTTTGAGACTTTAATTTGGTTCCGTCTGGAATCTAGACTTTATACCAGCAGATATTTGGGCGCTTACTTTGTACTAAGTACAGGTTAGTGCACTTGAGGGTTGAATGACAAACATGAAAATAAAATGTCCATGCAATATGATAAGTTCTGATAGTGTTATTTACAGCATACTGTGGGGATCACAGCAGAGGGAAACTTGGGCACAGTGTTGATGGGCACTGAGGTGATAGGGTCAAGAAGAGCTTCCTAAAGGAAGATATCCTGAGTCCTGAAGGATGAGGATAAATAAGTTAGCCAGGCATAGAGGAAGATATTCCAGACACAAGAGAGCAAAAGAAAAGCTTGAGTCAATGGCACCATGTTTGACACTATTGAATTTTGAGAGGCAAAGTGGGGACAGTCAGATGGGTGATGTGGGCTGCGATGTTGGGAAGATGGGAGGCGTTGGGTCATGGAGGAGCTCTTTGGTCCTTTTAAGGAGCTTTGACGTCCTATAGGTGATGGAGAGCTCTGCCAGTAGTTTTAGTCAGGGCGGCAGCCTGGTGAGATGGTGTTTCAGAAAGGTCATTCTGCCAACTGTTGACTGACAAGGAGGTCAGTAGAGAGCACACACTGGAGTCCAGGTTGTGGTCATAACCTCAGACCATGAAAGGAGTGGAGAGGACGGGACAATTGACAGAACTTGGGGAAATATATATATTTTTGGTATGAGAATAACTTCAGCCTGTTCGCAGGCTGAGGAGCCAGGGGAGAAGGGTGACTGTGGAGAAGCCTGGAGCAAAAAAGCCAGCACGCAGAGGTTGGCCTAGGTCCAAGAGCATGTGCAGAAACTAGTAAATCCCATTTCATAAAACTATGAACTCTGAAGTTGTCATCTTAAAGAGAAGTACAAGAAACTGTTTAGATAACATTCTAGTATTAAGACTAATATCTCTGAAATTGCAAATGGAGGTGCTGTAAATATTTTGTATTTGAAGTCCTATAATTTGGTTTATTTAGGGTAAGATGGGTGAGGTGAAATGTTTTGGTTATATGTCAAAGTATGGTGAAGGGCCAGAGTTTTTGCTTACACTTCCTTCTTGTAGAGACTAGCTCTTTGTACAATACAATGAAGATGTTGCAGCATTGTTCCCATTACCTATTCACTTTATGTACTTAGCACACTGCCAACTGGTCACAGGCTGGCCGGAGCATCCCTGGGCTAAACAACTCAAGTGAGGGTTGGTCCCTAGCTAGACATTGCTGACGGGTTATTCCTTAAACCAAAGCTAGTTATTTAGTAAACAAATAGCTACAGTTGCATTTTTCCACCATATTATATGCTTATCCACAATTAGGAGTTGACGCTCTGATAGGGCCATGTATAGACGCTAGAACGGTATCAGTTTGCTGAAACAAGCTTCAGATCTTGGAAGGTAATGAGACTGGTTAGACACAAGAGGCAAAGCATTGGCTACTGAATTAAAAGATAGGTTTTATCAGACAATGGTTCTTCAGTATGTACCGTGTTACTGAGATAATATTCCAAAAGCACAGACTAATATTTTCAGTATCTGTGCACAAAAGCAAGATTTATAATGATTAAGGAATAATCAGCCTGGACTCATGTGCTCATTATTTTCCTATGTTTGTCCTATATTACCTATAGAGATTCTCTGACCAGGGCTATTATTTTTAATAATTGTTTGAATTATGTATAGTCTAGATATTCTAATGTCTAGATCAGCTATATTCTGATCCTGCTTAAGAGCTGCAGTGTATTCTGTCTGGAAGCAAACTGTAGAATTGTAGGCATTGTGTCCCATAGAATAAACAAGTATTTTTCTAATAATGATTCCAAAACATCAGTAATAGATTAGGACATGGGCTCATTAGAGATTCTCACTGCTTGAATGTGGTTTTATTAAACCAATGTAAATATAGGTCTTTTCCCTTCAAGCTCTTTACAACTTATACCCTCAAATTTGTTTTTGTTTTTGTTCTTTTGCTTTTTAGGGCGGCATTTGAGGCATATGGAAGTTCCCAGTACCCAGCTCGGTCTAATCCGAGCTGTAGCTGTTGGCCTACACCAGAGCCACAGCAACACAGGATCTAAGCTGCATCTGTGACCTACACCACAGCTCACGGCAACACCGGATCCTTAACCCACTGCGCGAGGCCAGGGATTGAACCCGAAACCTCATGGTTACTAGTCAAACTCGTTTCCACTGTGCCACAACAGGAACTCCTCAAATTTATTTTTTTATTCTCTTCCCCCCCACCCCCGCCACCCCATACACTGGCACAAGCAGTTAATTTTTTTTTTTGGCCTTTTTTTAGGGCCGAAACCTGCGATGGAAGTTCCCAGGCTAGGGGTCAAAAGGGAGCTGTAGCCGCCAGCCTACGCCTCAGCCACAGCAAAGCCAGATCCAAGCCACTTCCGCAACCTACACCACAGATCACCGCAATGCCAGATCCGTAACCCATTGAGCAAGGCCAGGGATCAAACCCACATCCTCATGAATACTAGTCAGGTGACTTAGTGCTGAGCCACAATGGGAACTTCTGCTCTTTTTTTTTTTTTTGAGGAACGTGAACTTGGGAGTTCCCATCGTGGTACAGCAGAAACAAATCCAACTAGGTACCACGAGGTTGCGGGTTCGATCCCTGGACTTGCTTAGTGGGTTAAGGATCCGGTGTTGCTGTGAGCTGTGGGGTAGGTCACAGATGCAGTTTGGATCCCACATTACTGTGGCTCTGGCATAGGCTGGCAGCTACAGCTCCGATTAGACACCTAGCCTGGGAACTTCCATATGCTATGGGTACCTGTACCACAAAAAAGAAAAAAGTACAGCCCTAAAAAGAAAAAAGACCAAGAAAAAGGAAAGTGAACTTGATTTACTTTTGGCCTTTCAACCAACTTTAAAATTGTGCACAACAGGATTTTGTGTTCTACAGTAGTGGGATTGAGGTTGATAAAATAATTGTATTTCAACAAGAATTATTTCCCTATTATTACATATAATTCTACTTATGAGTTTAGAGGAAGGAAAGAATATTTTTGGGTGCTAGTGTCTCTTTTGGAGTGACATCATTGGGAGAGATGTTCAACACTTTGTTTTTTAGGCAATATATTTTACTGTTTCTTTCAGTAGGCCTTCTGCTTATAATCTGTACCATTGTCCTTATATGCAGGCTCCCAAGTTTTAAAGAAGAAAGGCTCATTGTGTCATTTTATATAAGGAGACATAAATTATGTGGGTTTCTCACTGATTTACTTTCTAAGACTAAATGGAAATATCTAACTACACATTGGATTTGTTTTTCCTTTTTTGGCCGCCCTACAGCATAGGGAGTTCCCAGGCCAGGGATCAGATCCAAGTTGCAGTTTTGACCTACGCCATAGCTATGGCAATGCAGGATCATTTAACCCAGTGCACTGGGCCGGGGACTGAACCTGTGTCCTGGCACTGCAGAGACAGCACCAGTCCCGTTGCACCAGAGCAGGAACTACACCCGTTGGGTATTTTTTAACATGGCCATTTCATGTATTATTTCTTTTTTTTTTTTCTTGGTCTTTTGTAGGGCCTCACCTGTGGCATACGGAGGTTCTCAGGCTAGGGGTCTAATCAGAGCTGTAGCTGCCAGCCTACACCACAGCCACAGCAGTGCAGGATTCAAGCCGCGTCTGCGACCTACAGCACAGCTCATGGCAACACCAGATCCTTAACCCACTGAGCGAGGCCAGGGATCAAACCCGCAACCTCATTCCTAGTCAGAATCATTAACCACTGAGCCACGACGGGAACGCCTCATGTATTATTTCTGATTGAATTCAATAATGCATGCTTGAGCCCGTTTGTTAGGCTTCCTTTATCTCACCTTGAGTCTACTCTAGAATATTGGTTGAAACTTTCCTAATGTCTTTTTTAAATCTTTATGGTTTTTATGATTTTGAGTCTTGAGGCTTTAAGGTCATCCAATCTTAATAGAAAGGATTCTGAACTTACCTTATATAGAGTATTTTTCTTGTCATTTTAATTTTTACTTCATATCGGGTAGAGTTGGTTTACACTGCTGCGTTAGTTTCAGGTGTACAGCAGAGCAATTCAGTCGTACATATACATATACCTGTTCTTTTTCAGATTCCTTTCTCATATAGGTTATTACAGAATATCAAGGAGGGTTCCTTGTGGCCTTCGTTGATGATTATTATATGTAGTAGCATGTGTATGTTAATCCCTGACTCCTCATTTATTCCTCCCAAAAAATGGAACACTTCACGAATTTGCATGTCATCCCTGCACAGGAGCTGTGCTCATCGTCTGCATGGTTCCGATTTTAGGATACGTGCAGTTGACGTGAGCACTTACTTCACTCTTGACAATAGTTTTAATTTAACTTCAGATCTGTCTTCTGTCCAAGAGCAGTTTTGCAAGTAATTGTATTTTTGTTTTTAGATTTTATTTATTTATTTATTTGTCTTTTTAGGGCCCCACCCACGACATAGGAAGGTTCCCAGGCTAGGAGTTGCTGTCGTGGCTCAGCGGTTAACCAACCTGACTAGCCTCCATGAGGTTGCGGCTTCGACCCCTGGCCTTGCTCAGTGGGTTAAGGATCTGACATTGTCATGAGCTATGGTGTACGTCGAAGACACAGCTCGGATCCCGTGCTGCTGTGGCCCTGGCATAGGCCGGTGGCTACAGCTTCGACTGGCCTCCTAGCCTGGGAAGCTCCATATGCTGTGGGTGTGGCCCTAAAAAAAAAAGAAGGTTCCCAGTCTAGGGGTCAAATCAGAGCTGTAGCTGCTGGCCTATGCCACAGCCACAGCAATGACAGGTCCGAGCCGTATCTGTGATCTACACCACAGGTCATGGCGGCACCAGATCCTTAAACTCACTGAGTGAGGCCAGGGATCAAACCTGAATCCTCAGGATACTAGTCAGACTGTTTCCACTGAGCCATGATGGTAACTCCCACTGGCATATGGAAGTTCCGAGGCTAGGGGTCTAATCGGAGGCTATAGCTGCCGGCCTACACCAGAGCCACAGCAACGCCAGATCCAAGCCAAGTCTGGGACCTACACCTCAGCTCACAGCAACGCTGGAGCCTTAACCCACTGAGTGAGGCGAGGGAGCAAACCTGCAACCTCATGGTTCCTAGTCAGATTCGTTTCCACTGCACCACGATGGGAACACCCAGATACCTCCTTATAATAATTTTTCCTGACATAATTTTGGCTTCAATTTTTTTTTTAAATCTTTTTGCTTTATTTTTTTCTTGGCTACAGTCTTCTGATCACCTCTTTAGGACCACAATTTTTGTGATATTTCCTAGGATTGACTAAAAAGAGATTTCATTATTTCTTCCTGCCTGGTTGAAGAAAATTTGTTTTTTATGATTGATGTTAGTGATGCATAAAACATACAAGTTCTCCCACCGACATAGACAGTATTGATGGCATTCCAACAGGTCTGTGGCCCACCAAGACATAGATTTTATATTCTGTGTTTCCCATCAAAATAGAAAACATGATGGATTCGTAATGACATACATGCGCAGTGTAAAAATTACGTATGATCCTGACAGCGGTGGATTTCCATTTTGGCCCAGCATTGGCATCGATGAGGACTGAATCTTCTCACAATTTTAGATTACTCTGATTATTGGAAGAATTTTACATAGACAGCTTCTGGTTATGTACATTTCAAATCTTGTTTCTCTTAAATTACCCACCTACCTCTGGTGTTGAGCACCACAGGACTCATTCATTTATTTCATCCTAAGACCTCCAGCCTTCGTGTTTGTTTCACCGTAGCTCAGCACAGAGGCTGTAGAAATATTCCTTAAAGCATTGCTGTGCAGAAGTGGTTAGCAATTTCCATAGAAGTGACTGCATCTTATATGAATCCGTCTCCATTAAACCAAAATTAAATACACTCACAAATTAACTTCCTGGATACCCCAGATTACCACAGCCAACTCCAAAGGCACCTGTTTCGAGGGGAAGTGTATCTGAATGGAAGACAGAATGGACCTACCGAATGGACATGAAAATATGTTTTGGGGGGAGGGAAAGCTTATTAAGATACATTTCACGTACCGTACAGTTTACCCATTTGAAGTGTACAAGTCACTTTAAGGTATTCACAGATAGGTGCAACCATCACTACAGTGAGTTTTAGAACGTTTTCACCACCTCAAGGAGAAACTCCACATCTTTTAGCTGTTACTCTTTCCCCTTGTCCCCTCACTAGCCCTAAGCAATCATTAATCTACTTAGTTACTTTTGCAAATGTTATACAAATTTAGGCTCAGGTCACTACGTTGTTACAAAATTCCCAAAGCCTTAGGAGGGGTCCAAGAACTTAAGTTTCTTTATTTTTATTTATTTATTTATTAATTTTTGGTCTTTTCTAGGGCCGCCCCCACGGCATATAGAGGTTCCCAGGCTAGGGGTCAAATCGGAGCTGTAGCCGCAGGCCTACACCACTGCCACAGCAACGTGGGATCCGAGCCTTGTCTGCGACCTACACCACAGCCCATGGCAATGCCAGTTCCTTAACCCGTTGAGTGTGGACAGGGATCGAGCCTCAACCTCATGGTTCCTAGTCAGATGCATAAACCACTGAGCCACAACGGGAACTCCAGGTTTCTTTAGCTTTGTGGTTTATCCACCTCTGTGCCTTTACTCTGCCAGAATCTGTACCTTCGGTTTCCTACTGTTCACAGACTTGACTGAATCTATTGGGGAGAGAGAGAGAGAGAGAGACAGAGACAGAGAGAGAGAGAGAGAGAGAGAGAGAGTGAGTGTGTGTGTGTGTGTGTGTGTGTGTTTTGTGAAAAGCGAGGGTCAGGAGTTCATTTGGAAAATCAGGTAAAGCTGAATAAAACTAAGAGAGTAACTTGAGGCAGGATTCAGGTTACAGGGTCTTCAAGACTATCCTGGAGTTTGATTTTTTGTTTTTGATGTTTCACTTTTCCAATTAAAGAAGCTGATATTATCCATTTGGTGTTTTGTCTTCTAATTTTTTTTTCCCAAAATGCGTCTTTCTGACAATGTCAAAAGCTCCCCATAATGGTGGTTGTTGTTCTAAGTTTTAAAAGACCTTTTGTTTTGTTTTGTTTAATTTTTCCATTTACCCAGGAAAATTCAAGAGTTGGATTTTGGTGTAGCTTTATAAAAGAAGTAAAAGTTCTTCCAGACAAACCTATGACACTGAGAACAAGGCCAGCACAGTGGTTATGAGCTTGATAACACTCTCTCTCATTCTCCAACCATGTGGAGAACCAGTAGTAATGATGGTATGACCCAGGAACTAATAATCATTGAATTCAGATGAAATGAAATGGCCTCCTGTCACAAATGAATAAGGTGAAGATGAACACCCCTGTGAGGCTTTTACAGGGGCCCCAAGGCAAAGGTTGGCCAATGACTTTTTTACAAAATGGTCACCACTCTGAACATACCTTATGGCCCCTTGGATTGGATTGGAAACTGATTGGGCCTGTTTCCATGTATTCCCTGTGAAACAGTCCCTTATACATTCTGCAGGAAAAGACAATTCAGGACAAAGCCAAAACACATGAGGCAAGAGTCTAAACATACAGACCAAGAGCAAAAGCAAAGCAAGCAGCACAGCAGTGAGCAGTGTGAGAGGCAGCCTGGAAGACGACCCCAGGGATCCCAGCAGCCCTCCCCTTGTCAGTGGCCTGTACTTACAGACTTGTTTCTCACACACAGAGCATGGTAGAAGTCAAAGGGTACTTCTGAAACCATCTTTTTTTTTTTTTTTTGGCCTTTTTGCCATTTCTTGGGCCACTCCCACGGCATATGGAGGTTCCCAGCCTAGGAGTCAAATCAGAGCTGCAGTTGTCAGCCTAGACCTCAGCCACAGCAACGCAGGATCTGAGCCATGTCTGCAACCTACCCCACAGCTCACAGCAACACCGGACCCTCAACCCACTGATTGAGGCCAGGGATCGAACCAGCATCCTCATGAATACTAGTCAGGTTCATTAACCACTGAGCCACGATGGGAACTCCCTGAAACCATCTTATAGAAAGATAGTAGACATTGTATTGGATCTTCCTCTGAGAGACGCCCGCTTCCACTGTTGTGAAGTTCCCTCCAGAGAGGCCACGTGGAAGGGAGCTGGTGTCTGGCCAGGGAGGACTTCATGCCTCCACGTGAGTAAGCTTGGAAGAGGATCCTGTCTGGTTGAGGCTTATATGTAGTAGCCACCTTTTTTTGAGAGCCTCCGAGCCAGAGGCACACAGCCAAGTTGCACCCAGATGCCTGGCCCTCCGCGAATGTCTAATTTCTTAAGACAAAGAAGTAGGCCTAATGCGTTATACCGAAAACTACATCATTAGAAATCCTAGGATAAAAGAATAAATTCAGTAAGGGGAGCCAAACTAGTTAGATCTCATATTAAGACTACCTTACCTGGCAGCAGATTTGAAGGACAAATGAAGATTGGACTCAAGGGACCAGCGTTGGTCTGAGGATTCCCTAGAATGCTGCCTAGGAAGGGCTTTAGAATGATGTCAGTAGACTCAGAAGTTGTCAAACCACTCAATACCTGAAACAAAAAGGCAAAGCTGGGAGTTCCCGTCGTGGCTCAGTGGTTAATGAATCCAACTAGGAACCATGAGGTTGTGGGTTCGGTCCCTGCCCTTGCTCAGTGGGTTAAGGATCCGGTGTTGCTGTGAGCTGTGGTGTAGGTCGCAGACGCGGCTCGGATCCCGCGTTGCTGTGGCTCTGGCATAGGCCAGTGGTTACAGCTCTGATTCAACCCCTAGCCTGGGAACCTCCATATGCCGCAGGAGCAGCCCAAAGAAATAGCAAAAAGACAAAAAAAAAAAAAAAAAGAAAAAGAAAAGGCAAAGCTTAAGTTATAGTTTGCTATAGTGTATTCGTTTGCTAGGGCTGCCTTAACGAAGTACCAGAGGCTAAGAGGCTTAAACAACAATTTATTTTCTCACAATTCTCAAGGCTAGAAGTCTGAGGTTAGGGTGTTGGCTGGGTTGCTTAATTCCAGGCCTCTCACTTTGGTTCATAGATGGCTGTTTTCTCTCATTGTCTTCACCTGGTCTCTCCTCTGTACGCATCTGTGTCCTAATCTCTTTATAAGGACACCAGTCACTTTGTTTGTTTTGTCTTTTTCTAGGGCCACACCCATGGCATATGGAGGCTCCCAGGCTAGGGGTCTAATTGGAGCTGTAGCTGCTGGCCTATGCCACAGCCACAGCAATGCCAGATCCGAGCTGTGTCTGCAACCTACACCAAAGCTCACGGCAATACCAGATCCTTAACCCACTGAGCGAGGCCAGGGATCGAACCTGCAACCTTATGGTACCTAGTCGGATTCGTTAACCACTGAGCTACGACGAGAACTCCCTAAGGCCAACTTTTATCTACACTGAGGAAAGACTCAGGAACTGGGAGCACGAGATGCCTCTGGGACTGAAGATTATGGGGCAGGAGAGGGAGGGGCTGAAATGAGGAGGACTCCTGCACAGACAAGTTAGTCATTCGTCACCTAACATCCCAGCAGTGGTCTGCAGAGGGTCAGCCACACAGATTGGGTCATGAATACTGAGACTCCTGGCTTTCTTGCTCCACTTGTTGGCTCTGGAATTCTGGCAACTAGACACCATCCAGGTAGGAGATTTAGTCTCCCTGAGAAATCTGACTAGCACACAAAAACGATTTATAAACACATAGTGACATAGAGGTTCCCAAGGCACTCTGCACTGACCCTAAAATGGGCATATCTCAACTATCAACTCAACTTCCACTCAGTTTTTGTTTTTAATTGAGGTTATATTTTTTCCTCCTCATTTTATTACTGGAGTCCATTTTGCTTCAAGGGATTTAATTACTCTCTTTGCTTCGCAGATCATATTTAAAACAAACAAACTTGGTGTCATGGTCAATGTGTTTCTGCATCTGTTG
This sequence comes from Phacochoerus africanus, assembly GCF_016906955.1. NCBI lineage: Eukaryota > Metazoa > Chordata > Mammalia > Artiodactyla > Suidae > Phacochoerus > Phacochoerus africanus. Next base: position 111,501,052 of record NC_062548.1, on the reverse strand, counting down.
ATCTTTAACCCAATTGTCAAATAGCTTCCACAGTGTTGGATTTGGGACTTGAAAAACCAATGGATGCACCAATCAAATACAGATCCCTGCATAAATACCTTTTAATTACTTTTCAATGAGAAAACAGTCTGGGGCATCTACTCTTCTCTCACAGCTCAAGTCTGGCTTCCTTTGGCATCTGCTGGCAGTGGGTGATCTGAGCTGAGCACCTCTTCCTTCTAAAAGCTGGAGGGGCTCTGGGTACTGAGGAAGAAAGTGAATTAAGAGTTTCCCTTCTCGGAGTTCCTGGTGCGGCTCAGTGCAAATGAATCTGACTAGCTTCCATAAGGACACAGATTTAATCCCTAGCCTCGCTCAGCAGGTTAAGGATCCAGCATTGCTCATGAGCTGTGGTGCAGGTTGAAGACGCAGCTAGGATTTAACGTTGCTGTGGCTATGGTGTAGGCTGGCGGCTGCAGCTCCGATTTGACTCCTAGGCTGGGAACATCCAAATGGCAGGGACTGCGAACACTTTGGGAAAAAAAAAAAAAAAAAGAATTTCGCTTCTCGTCTTGGAGCCGGTAATGGGCGAGGCTCCTCCAGAACTGCATTTGATTCCTACTTGAATCCCTTGTGGTGTCACCCTGCAGCTTTCTCCTGGTTCGTGTATGGCAACACACTCACAGTGCAGGCTGCATGCTAACTGGAGGCAGAATCCTGCCCCACCAAGTCAAGCTCTCAGAGCTCGGTCTTGACCATGAAGATTTAAGGACCTGACAGCTCTGGGCCCAGCAGCAGGCACTCAGGGTTGGCAGATTTCTTCAGTGTTCGCCGTCTAGCCTCCGAAAGCTTCTCTGCACCAGCGGCCGGGCCAGATGTCCCACCCAGTCATGATTTATGTAGCGGCAGCATCAAAACCTGATATTTCATTTACACTTGAATTCATTCCAGAATAAAGACCTCTGCTGAGGGCGTTCTTAACCTGGGGTTCACGGACTCCACTCAGAGGATCTAACTCCCTGAAATGCTATGGCAGTGTTGGTATAAAAGCCCACGTGCTTTTAAGGAAAAGACTACGGCTTTCGTTAGGTAGTCAGGACGGTTCTGAGTGAAAGTTTTAGGGATCAAAGCCTCAGACATTTCAGTTGTATCTCATCTGGGCAAGACTGCAACATTCCACATCACTTCAACCCGCCCTCTGCAGCTCCAGCAGCTCCTCCCTCCAGGAGCCAGGGCTGAGGTAGACCGCAAGCTCTAAGCAAAGCCCTCTCCCTCCTCCTCGCCCGGAGCAGGGCATCCCCACTGGGCATGCTCGTAGCAAGGACTTGGGTTGGTCGCCGAGGCGGAAACTGGTCCGGAGAAAGCGTGTGTGTTTCCCAGGGTTCTCCGCGCTCCTGTCATGGCCGCCCCCTTGTGCCGGTATCCACACATGGGGTTCTAGGGCTGTGGGTGTGTTCACAGGAACTGTCGCCACTAGTCTTCTGCGTTTTGGACTCTCATCTTTCCACTTTCTTTGGTTGGCTCCTGTGTCACTCTAGTAGGAACGTCTTCTGGCTGCAGCGATGTCTGGGGTGATGTGGACCCCGGAGCTGGCAGTTCTGAGAGGCTTCTCCACTGAAGCTGAGAGGAAGCGGTGGAAGCAGGACGGAGTCGTTGGTTTGGGTGAGAGGGGTGCACCTGCCAGGGAAAGACTTAGGCCAGCGTGGGACTGTGGGGAGAAGGGGTGGCGGCGACTGGGTTCTCATCCCTCGTGGTTTTATTTTTTTCCCACCGAAAACTAGGCTTTGGGTTGTTGCGTACTTGATATGGTGGGCGTGGTCCCCAAGCTCCATGCCTGTCTTCTCACCGTCCAGGTTCAGTAATAATAACAATGCCAATTATTTTTCTAAACTCTTGACATTTATTCAGCCATTTAATCCTTATAATAGGTTCCACTTCCATTCTCATTTTCCAGATGAAGTCCTTTAAGTACAGATTTGTTACGTAATTTATTCAAGGTCACACAGCTGGTAAGCACGACAGGTGAAACGAGGCAACAAAGATGTAATCTTGTAAGCAAAGCACATAGTGGGATATAGGCACTTCTGGTTGGGGGATTTAGGCTAGACACAGAGGAGGAGGAATGACAATTTAGGACAGTATGTAAGTGATCTCTGTGTATGTGTGTGTGTGCACTCGAGTTTGTGTGTGTACATAATAGGTTTCAGGAAAGAAGTTTCTGAAATCTGGTATGGAAAAGTCTTATGGAAGAAATCAAACTTGACCTGATTTTTGATTAAAGAATAAGACTGACAAGTGAGGCAGGAATGTGCATTGGGATATTAGGGAAACTGAGTGAACCAGCTTTTCGTTGGGCGGGGGGACAGTAGGGATAGGAGGAGTCAGACAGGGATAGGAAGCTTTCTGAGAAAACTTTTTTTTTTTTTGTCAGTAGGAATCCTTTAAGATTCCCAGCAGAAGGGTGATGTTACTTGCTAATGAAGAATATTATTTCTGAGTCTAACTTCTGCCTTGCTGCGCATAGTGTAGATAGGCTTCTAATCTAGGAGAAGCGATGTTTGTATAATGATAGAAATTTTCTCGGTGCTTTGTGATTATTGTATAGCAAGCATTCTAAGTATATACAGTTTGTTGTGTACTAAAATGCTAACAGTGTTACCCTTTACAGTATAACATATTGTTCTTTGAATTATTGAACTAAATTTTTTTTTCTTTTACAGAGAGTGCATCTTTCCTACAATTGCTGCTAGAAGGGAACTATGAGGCCATATTCTTAAATTCATTGACTCAAAATATTTTAAATTCAGCAATGGTGACTGAGGAAAAAATTGACAGCTACCTGGAGAAGCAGATAATAACATTTCTGGATTACTCAACAGATTTGGACAATACCAAGAGGTAGAGTTTTTATTTGAAAATTTCGTAGAGAAACAGATGCTGAATACATTTAATAATGCCTTGACAGGCACTGAGTTTTTGCAGTTAAAAAACCTGGCTTTATGGTTAGTCGGGGCTCATGATGTACCAGACAATCTGTATAAGAGCTTCTGTTCAGAGGACCATCCAGAAAATGAAAAGGTAAAGTGGTGTAGGATATAAGGATTTTATATAGAACACTGGCATATGACTGAATGGTAACTGCTAACCCGTTGAGCTTCCAAATGCTTAGATATGATAGGCTTTAGCCATCGGCCAAACCTCAGACCTCACTGCCTTTTTTTTTTTTTTTTTGGCCATTTCTTGGGCCGCTCCAGCAGCATATGGAGGTTCCCAGGCTACGGGTCGAATTCGGAGGTGTAGCTGCCGGCCTACACCAGAGTCACAGCAACGCGGGATCCGAGCCGCGTCTGCAACCTACACCACAGCTCACGGCAACACCGGATCGTTAACCCACTGAGCAAGGGCAGGGACCGAACCCGCAACCTCATGGTTCCTAGTTGGATTCGTTAACCACTGAGCCACGACGGGAACTCCAGACCTTACTGCCTTTTAACTTGAAAGTGTGCACTGTTCACCTTGGTGTTTCTAGATTGCTGAGTGATAGGTGTAATTATTTTTGTTATGCTTTAGATTGTTATCTTTAGTGTTTTTTAGTGGAACCTTGGTTTACCTTCTTCCATTGACATTTATGTAATTTTATAGAATTATGTATAATGGATGGTTACATAGCAGTGTAACCTAAGCTTTTCAGTGGCTTATGTATCACTCTTGTAAGTTTGTTAATGTAACTTTCTTTTCTCTACCATCTGTGGCAGCCACATCAAGTTTTAGTTATCTTGAAAACACATGCAATTTTGTTTTACCATTATTTCTAGGGATTGGCTTCATTTAGTTCTAAGGCAAATCAAATACCGTCTTAGGTGTTGAGCTTGTGAAAATGAATGAGACATAATCTGTATTCATAAGGAGTTCACAAAAAAATGCTACTATAGGCATTTTAGTTTATTTAAAAACTTAGTGTCTTTCAATTTCATTTTTCTGGTTTACTAGTAGTTTATATTCCTCTGATAGCATTTTTGGTTGTTATTTCACTGTCTGATGTGTGTGAGATATCATAGCCATTAGCTTTGTGCGGGGCATATGAAAACTTACATTCACACACATGCAGTATTCATTGGTAGACCAGAATTCCAGCTTGTCACATAAAGCTGAGAAGAGACATTTCAGTGGCCTTTTCTTGAGGTGTTTGAAAATTAAAAAGGATTCTCATTTCGCCTTAAGGATTTTTTTTTTTTGTCTTTTTGCTATTTCTTAGGCTGCTCCCGAGGCATATGGAGATTCCCAGGCTAGGGGTCTAATTGGAGCCGTAGCCACCAGCCTACGCCAGAACCACAGCAACGCAGGATCCGAGCCGAGTCTGCAACCTACACCACAGCTCACGGCAACGCCGGGTCGTTAACCCACTGAGCAAGGGCAGGGACCAAACCAGCAACCTCATGGTTCCTAGTCGGATTCATTAACCACTGCGCCACGACGGGAACTCCAAGGATTTTTTTTTAAATTAAAAAATTTTTTGGGGGGTACGCCCATGGTATGTGGAAGTTCCCAGGCCAGGGATTGAAACCATTCCACAGCAGTGACCCGAGCCTCTACAATGACAATGCCAGATCCATAATCTGCTGCACCACAAGAGAACTGTTGCCTTAAGAATTTTGATTTTTAGTTATATTAAAGCTTCAAAACCTTGCTTCACATGCGTTTCCCTAAGTTTCTTAACTTCTAACTATAAACAAGCTCTTTTGTTGCCTGTTTTCTGCTCATTCTTTGCTCTGCTGTCAGTTTTGTTGCATTCTGGTTCCCCAAGTCTGGTAGCACTGATTTTTTTTTTTTTTCTCCTTAAAGAACCTTCCTTTTGAGGTAGGGCCTAGGGGATGTAGGAGGAAGAGGATGACTGCTCTTTCTTTTTATCCAGCGTGAAGCTACAGGAGTCTCTGGCTCTTATTTGTTAGAGTTGCATCCCCACCTATTTTTGTCTTAATCCAGGGGCTGACAGATTATGGCTGGTGGGTCAAGACCAAAGTGCCTGAGAATGATGTTTACTTTTTTTTTCTTTCTTTCTTTTTTTTCTTTTGTCTTTTTGCCTTTTGTAGGGCCGCTCCCGTGGCATATGGAGGTTCCCAGGCTAGGGGTCTGATTGGAGCTGTAGCCACCGGCCTACGCCAGAGCCACAGCAACGCAGGATCTGAGCCGCGTCTGCAACCTTCACCACAGCTCATGGCGACGCTGGGTCCCTAACCCACTGAGCAAGGCCAGGGATCGAACCTGCAACCTCATGGTTCCTAGTCAGATTTGTTAACCACTGTGCCACGACGGGAACTCCTACTTTTTTTTTTCTTTATGGCCACACCTGCATCCTCCTGGATACCGGTCAGGTTCATTACTGCTGAACCACAACAGGAACTCCCAATGTTTACATTTTTAAAGGGCTGGAACAAGAGAAACACGTGATCTCCAAAGCCTAAAGTATTTTTTTTTTTAAATCTATTCCTTTATAGAAGTTTACTCACCCACTCCTGTCTTAAGTTAAAGTAGGATTGAAAATAAATAAGTTCAAATGAAATTTCTTTAGGATTCTTGTTTGTTTTGTTTTAATAGTTGGTAGTCCAGGATCAGGGCAGTGTTTGAGAACAACTTCTTATCAGTTTTCTATTGTAGAAAATCACTTGTCTATCCAGTCAGTGTCAGAGCTGTTAAAGAGAATACAAGAAAAAAGTTCTAAGTGCCTGATCAGGTCCTAAGCCAGTGCTGTTCATGAGAACTTTCTGTGATGATGGAGAGGTCCAGCATGGTATCCAGTAGCCACATTTAGCTAATGAGAACTTGAAATGTGGACAGTGTGACCAAGGGGCTGAATTTTAAGTTTTATTTAGTTGTAATTAATTGAAATTAAAAGAGCATATGTAGGAGTTCTCATTGTGGCACATTGGAAACGAATCCAACTAGTATCCATGAGGATGTGGGTTTGTTCCCTGGCCTTGCTCAGTGGGTCAAGGATCCACATTACCCTGAGCTGCTGTGTAGGTTGTAGACACAGCTCAGATCTGGCATGGTTGTGGCATAGGCTGACAGCTGTAGCTTCAATTCATCCCTTAGCCTGGGAACTTCCATATGCCTTGGGTGTAGCCCTAAAAAGCGAAAAAAAAAGGAAGAAAAAGAAAAGAGCATATGTAGCTCATGGTGATAATATTGGATGTTGCAGACCTAAATTGTGTACATGTCAGAAATTTTTTTGATAATACTCTCAAGTAATCTCAATAAATGTTATTTCTCTCTCTCTTTTTTTTAATGTTATTTCTCTTAATAAGTGAAGTGAAGTAGTAGTGTGCTTGTTTTATCCAGTAATGGTGGTTCATGTGTATTTCTTTATTCAGACAACAGCTGATATTCTTAATTGGTGTGAGCAGTTTGCAGCTATTTGTTCAGAGTAACTGGACGGGGCCTTTGGTTGATTTACACCCTCGGGATTTTTTGCCATCTGTCTTGTTCCAGCAGTTCAGTGAGGTATGCTTCTTGGAAATGTCATATATAGGTATTATTGTGTTATTTATTCTTTTTTTTTTTTTGTCTTTTTAGGGGCCACACCCATGACATGTGGAAGTTTGCAGGCTAGGGGCTGAGTTGGAGCTGCAGCTGCTGACCTACACCACAGCCATTGTGTGGTTTAATATATTTTTTTGTTTGTCTTTTTGCTATTTTTTGGGCCGCTCCCGTGGCATATGGAGGTTCCCAGGCTAGGGGTCGAATTTGGAGCTGTAGCCGCCAGCCTGTGCCAGAGCCACAGCAATGAAGGATCCGAGCCACGTCTGTAATCTACACCACAGCTCACGGCAACACCGGATCCTTAACCCACTGAGCAAGGCCAAGGATCGAACCCGCAACCCCACAGTTCCTAGTCGGATTCATTAACCATTGAGCCACGACGGGAACTCCTTTGTGGTTTAATCTTTAGGAATGGGTCTTTATAAACTGGAGCTAATAGTAGGTAGGAAAGAAACATGACTATAGCTGATACAGAACCTATTAAGAATGCCTGTTCATTGGTCAGATTTTCTTTTTTTTTTTTTTTTGTCTTTTTGCCATTTCTTGGGCCGCTCCCGCAGCATATGGAGGTTCCCAGGCTAGGGGTCTAACCGGAGCTGTAGCTGCCAGCCTACGCCAGAGCCACAGCAACGCAGGATCTAAGCTGTGTCTGCAACCTACCCCACAGCTCACGGCAATGCCGGAGCACCAACCCACTGAGCAAGGGCAGGGATCGAACCCGCAACCTCATGGTTCCTAGTCAGATTTGTTCGTTAACCACTGTGCCATGATGGGAACTCCTGGTCAGATTTTCAAATGATTCCAGAAGTGCCATTGTCAATCTCAAACTCCTCTCCAGATGCTCTCCATTTTAAGGAGCTCTGTTAGGGGCTCTTTTTATTAAAGCACAGGGCAGCTGTACCAGTTGCCCAGCTGCATATGTTACTGCAGTTACATAAAGATCTTTTCTGGCAAAGCAGCGAATCTGGTGATCTGTTTAATTTTGTTGCAGGCAGGTTTTGCTGCTGTGCTTAAGCACAGTTCCCATGGATGATTTCCTTTATATCACGCATATACTTATTTGTAAGTGCCTGGCATCTGCGATCTATACCACAGCTCACGGCAACACTGGATCCTTAACCTGCTAAGCAAAGCCAGGGCTCGAACCTGCAACCTCATGGTTCCTAGTCAGATTCGTTAACCACTGAGCCACGATGGGAACTCCATAATTGTTAATAATTTGATGGTTGGAAAGAGAAGTACAAAAGCAGCTATAATCTGGAGCCATAACACTTATCTCTTACACATCATTCTACTGGGTTATGTTATAACCATAATATAATAATATAATAACATTAATGTTATATAATGTTATGTATTATGTTATTTTGCAGTAGACTTTTACACTTTTCAGTGATGATGAAGGTTGGACAGAGGTCTGTGAACCCACAGCTACTTCTTTTATATCTTTATCTAATGCTTCAGCAAAGCCAGGCACAGGCACATTACTTAATTGTTTAATCCTTACAAGAACCCTATGAGGTGTAGGTTCTATTATTTCATTTTGTAATGGATGAAACAGAGATTTTAGTTAAAACAAAAATTTACCTATGTCCACAAACTAACAAACAGAAAAAGGACACCATTCTGCGTCTATGACATTAGAGCCCATGTTCCTAATGGTTGAGCATTCCTGCTGTCGACTTTGCAGCAGCAAAGTCAAAATTATTCAGTCCACTTTGAAGTTGCCTAGTGGCCTGGTGGTTAAGGGTCTGGCATTGTCACTGCTGTGGCGTGGGTTTGATCCCTGGTCCAGGAACTTCCAAATGCCGAGGGTGCAGCCAAATAAAAACAAAACGAACAAACAAAACAATTATCCAGTCCACATTTAAAAAATACAGGTGCTTTGGCCATTGTAGAAAATCTCCGTTCAGCCAAGAAGTGGATTTTTCAGAGGCATCCCTTTTGGGCAGCTTTCTGTTCACGTTAGTCCGTGGTTATTTGCCTGCTGCGCATTTGATAGGTAAATCTTGTTGTTCTTTCGCTTCATAGTAATTACGGAGCAGACATGGTTTGTAAGGATATTTGCCAGCTGGTGAAGCATATGTGAAAGATAGGTGTTTCTTATAAATGCTTTCATATATGATTTGTTTTCATTGAGAAGATATTTTATAAATCTATAAAGTCATAATGCTTCTTCAGAAGTACCATTTTCTTGATTGTCCTATTCCTCTCAAGTGCAAGGACATGGGTGGTTTCCCAGGGCAATCTGGAGTTGTAGACCTCTAAGGGCATTTATAATGTTATGACTGGCTCCAGTGCTAATTGATGTGTAATAGATCCATAACTCTGTTTCAAAGCTGATTAACTGGAAAGTATGTATGCTTGTAAGACATATAAAGATGAATATTTTGCCAAGTTATATCATCTCCACTTAAAATTGTTTTTTCAGGTCAAAGGACTGGATGCGCTTGTTCTGAGTCTGCTCATTCTAGATGGTGAATCAATCTACAGCCTGACCTCGAAGCCTATATTGCTGTTATTAGCACGAATTATCCTAGTGAATGTAAGACATAAACTCACAGCTCTTCAGGTAAGAGAAGAAAAGGAGCCAGGAGATTCAGACCCAGGCGTGACTTTTATGCTGGATAGCATCAAATTTTAGGTGTGATGCTGAATATCTTGGTATATATGTTTTCTAAGTTTCCTTTAGGTAATTAATTAATTAATTAATTAGGGCTATGCCCGAGGCACATGAACATTCACAGGGATTGAACCCATACCATAGCAGTGACCTGAGCCGCTGCAGTGACAATGCCGGATCCTTAACCCGTTGCCCCACAAGGGAACTCTTAGGTATTTAATTTTAAAATTTGATGAAAATAAGCAAAAACTGTTTCCCTTCGTGAAACTCATCTAGTATAAAATCAGATATTGAGCCTCTTCAAAAGGATTATGGATACATGTTTTGTGTATGTTTCCATGTGTGTAAATGTTCATTCTCTGAATCTTAAATATAGTTTAAAAACATCCTTCTTAGTCTTTTTTTGAATTTCATGTAATGGTAATAAGCAATAGCCAGAAGTATAGCACTTGCAGTAGATCTTAATTATTGTTTCTTGGCTCATATCCTACCTTGTTTCATTATTTGGGTTGGATTTAGTAGAGCTTTTGTTGGATATCTGTTACGTGGTTTCTTTAGGTCACATGTAAAGCATTCATTCTCACAGAAAGCTAATTTGCAGCTAATATGCAGTGGGAGGTGACAAAAAAGGGAGATGCAAAGAAATTCCTTGAGGTTTCGTGGAAGTTGTCAGCCATGCATTGTACAGGCTCTGTCCCACCTGCTCAATTCTGTGCAGATAACTACACAGCCTGCCTTGTAGTGTGAAAGCAGCTGTGGCCCATACGTGTGGTGAGTGGGTGTGACTGTGTACCAATAAAGCTTTATTTATGGACACTGAAATTTATACTTCCTATATTTTTCTCATGTCACAAAATAATTATTTTTCTTTTCTTTTTTTTTGCAATGATTTAAAAATATAAGAACCATGGAGTTCTTCAATGGCACAGTGGGTTAAGAATCCATCATTCTCACTGCAGTGGCTTGGGTATCTGCTGTAGCACAGGTGTGATCCCTGGCCCAGGAACTTCCACATGTTGTGGGTGTGCCAAAAAAAAATAAAAAAATTCGAAAGCTGGTCGTGATTCTTTGGCTACAGGAAAACAGGTGATGGGCTGGGTTTGGCCCATGTGTTGTACCTTTCTTTTTATGGCCGCACCTTCAGCATAAGGCAGTTCCCAGGCCAGAGATTGAATCTGAGCTGCAGCTGCAACCCAACCTGTGGCTGAGGCAATACTGGATCCTTTAAGCCACTACACCGGGCTTGGGATCAAACCTCCACCTCCGCATCAACCCAGGCTACTGCAGTTGGATTCCTAACCCATTGTGCCACATGGAAACTCTCTTTGACTTCTGCTAAAACCCTATATTCATGTTTTATATCACCATGCAAAGATCATTTTGTGCTGAAACCTTGCCTTTCAATTGAAATGTAATAGTTTTTCCCTCTTTGGTGTTTACTATAGCATTCTCTAGATGGTGATGTTAAAAATGACTCATTTGAGGGAATTCCTGTCGTTGCTCAGTGGTTAACAAATCCAACTAGGAACCATGAGGTTGCGGGTTTGATCCCTGGCCTCACTCTGTGGGTTAAGGATCTGGCATTTCCATGAGCTGTGGTTTGGGTTGCAGATGCGGCTCAGATCTGGCATTGCTGTGGCTGTGGTGTAGGCCACCAGCTACAGTTCTGACTCGACCCCTAGCCTGGGAACCCCCATATGCCGAGAGTGTGGCCCTAAAAAGCAAAAAAAAAAAAAAAAGACTTATTTGATAAATGAAGATAAAATGATAAAGAAGTAGCACACACTTATTCAAGGTAATCATAACCTTGAAAATTAATTTTGAATAGGTTGACTCCCAAGGAAGGAATGTATCAGGTTGTTTATTATGATGTTATTTTTGTGGAACTATCAAAGAAGATGATACCTCTAGTCTCTGAAGTATGTAGACTAGTATTGGTAATATGTAGATGTTGGGTAAAAAGAATCTTGGCTTTATCAGACCAGAGTTTGTCTGGCTCAGCCACTTAACAACCATGTGACCTTAGGCTAATTAATTTCTTGGAATATCAGTTTCCTTCTTTATAAATGGACTAATTTGGCCAACATTTATTGGGTTTCTTTGAGGTATACCCATGCTCCCTGCCTTCTAGAAGGTTGCGGACTAGAGTGACTTCTCAGTCAGAACATTCCGTAATAAGTACTATAATCAGCAGACAGGATCTTGAAACTAGAACAAGGCTTCAAGTTTCCTTTGTAATTAATTATTTTGTTTTATTTTTTTTGCTTTTTAGCGCCGTACCTGCAGCATATGGAGGTTGCCAGGCTGGGGGTTGAATTGGAGCTGCAGCTGCTGGCCTTCACCATAGCAGCACGGGATCCAAGACGCGTCTGCAACCTATACCACAGCTCACAGCAACACCAGATCCTTAGTCCTCTGAGTGAGGCCAGGGGTTGAATCCACGTCCTCATAGATACTAGTTCATTACCGTTGAGCCACAAGGGGAACTCTCAAGTTTCCTTTTTTGTTAATGCCTCAAATTTCCTGTGAAGTGATTCCTGGCAAATAGAAAAAGGCACATTTATTTTGTAGTGGAAAAATAGGCTATGCTTTCTTTGTTCATTTCATGTTCCACTTTCTCCCATATAAAGATTTTGGGTTAAGAGTTAGTTATAGATCTGTTTTTTAAGAATACAGCATCTTATATGTTTTCTTGAAAGGGAAGTCTCTGACTGGACTATCTACATTTCCATGTCTGGAAAAGGAAAGAATATGCTGCCAAACCTGACTCACTTATTGCTGACAGCAGATAAGGGACAGTTAATTGAAATACAGACTGACTTCATTAGCCTAGTGATAGGAAAAGAATGAAAATGAGGCAACACCTCAGGGAATTAAATTTAAAATGTTGTGAAACTTCTTTCTATTAGATAATTCTACCTTTCCTTACATGGATTGAGGAAACAGTATTAATAATTAGAAAGGATTTTGTCAGAGTTAAAATTCATTTGTGATTGCATCATTTAGGCAGCACTTGTATGTAGCAGGCAGCTTTACCCCTTAAGTTCGAGTGAAAAAGAAAATGCTTTTGGTAATTAAGCATGATCTCCTATTAGTAGGTATTGCTTTTGGCTTTTTTTTTTTTTTTGGTCTTTCTAGGGCCGCACTTATGGCATATGAAGGTTCCCAGGGTAGGGGTACAATCAGAGCTGTAGCCGTCGGCCTACGCCAGAGCCACAGCATTGCAGGATCCAAGCCGTGTCTGCAACCTAAACCACAGTTCACGGAAACGCCAAATCCTTAAGCCACTGAGCGAGTCCAGGGATCGAACCCACGTCCTCATGGATGCTAGTCGGGTTCCTTAACTGCTCATCTACAATGGGAACTCCAGTAGGTATTGCTTTTAAAAAAAGGAATATTAATTTCTCACACCTTTGTGCAATACAATGCAAAGTAACATAGCTGTAATTAATTTAGACGATTCAATGCATGATCATACTTGGTCCTTTAATGAGCCTGTCAAAATATTTGGTACTTGTTACTTGCACACATATGCATACAGGAGGGTCTGGAAGAATATAAACCTTTGTCATGGATTTTTCTGGGGGAGAAAGATGGTGCTGAGGCAGCAGAAGAGAGACATCAGAGAATAGAGAAAAGGCTACTGTGTTCTAAACCAGTGCATTCGTGAAGACAGTGTATAAAACGCAGTCTCTGTCCTCAAAAATACATGGACCAGGTAGTTACACACTTGAAAAACAAGAGCTCTGCATTGAGTGCTAACTTCTAGGCACAGTGTGGAAGTTGAGAGAAGTGGGAGATGAGTGTGTGCCCTGCTAGTGGGAGAAGGCCTCGTGGAAGAGGGTGGGGAAGGGATCTCTCCAGTTTGGGCAATATCTGAATCCAGGGTATTTCTTACCTTGTAGTCGCACAGCATACAGTGCTCCGGGGAGGATACAGAGATGAGTAAGACACGATTTCTCATGTTGTTGGTTAGATGGCAGACAGCATTGAAAGCTAGGATGGCATACACGAATACGGTGGAATGTGTTTGTAAAGGGAGGTGAAAATAATGTGCTGCAAGTTGAGAAAAAATCACCCTGCAGGAGGTTCTTGTGGGAGGCTTCCTAGAATTGTTGGTGTTGGATTCTGGTGCTGGTAGTGTGCTATGGTAGAGAGGATGGTTATGGGGGACTTTTTTTTTTAAGGCCAAACCTGTGGCATATAGAAGTTCGTGGCATATGGAAGTTCCTAGGTTAGGGGTTGAATTGGAGCTGCAGCTGCCGGCCTACACCACAGCCACAGCTACGCCAGATCTGAGCCACGTCTGCAACCTACACCACAGCTCACGGCAATGCCGGATTCTTAACCCACTGAGCGAGGCCTAGGACTGAACCCCTGTCCTCATGGATACTAGTTGGGTTCTTAACCCTCTGAGATACAATAGGAACTCCTTACAGTGGACATTTTAAAGGAGGAAATATGAGTTTGAAATGGTATCAGGAAACCCAGCTGGCTACAAATACAGCTTCTGAGAGAACAGAGGAGAGGTTTATTCTTGTGGAAGATCTAGCAGTGGATTTGCTAATTATTACTGAAGTCGGAATCATAGATTTGGTGTTATTATTGAGCATTGGCTGGATAAGCTTATTGAAGAATAAATTTAATCTCACAAATGTAAGACAAAATTCTAAAAATAAATTTGAATTAATATAATTTTTCCCCCCCAAAGCTGACGTTGGTGTTTTCTTCTTCTAGAGCTTGCCATGGTGGACTCTGAGATGTGTGAATATTCACCAGCAACTGCTGGAGGAACGCTCACCTCAGCTTTTTGCTCTCGCGGAAGAGTGTGTCGCGCAAGGTATGTCGCACAGTTTGTTTGCTGTGACCATGTAGTCCCTTCTGTTTTCTTAGGTGAGATACTGCTTTTTAGTTTATCCTTTGACAGCTGATGGTAACTTTTTGTTTGAGGTTGTGTCTTTTTTTCTCCATTCTTTCTAGATGTGGAATATCACAAATTATTAGGATATCAGATTGTAGGATTTCTTTTTTGTCTTCCAACTTTAAAAAAGCCAATTACTATTTTTATATTACCTACTTAAAAAGAGTGATTTGGTCTCTGTAGGTCACTGTGATTTTATCACAAATTGCTTAAAGGTATTTAAATATTTTCTCTGTCTTTAATATAAGAAACTTCATTAGAAACGAGTATAAACTTTTATTAAAAAAAAATCCTTAGGAGTTCCCGTTGTGGCGCAGTGGTTAACGAATCCGACTAGGAACTATGAGGTTGAGGGTTCGATCCCTGCCCTTGCTCCGTGGGTCAAGGTCCCGGCGTTGCCGTGAGCTGTGGTGTAGGTCACAGACGCGGCTCGGATCCTGCGTTGCCATGGCTCTGGCGTAGGCTGGCAGCTGCAGCTCCGATTCGACCCCTAGCCCAGCAACCTCCATATGCCGCAGGAATGGCCCAAGAAATAGCAAAAAGACAAAAAAAAAAGAAAAAAAAAACCTTAAATAATTTTTTTGTTCTTTTTTGGGCTGCACCTGTGGCATGTGGAAGTCCCCTGGCTAGGGTTCGAAGCAGAGCTATAGCTGCCGGCCCACACCACAGCCACACGGGATCTGAGCTGCATCTGCGACCTACACCACAGCTCACAGCAATGCTGGATCCTTTAAGCTGATGAGCGAGGCCAGGTATGGAACCTGCATCCTCATGGTTACTAGTTGGGCTCATTACCGCTGAGACACAATGGGAACTTCCCTTAACTAATTTAAGCTGGAGTAAATTTTGCCAAATTACACACAGAAAAGGAAATTATTTATCCTGCATCCTGTTGAGTACATGAAGAAAGGATTCAGGGTTTTTTTTTTTTTTAACGTTTGGTAAAAAATAACATTTTACTGGGGATGACAATGAGTAGAGATGCATTTTTATTGTTTTATTGTTTTATTATTTTTTGTTGAGATATATAATGTACATGTAGAAATATGTCTAGAGTATAAATGGAAAATTTATCAAATAATCATAAACCACACACCCAAGTCAATGCCTTTGTTGCAGATGCCTCTTATGGTTTTTAGGGAAGCATTTTTTTTTTTTGTCTTTTTGCCTTTTCTAGGGCCACTCCCATCGGCATATGGAGGTTCCCAGGCTAGGGGTCAAATTGGAGCTGTAGCCACTGGCTTACGCCGGAACCACAGCAATGAGGGATTCAAGCCATGTCTGCAACCTACACCACAGCTCATGGCAACACCAGATCCTTAATCCACTGAGCAAGGCCAGGGATCGAACCTGCATCCTCATGGATACTAGTCAGATTCATTAACCACTGCGCCACGACGGGAACTCCTATTTTTTAAATTTTTTACATTAAAAAAATTTTTTTAAATGGTTTTTGTTTTTTCCGTATAGCTGGTTTACAGTGTTCTTGGACTTAATTTATATTTGTTTAAGACTTTAAGTAATATAAGACTGTGGAATAAGCAAGGGTATATTAGATCAGACTTGGACATACAAAAAAGTCTGAGCTTCAACTTTGCATATATAAAAGAATATTTTTCTTCTTTAAACCCGACATAGGGTAGCAGATTGTTTTATTAAATATAAGGAATTTTCTTTTCTGTATAATTATATTTCATTACATGTACAATGATACAAAAAGGAACAGAACTAAAAAACAGTATTTCTTTTTTGTTGTTGTTGTTGTTGTTGTTGTTATTGTTGTTGTTGTTGCTATTTCTTGGGCCGCTCCCTCGGCATATGGAGATTCCCAGGCTAGGGGTCGAATCGGAGCTGTAGCCACCGGCCTACGCCAGAGCCACAGCAACGCGGGATCCGAGCCACGTCTGCAACCTACACCACAGCTCACGGCAACGCCGGGTCGCTAACCCACTGAGCAAGGGCAGGGACTGAACCCGCAACCTCATGGTTCCTGGTTGGATTTGTTAACCACTGCGCCACGACGGGAACTCCCAAAAAAAACAGTATTTCTTTATCCTTCAAGTCTCTGGTTTAATGCTTTTGGATTACACAAGATTTTTATGAACAAATTTAGGCTACTGAACCATCTGTATTTTCATTAAGACTAAGCAACTCTCTAGGTTGTGAACTCCTTGAGGGCTGACTTTTTTCTTGTTTCTACTTAGTATAGTGCCTAGAAAGTAATAAATATTTGGTGCATATTTGTTGAATAGTGATAGCTAACACTTATTTAGCCTTTTCTACACTCACTTTTTGGAGAAGAAGTTGTAGAACTCTATTTGTCCTTCATCTTGATAGCATTTTTTATCTGAGTTAACTTCTGTGCAAAAGTTTTTCAGAAAGTGAAATATTATAGAAGTTATGAGAAAATTGATCCTATGCAGATACCATGTGGGACCTTGAATCTTCTCATAATAGCATTGCCTAGGTGTGGAGTTCTCTTCCAAGTGAAATATGAAGTGGGACTTGGAGAAAATTAAGACCTGATGCCCAGTTTAGCAGACATCATTATCCTCTTTCTCTTTTTAGTAACATGAAAAATGTGTAGACTAAATTTTCCCCCATTCATGCCATCTCATATTTTTAAAATGAAGTGAGATACGTTCCATACACAGACTTAGCGTAAGAGAGAGAGAAGAGTGGGGATAAGGTTCTAGTTCGTGAAATTCGGTAAAGTTTTGAAAACCAGGGATGAGTTGAACATTATTGATATTAATGGGGGAAAAAGTTGATTTTTCCAGAGCATAGTGAAAACATTTGAAAGAAGATGACATCAGGATTCAGCCTACTATTTAATTTTGTAAAAAGATAATTATTTCATATAGTGTATTACAACTTCCTATGCTTCATTACAGTTTTATGGAAGATGGGTAAATGAATAAAAAGCAAAGTGTCTCTGAGAGTTTCTCCTTATTTCTTTTTTTGGAAAGGAAATGAAGTTTGATGCAGTTGCTTTTTCCTTTTATCCCTTATTATATAAAGACCACACTTTTTCCTTTTTTCTCATATTATATAAACCTATGTTTATGGCTACCTCTTTACCACATCTCAGTTGGTAATGATGAGCTGTAATTATTAAGAAGAGAAAAAAAAAAGCCCCTTTTTGATGGACATTTTTAAAAAGTAGGCGCTGTTAGATGTGTTTTAGAGAGAATTCTACCCCACGAGGAAAAACTTAGTTCCTAAACAGAAAGGGTTAACTAAGATATCTGGAAAATCTGACTCTCACTGACTCATCCCCCCAGTGGTCTCAATTCTTTTCTGCAGAATATTTTAGCATAGCATTTGCTTTGCCTTGCAACTAAGAATTTTTTATGTTGCTGTTCTAGGCTAACCAACGACATTTTTCATTTTATCTAGTCATAAATTGGTCCATTTTGGCTATGTCTAAATAAGTCTGCAATAGTCTTAAACTGAAACATTTCATAAACAATTTTATTTAAAAAAGTGTTCTGGGAATTGACCCAGATGTTGACCCGGCAGTCAGTTATAACTCAAGTACTGTTCACTGTCCAGAGAAGAATATTATATTTGAAATGTTGCCCTTGAAGGATCATCAAAACGTTGGCAAGTTTTTTTTTTTGTTTTTTTTTTTCAGTCTATGAAACATTAGCAGCCATGATCTTTATATTTTTGTCCAGGAATGTTACATCAGTACAATGTCGTGGAATAGAGCCCATCAGAATGTCAGCATGACTTTACTAGACTGATCACATGTATGAAAGGAGTGAGTTAGATTCTTGAAAAGTCTGTTCCTCACCATACTCTAAGGCACTCTTTTGAATGTCATACTAATGAAACTGTGGTTCTCTAAAAACTATTTCAGGGCACACAGTCATTTACTGTGGGATCTGATACTGCAAACGTGTTCCATATAGTACATGAGATGCACTGTTGAAGTTTGGGTATTTGAAGATGAGTTAATGAAGAAGTCACTGTCCAAGAGAAAACAGGTTAAAGTGCTTTGTTGGAGATTCCACTGTAACATCTATAGGCAACTCTTAGTTTCTTGGTGGCTGATGTATGCGTTGATTTTTTTAAAATAAATTTGATACTTTGGAATGAATGGCATTAAATATACTAAATATAATTATCTAATTTTTTTTTTTTTCTTTTTAGGGCCACACCTGTGGCGTATGGACATTCCCAGGCTAGGGGTCAAATCAGAGCTGCAGTTGCCGGCCTCCATCACAGCCACAGCAGCATGGGATCTGAGCTGCATCTGTGACCTACACCACCGCTCATGGCAATGCCGGATCCTTAACTTCCAGAGTGAGGCCAGGTATTGAACCTGCACCCTCATGGATACCAGTAGGATTCGTTTCCTCTGTGCCACAGTGGGAATTCCAGCAGAGCACATTTTAAATAATCTCATGAGAAGAGATTTTGGTTTTAGCATATTTTTTATTTTTTTGCTTTTTAGGGCCACATCCGTGGCACATGGCATTTTCCAGGCTAGGGGTCTAATTGGAGCTACCGCTGCTGGCCTACACCATAGCCACAGCAACACAGGATCCTTAACCCACTGAGCAAGGCCAGGGATTGAAGCTGCCACCTCATGGTTCCTAGTTGGATTTGTTTCTGCTGCACCATGACGGACACTCTGGTTTTAGCATGTGTTTTAAATGTACTGGTTGATATTTTGACCCAGAAGGTCATGACTGTTCATTTCCATGGAGAACCTACTGATTTACTAAAATGATAAATATATGTGTGTTGGGTCAACATGTTTCTCTTTTTTAAACTTGAGTTTTCCAGAGCTCAAAACTCTGTGTTCTTAGTTGACTCATTGTTTTCCATCATTCTGCATATTTAGCCAATTCTTAAATCTTATCAGTTCTTCCCTAAGGGTTCCATATCCATCCTTCTGTTTTCATCCTCCAACTCTTATCCTAGTCCGTGTCTGAAATACTTAGTTTGAAAGGCCCTTTAGAGATTATCTTGTCCGGCTAACTCATTCATTTTACAAAGAATTGAGACTCAGAGAAATTGTCCAAGAACTAGAGCTGTGAACTGGAGTTTCTGACTCCAAATCCTGTTTAGTCTTCTTTCCATTGCATTTGTAAAACTGGTCCAGGAGGGCAGAATTCTGATATCTAATAATAATAATGCAGTTTATATTTCAATAGTGCTTACTCTATACCTAGCACTGTTCTACGTATTTAAGTATGTTAACTAGTTTATTCCTCACAACATATAGAACTGAAGACTTGACATAGGATGGTGTAGTAGTTAATATGTGTACTTTTTAATTTTTATTTATATTTTTTGTTTACTTTTTAAAAGTGTTACTAACCTACAGTAAGACTTATATTTAAAGTGTACAATTGATGACATTTTACATATGTATACACTTGTGCAATGATCACAATCAAGATAATTAATAGAACCTAGGGTTTTAAGATCTGATTTTAGTTTGTTTTGTCACTGATACTCTGTGAGACTTCAGGGAATCTGTCTGACCTCCAACCCAAAGTTTCCTTCTGTGTAAAAATGATCTTTGAATCCTTCCAGGTGCAAAATAATGTGATTCTTTGTAGGCCAGCTTCTTAACCCTCCTAATGCTAGAATCTGTTGGAAGATTGTGTCCAAAAAAGTTGTCTCCTCTTTCCTTGGGCTTTCTGAGATTACTCTGAGAGAGAGCCCATTCCATTGCTGGGCTCTGTATTGCTACAGAGTGCTTCCTTTTAGTCATTAAAAAACCATGCTAGATGTTCTCTTGTGGCACAGTGGTTAAGGATCTAGCATTGTCACTGCAGTGGCTTGGGTTGCTGCTGTGGTGTGGTGCACGTTTGATCCCTGGCCCCAGAACTTCCACATGCCATGAGCATGGCCCAAACAGCAATAACAACAACAAAAAAACCCAACCCTGCTATTCTGTCACTTGCAACTGCTAGCTAGAGCTATGCTGTCCATTGTGGTAGCCACTAGCCACATGTGACTAATTAAATAAATGAAATAAAGAACTCATTTACTCAGTTTCACCAGCCCCATTTCAAGTGCTCAGAAGCCGCTTGTGGTGAATGGCTAGCATTTTCTACGGTGCAGCTGTAGACCATTTATATCATCACAGAATGTTTTATTGGACATCACTGCTGTGCATCAGAGAATTTCAGGGTAGATCTATCCTTTCTTCTGTGTGGCCAGCCTTGCTGTTCCTTAAGACTGTTATCACCTTTCATATCTGAATGGTTGCACCTGACTTGTAGGCTCTCTTTTGGCCTCTGTTTCTTCTTCCTGTGCAGGAGTACTGGATTTTTTTTTTTTAAATACCAATTTCATCATGTTCTTTTTTTAAGTAAGAAAATCTTTTTTCCAAATTTATTTTATTAAAAAATTTTTTTTTTTAGTGCTGCACCCATGGCATATGGAAGTTCCCAGGCTAAGGGTCGAATTGGAGCTGCAGCTGCCGGCCTACAGCACAGCCACAATAGCACAGGATTCTTGCCACATCTGTGACTGACACCACTGCTCACTGCAATGCTGGATCTTCATCTCACTGAGTGGGGCCAGGGATCAAATCCGAAACCTCATGAATACTAGGTGGTTCGTTACTGCTAAGCCACAGTGGGAACTCCCCCAGTTTTATTTTCGATATTCTATTTCCTGCCCCATTTGATATTTAATTAAAAAAAATTTTTTTTGAATGCTTGTTGTGTTCCAGTCACTGTGGCAAGTGCTAGGGATATCAATGAACTCAACAGTATAGGGGCTAAAATACTAGGAGAGAAAAAGAGCATAAAGAGGAGGGAATGACAGCCATTAAAAAAAATAAAAAAGAAACCTTGCCATTTGTGACAACGTGACTGGACCTTGAGAGTATCATGCTAGGTCAGATAAATCAGAGAAAGTCAAAAATTGTGTGATCTCACTTATATGTGGAATCTAAAAAACAAAACACACAAACACAACTCATAGATACAGAAAATAAATAGGTGGTTGCCAGAAGGGAAGTGGGTAGGAGGGGCAAAATAGCTGAAAGGGATTAAGAAGTACAAACCTCCAGTTGTAAAAATAGATAAGCCATGGAGACGATCTACAGCAGAAGGAAATGTGATCAATAATATTGCAGTAACTTTGTATGGGGACAGATGGTTATTTGACTTCTCAGGGTGATCCTTTCATCATGTATGCAAATATCAAAACTCTTTGTAGTAGACCTGAAACAAATATAATATTGTACATCAGGTAATGTATTTCAATTTAAAAAAGAGGAAGGAACAAAAGAAAGGATGTGATTAGTCTAAATTTGAGAGACCAGAGAAGGCTTCATTATAGTCAATACTACCTGATTTCAAATCAAATTAACTGTGTATTGAATAATGATTATGTCTTTTCTTTGAGCGTTTCTTCCCCCATATTCTTTTTAGGGGAGAGCAAGGCTTAAACTTTGCTGCAGGACCTAGCACAATTCTAAGCATATGTAATACTTCAGTAGATATTAATTAAAATGATAGCATGGAAGAGGAAAATAGTTGGAAAGGGGAGAGAGTCAGGAGAAGGATGGAAAAATCAGAGGGGGCAATAGTAGGAAGTGCGTTTAGGAAATATGGACATCAAGGAGAAGAGGATTTTTTTTTTTTTTTTTTTTAAGAGGAAATGAATTGGAGTTGGCTGGCACTTTCCTGTGGCTTATGCCTCCCTGGTCTTCATGGCTTATGATGGATACCCTCCATCTGACTATCGAGCATCTTAATGTAGTTTCTTTTTAGTTGGCATTTTACTCAGGTGACCCAGGCTACCTTTGGCTCTGAAAGTGCAATCTTGTTTATTAATTTTAAGTACTTAGTGATTTTTATAATCCAGTCATTTCTTTTTTTTCCCTTTAGAATTCTTTTGTAAAGAAGAACTCCTCCTTATCAGCCAGGACTATGTGATAACCCTTAAACTTAGTTTATGTAGGAAAGGTAATATGTAGCAAGATGGATATTTTTTCTTTTTTTTAAATTATTTTTTCTATTATAGTTGGTTTATTTTCCGTTATAGTTAGTTTATGCAAGATATAGTCTTAATTATTTTTCTTTCATTGCTAGTATTTTGGACCTAAAACATTTTTTTGGAAACGTAAACCTCTAAAAAAAGTAAACCTCTAGAAAGTTGCAAGTATAGTACAAAGAACTTTTTTCCTTCTGAAACCATTTAAGAATAAGTTGTTGAATTGGTGCCCCATCGCTCCTGCATGTTTTAGGGTTTTTTTTCCTACAAAAGCACTTTTCTATACAACCGTAATACAAACATTACTATTAGGAAATTAACATTGATAAATACTAATATTTTGGGGGAAGACAGTCATAAGCCAAGCATTCCTTGGCCTCCAGAATCTCATGGCAGCAAAGAAAAAAACTCTTCTGGAGCATCCACAAGAGAATGTAATGCCGCCAAAACTCTAGCCTAGTGAGACCCGTGCCCGTCTTCTGATCTGACCTACAGATCTGTAAGATGATAGATAATAAATTCATGCTGTGTTAAAAAAATAACTAATGTTTAATTACTGCCATTCAAGATTTGCCTTTGGTCCTCTAAATGTCCTTTTAGCAAAATGATCCAGTCCAGAATCAAGTGTTACATTGACTTGTCATAGCCCTTTAATTTCTTTCAATCTAGGTCTATCACAGAAATCATGCCCTGTTATTCTCATGGCATCCTACCAGATGGTGTATAATTTCAGTTTGTCCTATTGCTAGTGATACTGAGTTTAGTCACTTGGTTAAGTCTTCTTCACTACAGAGTTAGCCATTTTCTCTTTATGTGTGTGTGTATTTGTTTGTTTGTTTGCTTGCTTGTTTGTTTTGACTGTGCCCATGGCATGTGGAAGTTTCCAGGCCAGGGACTGAACCTGAGCCACAGCAATGACCTAAGCTACCGCAGTGACAACGCCAGATCCTTAACCCACTGAGCCATTAGGGAACTCCTCTTTATGTATATTTTAAATTTTTTTTTTTTTTTTGCTTTTTTAGGGCTGCACCTATAGCACATGGAGGTTCCCAGGCGAGGGGTCCAGTTGGAGCTACAGCTTCCAGCTTACACCACAGCTATAGCAACTTGGGATCCGAGCTGCGTCTGTGGCCTATACCACAGCTCATGGCAGCACCGGATCCTTAACCCACTGATGGAGGCCAGAATCGAACACGCAACCTCATAGTTCCTAGTCAGATTCATTTCTGCTGCTCCACAACTGGAACTCCTGTATATTTTTAATTTTTATTTTTTTATTTTATTTATTTATTTTATTTTATTTTTTTTTGGTCTTTTTGCCATTTCTTGGGCTGCTCCCGTGGCATATGGAGGTTCCCAGCCTAGGGGTCTAATTGGAGCTGTAGCCGCTGGCCTACGCCAGAGCCACAGCAACGTGGGATCCGAGCCTCGTCTGCGACCTACACCACAGCTCACAGCAACACCGGATCCTTAACCCACTGAGCAAGGCCAGGGATCGAACCTGAAACCTCATGGTTCCTAGTCGGATTCGTTAACCACTGCGCCACAATGGGAACTCCATATTTTTAATTTTTAAAACAGCTTTATTGAGATATAACTGACATGAAATATACTGGATACTAAAATGTACAATTTGTCAAGTTCAAACATATGCTTACACCCATGAAAGCATCACCACAATTGAGATAATGATCATGTACTTAGCCCCCAAAAGTGTCCTTGCGCTTCTTTAGAACCCCATCCTCTCGTCCTTACCGATCTTTCCTTCAGCGTCTTCACGCCACTACTGGGCTGCTTTCTGTCACTGTATATTAGTTTGCATTTCCTAGAATTATTTAAAAATGAATTCATACAGTCTGTACTCTTTTTTTTCTTTTCGTGTGGCTTCTTTCACTCAACGTAATTATTTTGATTCATCTGTATTGTCACATATAACATTCATTTTATTTCTTTTCATTTTTTTTTTTTTTTTGCTTTTTAGGGCCACACTTGTGGCATATGGAAATTCCCAGGCTAGGGGTCTAATCGGATCTACAGCTTCCGGCCTACACCACAGCCACATGGAATCAGAGCTGCGTCTTTGACCTACACCACAACTCATGGCAGTGCTGGATCTTTAACCCACCGAGCAAAGCCAGTGATTGAACCCTCATCCTCATGGATCCTAGTCAGGTTCCTTAACTGCTGATTCACTAAGAGAGCTCCCTAGTACATTCATTTTATTTATTATTTTTTATTTTATTTTTTTATGTGTTAATTTAATTGTGGTAATCATTTCACAATGCATACATATATCAAAGTGTTATATTGTACACCCTAAAGGTTTACTATCTTATAGTACATTCATTTTAATTGCTGTGTAGTGTTCCATTATATGGAGATACCACAGTTTGTTTATCCGTTCATCTTTTGATGAATGTTCAGATTGCTTTCAGTTTTTGGCTATTACTGTTTGTATTATTTAGTGTGTTTTGGTGGTGTACTTGGAGACCATGGAAGCTTCCTATTCCTCACTAAACTTTGAATATATGTATTTATTAGTTTGGGCTCACAGATTCCTAATTCATTCAGTGGATTATAACTTGTTACAGTCATTGTTTTCATGCTCAGATTATCCCAGATTTGGCCGATGGGAACTTGTTCAAATTGGACATACCTTTGAACACTTTATTTTCTGACATACAGAGATGCTTTAGCCTCATTTTGTATTTCCTTGCTCCAGCCCTGGAATCAGTAATTTCTCCAAGGAGCTCTGATTCCTTTAAAAGCTTTTCAACAGACATAGCTAGAAAGTATATATATGTGTGTATATATAATTACCCGTGTATATTTGTATCTGTTTCTATTTTTGTCTATGTTAAAAACCATGAATTTACATCACAGCCAATTCTAATTCAGTATCACAGGGTTTATTTTAGTCTTCTCTCCTCCAAATTTGTAACTCCCTTTAAGAAAACCAGGCTCCCATCAACCTCAGTGTAAGTACTTGTGCAGTCTTCTGTGTTATCAATCTCCAGCCACGTAGGCTGTCTCTTTGACTACCTCCTGCTGTGCTGGCTGCTCCCCTTGGCCTTGACCTCACGGGATACACAGCTTAATCTTTGACCTGCTCTGTTGAATGTTGGTTAAGTTCCTGGCCTTGTTGAGCACACCAATTGAGACCCCAGCTCCGGCAAACAAATTGCTCTAGTCTCTGACTGATCCTCGCCCCAGCACACTCTCTGGGTGAGCCCTGGACCTTGCAAGCATGTTGGCTGAGGCTTTGTTTAAGTCACCCGTCTGGGTTTTGGAAATGCATAACTCATATCTCAAACTTAGGCAGGCACCCAGCTGAGGCTCTTTGTGAGACTTCATTCCTGGCAAATGTACTAGTTGATCACCGTTCAGAACAGGCCCAGCAAACATGCCTGTCAAGTCCCTGACCCTGATCAGGAAGCCCCAATTAAAATTTAACCTTGAAAAGTGTGTTTATATTGATATTTCTGTCTTTTTCTTAAACTAAAAAATCTTGTTCCTAACAATGTGAACATAATTACTTGCTTTACGTATTAAATGTTTCAGTGAGGAAAGAGTAGTCTTTTCAACAAATAGTGCTGGGACAGCTGGGTAGCCACATGCAAAAGAATGAAATTGGACCCTTACCTTATGCCATATCCAAAAGTTAAAATGGAATAGAGACCTCGATGTAAGAGCTAGAACTATAAAACTCTTAGGAGAAAGTATAGGGCTAAATCTTTATGACCTCATATTTGGCAGTGGATTCTTAGCTATGACACCAAAAGCCTGAGCAACAAAAGAAATAGATAAGTTGGATTTCATCAAAATTAAAAAAAAAAAACCTTTTGTATTTCAAAGGCTACTGTCAACAAAGTGAAAAGACAAACCATAGAAAGAGAGAAAATATTTGCAAATTATATACCCGATAAGGAAGGGACTTGTGTCTAGAATATATAAAGAGCTCTGACAACCCAGAGTTGACTTAATTAAGTCACAACCCAAGTGACTTAATTAAAAAAATGGGCAAATGAGAGTTCACATTGTGGCTCAGCAGAAACAAACCCGACTAGTATCCATGAGGATTCGGGTTCGATCTCTGGTCTGGCTCAGTGGCATTTGGGTTAAGGATTCAGGTTAAGGATCCAGCATTGCCATGAGCCATGGTGTAGGTGGCAGACGTGGCTTGGATCCGGCATTACTGTGGCTGTGGTGTAGGCTAGCAGCTGCAACTCCTATCTGACCTCTAGCCTGGGAATCTCCATTGGCCACAGGTGCAACCCTAAAAAGCAAATAAATAAATAGGCAAATGATTTGAATGGATATTTACCTAAAGACGTTCAAATGACCACGAAGAACATGAAAAAAAAAAAAAAAAAGTTCACTATCATTAGTCCTGGGCAGCGTGAATCAAAACTGCCGTGGGATATCAGTTCATACTCACAAGAATGGCTGTAATAAAAAAGCCAGATAGTAACAGGTATTGTTGGAGGTCTGGAAAAATTGGAACACTGATGGTGGGAGTACAAAAGGGTATAGCCACTTGGGAAAACAGTTTGGCAGTTCTTAAACAGTTAAGCACAGAGTCACTATTGTGATTCAACTCGACTTCTAAATATATACCTAAGCAATGAAAACATAGGTCCCCACAAAACCTTGTATATGAATGTTTATAGCAGCACTATTTGTAATAGCTCAAAGACGGGAGAGTCCTTAAGATGATAAATGGGTAAACAGAATGTCATGTATCCACACAGTGGATTCCATTGTAGTGCTATTTACCATAAACAGAAATGAAGTCCTGATACCTATGACATCACAAGTGAACCTTGAAACAGACTGAGTTATAGAAGCCAGTTACAAACGACGATGTAGTATGTGATTTCATTTATATAAATTGCCAAGAACAGGCAAATTTAGAGTCATAAAGTAGATTAGCGGTGTTTAGGGCTATGGGAGGGATGGAGGTAGGAGCGCGATAGTTCAGAATTTATTTTTAAGGTTGTAAAACTTTGAAAGTTGACTCTGGTGATGGTCGCACATTTCTTAGAATATACTAAAAGCCACTGAATTGTATGTGAATTACCTCAAGAGAGCTGGTAAAAAATTCAACCTTGCGTGTTATAGCATAGTGACTATAGTTAATATTTCTGTATTGTATATTTGATTTTTTGTTCATTTTAGCTGCACCTAATGGCACGTGGAAGTTCCCTGGCCAGGGATCAGACCCTGCCACAGTAGTGGCCCAAGCTGCTGCAATGGCAGTGCCGGATCCTTAACCTGCGGCACATTAGGAGAACTCCAATGCACCGTTTTTTCAAGTGTGAAACTGCAGTGTTAGGTTGTGGCCCTTGGTTCTTTCCTGTCTTGCTCTGAGCTGTGTTTTCTCGCTTTTTCCACCTAGGGGAGATGTAGTGAGGTAAAACTCAGAAGTTATGTTTTGGTATACTATAACTTATTTCAGGTAATTTATAGTTGTTTCTGTTTTAGCAAACATATCTTGGTGATAAATTCTGCTTTTGACTTGGAAATATTATTTCCCTCACTTTGAATTATGGCTAAGAGCTTCCAGGTTTATAGTTATTTTCTCTTGATACCATGAAGATACCATGCTTTCTTTTGGTTTCCACTGTTGGTGTTGTGGATCCAGTTGTTCTTTGTGTGCCTTTTTCCTTTTGCTGTTCTTAAGATCTTCTCTTTGTATTTGGCGTTCTTTAGTTTGACTGTGACTGGACAGAGTATGGGTTTATCTTGTTAGGGATTTAGTGGGCTTTCTGACTTTGAGATTGTGTCTTTCCATATCTCTGGAAAATTCATAGCCATTCTCTCTTCAAATACTGTCTCTTCTTTATCGTCTTTTCTCTCCTTCTAGGTCTTCAGACGAGTTAGAACTTCTCATTTACATCCCAACACTCTCTAATTCTTTCATTTTCTACCTCTTTGTTTCCCTGTATTGCCTTCTGCATAATTTTATTTAGGTCTGTCTTCTAGTTCTTT
The DNA here is from genome assembly GCF_016906955.1 of Phacochoerus africanus. Lineage (NCBI taxonomy): Eukaryota > Metazoa > Chordata > Mammalia > Artiodactyla > Suidae > Phacochoerus > Phacochoerus africanus. The sequence goes on along the minus strand of NC_062548.1, from coordinate 111,473,024 downwards.
AGTCTGTCCATTCAATTTTTACTTTTACACTTGATCTTAGCCAAAAGGCCGAGAAGCAATCAATTTTTACTTTTAATTAAAAAGGTTTTTTTGGCCATGCCTGAAGCATGGGGAAGTTCCTGGGCTAGGGATTGAACCTGCAGCACAGCAGCAACCCGAGCTGCTGCAGTGACAGTGCTAGATCCCCATCCTGCTGCACCACAAGAGAACTCCAAAAAAACTTTTTTCCTAAACTCTATTTGGTATCCTTTCCAATTTTCCTGGTTGAAAATTTCCTTGTTCGTTTTTTCTAGCATTTTTTTTTCTCTTTTGCATTTTAGAGCCACACCTGCGGCATATGGAAGTTCCCAGGCTAGGGGTTGAATTGAAGTTACAGCTGCCTGGCCTACGCCACAGCCACAACAATGTGGGATCTGAGCCTCGTCTGTGACCTATACCACAGCTCATGGCAACGCTGGATCCTCGACCCACTGAGCAAGGCCAGGGATCGAACGAACCTGCATCCTCATGGATACCAGTCAGATTCATTTCCATTGCGGCATGATGGGAATTCCCACCAGCTTTTCTTGAGTTTGATTTGCATAGAGGAAATTTATTGAAGGATTTTCATAGAGAGAAGTTCGTATTCGCATACCTGCCTGCCTTCTGAAGTCAGCTATGTACATCTTGATGTAGTCTGTTTATTTGAGTTAAGAATCTCTTTAAAGGACTGGCAGTATATAGGAAAACACCATCTTGCTTTTTTAGACTCACTTTAATTTCAGTTCATGGTAAGACAAAGGATGTCTGTTTTTTTTCTATTTTCTTTTTAGGGCCATGCCTGTGGCATGTGGAGGTTCCCAGGCTAGGGGTCAAGTTGCAGCTACAGCTGCCAGCCTATACCACAGCCACAGCAATGCTAGATCCAAGCTGCATCTGTGACCTACACCACAACTCCTGGCAACACTGGATCCTTAACCCACTGAGTAAGGCCAGGGATTGAACCTGCAACCTCATGGTTCCTAGTGGGATTCATTTCCTCTGTGCCACGACGGGCATTCCAGATGTCTGCTTCTTAACTTTAGGTTTCTGTTAGATTATGAGGTGATAAAGTACATTAGGTTTTATATCTTTTTTTTTTTTTTTTTTGGTCTTTTTAGGGCTGCACCTGAGGCATATGGAAGTTCCCGGGCTAGGGGTACAATTAGAGCTATAGCACTGGCCTACACCACAGCTCATGGCATCGTGGGCTCCTTAATCCACTGAGCAAGGCCAGGGATTGAACCTTTGTCCTCGTGGATGCTAGTTGGGTTCGCTAACCTCTGAGCCATGGCAGGAACTCCTAGATTAGGTTTTGTTAACATCATCTGCACAGCTTTGTCCTTGCTCTGCCACGTCCCTCCTCCCCTCTTCCCATCAAGTTTGGATTCAAATTCTGGCTTTATCACCTAACAACTGAGGTAGCCGGCAGGCTGTCCAAGCTCAGTTTTCTAATGAATTAAATGGAGTTAATGTCAACCCTGAAGACATCGTGGTGAGAACTTAACACAACATGTGAGATACTTGGTGCTGAGCAGAGTAGATACCTCTTAACATCACTTCCTTTCAGCTTGAACGACAGAAAACTGTTTCTCAGTCTTGAGGCCTTGTAAGTGCATTTTCTGTTCATTCATCTAGCTTCCAATCTTGTGAACTGCTTTGTGAAATGCTGATCCTGTTATGGGAACATTTGTGAAGAATAGTTTGGCAGGGATGTTGGAGAGGGTTGGATGAGGGGACTTGTCAGCCCCCTTTGGAGTATGCCAGCTAGCCCCTTTATAATTAATTTTGATGATCAGCTTACTTCAGATACCACGCATGTCACTAAGCTATTATCCTCCCATCTTTTCATCTCAGGTGTTTAGAGAAATAGAGTATTACTGCTAAGCCAATACTCATTCTCTATTTGAAACTTATATTGTCTTTGGTATATATATGGATATAAATCTGTTTCTCCTTTTAAGGGCGAGATGCTTTATTCTTTATGTGGAAAAATGTCTGTAACGGATCTCCTCTTCATTAAATTTTCATATTGTTTAACTCTTTGCAGATTCATTTGGTACGTTGTATCATCACCTTTTGTTGCTGTATTTTCATATAGCGTGATTAAGACAATCTCTCTAAAATAAGAGGGAGCAGTATTATGAATCATATCTCCTAGGATTATGTGGAATAAAGGAGATAATGTATAAATGTCCTTAGCTACAAACTTGGAACATAGAAGGGCTTAGAGAATGTTTGCTATCAACTATTACTTTATATTTTCTTCACCTTCCAGCTTGAATTTTTTTAGGAGCAGAAACTATGTAATAGCTATACTTCACATATTGTGGACTATTTTATTAATATACTTTTATTCTCATCATACTTTTTAATGTTTCATCTTTTGTCTTGCAGTGATGAAACAGGAGAACCTGTTTGTAGATGATTCAGGGCGATATTTGGCCATTCAGTTCCACCTGGAATGTGCATATACATTTTTATATTATTATGAATATAAAAAAGCAAAAGATGAGTTCAATATTGCTAAAGACATTAGCAGATTAAAAATTGATTTGACAGGTAAGATTTTTTTACCTTTTGTGGATAATTGATTTATTCTCATGATAAAACAAATACCTGTATTTGCAGTTCAGCTGTATTATATGGCTGTATTTGTTTTCTGTGTCCTCTTTGCTTTACAAATATAGATTTTAAAGATTTTATTTTAAAAGTACATAGTTTTAGAATAGAATTGAGATTATATATTTTCTTTATTCCTGCAGATGCCCATTTATTTTCTAATCTAGTTAGACACACATGAGTAACATATGGCAGCCAGTCAGTACACGAATGAATTTAACCCATTTGGTTGTGGATGTGGGCTTCCCAAGGTCCCTCCTGATGCCCAACTTTAGTTTGGCCTCTCTACATCCCCCCCCCCACCTTTTTTTTTCTGGCTGCATCTGTGGCATATGGAAGTTCTTGGGTCAGGGATCAAATCCATGCCACAGCAGCGATCTGAGCCACTGCAGTGACAATGCTGGATCCTTAACCTGCTGCACTACAAGAGAACTCTGCCCTTTCTTGCAAATACCACACCCGTGGTTTCCATCCTGCCTTTCTTATATTCCTTAAGAACAGAATTTTTTTTGGGGGGTCTTTTTAGGGCTGCACCTGTGGCACATGGAGGTTCCCAGGCTAGGGGTCTAATTGGAGCTGTGGCCGCCAGCCTACACCACAGCCACAGCAATTCGTGATCCAAGCCATGTCTGCAACCTACACCACAGCTCATGGCAACGCTGGATCCTCAACCCACTGAGCGAGGCCCGGGATCAAACCTGTAACCTCATGGTTCCTAGTTGGATTCATTAACCTCTGCGCCATGACGGGAACTCCAAGAACAGAAATTTTTAACTGTTTTGTTTAGATGTTTTTCATTGCCTTAGAACACTGTCTGGAATACAGTAGGCACTCAATAAACATTGGTTGGAAGAACAAATCAGTTAAAGAGTTTTCCATAAAATCTCTGTATTCTGAATACCAAATAAGAAACTTTGTTTTCCTTCTTTTTTTTTTTATTACTCAGTGAATTTTATTACATTTATAGTTGTACAGTGATCATCACAACCAAATTTTATATCATTTCCATCCCAAACCTTCAGTGCATCCCCCTAGAAACATTGCTTTCTTTTAATGTATTGTTCTGTCCCTAGTCTCACAATACAGTTGGCATTCAATATTGAAACATTACTGAAAGTTAGACATCATCAGTTGGTTACACCATTTATACCTGGGCTTTGTGAATGCTGAAACAAGCATTCACAGAATGTTGAAATGATTGAACCTATTTGTCCTTCCCAGGCTAGGTCTAGATTACTCTAAGGCCCATTCTTAGTCGCCAAACTCTGAGTTAGTCCTGTCAATGAAATCTTTCAGATATATTATAAGGTAAATATGACTTTGTTTCCTAGTCTGGGATCTTAGCCACCTTTTACTACCTTGTTTGTATGGGGAAAATTATTAAATATCCAACTTATAACTTTTGGAATAATGGCCATGTTTGAGAGTCTTGTATTTGAGAATATAGTTATATGTAATATAAGTTTCAGAGATTATGTTTTTAAGGGTTTTGGTCCTAAGAGACTCTTTTTGGATTATTGAAAAAACTAATAGCGTAGGACTCAGTATAGTCAGTGTTAACTGTTGGTGTCTTTACTAGCTAGTTCTTCATATTTTTCCCAAGTTAAGACTTGAAGAACTTAAAAATACAAATGTGCTCACAAATATAAAATGAGAATCATGTTATTATTTTTTTCCATTCATCTGAAGACTTAACTATAAAAAAGTAAGTTGTGTTAGACCATCTCAATCGCTATTTTTAGTATATATACCATGTTTAAAAGGTTGTTGTGTAGCACAGAGCCAGACTCATCACAGGATAAAATCCAGACTTTTTGTAGTCAAGGTTCTTTGTAATCTGACTCTCGCCAGAGAAGAGATGTTGGAGCTTTTGTTTTTTCTAAAGCTGTTCTGCAGCAAGTTATTTCAGAAACAAAATGAGAAAAAAGTTCAGTTTTACATGGAGCCAGATAGTGTAATAGACTGTGGGATTTAGAACCCGAAGAGCCTGGCTTTAAGCTCTGACTCTGATAATGAAAACCCTTTGATACTGAGCAAGTGACTACAGTTCAGAACCTTTGTTTTTTCATTTGTTATATGGAGAGGATAATATTTCTTCTCTCTACAACACTTGATGGGTTACTCTTTTTTAAGGAGGAAGGTAGTTTAATGCAAAAGTAAGTATGTGAAATCTAGTGGCAGAAGTCTTTGGTTTGAGTTCTGGCCCTGTAGCTTATGGCTTGATAAATTTATAAAAAGTCATTTTAAACTCATCAGTGGAAACTCAGCTTTCTCTTATTTGAAGTGCAGAAAATATCTTATAAGCTCTAAAGCACTCTGAAAATACAGCTCTTTATGATAGTACAGTAGGTCTGATTGTTGAGTTCATAGACATAATTTAATATATATTTTTTCAGGTGCTTTGGGGAAAAGGACACGGTTCCAGGAAAATTATGTGGCACAACTTATTCTAGATGTAAGAAGGGAAGGACCTGTCTGTTCCAATTGTGAATTCAGTCCAGCACCCACTCCTCAGGAATATTTAACCAAGGTGAGTAGGGTCATAAATTTTTTAAATTAGCATCCAACTCCAGCAGTTTTCCATTGGTGAGTTTTGTAGAAACACTGGGTTGGGTGCGAGGAGGCTTCTTTTGACTCTTCATGAGCTTTTATGAGGTGGCTGAATGGTAAAAAACCCGAAAAACCCAAAACAGAACCCATGTTTAAGCCATTTTTGCCTTAAATAGAGATAAGATGTTGTTTTTCTTCTAGACATCAGTAAATACGAATTAATAACGCAGTTAGTTATATATTACTGTCCTTGAAAAAATCCAACAGGCAGACTGAGTAGAGACTACTTTTTCAAGCAGCTACCTTGTTTTTTCTTCCTGTTGATATTTTCAAATATTGAGAGACTTGAAATTTCTTGGACTTCTTCTAAATATGTAAACAGATGCTCAGAATTCCTTTTTACTTTTTTTCTAATCTGTCTTTAGTTACTCTGTCATTATTGGATGGTTGACCTGGCTACATTCTCTTGCAGCTTAAATTTATAGCTCTTAGTCAGTTTACCTACTTAATAGGCCTTTCCATCTACGTCCATGGAGGCCATTAGCATTTATATTTGCTTACCCCAGAGTCCTCATACCGGTCATTTCTGCTGTCCTTTGGCTGATACTATTGTCCTTAACACCGAGGTTTTGCTACTCTTCATTCCACAACCTTCAAACAAATTTATGAGGTGCATTGAACACTAGAATTCTATTCTGTACCGAAAATAGTGTCAAGGGTAGGGGCTGGGGAGATGGGAAGGAAGACTGACAGCAGTAAGGGGTCCTGAGGAAGGCCTTTGATGAGAGCATGTACCTCCTGGGCTTGCTTCAGGTTTTCGTTGTTTGCTTTTCTGATAACTTTGGGGTGGTGGTGGGGGACAGCTGTTGATTCTAAAAGAGGAAGGAAGGAAGGGAGGGAAAAGTGGAGAAACTCAGGGGTAAGTCTGCATAGGGGGCAGCCTGTACCTCCTGAAGTAGGAGAAGCTGAATGCGTGTGTACTGCTCTGTTGATGCTGGTCCAGGGAGTGTGTTGATACCTGCTGCCATCCTCCATTTACAGACTCTCCTCCTTCAGCCTCCTGTTATAACCTAAGTCACTTCCTCAGTCTTAGATTAACTATCACAAGTCTGGTTTTCAAGACATCGCATAGCATCAGTGAAAAGGGATTTAGTTCTGCAATATAAGCATTTAATTCAGTAATGCATTATTGATTGTTTGTTTATGTGGAGTTCTTCTATTGAAAATTATCTTCTTTGATTATAAATAGGATATGATTATCATGAGAAATGTATAAAATGATGTATAATTTAATACAGAATATTTAATCCTTCATATTTGAGATATCTTCAGATAATTTTATGATTCTCATTAATTACTTCAAGGTAGAAAATACAAATTATGTTATGTAGGTATGGATTGTATCGGGACAGCTGTATCCTCATGGGTGAAAGGTAGACTTGCTTGTTTAATTAGTCGTGTATCATATTTCCTATGTCAAAGATACTATGAGATTGTAAAAGTCACCATCTGTTTAATAGCCACTATTCAGGGAAAAAGGAGCAGTTTTATACCAATTGTAGTGAAAACAAAACATATCTTAATTAGCAGTGTTGCAATTTGAAAAATATATATTAGGATTGAGGAAATACAGTGACTTTATTGCCAGGAAGAAACATAGTGTTTCCCTTTGGGCCTTCCTAGATTTTTTTTTTTTTTTTGATACATCCACAGCATGGAGTGGTTCCCAGGCCAGGGCTCAAATCCGTGCCATAGCAGTAAACTACAGCAGCCACAGCAGTGATAATGCCAGATCCTTAACTTGCTGAGCCACCAGGGAATTCCCTAGATTTTTAATTTGTTAATGGGGAATTACATAGCCTAAAGCTATTGGACTTTAGGGTTTAATAAGCCAACAGTTATGAGCAACCCCAATGTGCAAACCAAAGGCACAGCCTCTGTTCTATATTGTTCAATCATGGTTGGGGGGTTGCACAGTGTGAGGAGAAAGAATAGGTTAAAATTGTATATTCACAGAAAACACAGACACATACACGATCAACATCACTAATTAGAAATAGACTTTAAATGCTGAATGTGGTGTATCTCACAAATTGGATAAATTATGTGCCAATTTTTTCTTTTTTTTTACATTAAGCAGTTTATTAAGATGCTTAAAATGAATACAGAGGAAATAAAGATCACAAAATTATACATCTTGTAATAGCGTATCACATGTATCACGTATTATGTGAGGTAAATAAATACACCAGGATGGTGTTTAACTAAAGATAAAACTAAATAAATATCCCAAACATGGCACTCATTTGTTTGCCACTTCAACCCAACACCCTTTCAAACAGATACAAAATTAGTAGTTGTAAAGTCACTTCTTGCATGGGTCTTTATAAGATTTCAGAAAACAGATCTGAAATATCAGTTTTCATTTTTGTCAGGTGTAATGTCAAGGATATTCAGAATGAGAAAAATTCAGTCATACAAGACAATTCAGATGTGTGTCTTATGGGACTGGCCTCTGTTGCAAGATTGCACAAGGTTATGTGCAAAGACTAAGTCTGTGCAGAACCCCACACTCATGCAGTGTTGGGCTTTAGCCCGATAATCTAGATACAGCATTTATTACACGGCAGGGGCAACACTAAAAGAAGAAACAAATCTATTATGGGTACACAATAACTGTTATAAGCATCGCTGGACTAGGAGGTCTGAAACACTGTAGCTGACTTCTTGCTTCAGTAGAATGTTGTGAGTTTGGAGTGGGACTAAATTAGAAGAACAGTGTTTTAATTGTGCGGTTTGTAGAACAGTTAAGTAAGTAGGTACTGCAAGCTGACCCATTTTAATTTCAAAAAGAGCTAAATAGGAACATAGTGAATCTTGAAAGAAGATCAAAACTGTTTCAATCACGGATTTGTATCTGACAAGTAAATAATGCCCTGTTGCTAAAGCTGATGTGTCTCAGGTCTTCTGTGGGGAAGGGAAGGAGTTGCTGGTGGAGGTGGGAATTTGGGTTCCTGTCACATCTTTATTATCTAGCAGGGTGAGAACCTGGGAACGCTATATTCTTAGCTTCCTTGTTTGTTTTTCCTCACATCACACTTTTTTAAGGGATCAGATTAGATCTGTAAAGGCACTCGGCAAACATTGGGTATTAATAAGCAGGTTGATGCAGCCCTGTCAGGATGTGAAAAGGTGAGAGTTTTAGATACTCTAGAGCTGCACTGTCCAGTGTGGTAGCCACATGTGAACATTTATCACTTGAAAGTTGGTTGGTCCAAGCTGAGATTTCATAAACTGTGCATGCAAAAAGAAAGTATAGCATCTAATTAATAATTTTCTATTGACACATATTACAAGGATATTTTTGATGCATTAGGTTAAATCACTTTATTTTACTTTTTTTTTTTTTGGTCTTTTTAGGGCCACACCCGCGGCATGCGGAAGTTCCCAGGCTAAGGGTCTATATCGGAGGTATAGCCGCTGGCCTACACCACTGCCACAGCAATGCCAGATCCTAGCTGTGTCTGCGACCTACACCACAGCTCATAGCAATGCTGTATCCTTAGCACACTGAGTGAAGCCTGAGATTGAACCTGTGTCCTCATGGAACTAGTCAGTTTCATTAACCACTGAGCCACAATGAGAACTCCCTATTTTATTTTTTAAAATGTGGCTATTAAAAAATTTAAAGGAGTTCCCATCCTGGCACCGCGGAATGAATCCCAGATGTGGCTCGGATCTGGTGTTGCTGTGGCTCTGGCGTAGGCTGGTGGCTACAGCTCTGATTTGACCCCGAGCCTGGGAAAATCCATATGCCGCGGATAGGACAAAAAGGACAAATTAAAAAAAAAAGGACAAATAAAAAAGGACAAAAAAAGGGACAAATAAAAAAAATTAAAGTTACATGTATTGCTTATTTTAAAAATCCGTATGTCTCAGATAGGACAAAAAGGACAAATTTTAAAAAAAGAACAAAAAAAGGGACAAATAAAAAAAATTTAAAGTTACGTGTATTGCTTTTTTAAAAATTATGAAAGGCTTGTGTTGAAAATGGTTGGCCACCAGGGTGCGCTGTGTACCTGCCAGCTCTGCCTTTTGAAGTTGTTCTGGCCAGAGAGGAAGAGGTACTTTTTCATTGGAGACCAAGCAGCTGCCTAAAATGCTGTCTTCCTCCCATCAGCAGTTGTTGGAAATTGCTGTACTCCTTTCTTGAAACTTTACAGGTAGAGCTGGGCCTACAGTTAAGGTGAATTCAAGGATGGACAAGGGAAGTTGTTCCTTAGGGCTGTGATTTGAGCACATTTAAGAGGTTGGCCTCTAAGCCACAGACTCTGTGAAACTGTGGGGGCTTCATTCAGCTCTATCTAAAGTCTTCCTAGTTTTAGCTGCTTTTATTGAATTAAACTTTTTTTTTTTTTTTGTCTTTTTAGGGCCGCATCCGTGGTATTTGGAGGCTCCCAGGATAGGGGTTGAATTGAAGCTGTAGCCGCTGGCCTACTCCACAGCCACAGCAACTCAGGATCCGAGCCACATCTGCAGCCTACACCACAGCTCATGCCAATGCTGGATCCTTAACCCAATGAGAGAGGCCAGGGATTGAACCTGCATCCTCACAGATACTAGTCAGATTCGTTTCCACTGAGCCACGACAGGAACTCCCAAATTAAACATTTTCAAACAAACTTTATTGAGGAATAATTTATGTAAAGTAAAATGCTCCCATTTTTAAGGGTCCAGTTTGATGAGTTTTAACAAATAGACCCATGTAACCACCACTGTAACCAAAATACAGAACCATTTCCATTATGTCAAAAAGTCCACCCATACTGCTTTGCAGTCAGTCGCTTTCCCTCTCGCTGATCTGCTTTCTGTCACAGGTTAGAGCTGTTTTTCCTAGAATTTCAAATAAGTGGAATCATGTAGTATGACTCTCCTGTGTCTGGTTTCTTTCACTTAGCATAATGTTTTGCGATTCATCTGTATTTTGATACCAATGGTTAGCACCTGTTTATTGCTGAGTATTATTTCATTGTATGGATAAGCCATAGTGAGTTTTTCCATTCATCTGTTGGTAGACAGTTGAGCAGTTTCTAGTGTTGAGCTGTTATGAATCAAGCTGCTTGAACCATTCATGTGTAAGTCTTTCTGTGAACGTATGTTTTTAATTCTCATGGTAAATGCCAAGGAATGAAATGGCTAGGTTGTGTGGTAAGTGTATTTTTAACTTGATGAGAAATTGCCAAACTGTTTTCCGAAATGGCTGTACCATTTTACATTCCCACCGTCAATACACGAGAGCACCACTTGCTCTACATCCTCACCATTGTTTGGTATAGTTAGTTAAAATTTTTTTAGTCACTCTAGTGAGTTCTGTGTAGTGGTATCTCTTTGCGATTTTACAATTTTTTTGATGATTAATTTTTAAAAATCAATTTTATTGAGATATAACTTAACACAGAATTTTTTTTCTTTTTTCTTTGGTCTTTTTAGGGCCTCCCTTCACGGCATAGGGAAGTTCCCAGGCTAGGGGTTGAATCAGAGCTGCAGCTGCCAGCCTAGGCCACAGCCACAGCCATAGGAATAGCAACAGCAACACAGGATCGATCCAAGCCACATCTGCAACCTACACCACAACTCATGCAACGCTGGATCCTTAACTCACTGAGCAAGGCCAGGGATCAAATCCGCATCCTCATGGATACAGTCAGGTTCATTTACTGCTGAGTCATGGCAGGAACTTCCAATACAGAAAATTTATAATTGTATGGTTTGATGAGATTTGAAAAATATATATACTCAATCATCATAGTCAAGATTCATCTTATTACCCTAGAGAGTTCCATCCTGCCCCTTTGCAGTTAGTCCCCCATCCCTCTGGCCCTAAACAATCATTGATCTGCTTTCTGTGACTACAGGTAGTTTGCCTTTTCTAGAATTTCATGTGAATGGGATCATACAGTATGTACTCTTTTGTGTCTGGCCTCTTTTGATCGGCATGATGTTTCTGAGATATGTATATGTGGTTGCATGCATCAGTACTTCCTTTTTATTGCTAATTATAATTTCATTAAATGGATATTGCATAGTTTTTCTTTTTAATGTTTTTACTTGTTGACAGACATTTGGGTTGTTTCCATTTTGGGGTTATTATTGATAAAACTTCTATGAACCTTTATATACATGTCTTTGGGGGGGACATATGTTTTTGTTTCTCATGGGTAACTACATAGAACTGGAATTGATAGCTCATATGGTAAATATGTTTATTACAAGAAACTAGCAAACTGTTTTCTTAGTTGTACCATTTTACATTTGTACCAACAATATAGGAAAGTTCTAATTGTTCCGGATCCTTGTCAACATTTAGTATTATCGGTCTTTTAAATTTTATCTATTCTAATATATGTGTACTGGTGTAAACTCTGATTTTAATTAGTATTTTCCTTTTGACTGCTGTTGTTGAGGATCTTTTTGTGTGCTCGTCTGGCCATTCTTTCGTGAAATGTTTGTACAAATCTTTTGTCCATTTTTACATTGGATTGTTTATCTTATTAAGTTATTGTTCCATATTCTGAATACAAGACTTTTTCAGATATTTGTCTTATATGTTCTCTGACTCTGTAGCTTGGCTTTTCTTCCTTCCTTCCTTCCTTCCTTCCTTCCTTCTTCTTTCTTTCTTTTCTTTCTTTCTCTTTCTTCTTTTTTGGGCCACACCTGTGACATATGGAAATTTCCAGGCTAGGGGTCGAATCGGAGCTACAGCGGCCAGCCTATACCACAGCCACAGCAAAGCCAGATCACAGCCATGTCTGCGACCTACACCACAGCTCACAGCAATGCCGGATCCTTAACCCACTGAGCAAGGCCAGGGATTGAACCTGCAACCACAAGGTTCCTAGTTGGATTCGTTTCTTCTGTGTCACAATGGGAACTCCCAGCTTTTCATTTTCTTAATAATTTTTTTCAAATAAGTTTTTAAATAAAATCCAGTTTATTAAGTTTTTCTTTGATGGTTCAGGTTTTTTGTGTCCTGGCTAAGGACTGTCTGCCTATCCCAAAGTTGCAAAGCTTTTCCTCCCAAGATTTTTTTTTTTTCCTAGAAAGTTTTTAGTATTAGCTTCTATAGAAAGGTATGTAATCAATTTTGATTTAATTTTTATGTTTGGTATAAGAGCAGAGGGTCATTTTTTTCCCAAATGGATATCTAGTTGTTCTAATATCACTTATTGAAAAAACTCCTTCATTGACTCACCTAGGCACCTTGTTGAAAATTGGTTGACCATCTAACATGGGTCTAAAATTTTGGACTCTGTTCTGTTTGTTTTGTCTGTATGTCTGTCTTCATACCAGTACCACACTGTCTTGGCTTTATAGTAGTTCTCGAAATCAAGTATTCTATCAAGTTCTCTAAGTTTTCAGGTTTTATTCCTTTTTCACATTGTTTCGCCTATTCGAGGTCCTATTGAGAAACAGAGTTGGGAGTTGATGTTTTAGGTAATAATTTAGAAGCAGAGTAGGAAGATCTGGTTTTTGAATCCTGATGCATCAGTGGGGGGCTTTTGCCTATTAAGCTCAATCAGTGATAGCTGTTATTCCTTATTATTGATGTTAGTGCATTCTTGAGCTGTAGACAGCATGGCTTCCTTTTCCTCACAGTAGATTGTCCCCAAATGTGTGTTTCACAAGAAGCAGACTATTGACTATATATAGACATTATAAAATCTTAAACAAAATGATGTTATCTCCCCCAGCAGTCTGTTGCATATAGTCCGTTGAATGAATCAAATTTAAGTTTTGTTCTAAATATTTTCTTTTGTATTGCACCAGAATCTTGAGCTCAATGATGATACTGTTCTAAATGAGATAAAGTTAGCAGATTGCGAACAGTTTCAGATGCCCGACCTGTGTGCTGAAGAGCTTGCTGTAATCCTTGGAATCTGGTAAGTTAATGACTTATTTGGCTACCTTCAACTCCTTAGTTCTCTTGTGTTGGGGAAATGTTTGTTCAAGTAGGTCTGCAGAGTTCTGGATGCACAGGAAATAGGGTAATGACTTATAAAGGTAGAGGATAGTTGGGCAACCAATTAAAGGGTTAGAGATTAGGAATCTCTGTAAGTTGGTATACTTATCCTCTTTTCTTCATAAACGAAATTTCTTTCATTTGCCTTAGCTAGGAATAGACTCTTAATGAAGTATTTAGGATAGGTGACAGTTTTGACCCTTGAGGATATCTGCATTCAAAGGAGAGAATTATTTTTAATATAGTAGAACCTTCCATGTAGTAGAAAGAGTTCTTCATCTTATTTTATTTTTCTATTTTGAAATAATTTCAAATTTGGAAAAATGTTGCCAGGGTAAGGCATTGCAAAGCGCTTCTTTGAGAATAATTTTTCAACATGATGTTCTGTCACCCCTGAATACTTTGGAGTTTGTTTTCAACAAACAAGGGAGTTTTTGTGCATAGCCATATTATAGCTATCAAAATCAGGAAATTAACATTCATATTTTACTATGAATACTTAATATACTCAAACCCCATTCAAGTTTTACGAATTCTCCCAATCTTTTATATAGCACAGGATCCAGCCTAGAACATACATGTTACATTTAGTGGCCGTATCTCATTAGTTTCTATCAATCTGAGATAGTTCTTCATTTTTCCTTAACTTTCTTGATCTTGGCACTTGAAACATAGACTCCCTCATTTTGAATTTATCTGATTAAAAAAAAATTATGATTAGATTCACATTCAACATCATTAGCAGGGTTATCAGAGAAGGGAGGTTTTGTGGTTCTTATTACATCCCAGGAGGTGGCACACAGTTTGATTTGTTCCACCACTGGTCATGCTAACTTTGATCACATGGTTAAAGTCGTGTCTTCCAGGCTTCTCCAGTGTAAAGTTACCTCTTTTTTATCTTTTTAATTAACATGGTCTTTTAGACCAATAAACATCCCATTTTTCATCTGGAGATTTAATATTGTTCAAAATAGGATATTTTACAAAGTTACAATATCGAGATTGTTTAAATTAGTAATAGGCAGTTTAAGAAAGGGAGCATTTATTTAAAAAAATGCTCGGTAGAACTGATCTTTCTGTGTTCACCTCATAGCATTTTGTGTCCTTTACACTAACAGTACATTTCCATTTATACAAAAGTTAAATTTAGTTCTACAGTCCCCTTTTGTTTGATTAAAAAGGATCACACAGAGTTCTGTTTCTAAATCCAAATCAGTTGTTCTATCACATTATTTGATTGCGGTGACAGAATTTATGCTTATTGCAAAAATGATTTGTTCAATTCATAAATGATACTTAGTATGTAAGTAATATAAATAGCAGCCGTTTACAAGCAATATGATGTGCTAGGAGTTATACCATGTACTTTCATATTATCCTCTCATTAATGTTATAACAATCCTAACATTTTTCAGATTGGAAATCAGGGTTCAAATGGCGAAATGACTCACCTAGAATTACAGTGCAGCAAGGGCTTGAGTCCAGGTTTTACTGACCTAAATTCTGAGTTTTCCTTTATGCTCTTTTTCTTTCTTTCTTTCTTTTTTTGGCTATGCCTGCGGTATGCAGGAATTCCCAGGCCAGAGATTGAACCCATGCTGCAGAGCCACAGCAGTGACAACAATAGATTCTTAATCTGCTGAGTACCAGGGAACTCCAGCATTTTCTTGGATTTTTAGTCCTCTCTCAACTGTGAAGTCTAATTCAATTCAGCTAAAGCACGACTGAGAGAATGCCTAGGAATATATTTGGTTTGATTTAGTTTTCTAATGAATTGACAGTTATGAATTTGCCAAAATAATCTTTTAAAAAATAGCATAGGTTGTTCTTTTGTGGTGCAGTGGGTTAAGGATCCAGTGTTATCACTGCAGTGGTCTAGGTCACTGCTGTGACATGGCTTTGATCCTTGGCTTGGGAACTTCCAAATGCTGTGGATGCAGCTAAACAAACAAACAAACAAAAAACCAAAAAACAAACAAACAAAAAAATCCCCAAGAAAATGCTTGTCTTTAAATACAGTTTTCCCCCCAAATATGATCTTGATAGAATCTGTATGTATGCATAGAAAGTACTGAATGGATTTCATGGGCAATTTATGTATTTATTTATTTATTTAGTCTTTTTGCAATTTCCCGCGGCATATGGAGATTCCCAGGCTAGGGGTCCAATCGGAGCTGTAGCCACCGGCCTACGCCAGAGCCACAGCAACGCGGGATCAGAGCTGCGTCTGCAACCAACACCACAGCTCACGGCAACGCCGGATCGTTAACCCACTGAGCAAGGGCAGGGACTGAACCCGCAACCTCATGGTTCCTAGTCGGATTCGTTAACCACTGCGCCACGACGGGAACTCCTCATGGGCAATTTAAATCATTGTTTAGTAGAAACTACTTGATTATATTCTGAATATTAGAGCATCTAATGCAGTTTATAAACTTCTAGGTGAGAATATCAATGAATTGATGATTTGCATGAGCTGAATTACCAGGAGGGTTGGGCAGGCAGTGGTTTTGTTGCAGCGTCTGATCTCCATGGCCATTAATCCCTGTGAAGAGGTGACTTGGACATTGTGATAGGCTAGATAGTTTGCAAAAGAGACAAGTGGTGAATTCTTTTTTTTTTTTTAAATTAAAAATTAAAAAAAGTAAGTTCCTGGGCCAGAGATTGAACCCACGCATAGCAGGGACCCGAGCCACAGTAGTGACAATTGCCAGATCCTTTACCTCTAGACTCCCAGAGAACTCCTAGGGTGAATTCTTATAGATGGACTGACTAAACTTCATGCTCCTTTTTTTCCACTCTTGCTCTTCACTCGCCTCCTGATTGAATTTGATTTTACCTGCAGACCATGTGCTGGCCCTTGTCCCATGTCTCATACATCAGTGTACCTGATTGCTTTTATGTGAGGTAACTGTGGGAGGAATTCCTTCAAATACAGCAAGCCTTCAATAATTCAGACAGCTGGTGTGGGAAGGGTAATTCCCTTTGAATTAACAGTCTGATTTTCAGATGTGCTGAGTAATATCTTCTAAGCCTAAATCAATAAATTATAGTGGCCTGATTCACTTACTATATCATAATTATTTGTAATGAGCCTGTAGCATTTCACTTTATCTGTATACTTTAAGCAATGTCATTAGGATTGGAATTTTATATGTGAGAGGGGAATGTTGATCCATTTGGATGGGTTTCCTGTCTTGGAATGACTTTTATGTTTTTGTTCACTTATCAGAGTCTAGTCTTAGAACTGAAAGAACCTTAGAGATTAATTGGATCATCTTGCCAACTGATACATAATTCCTTTGTGTAGTCAAACTGGAAATGTTTATATATGTCTGTGTGTGCATTTTGTGTGTGTGTTTTTAATTGAGGTAAAATTGAGACATAACATTTTATTAATTTCAGGTGTATGACATAAAATGATTTCATAATTCTTTCCTTCCATTCATTAATTTTTTTTATGAGCAATTAAAAATGTGTTCCTTTAACAGTTATTATATAAACATTTTATGCTCATTGTAAGATCCTTTGTTAATATTGAAAATTATGAAGAAGTGGTGCTGTTTTGTGAGCTGGTATTTTCTTTTCATTCATTTTTTGTTTGTTTGTCTTTTGTCTTTTTAGGGCCACACCCATGGCATATGGAGGTTCCCAGGCTAGGGGTCGAATCGGAGTTGTAGCTGCAGCCTACATCACAGCCACAGCAAGGCGAGATCTGAGCTGAGTCTGCGATCTATACCACCCCTCACGGCAATGCTGGATCCTTAACCCACAGAGCAAGGCCTGGATCAAACCCACGTCCTCATGGACACTAGTTGGGTTTGTTAGCCACTGAGCCGCAATGAGAACTCCTTTCTTTTCATTCTCTTTTCTCTTTTTTTTGGCTATACCTACAGTATATGGAAGTTCCTGGGCCAGGGATTGATTCTGAGCTGCAGCTGCAGCCTGCACCACAGCTGTGGCAATATCAGATCCTTAACCCACTGAACCACAGTGGGAACTCCTCATTCTTAATACAAGTAATATTTCCATATGAAATAACTCACATAATATATAAATACAGGTCATATAATATAATAGTAAGATGAACCTACTACCCAATATAAGAACTAGAAGATTGCAAATGCCCTTAGCTCAGTCTATGTTCTTCTTTCTCATCTCATCCTCCTGCCTCTCTTTAAAAGGAAGGAGTCACAGTCCTAAATTTTGTCTTTGCCATTTTCTTACCTTTTCAAAAAATATATTTACTCACATATCTTTTATACCTCTAAGTCAGTTGCTTTATTTTGTTTATTTTTGAGCTTTATAAAAGCAATCTTACTATATAGTCTTCTGTGATTTGCTTTTTTCTCTCCCTGTGTGTTTCTGTGACCCATCCGTGTTGTTATATATAGCTGCAATTTATTTTGCAGTACGGCATTCCATTGGGTGAATATTTTATAGTTTATTAGTTTCCTTTGTAGACATTTGGACTGTTGGCAGATTTTCTGTATTGCACACAATATTACATGGATTTTTTTTTTTTTTTTTTTTTGCTTTTTAGGGCCACACCTGTGGCATATGGAAGTTCCCAGGCTAGGGGTTGAATTGGAGCTGCAGCTCTCAGCCTACATCACAGCCACAGCAATGTGGGATCTGAACCACATCTGCGACCCACACTGTAGCTCATGGCAATGCCAGATCCTTAACCCACTCTTTGAGGCCAGGGATTGAACTCACATCCTCATGGATATCAGTCCGGTTTGTAATCTGCTGAGCCACAATGGGAACTCCTTTTTTTAAAAAAAATTTTTGTGTATCATTCCTGGTACACCTGTTTAAGAATTTTTCTAGGCTTGGAGTTCCCGTCGTGGCACAGTGGTTAACGAATCCGACTAGGAACCATGAGGTTGCGGGTTCGGTCCCTGCCCTTGCTCAGTGGGTTAAGGATCCGGTGTTGCCGTGAGCTGTGGTGTAGGTCGCAGACGTGGCTCGGATCCCGCGTTGCTGTGGCTCCGGCGTAGGCCAGTGGCTACAGCTCCTATTCGACCCCTAGCCTGGGAACCTCCATATGCTGCAGGAGCGGCCCAAAGAAATAGCAAAAAGACGAAAAAAAAAAAAAAAGAATTTTTCTAGGCTCTATACCTAGGCTGGAAATACTGAGATAGGTATGTGAATGGTCACTTTACAAGGTCGTTCTAAATTGTTTTTCAAAATTATTCAATCAAATTACACTTGAATCAGCATGGGATTTAAGAATTCCCATTGTTCTGCCTCTTTGACAACAATCTCTTAATTTTTGCCTGTCTCATGGTTATGGTAAATTTTTTTTTGGCGTAAGTTTAATAAGTAGGAGTTGGTGCCATATTGATTCTTAACCTTTTCTTTGTGGAGTGGCACAGATTGGATTTTTTTTTTTTTTTCGCTTTTTAGGGCAGCATATGGAAGTTCCCAGGCTAGGGGTCAAATCAGAGCTGCAGCTGCTAGCCTACAACACAGCCACAGCAACCCCAGAGTGAGCCATGTGTGTGACCTATACTATATCTCATGGCAACGCTGGATCCTTAACCCACTGATTGGGGCCAGGGCTTAAACCCCCTTCCTCATGGATACTAGTCACTGCTGAGCAACAATAGGAACTCCTATTTTTTCTTATACAAGAAATTATGTTGGCGTTTAATACACCAACCACATTTTATTTGTCAGTATTTTATTACTTTTTGTGCTTATCTTTGGCACACTCATCTCTACATTTATATATAATACAATAATATTGAAATATGTGCTTTCAAATATAAATAGCTTACTTGCCTTTTAAAAATTATATTTCATTCATTACGACATGATTCTGGAATTAATTTGCCTTTTTTTTTTTTTTAATTTAAAGCACAAATTTCCAAAAGAATAACCCAGTACATAAGTTAACTGAAGAGGAGCTGCTGGCATTTACATCAGTGAGTAATGTCTTTTTCCGTTCTGTTTCATTTTTTTCTTCCTTGTAAATTATTTTGCCTCTGGTGTAGTCTTGCCTCAGATTGCTTATGTTGAAACACTGCCACCTAAGGAAATTAAGGGGAAAAAAAAACCTCATCGTTTTAGTTTCCAAGCTACATATCTTAGTGCCGATTTAGACATAAGCATTTTTCTTTATGCTTGCCTGGATTTGAGGCCTGTGTCCAAATTTTTCTTGTTCATTGTTTGATCCCAGGGCCTAGTCCAGTATCTTGCACAGAGTAGGTGCTTAATAAATACTTGTCGAATGAGTAAATGAAGTGACAGAACAAGAGTTTGAATCTTTACTCCGAAGCTGGTATAGTGTACAACTCTAAATGTGGGGTGATGCTGCATAGACGTGATGAGCAAGAGGGCTTCAGAGAGCAATGACCACAACCAGGAGAGCATGGGTTACGGAGGCCGAGGCAGGAGGCAGTGTCAGGCGCGTGGGGTGCTTGTCAGTGTTCTGCAGTGCAGCAGTCAGGAGGAATGGCTGGGGCTTTGATGGTTCTGTGTGTGTTGCTTATCTCTAGGACAGTTTCGGAGGAATAGCCGGGCAGTCACCTCAGTACAGAGAATTAAGGAGGCAATGGGGTGTAAGAAAATAAAGTTGATAGATGAAGACCACAGTTGGAGAAGAATGGCAGTGAAAGGATAGATAGAGTAAGATAGAGTGATAGATGTTGAGGATTCAAGATCAAAGAAGGCTTTTCAAGAAGAGAAGAGTTACAGAGTGAGAGGGTCAGTGAGTATCTTTCTAGCTTTAGGGATATAAAGGAGATATGTATGTCTTTAATGAACACAAGTTTCTTAAGATACATCAGTTTTTCAAAGGCATTTTTATTATCATAGGAGTTAAGTTAGAATTCTGGTGTTTTCTTCCTTTGTTATTTTTCAGATAAGGCAAAAATAAAGTACTTTCATCTGGTAGAGAGAAAAGCTAGCTTCCTTTGTACTGTAGTATAATTTTTACCCGTTGCCATTTTCTACATACAGTTTTGGAACTGGTTAGATTTAATCTTTTGATTCCTCTGAGTGCCTGTTTTATTTTTCCGCTTTGGTATTCTTAGAAATCTGCTCTTATTCATAATAGCATATGTGTGTTTAGGTAAACATTTTTTAGAAGGGACACATAAAAAAATTGTTATACACCTCCCATTTATTTATTCAGCTAATGTTGATTGAACACTTAATACATATCAGGCATTGTGCTGATTATGGAGATACAACAGTAAACAGTCTTTTCTCTCTTGGAGTTTCCAGCGGTTTACATTCTTGTCAGGGAAGTACACAGTCGACAAAGAAAGAAATAGAGATTTAATAGAAGCGCTCATGTAAATATGAAACAGCATAAGGGAATAAGAATGGGTTGGGGATGGCTGTAGGCAAGATGGTGGGGGAAGATCTCAGTGGGAAGGTGTTGTTGAACTTGGTCTTCCTGATGTGAGGCCCGGGGAAGGACACGAAGGTCTGGAATGATGGGGAGCTCGAGTCAGGGAGGGAGGCCAGAGCCGATGGGGACAGTCATTTAGGTGCTGTCATCTAGTGTCTAGATGATAAATGATGACTGGGGTGCTTGGGTTTCTTCTGAGGACGAGGTAAACAGGATGCAGTGAGTGAGAGGAAGCATACCGGCTGGCCTCTCATGGGGACCATGAGGGTAACATCATCTTGGGACTGGCTTCCTCCTCTGATTGTTGTGGTATATGTAGTATCCACAGTTACCCTGAAATAACATGAGAATATTCTTTTTACATTTGAACAGTTAATTTTTGTTTTTTAGTGTTTATGGGTGGGGTGTATCTCTTCTTTTTTCTTTTCTGATTCTTTTTCTTTCCTTTTTTAAATATTTCTCTTCCCGGCCTTATTCCTCTGTACAGTGAGGTGCTTCTGAAGAAGTTAACTCTGGTCATCTCTGATGGTAGCTAACTAGGTAACTCATCCTCCACTCGGAGAGAAGGTTTTAAACCCGGGTTTCATACTTTCCTTTCGGGGCTTTAGAATACATACTTTCTCTGCTCTCCTCTAGCTTATTTCCAAATGAGAACCAATGTGAGGACTGATCTCTTTTTGGAGGAAAGATGTTCAGTGACAGTGCTTCACAGTGTCAGGCCTAACTCTTCTAAGAGATGAGTTTGTTAATGCCAAGTAAATCTTTAATTGGTAAGAAGTATTGCAGGGAACTTGTATGTGAGGAGGGCTTGAGGCATCCCATGCATACTTTGGGCTGTGCACCACCACCCATTCCCTTTTTTATCCAAAGGAAACATACGCAATACACCAGAAAACCCAAATCAGTCCTCGTCATCTATTCCTTTTCTCATTCAGTCCTTTCTCTTATCCCTTTGTGCATGATTCTGAAGGGGATAATAAGGTGAATTTGCAGTGGTTTCTCGTTTCAGTGGAGAATGTCACTGAAATTTATATCCTGTACATAAATATCCCTTATTTTCATCTTATATAACTCCAGAGGAGTGTGTGAGGCAAGAGGGACCATTTTTAGGTGCTACCTGGCTTCTGAACTCTCTCTCTCTCTTTTGTCTCCTTAGGGCCGCACCCTCGGCATATGGAGGTTTCCGGGCCAGGGGCCAATTGGACCTACAGCTGCCGGCCTCTACCACAGCCATAGCAGCACCATATCTGAGTTCATCTGTGACCCACACCACAGCTCACGGCAACACCAGACCCTCAAGCATCTGAGCAAGGCCAGGAATCGAACCTGGGCCCCCTGGACACTAGTTGGGCTTGGCAACCGCTGAGCCGTGAAGGGAACTCCCTGAACTCTCTTTTAATAAGGATCATGTCTGGTTTATTGTAATTATATATATGTCTCATCTTCCCCATGAAACATAAACTTCTGTTTTCGGGACTGGTCTGGGTTTTTCTCTGGGTCTTCTTCAAGGCCTGCTGCAGCGCTGCAGTGTTTTCCTCAGAGCTGCTGCTCAGGAAAAGTATGCAGAACACGGGAATGAATGAGGCTCCCTAGAACCAGGGACAGGATTTGTTTCTGTCCTGCAGCATGGTGCTGTATTGCTCCACCGAGTCCCATAACATAGGTAGTGCTACTACCCAGCTAGTGCCTAGTGTGTGCTAATAACCACTTGTTTCATCTTCCTCTTCTGTAAAATGAGGGAAGGAGTGATGTGTCCCACCTTTGGCACTAAAAACTTGTTTTGAGGGTCACGTGACAGAATGTGTATGAAAATACTTCAGAGTAGGTAGCCTTCAATGATGAGTCAGGTTATCTGGTGGCTGGTTAGTAGGAGAACATTACTGCTTTCAAGGAATAGGAATTCCAAAGTGGATAAGGGCTGTTTGGTATTAGGTGTAGATGTGGAGAGGAAGGGAGTAGAGAGGAAAGCGCGTCCTCCTCCTTCCTGAGCATCCGAGTCCCTGCTCTGGCTGCAGCAAGGTGTCTGGGGTCTGGAGCTGTCAGTACGGAGACTCTGAGGCGTCTTCCTCTGTTGCTAGAAGAGCGAGTCCCGTTGACCTCTGCACACTCCTACCAGGATATTGTGAGCACTTGGAGGGATAGGAACCATAGTTAGTGGATATCTGATAAATAATGAATTAACAGATGAGTGGCACATTGGTCCTGAATTTTGTTCAGTTTTAATGAGCTGTCCTAAAGTTGACTATAATAATGATGAAATCTCTTTTTTGGAAAAATTTTGCCAGTGTTTTCAGTGTTTGCCATATGTTGAAATATATGTGAGATAATGTTGGAAAAATGTTTTAATTCAACAACGTCAGAAGATTGTCCCAAAAGGAATCCTTTTTTTTTTAAACATTGTCATTATGTAATGCTATTCTTGAGATAGTCTAAACTCACATTTAAGGAAAACTGAATGAGTCATAGTAAAAGTAACCCATATTGTTTTAGAGAGCCATTTATGTTGTATTGGCTTGATAATTTAAAATTAGCTGTGTTATCTACGTTATTTCCTTTCAGATGAGCCAAGTCAGTGACATTCAGTAATGCTTTTCATTTCCTTTCATTGTTAAAAATGGGAACAATTTAGTTAATTCATACAGGTGTTTCAGTTTTCATTGGCAAAAGTTTTGCTTAAGTGTGAATTGATACTGGCAGCCTGCCTTCTGACTGTCTGCCTGGAGCCCCAAAGTCTCTGTTAATGAAAAAAGGGAAAGGACCATTGGAAGTTACACATTATATTGTATATGTTTTCTGTTTTTGCTGTTAATTTTAAAGCTGTTTAATAAATACTTACCTATGAACTTAAAATAGTTTGCAAACCACTTTTACAGATAAAAATGATACTTTTCTTCCATGGCATACTTGTTTTTTAATATTAATTGTTAAAGATAGGCAATATAACTTGGCGAGATCACCATGATACATCTGATAGACATGAGGGCACGTCTGTATTAAGCCGGATAACCCAGGGTTTTGAGTTCCTTTCTGTTTTGAATACTTGTCTCCCCACATGTTACTCATGCATTTCAATTTCACAGGCATTTTCTTTCTCTCTCTCTCTTTTTTTTTTTCTGTCTATTGTCTTTTTAGCTCTGCACCCAAGGCATATGGAGGTTCCCAGGCTAGGTGTCCAATTAGAGCTACAGCTGCCAGCCTACGCCACAGCCACAGCAACGCCAGATCCAAGCTGCGTCTGTGACCTACACCACAGCTCATGGCAATGCCACATCCTTAACCCACTGAGCGGGGCCAGGGACTGAACCCACATCCTCATGGATGCTAGTTGGGTTCATTAACTCTGGAAACTCCTCACATGCATTCTTATCGTGAACCTTGTAGCTATCCCCGGGTCATTCCTTAGTAACTTTTTAAAGAAGCAGAAAATGGGTATGTTTTCAGTTTGTGGGTTAACTCTTGTTAAGCAGAGGCTTAATAAATATTTTTGACTGGAGTTGAACTGGGTTACTTGCACAGATCTAATTTCAAGAAAAAATGGAGAAAGAATGAGTAATAGGATTGGGGGTCTTTCATGGCCCTTTTGCTACCATCACTTACTGTGTACTGTGGTAACTGCTAGACTGCTTACTTCACAGCTGACGGTGGCTTAAGGTTAATGCTTATTTGTGATTTTATTTCTGGCCATGTTGGAGTAACTGGTACTAGATTTGAACTCTCATTGTAAACAACAACAAAACTGGGGCAAAATGTATGAAATAGCAGTGTCTAAAAAGGATAAGTCAAGGCCAAACAGTGTTTATCTCAGGACTGCAAAATTGGTTTAACATTAAACAATCCATGCAATTCTTCTTCTTAATACAGTAAGGGAGAAAAGCTGAATGATTATCTCATATTTACTTATGCACTTGAAAAAGTTCAACACCTTTTCATTATAAAAATTTAGTAAACTGTGAATAGAAGGGAATAGCACCCGATAAAGCATATGAAAAATCTCCAGTTAAAATCATTGATGAAAAGCAATTTTTCCCCCTAAGATCAGGAAAATGGCACTTCTGTTCTCTATTGGCCTAGAAATCTCAGCTAGTGCAATAAGACATGAAGAATATACACAGGGCATGCAGACTGGAAAGGAAGATATCATTATGCATAGACAACACAATTATATACATTACGAAACCCTAAAGAATAGACATGAAAGCTGCTAGTACTAATAAGCAAGGTCTGAGAATACAAGGGCAACATAAAAAAAGCCAGTTGTGTTTATATGGACTAGCAATGAATAATTGGGAAAGTAATTTTAAAACTATTTACAGTAGCATAAAACCATCAAATGTTTAGTGATACATTTAGCTTAAGTGTAAGACTTGTGTACTAAAAATGACAAATACTGCTGTGAAAAATTGAAGGAGATCTAGATAAGTGGAGAAATATATACCATATTCTTGGATGGGAAGGCTTAATATTGTTGAATTGACAATTCTTCCAAAATTGGGCTATAATTTAAATCCAATAAAAATAATACATCCAATAGCAATCAGAATCCAGGAGGACCCTCTCCTCCTTTTTTTCTTTGCAGAAATTGACAAGGTAATTCTGAAATTTACTTGGGGGTATTTCTGCTTCTGTGATGGCAAAGTAAGCTCTTTGGAACCATCCTTCTATAGAGAAAAGTTACAAACTATGGACAAAATACAAAAAAAAAAACCCTACCTGATGACACTGGGATATGTGAATGACTATTAAGAGCATGAAAGATGGTTAATATCACTAGTCATTGGGAAAATGCAAATTAAAACAACAATGTATCATAACACATCACTTAAAAGATATCTTACTACTGTACAGGGTGTAGTATTTGGAATTCTCATACATTGTAAATGTAACATAACATAAAATGGCACAACCACCTTGGAATACAGTTTGGCATTTTCTCATACAGTTACTCATCAGTTCCATAGGTATTTATCTTGTGAAATGGAAGTGGATGGCTCCACAAAGACTTACACACAAGTGTTCATAGATGTTTAATCCGTGATAGTTTAAAACTGGAAACAACGCAAGTGTCCATCAACAGCTGAATGACAAATTGCAGTTGTATCCATCTAAAGAAATAATACTCAGTAAAAAAAAAAAAAAAATGAGGTACTGATACATGCAGCAGTGCAGGGGAATCTGAAAAATATGATTTTGAGTTAAAGAAGCAAGATTATATGATTCCACTTCATTAGAATTCTAGAATAGGCAAAACTTAATGACGGAAAATATATCAGAGACTGGTTGCAAAGAGGTGCAGGAGAACAAGGGAATTTTTGTGGCTGTTAGAAATTTCATATAATCTTGATGTTTGTGGTGGTTACATAGGTGTATACATTTGTCAGAACAGTGTACTAACTATGGGTTTATTTTACTGTATCTGTTATATGCTTCAATAAAGTCACTAAGAATTACCTAAAAGGGAAAATGCATATGCATTTTTTAGAGCTCTGAAATTTAAGATTGATTAGTTTGTCAAAGTGGATTTCAGTTTCAGTGTAGATTAGTCCTTATCATCAGTTTCTGTAACGCAACAGAAAAGCACTACCTAAAGTGTTCAGTGGAAAGAATGTGAAGAGCAGGTTCCCAGTGGGAAATCCCTCAGTGTTCATATTCAGTATGAAGCTTACTTCCTTTTAAAGGCAAAATTAAGCTTGTTTCCCCCAAATATTTGTGGAAACTTGTGTTCAAAAGAAACCCCATAGTTGAATGGATGGGTAACTGTATAGAGCTCCAGTTGGGGGTGCTTTAGACCCTTAGCGTCCAACGGTTTGTCAATATTAAAATGTTTATTCAGTTGAAATCTTTCCCCCTCATGATTGAGAGTCAACAGAAGCAACAAAACAGAAAGATAACTAGGATGAATGTAACCCTTAGGAGTGCATAGGGCAGGAAACGTGTATAATAAAGTGAGGTATTACTATATGATTTCAGGTAACTTCTTATATTAGTGGATGTAAAAGTAGTTAATGGGTAGAATTTAATTATTTTAAATCTGTAAATGCCATCTTTAGTTGAATCTGTTTGGGGCCTGTAGATCAAACTATGATTGTGTGGCAAAATGTTAACACTTGGGGGAAGGGTATATGGGAATTCTTTGTATTATTCTTGAAACATTTCTGAAGGAGAAAATAAATTTGAAAATAAAAAGTTAAAAGAACTCTGGGAGTTCCCTTTGTGGCTCAACGGTAACGAACCTGACTAGTATCCATGAGGTTGCAGGTTTGATTCCTGGCCTTGCTCAGTGGATTAAGGATCCAGTGTTGCCATGAGCTTGTGGTGTAGGTCACAGATGCAGCTCAGATCTGGCTTGGCTTTGGCTGTGGTGTAGGCCAGCAGGTGCAGCTCATCTGACCCCTAGCCTGGGAACTTCCATATGCTGCAGGTGCAGCCCTTAAAAATTACAACAAACAAACAAACAAACCCCAAAAACCAAAAAGGAGTTCCTGTTGTGGCGTAGTGGTTAATGAATCTGACTAGGAACCATGAGGTTTTGGGTTCGATCCCTGGCCTTGATCAGTGGGTTAAGGATCCAGAGTTGCCGTGAGCTATGGTGTAGGTCACAGATGCTGCTCGGATCCCGCATTGCTGTGGCTCTGGCGTAGGCTGTTGGCTGCAGCTCTGATTAGACCCCTAGCCTGGGAACCTCCATATGCCACAGGAGCAGCCCTAGAAGAGGCAAAAAAAAAAAAAAGAAATAACTCTGGCACAAAATGAGCAAAGCCCATCATTGCCTCGTGGCTAGATAACCATTCTTTTTTTGGGTCGAAGGTATAAGCAGGCTCTCTGGAACCTGCTCAGGCTACCTTAAATCTCTGTCTATCTCCCTGTGTTATTTACTGGGTTTCAGCCTTGTCTTGCTCCATATCGTCTTTAGTAGCAAAGGAAATAGGAGTTGTAAAATGAAAAAGGAAGAATGGGGACTCATGGACAAGAGAGCAGAGGTTTACACAGTGTTAAGAAACTACTAGTCTCACAAGAAGGAGAGGAGCTGTCTAAAGAGTCTTCAAATCTGATTTAAATATGCATATTTTTGTACATGCATAGACTCAGAGCACACATGCAGGGAGCTGAGGCCTCGGCAGGCAGCCATGAAGGATGGAGTGAGACCTGAAGTAATTCCACTTTCAGAACTTTCTGCTGAGCTAAGACCCTCAAGCAAGTCTGAAGTGATCATGAATTCATGGTGCTACATGGCTGTGGTAGCAGAAACCAAGCTCTCTAGAGGAAACATCTCCAAACCCAAGTTAAAATTGAGCAGTGAGCTCACAGCTTAAGATGAGCAAAGAGAAGAGAAGGCAAGCCACTGTGGTTGAGAGTCGACAGACAGCAGATTAAAGGACAAATTGCAGTTTTCTCTTTCGTAATGTAGAATGGCTATATGTGAAATGGTTAAAGAAATAAAGGGTGTAATCACAAAGATAGCTGAACAACTTGTTAGTTACTAGCTATTTATGAGTTAGGAGGGTAAATGTAACTTCTAGAAATAACTTGACATTAAAAAGCAGAAGTTAAAAAATGTAATCTGTGCTTATCCACATCAGGCTGATGTCAAAAAACAGGAAGTTGTATATATAGCAGGTGTTGTAGAAATTCTAGTCTTAGAAGTGCGCCTAAGAGGAGTTCCCACTGTGGCACAACAGGATCAATGAGGTCTCTGTAGCGCCAGAGTACAGGTGCCATCCCTGGCCTGGCGCAGTGAGTTAAAGGATTCGGCATTGCCACAGTATAGGTTGCAGTTGTGGCTCAGATCTGATCCCTGGCCTTGGAAACCCCATATGCTGCAGACCGGCTACAAAAGAAAAAGAAAAAAAAAAAAAGAAGTATACTAAGAAACTTGCATCTGCCTCAGTGGACATGTAAAAAGATGTTTAGTAATAGCAGTGTTTGTCATGGCAAACAGACTGTAAACAACCTAAAGGATAAGTAAATTGTGATATTATATCACAGGTATGCAATATTTTACAGCAGTGAAGTGAAAATAAACGAATATAGCTGTAAGTAACAACGTGGATGAGTTTTATGAATGTAATACGTTAAAGAACCAGCCCCGCTCATGTGTTTATATTACACTTTGTAACTTACATTTTAGTCACTTTTAATCTTTCATGTATATCAAATACTAAAAAATAAAATCTCAAAACTGTTTTGAGCTATAGCAAGATCATTTAAATGTTATTTAGAAGCTTTTTTTTTTTTTTTTTGGTTCTTATTGCCATTTCTTGGGCCACTGCCATGGCATATGGAGATTCCCAGGCTAGGGGTCCAGTTGGAGCTGTAGCCTCTGGCCTACACCAGAGCCATAGCAACGCAGGATCTGAGTCGAGTCTGCATCCTACACCACAGCTCACTGCAAAGCCGGATCCTTAACCCACTGAGCAACGCCAGGGATTGAACCTGCAACCTCATGGTTCCTAGTCAGATTCGTTAACCACTGCACCACAACGGGAACTCCTAGAAGCTGTTTTAAGGAATAAACAGTATTGTTATCATTTGGCACATTTTACTTTTTCTTTCTTTCTTTTTTTTAAGGGCCATACCTGCAGCATAGGGGTTGAATCAGAGTTATAACCACTGGCCTGGACCACAGCTCACGGCAATGCCAGATCCTTAACCCACTGGGCAAGGTCAGGGATCGAACATGTGTCCTCATGAATGCTAGTTAGATTCATTTCTGCTGAGCCATGACGGGAACTCTTACATTTTATTTTTAAATTAAATCTTGTTGTCATTTATCAGGCTGGTGAAAAGCAGAATTGGTGATGACAGAGAGCATTAATATAAGGTAAAGGAAAAACTTTAAGAAAAGCTCTTTAGTGGGGCTTATAGTCCCCAGACAGAGGAAATATATGGGACTTATAGGTAAGATGGCAATACATTTTCTATTGAGGAGTCTTATTCAAACCCATGGCTTTGTGCTTCTGCTTTTGGCCATCATTGAAGCTATAGGTCTTTGGCTATTTGACATTATGAATTAAAACGGTGTAAAAGGATGAAAAACTCACCTCAAGAATGATTTGCATATTTTAAATAGGTCTGCTTTTCGGAGTTCCCTTTGTGGCACAGTGGTTAACGAATCCAACTAGGAACCATGAAGTTGCAGGTTCGATCCCTGGCCTTGCTCAGTGGGTTAAGGCTCCTGCTTTGCCGTGAGCTGTGGTGTAGGTCGCAGACGCGGCTTGGATCCCGAGTTGCTGTGGCTCTGGTGTAGGCCGGTGGCTACAGCTCCGATTGGACCCCTAGCCTGGGAACCTTCACATGCCGTGGGAGCGGCCCTAGAAAAGGCAAGAAGACAATAAATAAATAAATAAATAAATAGGTCTGCTTCTCATGACCGTGTGAAAGGTGTATCAGGTAGTGCTGATGAACTGGCATCTCCAGAATGCGGATCTTTCTTTCTTTTATCTGTTTAGGGCCCCACTCACAGCATATGGAGGCTCCCAGGCTAGGGGTTGAATCAGAGCTGTAGCTGGTGGCCTACACCACAGCTCATGGCAACCCTGGACCCTTAACCCACTACTTGAGGCCAGGGATCAGACCTGCGACCTCATGGATGCTAGTTAGATTCATTTCTGCTGAGCCAGGACAGGAACTCCATCTTTCTTTTTTGAGGCAACCAAATGACCATCGTCTTGATCTCTTTGGTGTCTGCTTTCTATGTGAAAATTTGCAGAGCAAAGAGCTTTGAGAGCATTATAATAACAGGAGGTCCAGAATCTCAGAATTGCCACACATGCTTCTAGATATTGTGGAAGAAATAAAGCTATAAAACCTAAGACTTGCCTTCATGGAATTTTTAATTTAGCCAAGATCAGATAAACTTATGAAAATGTAATTAGCAATGCCAAGCAATTTAAACTACAAATTGATAGCACAGATAAATAAATCCCCTAACTGCTTAGAAAAGAAGAAAATATTTAGAACAGAGCCATCAGAGAAGGCTTTGTTCACTAAGGGAGGATTAGTGGGGCCTTGCAAGACAGATGGGACCTAGATGGAGTGATAAGAGGAGAGGCAAGAAGAGGGCCACTGTGAACTGCACTGGGTTCCTTGAGCTGTGTTGGAAGGGTTGTTTAGGGCAGTAGTAAGACTTGGTGAAAAATAGCTTTGAGACAGATTTGAAATGGTCTACAGAGAGCAGGGACAGGGGATTTGGACTGCTGTTCTGGGAATAATTTATAGACTACTTTGGAATTTAAACTTATTGTCATTTGGTACTGATTTTAACAATAAATGCTCTTAAATAGCTCATTAAGAAGGGGGAATAGTTCTACTTTTTATAGTATTTCTTTGTTCCTTTCTTTTATAGGGTCAGCCTGACCTGGGTGGGCATCCTTTGATTTGGCTTTAGTGTACCCAGTTACGCATCTGCAGGAGAGCTCTGAGTTGCTTTGATTTATGTGTGGAAAAAGCAACTATCTGAAACCTCCTTAATGTTTAAAGGAACAGACAGGCTGTCTGTCATATAAAGGGTCCCAGTGACCCCTGAAAGAAGAGTATTTGAAATGTACAGTGATAAGGATGAAAGAAAATTTGTTTTTAATAGAATCAACCCTCCATATCCTCTTTGATGGTGTTCGAGAATTTTCTTTCCTACTTTTTCTGGGAATGAGGGTAATGTTGCATATGGTGGGAAATGGTTAGCCAGATAAAGTCATGCCTTTCTATATAATGTGTCATACTATAAAATTTTACTTTTTAGTGTGAGTTAAAGTGGCGTTTACTGACTTTTATTTCAAGCAATTAATGGCGTGTCCTCAGATGTTAGATTATTACAGTTTCATTTTAAGTCTAAGCCCAAATGTCAGCTCAGGTGGCATATCTTTTTGGCCACCCTCTGGAATATGGAATTCCCGGGCCAAGGATCAAATCTGGACCGGGGATCAAATCCAGGCTTGAGCTGCAACCTGCACCACAGCTGTGGCAGTGCCCACTCTGCTGTGCTGGGGATAAACTTGAGTCCTTGCTGCTGCTGAGACACCGTTGATCCTGTTGCGCCACAGCAGGAACTCCTCAGGCGGCATGTGTTAAAGTGAGAATCTCCCAATGAGACATGCAGAGCTGTCTCCCTTTTGCTCTCAAGGTATCTTCTTACAGTTCTTAAAAACAATAGCTGAAGTGGATTGAATCTTTATTTATTTATTTATTTATTTTTGGTCTTTTTGTTGTTGTTGTTGTTGTTGTTGTTGCTATTTCCTGGGCCGAACCCGTGGCATATGGAGGTTCCCAGGCTAGGGGTCCAATCGGAGCTGTAGCCACCAGCCTACGCCAGAGCCACAGCAGCGCGGGATCCGAGCCGCGTCTGCAACCTACACCACAGCTCACGGCAACGCCAGATCGTTAACCCACTGAGCAAGGGCAGGGACCGAACCCGCAACCTCATGGTTCCTAGTCGGATTCGTTAACCACTGCGCCACAGCGGGAACTCCTGAATCTTTTTTAAAAATTTTATTGGAGTATATATAGTTGACTTACAAAATTCTGTTATTTTCAGGTATACAGCAAAGTAAGTTAGTTATTATGTACATACAGTGGAGTGATTCTTTTTTTTTTTTTTTTTTTTTGCTTTTTAAGGCCACACCCATGGCATATGGAAATTCCCAGGCTAGGGGTCGAAACAGAGCTGCAGCTCCAGCCTGTGCCACAGCCATAGCAACGTGTGATCTGAGCTGTGTCTTCGACCTACACCACAGCTCACGGCAACTCTGGATCCCTGACCCACTGAGCGAGGCTAGGGATTGAACCTGTATTCTCATGGATACTAGTCTGATTTGTTTCTGCTGTGCCAAAACAGAACTCCTGGATTGATTCTTTAACTTATAAAACATTCTAACTATAAATAAAAAGAGTTGGGAGTTCCAGGCTCAGTGGAAACGAATCTGACTAGCATCCGTGAGGACACAGGTTCTATCTCTAGCCTTGCTCAGTGGGTTAAGAATCAGGTGTTGCCGTGAGGTGTAGGTCACAGATGTGGATCGGATCTGGCATTACTGTGGCTGTGGCTAGGCCAGGAGCTACAGCTTTGACTGGACCCCTAGCCTGGAAACCTCCATATGCCGCAGGTGCAGCCCTAAAAATAGCAAAAAGAAAAAAAAATTATTTTGGTGTTTCTGCTGTGGCACAGCAAGTTAAAGATCCAGTGTTGTCTCTGTGGTGGCATGGGTTTGGTCCCCAGCCCGGCTCAGTGGATTAAGGATTTGGTGTTGCTGCAGCTGTGGCTTAGGTTGCAGCTGCAGCTGGGATTCGATCCCTGGCCTGGGAACTTCCATTTGCTGCTGGCCAAAAAAAAAAAAAAAAAGTTGATTTCAATGTTCACAACAATAGAAGTATTAAAGTGAATATCAAAAATTATACACTTGTAAAAGCCTACTGACTCAATGAGTTGCCTTTCAGAGGTTTTAGTCAATGAGATTTGAGAAAGTAGAGAACTTTTCTTAAAAAGAGAGACAAATGATACCACTCCCTTTTAGATGGTTTCTGTCCTCTCTCCTAAAGTGTGAAAATGGTGGAAATTCCATCTCACATACAAGTATGTGGTTGCAATGCACTGTGTTCTTTAGCATTGTTCTGATTCTCAAAGCGCTGCTGGTTGAACATGCCAAATTTCTTAAGTGTCTGTTTTTTACTGGACTTTTAGCTAGTACTCAATTTAGTGAACCAGTATTTCATCAGATTGCTTTAGTTAATAGACTCCAGGTAAAAATAAATGGAATTTTAAAAGGTAGCGTTTGCAACTGCATGAGTCTGCTTATATGAGGTACCTAGAGAAATCAAATTCATAGAGATAGAAATTAGTGTAGTGGTTGCAGGGGTTGGGATGGGGATAATGGGGAATTGTCTAATGGGTATAGAGTTTCATTTGCAAGATGAGAAGAATTCTAGAGCTTGGACAACAGTGTTAATGAACATGACTGTACACTTAAAAACGGTCAAGATGGGAGTTCCCATGTGGCTTAGCATTAACGAACACAGCTAGTATTGATGAGGACTGGGGTTCGGTTCTGGCTCCACTCAGTGGGTTAAGGATCAGGCGTTGCCATAAGCTGTGGTATAGGTCACAGATGTGGCTCAGCTCTGGCATTGCTGTGGCTGTAGCATAGGCTGGCAGCTGCAGCTCCCTAGCCTGGGAACCTCCAAATGATGTGGGTGTGGCTTTAAAGTCAAGATGGTACATTGTATGTTACATTCATGGAGGACCCAGTATTTTTCACCTCTCCTCAAATTTTTTTAAATTACTCAGTGAATTTTATTACATTTATAGGTGTACAACAATCATCACAACCAAATTTTATAACATTTCCATCCCAAACTCTCAATGCATTCCCCCACCCCCCAACCTGTCTCATTTGGAAACCATAAATTTTTCAAAGTCTTTGAGTCAGTGTTTGTTCTGCAAAGAAGTTCATTGTGTCCTTTTTTCAGATTCCACATGTGATAGCATTTAAAGTTGGTGACTCATTGTCTGACTTCACTTAGCATGATAATTTCTAGGTCCATCCATGTTGCTGCAAATGCCATTCTTTCTTTCCTTTTAATGGCTGAGTAATAGTCCATTGTGTATATGTACCATGTCTTCTTTATCCACTCCTCTGTTGATGGGCATATAGGTTGTTTTCATGTCTTGGCTATTGCATATAGTGCTGCAGTGAACATTGGAGTACATGTGTCTTTTTCGAGTCATTGTTTTCTCTGGATAGATGCCCAGGAGTGGGATTGCTGGATCAAATGGTAGTTCTATTTTTAGTTTTCTGAGGAATCTCCATACTGTTTTCCACAGTGATTGCACCCATGTACAATCCCACCAACAGTGTAATAGGGTTCCTTTTTCTCCACACCCTCCCTAGCACTTACTGTTTATAGACTTTTGGATGATGGCCATTCTGGCTGGTGTAAGGTGGGTACCTCATAGTGATTTTATTTGCATTTCTCTAATAATTAGTGATGCTAAACATCTTTTCATGTGTTTTTTTGGCCATCTGTATGTCTTCTTTGGAGAACTGTCTGTTTAGATCTTCTGCCTATCTTTTAATGGGGTTGTTTGTTTTTTTGGTATTGAGCTGTAGGAGGTGTTTATAAATTTTGGAGATTAATCCCTCATCAGTCGATTCATTTGCAAAGATTTTCTCCCATTTTGTGGGTTGTCTCTTCATTTTGTTTAGGGTTTTCTTTGCTGTGCAGAACTTTTAGGTCCCATTTGTTTGTTTTTGTTTTTATCGTCATTACTCTAAGAGGTGGCACCTGTCCTCAAATTAAGTTGTATAATGTATCCCCATGCAATCTCAAACAAAATCCTAGCAGCTTGATTTTTGTTGTTGTTTTTGTTGTTGCTGCTGTTTTATTTTTTGGTTTTGTGGAACTCAGGCTGACTTTAAAATTCATACAAAAGTGCGAAGAGGAGTTCCCATCGTGGCTCAGTGGTTAACGAACCCTATTAGTATCCATGAGGATGCAGGTTTGATCCCTAGACTTTCTCAGTGGGTTAAAGATCTGGCGTTGCCGTGAGCTGTGGTATAGGTCACAGACGTGGATCTGATCCCATGTTGCTGTGGCTTAGGCATAGGCCGGCAGCTGTAGCTCCAATTTGACCCCTAGCATGAGAACCTCCATATGCTGCGGGTCCGGCCCTAAAAAGACAAAAAGACCAAAAGAAAAAAAAAAAAGTATGAAGGGCTGAGAATACCTAAGGCAATCATAAACAGAATTGGAGTACTTACACTGGCAGATACCCAGACCTATTATAAAACTATATTAAAAAAGAAAAAAAGAAAAGGAGTTCCCGTCATGGCGAGGTGGAAACGAATCTGACTAGGAACCATGAGGTTGCGGATTCGATCCCTGCCCTTGCTCAGTGGCTTAAGGATCTGGCATTGCTGTGAGCTGTGGTGTAGGTCACAGACGTGGCTCAGATCTGGTGTTGCTGTGGCTCTGGCATAGGCTGGCAGCTACAGCTCTGATTAGACCCCTAGCCTGGGAACGTCCATATGCCACAGGTGCGGCCCTAAAAAGACAAAAGACAAAAAATAAAATAAAATAACACAAAACTGTATTAATTACGACAGAGCTTATTGTAGCCTTGGACTGGCAGCATCAGCATCACCTGGGAGCTTGTTGGACCTGGAATTTCTCCGGCTCCACATCAAACTCTGTAGAATCAGAATCTGCAGGGTTGGGGCCAAGGAGTCTTATGTTTTAACAACCTCTCTAGGTTATTTTTAGGCACTTTAAAGTTCAAAGAAACACTGAATTAAGACCTTTTTGACACAAGGCGATACAGACTAACCAGTGGAACTAATAGTCCCAAAACAGAGCCATACGCACATGGTTCATCTGACTTATGTCAAAGTTGGCATTGCAGTGCAATGAAGAAAGGATAGGCTTTTCAATAAATGGTGCTAGGTGATTTATATCCATGTGGAAAAAAAGCTATCTTGACCCTTATATCATACTAAGTATATAAAAATCAATTCCAGATTGAATATGTGGAAGTGAAAAGCAAAACTGTAAAACTTTTTGAGGAAAAATATAGGACAACATCTTTGAAACCTTAGGACAGTCAAAAGGACAGTAAAGCCCTGACCATAAAACAAAACAAAAAACTGGATTGTTAATATTACATACCTTTTTTTTTTGGTTATTTTTGGCTGCCCCACAGCATCTGGAGTTCCCAGGCCACAGATCACATCAGAGCCACTGTCGTGACCAAAGCCGTAGCTGTGGCAACGCTGGATGCCTAAGCCACTGTGCCTGGCCAGGGCTGGGGATAGAACCCTGCGTCCCAGCGGCTCCAAAATGCCGCCGATCCCTGTTGAACCACAGCAGAACTTCTTAAGTACATTTTTAAAAATCAAAAGATAACATTAATATTTGTCAGGCACTTATACCAGTGCCTTAGCACAAGTAAGTGTTGTGTAATTATTTGTCAAATAAGAATAATAATATATTACCTTCCTCCAACAAAAAGAGGACTCATCTATTCTTTTAATATAAAGAATACTTGGAGTTTCCCTTGTGGTTTAGCGGGTTAAGAAGCCAACTAGTATCCATGAGGATGCAGGCCTCACTCAGGGGGTTAAGGATCTGGCATTGCTACAAGCTGCGGTGTAGGTCACAGATTGGGCTCAGATCTGGCATTGTTGTGTCTGTGGCATAGGTCAGCAGCTGCAGCTCTGATTCAACCCCTAGCCTGGGGACTTCCATATGCCGCAGGTGTGGCCCTAAAAGAAAGGAAAAATAATACTTAACAAATTATCAGAGAATTTTTGACAACTTAATAGAAAAAAATAAAAATAAATAGGCAAAGGACTTAAGTAGGGGCTTAACAGAGAGGTATTAAAATGGTTATGAACATATTAAAAAGAGCTCAACTTTATTCGTCGTTGGAGAAACACAGAATTGTCAGAGAAGTGCAAAAAAAACTAATGAAATTCTACCAATACCCACCCAAATGGCTCAAATGAAAATACAAACAAAGATATGAAGCAACATATGTTGCTTCAAATCTCTAATGTTTCTTTTCTTTTTTTTTTTTTTTTGCTATTTCTTGGGCTGCTCCCACGGCATATGGAGGTTCCCAGGCTAGGGGTCGAATCGGAGCTGTAGCCGCCGGCCTACCCCAGACCCACAGCAACGCCAGATCTGAGCCGCGTCTGCGACCTACACCACAGCTCAGGGCAATGCCGGATCGTCAACCCTCTGAGCAAGGGCAGGGATCAAACCCTCAACCTCATGGTTCCTAGTCGGATTCGTTAACCACTGCGCCACGACAGGAACTCCTCTAATGTTTCTTATGAGAGTGTAAAGTGAGTTGATCTTTTAGAAGATTGGTAGTATCCATGAAAGCTAAATACTCTGTGACCTTACTCTGTGACCTAACAGTTTCACTCTGTATATCTAACAGAAATCCTTGTACATGTTCATCTAAAGAACGTGTTTTGGATTTTGTGTGTGATGGCACATCCTGATAGCACATCTGGAATATTCATAGTGTTATCAACCAGGTTTCTTGGCCTATTGATTGAGAGGCCAGACAAGAAGTTCAGGCAAGGCTCTACTGGGAACTTGAAGAAGGGAAAACAAGTAACAGGTTTTCCTGCTCATTCCTGGAGGGGGGCGAGCTGGTTCCTTATGTGGGGTGAGGGTGGGGTTGGGTCCAGGGGTCTGCCCACCCCCTGGGTAGTGTGTGCACGGTACAGGTGGGGCACCCAGCTTTAGCTTCAGAAACTGGCAGTAATTTGCCCCAACTGCACAAGCCCACAGTTATTTTTAGTCCCTTATGGTTTCTTTGTATTTTTGTTGCTAGAGGAGACTGTTTTTTCTAGGTGCAAGCACTGCAACAGAGAGTCCCAGTTCCCAGCATATCTCAGTAGCAAATTTGTAACCCCCAAACTGGAAACTTCCTAAATGCCCATTAGCAGTTAAATAAACTGTATATTACAATGAAATATTATACAGCAATAAAATGACCATTCTGTAACTGTATGGATGAATTTTTCTTTTTTTTTTTGTCTTTTTTTTTTTGCTATTTCTTGGGCCGCTCCCGCGGCATATGGAGGTTCCCAGGCTAGGGGTTGAATCGGAGCTGTACCA
The DNA here is from genome assembly GCF_016906955.1 of Phacochoerus africanus. NCBI lineage: Eukaryota > Metazoa > Chordata > Mammalia > Artiodactyla > Suidae > Phacochoerus > Phacochoerus africanus. The sequence goes on along the minus strand of NC_062548.1, from coordinate 111,434,829 downwards.
CTGGCCTACACCAGAGCCACAGCAACGCGGGATCCGAGCCACGTCTGCAACCACGCCACAGCTCACGGCAACGACGGATCCTTAACCCACTGAGCAAGGGCAGGGACTGAACCTGCAACCTCATGGTTCCTAGTCAGATTCGTTAACCACTGCGCCATGACGGGAACTCCTGGATGAATTTTTCAAACATAATATTGAGCAATGGAAGCCAGATCCAAAAGTATGATTATATTTGTATAAAGTAGAAAAGCATGCATACTGCTCAATGATGTGAGAAGTCAGGATAGTGGTGATCCTTTGCAGTGGGGCAGGGGAATGACCAGAAGAGACTGCAGGGGGGACAGGGGGATGCTGGTCATGTGTCTTGCTCTAGGTGCTGATTACATTTCTGTTCAGTTTGTGAAAATTCATTGTGTATTTTTCTTTATATAGATAATGGCTTGATGAAAAGAAAAGTAGGATCTAGTAGCTATTTCTTTGCCTCATTGAACTGAAAAATACATGCGAAGAGTCACATAAGACATTCATATTCATGGGCAGATGAGATGCAGTGGTGATTCTGAAAGACTGATATCTTTAAGAAAATGGATGTTAATAAAGCATGCCCACAACATGTGGAGGTTCCTAGGCCAGGGTTTGAACTTGCACCACAGTGGTGACTTGAGCCACAGCAGTGACAATGACAGATCCTTAACCTGTTGAGCTACTAGGGAACTATCTTCTTTCCTTTTTAAGCCTAAGTAGTATTCCATTGTATTTATATAGCACATTTTGCTTATCCATTTATCTTTGATGAACATTTGGGTTGTTTCTGCCTCTTAGTTGTTAGGAATAATGCTGTTTTGAACACTGATAAGCAAATATATTTGAATCTTGACTTTTCAATTTGGGCATATACGCAGGAATGAAATTTCTGGGTCATAAGGTAATCTTATGTTTAATTATTTAAGAATGCTTTTTTTTTTTTCTTTTTCTTTTTTGGTCACTCCACTGCATATGGAGTTTCTGGGGCAGGGATCAGATCCTGTTCTCAAGTACTTCTCTCTGTTCTACTTTTATTGACCAGTAAAGAACTTTCATTGGCTTTTAATAATGTGTTTGCAGGGTATTTTGGCGACTATGAAGTCTGTGATCATTATAGTCAAATTAATGTTAATTAAAAATATAACCAAAATTTAACGAAGATGAACTCAGGAATTCATGTCATTATTTTCTCTTCATTATTACAGAATTTTGGAAGTGGGATAAATTTTGGTCATCTTTTAGTCAGTTTTTTTTTTTTTTTTAATTTTTGTTTTTGTTTTCCTCTTTATAGGTGATAGGTCCCAGAGAAGTTAATTCCTAGTCCCAGAGAAGTTAATCCACTTTTTTTTTTTTTTCTTTTTAGGGCCGCACCCATGCTTATGGAAGTTCCCAGGTTAGGGGTTGATTCAGAGTCACAGCTTCTGGCCTATACCACACCCACAGCAGTGCAGGTCTGTGGCCTACACCACAGATCATGACAACACCGGATCTTTTTTTTTTTTTTTTGTCGTTTTAGCTATTTCTTGGGCCGCTCCCGCGGCATATGGAGGTTCCCAGGCTAGGGGTGGAATCGGAGCTGTAGCCACCCGCCTACACCAGAGCCACAGCAACGCGGGATCCGAGGCGTGTCTGCAACCTACACCACAGCTCACGGCAACGCCAGATCGTTAACCCACTGAGCAAGGGCAGGGACCAAACCCGCAACCTCATGGTTCCTAGTTGGATTCATTAACCACTGCACCACGACGGGAACTCCCAACACTGGATCTTTAACCCATTGAGAGATGCCAGGACTCGAACCTGAGTCCTCATGGTTACCAGTCAGATTTGTTTCTACTGCCCCACAACAGGAACTCCTTATTTAAGGGCATTTAGATAATAGCTGGGAAGATAGAAGAACCCAATTTAATCTGGGAAAGATTGACCTTAATTTGAGATTTTTTTTTTTACAAAGTATCATAATGAATTTAGACCTTGCTATTTTTTTGCTTAAAAAAAGGAATTTTATTAAAACAAACGTTTTTTTTTTTTGTCTTTCTAGGGTCACTCTCGTGGCATGTGGAGGTTCCCAGGCTAGGGGTTGAATTGGAGCTGTAGCTGCCAGCCTACCCCACAGCCACAGTGACGCCAGATCCAAGCTGTGTCTGTGACCTACACCACATCCCACGGCAACGCCGGATCCATAACCCACTGAACAAGGCCACAGTTCAAACCCGCAACCTCATGGTTCCTAGTCGGATTCGTTAACCACTGCACCATGATGGGAACTCCAAAACAAAGTTTTTAATAGCTGAAAGAAACCTTAGAGACCATCTGATCAAGTCCCATCATTATGCGGATGAGGAAAATGAGGTTCAGAAATGTTCAATACCATTCCCAAGAGTTATGTATTATGTAGCTAATAGGTAGAGCTCCTGGACCAGAATCTAGGCGGTTTTTTTTTTTTTTTTGCAGTATCTTGTTTTCCACTTTGTCGTACTTCTTAATTAAAAGTGTTTTGTGTACCATAATTTAGGAGTGATTTATTTTCAAAAAGTTTATAAGCTTATTTAATTTCGCATTTGGAGCATATTGGAGTAAAGAAAAATATTATAAAGTAATGTTTAAGTTTCGGAGCTGCCTTGCAAAAGCCTGTATAAGCCAAAGCGAACCTGGATTATAGTGATAAAAGTATTATTTCATGATACCTAGTTGATAAAAGTATTATTTCATGATACCTAGTTATTATTTACAATGCTGTGTCCTTGGCAGAGGATGTTCCTAATTCTATCTAGGGAATGCCACCAAAAAAAAAAAGAAAGAAAAAAATCTAACATGATTTTCATAAGTGCCAGTTACTGTGAATTTATATTTTCTCTTTCAAAAGAAACTTCTTTGTGCACTTCTGCCCCTGTGTAAAAGAGGACAAAGAAAAAGCCCCCTTTTCTGTCCTTTTCTTTATCTGTCTTTCTCAGTCCCTGCAAGGTGCTAGGCCATACATAAGGCACTGGTGAACCACAGAGCTGGGGCCTGTGCCCTGAAGATGCAGCAGTAGAGAATCCCTGGGCAGAGATGGAGCTGCTTGGTAAGGTGGCAGAGAGGCTCTGTGAGGCCTGCAGAGTGAGACAGGGCCAGCAGGAGCTGTGGGTGGTTATTCCCAGGTCCTTAAGTGAGTGGAAGTAAGAGCAGGAACACATTTGGGGACACAGTGGAGAATGGATCAATTACACCCCCATACCTCGACGGATTATAGCTCAAGTCCTCACCAGCAGGGCTGCCTGCTGCTTATGTCGTCAGCCTATTTTATAAAAATATGATTTTATTCTTAGGTCATTAGAGCATTAAAGCATATAGCTCCTGTTTAATTTTCTTTTTCTTTATCTAATGTCCCATATTGTGATTGATTCTTACCTTGTGGGCAGCAGTGTTTTGCAAGCTATATTAAACATGGCCTATCTGCAGTTACCTCCTTTTAGAAAGACTTTCCCAAGTCTGTATATCTCCCAGCCAAACAAATATAAGATAAATGCATTTTTCAGTGACATCATTATCCAGTCAGTTCCTTCTCTAAAGCTTTTCAAATGTCTGCTTTTCAGATTGCATTTTACTTTCAGTGTTTAGTGAGAATGTTTTGCTTGACCTGCATGTAAAAGTCTCAGGCAAACTCTTGTTCTCATGCCAGCATAGAAAACAGTCTGACTTGGTAGTTTTCCCAAGGAAAATATCTCCCCACTTTGGTGTGCAAACCTTTTAAAGCTGGGCTTGAACTGACAAGCCTGTGGCCTGTGTGGTCTGTGTATTGTGACTTTATTAGTGAAGTGACCATTTGATTGGGAGCTGTGGAGAGGAAAAAGTTTTCCTTGACCCTCTTAGGCTGGATTTGAAAATTAAACTGACAAAGACAGATTCACAGGAGAAAAGCACACATCTTTACTTAATATAGGTTTTGAGTGACATGGGAGCCTTTGTAATGAAATGAAGAACTGAAGAAACAGTTAAAACTGGAGTTCCCGTCATGGCTCAGCAGAAACGTATCTGCATCAGTGAGGATGCAGGTTTGATCCCTGGCCTCACTCAGTGGGTTAAGGATCCAGGGTTGCTGTGACCTGTGGTGTAGGTTGCAGACATGGCTCGGACCTGGTGTTGCTGTGGCTGTGTAGGCCAGTGGCTACAGCTTCAATTCGACCCCTAGCCTGGGAACCTCTGTTTGCTGTGAGTGCAGTCCTTAAAAAAGAAAGAAAGAAATAGTTAAAACTGAATATTTTTATGGTAGGTTTGATGTGCAGCTGTGGAAGCGCATGATAGGTCAGAGCTAAGAGTAGTGAACTGGGGAAAACTTAATGAGGCTGCTTGCTAGGATTCTTCTCCTCCTTTGTCTTCAGAGGTGAGGGCACTCCTTTCTCTGGGTACAGGAAGGGTGCTTCTCACCAGAGAATGTGATGAGCTGTTTCAGGGGAGAGGCGAGGGGGAAGGGCAGAGTCATCTTCCTTTTCCTGCTGTTTTCTCAAACTCCTTCAGCTTAAAATGCTCAGTATGCCCAGGTACCACATTTGGGACTAGGCAAGGATGAGGGCAATGACCTGTTCTCACCCTGGATGGTGCATTTCTGAAAGTGTTAAGGGAAGAGAAATCCCAAGGGGACCACATGTGCTTTTCAGCAGGTACTCTTAGAGGCTTGCTAAGCATGATAACTTTGTGAGAGATGGCAATTACTATTCCTATTTTAGACAGGAGGAAAGTGAGATCCTGGGAGGTCAGGTGACTTCCCAAGGTCACCCAACTAATCACCTCACTTGGTGGAGCTGGGATTCTGATCAAGCTCTGGCTGACTTGTTCTACAGAGCTGTCTCCTCAGTGCTCTTCCATCTGGCATGAGGTTACAGAGACAGTCCTTTTAGTCAAATGAAGAGAAAAAGGTGACCTGCTGTAGGTGGAGGAATCATGTGCAAATTTATGGAATGAAAACAGTTCTTTCTTTTGAAAAATTTTTTTTTTCTTTTTTAAAATTTTATGGCTGCATCTGTGACATATGGAAGTTCCTAGGCCAGGGATTGAATCTGAGCCACAGCTGCGACCTCACACCAATAGCTGAGGCAACGCTGGATCCTTAAACCCCCTGTGCCAGGCTGGGGATTAAACCCACACCTCCACAGCAACCCAAGCTGCTGTAGTCGGATTCTTAACCCACTGTGCCATGGCAGGAACTCTTCTTTTGAAAATTTTTGAGGTCACATTTTATAATAAAGTCTTTTGTCAGTAGTGTCACACACTTTAAAGAATTAATTTAGTTTTTTAATATCTTTTATTTCATCAGTTACATATTTATAGTGCCATATACACCTACTTATATTGATAATTCACTCTTTTGGTAGATTTTTTTTTAAATCAAAAAAGGAAATGTCAAATTTAATTTAAAGGAAAAAACCCAGAAATTGTCTGAAAAAACAATGGAGCAAATCAACTCCTGAAAAAGAGTTCTGCATCTTGGCGATCACATTTGTTGGAAGAGTTGGAGAAAAATGAAAATGCCATTTAGCTTAAGAATTTATTTATAATGATTTTTATTTTTTTCCATTATAGTTGGTTTACAGTGTTCTGTCAGTTTTAAGAATTTTTGAGTTGTCTGCAAATCAGATTATTTCAGGAGTGGAAGAATTCTTGGTTATTTTTTAATACCAAAATGTATGCACGTTTCTCTTTTAGGTGTCTTCTACATTTAGAGAGGCAGTCACACAACAGCTCCCATTTCCACACAGGATAAATTCTTTGTTTCAGCCAACTCCCAGTGGTGGGACAGCTAGCACAGCACCATCTCCCTGGGCAAGAGCATCGGACTATTCCATTTTGTTGATTTCTATATCTTTTCCTATGTTTCTTCATCAGTTTCTATAGTTGTCACAGTTTCTTCCACATCTCCCAATATCACATTTAAGTGCTGATCATAAGCATGTAACCTGCCTCGACGCTCTCTGTCATTTCTCATTTTCTTTCTTTCTTTTTTTTTTTTTTAAATTGCTCAATGAGGGAGTTCCTGTCATGGCTCGGTGGTTAACGAATCCGACTAGGAACCATGAGGTTGCGGGTTCTATCCCTGGCCTTGCTCAGTGGGTTAAAGATCTGGCGTTGCCCTGAGCTGTGGTGTAGGTTGCAGACGCAGCTCGGATCCCGCGTTGCTGTGGCTCTGGCGTAGGCCAGTGGCTACAGCTCCGATTGGACCCCTAGCCTGGGAATCTGCATATGCCACGGGAACGGCCCGAGAAACGGCAAAAAGATTAAAAAAAAAATTGCTCAATGAATGTTATTACACTTATGATTATACAGCGATCGTCACTCATTTTCACATAGATTTGCTCCTCCAGGCTGGGCCTGATGAGATCCAGGGGCTCTTCTATGGTGTTGGTAGTTTGTTGCTTGTCCATGTCATCCGCCACATTTCAAACCCTGTGCCCTTTCCTGCCTCTTGTGAGAGCATGATAGCCCTTCCAATCTCTGGAAACTGGACGACACAACCTGTTTTGGTAGATTTAAGTTAAAGGAGACTAACAAGATTAGATTATACGCTAATCTCCTGAACTGTATTTCAAGGAGATGAAAAATGTTTTATTTTTTGGTTGCACCCATGTCATGTGGAAGTTCCCAGGCCGGGGATTGAACCTGTGCCACAGCAGTGACCTGAGCAGCTGCAGTGACAATGCTGGATATTAACCTACTGCACCACAAGGCAACTCTGATAAAAATATTTTAATTTGCAAACTTAGTTATAGAAGAATAAGATTATCTAATAGTCATAGCACTATAAGTCCTTTGAGGGCAGCGACCTTGTCTGTCTTGCTTGCTGCTCTGTCCCTGGGGGTTTGTGCATACTACCTTATACACAGTAGGTGCTCAGGAAAGTTAATGAATGAACACATTTCAGTAAGGATTTATTCTTCTGATTCTCCTTCTCCCTTATTTGTGTATTCTTTTTTTTTTTTTTTTTTTCCGGTCTTTTTTAGGGCTGCACCCAAGGCATATGGAGGTTCCCAGGCTAGGGGTCGAATCGGAGCTGTAGCCATTCGCCTACATCACAGCCACAGCAGTGCCAGATCTGAGTGGCATGTGCCACCTACACCAGAGCTCATGGCAACCCTGGATCTTTAACCCACTGAGCAAGGCCAGGAATTGAACCTGCGTCCTCATGGATACTAGTCAGATTCATTTCTGCTGAGCCAGGACGGGAACTCCTTATTTGTGTATTCTTTGTTTACTCCTCTTCTTCCACTTCCCTTTAGTACAGCAGTTTCCTAAAGTTCTGAAGTGAGTCCTCCTCTTACATTACTCTACCAGTATTTCCTGGATACTGTCATCCACTTTCTCAGAAGAAGTGTTAAAAAAAACAATATCAAGGTGTTCTATGGCCATAAAGAAGTGAAATGTTGTCATTTGTGACATGAATGAATCTAGAGGGTATTATGCTAAGTGAAATAAGTCAGAAAGACTGCATGATCTCACTTAATACAGTGAATCAAAAAAAAAAAAACAAAAACAAAAAACAAAAAAAAACCCCAAAAAACAACAAGCAGACAAACAAAACAAAATGAAAACACACTCATAGATTCAGAGAAGAACCAGATGGTTATCAGAAGTGAGATGGGGTGAGTGAAATCAGTGAAAGGGATTAAGAGTTACAAACCTCCATTTATAGAATAAATAAGTCATGGAAATGTAATATACAGCATAAGGAATGTGTAATAATATTGTCGTAACCTGGTGTGGGAAAAGATCATTAGACTGATTGTGGTGATCACTTTATAACATATGCAAGTATCAAATCATTTTATGATGCTCTTGAAACTGACATAATATTGTACATCAACCATATTTCACCTACAAAAGGGAACCTCATGCACTCCAGCGCCATTTCAAAAAATAAAAAGATGTTGTTGTGGGGAGTCACGTATTGGAATCAGCTTTTGCTACTAATGAAGATGTGACATCGAGCAAGTGATCTTACTTGGCGCTTCATTTTTCTTTTTATTATGAGAAAGTTGGCCTAGATTTGGAGTTGAAAATTCAGATACCCATAGGGGCAGGAAATACAAATGATGGAAATGAGCTGGGTGTGGTTCAGGAAGAAGCTTTTGGGACTCTGATATGGTTTGTACTCCATTGAAAGACTTCTTGCTAACTTTTCATAGGAATTTGGAGTTATAGATGAATTTGAGCAAAGACGAATATTTGTACTAGCTTAACCTAGTAGTTGTTAAATTTGGCTATACTTTATAATTACCTGGGAAGTGTTTTAAAAAACACTGATGACCAGATCCTGCTCTCAGAGATCTGATTTACTTTTTTTTTTTTTGGCTTTGCCCACAGCACGCAGAATTCCTGGGCCAGGGATTGAACCTGAACTATGTCAGTGACAACTGCCTAATCCTTAACCACACTAGGCCACCAGAGAACTCTGTCAGAGGTCTGACTTTTTTATTTTTTGTCTTTTTGCTATTTCTTGGGCCGCTCCCGCAGCATATGGAGGTTCCCAGGCTGGGGGTCGATTTGGAGCTGTAGCCACTGGCCTATGCCAGAGCCACAGCAACCCGGGATCCGAGCCATGTCTGCGACCTACACCACAGCTCACGGCAGTGCTGGATCCTTAACCCACTGAGCAAGGCCAGGGATCGAACCCGCAACCTCATAGTTCCTAGTCGGATTCGTTAACCACTGAGCCATGACGGGTACTCCCGGGTCTGACTTATTTTTAAAACATCAAAAACTTCTCAGGTGCTTCTAATGTGCAGCTGCATTTTTGAATGATTAATTGGACTCTAATACCAGACTTTTAGAAATAAGCACGTATCAAGGATTTGTACAGCCTTCAGACAAATAAGCCTTTTGTTTTTCTTGGGAGCAATCTTTACTGAAAGTTACTGATTTGAATGATTACTTAGGGACAGTATTGGTTTCTACATCATCAGCAAAGTTGCTTAAATCATGTTCATTATACCAAGCAGTTCCTATTGGTTTTTTTGTTTGTTTGGTAGGTTGGTGTTTTTTGTTTTGTTTAGTTTTTGTTTTGCTTTTTAGGGTCGCAGGTGCAGCATGTGGAAGTTCCCAGGCTAGGGGTCACATTGGAGCTGTAGCCACTGGCCTACACTAGAGCCATACCAATGCCATATCGGAGCCGAGTCTGCTACCTACACCACAGCTCACGGCAACGCCAGATCCTTGACCCACTGAACAAGGCCAGGGATCAAACCTGCATTGTCTTGGATACTAGTCAGGTTTGTAACCTTCTGATCCACAACGGGAACTCCAAGCAGTCCTATTGTATCGTAATACATTTTGCCCCCAGAACTTTCACTTTTTCTCCACTTATGGTTATGGTGATATTCACTGGTTTCTACTGTACTCTCTGAACTGACGGTGGTCACAGGTTTCTCTGGGGTTATGAGTCAGTGTGTGCACATTCAAGGTTTTCTTATGAGCCAGTCGTTCTTAAGATGCCCCCTCTAGAATAGCATTTTAACTAAAATTAGAGACTCCCTCTAACCAAGATTAGAAAAGAAAGCATTCTCAAAAATCTTAGAATGGTTTTCTTAAAGTTTGATTTGCATTTGCGTCTGTGGATTAGGATATTTTTTAAGTGAAAAGGTATCAGATTTCTAATTATTTGTTTTCCTTTGTGAGTTTGGATGATTTTTAAACATTTATTTCAGATTTGAGGAAGATGGCATTTATTTTTATATAGTTTATTTTCTCACATTTTTATAACTCATGAGATACAGAGATTTATTAATTTATGGTAGATATATTCTGCTTCCTGTTTTGATTATCTGGAAAGATTCTGATTTGTTCTTTAAGGAATTCAAAAGAACAGGTCAGCTCGGTGAAGTAACAATTCTGCTCAAATGAACACATTCTTCATAAAAATTTTTGAAAGCACATGTCATGTTTTCTTATTTTTCACTGAGATTTTCAATTCTTGCGTTCATCGGTATCCTGAGACATTAATTTTGTTGTATGCAGAATGGGATTACCCAGTTGATTCATTTCTTCTGTTTTTTTTTTTTTTTTTTCCCCCTTCTGGTCAGTGTTTGCTCTCACAACCAAAGTTCTGGGCCATTCAGACATCGGCCTTGATCCTCCGGACAAAACTCGAGAGAGGAAGCACACGCCGAGTGGAACGGGCAATGAGGCAGACACAAGTAAGAATTCATGGGGCAGTTTTTGTTACTCTTCCAACTCTTCATTGCTATCAGTAGCTGTACATGTTTGTTGTGAGTCTAAATAATGAAATGTCCTTTCATCTAACTCAAACACTTTTTGTTATTTAAGAGCACAGTTCTGGAGATTGTTTGGCTTCAAAGCCCAACTCTGTCACTTAGCTCTGTGACTATAGTATTTAACCTCTTTTAAACTGTTCTTTAAAACTGTTCCTCTGCTCAACACTTCTGATACCACATGTATAGCTTTCTCACACCAGGCTTTTTTTCACTTCCCTGTGGTCATCTGCTGGGTGTCCTGTAATTTAATTCAATTCTGACATTATCTGGAATGAGTGCAGGCCCCCAGGCTAAGGGCTCAGGCCTGTATGCCTGCCTCTCACTTCAGAGTCCATTCTCAGGTCTACTGCTTCTGACTGACTGGCTACAAATCAGAGGTTCTCCTGACCTTGTCTTCAGCTCAGATTTGATAATTTGCTAGAATGGCTCACAGAACTCAGGGAAACAATTTCTATCATAAAGGATATTATAAAGGATACAAATGAGCAGTCAGATGAAAAGGTACATAGTACAAGGTTTTGAAAAGTCCTTAGCAAAGGAGCTTCTGACTTTGAGGAGTTTGTGGTGCACTTCCCCTCCCAGAATGTGAGTGCATGCATCAACCTGGGTACTTTCTGAACCCATTTATTTTAAGGGTTTTTATGGAGTTTCTGTTTTGCGCACATTATTGATTAAATCAGTGGCCGTTGTTGATGAACTCATTTGCCAGCCTTTCTTCTCTCCCCGAAGAAACTTGAGGGTGAGGCTGTAAGTTTCAACGCCTCTGTCACGTGATTGGTTCCTCTAACAACTAGACTCCATCCTCCCAGAGTCAGCTCATTGCCATAAGCTCAGGTATAGTGAAAGGGGCTTATTATGAATAACAAAAGACAGTCTTCTAACCCTTTCCACTCAGGAAGTTACAAGAGTTTTAGGAGCTCTGTGCTGGGAACCAGAGCTTATATATTTCTTGCTATAGCGCAGCATCACATCTCTAAGTTTCATTTTCATTATCTGTAAAAAAGGGTAATAATAATAGAACTTCTTGTATGGGTTTATGGTAAGTCTTGAAACCACATGGAGTTCCCTGGTGGTCTAGTGGTTAGGATTCAGTGCTTTCACCACCACAGCTTTCACCATCAAACCCTGGTCTGGGAACTGAGCTCCCATATCAAGCTGCTGCATACTATAGCTAAGCAGAACAAAACAAAACAAACAATGTAAGAGTTAGTTTTAAAAAAACACATGCAGTTTCACAGTAATAGATTGTATAAATAAATAAAATTTACCCTAATGCAGAAATATTCACTCATGAATAGGAATTAAGTAGTCTCTATTCCAAAATGTTTTTTAAACTAATGAAGAATTTTTTTTTTTTTTTTTAATGGCCGCACCTGTGGCAAATGCAAGTTCCTGGGCTAGGGGTCTAATCGGAGCTGTAGCATCTGGACTGTGCCATAGCCACAGCATCAGATCTGAGCTGCATCTGTGAACTACACCACAACTCATGGCAACGCCAGATCCTTATCCCACTGAGCAGGGCCAGGGATCAAACCAGCGTCCTCATGGATACTAGCCCTCAGGTTTGTTACTGCTGAGCCACAATGGGAACTCCTATTTTATTAATTTCTGTATCTAAAAGTATTTCTGATGGACACCTCACTAAGCTTAGAGCACTGTATTGATGCTGCTATAAATATAAAGATTATTCATTATAGGTTCTCTATCTTTCCTAGCTCAGTCCACTGATAGAGTCTAGAGCAGGGGCCCCTCAGTAGCCATGAACACACCGAATGCTTTGATTTTGATTTCTAAATACCATTCTTCAATAATAGGAATCAGGGCTCCTTGGATAAGTGGCTGATTTTTAGGACTGGGGCAACTGAGGCATGGAAAACACACCATGAGCTTGGACCATCTTACGTAGTGCAAGAAAGTAAGGTGGGGCTCCAAAAGGTTGGCATCAAAAGGACGTAGGAGCCAGTCTGGAAGAGAACCCAATGGCGAAAGCTAGACAATTGGAACAAGAAAATAACATATTCAATTATAACCCAAATTATAAAATAAATATATATAAGTCCATACTGTTGTAAATGAGTGAATAAATAGGGAGAAGGGACAAATCTTCCTTACAGAAGAACTTCAGACAGTTTATGTAGATGCATCCTCCTCCAGGAGATAGAGTCTAAAATCCCTCTGCTAGGATGTGAGCTGGGTGAATGAATCCTTTCTGAAAATCGAGTATGAACAGAACAGTAGTGACTTTACATGGAGAAACCTGGCATGCCCACCGTGATCAGGTGGCAAGGTCAGAACTGCAAGAGGTAAGTCTGTGGATATCACACACCCCAAGAGGATATGGTGAGGAGAACATTTCATCTCTGAGTGGGTCATCCCCCAAACTGGTAACACCAGTTTAGTTTCAAGAAAACATCAGTAAGGGTGCAGGATTGCCACAAGCTGTGGTGTAGGTCACAGAGGTGGCTCAGATCTGGCGTTGCTGTGGCTCTGGAGTAGGCTGGCAGCTACAGCTCTGATTTGACCCCTAGCCTGGGAACCTCCATGTGCCATTGGTGCGGCTCTAAAAAGACACACACACGCAAAACCAAGAAACGACAGAAAAACCCCAATTGAGAGACATCCTACAAAGCACCTGACCAGTACCCTTCAAAGGTCTCAAAGTCATAGAAAAAAAAACCCAACAAAACTGAGAAACTCTCACAAATCAGAAACACTGAGGGAAGTTCCTGTCATGGCTCAGGGGAAATGAATCTGACTAGGATCCATGAGGACACAGGTTCCTCCTTCCCTGGCCTCACTCAGTGGGTTAAGGATCCAGCGTTGCTGTGAGTTATGGTGTAGGTCACAGATGTGGCTCAGATCCCGCATTACTGTGGTTGTGGTGTAGGCTAGAGGCTATAGCTCTGACTTGACCCCTGGACTGGTAATCTCTATATGCTGTGGGTGTGGCCCTAAAAAGACAAAAAAAAAAAAAAAAAACCCAAAAAACAAAAAAACCATTCAGGAGATGTGATGGCACTGTGACATGTTATCCTGGATTAGATCTTGGGCCAGAAAAAGGACATTAATGGAAAAACTGGTGAAATACAAATAAAGTCTGTAGTTTAATAGTAATGTTCCAGTGCTAATTTCTTAGTTTTGAAAAATGTATATATTTTTTTCTTTTCATTTTGGTCACACTGTGGCATTTGGAAGTTCAGGCCCCAGGGATCAACTTACATCATAGCAGTGACAATGCCAGATCTCTAACTCACTGAGCTACCATGGAACTCTGAAAAATATGTTATGATTAGGTAATTTATTAACATTAGGAGAAATTGGGAGTTCCCGTCGTGGCGCAGTGGTTAACGAATCTGACCAGGAACCATGAGGTCGCGGGTTCGGTTCCTGCCCTTGCTCAGTGGGTTAAGGATCCAGCGATGCCGTGAGCTGTGGTGTAGGTTGCAGACGCGGCTCGGATCCCGCGTTGCTGTGGCTCTGGCGTAGGCCGGTGGCTACAGCTCCGATTCAACCCCTGGCCTGGGAACCTCCATATGCCGCGAGAGCGGCCCAAGAAATAGCAACAACAACAACAACAACAAAAGACAAAAAAAAAAAAAGACAAAAAGACAAAAAAAACATTAGGAGACATTGGATGAAGAGTATATAGGAACTCTGTCTAGTATTGAGAGAGAATTTTAAAAAATTTCTGTAAATCTGAAACTACTCCAAAATAAAAAGTTTATCGTAAAAGGAAAACAAACATATTTATATTCTAGTTCAAGAGAAAAGTTCACTTGGTTTAGGAATGTGTATCCTTGTAAGTACCAGGCTGGCCCTGGTCCTTAGTTGGTCTCTATAGTTGTTTAGGGGCAGCTCCTGCCCGGCGTCTCAGTGATGAAGGCAAGTTCAGTGCATGTCCTAGGTCCAGACATTTTTTAGTTTAATGGGTCTTGTGTTAGATTTTAAACTGAGGACACTGTCAAGAAATAGTGAGATTTAAAATAATACTGAGTGAAGTATGTTCAGGTTTACTAAATAGTCCCATTAAATACAACTTGGTACAGTCTGCAGCACTGGGTGGTGGGAAGGAGGGAGAGTGGCCCAGAAAGGAGGAATACATTTGGTGTGTATGGAGAATAAAGAGAATTCATCTTAGTTCATGTCAGTGTGGTTTGTGTTGGAGAGCAGTGTGAGGTAATGCTGGAAAGGCTGATCCTCCATTTCTTATGTGTGGCTAAAGAGTTTGGATTTTTCCTTCTCAATAAGAGAAACCTTGAGAGAACTTTGGAGCACTGTACAGCATATATTGGTGACAATAGAAGTGGAGACCTTAGGTAGAGAGTGCTTTGCTAGGCATACTAACTGAGAGAAGATTCAGTATGGGTGGAAATGAGAGATAAATCTAAGCGATGATGTACTTGGTTTATTGTCCTAGTTTAGATAAATCATTTAATTTGAAATTGAAATTAAAATGAAAGGTAGTAAAGCTTGTAAAACATTTTTTGTATGGCTGCTTAAATTAGAAAAAAAATTTTTTTTATTGTTATTTCCCCAATACAATTTTTTTTTCTACTATACAGCATGGTGACCCAGTTACACATACATGTATACATTCTATTTTCTCAAATTATCATGCTCCATAGTAAGTGACTAGACATAGTTCCCAGTGCTACACAGCATCTCATTGCTAAACCACTCCAAAGGCAATAGTTTACATCTATTAATCCCAAGCTCCCAATCCACCCCATTCCCTCCCCCTCCCTCTTGGCAACCACAAGTCTATTCTCCAAGTCCATGATTTTCTTTTCTGTGGAAAGGTTCCTTTGTGCTGTATATTAGATCCCAGATATAAGTGATATCATATGGTATTTGCCTTTCTCTTTCTGACTGACTTCACTCAGTATGAGAGTCTCTAGTTCCATCCATGTTGCTGCAAATAGGATTATTTTATTCTTTTTTATGGCTGAGTAGTATTCCATTGTGTATATATGTACCACATCTTCCTAACCCAGTCATCTGTTGATGGATGCCCAAGAGTAGGATTGCTGGATCATATGGTTGTTCTATGTATAATTTTCTAAGGTACCTCCATACTGTTTTCCATAGTGGAACCGTAAAAGACCCAGAATCGCCAAAGCAATCCTGAGGAACAAAAATCAGGCAGGAGGCATAACTCTCCCAGACTTCAGGCAATATTACAAAGCCACAGTCATCAAGACAGTGTGGTACTGGTATCAAAACAGATAGACCGACCAATGGAACAGAATAGAGAACCCAGAAATAAACCCAGACACCTATGGTCAATTAATCTTTGACAGAGGAGGCAAGAACATAAAATGGGAAAAAGACAGTCTTTTCAGCAGGTATTGCTAGGAAACCTGGACAGCTGCATGTAAATCAATGAAACTAGAACACACCCTCACACCATGCACCAAAATAAACTCAAAATGGCTTAGAGACTTAAATATAAGACAAGACACCATCAAACTCCTGGAAGAGAACATAGGCAGAACATTCTCTGACATCAACCTTACAAATGTTTTGCCAGGTCAGTCTCCCAAAGCAATAGAAATAAAAGCAAAAATAAACCAATGGGACCTAATCAAACTGGCAAGCTTTTGCATAGCAGAGGAAACCAAAATTAAAACAAAAAGACAATTTACAGAATGGGAGAAAATAATTTCAAATTATACCACTGACAAGGGCTTAATCTCTAAAATATACAAGCAACTTATACAACTCAACAGCAAAAAAAAAAAAAAAAAAAAAAAGCCAACAACCCAATTGAAAAATGGGCAAAAGAACTAAATAGACATTTCTCCAAGGAAGATATACAGATGGCCAACAACACATGAAAAAAGGCTCAACATCCCTGATTATTAGAGAAATGCAAATCAAAACTGCCATGAGATACCACCTCACACCAGTCAGAATGGCCATCATTAATAAGTCCACAAATAATACATGCTGGAGGGGGTGTGGAGAAAAGGGAACCCTCCTGCACTGTTGATGGGAATGTAGGCTGCTTAAATTTAAATATCTTGAGAAAAAAAATGTTTAAAATGATTATTTTTCAAAGACTGAGAGAAGTCAGGAAACCAAACCATGGAACACTTTAAAAATTGGTCTTTTTAAAATTTTTTAATCAGTCTTTAAGAGCTTTGAAAATTAATTTTTTTAGAAATAGCCCACCTGCATTGGGTTAGAGCCCAACTAGTATCCATGAAGATGTAAGTTTGATCCCTGGCCTCACTCAGTCGGTTAAGAATCTGCTGTTGCCGTGAGCTGTAGTGTAGGTCACAGTGCAGCTCAGATCTGGCTTGGCCGTGGCTGTGGTGTAGGCTAGCAGCTGTATCTCTGATTCTACCCCTAGCCTGGGAACTTCCATATGCCACATGTGCAGCCCTAAAAAACAAAAAACAAACCAACAAACAAAAACAAACAAACAAAACCCCAAAAAAACCAAACAACAACAACAAAAAACCGTGAAGAAAAACCTAACACTCTATTCCAGATCTTTTCTAGGTATAGTTTGATAAAGCAGTATGAGGATTACCAAGTTACTATGAATATACTAACTCCCTGGTTGGCAAACATTTATTGAATTCTTGGTATGTTCCAGGTACTATATTAGGTCCTGGGTATACTAACATAATTTATAAGTAGTCTTTCACTTCAAAGAGCTTCAGTTCCCAGGCCCAGATGGTTTGTCTTGGTATTACTTTCCACTGCATTCTCTTTTTCATCTCCACTCTCAGCAAAAGACTGTTCAGTTACCGTGTCCTTTTGCTTTTCTTTCTACACAGTGTTTGAATCAGCAAATGTTTTATTGAGGACCTAGTATGTGCCCAGCTGCTTGTCACATATCATTTGAATAATTTTATGTCTTTTCACTAATTATCATCTTATGTCAGGTTTCCTTGATATTATTGTCACAGGTCATTTCCTCCACAACAGTGAGACAAAGCTAGGAGTGTAAGGTATTGGTTAAGTTCCAGTTCCTGTTGAAGAGGAGAAAGTGGGATTAGGTTGAGGAAGAAGTCACGCTGAGGTGCAGGCCCAGCACAGCCCAGGATATTTCCCACCTGAGTGTCCCCTTTACCTTCTCCCTCCCTCCCCCCTCCCACACTGGAGGGTGGCATCAGGCAGGGCATGACCTCAGGCCAGCTGCTCTCTGTGGCTGGGGCCCGGACTGTGGAACAACTAAAGCCTGAGGCAGTCGCTGAGCCCTCTCCCTGCAGCTGGGCCCAACAGAAAGTAAGGAAGGTGAAGATGTAGTTTCATGATCAGCATCTTCTTTTATTCATGATGAATTGCTACTATTGTGTTGAATTTTATTTCTTAAAAATTCATTTCACGCCAACCAGTGAAGTGTTAAAATGACCAAAGTGTTAAGATGATCAAACACGCACATTTAATTAAAATAAGTATGTAGTTGTTTGTTCAAGAAGACTACACTATAATTGTGTTTTTTTCCATTTTGGAAAATGGTTTAAATATTTTGTTGTCATTTGTTCAGAGTTTCGACCTTTTTAATACTAATAGTACTAGAAAATATTTTTATTAATGAAGGACGTATTGACTTAGAAATGATTTGCTTTGCATCCATCTCTTCCGTGAACTTTGGTGTTTATCATAACCAGGTCATCAAATATTTTTCTTTTGTAGCAGCAAATTAAACTTAAGTACAGAGGTAAACTTGTTTATAAGTGTATATAACATATCTTTTCCATTTGAAACCTCTATGATTCTCTAAATTGTGTGCAGATGATGCTTTTAGGTATCAAGTAACACGAATGAGCTTTGCCTGGGGAAAATGGATTTCAAGAAAGCGCCACATCGTCATGCCCCAGCACTTTGTGCCTGTCTTGGCCTTACTTTATTCGGAGTCTCTTCATCTTGCTGCCCAAATGCTGCATTAAGAAGGGGGTGGTGTACCTCTCTGCCCATACAACAGAATGACACTCTTGTTATTTCTGCTTCTACAGGGAAAATCAGAGAAAACCTTTTCACTCCCCAACGCAGAAAGTTTGGAAATTAGATCATGGGACAAGATGAATGCACTGTTTGTCTAATTTTCTGTCACTTGTTGAGCCATTTAGCTCATAATCTGCACTTTTGCCAATTCCTCTGATTCAGAGTTTGATAGTACTGTTTGTTGAAGTTATTGCCTCCCCGAAGAATTGTCTAATAATGTTCATGTTAATGTTAAACTCAGTTCAGTCATTGAGGGTTAATGTTAGGTTATTTATATGTTTATTATTGAAATAATTTTGCTGATGCAGAATGTGAATTTCGATAGCAAAGGTCTGCCTTTGTGCAGGTCGTTGTGCTTCTTGAGATGATTGTGCAGCAGGAATCTTTCCCTTGAACTTCTGTGAAGACATTGCATTGAATTGGAATTCGGGATTGTAGCAGTTTTCTTGTCACTGGAGACTGTTCATACTGCACTTTGACTTTCTTACCTGTGGAAGCCAATTGAGATGTCACAACTTTTAAATGAGCGTTTTTAGAACATCTGTTCATGATACTGTATTTTAGCATTTACTAAATTATAGTTTACTTGGAAACTTTTCATCTTCACAGCTAGAATGTGAGCTTTTTGAGGGGTCATGTTCTATGTTTTACTCACTTTTATATATTCAGAATAGGCACTTAGTGGATGTTTGTGGAATGTTGTATCTATTTATACCATGCTTTTTTACCAGTGGAATATAAAATACTTTGTCTGTTTATCTATCTATCTATTCTTCATGTAGCTTCTCCCCCACCCCACTATGCCATGTCTCATCCAAAAAAAAAAAAAAAAAATTCAGTTTTGAATTACCTACTTATTATCAGGAATAACTAAGTTAGCTAAATTGAAGATTATACTTTCATTTGGCACTTTAGCAATCTGAGAGCTATGGAGACCAGCCTTTCTAATATCATTCCAGTGTAATCTTCAGCCTAGTGCCAAAGCTAACAGGAACAGGGCAGTTACTGTGATCACACTGAGAGTAACATAGAGGTTACAGAGGGTAGTAATTCAGTTTAGTTTTTTTTTTTTGAGGGGGGTGGGGGAAGAGATAAAGGAATGTCAGCTTTTTCTTACAGAGTTCCTCCAAAATGATTAACTACATGCATATATCACTACCCTTTAATGTTATTAGAAGTGATAAGACGCTGGAGTCCATGAATTAACTACTTCATAAACTGGAAATATGTTCACTCTATATTTCCCAGTATACCAAAAAACAAAAAGCTTTTCCTCTATATTATAAGCTGGTCATTGGCTATGCACTGCAGACTTCTCTCTTATGATTGGGTGTCTCAGAATATGCATGTGTTGTGTTATATTTTCTCATATCTTCTTCATGGAAGTATGTCCACATATATTATACTTAGCAGACTTGGTATTGACCTTGATATTTGGCTATTTTAATGAGCGGAGAATAGAGGCTGCCATTCTGGAGGCACTGACAGAGGATGGGAGGTGGAGAGGAGCATGTGATCTAGTCATTCAAGCTGACCTTGGCCCAGTGAGGGGATATGGCTTCAAATTTGAGAAATTGCATTTGATTTTTATACTTACTTTGAATGTCCTTTTCCTAAATATCAGGTGTTTGTAATATCATTTGATTTTTATACTTTTTAAAAATATCCTTTTCCTAAACATCAGGACAGATTGAAATGTAGAGCTTTTCAAGACTCTTTATACTTTTGTTTCAGTACAACTCAAAAACCGGTCTCAAAGAATTTTTTAGTTAGAAGGGACAGAAACCCAATTCACATTGGCTGTAAAAAGGGCAATTTGTTGGGTGTTATAACTGGGAAGTCTAGGGGTATTCCCAACCCAGAGATAGCTGGATTCAGGGCTCAATCAGGTGATTAAGTCTTTCTCTTTCTCTCTCTTCTCACCCTGTTCTCATCTATCTGATTTTCTCTGCCTGCTTCAGTGTTAGAATGTCTGCTGTCAGAAAAGCACCCGATTTCATTGTCCCTAGACCTCACAGTCCAAGAGGAAGAGGGATCATGTACTGTGGCCAAGGCTAAGCCCCCTCACCTCTTGTGCTTCACTTCCTGTGCCTGGAGGGTGGAGAGAGCAGTAATGTCCACCTCATTCAGATACTCAGGGATTAAATGAGTTCATATACATGAAATGCTTGAAATACTGCCTGGCACGTAGTATTCCTTCAGTAAATGTTGATGGTTATTACTATCCTCATTTTAGTGGAGTGGAAATCTAGGTACAAGAAAATAGAACTGCCTAATCTTTCCTAACTCACTGAAAGCAATCATTGGCATTCCCTGGTGGCTCCAGGGGTTAGGGATCTGGAGTTGTCACTGCTGTGGCTCGGGTTGCTCTTGTGGCTTGGATTTGATCCCTGGCCTAGGAGCTTCCAAATGCCAAAGGCACAGCCAAAAAAAAAAAAAAAAAAGTGAAAAAATTACTACCTAGAAAATCTAAAAACATTGGGATAATTAAAGTGTTTCACATTTAGCATGCCAGTCTTCCATTGAGCTTTTCATGTATCTGAGATATGAAATCGTGTCTTCCATTCTGGCTCTGTACTTCACCTGGGATAATAACCACATGCAGCATTTGAAAGTTATTGAAAAATACACCAGAATTGCTCCTGTGACTATAGCTGTGCTTTTATATTTTTTGGAATAATTACAGTTATTACTGCTTATTCAAAACTGTGTATAGTTACTACCATTTACTGAGCACTTATATGCCAGGTGCTAAATAATCGTAGGAAGTGGGCACTATTTATATCTTTACTGACAAAGAAACTGAAGCACAGAAAATTTGAGAGACTTACCCTAGGTCTTATAGCTGGATTAGAATTCAAACCAGGTCTGCCTTGGCTTTCGAAGTCCATTCTTTGTTTCACCATGCCGAACTCTTCTAAAGAAGGTGTAAGAAAGAAGCTATCAGTGTAAGACTTGGCGTCATCTGGAGGAAAGGGGTTGAACCAGCATAAGCAGGAAGAAGTGAATAGAGGCTTTTGTACAAAAGGGCTTGGTGGCAGAACTCAGCATCACAAGGCCTACAACTTAAGTGGAAGGAGGGGAATGGGGTGCATACTGTATCTATCAGGATGTGGTCCTGTGCCCAGGGGGAGGCCGATGGGCCGAACTAGGATGTGAGTTTCATGGTAATAGATTAGTGAAAAATAGGCAATGCTTAGTTCATAGATTGGTGAGGTAAAGGAAGGAAGAAGCGATATACAGCATAAACTTCATTATTTGTAGTGAAATTTTTTGTCAATCCTAGAAAGTTACAGAACCGTGAAAATTGGGTGATAGCAGAGGAACTTCCTAGTAGGATGGCATAAAGTACACCCACTGAAAGCACACCTCTCAAGGCACTAAATGCTATAACTTCAGCAAGATTCTAGTCAGAGCATGCAGAGTCAGATTGTGTTGATTGTACCAACACATCGGTTTTCCCTGGAACAGCACCCTGTGTACATCAAAACAGCCTCGTGCAACATTTCCCAGACTTGCCTGAGCATATGAACCACTTCCAAGGTGCTTATTCAAAGATAGCTCTTCAGGGAGTTCCCATTGTGGTACAGTGGAAACAAATCTGACAAGTATCTATGAGGATGCAGGTTTGATCCCTGGCCTCGCTCAGTGGGTTAAGGATCCAGCGTTGCCATGAGCTGTGGTGTAGGTCACAGACACGGGCTCAGATCTGGCGTTGCTGTGGCTGTGGTGTAGGCCGGAAGCTGTAGCTCCGATTCGACCTCTGGCCTGGGAACCTCCATATGCCGTGGGTTCGGCCCTTAAAAAAAAAAAAAATCAAAAAACAAAACAAAGATAGCTCTTCAGCCCAGCCCTCAGAAATTTGGGGTCTGATGGGAGTGGTGATTATGGGCATTTTTGGAAGAGGCTGTCTTATGCAGAGGTAGGCTGTTAATCTTTCGTAGTGCCAGATGTTTTTCTTTCTCACGCCCAAGTACATTGAGAACAGAGGCAAAAGGCATTTACCAAGGCCTGGAGGCCATCATTGTGATTTAACAGAGGGCTGAGTGCCCAAAGGAACTTAGAGGTGAGTGTTACCAGGGCCACAGACTCAGGCCAGGTGTCATTGAGCTTGCTGAGGAACAGGTGCTTTGCATCTGCCTGAGATTGCTTGAGAAAGTAGGGTGTAATTACTATTAGACTTAACTACTTGAACCTTTTTAAAAAGGATGTTACTAGGAATTCAAAACATTCTAGGGCTGCCCCTGTGGCATATGGACGTTCCCAGGCCAGGGGTCTAATTGGAGCTGCAGCTGCCGGCATACACGACAGCCACAGCAATGCCAGATCCGAGTAGCATCTGCGACCTACACCACAGCTCACAGCAACACTGGATCCTTAACCTACTGAGCGAGGCCAAGGATCGAACCTGCATCCTTATGGTTGCTAGTTGGGTTTGTTACCGCTGAGCTGCAATGGGGACTCACCATTTAGGCTTTGCACTCTTAGAATACTTGCACATTGTAAGATGACTGACTTGTGTTCTCATTTCCTAATCTTTTAAGACAAGATAATAAAAAAGGACTTTTAAGTATGTCCCTAACTACTAAGCATGGCCCCCTGAAGAAGCTTTGGGGGAAAGTTGGAGGTGGCTGGGGTCTGGGGAAGGCATGAGAGGATGTGCATCTCCCAGTTCTCAGACAGTGGTTCTCGAAGGGTGATTGTGGAGCCAAGAAGCTCCCCAGACCTTGCATAGTGTCTGCAGGTCACAGCTGTCTTTGAAACAGTGTTGATATTGAATCAGTGGAAGCTATTGGCGGGGGGGTGGTCAAACTGTTGGCCCCTGAACCCAAACCAAGGCTGGTAGTCATCCCATGCCTCAATGCCACACACGTGTAGCTAAAAAAAAAAAAAAAAAAAAGGATAGTTTCATCTATGAATGTGGGGACTTTTTTGTTTTTGTTTGCTTGTTTCACATCCATGGCATGCAGGTGTCCTCAGGCCAGAAATTGAACCTGAGCCACAGCAGTGACAATGCCAATTCCTTAACCACTTAGGCCACCAGGGAACTACTGATTATGATTGTCTTTGATTAAGCAGTAAATATTATTAAGTCTTTAGCCTTGACAGTGTGCTTTTTAATATTCTGCATGATGAACTGGGAAGTACTTGCAAAGCACTTGGGCTGCATGCCGAAGCACAGTGGTTGTCTCAAGAAAGAGCTGAGCTAGCTGCTTTTCGCATGGAGCACCATTTTTACTTGGAAGAACTACTAACAAACTAGGGGTATTCAACAGAAATTTTCTCAAAAATGAATGGGTTGAACTCATCACTTCTAGGAAAATAATTGACAGTATCTGTTATCAGTGATAAAATTTTGAGCTTTTAAGAAAAAAATGAAACTTTGGGAAAACTTGTGTTTGCAGTTATGAACTTGACAGCTTCCCAAACCTGGAAGTACTGTGATGAGATTTTTCTTGTGAGGTTGTTGGTGATATTAATGCATGTAATTTTTAATTATTTTTACTTTTAATAAAATTTATTAATTTTATGAGTATGATAATTGGTTAATATAATAATAGATTACTATGTGATTTTTTATTGAAGTACAGTTGATTTATAATATTGTGTTAGTTTCAGGTATACAGCAGAGTGAATCATATATATGTATATTATTTTTCAATTTCTTATAGATTATTATAAAATACCGAGTAGATTTCCCTGTGCTACGTAGTAGGTCCTTGTAGTTATCTATTTTATATATAGTAGTATATATATATTAACTCCTAATTTATCCCTACCCCCCTCTCCATTTGATAACCATAAGTTTGTTTTCTGTCTCTGGGTCTATTTCTGTTTTGTATGTTAGTCATTTAAATTTTAATATTATGTGAAGTATGTCAGCATTTGGAAATCTGCAGATTTTCCAAATGATTGATGCATGATGTTGAAATGTCAAGCATGGGCAAAAGATCCATTTAAAGTTCAAGACAGGAGTTCCTGTTGTGGCTCAACAGCTTAAGAACCTGACTAGTATCCATGAGGATGTGAGTTCTATCCCTGGCCTTGCTCAGTGGGTTGAAGGATTTGGTGTTGCCTTCAGCTGTGGTGTAGGTTGCAGATGCGGCTGGGATCTGGTGTGGCTGTGGCTCTGGGACCTTCCATATGCTGCACCTGTGGCCCTTAAAAAAAAAAAGTTCAATATGGATCAGAGAGTGGATTTTTTTTGTTTTTTTTTTTTTCTAGACCAATGGATTTTACTTTAACAGTCTTTAATGTAACAGAGAAACATTGATAGGATTTCAAATTTCACGTTACAAGTAACTCTAAGAAGGTACCACGTGTTGCATTTTGATATAGTATCAAAGAATAATATACACAGTTAACTGAAAAACCTATTAACATACTTCTCCATTTTCCAACTGCCTATCTGTATGAGGCCAAATTTTCATCATAAACTTTAACGAAACCATTGTATTGCAGCAGATTAACTACAGAAGCCGGTATGAAAGTCCAGCTGTCATCTATTAAGCCAGACATTAAAGAGAGTTTCAAAAATGTAAGATGTTGCCAGTCTTTTCAAGACTTTTTTTAAAAAAGGTTGAACATTCTATGTGTGTAAATGCAATAGTTTTATTATTTTAGAATGGATTAATATTTAAATTTCACTCAGTTTTATTTCCAATATGATAAATATCGATAGCTTATGGCCCACATAAGCGAGAGCTCTTTGGAGTCTCTCAGTAATTTATAAGCATTTAAAGAAGTCCTGAAACCAAAAAGTTTAAGAACTGCCAAGGTGTGCCTAAGGGGAATGCTCTGAGATGGCTGTCTGGCTTCCTTGAAGACTTCTTCTTCATGTTCATCTCTTCACTCTGCATTCACAAAAAAGACGTCTAGATCCTTCCAACCCCTTGTTAGTAGACCCAGTTCCTACGAACCAACACACGAAAAAGTCTTTGGAACAGGAAGCAGTCATGGAAGATCTTCTTGGCCACGCCACACCCTGACTCTTGTCCTATGGGATTTACTTGGGGAGAAAACCCCAGTTAATTAGAGTTTTCAGTATTTTTCTATGGAGAAGCTGCTTTTAATTTTCACAGATCTGATAATTTTCGCTTAGGAGGTTAATGTTTTAATGAAGCTATTAACTTGTTATTTGGATTCAGACAGGCTCACCTATTTCATAGCTTTAAACTTTGGGCGAGCCTTTTTTTTTTTTTTTTTAAATCTTTCATGCAGTTCTCTATGCATGAGGTAAAACTGGGTTGATAATAGGTTTAATGGTGTTGTTGATACTTAGGTGTGTTAATAGGTTTTAATTCTCATTCCCCTTGTTCCTCTTGGAAATTTTCTTAGGCTTGGGAGTTTGAGGTGGCAGTTAGCTTGACTGATCTGTTTGTGAATTATAACTGAAAGACTGCAGACTCCTGTCAGAGAGAGCTGTTCGTCCCAACTGTTGGATATATTTGATTAAGTACATATTTTTATAATAAATCCCACCTTTGTACATACACGTATGTGCACGCACACACACACAAGCACACACACACATTGCCCAAAACAAGGTGATTTGGCATATACCCAGTCACACATTTTAAATTATCAGCTAATTTCCTCTTGGCTCTTCAGAAAGCTGATAAACACTTTGATATCATGCAAGTAAGAATGAATACCCTTCAGTTAAAGTGTGGGTCCTTAGGGACTAGCTGTATTCTTTTGAAGATGTGTGTGCCATACTTCTAGATATAAGCACATAAATAAAGTCTAAGTCAGACCAGACCTTGTTCAGAATTGTCCTTTTGTACTAAATCATTCTCCATGTGCTAATTTTATTTTATCTTTTGTCTTTTTTTTTTTTTTTTCAGGGCTGCACCCTCGGCTTATGGAAGTTCCCAGTCTAGGAGTTGAATGAGAGCTATAGCTGCCAGCCTACCCTAAAGCTCACAGCAACAACGGATCCTTAACCCACTGAGTGAGGCCAGGGATTGAACCCGCGTCCTCATGGATACTAGTCGGGTTCGTTACAGCTGAGCCATGAGGGTAACTCCTCGTGTGCTAATTTTAAAATGTAGTCTTGATCTTCTCTAGTTTTGAGGGAAAAGTTTTCTTTACTGAAAACAGCACTGACTAGAGAAGGCCCATCATTGTTTTGGAGGTTTTATTCTTTTATTCCCTATTCCCCATAGAGGTGTCACCTGACCTCTCTGGAAGGCTGGAGAGTTGTTATTATGTGGGGTTAGGGAATCCACATGCACAAGTGTGTTTTCTCAAAGGAAAAAGTATAAATGCTTTGAGGTGGAGTTTGGGGAGAAAAGGACGTTAATAGGGAATGACCTTAAAACTTGAAAACAGTTTCACATCTGAAATATACTTCATGAAGTTGTCTTTGCTGTGTCCCAGGAGTTATGTCTGGATTTTCTGTGACTTGACTCTCCACCCACCCCCCCTCCCTGCACCCCACCACCTCCTCACTGAGCCCTGGACCATTCCTCACTCTCCACTCATCTCTTTCCCATTTATCCACATCTCTTTGTCCCCCTCCTAGAGGATCCTCTATTAGCTTTCAACTCTTAATGATTAATGAAGGGTATGTTAGCCTTTCTCTGTCTCTCTCTCTCTATTTTTGATGTTATCATTCTTCCTTAATGACCACCTTCTCATACCAGTTTTAAGTTATGACCCAAGTGCCCAAGACTTTCAGGTGTGAACTGCATGGAATTTAGAGACCAGAGAGAGAAAATAGCAAGGGAAAGGGTAGGACACTGCTTTAGAGGTCATTTACCCAGATTTCAGGGATTGTTGTGAAAGCTTGCACAAAGTGCCAGTTTCTCTCTGAGCTCACTGGTTCTGTCCAGGTTCATACCCATGCATAGACACATAGAAACTCAGGTTTCATGTTACTCAGTTCCATCCTCCTAGGATTTAGCTTCCCCCCTTGTCTTCCAGACTACTTGGGCACAGTCTACCCCTAAGGAACAGACCTGATACTTGCAGTCGGCTAATGGTGCCTAAAACTAACAACCTCCTCAAATGCTTGAAATTAAACAAAACACTCTTGATAAAGCCAATACTAAGAGAGTATTGGAAGTGCAAAAGGTCATTAGCAAATCATTTCATGGATGAGTGACCTTGTTTTTTATTATTTCTATTTTTTCTGTTATAGTTTATTTACAGTGTTCTGTCAATTTCTACTGTACAGCATAGTGACCCAGTCATGCATACATATATACATTCTTTTTCTCACATCATCCTCCATCGTGCTCCATTTTAAGTGACTAGATATAGTCCCAGTGCTATACAGCGGGATCTCACTGCTTATCCATTCTAAAGGCAAGTTTGCATCTCTTAACTCCAGATTGCCAGTCCATCCCACTGCCTCTCTCTCCCCCTTGGCAATCACAAGTCTGTTTTCCAAGTCCATGAATTTCTTTTCTGGGGAAAAGTTCATTTGTGCTATATATTAGATTCTAGATGTAAGTGATATCATATGATATTTATCTTCCTCTTTCTGACTTACTTAGTATGACAGTCTGTAGTCCCATTCATGCTGCTGCGAATGGCGTTATTTTGTTCTTTTTTTATGGCTGAGTAATATTCCGTTGTGTATATATACCACATCTCCTTAATCCATTCATCTGTTGATGGATATTTGGGTTGTTTCCATGTCTTGGCTATTGTGAATAGTGCTGCAATGAACATATAGGGGCATGTGTCTTTTTCAAGGTAAGTTTTGTCCAGTTATATGCCCAAGAGTGGGATTGCTGGGTCATATGGTAGTTCTATAGTTTTCTGAAGCACCTCCATACTGTTTTCCATAGTGGTTGTATCAATTTACATTCCCACCAACAGTGTAGAGGGTTCCCTTTTCTCCACACACCCTCTCCAGCATTTGTAATTTGTGGACTTATTAATGATGGCCATTCTGACTGATGTGAGGTGATACTTCATAGTAGTTTTGATTTGCATTTCTCTAATAACCAGTAATACTGAGCATTTTTTTCATGTACTTGTTGCCCATCTGTGTATCTTCCTTGGAGAAATGTCTATTCAGGTTTTTTGCCCACTTTTCAATTGGGTTGTTGGTTTTTTTGCTGTTGAGTTGTATAAGTTGTTTGTCTATTTTAGAGATTAAGCCCTTGTCAGTTGCAACATTTGAAACTGTTTTCTTCCACTCCACAAGTTGTCTTTTTTTTTTTAATGGTTTCCTTTACTGTGCAAAAGCTTGTCAGTTTGATTAAGTTCCATTCGTTTATTTTTGCTTTTATTTCTGTCACCTTGGGAGACCAATCTAAGAAAACATTTGTACAGTTGATGTCAGAGAATGTTTTGCCTATGTTCTCTTCCAAGAGTTGGATGGTGTCTTACGATTAAGTCTTTAAGCCATTTTGAGTTTATTTTTGTGCACAGTGTGAGGATGTGTTCCAATTTAGTTGATTTACATGAGGCCATCCAGTTTTCCCAGCATCACTTGCTGAAAATACTGTCTTTTTCCCATTTTCTTGCCTCCTTTGTCAAAGGTTAATTGGCCGTAGGTATCTGGATTTATTTCTGGGTCTCTATTCTGCTCCATTGATCTGTATGTCTGTTTTGGTACCAATACCACACTGTCTTGATTACTATAGCTTTGTAATATTGCCTGAAGTCTGGGAGAGTTGTGCCTCCTGCTTGGTTTTTGTTCCTCAGGATTGCTTTGGCAATTCTGGGTCTTTTGTGGTTCCAATATACATTTTTGGATTGTTTGTTCTAGTTCTGTGAAAAATGTCATGGGTAATTTGATAAGGTTTGCATTGAATCTGTAGATTGCTTTGGATAGCATGGCCATTTTTTACAACCCAGGAACATGGAATAGCTTTCCATTTCTTTGAATCCTCTTTAATTTTGTTGATTAATTTTTTTTTATGTTTGTTTTGTTTTGGTCTTTTGTCTTTTGTCCTTTTTAGGGCTGCACCCGTGGCATATGGAGGTTCCCAGAGCTGTAGCCACTGGCCTATGCCAGAGCCACAGCAGTGCCAGATCCGAGCTGCGTCTGTGACCTACACCACAGTTCACGGCAATGCCATATCCTTAACCCACTGAGCGAGACCTCATGGTTCCTAGTTGGATTCGTTTCCGCTGTGCCATGATGGGAACTCCGATTAGTGTTTTATAGTTCTCAGCATATAAGTCTTTCACCTCCTTGGGCAGGTTTATTCCTAGGTATTTAATTTTTGGGGGTGCAATTTTAAGGTATTGTATTTTTGTATTCCTTTTAAGATACTGTATTTTTATATTTTTCTAATATTTCATTTTTAGTATACAGAAATGCAACTGATTTCTGAATGTTAATCTTGTATCCTGCTACTTTGCTAAATTCATTGATCAGTTTGAGTAGTTTTTGTGTGGAGTCCTTAGGGTTTTCTATATATAGTACCATGTCATATGCATACAGTGATAATTTTCCCTCTTCTTTTCCAATTTGGATACCTTTTATTTTGTTTGTCTGATTGCTATGGCTAGGACTTCCAATACTATGTTGAAGAAAAGTGGTGAGAGTGGGCATCCTTGTCTTGTTCCAGGTTTTAGCAGAAAGACTTTCAGCTTTTCTCTGTTGAGTATTATATTGGCTGTGGGTTTGTCATAAATAACTTTTATTATGTTAAGGTATGTTCCCTCTATACCCACTTTGGTAAGAGTTTTTATCATGAATGGATGTTGGACTTTGTCAAATGCTTTTTCTGCATCTATTGAGATGATCAGGTGGTTTTTGAATTTTCTTTTGTTAATGTGGTGTATGATTTTGATTGATTTACGTATGTTGAACCATCCTTGTGAACCTGGGATGAATCCCACTTGGTCGTGGTGTATGATCTTTTTCATGTGTTGTTGGATTCCATTGGCTAAAATTTTGTTGAGAATTTTTATGTCTATATTCATCAAAAATACTGGCCTATAATTTTCTAGCAGTATCTTTGGTTTTACTTTTAGGGTGACGGTGGCTTCATAGAATGTCTTTGGGAGTGTTCCTTCTTTTCAGCCTTTTGGAAAAGTTTAAGAAGGATGGTATAAGTTTTTCTTCGTATGTTTGGTAGAATTCGCCTGTGAAGCCATCTGGTCCTGGACTTTTATTTGTAGGGAGTGTTTTTATGACATATTCAATTTCATTTCTAGTGATTGGCCTGTTCAGCTGATCTATTTCTTCTTGAATCAGTTTTGGCAGGCTGTAAGTCTCTAGAAAGTTGTCCATTTCTTCTAGGTTGTCAAATTTGTTGGCATGTAATTGTTCATAGTATTCACTTACGGTTTTTTGTATTTCTACAGTATCTATTGTGATTTCTCCTTTTTCATTTCTTATTTTGTTTATTTGGGAGTTTTCCTCTCCTCTTCTTGGTGAGTCTGGCCAGAGGTTTGTCAGTTTTGTTTACCTTTTCAAAGAACCAACTCTTGGTTTTATTGATTTTTTTCTATTGTTTTTTGAATCCCTATTTTATTGATTTCCTCTCTGACCTGTATGATTTCCTTCCTTCTGCTGACTTGAGGTTTTGTTTGTTCTTATTTTTCTAATTCATTTAGGTGGTGGGTTAAATTGTAGATTTCAGATTTTTCTTCTTTTTTGAGGAAGGCCGGTATCACTGTGAACTTCCCTCTAAGCACTAGTTTTGCAGCATCCCATAGATTTTGAATGCTTGTGTCTTCATTATCATAACCATTTGTCTTGAAGTATTTTTAATTTCCTTTTTGATTTCCTCATTGACACATTGGTTTTTTAGTAGCATGTTGTTTAGGCTTCATGTAGTCGGTTTTTTCCCATTTCTTTTCCTATGGTTGATGTCTAGTTTCATGCCATTGTGGTCAGAGAAGATACTTGAAATAATTTCTATACTCTTAAATTTTTCGAGGTTAGTGTTCTGCCCCAGTGTGTTGTCAGTCCTTGAGAATGTTCCATGTGCGCTTGAAATGAATGATATTCTGATTTTTTTTTTTGGATGTAATGTCCTGAAACTGTCAATGAAATCTAACTTTTTTTTTGATGTTTCATAATTACTCTTTTGATAGATTTCCCCATTCTCATTTTGATGAGGGAACCATGGGGAAAGAGCAGATATTTATTTATTTATTTATTTATTTATTTTCCCACTGTATAGCAAGAGGGTCAGGTTATCCTTACATGTATACATTACAATTACATTTTCCCCCCAGCCTTTCTTCTGTTGCAACATGAGTATCTAGACAAAGTTCTCAATGCTATTCAGCAGGATCTCCTTGTAAATCTATTCTAAGTTGTGTCTGATAAGCCCAAGCTCCCGATCCCTCCCACTCCCTCCCCCCACCCCCATCAGGCAGCCACAAGTCTCTTCTCCAAGTCCATGATTTTCTTTTCTGAGGAGATGTTCATTTGTGCTGGATATTAGATTCCAGTTATGAGTGATATCATATGGTATTTGTCTTTGTCTTTCTGGCTCATTTCACTCAGGATGAGATTCTCTAGTTCCATCCATTTTGCTGCAAATGGCATTATGTCATTCTTTTTTATGGCTGAGTAGTATTCCATTGTGTATATGTACCACATCTTCCAAATTCAATCATCTGTTGATGGACCTTTGGGTTGTTTCCATGTCTTGGCTATTGTGAATAGTGCTGCAATGAACATGCGGGTGCACGTGTCTCTTTTAAGTAGAGTTTTGTCCGGATAGATGCCCAAGAGTGGGATTGCGGGGTCATATGGAAGTTCTATGGATAGATTTCTAAGGTATCTGCAAACTGTTCTCCATAGTGGCTGTACCAGTTTCCATTCCCACCAACAGTGCAGGAGGGTTCCCTTTTCTCCCCAGCCCCTCCAGCACTTGTTATTTGTGGATTTATTAATGATGGCCATTCTGACTGGTGTGAGGTGGTATCTCAAGGTAGTTTTGATTTGCATTTCTCTTATAATCAGCGATGTTGAGCATTTTTTCATGTGTTTGTTGGCCATCTGTATATCTTCTTTGGATAAATGTCTATTCAGGTCTTTTGCCCATTTTTCCATTGATTGATTGGCTTTTTTGCTGTTGAGTTTGTATAAGTTGTTTATATACTCTAGAGATGAAGCCCTTGGTTGCATCATTTGAAACTATTTTCTCCCATTCTGCAAGTTGTCTTTTTGTTTTCTTTTGAGTTTCCTTTGCTGTGCAAAAGCTTTTCAGTTTGATGAGGTCCCATGGGTTTATTTTTGCTCTAATATTTATTGCTTTGGGAGACTGACCTGAGAAAATATTCATGATGTTGATGTCAGAGAGTGTT
The DNA here is from genome assembly GCF_016906955.1 of Phacochoerus africanus. Classification (NCBI taxonomy): domain Eukaryota; kingdom Metazoa; phylum Chordata; class Mammalia; order Artiodactyla; family Suidae; genus Phacochoerus; species Phacochoerus africanus. The sequence continues at coordinate 111,402,367 of NC_062548.1, read as the reverse complement.
TTGCCTATGTTTTCTTCTAGGAGTTTGATGGTGTCCTGTCGTATATTTAAGTCTTTTAGCCATTTGGAGTTTATTTTTGTGCATGGTGTGAGGGTGTGTTCTAGTTTCATTGCTTTGCATGCAGCTGTCCAGGTTTCCCAGCAATGCTTGCTGAATAGACTTTCTTTTTCCCATTTGATGTTCTTGCCTCCCTTGTCAAAGATGAATTGACCATAGGTGTCAGGGCTTATTTCCGGGTTCTCTCTTCTGTTCCATTGGTCTGTCTGTCTGTTTTGATACCAGTACCACACTGTTTTGATGACTGTGGCTTTGTAGTATTTCTTGAAGTCTGGGAGAGTTATGCCTCCTGCTTGGTTTTTGTTTCTGAGGATTGCTTTGGTGATTCTGGGTCTTTTGTGGTTCCATATAAATGTTTGGATTGTTTGTTCTAGTTCTGTGAAAAATGTCATGGGTCATTTGATAGGGATTGCATTGAATGTGTAGATTGCTTTGGGTAGTATGGCCATTTTTACAATATTGATTTTCCCAATCCAGGAACATGGAATATCTTTCCATTTCTTTACATCTTCTTTGATTTCTTTGATTAAAGTTTTATAGTTCTCGGCATAAAGGTCCTTTACCTCCTTGGTCAGGTGTATTCCCAGGTATTTGATTTTGTGAGGTGCAATTTTAAAAGGTATCGTATTTTTGTATTCCTTTTCTAATATTTCATTGCTGGTATACAGAAATGCAACTGACTTCTGAATGTTAATCTTATATCCTGCTACTTTGCTGAATTTATTCATCAGTTCAAGGAGTTTTGGGGTTGAGTCCTTAGGGTTTTCTATGTATAGTATCATGTCATCTGCATATAGTGACAGTTTTATCTCTTCTCTTCCTATATGGATGCCTTTTATTTCTTTTGTTTGTCTAATTGCTGTGGCTAGGACTTCCAAAACTATGTTGAAGAGTAGTGGTGAGAGTGGGCATCCCTGTCGTGTTCCAGATTTGAGTGAGAAGGCTTTCAGTTTTTCCCCACTGAGTATTATATTTGCTGTGGGTTTCTCATAAATGGCTTTGATTATATTCAGGAATGTTCCCTCTATACCCACTTTGGCGAGGGTCTTGATCATGAATGGATGTTGGACTTTGTCAGATGCTTTTTCTGCGTCTATTGAGATGATCATATGATTTTTGACTTTTTTTTTTGTTAATGTGGTGTATGATGCTGATTGATTTGCGAATGTTGAACCATCCTTGTGAACCTGGGATGAACCCAACCTGGTCATGGTGTATAATTTTTTTGGTATGTTGTTGGATTCGGTTGGCTAAGATTTTGTTGAGAATTTTTGCATCTATATTCGTCAATGACATTGGCTGATAGTTTTCTTTTTTGGTGGTATCTCTGTCTGGTTTTGGAATGAGGGTGATGGTGGCATCATAGAATGTCTTTGGGAGTATTCCTTCTTCTTCAACCTTTTGAAAGAGTTTAAGGAGGATGGGCACCAATTCCTCTTTATATGTTTGATAAAATTCACCTGTGAAGCCGTCTGGTCCTGGACTTTTATTTGTAGGGAGTGATTTTATGACCTCTTCAATTTCATTTCTAGTGATCGGCCTGTTCAGTTGGTCTGTTTCTACTTGATTCAGTTTTGGCAGGCTGTAAGATTCTAGAAAATTGTCCATTTCTTCCAGATTGTCAAACTTGTTGCCATATAGTTGTTCATAGTATTCTCTTATGGTTTTTTGTATTTCTGCTGTATCTGTTGTGATTTCTTCTTTTTCATTTATAATTTTGGTTATTTGGGTTCTTTCTCTCCTCTTTTTAGTGAGTCTGGCCAGGGGTTTGTCAATTTTGTTCACCTTTTCAAAGAACCAGCTCTTGGTTTTATTAATTTTCTCTATTGTTTTTTGAGTCTCTATTTTATTGATTTCGTCTTTGATCTTTATAATTTCCTTCCTTCTGCTGACTTTAGGACTTCTTTGTTCTTTTTCTAATTCATTTAGGTGGAGGGTTAAGTTGTCCATTTGGGATCTTTCTTCTTTTTTGAGAAAGGCCTGTATTGCTATAAATTTCCCTCTGAGCACTGCTTTCGCAGCATCCCATAGATTTTGAGAGGTTGTGTCTTCATTATCATTTGTTTCAAGGTAGTTTTTAATTTCCTCCTTGATTTCCTCATGGACCCATTGGTTTTTTAGTAGCATGTTGTTTAGTCTCCATGTAGTAGGTTTTTTCTCTTTCCTTTTTCCATGGTTGGTTTCTAATTTCATGGCATTGTGGTCAGAGAAGATACTTGAGATAATTTCTATGCTCCTAAATTTATTGAGATTAGCTTTGTGTCCCAATATGTGGTCGATTCTTGAGACTGTTCCACACATTTGAGAAGAATGTGTATTCTGCTTTTTTTGGATGTAGTGTCCTGAAGGTATCAATGAAGTCTAACTTTTCTATTGTTTCCTTTAGGATCTCTGTTGCTTTATTGGTTTTCTGTCTAGAGGATCTGTCCATTGATGTGAGGGGGGTATTAAGGTCTCCTACTATGATTGTATTCTCATCAATATCCCCCTTTATGTCTGTTAATATTTGTTGTATGTATCTGGGTGCTCCTGTATTTGGGGCATATATGTTGACAATAATAACATCCTCTCCTTGGATGGATCCCTTAATCATTAAGTAGTGTCCTTCTTTGTCTTTCTTTATGTGTTTTGTTTTAAAGTCTATTTTGTCTGATATGAGTGTTGCGACTCCTGCTTTTCTGTCTTGTCTATTGGCGTGAAATATTTTTCCCCACCCTTTCACTTTCAATCTATATGTATCTTTTGTCCTAAGGTGAGTTTCTTGTAGGCAGCATATTGAAGGTTTTTGCCTTTTTATCCACTCAGCCACTCTGTGTCTTTTGATTGGGGCGTTCAGTCCATTGACATTTAAGGTGATAATTGATAGATGATTATTTATTGCCATTTGAACCTCGTGTTCCAGTTGATTCTATGGTTCTCCATTCTTCCTTTCTTTCTTTTTTTTTTGTTTTTGGTTGGATGGTCTCCTGTTATTATCTGCTTGAGTGTATTTTTTTTTTTTCATTTTTTGCGAATGCAGTATTTGCTTTTGGCTTGTGGTTGCCCTGGAAATCTAACTTTTTATTGTGTCATTTAGGATCTCTGTTGCCTTATTGATTCTCTATCTAGAGAATCTGTCCATTGATGTGAGTGGGGTGTTAAAGTCTCCTACTCTGATTGTATTCCCATCAATTTCTCCTTTTATGTCTATTAGTATTTGTTGTATCTGGGCACTCCTATATTTGGGGCATATATATTGATGATTATAATACCCTTTTCCTGAATGGATCCTTTTATCATTAAATAGTGTCCTTCTTTGTCTTTTTTTATGGCCTTCATTTTAAGGTCTATTTTGTCTGATACGAATATTGCAACTTCTGCTTTCCTGTCTTGTCCATTGGCATGAAATATCTTTTCCCATCCATCACTTTCAATTCATATGTGTCCTTTGCCCTAAGGTGAGTCTCTTGTAGACAGCATATTGTAGGCTCTTGCTTTTTTATCCAATCTGCCACTCTGTCTTTTGATAGGAGCATTCAGTCCAATGACATTTAAGATTATTATTGATAAATATGTATTTATTGCCATTTAAAACCTTGTTTTCCAGTTGATTCTATGTTTCTCTTTTGTTCCTTTCTTTCTTTGGTTGGATGATTTCCTGTTATTTTATGCTTGTTTAGTTTTTAGTTTTTGTGAATGTAAGTTTGGTTTTTATTTGTGGTTGCCATTTTTTTTAGGTATGTTAACCCCTTCCTATATCTGCTTGCTTTAGGCTCAAACACATTCTTAAAAAAAGTCTAGATTTTCTTACTTTCCTTCCCCACATTCTATGATTTTGAAGTCCTTTTTTAACATCTTCCTATTTGTCTTTTTGCTGTTCCTTGTGTTTACTGTCACTTTTTCAATAGTTTTTTTTTTCCCCCCATGTGGATCTGTATACTGGCTTAAGTGATTGCTTTCCAGTTGTGATTTCCTACATCCTATGTCTCCTTACTTCTTCTTTTTTTTTTTTAATTTTTTTTTTTATTTAGAGAAGCCCTTTCAGTATTTCTTTTAGAATGGCTTTAGTATTGCTGCACTCTTTGTTTTTTTTTTTTTTTTTTTTTTTTTTGCTTTTTGCTTTTTAGGGCTTCCCCTGAACCATATGGAGGTTCCCAGGCTAGGGGTCCAATCGGAACTGAAGCCACTGGCCTACACCACAGCCACAGCAACATCAGATCTGAGCCACATCTGTGACTTGCACCACAGCTTACGGCAATGCTGGATCCTTAACCTACGGAGCGAGGCCAGGGATCGAACCTGTGTCCTCATGAATGCTGGTCAGATTCGTTTCTCCTGAGCCACAATGGGAGCTCCCTTTTAGTTTTTCTTTGCTGGAGAAATTCTTTATTTCTCTTTCTATTTTAAGTGATATTCTTGCTGGGTAGAGTAGTCTAGGCTGCACATTTTTCCCTTTTAGAACTTTGAATATATCTTGCCACTGTCTTCTGGGGTTTCTGTAGAGAAATCAGCTGTTGCCTTAATGGCAGTTCCCTTATTTGCTTTTCTCTTGCTACCTTTTTTTTTTATTATTTGTTTTTTTTTTTTTTCTTCTTGCTACCTTTAGAATCCTCTCTTTATCTTTAACTTTTGCCATTTTTATTATAATATGTCATGGTGTGGGCCTGTTTGGGTTCAACTTGTTTGGGGCCCTCTGTGCTTCCTGAATCTTGATATCTGTTTCCTTTAGATTTGGAAAGTTTTCAGACATGATTTCTTCAAATATATTTTCAGTCCCCTTTTGTTTTTCTTCTCCTTCTGGAATCCCTATTATGCATAGATTGGCCTGCTTTATTTTATCCCATAGATCTCATATTGCTTTCATGGTTTTTCATTTGGTTTTCTGTCTGCTGTCCTGATTGGGTGATTTCCATTACTTTTTCATCCAAGTCACTAATTCATTCCTCTGCATTATTCATTCTCCTCTTCAGTGCCTTTTACTCAGTTTGTGTTTCTGCAAATGAATTTTCTAATTTTTCTTGGTTCCAGTGGTTGCCCTTTTGCTCAGATGACTTGCCTGTTGGAGGTAGACCTGATCAGAATGCAGCTGCTTCACTCATCCGTGGTCTTTTTCCCCCTTAAAGGACTTTAGTTTGTTTAAATATAATGAAATTATTTCAGAATGAGTCACCAGAAGTAATCCTGCTCTGAATAACCTAGAGATGAGCTGTAAATATGTCCTTGTATTTGGAGTCAGCAAATAATAGAGTAGTTTGAATTCAGTAGGGGAAATAGGCAAATTAACTTAATATTCTTGTTGTATAGGGAGGTAAGTCTTCTTTAGGGCGTTTTCATAGTTAATGCAGTAAAAGTATTTTCTGTGCAGGAGTGAAAACAAATTAGAATTCTGTTTTTAATCTTAGTCATACACATGGCCTATCCAAGTTCTGATAAATCATAACTATACTTGCGCAGGGGCTTATTTATGGTATCAAATTCTAATAAACCTCAGTTTTCTGTACTCTCTCTCCAGTGATCTCTGCTGTTTTGGAGATTATCTGTGAGACAGCCTAAGATAATCTAAAAGTGTCTGAAATACATAATAAGTATATTTATTAATAAGTTAGGACGTACTTACTGAGTGCTGCTTAATATTTTTCTTTTCTTCCTTTTTTTTTTTTTTTTTTTTTTTGCTTTTTAGGGCTGCACCTGCAACATATGGAAGTTCCCAGGCTAGGGGTTGAATCAGAGCTACAACTGCTGGCCACAGCCACAGCCACAGCCACAGCAGTGAGGGATCTGAGCCGCGTCTGCTACCTATGCCATAGATCTTGGCAGTGCCAGATCCTTAATCCATTAAGCGGGCCAGGGATTGAACCCACGTCCTCGTGGTTACTTGTTGGATTAGTTTCCGCTGAGCTGTGATGGACCTCCCTGCTTAATATGTTTTTGATAGATGCAGTAATTACAGCAGATGTCATGAGTTGTGTTTGAAAATCAAATGTTTTACATGAAATTAAGACTTCATAAAAGTAAGTGTTGGAATGTTGCTTTTGGCTTTTAATTATTAAATAAGCATTATTTATTTTTTTCTTTCCAAAGGAAAAAAATTTGATAAAAAGAAAAATTTGCCCCCCTTAATGAAGTAATTCACTGAACCTTTTATTTATGTATTGCAACCATATGTCTTCAGCTAGAAGTTTTTCTTCTCTTCTTTTCTCTCCTACAACTGAATAGCTCTGGGCAGAAGCATGCAACCTTTTTGCTATTAAGTTTCTCTGAAGTAAGTCCAGAAAGCTTTGAAAATATTTTGACCAAGATAGTTTAGGAGTCTGGTTATGACTCAGTTTGTTCTGACTGATCTGATTGAATACCATCTTGGATTGTCAAAGAAGTGATGTAATGAGTGTTTTCTCATTCTGCAGGATATTCTTAGGCTCACAAATACTATCTCCCACCTAGTATAATATAGAGAACTTCATTTCCCCACCCCCCAGCCCCCAGCCCCCAGCCCTCAGTTTAGGAGCAGTTTCTCTGCTCAGAAACCAGTCTCCTTTTACTTTAGTGGGATATGTTAGATTCTTGTCCTTTTTTATCTCCTGAGGAAGTTGGTATCTCTTACTTTTTTTTTTTTTTTGAAATTTTCAATTTTAAAAGTTAACTTTGCAAAAACTTGAAAAAATTTCAAACTTACAGAAGACTTGTAAGTGCAGAACCAACTGTCTTTTGTATCCTGAAGTTTTGGAAAGTAAGTTGTCAACACAGTGCTGCATCATCCTCAAACACATGGTCGCTCTCTTACATACCCACCACTTGGGTGTTCACATTAGAAAATTAACATTGACGTATTGTTGCCATCTAATCCTCATAAGACAAGCTTATGAAAACTAGTCAGTTAGCAAAAAAAGAAAATTTGAGTGCTGCATTATGTGACAAAAGTCATGATAATTCAGTTGAGAGGTCTCAGTATGTAACAAAAAATACAAACTGTAGACTGAATGACAGATGAAGAAGGCGGTGAAGATGATCACGGTGATGGGACTGTTGTCCATGTGTTTGCTTGGAGCTCCAGTGTCTGCATCCACCTTGATGCTGATATGTACGGCCTTGCGATGGCTCATCACGACACCCCTGGATGCTGCTAGGCCTTTGGCTTTGCATTTGGCCCTGGTACCTTTTCTCCGAGATGGCCAGCTTACTCTCCTCGGTCTGCTTCTTGACATAGCTCCTGGGAGTTCAGGCATTCAGTTCAAAGTACAGGTATTTCAGCCTAGCAGAGGAATTCCTCAGTGCGTGCAGGTTGAAGCTGCCCACTGCACTGTGAGGATGATCTCGAATGAATGAGTGTCCTGCCCTTTGGCCCTCTTGCTGAGCAGTAAGAGAACTCATACTCCAAGATCAAATAGACACACCCTTAGGTTTCACTTTATTCCAAGAAAAAGACCTAGCTGAATTTCTTCATATAATTTTTCTCTCATCTCTGTTAGAAAGTGCCATTGTCAAAGTGACATTATGATTGTGACATAGATACGCTGAAGGACAATTTTTCTTAGAAAAAGTAAAAAGACTGATTAATAAGGCTAGTTCTTTGAAAGAACTATTGTAGGAAACCTCAGTTTAAAATACTATTTTCGGAGTTCCCATTGTGGTGCAGCGGAAACGTATCTGACTAGTATACATGAGGATGTGGGTTCCACCCCTGACCTTGCTCAGTGGGTTGGGGATCTGGTGTTGCTGTGAGCTGTGGTGTATTTCCCAGACGAGGCTTGAATTCCAAGTTGCTTTGGCTGTGGCCTAGGCTGGCAGCTGTAGTTCCGATTCGACTCCTAGTCTGGGAACTTTCATATGGCTCAGGTGCGGCCCTGAAAAAGCAAAAATAAGCAAACAAAAGAACTGTTTTCCTGGAAGTTCCATTGTGCTGCAGCTGTAGCACATTGAAGATCTGGTGTTGCTGCAGCTGCACCAGATCGGGTTGTGGTGCAGGTTGCAACTGCAGTTCGGGTTCAGTCCCCAGCCCATGAACTTCCACCTGCTGCTGGTGTGGCAAAAAACAAAAACAAACAAACAGAAACTAAGAAAACTGTTTTCTTGATAAGTTAAACTTTGTTTGTTTGTTTGTTTGTTTTTTTTGGCCATGCCCATGGCATGCAGAAGGTTCTGGGCCAAGGATTGAACCCATGCCACGGCAGTAATCATGCCAGATTCTTAACTGCTAGGCCACCAGGGAACTCCTCTGATAAGTTTTTCATGTGCGTGTTTGAGTAAATGCTGATTAAATATAAAGGTTTGGAGTTCCCGTCGTGGTTCAGTGGTTAACGAATCCGACTAGGAACCATGAGGTTCGGGTTCGATCCCTGGCCTCGCTCAGTGGGTTAAAGATCTGGCATTGCTGTGAGCTGTGGTATAGGTTGCAGACGCGGCTCAGATTCTGCATTGCTGTGGCTCTGGTGTAGGCCGGCAGCAACAGCTCTGATTAGACCCCTACCCTGGGAACCTCCACATGCAGTGAGGGCGGCCCTAGAAATGGCAAAAAAAAAAAAAAAATTTAAGGTTTTTTTTTTTTTTTAACATGTAAAGAAATTCAAGAAAATACTCACATCCCCTCACCTTATCAAAGTGACTTTTTTTTTTGGTTTATATGTCTATTTGTATAACTTTTGCAATAAGAATCTTGCTTATATTGAAAAGCTATTACACATATATATTCTGATTATGGCATGTGTTCTTAAGGCTCTTGCAGACCAATTTGAGGATAAGACCACATCTGTACTGGAACGTCTGAAGATTTTCTATTGCTGTCAAGTACCACCTCATTGGGCCATTCAGGTATTTTGTTGTTGTCATGATAAATGCCATAGAAAAGAATGACTTTCAATTTATGTTTGAATTTTCAAATATTTCAGTGAAAAGAATAAAAATAGCTGGGGATTCCCAAATACTTCAAACTGCTATTTTGAATAACGTGATGTTAGACTTCGGAAACTTTTTTTTTTTTTTTGGTCTTTTGTTGTTGTTGTTGTTGTTGTTGTTATTGTTGTTGTTGTTGTTGTTGTTGTTGCTATTTCTTGGGCCGCTCCCGCGGCATATGGAGGTTCCCAGGCTAGGGGTTGAATCGGAGCTGTAGCCACCGGCCTACGCCAGAGCCACAGCAACGCGGGATCCGAGCCACGTCTGCAACCTACACCACAGCTCACGGCAATGCCGGATCGCCAACCCACTGAGCAAGGGCAGGGACTGAACCTGCAACCTCATGGTTCCTAGTCGGATTCGTTAACCACTGCGCCACGACGGGAACTCCGGAAGCTTTTTTTTTTTTGAAAATTTAAACTAGATTAAATAGAATCCTCAAAATTAAATAATAAGAGAACCATAAGAATTTTCATTTTAAAAATAACTTTCTATGGGAGTTCCCATCCTGGCTCAGCAATAATGAAACTGACTAGTATCCGTGAGGATGCAGGTTCAGTCCTTGGCCTCACTCGGTGGGTTAAGGATCTGGCGTTGCCGTGAGTTGTGGTGTAGGTTGCAGACATGGCTCAGATGCCGCATTGCTGTCACTGTGATGTGGGCTGGCAGCTACAGCTCTGATTCAGCCCCTGGGCTGGGAACTGCCATATGCCTCAGATGCAGCCCTAAAAAAAAGACAAAAAAACCCCAAAATTTCTATGTTTAAAAGCCCATTATGGGAGTTCCCACTGTGGCACAATGGGAGGGATCCACGGCGTCTTGGGAGCACTGGGACCCAGGTTCAATCTCCAGCCCAATGCAGTGGGTTAAGGATCTGTCATTGCCGCAGCTGTGGCTTAGGTTGCAGCTGCTGCCCAGATCTGATCCCTGGCCCAAGAATTCCATATCATGGGGAGGCCAAAAAGAAAAAAATAAATAAATAAAATAAAAGCCCATTATGGATTTCCTGCTAAAGAATGACCTTTTAAGAGCAAGTTGTTTACAAAAGGTACAAGAAAGCATTTATTTGATACTCAGTATTGTTAAATAACCCTTAACTATTCTCATCTTTCTAACAATATGAGAATACCGGGTTTAGCTCCCATACCATGGTTCTCCTATCTTACAAGTGTTTTTCCTCTGTATTGTAAAATTTTAAGCACTGAAGGCAACTTAGACACCTGGTCCAATTTCTCGATTCTACAGAAAAAATTGGGCCCCAGTGCAATTAACTACATTTTTCCATTGTTGATCACACAGTTCATGAACTGCCTCTCTCGTTTCCCAACTTGTAGTCTAGTTTATTTCCTTTCCTATCTCTTCATTGGGCTGTAATTATACCAAATAGTAACAACCAACTTTTACTATACTTTTATTATAAGGCATACATTGTGTTCCGCCTTTCACACACATAATCTTATTTTATTGCAATGGTTTCCTGAAATAGCCCCATTTTATAGATGTGCAAGCTGTGTGGTACAGAGAAGCTGAGTGGAGTCAAATGATGCCCACCAGAAATTTCTAGCTGATTGAGTAACTACTGTTATCTTAACCAGCTTCTGGTCCTCTCCTGTGGATTATGCACACGACTAGTTATTAGAATTATGAATGCCACTCTACTATTCAACAACTTGCAGTCTCCATCACAAGATTTCTTAGAGTCGGAGTTCTCGTCCTGGTGCAGCGGAAACGAATGCGACTAGGAACCATGAGGTTGCGGGTTCGATCCCTGGCCTTGCTCAGTGGGCTAAGGATCTGGCATTGCTGTGAGCTGTGGTGTAGGTCACAGACATGCTCGGATCTGGCGCTGCTGCGGCTCTGGTGTAGGCTGACAGCTACAGCTCCGATTCGACCCCTAGCCTCCATGTGCCAAGGGTGCAGCCCTAAAAGGACAAAAGACAAAAAAAAAAAAGGTTTCTTGGAGTAGATTATATTCTTAGGCACAGGAAATGAAGGGGCTCACACATTGGGGGTTCACTTTTATCTGTTGAAGGCGTCTCAGTAAAACAAAGGCACAAAAAGCTTTGTTATATGATCTCAAAAGGAGTAACTTCATCAGGAAGGTGTTAACTGGAACTTTTTGGCATGTTTTTGACCCTGATCTGTGAGGTTTGTTAAGTGCTTTGTACTCTGTGGTTTGCGGTATATAAACATCTCAGACTCCAAGCTATTATTATGACAAAACATGTCTACTGAGGGTGCAGCTGTTACCCTGTTTCTGAACAGAAGCATTAGAAAAATTAAATACTGTTCAAAAAAGAATTTAGGCTAAGCTTATTTTATCTGCTTATTAGGAAGCTGTGGATTTTAAGATTTGGGGATAGTTAGGTAAATATCTTCTTTCATTAAAAAATTAAATCACTTTTTTCTTTCATTAAAGGGGGTAACTATATCATTATGTATATATTTAAAGATCAAGGAATAACAGCACAGTTTATTGTAAAAAGAGACTATCTTTACTACTAGCTAGCCGTACCAGCTTAGATGCCATAACTTTCTTTATTAAATGAAAAGGTTAAACTTTGCTATATGAGCACTAAGATTTATTTAGCTCTCACTGCTACGTTCAGTTTTTGAAAATGTCCAATCATATATTCTAAAATAGCCAAATTCTCCTGTATTTCATGGGATACAAAAGAATCAGACCATCCCTTTATTTATTTTGTTAATATATATTAGCTTATAATTTTCAGGTGTATTTTCTTTTACTTTCCAAGTTTTAGTCCTGTATCTTCCATGTTCATTAGCTTCTTAACTCTTAGATCTGTATTGAATTTTGAAACCACACCTTATTTAAGAGTCTCACTTACTTTTAAAACCTTCCTAGTATTGTTTTCTATTCCTGCAAGATGAACCACTTATAATTACAATGTATTTATTTATGTCTGAATATGTTTAACCTTCACTCACCTCACCATACCACTCTGTCCCCTTTTATCTACAAAGGACTGGGAAATCTAAGTCTTTTAGAATGTGCTTCAAGTAAATTAGTGTTTTCATTTTCCTCAGCTGTGTTCCCAGAACTACTGGGCCGTATGGTAGTTCTGTTTTCAGTTTCTGGAGGAACCTCAGTACTGTTTTGAAGAGTGGCCATACCAGTTACATTCCCACCAAGAGTGCACAAGAGTTCCCCTTTTGGAGTTCCCATCATGGCTCAGAAGGAACAAATCTGACTAGTGTCCACGAAGACGCAGGTTTGATCCCTGGCCTCCCTCAGTGGGTTAAGGATCCAGTGTTGCCGTGAGCTGTGGTGTAGGTCGCAGACGCAGCTTGGATCTGCAGTGGCTGTGGCTGGCGGTTTCAGCTCTGATTCGACCCCTAGCCTGGGAACCTCCATATGCCGTGGGTACGGCCCTAAAAAGACCAAAAAAAAAAAAAAAAAGAAAGAATTCCCCTTTCTCCACATCCTCAGCAACACATTGCTTGTCTTTTTGATAATAGCCATTCTAACTATAGAGTTTTAAAAATTGATTTATTGGATCTCAGCTTTACATCAGAGATTGTCATACATAGACTCTAGGTAATAAAGAAATACAGATTTTTGCCTTTTAAGTTCTTCTGGGTTTTGGAGAAAAAAAAGATATATTAAGTATTTTGAAGAGTTTCTATATTGGTTTTTAAATTCCTCATCCCCTCTAAAGAAGCTTGCTAAAGTAAAGGTAAGTATTGAGTGATTGCAAATTCCTGATTGGTTGAGGTTGAATTATAGAAATTATGCATTTATTATGATAAACAGGCCCTTGAAATGGCAGATTGGATATACTTGCAAGTGGAACAGGAATCTGTCTTTGCATAAAGGAATGTTCATTCTTTTAATTTGATTTTCTAGCGCCAGCTTGCAAGTTTACTCTTTGAGTTGGGATGTACCAGTTCAGCCCTTCAGATATTTGAGAAGCTGGAAATGTGGGAAGATGTTGTCATTTGTTATGAAAGAGCTGGGCAACATGGGAAGGTATGTAGTAGTACAGTTCTTTGTACTGGCCAGTTCCGTCTTTAAGCATCTTCTCACATTTTGTTTTTGAAGCCTGCTTTTGCTAACAGTTCACTTATCTTTTTTTCACTTTTTTCCGCCGAAATCTTTTTATTGTTTTCTCTGATTTCCATAGGAGCAGTTGGTTTTAATTGTCTGCAGATGTGTGTGTATATGTGTGTGTGTGTGTGTGTGTGTGTGTGTGTGTGTGTGTGTGTGTGTGTAAAGGAGAAAAGCAGGCCCAAAATTGATATAATATTTGATGTTTAGGAATGAACAATGAAAGCTTTGAAGACATTGCACATTTTGATCTCGTTCCTTTATTAACTCTCCTACTGTAGACAACTTCAAAGTTAACTATTGGGAATTCTTTTAACTATCACTGGGTTGCCGGATGGTCAGAGGCTATGGGTCTGAAGGAAGGTTACCTAGGAGAGGGCAGCTGGCTGGGCCTGTGGAAAATCCAGGGTGAGACTCTCATACTGAGTGAAGTCAGTCAGAAAGAGAAAGGCAAATACCATATGATATCACTTATATCTAGAATCTAATATACAGCACAAAGGAACCTTTCCACAGAAAAGAAAATCATGGACTTGGAGAATAGACTTGTGGTTGCCAAGAGGGAGAGGGAGAGAGTGGGGTGATTGGGGAGCTTGCAGTTAATAGATGTAAACTATTGCCTTTGGAGTGGTTTAGCAATGAGATCGTGCTAATCCATCGTATAGCACCGGGAACTATGTCTAGTCACTTATGATGGAGCATGATAATGTGAGAAAATAGAATGTATACATGTATGTGTAACTGGGTCACCATGCTGTACAGTAGAAAAAAAAATGTATTGGGAAAATAACAATTAAAAAAAAAGAAAATATCCAGACGGTGTGACAGAACCCCCCTTGGGGCAAAGAAGAGTTGTCAAGTGTGTAATGCACGTTTAATTCCACCCTTAAACTGGGTCAAGAGAGAAAATGTTGCGGTAGTCGCATCTGTAATAAATCTGTTGTTTTCTCCCCTCATAAATTAACAGATTATTTATATATTTATTTATTTTTTTGGCTGTGCCTGTGGCACGCACAAGTTCCCAGGCCAGGGATCGAACCTGAGCCACAGCAGTGACCTGAGCCATAGCAGTACAATGCCAAGTTCTTAACATCCAGGCCACCAGGGAATTCTGTAAATGAACAAAATTTTTAAAGAATATGAGACTGCATTGTGTATTTCTGTTAAAACACACATTGAAATCATTTGTTTGTTTTGGATTAAAATTTTAAATGGCTGAATTTCTATTTTAAGTATAATGCACACGCAGTTATGGGTTTTATTCTTGTAAAACCTACAAATTGGATTATTTGTATCTACCTTCAGCCTTTTGCCTAAAAAAGAGAAATAGTGGTACATGTGTGTCTGTTCTTAATACCTTAACACCTGAGGATGTGTATTTTAGACTAATAGTGAAAGTTACATTCCTTTCACTAATCATTAATGGCAGCGAAGGTCTTTGAGTTGCATTGGCTTAATGGGAAACCACCATAGGGATAAAATTTTATTATAGAAGAGATTATAGACTTATAATAGTTTCATCCTGGGAAAGGGCTCCTTTATCACCCATTCCAGTTCCCTCCTTTTCCAGATTAGGAAAGAAGTCTCTAATGACTTGAGTCAAGTCAGCTCACAAAGCTAGTTATTGATTATTGACTTGAGAGGCCACATGGTATAGTGGTTAAAAGCATAGCTCAGACTGTCTGGATTTAAAAGCTGGCCTTGGCACATGCTAGCTTTGGGTATCGGGTCAAGTTACTCAACCCTCTACCCCCACTGCAAGCCTCACTGTCCTCATCTGGAGGCACATAATCTACCTACTTTACAGGTTTTCATGAGATGAGGTATGTAAAATACATAGGGTGGTGTTTTCCTCATAGTGCTACATGAGCGTTTGCTACTGTTACCAATTCTAAGACATTCTCTTCTCATATTTTAACATCTTTGAATTTGGAATGTACCTATCATTTGATGGCATCTGTCATGCTGTCAGTCGGGCGGTCATTTGGCCAGGTTGTAACTACTTGCGCTTGTAACAAGCTTAGTTGTAGCTATTTAGTGTCATCATTTAAGTTGAGTTACATACACAGCTCTTCATATGTTGGGTTTTTTCCTTTTTTTTTTTTTATTCTTTTTTGTTGTTGTTGTTGTTGTTCTTTTTTTCCTTTTTGGGCTGCAGGTGCAGCATTTGGAAGTTCCCAGGCCAGGTGTGGACTCGAAGCTGCAGCTGCCTGCCACAGCCACAGCCACAGCCACAGCAATAGCAACTGCAGATACGAGCCGAGTCTGCGATCTGTACCACAACTCACAGCAATGCCGGACCTTCACCCCATTGAGCGCGGCTAGGGGTGGAACCCACATCCTCATGGGTTTAATTGCCATTTAAAATATCCTCAGAAACATTCTGTTGTGATTTGGCATTGGAACAAAGTTATTGAACACACAGTAAAGGACTGAAACAAAGTTGAAAGATGTGAATTTAGCAGTAGTAAAGTAAGCCTGTGACGTTGGCAAAATCATCACAGTTCCACTTTTCTTTAAAAACAGCAACTGAATGCTTTATGGGAGCTAAGAAAGGAAGACACCCTAAAATAGATTAAGCTGTGTTTTGTACAGAGGTGGATACAAAACACTGCCGTGTAGTGTCGAGCAGTGTATGGAAGGCAGGAAAAATTGCCGAATTTTTCTGAATAGATTTTAAAAATATTAAAATAATGAGAGGCTGATGTGATTCATTCAAGGCTGATGTGATTCATTCATTCAAATTATAATTTGAGTGCAGTTTTTCTTTATTAGTTGAGAGTCTTATGATTGATGGCATCTCAAATTTGAAGAAATATAGTATTATGTTTCTTCAGGGACATAAATTTTTTTTAGTACCCATTGTCTGGGACACAAGTAGTATTCAGATGTTTGTTTAACAAAGAAATAAATGGATGAGTGAGTAGTATCTTGACTCCCAGTCTGATGTAGCTCCCATTGCATGATTTTTCACATCAGTCAGTGAACAAATAATTAATAACTATATAAAAAAATGACAGTTTTTGAAGTAGTGATTTTTGAAATAAGCAAGTTGGTGAATCACAAATACCTAAAGCACCTTTTGAAATATTAAATTTACTTATTTTTTAGAAAGTTTGAAAAATAGAGACTTTCCCTAATTGTAGAAGAAAAATTATAATGAGTCCATTCCTTTCAGAAAATGAATTTGTCCCCCAAAGTAGTTTTGATATTACTATTTTTTAAATTTGCACATGACCTTGTAAGAAATGTCTTGCAGTCATGATAAATTCCTGTGTTTTTAATTACTCTGTAAAACGTGCATATTTTAATTTTTAGGAATGTATAGTCATTTACTTTGTCTCAAATCTTTTGTGAGTTACAGCCAAACATCCCTCAGATCTTGATTTAAAAGATTGATTTTAGCTTTTTGTTTGCCACATTAAAGACTTCCCTTACCTGTTTTTCTTATGCTATGTTTGCAGATCATTTTAATCATAGACCCTAAAAAGTTTTGCTTCAGGTTGGAAGCAAATGTTTTATGTCTAAAACAGCTGAGATTCTTTTAGTATTTGGTCACAGGCCAGTAGTTGTCACCACATTTTGATTTAACTCCAAGTTCGTGAAATTTTAATCCTTGCATTTAGTACTTAATGAAATAATTTATTTTAAAAGACAAATTCGGAAAAGTATCTAATTGCTGTGCTCATGTTTGCACCACACTAATAAGATCTCAGACTTTCTAATTTAGAAACTATCTACAGAAATTCTGGTTATTTAATGACCATTGGCAAAATAGCTAAGATTGGTTTTGCTTGACCTTGGGGTCAGAGTTTGTTTTCATATATTAACATTTAATTTCTTAAAACTATCTGGCACACTTATTGCAGTTTCCCCAAGCCTATTCTATAACAAAATTCTTATTTTGTTGAGCAGATTTGGTCCATAAATGAAAAGACAAAGACTGAGTAGGCATGAGCTGCCAGGAGACCTGGAGAGGGTAGGAATTACAGAAATAGATTCAGGTTGGGACACTCTTATTTTCTCTTGTTTCTAGGAAACAGGACTTAACTGAGATGCATAGCCTTATCCTTTATTACGCTACATCTACAGATCATTGCAGTCTCTTGGGCTTTAAATTTTTTTCCTTTCAATTGCAAGTAAATCTTTTATTTCTAAAACAGCTGAGATTCTTTTAGCTTTGAGCGTCTGGGTTTTTTTTCTTCTAAGAGTTTCTTTATCTGATTTAAGAGATTTCCCACGTATTCTTTTCTCACACTACAGTCAGAGCAAGCTTCCTAAAAGGCAAATCTGATCATGTTGTTCCCACTTGTCAGTAACTTCACTGTGTCTCCAGGATTAAGTCAGAGCTCTTCAGCATGAAGGGTCTTCACTGCACAATCTGACTCCTGCTTACATTGCTAACTGCATTGTCTCCCTGCACTTTTATCTCTGCTTTGTCTCCCATTGTACTCACTCATCCAGGTTGTGCCCAAAGTCCTGGCAGGTTTAAACTACTTGTAATTCCTGACTTTGGAGCATCATTTGACCTCAGGACCTTTGCACATGCTATTATCGACCTAGCACTTGTCCTCCTTCAGCTAACTCCTTATTCTTCAGACCTCCTTGGTGATTCCTTCTTGCAGTGAGCTTTCCCTGAAACCTCCCTCCCAGATGTGGGGTGTTCTCCTGTGTACATCTTTAATACCCAGCGCTACTCTTGTCTTCTATGTGCTGGCTTAGTTCCCCTGCTAAGATGTAAGCTGTTTAAGAACCACACTTGTGTCTATGTTATTTATAGCTACCTCCCCAACAACTAGCACAGGCCTGGCACATAGGGAGAACTCAGATATATTTGCTGAGTGCATGACAAGTAGACATTCACAGAATAGTTACTGTCATGAAGCAAATCTCCAGGTAGACACACCTAATGGACTTTACATGTGGGAAAAGTTAAAACCTCCAACTCCTGCATATATTTTCTCTCCAAGAACAAATTATGAGATCTCTCTCCTCCCATTTCAAACCTTTTCATTTTAGGAGTAGAAATAGGAGCCTTTAAGAAACTTTATTTTTGCTCAGTAGATGCTAGGACACTGTGAACATGTTATTATTATGTAATACAGTTTTTGAGAGCCTCCTATGTACTATATTCTTTATAGAATTATTTTGTCATTGTCATTTAATGTTTGTAACAACCCTCAAAGTAGGAATTGTTTTGGCCACTTTGCTGATTAGCCTTCGTAAGCGGCAGATTTTGAAATCTGAGCTCAGACTCTCCTTCCCCAACATCTGTCTCCCATCCTGGTCACTGTTAATCCCTTAAAATTTGATGGCCAGTTTCTAAATTAAAATCTGTTGTGTTCACTTGAATGAGAAAAGTAGGCAAAACAACTGAAAATACTTGATAACTTGGTGATACAAGGAGATGATCAGCTAATTGGATAGCGAGGCCTGTTTTTAATTATTCTGTCTTGGACCTGGAGTATTTCTGTTGGCAGATACCCTTTGAAAAATCAAGCCCGAGCATGGTGTAATCACAGACATAAATGTATATAGCAATTAGGTAGAGTGAATAGGATAGGCGTCACCCTGCAGGAGAGGGGAGTCAGTGACTGGGGTAACATGAGGTGTTTCGCACTTTGCACCTCTCAGTTGCTGCTCACAGAACAAGAATGTAGGCTAGGAGTAACCTGCCTTTCTGCTAGAAGGATTGTCCACAGCAGCCCTAAAAGTACAAGGTACGCTCTCTTAGTTCTGCCCTGTTGTCCTTGTTCCTGTGTCAAGGACAGTAGAGCTCCTTCCCAGGGGTCCATCTCCCTGTTTTTGAGAACCAGTCTCTACAATAGTGAAAATTAGAATCCATTTCCCGCTGTGCTTTGGAGGGAAAGACTGAATTAGATTATGCCCGAAGTTGAGTTGTGTGCACAAGACACACCCCCCCACATACATACATTTTTTTTTAAACCTGAAGTTATTGTCAGGAGGACAAATCTGACTAACAGCATGACCTTAAATTCTTAGCCTGCCATTTTTTTTGTCTCCCTGGAGCAAAGGTCTAGTGGTCAAGCCTGATTCTGTCTTCTGTAAAAACCCGAGGCCCTCGTTATATCGTATGGTCTCTGGGCCTAGAGCTCATTTCCCCACCTTCTTTTTTTTTTTTTTTTTTTTTTGCCAGGAGAGCTTCCTGTAGCTTTTGGTCTGCCAGTTCCCCATCCCTGTGTACTGACCAGATGGGGGGCCCCTCTTATCACACACTGGCTTTTTTCATTCCTTCTACTCATTCACAAAATCAAGGTACAAATCACAGCCAAGAAGGGCAGTTTGTTTTGATAATTCTTTCTGACTCAAGTATGAATAATTTTCCTGAAACTTTTTCTTTCTCTTTTCACCAGAGACTGAAGTTAACTTTCACCCATATTCTTTACCCCAAACCCAGGGCCTTGGGTCTAACCGAGTGCTTTCTGGAATCCCAGTGTGCTTAGCATAGGGTCCTCCCTTCAACCTCGGATATCCATGTAACAGCTTACAGAAAAATAGATCATCATCAATGTGAGTCCCAATATGGCATTTTTGTCATTATATGAACTTTTGGTTTGCGTGTGTCTGAAGTTCTCAGTTACCTTTTTTTTTTTTAATGCTGTTCCTGGGACAGGAATTGAACCCGAGCCACAGCAGTGACAATGCCTAACCCCTAGCTGCTAGGCCGCCAGGGAACTCCTCAGCACTGGACTGTTTGATACAAAGGCACATCACCAGGATAGAGAACTCAGGCTCTCAGTTTTACTCCTTGATATTTTTAGTCCTAAGGAGAGTCACTTCTTCTTTTTTTTTTTAATTTAATTTAATTTTATTTATTTATTTATTTATTTGTTTTTTGTCTTTTTTGTTGTTGTTGTTGTTGTTGCTATTTCTTGGGCCGCTCCCTCGGCATATGGAGGTTCCCAGGCTAGGGGTTGAATCGGAGCTGTAGCCACCGGCCTACGCCAGAGCCACAGCAACGCGGGATCCGAGCCACGTCTGCAACCTACACCATAGCTCACGGCAACACCGGATCGTTAACCCACTGAGCAAGGGCAGGAACCGAACCCGCAACCTCATGGTTCCTAGTCGGATTCGTTAACCACTGCGCCATGACGGGAACTCCGAGAGTCACTTCTTAAGTGTGATCACTTGGGGGAGGAAGGCCTGCGAGATTCTGATTCTGATGTATGACTCTCTGTTTGCTTGGACTCACTTGTTAGATCAGTCGTAACTTCATTCTCAGTGTTGCTGTCAGCCAGAGCGTGTCTCCAACGTGTTATCCCTTTGTTCTCAATGAGAATCTTTTACATCTCCATTTAGAATCTGAAGCCCTTTGTGACTTGTGTCAGTTTCGGTTGAATTCATCCAGCATTTACAAAGTACCTGCTGTGAGCTGGGCAATGGTATTACAAAGATGAGAAGAAAAATTGACCTCCAAGGAACTTGTAGTCGCATAGTGCGGATATACCTGAGCAAAATATTTTAGTACAGTGTTACAGATTTCAGGATGGAAGTGTGTAGTTTCCAAATTCTATTTGGCCATATTTCCAGCTAAATATTTCTCCCTCTGTTCTCCTTCTATAAAGCAATAGCCCACTTGGTTTGTATCTTTCTCTGAGATTCTTTCTCTGAGATCTCTAGGGCCTCTTCCTGTGGATCTGCACATTTTCATAAAGAACTGATGTTTGGTTGACATGAGCCTTATGTGGAAAAATTTAGCTCTAACCTTGTAGCATCAGTAGTTTTTCCCTTTGACCTCACTTCTTCCAGTCCTATTAGCCTCAGTTACATAATCACCTACTTAATAGTTGACAGCAACAATTTTTCTTTTTCTTTTCTTCTTCTTCTTTTTTAATGGCTGCATTTACAGTATATGGAAGTTCCTGGGCTGGGGGCCACAGCTATAGCAACACCAGATCTGAGCCCCATCCACGACCTATACAGCAGCTTGTGGCAATGCTGGATCCTTAACCCACTAAGTGAGACCAGGGATCAAACCCACATCTTCAGAGAGACAGCACTGGATTCTTAACCCACTGAGCCACAGCAGGAACTCTCAATTTTTCTGTCTTTGGAGAAACTGTGTAGAGGTGACTAGTGTGATTATTTGTTGAAAAATTCAGTGTTTCTGGAAGCTGTTTTAATTCGCTTCCTTCTTGAGTAAGAAGCCTCACTCAGGCATCTTACTTTTCAATCTGGTTTTCGGATGGGAGGACTTGAGAAGAACATAAACATTAGTTTAGGGCTTATCATGTGTACCTGATAAAATACTGGGGACATTTCACATCTAATCTTGAAGGTAATATGCAAATGAAGAACAAACTCTCAAAATATTAGCTAACATACTCACAGTCATGTTTTTAGTAAGTAGTAGAACCAACATTTGAACTGCCTTTATGACTAAAGGCACCTACATTCTCACAGATTTTCTTATAGTCAGAAGTCTATAAAATGATTTATACAATATGGTTTTTGGTTGTAAGAGAACCAGCGTATACTAGCTTAGGCAAAAAAAAAAAAAAAAGGAATTTATTGGTTAATGCAACTGAAAATTCTAATAGATCCTTCATGATAGCTGTATCCAAGGGATGAGATGATGTCATCTCTCCAAGAGCCAGACATGATGGCCCCTGGAAGCACAAGTTTAGTAATCCCAGTGGAAAAACACAGTCCATTCCATGGCTTTAACAGAAGGGTCCTGAACACATGCCCTTGCCTCTGATAGGCCTTCCCCGAGCTGCATGGAGTGTTTTCCTCTCAGTGAAGAGTTCTGTAATCAGAAGATCAGAGAATGGATGCTCAGCAGGAAAAAGAGCCGCTGATGTCCACTATATGGTGGGAGTTTAATGTTCTAAATCTGAAGTTGTGGAGTTCCCATCGTGGCACAGTGGTTAACGAATCCGACTAGGAACCATGAGGTTGCAGGTTCGGTCCCTGCCCTTGCTCAGTGGGTTAAGGATCCGGCGTTGCCATGAGCTGTGGTGTAGGTTGCAGACACGGCTCGGATCCCGCGTTGCTGTGGCTCTGGCGTAGGTTGGTGGCTGCAGCTCCGATTAGACCCCTAGCCTGGGAACCTCCATGTGCCGAGGGAGCGGCCCAAGAAATAGCTAAAAAGACAAAAAAAATAAATAAATAAAAATAAATAAATAAATAAATAAATAAAAATAAAAAATAAATCTGAAGTTGCAAGAGGTGTTTTGTTTGGCTTACATAGTGTTTGGAAAAAAAAATGAGTAAACCTTTTCAGGCGATTTCATCTAAAAATCTAGATTTCTTGGCCTCCCTTAAAGAATGAAACCATGTAGAAACGTTGGGACAAATTCCCACGTCATTGTGCTAACTGGCTAGAGTTGAGGAGTGGCTCTTTCCTTTCATACTCGCTCACCCGCCTACTGTAATCATTCTCAATAATTGGCAAGCGTCTTTGGGTACTTGAGTGTGTGTCCCTTGCACTGAGCAGTGCAGGTTTTCTTGGTAGGTAAGGAGAGTGTTATTCTAGCCATAATTCATAAGGTTCTGTCTAAGTCTTGGCTGACTTAATATTATACTGAGATGCACTGTGTGTAGTTATAGCTATAAAGTTGTGTTAAGACTAACTAGTTGTGCGGAATTACACAGTAAAATTTATATGTAAGATATGTATATATGTGTGGGTAGGGCAATGGTCTTTGGGGTTTCCTGTAGGCACCCCAGGTTCATTGCAGCCATTTGCCGTTTTAAGTATGCCTTGCATGTTTGGGAATGTATTTTTATCCTACTTAGTAGACATAAAGATGACAAATTTCTTACAGCATATGAGAACGTACATCTGTGTTTTCCTGTAGGGAAGTAGAGTTTTTCACATTCTGTGAAGATTTCTGACCACCCACATTTTGATATTGCAGAAGTGATATTACCAACCCTTGTGCTTTATTTATGTTCACTGGGCACATCTTTTGTAGTTCTTTATTTGGTAATAAATTATGTAAATTGAATGGGTAAGTGGAGGAGGGAAGACAAAATAGAACATTTTGGAAAGAGTGAGGACGACTGAGGAATGCAATATGACTAATTGAAGAAAGAAAATAAATGGCCTGCAAACATTGCCCTTGGGAAAGATAAGTCTGTTGGCAGGAGGGAGAGGTGTAAGCTCTCAAGGAGAATGAGTTGACTTATCTGCAGAAAAATGTGGGATAGGAATTTGAGGACAGAGGAGGCCAATTTAGACCAAGCAGGATCACTGCTGTAGTATTTCTCACCTTTAGGAAGTTGCCCCACTCTGGCCATCCAGAAACATCTTCCAGTGAATAAAATACTCAGAATGGATATTATTTGGTAACAAGAAATTGCATACCATACACTATGTTCCTCATTCTTACAAAAGTTTAGGTGGGTTTAAGTTAGTGGAGGAAGTATTTGAAATCATCAGTGTCTTAGCATTTCCAAATGTGAAGGTTTCCCTGATTACAGTTCAAGTCTTCTGTCTTTGGTATAATCGTTCTATTCATTATTGAAAGTTGGCTATTGAAAAGTCAGAAAGAGACAAATACCATATGATATCTCTTATATGTGGAATCTAAAATATGGCACAGATGAACCTATCTACAGAACAGAAACAGAGTCACAGGCATACAGAACAGACTTGTGGCCATAGGGGAGAGGGAGGGAGTGGGGTGGACCGGGAGTTTGGGGTTAATAGATGCAAACTATTACCTTTAGAATGGATAAGCAATGAGGTCCTGCTGTGTAGCACAGGGAGCTATGTCCAGTCACTTGTGATAGAACATGATAGAAGATAATGAGAAAAATGTGTGTGTGTGTGTGTGTGTGTGTGTGTATGTGTGTATATATGGGTCACTTTGCTGTACAGCAGAAATTGACAGAACATTGTAGATCAACTGTAATGAAAAAAAATTTTTTTAAAGTTGGGTATTGAAGTCTCCAGATATTATTGTTGAATTATGTATTTCTCTCTTCAGATCTGTCAGTTTTTACTTCATGTAATTTGGGGCTCACTTGTTAGGTGAATATATACTTGTGACTGAAATATCTGCTTGATAGAGTGATGTTTATCATTAAAATATGCCTTTCTTTGTCCTATTAATGATTTTTTTGTTTTGTTTTGTTTGTCTTTTAGGGCCACACCCATGGCATATGGAAGTTCCCAGGCTAGAGGTTCAATCAGAGTTGTAGCTGCTGGCCTACACCACAGCCACAGCAACGCTGGATCCTTAACCCGCTGAGTGAGGCCAGGGATTGAATCTGCATCCTAGTGGATGCTAGTTGGGGTCATTTACCACTGAGCCGCGACGGGAACTCCGCATTAATGATTTTTATCTTAAGGTATGTTTTGCCTTATATTAGTTCCAGCTGTCTTTTGGTTGCAGTTTTATATGATGTATCTTCTTCCCTTGCCCCCCCCTTTTTAAATTTTCAACCTATTTGCATGTCTGATTATAAAGTATGTCTCTTACAGAAAACATTTAGTTGAATCATAATTTTATTTTATTTATTTTTTATTTATTTATTTTTTTGTCTTTTTTTTTTTTTTTTTTGCTATTTCTTGGGCCACTCCTGCGGCATATGGAGGTTCCCAGGCTAGGGGTCTAATTGGAGCTGTAGCCACCAGCCTACACCACAGCCACAGCAACGCGGGATCCGAGCCGCATCTGCAACCTACACCACAGCTCACAGCAACGCCGGATCCTTAACCCACTGAGCAAGGGCAGGGACCGAACCCGCAACCTCATGGTTCCTAGTCGGATTCGTTAACCACTGCGCCACGACGGGAACTCCGAATCATAATTTTAAAATCCTTTCTGCCAATCTCTGCCTTTGATTGGAGTCTTTTTTTTTCAGTGTTCAAAGGGTTTTATTTATTTATTTATTTTTTATTTCCCCAATACATTATTTTTTTTCTACTGTACAGCATGGTGACCCAGTTACACATACATGTATACATTCTTTTTTCTCACTTTGTCATGCTCCATTTAATTACTGATAATGTAGGGTGTATGTTGGTCATTTTGTTGTTTTCTATGTCTTATGTCTTTTTTATTTTCTTTTTACTGCCTTCTTTTTGGCTAAATGAATATTTTCTAGTATTCTACTCTAATTGCTTTGTCATTTCTTTTACTGTTTTTAATGAGTTACTTTCCTAGTCCTTGTACTAGGGATTATTTAAAATAGCAGATATTAAGTGTCTATTAAGTCCATCATCTGGGCAGTCTTAAGGATGGTTTCTACTCATTCTTTTTTTCATATGTAAAGACTGCACTTCCTTGTTTCTTTGTGTAGTCTCAGGTTGGTTAGTTTAATGGTCAGCTAATGATTGGGTGGAAAATTCTTTAAATGCCTAAATTAACAAGTCTCCCACTCTTTGCTGGTGGGCTCTGTGTGTGTGTGTGTGTGTGTGTGTGTTTGTGTGTGTGTTTGGGGCATGCTTTCAACACTTGGCCAGGCAATTGACAGCTTGGCTTTAGCTTTCACTAACTACCTATGCAAAGCCTCAGGTCGTCCTGAAGTGAGAGTATAGGGCCTTTTCAGGTCTACCCTGATCATGTGCACAGCCCTACACATGCATGAACTTCTAGATTCTCATCAGTATGTTGGAGTTTTTCAAAGCCCTTATGTGTATGTATCGCATCCTTTATTTTCCTTTTAAGTGTTTTCGTGAGCCTATTGTTTGCCCCAGCTATTATTTACCACCTCATGAAGTTGCAAAATTAATCAGTTGTCTCTAATTATTTTTCACAAAGAGTTTTCACTGGGCAAACTCAGAGTTAGGTTAAATAAAGACAGCTTTGCATGTTGCCTTTTTCCAGGGAACCAACAGACAGTTTTCTATGAACAAGACTTCAGAGAAGTCCTGAACCTATTTTGTCCCCTCTGGTGGATGCCTGGCTGCTAATTTTCACTATGATAACATGCTATTGGTTTTCAAGGCTATTGCAGAGCTGGAGAAGAGAATAGGAATGGCGCATGTTAAAATGACACAAAGTTTGTTGTTCTTACCAAGGTTTCATTATTTTTATTACATGAATACTCCCTGGATTATTTCAGATCTTTGGTTAATTTTTAGAGTTCCGACAGAGTTGATTCTAACACCTTTTGCCAATTTTCTTGTTGCTTTTATGCTGCAGGGAATTTTTAGAAGTCTTTTTATCACCTCTTTTAGGGGGGTGGGGCTGTGTCCATGGCATGTGAAATTCCCAGGCCAGGGGTTGAACCTATGGCAGAAGAGGGACCCAGGCCACCTTAGTGATATTGTGGGATCCTTAACCAGTAGGCCACCAAGAAACTCCGTATACCACCATTTTTACTGATGTCCACCTGTGGAATAGGAAAAGTTTAAAAAGCAAAAATGAATTCCCGTTGTGGCCCAGTGAAAATGAATCTAATTAGTATCCATGAGGATGCAGGTTCGATCCCTGGGCTTGCTCAGTGGGTTAAGGATCTGGCATTGCTGTGGTTGTGGTGTAGGCCAGTGGTTATAGCTCTGATTCAACCTCTAGCCTGGGAACCTCCATATGCTGTGGGTGCAGCCCTAAAAAAAAAAATAAATAAATAAAAAGCAAAAATGAAAAAGAAAAGATTGTATCATTCAGGTTTTGCCTATGAAAGCAGAGCCACTTTGAGTATTTGGGAGAATAAGAGATTTTCTAAAAGATTTAGGTATTATACAAATGTAAGAAA
Organism: Phacochoerus africanus; assembly: GCF_016906955.1. Lineage (NCBI taxonomy): Eukaryota > Metazoa > Chordata > Mammalia > Artiodactyla > Suidae > Phacochoerus > Phacochoerus africanus. Next base: position 111,375,699 of record NC_062548.1, on the reverse strand, counting down.
GGAGATGAAGATGTAGAAGAGAGAGTAAAAGAGATCAGAGAAACACTTATTTGCCAATCCACTTGAAGCATTGGCACAAGTGGGTAAGTCAGAACTTACAGGGAAATCTGAGAAGCCAGTTACTTCTGAAGAAGGAACTTGTGAAGAGGTCGGTGGAAAGCTGTTGTGTCTATGTAGCTACCAGCTCTGTGGGTCTGTAGTGAAAAGTCTGACGGTGGGCCTGAGGTTGCTGTTGGTTGACAGGGTCAGCAAGTGAAAGACCAGCTGGACACATAGAGCAAGGTCAAGTTGGGATCTGCAAGACATCTCTGCACCTGGTTTGATGCCATATTTAACCATGACAGCCTTACAAGAGTAAAGGGTGTTTGTTGCTTTACTTCTGCCTTTGAAATCTGTAGCGAGTTTCGCTTCGGACCAACTCTGACGTGAAATCAGAAGGGAAAAGGATTTAGGAAACAGAGTTCCCAGCTTAAGCAGGTTGACATGGCATAATCCAGGACTTAGGACTATGCAATGATTTACATCTCTTACTTGGGGGTTTACTTATTTGGAAAGTGCCAAACTACTAATGGGTCCAGAGTATTTTAAAGATTGTGTTATAAAGGTAAAGAAGAGTTTCCGATTGGAGGGAAACTTATAGTTTCTTCAAAAGAGGTTTCTATATCAAAGCATTCTTAGGGCCCATATAAGAACAAAGATAACTAGAAACGCATAAACATTTTACATACCTTGCTTTATTTAATAGATAAGTTCCTTAGAGGTAACATATCAAATGAATTTTTATAAACTGAAAACTTTCCTTAGAGGTAACATATCAAATGAATTTTTATAAACTGAAAACTTTCCTAAGTTACAGTGTCAAGCGTGTCTAATTTCCAGTTGGTTTTTGGTTGACATTGGCACATAATTTTTTATTTTAGTCTCTTAAGTTTTATTAGCATGATATCATCAAGACTGGTGAGGTCTAATGGGATGGTGAGATAATCATGTCCTTGCGGCTAAATTATACGGCAACGACCATGTAACTCTGAGGAAAGATAGGGAATATCTCCTTCTCTCTGTGCTAGTGAAAGCCCCCTGCATCTGATGTTCTCTGGTTATTGGAAAGAGAAAAACATATTTGCTGTATCAGTGCCTGCTTAGCATATGTCAGGGGCTGTGATGATTTGCTCCAGTAAAGCGATCATGTCTGGAACAGTAGCTATAATTAGAGCACCATTGCATTAACTTTATAGTAATCTGTGACATTTTCCAGCACCCCTCTGTGTTCTGCTCAATTTAAACGGGTAGGTTAAACCTCCCATGCACACACACGCACAGACACACTCTTTGTAGCATCTTTCAAGTTTCTGATAGTGGCACACCTTTCTGTGGTTTACAGAGAAATGCAGTGTTGCTTTGGGTTTTCTCTTCTAATGAGAAGCAGCTTCAGGGGCTTTCACTTGGCCCTTTATTCCAAAGTAGCACTCACCTTGGGCTTTGCTCGTTGCTGGATATATACGTCATTCCCCTCTGTATTGAACTAGGGCAGTAACCACTTGGTGGCTTCAGAGACTTACTAGGCCTGTTATGGGATGGACTGACTCCCCAAAACCCTCTAAACTTGGGGATATTCTGGGTCCCCAGAGATTAGCCGTAACTAAGAGCTAATCAATTCTGAAAAGATGAGGAATTCCTTTTCCCCCAGAATACAGTTAACTGGTAAATGGTTATAATTACTTATTTGGGGGAAGATTAGGGAGGAAGAATTATGGCATATAGTTGTTATGTTGTCATAGGGTCCTTTCTCATCAGTCTTGGCTTGCCTGCTTATTTACTTGTGTCCATTGTGGGCATAGCTGCCTTGGCATCTTTGGTGACCCCACTGCTGTTTATATGAAGGTGTCAGTATGGAAAGTAGGGCTGCTGCTGTACATCTCTGTTTAAATTCATCAGGGATGGGGAGGGTGGATAGAACACATGGTTGGGGGGGAGGTGAGGTAGTAGTTGTAACAAGCACAGAATCCGCTCGGGCGACGAGGTGAATCCACATTGTGGACACAAGCCTTGTATTGAGGATGTTTTTTTTTTTTTTTTTTTTTTTTTTAGGGCCACACCCACGGCTTATGGAAGTTCCCAGGCTAGGGGTTGAATTGGAGCTTTAGCTGCTGGCCTACACCACAGCTCACAGCAACGCCGAATCCTTAACCCACTGAGCAAGGCCAGGGATCAAACCCAAGTCCTCAAGGATCCTGGTTGGGTTCGTTAGCCACTGAGCCTTGATGGGAACTCCGAGGATGGTCTTTAATTCTAAAGTGAATGGACTATCTGGCAGCAGATAGTGTTGGCAGGTTTTTTCTCTGAGGCGGGAAGTAGTTTGTTGAAGAGGTAGGTGTTTAGCAAGGCCTATTAAATTGTACCCTCTTCTTTCTTTTATAAGTTTTTCAGCCATCCCAGACTCCCCAGGCATACTATTTTTAAAAAGAGAAAACATAATTTTCATTCCCATTGGGTGGAGGTGAATTAAAGGCTCTGTTCTAACAAACAATCGCAGTGGTGACAGCTGGAGCAGGGAAATGGGGAGCTAAATGTGTCCCCCCAACGTTATGAAGTCAGCTTCTCAGTGCCTTTGTTGGGGATTCCAGATGCCAGTGAAGCAGGGGTCACCTCTTAACTTCTTTTTCACTCGTACCACATTTATTTTCAGTTGTTCCTCTCTTGTTCAGCCTGTGTACTAGATGTATGAAATTAGCTGGTTATCGCAAACTTTGAAAATAAAACTTTGGATCATGTGGGATAAAAGATGTATATATGCTATGAAATAGCCATTTTGTCAGCACTCTTCAGCAATTTAGTTATTTCTGTTGTAACTTCTAGGCAGAAGAAATCCTCAGGCAAGAGCTGGAGAAACGAGAAACGCCAAGTCTATACTGCTTGCTTGGCGACGTCCTCCGAGATCACTCTTACTATGACCAGGCCTGGGAACTCTCTCGGCACCGCAGCGCTCGCGCCCAGCGCTCCAAAGGCCTCCTCCATCTGCGAAGCAAGGAGTTCAGAGAATGCGTGGAGTGCTTCGAACGCTCCGTGAAGATTAATCCCATGCAGGTCGGACCACTCATAAAGCCCCATCTGCTCTCAGCACTTGCTTCTCTTTGATTTGGGTTCTTGCTGAATGGGTACCCGCTTTCTGTCCTAAGGACCAGTGAGCTCATCTCAGAGCTAAGAACCTGGTCTCTCATGTCCTTGCTTGTCACTTAGAGGGGCATGTTGATTTTCTCTTCTTCATTTTCTCTTGTGCTTCTGTTATTCCGTTTTCTGTTTCATTTGGTTATTTCTTTCTGTTAACTGTCCTTGATGCACATACAGCTATTAAAATTAGATTCCATTTTGAGCCAATATGCCAGGAAGGAAGGGAATGAGGGTCAAAATTATAGACAGTATAGCCTGAAGTAATTACTGAAGTCATTAATGAAAGAAAAACCTTTACATAAGGAAGGTAACATATAGAATGAGTAGTTGGTCATTTTAGGGAAAAAAAAAGTATCTATTTACATATACACAAATATTTAAATGTTTGAAAAAATAATACAAAAAGAGTATGGATCTTTAAAATAAGTGACAAGATAAATTCACAGGAGGGGACCTAATTTTGAAGGAAAGGAGATCAACTTATTTTGTATTTAATGATATCAGATTCATAAGATGATTTTATTCCCAGAAATGGTCATTTAAATAAATTTTTTTAAGCTTTTTTTTTTTTTTTTTTGCTTTTTAGGGCCGTACTCGAGGCATATGGAAGTTCCCAGGCTAGGGGTGGAATTGGAGCTACAGTTGCAGGCCTACACCATAGCCACAGCAACAGGGGATCCAAGCTGCTTCTCTGTGACCTACACCACAGCATACAGCAACCCTGTGGATCCCTGACCCACTGAGTGACAACAGGGATCAAACTGGCATCCTCATGGATAATAGTTGGGTACATTGCTACTGTACCACAATGGGAACTCCTAAAAATTTTTAAAAAATTATTTATTTTTTAATCTTTCTAGGGCTGCACCTGCAGCATATGGAAGTTCCTGGGCTAGGGGTCGAATTGGAGCTGCAGCTGCCAGCCTACACCATAGCCACAGAAGTGCCAGATCCCAAGCTGCATCTGCAGCCTATATACCATAGCTTGTGGCAACGCCAGATCCTTAACCTACTGAGTGAGGCCAGGGGTTGAACCTGCATTCTCATGGATATTAGTCTGGTTCTTAACCTGCTAAGCCACAATGGGAACTCTTTTTTTTTTTTTTTTTGTATTTTTAGGGCTGAACCTTCGGCATATGGAGGTTCCCAGGGTAGGGGTCCAATTGGAGCTATAGCCACCGGTCTGTACCACAGCCATAGCAACGCAGGATCCAAGCCTCATCTTTGACCTGCACCACAGCTCACGGCAATGCTGCATCCTTAACCCACTGAGCGAGAACAGGGATTGAACCCATATCCTCATGGATGCCAGTCGGGTTCATTAACTGCTGAGCCACTGTGGGAACTCCCCTAGTCATTTTTTTTTTGTCTTTTGTCCTTTTACAGCCATACCCTAAAGGACAAAACGTTCCCAGGCATATGGAGGTTCCCAGGCTAGGGGTCCAATTGGAGCTGTTGCTGCCGGCCTACACCACAGCCACAGCAATGCCAGATCCGGGCCGCATCTGTGACCTATGCTGGATCCTTAACCCACTGAGCGAGGCCAGGGATCGAACCCACAACCTCATGGTTCCTAGTTGGATTTGTTTCCGCCGTGCCATGATGGGAACTCCCATTTCTTTTTCGTAATCAAACTTTTTTTATGACTGCTTCCCCAATCACCAAAGTCACACAGAGCTGTCAACTGTACTTCTGACAAGGGTGCATGCTGACTTGGTATAATTCTAGTTATGATACTAATTTATAATCAGCTACGAATGTTTCCTGAGCACTTACTATGAGCCAGGTACCTCATCGGGCATTCTTCCAGTATTTGAACCTAGACAGTCTGACACCAGAACCTGCACTCTTTTTTTTTTTTTTTTAATTGTGGTTAAAATGCACATAACACAGAATTTCCATCTTAACCATTCTAAGTATACTGTTCAGTAGTGTTAAAGACATTAACTTTGTTGTGCAACCGAAGTCATCCATCTCTTACAAGTTTTTTCATCCTGCAAAACTGGAACTCTGTACCCATTAAATAATAGCTCTCTATTCCCCCCCTCCTGGACAAAAGCCTCAACTCTAGTCCCTAACAACCACTGTATTTTCTGTCTGATGAATTTGCTCGTATAAGTACCTCATATGAGTGGAAACATGCGGTATTTGTTCTTTTGTGACTGGTGTATTTCACTTAGCATGTCCTCAGGGCTCATCTGGCAGTGGGGCAGTGGGAGGGAGGGGAAGGGGTGCACTACTAACATCTGGTGGGTAGAGACTGCGGATGCTGCTAAACACCCCATAATGCTCAGCACAGCCCTCCATGGCAACGAATTATGTGGCCAAAAATGTCAGTAGTGCCAGGGTTGAAAAACCCTGTACTAACTTAGCAGTCGACTCTCTCTCTCTTTTTTTTTTTTTTTGGTGGAAAATAGAACTCCGTATTGGGAGTTCCCGTCGTGGCGCAGTGGTTAATGAATCTGACTAGGAACCATGAGGTTGTGGGTTCGGTCCCTGCCCTTAGCGGGTTAACGATCCGGCGTTGCTGTGAGCTGTGGTGTAGGTTGCAGATGCGGCTCAGATCCTGCGTTGCTGTGGCTCTGGTGTAGGCTGGCAGCTACAGCTCCGATTAGACCCCTAGCCTGGGAACCTCCATATGCCACGGGAGCGGCCCAAGAAATAGCAAAAAGACAAAAACAAAAAAAAAAAACATATTCTTTGGAGTTCCCGTCGTGGCGCAGTGGTTAACGAATCCGACTAGGAACCATGAGGTTGCGGGTTTGGTCCCTGCCCTTGCAGGGGTTAACGATCCGGCGTTGCCGTGAGCTGTGGTGTAGGTTACAGATGCGGCTCAGATCCCATGTTGCTGTGGCTCTGGCATAGGCCGGTGGCTACAGCTCCGATTAGACCCCCAGCCTGGGAACCTCCATGTGCCGCGGGAGCAGCCCAAGAAATAGCAAAAAAAAAAAAATATATATATATATATATATAAAAAAAACAAGAACTCCGTATTGTGTTACTGCAATTCTACTCTTATGAAAAACTGTATCATATCCTTGTAGCCTCTGCTTAGTTTACCCAACTACAGTTGCCATAGGGAGTAGCGAAAAGAGACTTCCTCCCTTAGGCTCCATTGTCTAGGTTAAATCAATGCCCAATACCCCACACACAGGAATTATTTTCTCAATCACACGGCCTCTTCTTACCATCCAGTCTTATTTTCCTCTTGCCTCGCTGGCTTCTTCTTGGTCTGATTTGTTGGTTCCTAGGGCTTAGTCTTTGGTCTGTCTCTCTTTTACACTCCCTCGATTTCATCTAGTCCCATAGCTTCAGATACCGTCTGTGTGCTGACACCTCCCAGAAGTTTATTTTCAGTCCTGTCTTCCCTGAACCCTAGACAACTGTATCCAACTGCGTCGCCAGGGTCCGCATTTGTTACTCTAACTTTCCAGTATCTGATGTACTCTTCCTCCCTTCCTAAAAGCTTTTGCCCCCAGGGCCATCCCCACCCCTATAAAATGCAGCCCATCTGGTCTTGGCGTCATCCTTGATTCCTTTCCGCCTCATACCTCACATCTAATCCATCAGCAAACCCTAGGGCTCTCTTCGAAATACATCCAGAATCGGGCAACTGCTTGCCACCTGCCACCATTCTGGTCAAATCCCCATCATCTCTCACCCAGTTAATATATTACCTCCTTACTGGCCTTCCTGCCCCGGTCCCTGTTACTGTCTGCCTCTTCTCACTGAACATTCACGTGGGTCCTTCTACATGCGAGTCAAATGTGTCGCTCTTCTGCTCCTCTGCTGTGATCCTAACCGTTGATCCTGACTGGTGCTCCTGGCTTGCCCAAGCCCAGCTCCTGTTGCCTCTCTCCCCCTCGTCCCCCCATTCTTCCCCTCGCTCACCCACACGGCCTCTTTGTTCTTCCCTGCCTCTGGGTTTTAGCACTTGCTGTTCCTCTGCCTGGAATGTTCTTCCAGATATCTGCATACCTTGTTCTATCACCTCATTCTTATCTGGGCTCAGATATAACTTTCTCAGAAAGGCCTTCCATGATTATTCTATTTAAAATCATACTTTATACTTTTTGTTTTCCTTTCCTACTTAATTTTTTTCCATAGCACTTAGCATCTTCTAATATTATATATAGCTTACATAAAAAGAAAATCTGTTTCTCCTCTACTACAATGTAAGTCCCATGACGGCAGAAATTTTTATCTGTCTGGTTCATTTATATTTCCCTAGTGACTACAACAGTGCCTAGCACATTTTGGGCCTTTAAAAAATAATTTTTGAATGAGTGAATAAATAATATCATCTCTTCAACCAATTATTCAATCAAATGTATATTAATTGTCCGCTGTGCATGTAGCACTGAACCAGAGGAGGAGTCAGTGGCAGCAGGTCCCTAGATGGCCTGGTTTGTACCCTCTGCTACTATCTAGGGAATGGGACTCAGGACTAGCCAACAGTACAAGGCATCAAGGAAATTCCCAGAGAGTAATTTGTAACAGACTAGTTTTATAGAGGCCAAAGAGAGCATTTCTGCCTTTGGAAGACAGTGGAGAGAAGATGGTCAATTTGACTCTAAGGGATGCATGATATGTGGATAGCCAAGGCGGGGAGAGGACAGTGGTGAGGGCTTTCCAGGCAGGTGGCTGGTATGAGCTCAGTCCCAGAAACACAAGGGGAAGGGGTGTGTGTGTGTGTGTGGAACATAGCATTGGTGAATAGGCTGGTTTTTTTTTAGAGTGAAAGGGACTAGTGAAGTCCCAGTGGGAAAGCTTTACTGGAGCCAGATTATGGGAGGTCTTGAAAAGCTGAACGCTTTGGTGTTTTATTTAGCAAATAGTGAGCCGTTGAAGGGTTGATCTGTGTTTGGCTTTGTTTCCAAGGAAGGAATGTCGTGTGCATGGAGGTGATTTAGGAATATTACTTTGGCAGCACCATGGCCATGGGAGATTCTGGATGTAGGCAGGCTTAGGAGACTGTAGCAGTAGTCTAGCAGGACAGTTACCAGTGTGGGAGGGGGTGACGGGAAAAGAGAGATGGAATAAGGGAATTTGCAAGGGAGGACTTGACAGGGCTTGATGATCTCATCATATAATTTTGAATTAATTGCTTAGACCAAGAAATGACAATCGCTCAAAGCAGCGTCACGGTACAAACAGATGTTATTTGAAGCTATTTTGCAGTTTGTCATATGGATTCAATTCAAGCAGGCTGCAAGCCATGCCAAAATATGCAGGCATTTGATGCTCCAGTTGTACAGAACTACTACAAGATGCAAACTTGAACGCCGTAGACTTATTGTAACTTGCGATCCAAGTTTCAACTGTCTCTGAGGAAGGAGAGTTCCTACATGCCATTGTCTCCTGTAAATCTTGGAATGAAAGGAAAATAGAAACACAGTATAAAAAAATTCCACCCCCCCTTTTCCAGACATATCTAACCAATTAGATTTCATAACAAAATTCAGGCAAAATGAGAGTGATATTTGAGTGGCTTTTGTGCATTGAGTGGCTTTTGTGCATTCCTGAAATCAAATTGGTATAAAAATAGGAGTGTTTGATTTTTAGGTCTAAACCAAGGAATGGTCTAAAAACTAAATGTGTTGTCTTTGGTGCATTTGCTAGAGAACCAGAAGACCTATTTAACGTGCATTTGTGCTCTTGAGGTTGCTAGCTGTCACCTGCTTACACTTTCCCGTTTCACTTTCTTAAGTAACTTCTGAAACTGCCAAAATTCAGCCTTAGACTTCTGGGGTTTGTGGGCTGTTGGAATATAAAGAAAGCAGGAGGAAATGGTCACCAAACCTCCCAAGCAGGATTTCATAGACTCAGGACCAGAATTAAAACATAAATCCTTACGTCTACTCTTAGGTGGTTATTTATTATTCTCATTGCCCCTTGTGTTTATGAAAAAAGTAAAAACAAATTGCTCAGATATCAAACTAGTTATGTGTAGCCCTGAAAAAGGAAAATGTCACTTCCTATCACTTTTCTACCCCTCCCTTGACACACATACTGTATTCTTTTCCTTATATCAAGTTCACCCTTACCTCCTTTAAAATTTTTAGTTTTCTTTAAGTTTCCTCCTCAATTAACTGGTCACTCACCCTCGTGAGTTTATATTACTGGCATATATATGTGTGTGTGTATATATATATGTGTGTATAATTTGGAGATTTTATCTGTGTGTGTTTAGGCAGAAGGGCTGTAGGAATTGAAAGGAGGTAAGGGCCACTGTGGACTGATGGAACCAGAGATGGGATGGAGTTGGCGGAGATGGTCGCTGATTGATGGGAAGTGAGTAGATGTGCCGGAATGGAACTGGCTTCACAGGTAGGAGGAGCATGAAGAAAGACAAGGATTTGCGAGTTCACTCAGCATCAGTGGCCCTCCCAGTTTATGCCTGTTATCCTGATAACCCATCCAGTTTAACATTTGTCCCAGATTTTAAATTTGTAAATGAAGTGCTCTTATTAATAGTTAACATCACAAGAGGTTGGAATGGGTTTTCACCGACATCCACTTTGTCCTTCCATCTTCTGCCATGGCCTTGTTTAATGCTGTGTTTAATGCATTTGCAATGGACGGAGCTCCTACTTTATGAACTAAAATCTGGAAGAGGGCCAGTAGGTGCCTGTCTCTTTCCTCCTAGCCCTTTCCAGATGCAACTTAACTAATATGGGCCTTTGAAAGAGAGTGTGCGGGATGCTTGCTGCTAAAACCAGCTGTGTGTGTTGCTCTGAGTGGCTGAGGATGGGGCCAGCCTCTTCAGGTCTTGGGTGGTAGTAGAAGAATTGTTTGAGCCAGTGTCTCTGTAAGCCCCTTGGTATATATCAGATGTTGGTGCCAAGCCGCAGCGCTGGGACACGCATGACGTTGCCTGGCTACCAGTTGGCAGGATTAGTGGGAAATGTGGGGAGTTGTAAGCTAGATGTATGGGGAGTGGAGGCAGAGCGATCCTGCCAGAAATAAAAGCACATGAAGGACTGTCTGAATTCTCTTGCTACAGGGATTGGGTCACTTATTGAAGGGTCTAAATGTACCACTATTTCCATGTTATATTACTTAGTAACTTTCCGTATAGTTTATAATAAACCCTTTTGGCAGTAATCATCTCCAGAAAGCAAACACATTTTAAAAGTGTGTTTTTAGAGAACAATTAAGAACTCAGTTTTCACTTGTCAAGAGAGTGAATGTGTAACTTGAACAAAATGTGGTTGCTATTTACATTCCACCTCAGGAGCCGTAATCATATCACTAATCACATGAAAACCAGAAGACTCAAGTCTTCTGGAGAAACATTAGCATGTATATATATGTATATATGTATATATATGTGTATATATGTATATATATATATATGGAGCATTCGCGAAGATAATGATGTATTATGCAGCTGTAGGAGGTACATTTTCATGTCATTCTGTGAGATTGCACTTTTTATCTAGTGCAAAGGAAAACAAGCAGAATTTGTTTAGAAAATTAGTCGATACCGCATTTTCTTGTGCATGTATAAAAAGTGAGATCATAGTTGTTAATGTGCTAGCTCTTTTAGCAAAAGTTCACTAACGGTTGAATTTGCCGGTTTTATATTAGTGACATCAGATGCTTCAAGTACAAAACGCATTAATCTGGTTCTTATAATGGTTTAATTTTTTTCACCTAATTAGTGGATTCAGAATAAAATTTTTGGAAATTTACTCTAATGCCATTGTAAATGCAGTTAAAAAGTTAAACATTGAAGGTAACAGTATATGTCTTTTAGTGATGATGATAAGGATACAGATTTCGGCGGAGCATGGCAACATGGTAAAAAGAATGCTCTTTCTGCATTAAGAGAATCAGTGGAGCAGAAATGTACTTGGAATTGGTTGTAATAGTAGACATAATGTGTTCCAAACAAGCTTCCACCAGTGGAAATAAAAACTAGCTGTTGTCAATTTCAGATGTTTTCGTACACACTGTTTGGGTAGTTGAATTTCAGAATTCTTGTGATGTCTGATGTGATAGTGTCTGATATTGAATTGCAATTCCTCTGATGTGGACTGTGGAATATACTTTCTCTTTTTGCTATCATTTAACGGACTTTAAAAAAAAGTTTGTAATTTTGAAGTTTTTTCTTTTTTTTGGCTGTACCTGTAGCATACAGAGGTCCCCGGGCCAGGAACCACAGCAGCGACGACCTGATCTACTTCCATGGCAACACCAGGTCCTTAACACGCCACACCACAAGGGAATTCCTGAAGAGTTTTCTTATAAATCAATTTAAGTGTCCTGTAATGATAGGAGCTTTTTTAAAACAAAGAAGTCTTTTGCATTTTAGCTATGTTGTGTTCAAAATCATTTGGAAATCTTTTATGTATTCAATTAATGGAGTTCAAAAAACTTTCAGCCTTTAAATCTTTTAGCAAGTTTTAATTATTGAAAGCAAACTTTCAAACAGGAAGACATCGAAATTTATCTTGGAGAGGAACAATGAGAGTTCAAATGATGTACAGGATTTAAAATATATAATTACACTTGTGACTATCCCTGTTGTATTAGTTTGCTAAGGGCTGCCATAACAAAATACTATGGACTGGGTGGTTTAAACGACTGTGGAAATGAATTTTTTCCCAGTTCTGGAAGCCAGAAGTCCAGGGTCAAGGTGCCTGCAGGCTTGATTTCTGGTGAGGTCTCTTCCTGGCTTTTAGATGGGTGCCTTCTCACTGTTTCCTCACCTGGCCTTTTCTCTGTGTGCATATAGAGGGACCTCTGGTATCTTTTCTTCTTCAAAAGACATTAGTCCTGGAGTTCTTATTGTGGTGCAATGGTTAACGAATCTGACTAGGAACCATGAGGTTGCGGGTTCGATCCCTGGCCTTGCTCAGTGGGTTAAGGACCCGGCGTTGACGTGAGCTGTGGTGTAGGTTGCAGATGTGGCTCGGATCCTGCGTTGCTGTGGCTCTGGTGTAGGCCGGTGGTTACGGCTCCGATTCGACCCCTAGCCTGGGAACCTCCATATGCCTTGGAAGCGGCCCTAGAAAAGGTAAAAAGACAAAAAAAAAAAAAAAAGAAAAGACATTAGTTCTACTGGATTAGGGCCCACCATTATGGCATCACTGAACCTTAATTATCTCCCTAAATGCCATATCTCCAGATTTAGTCACATTGGGAGTTGAGCTTCAACGTACAAATTTTGAGAGGGATAGAGTTCTGTCTGTAGCGTCTGCCTAGGAGAAATCTTTTAACTTTTCATTATAAAAATTTCCTGGAAATCAACTATAATGGAAAAAATAAAAATCATAAAAAGAGTTTCAATTATATCAACTACAGTAGCAAAAAGAATGTACTATCGTATTTAAAACATTGATAATAATTTGCCAGAAGCTTTTGACAGAGCTTTTGATTTTACTTGAATAATTTATATTCTGTTTTAGAATAGAAATAGAATGTAATTGAGAAGGCCTATACTTTATCATTGTCTAAGTTTGGTGACACAGAGAATCCTAGAGACAACTTGTTTGATGAGTTTTGTCCCGTTAAAAGTATTTGTTGATGGAGTTCTCGTCGTGGATCAGAGGAAACAAGTGCGGCCCTAAAAAGACACACACACACAAAAATATTTGTTGAAATAAGGTACTTTATTATTATAATTTTTTGTCTTTTTGTCTTTTTTTCTAGGATTGCTTCCCTTGGCATATGGAGGTTCCCAGGCTAGGGGTCGAATTGGAGCCGTAGCCACTGGCCTACACCAGAGCCGCGTCTGCAACCTGCACTACAGCTCATGGCAACGCTGGATCCTTAACCCACTGAGCAAGGCCAGGGATTGAACTCGCAACCTTATGGTTCCTAGTCGGATTCATTAACCACTGACCCACGACGGGAACTCCAGAAATAAGGTACTTTAAATGGAGGCCAAAAGGCAATACCTAAGAAAAATATTTATAAGCTTTAATATTAACAAAACTAGAATTAAGAATATCCTCTGTAGCAGAAGTTGCTCTGAGCCTACCAGTTATCTCAATACATTAAAAAAATTTCCCAGCTTTTGAGATATAATTGACATCTAACATTGTGTCAGCCTAAGGTATACCATGAGATTGTATACATGATGAAATTTGATACATGTATATATTGTGAAATGATTACCTCATTAGCATTAGTTAACCCTTCTCTCACCTTACATAATTATCTTATAGGTCCCCTGATACAGTAAAACCAACTTGATGATCAACAGTTTATTGGTCAGTAAATAAGGTCATGTTAGGGTCATGTAATTTTAATTAAATTTTAATGCCTTGTTTCACTTTCCAATATGTTGCAGTTTTGCAGAGCATTGGTGGTATGGTGGTGAGCTTAGCTGCCTTCCCAAGATGTTGAAGTTCTAATGTACATTGTGTGGTTGCCTAACTAAGCATTATCGAGATCCTGCTCGTGAACCAGATGAGGATGTGGGAATGAAGTAGGCTCTCTCAACCTATCAGCAGAGAGCAGAGAGTTTCCACTGGGAAATGGTATGGACAGAACTAGTTTGTGAAGGGCCTTAAGTGCCCTTCTTCAGGTTTAGCTAAAGCTGTAGATGTGGACATCTCTTGTGGTTTTCAATAAAAGAGCGAATGACAGAAGTGATAGTCTAGGAAGTTTAAATATGGAATGAATGTTAGAGATAAGTGATCAGTGGCTTTAGCAGAGAGGTTGGAAAGCTAGAACAGGTTGAAAACTTTCCGGGACTTATTCACTGGATTGCAGAATTGAGGGAGAGTTTGGAGTCCTAGAGCATGCCAGTTTTATCAGAAAGGAAACGTCCCTATGGGCAGATACAGAGAATTCAGGAGAAAGGGAAAATATCTTTGGTAGGGAAGAGGATATGATTTTGAGTGTTGAATGTGAAGAGGTCATGGTCCCTTGGGCATAAAGGCCTGAAGCCCAGTAGGGAGGCCAGGAATCGAGCTTGGAGATTGGGGCTTTTCTGTGGAAGTAAGGTGAAGCCGTGCAGAGGAATGAATTCTTTACAGAGAACTGTTCTGGAAGAGAACACCAGGCCATATCTTGAACTTTGAGCATCTCCAGGAGTTGGAGGAAGGATCTGAGCTGAGTCTGCGACCTACACCATAGCTCGTGGCAATGCCAGAGCGAGGCCAGGGATCAAACCCATGTCCTCATGGATACTAGTTGGGTTCGTTACCACTGAGGCACAACTGGAACTCCAAGACCACAAAGTTTTAGAGGAAGCAAGGCAGCCCTTCCCAGACCCTGCTCTGTGTAAGACCAGATTTTATGATGCAGTACTCTGCTAGAATTGCTAATTATCCTGAGAGCTTGCATTCTTCCTTGATTGGTAGGGGTTAACTTTATCTTCCATTTCATTTTTTGAAAGAAGAAAGTGTTTTTGTTTGCAATTGAGCTGCAGAGTTTCTATTGTGTGCTTGTGTTACTGTGGTGGGGAAGTCAACGAGAATGGAGCTTACATTCCAGTGGAGAATGAACATATGCGAATAATATGTAGAGAAAAAAGAGAGTCTTTCTTTTTTGTTCCTCCTCTCTCATATTGGTAAGCAATAAAAAATGAAACTCTTACGGTCTAGCTTGCATAACTGCCAAGAAATATGAGCACCGTGATAACATCTGGGCTGTAGCTGGGCCTGAGGGGTAGTGGGGAGGCAGAACTCTGCTGCATAGACGGGGCTCTGAATCCTCGTGCTCCCAAGGTAAATCTCTTCATCTTTCCGAGCTTCAGTTTCCTCATTTGTAAAGTGGAGATGTAATCCCTATCTCAGTTTGCTGCTGGGAAAATCAGAGCCAGTGTATATAAAGTGTCTAGCATATTTCCTGGCCTGCTTAGGGTCTCAGAAGTCATGGGTTTTTCTGTCTTGCCTATTGCAGGGAGGTAGTGGTGTGCTGGAAAGATCACTGTTACTCCATTATCTGTAGCCTAAAAACAGGAAGATATATTGAACAGGAGAGTCTCATGCAGATGATGTATAAATACCCGGGTTATCTCACATTGTGAATTCTCTGGAAAGAGTGGGCATGTAGAAGAACCAGTAGTAACCAAATCTAGGACGTGAATAAGAGGAGGCCACTCAGCAGTTAATAGGCTTCCTAGTGAAAGAAAAAAGTATAAAATTTAGTTGCCCCTCTCGTTTAAAGGAAGACGCTGAAATAGAGGAAACTTTGAGAGAGAGAAGCTGACAGCTTAAGACGTGTGTTTCCTTAGGGAGGAGAACTTAGTGCTCAGTAAATGAGAAATTTGGTTGCGAAAGGGTTGGTAGTACACATTTTAAAAAAATATGAGCACGAAGCATCCCTTCAGGAAAAGCTACCACCAAAACAGCATTGATATCTCTCTTGGTTTTGGCTTGGGTCATTTCCTGTATAATGAAGACACATTCAAAAACTTATCTGCGTTTGGGGTCATGGGAATGACTCAGGGATGTGGAAGGGAGAGCATGGAGAGTGTAGCTTTCAGTTATAATGTGTGATACTGTATCATATGGGACCTCAGAAAAATTCAGTAAATCCTATAAGGAAAATAAATGAAAAGAGTGAAGCTACTGATAATTATTATTATTTGGATTCCCTTAATTTCTTTCTTTCTTTCTTTTTTTTATTGAAGTATAGTTGATTTACGGTGTTGTGAAGCTATTCTGCAGAAACCTTGGGAAGGAAGCCAATTTGAGTAGTAAGCTCGTAATTTAAGGAAGAAAAGTGTAACAAACAAAGGGCATCTCTTGCAGAGGTGCTTTAAATACCCTTGTAAAAAATAACTTTGTAAAAGTAATCCATGCCCATTGTCCAGCGGTGCTTCATCCTCAGAGGAGCATGCTGTTTAACCTCTTTTTGTTGTTGTTGTTGTTTTTTTGGCCACCCTGAGGCGTATGGAGTTCCCGGGCCAGGGATCAGATCCGAGCCGCAGTTGTGACCCAAACTGCAGCTGTGGCACCACCGGATCCTTTACCCACTGTGCTGGGCATTGAACCTGCCTTCCAGTGCTCCCAAGACACTGCCAATCCTGTTATGCCCCAGCAGGAACTCCTTAACTTCTATTTTAATTATTGAGGTTTACTAAGTATTGCAGTCACTTTCTTCATCACATGGATTGCACAACAGGAACCAGGAACCATTGTGTGGCTTTAGGCAAATCACTTCTTTTTAGGCCTTTTTCCTCTCAGCTTCTTTTCAGTGATTTCTAATGCCTCTAGTTGAATTGATTTCCTCCTAGTTGGTCAAACTTGCTGTTCTATTTGCATCATCAGTATATTTGTTTTACCGCTAGATGGCACCAATGTACCTTTGAACCCTGTCACCTCTGGGTTTTAAAAATCGGGGGTCTGAAGGGGCCCTGGAAGTTTTGCTTAATCCACTGTCAGTTAAATGACTGGGCAACTTAGACTCAGGTTAAGTGACATGACCAAGGTCATACGGTTCCTCAGAACCTCTTGAATCCAGTCTTCTTTCCCTCTCTTCCACTGTTTCTCTAGGGAGCTTTGTGAGGGTAATTTAATGAGAGATCATGTTCTCAACTATCCCAGCTTTTTGATAATAGTTTTAAAATACCTTAAAACTATTCTTTAAGTACATGTATCATCACATCCATTTCCGTATTGGCTCCTTTAGAGGAAAAAGCTTAGACTACCGCCTTCTAAAGATCACTGCCCTGCCTATAGCCAGCCTGCCTTCACAGTTTGCCCTGGAAATAAGCTGCACAGAAATCTCAACCAGAGCCCCTCTGTCGGATGATTACCTTTCTCCATTCTTGCGCAGTCCCTTGGTAAGAGGTTTGCCTTTCAGCTCTTTCCTTCAGCTAAGCGTGGGCATCCATTCTTCTGCTTCGTCTTTGTCCACTTGCCTAATTAGGAGAGGTGCGTGGGAGGAGGGAGGAGTAGCTAACGCCCAGCTTCTTTAAAAAATCAATCTCCCCGGTTTTCCCATGTGTACTAGAGTCTTGCCTGCCCCTCACCCGCCCCCACCAGTCTCTCTCCTGACTTGGCCATAAGTCATGGCTATGTGTGGGCAGGAGGTAAGTGGGAGGCAGCGTGGGCCTTTGGAGAGATGGGCTCTGGAGTCCCACTGACCAGGCCTCCAATCTCTTTTCTATCCCTGACTGACTCTGTGGTCCATGGTCACGTCTTGAATGAGGGTAATATTTACTACCTTGCAAGGCTGTTGTGGGGAGTGGATGAGGTGATGTGTGGAAAGCTCAGGCTATCAGCGCTTGGCACGCATAATACGTGTTCACTAAGGGCTAATTATTCTGGCTGCTGTCATATGAAGAGGAACAAGAGGGACTATAGTATATGAACGTTGGAGCCCATGGGAAGCTCTCTACCAGAGGAGATAGTTTTTTTAATGGAGAAAAAAAGGGAGACATGTCGATAGGCCAGGATCTATGCCAGTGCCTTGGAGAAATAGTGTAGAACCATGCTGCCCAGTACGGGAGCCACATGCAGTTAAGCACTTAAAATGTGGCTGGTCAAATTGAGATGTGCAGTAACTGCAGAACACATCAGTTTTCAAAGACTCCGCGTGAGAAAAATGATTATAAAATATCTCCAGGAGTTTCCTCATAGTACAGTGGGTTAAGGATATGGCATTGTCACTGCAGTAGCTCAGGTCACTGCTGTGGTGCGTGTTTGATCCCTGGCCTGGGAACTTCCACATGCCGTGGGTGTGACCAAAAAAAAAAAAAAAGAGAAAACTCCATAATTTTGTATGTTGATAACACGTTGAAATGATAATATTTGGGATTTGTAGAGTTTTAAAAAATGTTATTAAAATTAATTTTGCCCATTTCATTTTACTTTTTTTTTTGGTCTGAACCTATGGCATATGGAAGTTCCCAGGCCAGGGATAGAATGTGAGCCTCAGCTGTGATCTACTGCAATCAGAGATGTCACCAGAAAACGCTTGCTGCCTCAGAGACAATGCCAGATCTTTAACCTGCTACACCACAGTGGGAACTCCCACATTTTAATTTTTTTTTTTTTTTTAGGGCCTCACCTGTGGCATATGGAAGTTTCTGGTCTGGGGCTTGAATCGGAGCTGCAGCTACTGGCCTACACCACATTGCAACCAATACCACAGCTTGGCAATGCTGGATCCTTAACCCACTGAGCAAGCCCAGGGATCAAACCTGCATGCTCATGGATATTAGTCTGGTTGATAACCTGCTGAGTCACAGTGGGAACTCCCTCTCATTTTACTTTTTTAATGTGGCCGCTAGAAAATGTAATGAGGCTTACATTATATTTCTGTCTGATAGCATTGCACTGGAAGATAAAGACCTTCGCTATTCAACCATATACAGTGTTAATTTGGGGAATTGCGAGGGTTTTTTTTTTTCACACTTCTGATTTCCTTTTTGTTTTGTGATGTCCTGTTCTTAAGAGCATAACCATACTAAATCAAGATGCCAGTCAGGGTAATATAGGTTAAGTAACAGTTCAAAATGAAAAAAGTAAAATATTCTCCTTAGTCCCCCAAATTCTGAGGACCTCAATTGAGACACACAGTATGAATGCATTATTGATGGTTTAGTGTGTCAGCCAGAAGCAATTAGAAAATCCTAGAGTTGTTTTCTCTTGAGCTATTTTGTGATTTCAAAGAATAGGGTGTGTGCGGAAATCATCTCCCATCATAATTATATCAGCAGACGAAAACCTACTAGCAATTAATGATCCTAGAATTTCTTTTCAGTTGCTGATAACTCACAAATAACAAGAGTAAAAAGAAAAGAAAGCTGTAAACTACATATTAACTTGTCATCTGCCTCACTTTCATTAAATTTATTTTGCTTTTATTACATTGGTTACAAAACATTGACTTGTTTAAAAAGCTTAAATAGTAATCTCATCACCAGCGTATGTTAGAGCTGTAAGATTAATTGCCGATTCCAGACATCTTTAATGTTTGTCTTTTCAGGTGGATTGAGAAATAAAGTTCTCTGTTTACATTTTGAATTTACACTTGCTATTTTTATAACACATGTGAAATAGTTTTGTGGTAAGTTTGTTCTTTGCTAATAATGTAGGAAGCAAGCAGGGCGCATTCATTTTGAGTACTTTGTGGGCAATTCTCATTTTCCTTGATTTAATCCCAGGATGAAATACCCCTCATTCCAAATAAACTTGCTGCCATAATTCATTGGGTATAAGATGCCATCATTTATAAGAGGCACATTTATTTTAAGTGCCACCTTGTATAGAAAATAAAATGCTGCCAGTAAAACTCTGACAGCTATTGGTTATTAAGAGGCATCTATTTCAGAGATATTAAATGGTGAAAAAAAAAAGTACACCTTATAGATAATGAAATGTAGTACACCGATTTTTAAACTTTGAATTTGGTTAGAAGTAAGAGAGCTTGTTTTATATATTGTTTTGTAAATTAATATCAGACTTGGCTCTCTCGGAATGAATAAATTTAGTGAGTGTGGTTTGGTGCACTGGAACCCTTTTCATTTGATTCTATAAATAACCAAACAAAAGCAAAGTGTAATGAGCTGATTTTTAAGTTGCTGGAGTCCCTTGATGCAGAAACCTGAACTTCCAACTTAATTTCAGCCTATTACTTCTGCTTCCCCCACCCTTCCAAACACAAACCCACCCCCATTTTCAGCCTTTACCTATCCCTCTAACAAAATCTGTTCTCCTAAAGGCTCCCGATAGCACTTATTTATAGCCTCTGGTGAATTCAAGGCAAAGTGTTAAATTGCCCAAGGATGTTTGCTTTCTAAGTCTTATCTCTAATTATTGGCTAAAACTCTTTATCTGCTTAAAGAACTTTCAGGCCTCAACAAGGCTTATGAGGAAAGGTTTGGGGAGGAGGGATGTAGGGCAGCCTCCTATTAGCTCCCGTGAAGGCTCTGGACAGATAACAGAGCACCTCACTTCCTTTCCCACCCCAAAGTGTTCAACCAAATCTATCTGCTGACTCACTGCCTTTGTCCTGGAAGTCAAAGTAAGAAAGCAGATTAGGTTCTGCCGCTGGCCTTACGGACCATATCTGAAAGGAAGGGAAAGTTGCAATAGCTGTATTTCTGACTAATTTCATTGAAATTTTTATCAGTTTTATCTTCCTTTTGATAGAGGCTATTGAATTTTAAGGAAACCTTGTGATGTAAAGAATTCTTCTGAAATTTCAATAGCCACTTCCTAACTTACCTGTTTTCTAAATCTCCATGTTTACAAATCTTACTGACTTAAGTCAGACTTTCCACTTTGCATGACTGTTTAGTAACCCAGATTCTCTCTGTTTTTTCAGGCATGTCTAAGCAGATACATGCTAGGGCAGTTTGGTTCTTAGTTAAACTGCAGAAGTTCATGTGGTCTAACATGAGGATGGAAGCAAACATTTTTCTTCTCAAGTTTGTCATCACCTGCTGTAAACCTCCTGATACTTTGTATACTTTTTACATAGTTGATGCTCAGGAGAAATACTATATTAATCCACATGTATCATATCAGGCTTATCAACAGAGTTCTCCATTGCTGCATCTCCATTGCTCCATGGAGATGATTACCACAAAGTATGGTCTTTCTTAGCAGAAGATGTACAGTGATATTGAACATGCTTTCAGCAGTGTATTAGCTTTGAAAATTATATGGAAAAATGCCATCTCCCTTGCTAAATTTCATATGTTTAATATAAAATGTAAGGCAAATATGTATTATATAGCTTTGCATTCTTGATGTAGAATGTTTGTTGAGAGTATCTTACATGATTTTCAAATTACATCTTATAAATGTCTCTGTGTTTGAATGACTGTGTCTTTTGGTCTTTGCAGCTCGGGGTGTGGTTTTCTCTGGGCTGTGCCTATCTGGCTTTGGAAGACTACAGCGGTTCAGCCAGGGCATTTCAGCGCTGTGTGACCCTAGAACCTGATGTAAGTTTAATTTGGTCTTCTTTCCTTACTCTCTAGCTCTTTAGTACTGTCTCAGTTATTTGAATTGTCTGGGTAGTTCAGAACAGCAATTCCTTTGGGGATGTAGTTTCAGTTATGCAGAATGAGTAAGTTCTAGAGATTTGCTCTACAACCTTGTGCCTGTTTAATTGCGCCTGTAATTATAATTGTGCACCTAAAAATTTACAAAGAGGGTAATCTCTTGTTAAATGTTCTTATCACAATAAAAAAAGAGAAAAGAAAAAAAAAGATTTCAACTTTTATATGAGAAAACAAACCCCAATTCCTTTTTTATTCTTTTTTTTTTTTTTTTGCTTTTTAGGGCCTCTTATGCATATGGAGGTTTCCAGGCTGGGGGTCGAATCAGAACTGCAGATGCCAGCCTACACCACAGCCACAGCAATGTGCGATCTTAGCCTTGTCTGCGACCTGCACCACAGCTCACGGCAATGCCAGATCCTTAACCCACTGAGTGAGGCCAGGGAATCTGTAGCCTCATGGTTACCAGTCAGATTCAGTTCCGCTGGGCCACAACAGGAACTCCACTAATTCCTTTTGTGTTAGAGAAAATACCTTTGGCTGAAGGCCGCACCCTAAGATAGATGATTTATAAACCTAGAGCTAAGTTTCTTCTCATAATAGCCAAGTTATTCATGGTTTTGTTTAGAAAATATTTTTGTAGTTTTTTACATAGTTTTATTGAAATATAGTTGATTGACAAGTTTGTGAGAATGTCTGCTGTACAACAAAGTGATTCATTTGTACATATATACATATCCATTCAGCTTCAGGTTCTTTTCCCACACAGATTATCACAGACCATGGGGTAGAGTGCTCTGTTCTATACAGCAAGTCCCTGTTGGCCAGTCATTCCATACACCTCAGTGCGCATATGCCAGTCCCAAACCCCCAGTCCATCCTTCCTCTCTCCCTACCTGGCCCTTTTGGTAACCATAAGTCTTTCAAAGTCTGTGAGTCTGTTTCTGTGCTACAAATAAGTTCATTTATATCCTTTATATCCTTTTTTTAGATTTCCACATATAGGTGATATCATATGATGTTTGTCTTTCACTGTGTAACTAACTTCACTTGTCCATCCATGTTGCTGCACATAGAATTAGTTCATTTTTTTTTTTTGTCTTTTGTCTTTTTAGGGCCACAGGTGCAGCATATGGAAGTTCCCAGGCTAGGGGTCAAATCGGAGCTGCAGCTGCCGGCCTATACCACAGCCATAGCTGTGCAGGATCCAAGCCATGTCTGCAACCTACACCATAGCTCACAGCAATGCTGGATTCTTAACCCACTGAGCAAAGCCAGGGATCGAACCCATAACCTCATGGTTCCTAGTTGGATTCGTTTCTGCTGTGCCCCGGTGGGAACTCCAGAATTAGTTCATTCTTTTTATGGCTGAGTAATATTCCATGGTATATATGTACCACATCTTCTTTATTCATTTCTCTCTTGATGGACGTTCAGATGGCTTCCATGTCTTGGCTGTTATAAATAGTGCTACAGTGAACATTGGGGTGTGTGTATCTTTTCAAATTATAGTTTTCTGCAGATAGATGCCCAGGAGTGGGATTGCTGGATCCCACTACCATATGGCAGTTCTATTTTAGTTTTTTGAGGAATCTCCATAGTGTTTTCCATAGTGGTTGCACCAGTTTACATCCCCACCAACAATGTAGGAAGATTCCCTTTCTCTACCTCCTCTCCATCGATTGTTGTTTGTAGACTTTCTGATGATGGCCATTCTGGCTGGTGTAAGGTGGTACCTCATAGTGGTTTTGATTTGCATTTCTCTAATAATTAGCAATGTTTAGTGTCTTTTTTTTTTTTTTTGGCCATCTGTATGTCTTCTTTGGAAAAATGTCTATTTAGATTCTAATCCAAAAAGGAATAGAAAATAATTTTGATAATACACTTTCTTAGTGAAAAATATACTTTGCCGAAGTATACAGCAAAGTGTCACATATATTGGTTGCTCACCAACTTATGCTATATTAGTTGCATTATTAGAAAGTTCTGTTAGTTTATAGTCTTTAAATATTTAACAGCTTTACTGAGATAGTAAATAATTCACATACCATCTAGTTCATCCATTTAAAGCTACAATTCATTGATTTTTTTTTAGTATATTCAGAATTGTGCAACCATCATCACAGTCAATTATAGAACATTTTTATTATCATAAAAAGAAATCCCCTGTACTCATCAGTCACTCCTCATTTCTCCCAAATACCTCCGATCCCTTATCAGGTATATGATTTGTAGGTATTTTCTTGCATTCTGTAGGTTGTGTTTCACTTTCTTTAAAGTGTCTTTAGAGGTACCAAAGTTTTTAATTAAAAAAATTTTTTTTTTCTTTTTTGGCCACCCAGGGACGCAAGAAGTTCCTGGGCCAGGGATTGGATCCAAGCCACAGCTGCAACCCACCCCACAGCTGCAGCAGCTCTGGACCCCTAACTCACTCTGTTGGGCTTGGGATTCAACCCATGTCCCAGCACTCCAGAGACACCACCCATCCTGTTAAGCCAGTGGGAACTCCACAAAAGTTTTTGATTTTGATGAGGTCCAGCTTATCTCTTTTTCTGTTGTCGCTAATGCTAAGAATCTGTGGTCAAATCCAAGATCATGAAGATTACCTTATCTTTTCTTCTAAGAGTTTTTTTTTTTGTTTGTTTTATTGTTTTAACTCTTATGTTTATGTCAAATCTGCTATTAAACCTGTTCATTAAATTTTCCATACTCTGTGTGGTGGTGGCTATTCACTAAACTTATTGTGGTCATCACCTCTCAATATGCACATATATCAAAGCATTGTATAGTACACCTGAAACTAATTCAGTGCTGTCTATCAGTTGCATCTCAGTTTTTTAAAAAAACTTAACATCACTTCAGATAATGTATTTTTTAAGTTCAAGAATTTTTTTTGTTCTCTTTATAGTTTTCATGTTTCTCCTGAGATTCCCCTTTTGTTCCTTTATTATGTTCATGTTTTGTGCAAATCTTTGACTATTTTTTTAACAGCTCTTTGAAGTTTTTGTGTGCTTATTCCAACATGTCTTTAATTTCTGTGTCTGTTTCTGTGAACTTATTTTTTAATTTGGTTGTGATATTTCTTCTTCTCTACCAGTTTTTTTTTCTTTTTAATTTCCTATACTTGTGGATGCTGTGTGGTTGAGTTTCTGGGTTTTGTTGTCTTCCCTTGAGAAAGGTAGTTTTATTTTGGCACTTGGTTAAGTTACTTGTGGATCAGCTTGACTTTTAGCTTAGGGTAGGTCTGGAGTTGTTCTTATTCTAGAATTACAGTCACCCTTCTCTTAAGGTGTGACCTTTTGGGGGCCAAACATAATCCCATGGGTGATCAGTGAGAATTCTCCACTCCATTTGGTTGGAACTTGAATGACTCCCAGCACTGCGTGACCTCCGCAATCTCCATTCAGCTCCCAGCTCTCTGGTAGTTGTTCTCTGCTGGCCTTAAGAAATTTTGTCCTGAACACGAGTAGCTTAGTATTCAGCCAAAAACTCAAGGAGTTGCTTATTGAGATTTCTGGAGCTTATTCTCTGCACAGATCTCTCTTCATTGGTATTTTTGTCCTGCAAGTTGCAACTTCCTTTTCAGCCCTGAACTCTGATCTCTTTTCTTCATCTCAGTAAGACTTGCTATGCTTTCTTTGGTTTCTGTCTTTTTTTTTTTTTCCCGTCTTTTTGTCTTTTCCAGGGCCGTACCCGAGGCATATGGAGGTTCCCAGGCTAGAGGTCGAATTGGAGCTGTAGCCCCAGCCTACGTCACAGCCACAGCCACAGCCACGCCAGATCCGAGCCGCATCCGCGACCTACACCACAGGTCACGGCAACGCCAGATCCTTAACCCACTGAGCGAGGCCAGGGATCAAACCTGCAACCTCATGGTTCCTAGTCGGATTCGTTAACCACTGAGCCATGACGGGAACTCCTGGTTTCTGTCTTTCTATGCTGCAGCCCTCAAAGTGCCTCTGCATGGAAGTGAAGGTGGATTGTAGAGACACCTCAACAGTCCTTCTCTTAAGGATCACAATCCTGTGCTGCCTGTTGCCCAGCTTCTCAAAAACAGTTGTTTCCTATATTTTGTACAGTTTGTAACTTGGTATGGTCATAAGGCTAGTCTGGTACTAAATGTGATAGGTCTCTAAGTAGAGGTCCATTGCCAAGTAAAATTTTTTTTTTTGAAATTTTATTTATTTATTTTTTTACAGAGTAAAATACATATATTTAAACACAGTTACATTCGCACAGATTATTATATCCTGGATCTTAAGAAAGTGATTAAGTGACTCCCTCTGGAGAAGTGGAATGGAAAATATGCTGAGACAAATAGGAAATTTATTCTATACTTTATCCCATTTTGTATGGCTTTCATCTTTACTATTTACTATTATCTATTACATTTCAATTTTTCTTTAAAAATTAGCATTATATTAAAATTGTGTATATTATGCAACTAAAATTTATAAAGAAGAAAGCCTTATATACCATTAAATATTTTATATAGTGTGATAAAAAGAATAACTTAACTGGTAAGAATAACAAAAATAATACACCTTCTGAAAATAAGTAAAATATAAAATGCATAAATTGGTTAAAAAACAGTGTAACTATATAAATATGTCCTCACAATTTGTTACAGCTTATTGATTCTTCAATATAGGCATTACACCATTCTAGCTGATGTGATAAACAAGACATTATAGCCAAGTAAAATTTTAAATCATATGTATGGTTCTTGAGAACAATATGCTCAATATTTTCCAAAAGGCGAAACAAAGAGGAATAAGCATAATTTATATTGTTCTTGTGAGAATCAACATTTATATAGAGGGTTTAATTTGTTTTTGTCATTGCACCGAGGCAGAGGTAGAGAAATAAGTTTGATTGAGGAAATACTCAGGCATAACCCTGGACAACATATGCTCCTTTATTTTCCTATCTGATAAAGGATGGTGGTAAAATAGCAAAGCCTTTTAAGATAGGAAAAACAATATTCTCCATTGCTTTGGATTTGTCATAAATCTATATTTTGTGTAAATTATGTCATAAATTGCCCAGCTATTTTGTAAATCTAAATTTGGAAATAAACTCTTAACTAAATTCCAGATTGGTGCTTTAATAGTTAAATCATTTTGTTGATTATTTATGTGACTTTTTTTGTTCTAAATTATAAATGTCAAGTTTAATTATTTAGTTTTCTTACATACTTTTAAACATCTTGAAAGTTATGATTGCAAGAGCACATCTTGGACTAGGAAAATATGTTCGATTTTTGGTTGCAGCGATGATTATGCCTAAATGAGAATAGTCTCTAACTGGGGTTTCTGTCATTTCAGAACGCTGAAGCTTGGAACAATTTATCAACTTCTTATATCCGATTAAAACAAAAGTGAGTACCTCCAAAAAGAGGGAAGAACTTCACTTCCAAAATAAATGAATGGATTTCCTTCAGCTGAACCATGAAATGTGCCTTACTCTTTATACTTTTTTCCCCTGCCTACCCATATCTTTGAGTTATAATGCCTTAATGTAGCTATTTGCATTCTAAGTGTTGTTGCTTTCTTTCTTTCTCTTTTTGTCTTTTTTTGCCTTTTCTAGGGCCGCTCCCAAGGCATATGGAGTTTCCCAAGCTAGGGGTCTAATCGCAGCTGTAGACGCCAGCCTACCCCACAGCCACAGCAACGTGGGATTCGAGCTGTGTCTGTGACCTACACCACAGCTCATGGCAATGCCAGATCCTTAACCCACTGAGCAAGGGCAGGGATCGAACCCACAACCTCATGGTTCCTAGTCGGATTTGTTAACCACTGCGCCATGACAGGAACTCCTTGTTTCTTTCTTGAAAACACTTAATATGTAATAAAATAAGAAACATTATTTGAACTTTTTATTTGATACTGAAGTTTTGTAGCCTCATTTTCATTACTTGATAAAAGCAAGCAGGCCTTTAGTCAGCTCAACAGGCAGATTCTTAATGATTGCTTGCTGTGTACTGGACATTATCGAGAAATATAAGTATGGACCAGTGTCTTCAGAAGTGCAGGTTTAAAAAAATAAAACATTATGCCATGTTATTTAAAAAATTGATTAACAGTGTAAGTAGTATGTGGTAAGTATCATGTGAGAACTACGAGGGGCTGTAATACTGCTGGTGAGGTTTGTAGAACACTTGTTTTGTCCCCCCCATATGGTCCTGTGAGGACTTTGGAAGAGTGAAGGTGTCTGATGCTGGGTCAGGAATGCTTCTGAAAGAATGTTGGACTTAACATTTGAGGAGTAGGTCGAGAAGAGAGAGGAAAGCCTTTCAGGCAAGGGGCGTGTGACCAAATGCAAAGTGACAAGCAGGAAGGCCTCACTCTAGGAGAGAAGGAGCAGAACAGTCCAGCTTGAGACTAGAGTGAGATCTGTAGTGAGCGATGAGGTTGGGAAGGTCAGATGGCAGCCTGGTCTGCTTAGCTGACTAACAAGTTGACATTCTCTAGCCTGTTGACAGTAGGAAGCCAGAGATTTCAGTGAGGCAACTTCATGAAGAAAGAAGCTTTTTAGGAAGTTTTTTCTGATGCAGTGTGTGAGACCGACTGCAGAGGAAATGGGGAGCTGGGAAACCAGTTAGGAGACAGCTGGTATAACAGTCCAGGCAGGAGATAAATGGACTGGAAAAAGAAGGGGCAGCTGCCAGTTTATAAAGGGGACAACCCTCTGGGCTTATGGACTGGCTACAGAAAGCAAAGGATGGTTGTTGCCTTGATTTTAAATAAATGACATAAGGATGGATATATTTCTTTTCTTTTCCTTTTTTTTTGGCCTTTTTTTTTTCTATTTCTTGGGCCACTCCCACGGCATATGGAGGTTCCCAGGCTAGGGGTCGAATCGGAGCGGTAGCCACCGGCCTACGCCAGAGCCACAGCAACACGGGATCCGAGCCGCGTCTGCAACCTACACCACAGCTCACGGCAACGCCGGATCGTTAACCCACTGAGCAAGGGCAGGGACCGAACCCGCAACCTCATGGTTCCCAGTCGGATTCGCTAACCACTGCGCCACGACGGGAACTCCAGGATGCATATATTTCTATTTTTATTTGGCCTTATTTTCAAACTTAATTTTTCTGTATGGACTCACAAGTGTTGCTGAAGATATCATTAAATCCACGTTACGTCAAGATCATGAAATGCTTCCGCTGCTCTTGGGTGACAATCTATATAATAAAGTACTGCTTTTTCTACCACTATCTTGAGAAAATAGTATTCTTGATTGCAACTGTTTGTGTTAAAACTCACTAGAGACCCTTTTGGCTTAAACGGGGGGGCGGGGGAAATCCCTGTCATGGTTGTAGAAGGATCTCAGTGTGTTTTCCTAGCAACCCTAATAATTTTGTATGTAGTGAGGCTCTTGATGCTCTATGTTGTCCTCCAGCCCATGAATCCTGAGTTCTCATTACTCTTTCAGTGGTTCTTGCACATTGTTCCTCAAGGTCTTTTTGATACTTTTTTGTCTTCCTGAAAAAAAGGAATAGGTTTTTGTATAAAAGTGGGGTTGTAAGGTCAGAGGTAAATCATTCCCTTAGTCTTGCCTTTTTATTCTTTGCTTTCTTTGCTGCTGCTGCTGCTCCAGACATGGCTCATGTTTGACTCATGAAATTGTTATGTCAGGAGCAAGTTATTACTGTTCCTCTCAAAGAATCCTATCCATGACTCAGAGTGACCCTTTAAACTCTCTCATCTCTCCTTGTGCTGTCACCAGGTTCTTCACTAAAGTGCTCTTTCCACTTTGTCACCTTATTCCTGTAGGCGTAATGTCCCTACCATTCCCTTGGGAAAATTTCTGTCTTCCTATATAACTGTCAGAGTTATGTCATCACTACCACTGTGGGTTTGATAAGTGAATCAGAAATTGAAATTCCTTATAAAGAAGTCATCGGAGTTCCCATTGTGGCTCAGTGGGTTAAGAACTCAACACAGTGTCTGTGAGGATGTGGGTTCCATCCCTGGCCTCTCTCTGTGAGTTAAGGATCTGGCATTGCCACGAGCTGTGGCTGTGGCATGGGCTGGCACCTGCAGCTCTGATTGGACCTCTAGCCCATAGAACTTCCATATGCTGCTGGTGTGGCTGTAAAAAAAAAAAAAAGAAGTCATTAAAAAAAAAATTTCATTGCAAAATCTTTGAGGGCAGAAAATTGTGATTAGAGGGTAGGAGGACAAACAGGGAAAAGGATAATCTTCTGGTGTGGATTGCTGCTTGTTGAGTTCTTCCCCAGTAGGGTAACCTCATCTCCACCCTCTGTGTGGGTGGAGCCCTGGGGAATCTCAGTCCTCTGATATTGAAGGCAGTTGCTATCACATGGGAGGTGGGTGTATGGAGCAGAGTAAAGAAAAAAAGAAGAAAAAGAAATCCAGAGAAACCATTTAGAGCTGAATTTGAAGAAGTGTTAGAGCATGGGCACTTCATTTTTAACTGTAAAGGCGAGTGGGCCAAGGGATAAATGAATCTGTGCATTCTATGACAGTTTCAGGTAAATTGTTTAATATAGAGAATAAAAAACTAAACTGTAGTCCATGGGGTGTTATAAAAAAGACTAAAAGGACAATTGTAAAGAAGTCATTTTGATTGGTAGCATAGGTATATTAGAGATTGATTAAATGATTTGTATGTTCAGTGACTAGTGGGGAAAGTCACTGATCGTGTGGACCTGCTTCCTTTTTTTTTTTTTTTTTTGGTCTTTTTGCCATTTCTAGGGCCGCTCCCACGGCATATGGAGGTTCCCAGGCTATGCCAGAGCCACAGCAATGCGGGATCTGAGCCACCTCTGCAGCCTACAACCTTTCTGAAGTGGCTTGAATAAGGCATGGATTCCATGATGGTTTGATAAGGCTTATCTGCCTAGCCTGGTGTTCATTTTTATTGTTGTATTTGGCTATTTTTAGCTCATTTTGCATAATTTGTTTTTAGTATTCTCTTATGATTTTTAAAATTTACTAATATTGTGCCATTTTTCTGAATTCTAAATGGGATTTTAGGTAGACATTTGTCTGCTTCATTAGTTTTTTTTTAAAGAGCCAGCTTTTGGTTTTGATCATTTCTATTTTTTATATTTTATTTTACATCTCTATTTTTTTCCTCCTTTCTTAGAATTATTTGCTGTTTTTCTTCTACCAAATTAAATTGAATGTTTTAACTATGATTATTCATTATCTTATTTTATTTTTTCAAATTTGACCTCCAATAGAGTAAAAGCTTTTAGAACTTTACAAGAAGCCCTCAAGTGCAACTATGAACATTGGCAGATCTGGGAAAACTACATTCTCACTAGCACTGATGTTGGGGAATTTTCAGAAGCCATTAAAGCTTATCATCGGCTCTTGGACTTACGAGACAAATATAAAGATACTCAGGTAGGCTGTTCATATTTTGTTATTTCAGTTTGTGATGGATACTAATAGTTGATTATATGATATAAATTGATTCCTTGACTAGACACAGGAAAATTTGGTTAAACACGTGTAATATATAAAAGTGTTTTTTGTATAGTTGAGTGTTCTTAGTTACGTATTAATTCTGGCATTCCACTCTCAAATATATGTTTGTGTAATCACAGACTGAATTGTACTGTGACTTGGTTATGAAAACCTGATATATGGTTTATAGTCAGCTTGCAGAAACTTAATAGAATGATGCTTGTGTTATTACTTTGGTTATCTCAGTGGAATAGCTGGATTAAATTCCATACTCATTGATTCACTCATTGAACAATCATTTATTGCCTACTTTCGAATTGTTTGAACAATACAAATGAAGACATTTTCATTGCACTGTTCAATGAGATGGTCTTTGTCTTGGGATAAAGTCAGGACTGGTTGATTCTAACACAGTACAAAAAATATTATATCTTTTCAGAAACTGTGCGAGACTTGAAGCCCCATGTATTTGACATCCAATAGGATTAAATATAAAAGACCTTGTGGGTTTAATTGTGGTTGAAGAGAATATATAAAGACAGGGTGTGCAGGAGCTTATAGGTTACAAAGTCAGAGGGCTTGAAAATGTAACACTTTATTTGCAATAATCAACATATGTATTTAAAGTGGTGACTTTGGAATTATGAAAAAACAAATAACATCTATATATGATAATACCTCACTACTCTTATGACTTATTATATATGGACTTCAGCTGTTTCAAAATTTTCCTAGTGCTGGCCCAGTTTTGTTTTGTTTTTTTTCTTTTTTTTTTTTGCCCCAGCCTTTTACCTCTAAGCATGTTCTAGCAAATCCAGCTGTAAAATTGGCCAAGCTGCTTTAAAGCTCAGGTTCTTAGCAGTTCACTTAAAGATCTGTGTCTTCAAATAGAACTATATACCTTCTTATAGGTGCTAGTAATTGAGGATCTGGGCCCTCAAATACTTTTCTTTTTCTTTCTTTTTTTTAAATCCTTTCTAACAGTTGTTCATTGACCATCCATTATAGAAAGAAGGGACTTGAATTTTTTTTTTTTCTTCTTTTTAGGGCCGACTCACAGCATGTGGAAGTTCCCAGTCTAGTTCAATTGGAGCTGTAGTTACTGGCCTATGCCACAGCCAAAACAACTCAGGATCCGAGCTACATCTGCAACCTACACCACAGCTCACAGCAACGCCGGATCCCCGACCCACTGGGCGAGGCCAGAGATCATCATGGATACTGGTTAGATTCGTTTCCACTGTGCCACAATGGGAACTTCTTTGTGTGTGTGTATGTGTGTTTGGGGGGGGGGGTGTTGAATTTTTTAGAGTGAAGGTCATTTTATTTAAGGGCCCAAATGGCTAGGTCTGGGCCCCTCTCCTTCAATAAGAGATGGGCTCTGTAGGGTATAGTACATAAACATGGAAGGGAGAAGTCTTTTTTGATTTATCTCATTTATTCTCCGTTGCTTCCCAAAGCAGGTCAAAGTAATAATAACTAACATTTAATGTGGATTTGCTGTGTGCCAGATACTGTTCTAAGCAGTGGACACATTAACTCAGTTAATTCTCACCACAGCTCTGTGGGATAGATTTGTACTATTGTAAACTATGTCTCACTCCAGAATGTGTGTATGTATCTCCCCTGCCTTGTTTTAATGAAATTAATAATATGAAATAAGATAACTGTTCCAGACTCTTGAAAAACTGCTACCTCTTCATTATAAAGAGTTACAAAGTCAGAGTTCCTGTTGTGGCGCGGTGGAAACGAATCCGACTAGGAACCGTGAGGTTGTGGGTTCAATCCCTAGCCTTACTCATTGGGTTAAGGATCCAGTGTTACCATGAGCTGTGGTGTAGGTCACAGACACAGCTCAGGTTTGGCGTTGCTGTGGTTGTGGCGTAGGCTGGCAGCTGCAGCTCCTATTGGACCCCTAGCCTGGGAACCTCCATATGCCAAGAGTGTGGCCCTAAAAAGAAAAAAAAAAGAGTTACAAGGTCATCAAGATGTTTCTAATTTTAGTTGACTGAGATAGGTATATGAAGTATGCCAAATCATCTTGCTAACTCAAATCTGAGAGGCATGTATTCCAAAAGAATGGCAAGACAAATGGAAAGAAAATTAACTTGCTTTACTGAAGATGATTTAGAATGAAATAGGTTTAGCCTTCATCATTCCAATCTCCTGCAGTTATAATAGCTGGAAATATATTGGATTTTTTTTTTTTTTTTTGGCTACGCCAATGGCATGCCAAAGTTCCCAGGTCAGGGATCAAATCCATGCCACAGCTGTAACCAGAGTCACAGCAGTGACGACACCAGATCCCTAACCCACTGAACCATGTGGGAACTCCATATTGAGAATTTTACCTAAGATTTTCCTTTGTTCTTATCACCCCCCACCACCACCCCAACTTAAATGTCTTATTTTCTCTGAGGATGAAAACATTTCTTGCAGATGTTTAGAATACTGCAGCTGTGTATGAGTTTCTATAAATGTATGGGGAGAGAGGGGATACTTAGCATAAAACATTAGCACAGTAGTAGATACCAAGGAGATACTCTGACAAAAATGATCTGAGTACAGTTCGTTGTTTCTAAAGATAAGGCTTTCAGTGGTTGATTTGGCATGCTCTATACCAAATCAAACTCATTGGAATTATAAGAGCACATGCTTTAGAAATCTTTTAAGGAACCTTCCCTAAGAAAGAATAAAGGACCTCAAATAATGATTTTTATTCTGAGGGATTTTAGACAATTCTCAGTGAATATAATTAATGATTTTGCAGAAAAAGATGTTTTAATTTCGTCATTTTTTCTTAATTTAATTTCAAAAGGTTTTAATGAAGAAGTAAAAAGAAAGTGAAGATTAATGAATGTAAAGAATGATTCTAGGAGTTCCCATCGTGGCTTAGTGGTTAACAAACCTAACTAGTATCCATGAGGACTCAGGTTCGATCCCTGGCCTCAGTCAGTGGGTTAAGAATCTGGCATTGCTGTGAGCTGCAGTGTGGGTTGCAGACTCAGCTTGGATCCTGCTTTGCTGAGGCTGTGGTGTAGCCAGAAGCTGTAGCTCCAATTCGACCCCTAGCCTGGGAACCTCCATATGCTACGGATGCAGCTCTAAAAAGACAAAAAAAAAAGAATGTTCCTTTTGCATACGATTACTCCCCCTTCCCCCTTTACCCAATCTCAGTTCTGAGGGAGTCGTTTTGAGTATTTTTTCAGAAAAGGAAAAGAAGTTAAATAAGAAAGATTTTCCCCGTATAAATTGAGATGCTTTCATTTAATTTTTATCTTAAATAGATTTTCTAAACATATTTTAGTGATCATATTCATAGTATCCCATTCCTTCCAACAAATTTAATTGTAATAATTTTCACCTATAGCAAAATCGTGTTCTGATTCCTGTTGAAAAATTTTTAATCGTGTACCTGTTTTAGCAGAGTGTTTAACATATTCTGGAATTAAGTGAAAAATTTCCTACCTAGAGAAAGTTATTAAGATTTAAATTTGTGGCCAGCTAATTTCTTTTTTCTTGTAATTCTTCTTTTGGTCCTTAAATTCAGAATATGAAACAAATGCCCTTTGTACAGTAATATTTCATCTGAGCGTGAAGATTTTGGTGAGTTTGAAATTAGTTTCTATGAAAGTTAAGTAATTTTAGAAATGATGCAGGGTGGCATTTGGATTCTTCAGACTTCCTTCCCACAGCACCCCTGCTGCACACAGGAGCACCAGGAACCATTCCTGTTAGGAAGAATACTGTATATCAACAAAGCACACTGAGAAGCATGAAGTGCTATAAAGACGTCAGATGTTATGCCTATTAGTTTAGCTGCTGCCACATTTGGATTTGGGGAAATAGTACTGAGAACATAAAGGCTAGAAAACCAGTGACTTGTTCACCTCAAGTAATCATCTTTAGCAGCTTATAATAGAGAACTTTTGGGTTTTCAGATAGAAAAGTAGCCACAGTGAGAAAATTTGTCCATTTCTACCAGGCCCTGGTAACAGCTCTCT
The DNA here is from genome assembly GCF_016906955.1 of Phacochoerus africanus. Taxonomy (NCBI): domain Eukaryota; kingdom Metazoa; phylum Chordata; class Mammalia; order Artiodactyla; family Suidae; genus Phacochoerus; species Phacochoerus africanus. The sequence continues at coordinate 111,341,161 of NC_062548.1, read as the reverse complement.
CTAGAAGTGTCACAGAATGCTGATGTGATGTTTGGTGTCTGGCAAGAGTGGGTAGAATCGCTTCACGGTGATTAAATCATCACTGAAGGAAGGTCTTGATGGCTGGTGAGGCTTGGTCATGTCTAGCTTCGTGGCTTACTTGTGCCTGTCGTCAGGCTGTGTTACCGCTAGTCAGCATGGACTGAGACAATTGATAGATTGTCTGGAATATTTTTATCTTGGCTAAAAAAATATTGCTTAATTTGACTCTGCAAGTTTGGCAACAGGTGTCTTTCAGAAAAACTCTTGATATTCTTATGTTTGACACTACCTGACCTCATTCTATTTTAATGTGCTTTACAATTCTCTATCAATTCTTTTTCTTCTTCTTCTTTTGTAAATGTGATACTTCAATATAGACATGGGGTAAATTAGCTATACATTATTGTTGTGCTCACTGCTTGTAATTATAGATATTTGTAGTCATGTCTGGAATATTTATTTATTTATTTATTTATTGCTTTTTAGGGCTGTACCTACCCTGTGGAAGTTCCCAGGGTAGGGGTCGAATTGGAGCTACAGCCGCTGGCCTAACACCAGAGCCACAGCAATGCGGGATCCAAGCTGCATCTGTGACCTACACCACAGCTCACAGCAACACTGGATCCTTAACCCATTGTCTGAGGCCAGGGATTGAACCAGCATCCTCATGGATCCTGTTCGGGTTTGTTAACTACTGAACCACGAAGGGAACTCTCGGATTATACATATTTTTATTAATCTGTCAAAAATCTAATTTTCGTTTTTATGCACAATTAGCCCCTGACACTAGTTTTCTTCTATTGTTATTAGTACCACGATTAACCTTGTCGACAAATCTTTCTGTATCTTCATGCTTCTTTCTTCAAGATAAATTCTGATGTTGATTTGTTCAGTTTTTTTCTTGTCTTACTTTTTTCTTTTCCTCCTTCCCTCCTTCCGTCTCCCCTTCTTCCTCCTCCTATTTCTCCTTTGATAACTTGGTAATCATTTCGGGAAATGAATTTAAGTATTGCATTATTGCACCCCATTGACTGGGAAGGGAGGAGGATTAACATATTTCAAGTACTTACTATGTTCTTGGCACTTAACATGGATTATCTTTTATGGGGTATACAGAATTTGAGGTGGGTACTAAATAGTCCTCATTTTACAGTATATGAATATGAGACCCAGAGAGGTTATCTAACTTGGCTGATAATATAGCTAGTAGGAGCCGAATATAGAAATCACATTTAAACATGCCTATTGTGTGTTTGTATCATGTTTTGAAGTCCGAAGGAAGATGTCTTTAAAAAGCACATTTCCAGAGTTCCTTTTGCAGCTCAGTGAAAACGAATCTGACTAGCATCCATGAGGACGCAGGTTTGATCCCCAGTTAAGGATCCGACATTGCCGTGAGCTGTGGTATAGGTTGCAGACCCGGATTGGATCCCAAATTGTTGTGGCTGTGGTGTAGGCCAGCACTACAGCTCTGATTCGATCCCTAGCCTGGGAACCTCCATATGTTGTGGGTGTACCCCTAAAAAGACAAAAAGACAAAAAAACAAAAAAAAAAAAACCCCAAAAAACACATTTCCCCATCATATCAGTGTGCTTGTAAACTACAAAGGCTTTTTCAAATTGGGGTATAATTTATGTACAGTAAAATGAACAGATCTTTTTTTGTACTTCTTTTTTTCCCCACTTTTTAAAGTTTTATCGAAGTATAGTTGATTCACAACATTATGATCATTTGCAGCACAGTTATACTCGTACACACATCCATTCTTTTTCAGATTCTTTTCCCATATAGATTATTACAGAATATTGGGTAGAGTTCCCTGTGCTATACAGCAGGTCCCTGTTGACCAGTCCCTCCATATGCCACAGTGAAACGCACAGATCTTAAGTGTAAGTTTGATGTGTTTTGACCATTATGTATTCTTGTGTGACCACCTCCCATCACAGATATGGAGCATTTTCATCACCACGGAAGCTTCTATTACACCCCTTTCCAGTCAACTGAAGTGCCACCTTTTCCCCTCAGCCAGGCAACGGCCTTCTGATTTCTGTCACCACAGTTCAAGTTTGCTTTTTCTTGAATGCCCATAAGTAGAACCATGGAGTGTGTGTTCTCTTACGGATGTGTTGTTCTTTGTGTGGAGTTCTCTGTGGGGAAGGAGGGGGGCAGAGCTGAGGTGCAGCGGGGGCCGGTTGCCAACCAGATCGCAGTGGTGGCTGGGAGATTACCTGGGAGAGAAGAGCGGACCGAATGGATATGTTGTGTACAGATTATCTCCCTGTAAAATAGATATTATCTCCATTTTACTGCTGAAGCATCTGAGCCTCAGCAAGATGAACTAATGGAGGTGATGTTTCACAGCTAACAAGTCCTGCCTACTTAACCCAAAACCTGTGCCTGCCTTCTCCACGCGTGAAGAAAGTTTTTCCTTTTTTGCTGACGGAGCCAAAAAGACAATGTTGAACTGCCTCATCCCTCTGATAACTGAGGTTGGGGGAAGCCAAGGGTCAGGGTTATCAGACCAGGAAGCAGAAGTTGTGTAGAGAGCTCCAAGTGGAACGGGGCGTTAGCCAAGCCGGGAGGCGGGAAATGGCTTCATTCCTGGCCTCCAGCCCTCCTGGAAGTGTTTGCAACTCGGCCTGAGGCAATGCTGTTCCTTCCTGCTTTGAAGATCTCCAGGGTTCAGAGGGCCAACGCCTTGCGCTTTCAGCCAAGATTTTGGTGAGACTTGGCCGAGGACATCAAGGTTAGTGTTGAGGAAGAGGAAACTCCTACTTTTCTCTTTGTGGTGATTCTCCGACATTTGTATGAAATCACTGCTTCTCCGTGTAAGAAGACTTCAGCCCTCTTCAGGGGTAACAGCGGTTCCCCACTGTCGCATTCTGCTGGCTGTGTCCCCCAAGAAGGGTCTATGATAGAAGGGAAAAATAGGCTTAGGATAGAGGAAACCAAAGTGCTACATCACTGAGATGACTAGAGGTGTGGGTTGAGGATGTAGAGGTCATTGCGGGGAGTTGGGGCCGCGGCGTTGGTTTAGGTAGGCTCCGAGGGACAACAGGGCTGTTTATGCTGATTAAAATGAAATCCCTCTAAACATCCAGGCTCAGAAAATATACTGGATTATTTTATGATGCACCAAATGAATTCCAAATGGGCTAAATATATGCTAAATATTTTTTCATCTCCTAGAAATTAGACTACAAATGGGCATTTAACCAAATTTCCTGAATGTTGAAGCAAGAAAAGAAAACTTGAAGGAATTTTTATGATTTCATGAAAAAAATATGTGACAAAATATTTGTAACAAGTAGGAAAGCTAAAAAGCTAATAATATCCTTATTATATAAAGAGTTAACATCTGCTACGGGAATGGAATGGGACAGCATAGAGGCTTCAGAAACAGACTAAGTATGAGAATTTAGTTCCTGATAAGGATGGCATTTTAAATCTCTAGGATAAAAATAAAATGGTCAATATGTATTGAAATAGTTGGCCAAGCATCTGGGACCCAAAACGAAAGCTCTGCTTCACTCCTTAAACCAATATAAACTCAAGTGGATAAAGTATTTAAATTGAAATGCCGTGAGAGGCAAGATGATGTTATAGGTGAGAGGATGGACTTGGGGGTTAGACAGCCTGGGCTTACGGGCTACCTCTGCCAGCCACTAGCCGAATGACCTGGGTTAAGTTTTAGTAACTTTGTTCTTGAGTTTCACAAAACAAGGATGATAATAGTACTTCACAGCGTTGCTGTGAGGATTAAATCAACTAATACCTGTAAAGGGCTGGGAGTTCCCATCGTGGCTTAGCGGAAACGAATCTGACTAGCATCTAAGAGGATGCAGGTTCAATCCCTGGCCTCACTCAGTGGGTCAAGCATCTGGCGTTGCCATGAGCTGGGGTGTAGGTTGCAGACGCGGCTGAGATCCCGAGTTGCTGGGGCTGTGGCACAGGCCAGCGGCTATAGTTAGGATTCGACTCCTAGCCTGGGAACCTCCATATGCCGTAGGTGGGGCCTAAAAAGACAAACGAACAAAACCACAAAAAAATCCTGTAAAGGGCAGAGAATAGTATTTGGCACATGTAGGTGCTGTTCGAGTATAGCGGCCATCATCATCATCATCATCCCTTTCCTTTCCTTTCCTTTCCTTGTTAGTGAAGTAAAACCATAAAAGCACCAAAAAGAAAGTGTGGTAAATATTTTAATAAGCTTGTGGGTGGAGAAAACTTTTTTTTTTTTTTAATGACCACACCTGCAGCACGTGGAAGTTCCTGGGTCAGGGGTCGATTCGGAACTGCAGCTGAGCCCTATGCCACAGCCGTAGCAGCACCGGATCTGAGCCACATCTGCAACCGATGCCACATCCTAGGCATCTGCTGGCAACACTGGATCCTTAACCCACTGACTGAGGCCAGGGAGCGAACCAGCATCCTCACAGGGACAATGTCGGGTCCTTAATCCTCTGAGCCACAACAGGAGCTCTTGAGAAAAATTTTTAATCATAATGCTGAAGCCATATTTCATTAAGGAAAAAGTGAAGAGACTCGAATTGGGAACTTCTACATATGATAGGACTCACTTCTGACCTGTGAGTGGGCTGGACGTTGCTGTCCTGAGTAGCAAGAGGCAGAGACATGACAAGCCTTCATTTAGTGCTTCCTGGGCTGAAACTGGGAGAGGATTAATAGAAGCCAGTGCCCTGGAGAGCGTTTGTCTCAATGTCCTGAGTGTTGGCTTGGTCTTTCTGTGTAAGACTCCTGGATTCGTTTCCTGGGGCTGCTGAAACAAATTACCACAAGCTTGGTGTCTTCAAACGACAGAGATTTATTCTCTTCAGTTCTGGAGGCCAAAAGTCTGAAATTAAGGTGCTGGCTGGGTTATACTCCCTCTAAAGGCTCCAGGAAGATCTTTCCTGCCTCTCCCCACTTCTGTGGGATTCTGGCATTTCTTGTTTGTGGCAGCATAATTCTAATCTCCACCTCCCTCTCCACCTCCTTCACCTCCTTCCCTGTGTGTGTCTCCTTTTCTTCTAAGCACATCAGTCATTGGCTTTGGGGCCCACTCTAATCTGGTAGGACTTCAGCTTGACTCATTGTTTCTGCCAAGACCTTATTTTCAAATAAGGTCACATTCTGAAGTCCTGTTTGGAAATGAATTTGGGAAGGGGACCTATTTGACTGGCCGCCACTGTCATGCTCCTTTTCAGGGAGAGAGCGGCGGCTCTGAGAATAGCGGGGTTGGCGAAGGTAAGGGAGTGTGTCAACACTCACTTCATGGGTAGTTTTAGGGGCGGTAGAGGCGACATGCCTGGAGGTTCTCCCGAGAGAAGGCCAGAGAGACCTCAACTAATCCCGTGAAGGAAAGTCTTTGCAAAGTGGGGATAATAAGGAGCCTTCTTCCCAGGGTTACGGTGAGAGATACATGCAGCCCTGTTGGCCGAGTGCTGAGCATGGGGTTGAGCACAGTTTAGCACGTAGTGAGTGCTCACAGCGGAGGAAGCAGGGAGTTGTCCAAGGCTGATGCCACAGTGGTAGATTTCCTTTTTCTTTAGGTCTCTTTTAAACCATCAGGAATACAGGGGCACATAATGCGTGGGCAGTGATGAGGGCTGGGCTGTCCCCTTCTGACAGAGGTTCAGTGATAGTCATAATAGTTTATAGGTCTATATCGCTTTACAGGTTTTGAAGCTCTTTACATGTATGTTGACTCCTTGATACAGCAGTCTGTGATGTAGCCGACTGACGACCTGTCATCACTGCTGCTATTTCCCAACTTCCCAACCGTTCTTCCGTGTTCATGGTGAACTTTAGGAACTGACTGCCTTCCTCTCCACTCTAGATCTAGCTGTTCGTGAATACGGGGTTTTAGGGAGATGGTACCTCCAATACTTTGGGCTTCACGTTCTTTGTGCTCATCTTTTTCCATATGAGCAACCCATCCACGTGGCCATATCTTGGACCCTGTTCCTCCAAGAATTGTTCATCTCTAAATGCTTACATTCTTCAGCTACTTATTACATACTTAGTAATTTATAGTTTTAACTAGTTATAGATGGGTTCATTAATCCTATTTTTATCCAATTTACAGTGGATAAAAACAGCCTGTTTAAAAAATTTTTTCTTTTCACTTTTGATGATGCAAATGACTATAATGCAGGTAAACTTTGCAGACAGCCGAAGAGAAACTCATGATCCCTGGTGATTCGTTTTATTAAAGAAATCCTACTGCAATACCCTCTGCTCCTTTTAAGTTACAAGTATCTATTTTCTAAAGAAGGGTTAAATATATGTTAAAAGTTAGTGTTTTTGTAGTCAGTCTGGATAACTAGAGTGTGACTTTCCTCACTGGTTAGAGGGAGGAAAATGGTGATATTAGCCAGTGAATTATAAAATTACCCCAATAGTTTTAAAAATAGTTTTATCACTCTGAAACCCACTTTTTAAGATTACTTGTTAGCTCCATTTGTAAATGTATATTTTATTAACACTTTTTTTTTCTTTAGTTTATGGGGCTTCATCTTAATTGCAGGAAAAACCTTTTTAATGAACTTTTATTAAAATACAGAGTACATATAGAAAAGTACACAGATCACAAGTAAACATGAATTTTCACGGAGGGAACGCACCTGTGTAACCCACCCGTAGAGTGTGAGTCAACCTTTCTGGCCTCCCAGAGCCCTCACAGTCTGCCCCTGCCCCCTCTGCCCACACACGCCAAAGACATAATTTCAAAGTAAAGTCTAGCAAATGAATATTTGTGCGTGCTGTCGCTTTTTTGTTTCCTCTTTGCCAGTCTTTGAATGTGTTTATTCTTTTTTCTCTATTTTTTCTGAATGTTTGTGTTATTAAAATAACACACAACATTTGTTTTTATAAGTTGTAGTAGAAGGCTTGCAACAAGATATAGCAGTTTCCTGCCCAACTGCTACCCACTCCTTAAGATCCTTCTCCCCAAAGGAGAGAACCCACTTTGTATTCCTTTTGCCATTTGCCCATCTCCATATTTCATAATAATAATTATATATGGCTATTTTTTTATTAACCAAATTTTAGGTGTTGTCTGTTGATGTACATTTATAGTACATGAGGACAATGCCCTTATACCAGCCTTTCCAATACTTCCCTTTCTGGTCCTCCCAGTCTATTTAAATTAAAATTGGTGGTTAAGTGAATATTTTCTATTAACATTATATGCCTATGCAAATTATTTTTAAAATGAGTATTATCAGATACTATGATTGGTACCCACCCGTTTTTTGCTTTTGTGTTTCATGGTGTTAACACTTGTCTTGGTTTTCATATGATTCTCTTTGTGAGCTTCTGATTTAAAATCATGATCTTTCCTGTCTTCCTTGTTCTGTCCTTCGATCTGGATGCAGTCCTTAACCCTTGGACTTGCCAAATCCAGCAGAATCTTCCAGTCCTGATCTTTCATAGATGTACTCTCCTTATGACTTTCTTCCCTTGTTTCTGCCACCTTTCCTTAGTGTGTAGACCTCTGTTCTTCTTCCCTCCTCTTAAATCTTGTTTCTCTTAAGACTCTCCTCAGTCTGATTCTTAGCCAACATGGTCTCCTTAGGCAATATCTGCCAAGGCCATGAATAACCTGTTATTTATTCCTCCATTTAAACCTCTCATCTAAGGCCCAGATCCAGCTATTTAACCATTGAACATCAAATAGAGAGTATAAAAACAAATTTGTAATTGCCTTTCCTCCCATTCAGGGTAGAGAAACGGCTAAGTACCTCTGCTTAGGGTATCTGCATATGAATGGGGTCGAGGCGTTCTGTATCTGTGACACTTACAGTTCCCTTTGCTCTGCCCTGTCCCCCATCCCCAACCCACAGGCACTCTACCTTTCTACAGTCCCCCCATATATGCACAAACACCCCCCCACACCAGCTTTCTCCGTCTCAAACACCATTGCTGCAGCTCTCCATTTTTATGGGCAAGAAGGCCAAAAGATTTCTCCTCCCCCCGAACTACTCATCTTGGCTAAAGTGAGGGAGGTGGGATGTTGGGCCAACTGTGAGAGCCCAGAAAAAGCAAGGCATTGTACTAATTTAGTATGCTTCATTTGTACATGTTAACTATTTCAACAGACCATCTCTTCGAAAGCATGTTAATCCTGGAACTATTTACCAAATGATTACTTGAAATAGGCAGTGCGCATTCGTGGCGTTTCTCCTACATTGTGACTTGCAGATTTAAAACCATGAGTGGGATTGTAATGTCGGTTTCATTACTTTCAGATTTAAAACTGTACATGTTGGATTGTAATGTGAATTTCCAGGCAGAGATAATTTATCATGTCCATCTAAAAGGAGAAAAACACAATTGAGTGTTCTCCTGTGCACTTTTATCCCTGTGTATGTTGAGGACCGCGAGTCTCAGCTCACATTCCTAAAAGTGTTCACGGGCCAGAAGAGCCTCAATTCCTTGGACGCATCGCGTGCCTGGATCAGAATGCTCTGGGGAGACAGAGAAAGGGTCACACTGTTTGCATTTCCCTTAGCAGCACGCTTTCTGAAAGGTGGGTTTGTTGGGCACGAGTATTGATTGTGTTAGTGCTGTGTGCTGGGCACGGTGTTAGACCCTAGGACACAAGGTAATGAAATGTGTTCCTCTCCCCGAAGCTCAGGGTAAAAATAAATGCGTGGCACCCTGTCCCTTGGAACCTTGCCAGCTCAAAGCGCGGTCTGCGGTCTGTCAGCATCCGCATCAGCATCACCTGGGAGCTAGTTAGAAATACAGAATCTCAGTCCACGGTGGAGCAACCTGTCCAGCCAGGACTTGGCATTTCCAGCAAGCTTCTGGGAGATGCCAGCACTGTCCGTCAGGGGCCACACTGAGCAGGGAGGTCTTAGAGCACTCTCCTCGAGCTGGTTATTTAGGTGGATCCAGGTGTCTTTGCTGTCCTCCCATCACAAGAGTGACTGAGGATGTACTTTCTCTGCTTCTAGGAAGCCTTTTCTTTCTTTCCTTTTTTTTTTTTTTTCTTTTGTGCTTTTTAGGGCCGCACCCATGGCATATTGAAGTTTCCAGGCTAGGGGTCAAATCGGAGCTACAGCTGGGGCCTACACCACAGCCACAGCCATAGCAACGTGGGACCTGAACTGCGTCTGCAACCTACACCACAGCTCACGGCAACACGGGTTTCCTGACGTTAATGAGGAAGGCCAGGGATCAGACCCACGTCCTCATGGATACTTGTTGGATTTGTTTCCGCTGTGCCACAATGGGAACTCCCAGGAAGTCTTGAGTTACCCAGTCTGATATATGTGACAGATGCACCTTGTTGTTCCATGTAACCCATGGTGGGGCTCAACTGAGCTCCTCTATCAAAGCATCTGGGGTAGAGTGAGTAAAGACTAATGAAAGCAGGAGGGCTGAACTCCTCTATCAAAGCAGACCTGGGGTAGTTGTAAGGACAAGAGATACTTTCTGAGTACCTGCATGCTTAAGGCAAATGCTTTAGCAGTTTATCATTGAACAGTTAGGAAGGGCCAGGACCTTTGAAAACAGAATTAGAGTGTTATCACTGCAGTCCAGTGGCCCAACCTGAGAGGAGGATTTAGGACTCAGTAGGAACATTGAATCAAATTGTTGCACGTGGCCGAACCAGGCGAGAAGAGAATCTAGGTTGATGCTAAGGTCACTGGTCCTGAGAGTGCAGGAGGAAGAGGGATCTGGGATCTCTGTTGGCCTTTTGGACAGATGGAGTGTGAGGTGTTGATGGGACATGTCTGGTAGGACATGCACGATCCTGGGGCTCTGGAGAGGAGTTGGACTGGAGCTGTGCCACCAGTATCAGGCAGACTTGTGCTGGTGTCTTTGCAGCTATCCGTGTGGGCCAGCGGGAGCCCTCAGAGTGAACAGAAAGGAGCATGGACCAAAGGACCATGTGGAGGATGAGTCCTCCACGGAGCCTACAAAAGACACTGGGAGAAGTGGTCAGCATGTGATTCCAGGCAGGGGTTCAGGATGGCTCAACTTGTTATTTTATTTTTAAAAAGTGGAAGGGTGGAGTTCCCTTGTGGCTCAGTGGGTTAAGGACCTGGTGTTGTCATTGCTGCAGCCTTTTCACTGTTGTCATTGTTCATGGTGAGGGTAGCCCTTTGGTTTTTTGTCATTGTTTACTTGTTTCTAGCTTACCGATTTCTTCTGTGCATTTTTTAAGGTCCTTAAAATTCTGGTCAGGGCAGTGATGGATGGAATGGCTGATCGTAGTGGAGATATTGCAACTGGCCTCAGAGGAAAGCTGCAGGAGTTATTTGGCCGAGTAACTTCAAGAGTGACGAATGATGGAGAAATCTGGAGGCTGTATGCCCAAGTGTATGGAAATGGGCAGAGTGACAAGCCTGATGAGAACGAAAAGGTGAGTCCTTCTGCAGTCGTCCGGGGCTCTTGCCTGCTGTTGGATTGCGTATGTAGTGGATCCGCTTTTTTGGTGGTTGGAGGAAGACTGTAATAATTTGAAAGAGGAGATTAATGTGCTCAAGTTTTCATTTGTGATTCAGAGTCTTTAACATAAGCACTCTGAATTATGGACAGGTTAAGACTTGTAAGCATTCATCTTTTCTCTTTTCGTGAATTTTTCTTAAATAATTGTTCTGTTTCCTGCAAAAGGGTCTCTTTAACCTGCTCTCCTTCCAGAACTGCAGCAACAGCTGGTTCTTGTTATTTACTCTGTACCCCTTTCTGCAGGCTCCTTGCTGAAGACCGGGTAGACAGCGTAGAAGGACAAAGGAGTGTTTAAATCCGAGGTGGGGACTATGAAAGGGAAAGAGAAAAAAGAGCTAGATAAGAATATTGGAGAAGAGCTTTAAAGTCTAAACATAAAATATTTTATAGAGGTTGCCCTGCCCCTTCCTCACGAGTGCGGTGGAACACCAGTTCCATTCAAGTTATGCCTTTAGCCTCTTATCTTAGAACTTAAAGGCTCCCCCCGAGTTTCCAAGGTTAGAATACTCAATGTTTTGTGTTCTTTTCAAAACGCCAGCAACAAATCAAACGTACTTCTTGTATGAGTTTGAAATTTGCCGCAGTACAGCTAATCTGTGGGATTCTTAGCCGTTCTCTCCTCCCTCAGTCCACCCAGCTGGCTTCCACCAAAGCCTCGTCCGCCCAGAGAACACATACCCACACGCACGCAGGCGCCCACTCCTGCCTTCCACCTTCCATCTCGTGGGGAGTTATGTATCTTGCGTGTGCGGCATTAAGGGTACTCTGAATTCTCTGGTCTGGGACTTCTCCCTCAAACATCCACGGGGTGGGGTTGTGAAAGAGAGTGTTTTAAGTGTCTATGAATTTATCACCTCCAGTAATTCCAGAGTTTTCACCGAGTTCACACCTGGTTCTCCAAACTGACCTCCTAAGCTGATGGCCACAATTGCTAGGGAAATGCGAATGCTTCCTATAGATTTCCAAGCTAAGCATGCATGTTTTTTCTGTTTATCTCTTTCCAGGCACATCCATGTGATTTCTTTTATTTGCTCACTGCTTTTGGATGTGTGTCTATATCCTTTCTTTGATGAGAACAGTGGAGACTGAGCTGCTGGTTTTTCATGTTGGAATTAGTTCCATATGACTTCCAGGAAGCAGAGTTTGAAATGTGAATTCTACTTGTTATTCTGAATGTTGTTCCTTTTCTTTCCTCAGGCGTTCCAGTATCTCTCGAAGGCATATAAGTGTGACACACAGTCCAGTTGTTGGGAGAAAGACATTACGTCATTTAAGGAAGTGGTTCAGAGAGCCTTAGCACTTGCACATGGTATTTGATGGAACATTTGAGAGCTATGGCATATTTTCATGTATTTTTAACTGATAAGAAAAACTATTAGTCAAAAGCAAAGTTCCATTACAAATAATTTCAGATTATTTCTTACAGTGAACTTGTATTTAATTCAGCAAACATTTATAAGCCAACTATTATGTAGTAGGCACTTTAGAGCAATAAGAAAGAATAGATTAGAGGCTTAAATAGTGTTTGAATAAGTGCCAGGTGCTAGAAACTTTCAAGATATAAAATAACTTTACAGCTGTATTTAACTTCGCTTGATACAGTCTGTTTGTATTGGTTAAGAAAATCTTAACTTTTCCTGACTCATAGTCTTCTTTTATAGATGAAAATGTTTATTCATAAAAATATATGGATTTCTGGAGGACATAGCAATATATACCCAAGAGCTATAACATATAACAAAGGAATTAAAGCTATAATCTAAACTATATCTTTGAGAAATGCAGGTGATACTTGAGGGAAGGATAACCTTACATATGAAGTTGTATGCCTGTTAGGTAAATATATTCTAGATAAAAGCTGCTTTTAATTATTTGCATTAATGAAAAAGAGGCTAGTTAAAGGCAGTAAGGCACTTTTCTCTTTACGTTAGAATATGAGCATTGATGACCTGGGAATGAAATTCAAATAAAATAACAAAGCCACGCTGTTAGGAACTGAGTCACAAGGACTGTGAACCTTCCCTCAGTCCTCTTCTAAGTTCTGCAACCGATAGTTACAGCAAATAGGGAGCCACCAAGGGACAACAGAAAAGGCAGGACTTTGGAATCAGGGAGACTAAGCTCTAGGATCAGCTCTACCACATACTAACTAGGTCATTCGGAGTCACCATTGCTTAGCCTGTCTGAGCCTTATTTCCCTCATCAGGAGAATGGGGATAATATCTACCTAGGGTTGTTATGAAAACTTAGTAAAAAAACACATTGAAACACTTAACAGTACACATGGCTTAAATTTTAATCCCTTACCGTCTCACCCCCACCCTGTTCCTTCTAGGGTAGAAGCTCTGAGCTCTATGGTAGGGGACTCAAGACCAAAAGGAAAAAAAATGAATAAGAATAAAGTTTAACTTTGCCTCAGAAGAAGTCACAGAATGTTCAAAAAATTTAGAAACGGGTTTAATAGTTAACAGTTCTACTTCTCACCCACAAAGAGATACAAATATCCATTTTCCTGGGTCACCTACCCCTCAACAGATCAGGTAGAAGTTAAACGCTGTATAGCTCAAGTTGAGTGTAGAAAAGTCGAGGTCATTGCTGATGGACCAGTGGAAGGATGGTCTAGTGTGGCTGGAACGCATGCGGCTGGGCTGGCCTCTCGGTGGGTGGGCGCCGACGGCCCTCAGGCTTTGTGCCTCTGGCCTTTGTAGATATAGTGCTGTACTGGGGGAAACCCACGCTAAGGGATCTTATGTACACAGTGGTAGCAGGGTGCAATTTACTTTGAAGAATTTATCTGATCTACTTCAGCTTGCCAACCCTAAACATTTCTGTGAACAGCAGGCTCTGTATCAGTCAAAGCCAAGATATTTTCTGTAATCTGTCAAATATAAATATGCAAGTTAAAGAAATACTTGAGGAAAAACCTTCATTTTTGCATCTTAAAGTTTATTTTAAACTATTTTTAGTAACTCCCCCCCACCCCCAATCCGGGCAATACTTAGAGAAAAACAAGTATCTGTTCTTTTAAGTTTCCCTTTGGCTTTAATGAATTATGCGTTCGTGCTCCTACAACATTTTATTCATACTTGGGTGGATGCTCGGCTTTTTTTTTCTAGAGATATTTTAGATTTATGAAGAGAAATCTTAACTCTTTCTCTGTTGCTTTTGTATACCAGTGCTCTAGTGAAGAATGAGCTGGGTTTCTCTGTTATTTCTATTCTTTTTTTTTTTTAATCTTTGTCCCATCACCATTTTCCACCCATTTTGGAAAAGGAAATAAAACATTTTTTAAAATCGTCACATGGTTTGCTTCCTTTGGGGTAGCTAGTTTTTTAAGAGTAGCCATGTGCTTCAGAAAGCTTTGTGAGACACTGCAGTGTCCAGGTAGTGCTGGAGACCCTTCTGTAAGAGTGTCGTCATTGTGTACACACTGTTCTGTCTGCAGGGTGTTCATCTACAGTCTCTGCTGTTCTGTTTTTTGGGAAAGGGTGGGCAAAGGTTGCTTCCTTCTTTGCCATCCAGAAACTTTAACGTAATAGTCATGGCTGGTTTGTTTGTTTGTTTTTTGCTTTTTAGGGTCACTCTTGCGGCAAATGCACGTTCCCAGACTAGGGAGTCGAATCAGAGCTGCAGCTGCTGGCCTACACTACAGCCACAGCAACATGGAATCCATGCTACATCCACAGCCTTCATCACAGCTCATGGCAACGCCAGATCCTTAACCCACTGAGTGAGCCAGGGATTGAACCCGCATCCTCATGGATGCTATTCAGATTCATTTCCATTGTGCCACAATGGGAACTCCTCCTCCCTTGTTCTTAAAAAGCATTAATAGCTGGGCCTTCTGCAAGGCAGGGTTATACCCTCTTCATGACTTCAGGTTTTAGGAAAATGGGCTCCCCAGGATGCTTGGAGGCAGATTTGTCAGGAATGAGTGACTGTCTTTGCCATAGGATACCAAGCATGGCTTAGCAACCCAAGAGCCTGGCCATGGTCACCCCTAAGTGCAGGTACCTAGGTGGTTGATGTCACTTATTCCAGAACAGTGATGTAAACGGAGCATGAAAGTGCAGTTGAATGAAATGAAAAGAATTGAACTGTAAATATCTGCCATGTCACTTCCTTGGGCTGGTGCCGTCAGCAATTGTGAGTCCTTATTCAGGACTCAGACTGTGGGAAGCCCCATTAAGATGGGCCTGTGTCTGGTTTTGCTCCCTGTAGACACCTCGTGTTAGTTAGATCATGTCTTTGCCTAATTTCGTTAGTCTGTGCTTATGTGTGTGTGTGTGTCTGTGTGAGTTTTCATAGTCTCTTCCCAACAATCTGTAACCCACCAAAAATCACTCATTTTCCTTAAGGTTCTCTTTTAGCAATACATTATCCTTCTTAAGGGATAAAAGGAAAAATTAGGCATGTAACTTATTTCTGTTTTACCAAAATAAGAGTGTTCCATGGAGAAATTTTTCTCAAGGTGGCAACTATAACATCCTAATTAAATAATTGCTTTTTGTAACTCTGAGTTATCATTATCAACTTTTAATGGGTGTTTCCTCCATATTTGTCTTCCAGTGGCTATAAAATGCAGTAAAAATAAATCCAGTCCGCAGGAGGCCGTGCAGGTGCTTTCTTCAGTTCGACTCAATTTGCGGGGCCTGTCATCTAAAGCAAAGGTGAGACTGAAATGTGGCTTAATGGGAATTATCATAGGAAAGAAGGTCTTTGCTATCAGCCAGTTGCTCTAAGTCTTTTACACGCGGGATAATTTTAGGCCCATGTTATACTTGAGATATCAGCCCCTAGGTGGGTAGTTATACCTGTGAGGACCTCATTGGCCCGTGACTAAACTACCCCACTCATGGGTCACTTAGGAGTCTTTGAAATTAATATTTATAATTCGGCTCTTGAGGTTTTACAACTTCTTGAAGTAAAATTAAAACGATGCTCTTCCACTTATTACCACTTGTCCCAAAGTGTGGCATAGAGACTGCTAGTAACACTTGGGCAAACGTTTGGTTTTAACATATATTTACTTCAAGGCATATTAGGAAAAGCATTAACTCGTATATCAAACCTGCAATTTCCCGAATATTATTGTTTATTTTTTATTTATAGTGGTGTTCTAATGTTTCCTTTAAAAACATTTCTATTAAAATAAAACATTGGGAGTTCCCGTCATGGCTCAGCTGAAACGAATCCGACTAGGAACCATGAGGTTGTGGGTTCGATCCCTGGCCTCGCTCAGTGGGTTAAGGGTCTGGCGTTGCCATGAGCTGTGGTGTAGGTCATAGACTCGGCTGGGATCCCGCTTGGCTGTGGCCTAGGCCAGCAACTGTAGCTCCAGTTGGACCCCTAGACTGGGAACCTCCATATGCCTCAAGTGCAGCCCTGAAAAGACAAAAAAATAAAATAAATAAAATAAAATAAAACATTGATTTAGAGATAAATATTAAGTAGGTGGTATATGGATCTGACAAAAATGTTAAGGTAGGTGGGCGACTCGGGTTTGACACCTAAAGCCTAAAGCAGGTGCGCTCGGTTTACACATACCAACCTGTGAATCGGTGCTAGGATGGGGACACCGCAGAATCAGTGAGGGAGCTTTTTGGAAGACTGGACTCCAGATCTTCAGCTGTGATAGACCAGGTCTGGGACAGAGCCTGGGAAAGCTGTGTTAAATTCCCCAGATGATTCTGACCTACAGCCAGGTTTGGCGTATATACCCCCGGAAGCAAAATTTAAAGGAATGTAACTTCCAGCACAATTTAGCGCATGCCTTTACTCGCCTTCACTATTTATTCTTGGGTTGCAAACTGATTTTTACTCATTTCTGAGAGAAAGTCCTTAGCCTGTGAAGGTCACTTCTGGACGCGTGTAAAAACCTTTCCAGACTAGGCCTTTATATTAATTGCTTGATCTTTTCAGATCTTTTCCGAGGATCATGTTTGCCTCTTTAGGTTATTAACTCACTTGTCTCTCCTTATTAATCTGCATGCTGGAACCAGCTTTCTATAATCTATCTGGGGAACTATTTCCTCCCAACTTGGCAGCACAGCTTGAGATTTATGTGTCTCCCAAGAAGCTGCAGGAGCTCCCTCAGAGAAAGTTAGGGTAGCAGACTTTCTCTCACTCCCCTTCCTAAATCGGGGGCTAAGTTTCCTAGTTTCGGTGAGAGCACTAACCTACCCGTAATTGTTTATTTCTTCAAGATGTACACCACAGATTTCCCTACCTCTGCGCAAAGTTTTTTCTTATGATTTATTAATTTTACATGGATCTGTACTTATATGACTTAAATAGTCTTGTCTGTACTGCCCATCCTTTCATATTGTGGAAGATTCCCAAACATTGAAAATGAGGCCTCAAAACATCAACTGTGTTTAGATTTTGCTCTCATTACATCTCAACTGAATTATCCAAGAACGGGAAAAATTGTTTCCCAACACCTCCTTTAAAAAGCATGTTTTTTGGAGTTCTCTTATAGCGGGTTAAGGATCCAGCATTGTCATTGTAGAGAGGCTTGGGTTGTTACTGTGGTGCGGGTTCCATCCCTGGTCCCAGCAAACTTCCACGTGCCGTGGGTGTGGCAAAAAAAAAAAAGTCACCTTTTTGCATATTTTGCACGTAATATTTGGAAGTTTGGAAGTCTCTGATTTTGTAGTAAATCATTCACCTTTTCTACTTTTTGAACAAATTGGGTTTGCTAAACAGAATTGCATTCCAGAAGAACCCTTTTTCAAAACATTTTAAAAAATGAAAATGGGATTTCCCTAGTGGCTCAGTGGATTAAAGATCTGGCATTATCACTGCTGTGGCGCAGGTTCTATCCCTGGCCCAGAAACTTCCATGTGCTGTAGGTACGACTAGAAAGAAATGAAAATGAATGCAGATGACCCTGTTAAATAGCAGGCTTTGTTTGCACGAATTTCTGGTCTTTTCTTGCCAGACCTGGGACTGCATGGAAATAAACTAGATAGACTCTAGAGGCTCACCTAAAGTCACCTAAAGCTGCGTAAATTATAGTTCTGATTAGAACACACACACATATGCTCATGTGCATGTGTGCACGCACACACACACAGTGTGGTCATAAAATCCCGGAGCTGATTTTCTTGGGTGCCTATCCTGGCTTAGCAGGCAGTTTCTAGAGAGGCATTCCAGAATGTTTCAGCCTTAGTGGCATTGTTGAAATATGTTGCAATATGCCGCCCAAGGCAGTTCCTTTTACAGAAGGAAGGCACTTTTATTTTGGGGGGCTTCTTTTGCTTTTACCAAATCCTGATGATTTTTGTGACCTCTGAGTCCTAAGCTATAATTAATTTTTAAATAATTAACATAAAGAGTATGATTTATATGAACTTGAATATAATATATATTTGTTTTGCTTGTATACACAATGAATAGATTTGTTTTGTTTGGATGAATAATGTCTGCTTATCCAAAAACCATCTTATAACACTGAAAGAAATACTCAGTATTCAAGGCAGCTGTTCTGAAGAGCAGAACTCATTTGAATTTACAGGTTCAGGCCTGTTTTTTGATTCATCTTTTAATTATTGAAGCTTGTACATTTCCAGGATGGTGAACAGAACAGACGCTACCGTTGCTACTAAAATGTGATACAATTACGCAAAGGGAATATTAATTCTCTACTCTGTATCTATATTATTTTAAGAGTTTTTGTTGTTGTTGTTTTGATAGTTCTGCTTTGGTCTTTTTGTTGCAGCAACTTTTTACAGATGTGGCAACTGGAGAAATTTCCACGGAGTTAGTTAGTGAAACAGCAGCTATGGACGCCTTAGTAATAGAGCTTCAAGACCTAAGCAACCAATTTCGAAATCAGTATTGACCACCCTGGGAACAGTTTCTGAAGAAGGTGTTTCCCCTTCTGGAATTTCTCTCATAACATGTGTATCTGAAATTCAAAATACTCATTTTTTAAATAAATTTTTCTTGTATGGCTAACATTCTTGTTTTTGTGATTTTCCCAAACATGGCAGCTTTCTGAAATACAGTAAATAAAATGTCCCTTTCCTCTTTCCTTAAGCTTAGTTATGGTTGAATTCACTATTTTAATTATTCTTCAGGTATTTCAGCACAAAGAGAAAAAAAAAATGTAGTTTTCTTTTTAGTATATTCTCTCTCAGCCTAAAATGAATTAGATCATTTTTTGGAAAAAGTCTACTCAGGGAAAAAAAAAAAATCACACACTAAGTTTGTGGAATCATTAGATTGGCTGATGTATTATCCAAAAGTGATAAAAGAGTATGTTTGGTGATGGAAACCGTTACACGTCTTGAGATTTTGTATTTGGGTCAGAAAGATACAGGCTTGGCTAAATTAGACATGTGGGTATGGCTTAATTTCTAAATCAAGAAAATGTAAAAAAAATGACCTAACTCATATTTTGACGGAACCATTAGCCAGTAGTAACCAGGCTGACCTGCCTCATTGTATATACTGCCAGCCCTAAAGATGGTTATTTAATAAGGTTATTGTGAGTGAAGACAGCTATAAATGGTGCCATATTACACAAATGCCAAAGTAGAATGTTTTCTTAGTAATGTCTGTGGAAACAAATACTGAAGGCAGCAGCTGAGCTTAATAATCTTACTCCGCAAGTCACAGTAAGGAATTTGAAGTCCTGGCTTGGGTTGCTGAATGTTGGGTTCCATACATAAGTCATTTGACCCTTGCTCTTTTCCATGTCTTTATTTATAAAATGAGAATAATTTCTGTTCCTTGCTGCTTTGTGAGTTTGTACTGACTTTGGAAATTTAAAAAATACATAATTCACAAATGTAAGTATTCTGAACATTAACAAAAAAAAGATTTTAAAAACTTTCCTCAGTGAATTTGGCTATAAATGCTTAGCAGTGCTTCTTTTCCTTAACTACCTGCTTCTTTTTTCTAGTATCATACTAGCCTAAAAAAAGGTTGATGTATGTTTCAAAGCAGTTTCTCTTATAGGAGACACAGTAACTATGAGAAAGACCAATAAAATGATGTAGTAGCACGAGAGAATGTTACATGTACGCCTGTAGCTTTTATGGAAGCCAACGGAGAATAGGTCGGTGGGTGAATGGATGGATGGATGGATGGAATAAGGTATTAAGATTAACCCTTTTTCAGTACTAAGCTGTGAACCCCAGTAGAAACAAGATAAATGCTGAAAAGGGTAAAGATTTCAGGAATCAAGTAAAAGATTGAATAGGAATTTCCAAGTTTTAGAAGTTTTTAGTTCGCAGTTTGGTTTCCTTTGGGTTCAAAGTAGAAAGGCACTGGTGAGTGTGAACTGCCACAAACCAAGTCTCAAAAGGATTGTTCCCTTCCAGTCCTATTCTCAAATGCTCTAGTGGACCAAAGTCTCCAGGAAGCTGCCCTACCCCTCCTTCTTCTTGGAATGATCTCACAAAAGAGCTATTAGATACTTTTTTTTTTAAAGATATAGTCCTATTAGTTATGTTTAATAATCTTACTAGGTGGGTGAATGTTTAACATAATTGAAGAAAATATGTGAGGAGATAATATGGTAAAAACCTCATCTCTCCCACCTAACACTTAATACTTAACTCTGGGATTTGATTTTTTTCATCTGTAGAATGAGTTGTGCTAATAGTACCTCCCATCAAGTTCTTAATATCTCTTGTAGCACTTTCACCCAGTCAGCAACATAGTATCTGTTTAAACACCTATATTTCATTTCCTGCAGAGTCTTTGGTGCTTCATATTGCTATTTTATGCTTTAAATATTTACTGTTTCCAAATGCCTTATTCTTAGAAATTACAGTATTAAAACATTTGTTTTCAGAATTACTTTTTTGTTTTATCGACTAGAAAAATATAAAAGATGTTATCCTCTAATCTTTATTGAGTTCCCACAGCATGAATAATAATACTTATAGCTGCAAGTTATTGTGTTCTCATGAGGTAGGTTTGTGATGTCACCAGGAAACTAAAGGTCACAAACTCTGGAAAGAGAAATAGCCAGAATTCAGACTGCTAAAGCCTGCATTCTTTCTACTTGTTATGCTGGGGCTAGGGAAAAAAAAAAAAAAAGTCAGCTGATTTAAATTTTCTCTTTCTAACAATGGGATACCTGGAACGTTTGCCTGTCATTGTTTATAAAGTTTTTCAAGGAGAGAAGTTTTGCCATGTCTCAGTTAACAGTTGCCTGTGGTGTTAAGATTATTTAGGATTATTTGGTCTTTTTAATTTTAATAAATTCTCTGTTAGCCTTTTTTCCAAAGAAGCAGCAAGGTAAATGGGGACCTTAACTGCAGAGGAGTTAAAATAAACCTCAATGGTTGGTAGATGCAAACTATTACATTTAGAATGGATAAACAACAAGATCTTACTGTATAGCACAGGGAACCATGTCTGATCTCCTGGAACAGACCATGATAGAATATTTAAAAAATATAAAATATATTATATATGTGTGTGTGTGTGTATATGTATATATATATATATATATATATATATATATATATATATATATATATATAAACTGAGTTACTTTGCTGTACAGCAGAAATTGGTAAACCATTGCACATCAACTCTACTTTTATAAAAAATCCAGCAGAATAAGAAATCTCTACACCGAAACCCAAACCTCAGGAAGCTGAGTCTGGGAAGCAAAGCCATGGGGTGTGTGTTGAGGGGTGGCAGGTAGAATGGTGGGGTTCAAAACTATAGAATCTTAGAATGTACTTGGAATAAGGATGGGGGGCTTGGCCTTACCTCAAATGGAGCCTCAGTATGGTAGTGAGGACCCCAAATGTGAAAGCATTGACTTATTTAATTGTGCATCAGGCTATTCTCTTCATGCTGTACTAGTTCCTGTTAAACATCCATTAGTACACTTTCATAAGCAGAAATGCAAAGAAAAAATGATAGAGAGTATGTGTAACCACTTCCTTTCCAGACTGCGTCCGAAGACTGACGTAAGCAGAGGCCTGGCTAGTTGGGGCTACTTGTGATCATTTATCCCAGTTGTGGTAAGTCCACTAGGTTAAAACCATGGGTGAGTTTGCTAAAAAGTATCCCTTTTTCCTCATTTCTGTTTTGTATAACATCCGCATTCATCTAAATTGCTGTTTAGATAAGGTAACTCTACTTTACTAGTCAAGAGTGGGGAATAAAACCTATTAAGTGGATGCAACACACTTCCTTTCTGCCTGTTCATTCAATAGGCTCTAGAATGTAGTGGCAAAGAGCCTTTATTCAAATGGTGGGCGCCATGCTGTGGTGCAACAGTTGGATTTTTCACAACGTTCAGAAGTGCTTATAAATAGATAGGTTTCAATCAACAAGCAGCTTATTCAGGCGTGTGCTCAAATATAGTAGCTGCATTCATTAGATAGACATTTCCACTAATCCCAAGACTATGCTAATAAAAGAGTAATCCTTATGGGCTAAAGGTAGTGCTGGCTTGCCTTTAACTCTTATAGAGTCTTTCACAGACCAAGGCCTAATAATAATTGTAGCTGCATTAGGTTTTCACCAAGTGGACTATAAAAGCTGAGCTTATCTTGAAATTTTTCTTTTTTTTTTTTAGGTTGCAATAGCTTAGTGGACAAAGAAGTACTTTTTACTCAGGATATGCAGCTCGCAGCAAAGCCAATTAGAAACCAATTGCGTGTATGTGTGTTCTCATTACTTTATTATAAAGCTCCTTCTCTTTTACTCTAGTTAATAAAGTGGTTAATAAAGAGTTCACTTGAGCAGATTTTGTTTTCCCCTTTGACTTTATGATAAATAACAAGTTAATGTCAATTTCAAGGAGATTTGCAAATCTTAGTAGAGTGATTGGACTTTCTATGTGGACCTTTTTGGGTTTGGCTTTGTTCAGTAAGGGCTTCACTCCTCCCACCCTATTCAGAACTAGCAGTGATTAGTTTGCGTAGCACAGCACTCAAATTTTTCCCTTGCCAGTGATGTCAGATCTGCCTTCCTTTTTATTATTCTGACTTCTTATAAATGGCAGTGACCTTTGAGTCAACCACACCATCTCGTGGCCCTGCGCCAACATTGTGATCTATGAAAAGCGACTCCCGCCAAGGACCGTGGGGCAGAAAACTGATGCTAGGAGCTCGGTCCTCTGTGCGGTAAGTATCAGCCACTTTTTCAATCTGTCCGTGGTGGTGTTCCCAGAAAGGGGTGAGGGGTGGTAACTCATGTTAACGTTGTCAAGAGCCAACCTGTGCATAGCTGACTTTTTCCAGACCGAGGGCTCAAGTGAACATCAGCATCCATAGGCAGACGACATTGTTATAGTGCTACTCACAAACAGAAGTGCTTCTCGAGGACTCTTTTCCTGCGGGACTTGAGGAGGTCCTTAAGCTCTCTGTAGCCAGCCAGTGATCCATGTGACACAGATGTTATAATATGGTTAATCGGGAAGATGCATGTACACGTGCTTCGAAAATAAAAATGTACGCGTAGAAATACACATCAGAGTGTCTTAGAAACCATTTGATAATTAACTTTGTTCCCCGTTTGGAAGCTTAATGACATTTAGTGATGCTGGACCATGATGCCAATGTGCTGTGATCCTCAACATTTTCATTCTGTTGCAAACTTTCCTTGTTTCCGGGCAGCAAATGTGGATGAGGAAGGAAAAAATGTGATGGATTTTTTTTTTTTTAATTTTATAGCTACACCTGTGGCACATGGAAGTTCCTGGGCCAGGGATTGAATTTGAGCCACAGTCGTGACCTATGCCACTGGCAAAGCCAGACCCTTTAACCCACTGTGCTGGGCCAGGGATCGAACCCGCATCTCCGCAGTGCAGTCGGGTTCTTAATCCATTGCACCACAGCAGGAACTCCTAGGATTTTTATAAAGTGAAGGAGAAACAAAACCAAGCTCCTATTATCAGGATTTTGGGGGTTGATGCTAGGAAAAGGAGAGAGAATCAGTGATGGAAAAGAGTAGGCAGAACAAATGCCACAATGGGGAACTGACTGCCTAGGATGAACTTGTGGTTAGAAAACCTGGATTTAAGTTCCAGCTTCATCACTTCCTAGCTGTGACCACACCTGAGTTCATTCTGTGGGCCTGAATTTCCTCAGCTATAAAATGCAAACAGCCACCCTACATACCAGACAGAGTTGTTGTAGGGGTCACATCTGATGAAGTGTGCAGAGTATTTTGTCAGCAACTGAGCACAATTAGTTCTTGTTATGATCAAGAGAAAGGGGCATTGTGGATGGTCTTCAGGTCCCAGGGACTGGTGGAGCCCCTGGATTGGGGCAGCCAGCAACTTGGTTCCGGTTTCCGTAATCCCTGCAGGGGTCATGACCCTGAGGCTTGAGAAACAATGCTGCAGAATTTTTTCCAGTCTTCTATGTGCCCTTAATCACTCTGCTTACTGCAATCAGTTTGGCCTATAAGATGTCTGGTGCCAGGGCTGATAAAAGTTGTCTTGGTATTTTTATAGCCGTCTGTGGCCAGAATACCTGCTTATGACCCCACAGTCCTTTTTCACAAAAAAATATGTATCAGCAGTAGAACTAGAGTGTGTTTCACAGGCTCACTTGGTTCCCCTGACCATAACCAGTAGGACCCAAGGTTATTTGGGGAGGGTGGGGTGGGAGGTATGACCTGATTAATGTTCACCTTCCCCCTCTAATGAATTACATGAGTATTCTATTCCATGTTCATTGTCAAAAAGTTAACAAATATAAATAAGCTAGAAGAAAAGTATTCCATCACCCAGAATCCCACCCCTGTAGGTGATAACCATGTCAACATTTTTCTTCCTATTCTAGACTATTTCTTATATAAATACGGACAGTTGATTGAAAGATAGGCTTTTTAAGAATTTAATTAATTAAGCTTTATAATTGAGCTCATGGAAGTAGGCCTGCCTTTAACCTGGTGGGGCTCTGAGCCAGAATACAAATGGAGGCCCACGTACCATATATCTAAATTATTTAAAAGTTATAAATCAAGCTAAGAAACTGTTAAATAAAATTTGTCTTATGTTTTGATCTTGACAAATATTCCTTCATACTGACCTGGAAGGGCATTTTTAAAAACTGAAGAACTGTTGATTTACCATGAAAGGGCATATTGTAACTTGGAACATTCAAAACTTCAGAATTCCAGACCATAGGAGGGTGGTGAAGGGAGGGCCAGCCCTTGCTGAGCGCACCTTGCTCTGCAGGGACCTCATGTGGGCAAGACTCAGCTCTGCCATATCCCCACAGTCAAAATGCAACCCCCTCAGACCTAGGGATGCAAAGACCAGGGCCACTTTACCCTCAGGAATAGAGGCCTGTGATGCAGGCTTTTGGTGTTTGGGGATCCTGAGGCCTCAGATACCTGACATGGCCTAGAAGGTGGGTTAGTACAGGCTCTAAGTGGGCATGTCCCCTTGGTCCCATGAATGAGGGGTGTCTACAGGATGGACAGAGAGGGACTTGTCAAAAGGACGGGGGAAAAGGCCCTTCTTGACCAATCTTAAGGGTGGTACTATTGGGCAAAGAGTATCAGAGAGAGGAGCTGTTGGAAGGAACACTTATCTAGCATTCCTTAATTTTCCTTAGAAGTGAGAGAATTTCCATTCCATGTGCTCGGAAGGAAAGAGAACAGGAGGAGTAATTTGGTGTCTCTCCCCTCTGCCTTTGTGGCAATGAAGCAGGAGTGACTTAAGGAACTAGACACGTTCAGCCCTCCCTGCTTCCCCTCCGTCCCCCTCCTTTCTCCTCCTCCCCCCCCACCCCACCCCCACTCCATCCTTTCCCCCTATTCCTGCCAAAAGAGAGGTTGCATTCTCTTCCCGCCCCTGCTCTGAATGGAAGCATGGGAGTCAAGGCCCAGGCTTGTCTGAGAGGTAGCCCCCCTCTCCCAGTTCTCCCTAATGAGGTGGTAATTCTGGGTTGAGGAATGTCCCTGCTCTTCGTCCCAAATGCTTCCTTTATGGATCAATACAAGAGCTAAGCTTCAGGAGAAGTATCAGGAGGCCCAAACACGAGAACATCAAAATAGTAAAACTGATGTTTGGCTTTCCATCTGTGTGAGTCCAGCATCTATACCTCAGTTGGTTTCAAAATCAGCTCCGAGAGGGAAGGGGAGAGTAATTAATTAGAGTCAATTATTGGATTCAAGCCCTAGCTATGTTTAGTGAGTTGTCTAGTAGATTTTTTTTTTGAAGCATGGCGAATTTTTAACCAAGGCCATAAATAGGAACCATCTAAGGAATTTTACAGAAAACAAAACAAAACAAAGAAAGCAAAAAATCCTAGATTCAAACCATGGAGATTTAGATGCCCTAGGCCTGAGCAAAAAATTTTTTAAGGCTCCAAAGGTGATTCTGATACTTACCTGTGTTTGGGAATTGCTGAACATAATTAAGCTTTATAAAATGAAACTAATTTCTGTATTACTTTGTAATAGACTGGTAGTGAGGAGTAAATGAAAGGAAAAGCAATAAATCCTAAAGGTCTCTATCTCTAGAAAGTATTATTACTTCTATTATGGATAATTATATAGTATTATTAATTACCATAGCTATTCGATCATGTATATTTGGTGCAAAATACAATAAAATAAATATCAATGTCAATTAGCAGCAATCTAGCTGGACATCCAGAGAAGTCCATTTTAAAACAACTAAATATATGGATAAAACAGTAATTAAAAATTTCCTTTTGGAGTTCCAGTTGTGGCTCAGTGATAACAAATCTGACTAGTATCCACGAGGACTTGGGTTTGATCCCTGGCCCCACTCAGTGGATTAAGGATCTGGTGTTGCTGTGAGCTGCAGCATAGGTCATAGATGTGGCTTGTATCCTGCATTGCTGTGGTTGTGGTTGTGGCATAGGCTGGCAGCTGCAGCTCCAATTCTACTCCTAGCATGAGAACTTCCATAAGACATAGGTGTATCCTTAAAAAAAAAAAAAAAAAAACAGTAAAAGGGATACATACATGGGAGAGTAGCCACAGAATGGAATAGTATACATCAATGAAAAGTAATGTACTATAGCTGCATCACAGCAACAACCTTGAGTGAATCTCTCAAACATTATGTTGAGCAAAGGAAGCAAGACGTGAAAAAAGTTCATGCTGCATGTTTCCAAGTATATCATATCAAGTTCAAAAGCAACTGAAATTATAATACTTAGTGATGCATGCATGGGCATTAAAACTGTGTGGGAAAGCAAAGAATGGTTATCACAAAAGACTGGAGAGTGGTTACTCTTATGGGTACACAGGGGTGATGGCTGGAAGGGTATATGAAGGGCTCCTGGGGAGTTGGCTATATCGTGTATGAACTTAGGTCAAGATTAACATGGTTCTCTTGCCAAATCATTGAGTTCTACATTTGTGTTCTGTACATTTTTTCTGAGTGTGTGTTATAGTTCATAGCAAATAGCTTTAAGATATTAGAAACAGTACAGTCACACTTATTGTGAATCTGAGTCTACTTTCCCCTCTGGATCTTTGTACTTTTCTATCCCTTTCATCTTTCCTTTTTTCTTTTTTCTTTTTTTTTTCTTCTTTTAAGGGCCGTACCCATGACATCTGGAGGTTCCCAGGCTAGGGGTAGAGTTGGAGCTACAGCTTCCAGCCTACACCACAGCCACAGCAATGCAGAATCTGAGCCATGTCTGCAACCTACACTACAGCTGATGGCAACGCCAAATCCTTAACCCACTGAGCGAGGCCAGGGATCGAACTGACATCCTCATGCATCCTAGTCGGGTTCGTTAACCACTGAGCCACGAAGGGAACTCCTTTCCTTCTTTTTGAGACCTGATTCCTTTTCCTTGCAAATTGTAAAATGAACTTTTGAGACAGCACACTTCTTCTTGAGGTGAAATTTAGCCATCACAAACCCAAACGTAACCCCATGTAACTGTAACTCTCCATCCACCTACCCAGCCTATCAAATACCTTAAACAAAATATAACATTTTACAACAAAGGTGGTTTTGCCTTAAGACCAAAATGTGGGTAATTCGACAACCCTAAATTCTCTATTTCTCTTGTTTAACAGAGTTTACATCCTGTGCTTTCCACATGGCTGTCTGAATAAATAGTAGGGAGCTACGCTAAAGGAACATGACCAGCTTTGATCACTGATAGAGTATGGGTCATCTTGGTGACCAAAGCCAGCATCTCACATTTCTTCTTGAAAAGCATGTTTAGTATCCTGTGGCATTTCCTCTGGGCTCCACGGTCTGATGGAAAAAGTCTCCGCTGATGTCTGATGGCCAAGTTGAATAGCCAGACCTTGAGACCCTCCATTCGACAGCTCTGGCTGGCATGGTGATTTCCCTTGAAGCTATAACAGGAATCCTGATTGTCATATTTGGCAGGATCCCCACACCACCACTTTCAGGGGGAGCACGTAGTGTGCCTCGATGGTTTTTGCACAAATAAAGGTGAAAACTCACCCATAACTTCATAGGGAATGATAAATCAAAACCCAGCACAGTACCAAAAAAAAAAAAAAAAAAAAGGGAAAAACATAATCCTAAGGTTTTAGGCTTTTCTGGAAGAGTTCCAAAAATGCATATTTCAAGGGAATTTCTCAGGGCAACGCTGAATAAACTGGTGACCTACAGATCAAAGACATTGTATTTTATTAGCCATCTCCTGACCCGGCCAATCCGACTGTCCTCTAACTGTTACTTGTATTCAGATAAACCCTCCCCGTCTTCTCTTTCTTCCTCTGAGAATTACAAGAATCACAAATCAGCGCTGACAGGCTTTGGTTTCTCATCTTCAGGAATGTAGCTGGTACATTCTTTATGTGAAAGAGGCAATCCTAGAAAGGGGTATGAACCAGACCAGACAGAATGAAGAGTATCTTATTTCATTGGCACAGAACAAAAGAGTGTCTTTCCTTTCCCAGGGCCGGTGGAGTCTAAGGACTCCAATGAAAGCAGCCTGGCTGAGCTGTGTCCTGAGGACGGAGTTGCAGCCCGCAGGGGAGAGGAGTCCGCCAAGGTAAGGGGGA
This sequence comes from Phacochoerus africanus, assembly GCF_016906955.1. Taxonomy (NCBI): domain Eukaryota; kingdom Metazoa; phylum Chordata; class Mammalia; order Artiodactyla; family Suidae; genus Phacochoerus; species Phacochoerus africanus. The sequence continues at coordinate 111,312,705 of NC_062548.1, read as the reverse complement.
CCACTTTCTCTGCCCCAAGGCGGTTCTTACAATAGGGTCCCTACTTGCAAGGAACAGTGATTAACCCAGGGTTATTCACCACTCCACCAAACATTCCACCAAAATCAGTTGCTTCCCACACCGATCCCAAGTTCTATAGTTTTATTCGGAATATAATTATGAAAACATTATTAGTGGCCAACGTGGACCTGCTGATTGGCACAGAGAACTCTACCCAGTATTCTGTGATAATCTATGAGGGAAAAGAATGTGAGAGCGAATGGATATGTGTATATGACTGGATCACTTCGCTGTATAGCAGAAAGTATCACAGCCTTCTAAATTATACTTCAATAAAACTTTAACAAAATCATTAATTTCTCCTAAGTTTACACTGTGCTAGGAAGTTAGTAAGCTATAGACAAGGCTGGCCCCAGTCAACTCTGCATCCTGGTGTTTGTGGTCCTCTGTAATCCTCTTCTCCGAGTCGTTTTTTTCCTAACCAATAGAAGATTGGCAACATAGAGTTCCCACTGTGGCACAGCAGAAACGAATCCGACTTGTATCCATGAGGATGGGGGTTCGATCCTTGGCCTTGCTCAGTGGGTTAAGGATTCGGTGCTGCCGTGAGCTGTGGTGTAGGTCACAGAAGAGGCTTGGATCCCGCCTTGCTGTGGTGTGGTAGAGGTCGGCAGCTGTAGCACCGATTCAACCCCTGGCCTGGGAACCTCCATATGCCTCGGGTGTAACCCTAAAAAGCAAGGAGAAAAAAAGACATTAAAGTAATACCACTTCCCTGATTACGTTACATAGGTAGTGACTTCCGTTTTACAGGCATATTTTCTCCCTTGCTGGCCAGGCCTTGATAGACCAGGCCTGCGTGTTGGAGAGGGCCAAGCAGTCAGGAATGGAGGGTGGCCCTTGGGCCGAGAGTCAGCCACGCCCCGAGGAAAGCCAGGATCTGAGGCAGGCCTTCAGTCCAGCAACCTCCAAGACACTGCATTCTGCCAACAAACACTTGCGCTTGGAAGCAGGTCCTTCCTCAGTTGAGCCTTTAGATGAGACCCTCGTTCTGGCCAACTCCTTGATTTCAGTTTGGTGAGAGAGAGACTCTGAGATACAGGACCAGGCTCCACTGTCCCTGGGCTCTGTCTCACAAAAACTGTGAGATGATAAACGTGTGCTTTAAGTCACTGAGTTTATCCTAGCATTCTGCTAAATAGTGATAGATAAATGACACAACAGAGTTCATCTGTCACCTTTCTTTCCATAACATACATCCTTAATATTCACTAATAATGACCAAGCCCATCTTCTTTGGAAGACCTTTCCACTATTTTATCTAAGATGGTAGAGTGACATGAAAGTCACACGTAGTGTGCTTTCACCTTATGTCATATTGTGTTGGGATCAGTCATCTCCTTAGAGAGTTATTTGGGAACTAACAGATGGTATAAGGGAAAGCATTAGGAAGCCTCTCTGGCCTAAAATGTAGCTCTAGTTATGTCACTCCACCTGCTAAAAGACCTCCCAGAATTCTCCCTGAAATATCAACTCTTTATTGTGGCACAGGGACCCCAAAGCCCCTTCCCAGGTTTTCTCCTCGTGACCCCACTGCCTGCCCACCTCCGACATGGTGGCCTGTCCTTCCCCATGTGTGTCTTCTCTCCTGCTGCCCTTCTTAGCACTACCTCCCCCACGTCTGCTGGTGGAAAGCCCACCTCTTCCATGAGGTGTCTCCCTGAGCCAGTGTCCACACCTAAGCCTGGTGCTGCATCTCCCCCTTCATGCCCCCGCACTACTTTCAGCTTTGCTTGGGAAAACTCCTTGGCTGACCTTCATCCTGGTCTGGGTTGTGCCTCTTCTCTGGTTCTGCCTTCTCTCATCTCCCATGTGAGACCAAAGGTCACACAAGGTCAGAGACTGTTATTCTCTGTGTGGCCCTTCCCACAGCAGAATGCCACCTCAGGCCCAAGGAAGAGGTGGTTACTGGGTATTTGTGGAATCGAAAATAATGAAGGGCAGATCCAGAGGGGGGCACCACCACCCAGAGGGTGGCAACCCATGTTCTAATAAAGAAGTAGTCTATGGCCAAAGGAGGTTGGAAAGCAAGGTGTGCCCTGTCCCTTCAGGGAGGGTCTCCATAGACTTTAGATGCTTTACAGTTTCTAAGAAGTACTGCAGTAAAGAAACGGGTACCCGGGAGTTCCCGTCGTGGCGCAGTGGTTAACGAATCCAACTAGGAACCATGAAGTTGCGGGTTCGGTCCCTGCCCTTGCTCAGTGGGTTAACGATCCGGCGTTGCTGTGAGCTGTGGTGTAGGTTGCAGACGCGGCTCGGATCCCGCGTTGCTGTGGCTCTGGCGTAGGCCGGTGGCCACAGCTCCGATTCAACCCCTAGCCTGGGAACCTCCATATGCTGCGGGAGCGGCCCAAGAAATAGCAAAAAGACCAAAAAAAAAAAAAAAAGAAAGAAAGAAAAAAAACGGGTACCCACTTCCGGCTCTGGGTTTCTGTGACGCTATGATTTGGGCAGGGAGTCTGGAAGCAGCCTAATCATGCATCCACCGCATCCCCGCCCATTTGGAGCCCGACACAGTGGATGCCGTATGTTGGTTTTTTTCTTGGTCAGGCTGTGAGTTTATGATGCTAAGTAGTCTATATTAAATCCCCTGGTTTAGTCACAGGTGACTCCAGAGCAGTTTCAACTCATGATGCTCTGAATGGATCCTCAACTCCTAAAAATACAAAAATCCTACCATTAGGAACAAAGCGATCTCTTCTGTGTTTCAAGCTGTATTTGATAACTAGTTTGATCTGACCCTTGTCCTCTTGGGATTTTCTGCTCAAAGACTATATTTCTGCAGAGACTGTATTTAAAGATTTCAGATGTTAGAGACTCACCTTTTCACCAACTTTGCCAAAGTCAATCCTACTTAATGGAGGTTTAATCAGCATTTCTTGTGTATCAGGCACTCTGCTAGATGTTTAGAGCACAGAACTCGATAACCAACTGTTCCTATAAAGGACATATAGCCTCACTCGGAGCATAATAATTGTAGAAGCTATAATTCTGTGAGTGCTAGAACCCTGTTACGCATAGGACAAAAGTAGGGGGTCAGGGAGGTGCTGGTGGAGACACATTCTAGAGGAAAAAGCAGGCCGAGGATGAGAGTTAGTTGAAAGATGCTGAAAGGTTATTATGGGAATAAAAGTGGGGGTGGGTGGGGAGTCCAATTCAAAAAATTGTTTTTTCAAACACCCACTCTCTGCCAACAACTCTGTCTGCTAGGCCCTAAGGGTTGTAAAATGAATGAGACCCACACCCTTCCTTCCAGGTCCTTAGTTGGAGGTGGAGGGGTGGGTCAGATGAGAGACGGGTTAACAGGCACTGAGGGACTCCACGGACTGCAGGATGAATAGCCAGTTGGGGAATTTTCCATTTTAATTTCAACAATCATTTCTTGCCTCTAGTCTTTTTAAAGAGCTAACATCATTCCTCTGGCTGTCTTGAGCCCATAGACCTAAAGACTTAATAGCTGTGAGCTTAAGAAATTCTATCTGGTCCTCTACTCCCTGCCTTACACATTGCTCCTCCTCTCTCGGCTCGTGCTTGGCTCCCACAAAGGGCAGGGGAAGGAAGGAAAAGAAGGAGGGCTTGCCTCCTTTGCAGTCTTGATGACTCTCCTCCTGGGATTCATTCCGGAGAACCCATGGTAAAGGGACAGCGAAGTCTGCAATCTGCATCCATGGCGACCTGGTGGTCATTTTGACTCTGCCGCTCATTTATGTGTGTGTCCTTGGGCGCGTTTCCAAAGTCTCCGTGCATGTTTACCTCATCGCTAAAATGAGGTAAAACGTATACTTCACAGGGCTGTGTGCAGACTAGGATTCTGTTCTGAGCACTCTGGCTTCATAAAAGCCCTATTCGATGCTTAATAAATGCGCATTCTCTCCCTCGTTTTCTTTAAATCGGGGAATCACACTTGTTCTGAGTGTATAAGAAGAACATTTAACTTTTAGCTCAGGAACTCAGCCATCAGGACCGTTTATGGTAGCTTTTAAAGCTGCATTTTTCTACGGTCACCCTGGTTACAAGCACGCTATTCCCTTCTCCCGCTAAGTGCAAGTGTTACACCTATTCTTTTGGGATGGAATGAATTTGGCTGTTGTATGTGTTCCAAAAAACAGGTGATGTGGAAATCTGTAATCCGTTCTTGGAGAACCTCGCCATCTCATTTTTCTCCAGGTTACCCCGAGAAAGCCAAGGGAGTTGGCAGTTTATGTTGGCATGCAGGATTGAGAGAGAACATAAAACTGGGTGGGACATATCGTCAGTGATGGATGGCGACGTGAACTCTTTTGGCTTAAAAATCAATTTTCCTTTGCTATTGTACTCAAGCCAAGGAAGGACCAATTACTTCAGGTCTTTCCTGGCATAATTAACTCACCTGGAATGCCTTCCTGTCCTCCCTTCCTGAGTCCCATCCCCTGGACTAGCTTCTTTGTATTCAGAGAGTGTTTACTGAGGTCCTGTTCTGGAGGGACACTGTCCTAGGGACAGAGCAGCCCGGCGAAGGGCGGTGGGGCGGGGAGGCAGCAGAGACAGACACGCACACGTCCCTGCCTGAGTTCGAGGCAACTCGCCTTGTGGCTCTTGGTATAGGGAGAAAGGGGGTGGGGGGGGGGCTCTGGAACCTGAGTGTCTGGAGAGGATGACTCAGAGAAGTGAAGCGAGTGGGCCCAGGCCCCAGAGGGAAATCAGTAGAACCAGAATGGGTGGTGGGTTTAGGGGCTCGTGGGCGATGCGTAAAGAAGAAACACAGGGGAGTTCCCGTTGTGTGTCAGGGGAAACAACCCGACTAGGATCCAAGAGAGTTTAGGTTTGATTCCTGGCCTCGCTCAGTGGGGTAAGGGTCTGGGGTTGCTGTGAGCTGCGGTGTAGGTCGCAGATGTGGCTCGGATGGGATCAGGCGTTGCTATGGCTGTGGTGTAGGCCCGTAGCTGCTGCTCAGATTCAGCTCCTAGCCTGGGAACCTCCGTATACTGTGGGTACAGCCCTAAGGAAAAAAATAATTGCAAAAAAGAAGAAACACAGGTGGGCGGAGACCACCCCCGGAGTCGTGAGAAACCGAGTGGTGCACGTGGCCACAGGCAATGGCCGTCTGGTCTTGTATCTCGGTGGGTTTGACCCCTTTCTGGGTTTTAGCGACAGATAGCAAGCTGTCATCACATCCTTTAGGGAAGCATCCAGCAGGTCAGGCCCTGTTCCGGAACTGGGGATACAAGCAAAAGCAGGATGTGGTCACTTCTCCCGAGGCCTTAGAGCTCTGCTGCGGAGCTTTAGAGAACACACCTTCTGCGATGCTGTTTCAGCAACAGGGCGGGGCTGCCATTCCCCCCCCTCCTCAGTGAATAAGGAGCAGGAGGAGGAGGTGGTCAGTGCCCCTGATTTTCAGGCACAGCTAAGGGCTTCCTATAAATGGGGGTAGAACAAACAGTGGGGTGTGCTTGAGTGGGCTCATCCCAGCTCCCAAGAGTCAGTTTTGCACATTTCTTCTCAATTTGACACTTGGTGTCATCACACTGGTACTTTGAAATCAGCCAGGGAGGGATTATTGACACCATGGAAATAGGCAAATGGCAAAAATCCCTGGCATTTCCCTTTCTAGCAAGCCAGCTGTTAAACACGTCTGTGTGTGTGTGTGTGTGTGTGTTCTCATTTAATTTAATCATCACAATAAGCCAAGATTTAATGCATGGAAGAACACTTCACAGCTTTCAAATCACTTTTAAACATGTTACCCTCCTCTCTCTCTAACCCCATGAGACTAGGCAGGGCAGGTGGATTCTCACCGTTTTAAAGAAACGATGCTCAGAGAGATTATATAGCCAGCAGGGTCAGACCTGACACAGAGTCCAGGTTTGATTCCCAGCTGTGCTCTTCCTCCTCTGGCAGGCACTGCCCAGTGGTCAGATTTCGGGTTCTGAGTCAGTGTCCGGATCACAAGGACTAGAGGGACCAGACCTGACCCTGTTCTCAGGTATCTGATAACAGAAAGTTTCCCCAACACTGGCAGGCCCCGCTTAGCAAATGACCTTCCTACTCTGCTTATTTTTGTACAGTGAGTCTTCTCCTGCTATTATGTTCAGGCCCTAAATAGACAGGCTGATGGGGGCCTCCAATCCAGGGGGGGGGGGGTCATATTTTAAGGGGGATGTCATGTCGTGCCAGGGAGACCTGTCCTTGCCTGGCGTGGAAAGAAGGGCATCCGGAACTTTAAAAAACCTACCCCGTTAAGGGCTTGGCTGAGGCCATGGGAATTTCCAAAGAGTTTGCTTGTTCTAATTGAGGTAGCAATGAGCATACTTTGCTAGTATGAGGCCTAGATTTATGTCACCGTGGAAAATCCCCAGTAGAGAGGGAGCTAATTCTAGCGGTGAAAACCGTGGCAAACTCAGCCCGCACCACCGGTACTGCCTGCTGTGGAAACAGAGTATATCCTGAGGAAGAGGAAAAAGAGAGTCCTCATTCGCCGGGTGTTGCTGCCCACACTTCTGGTTCTGTCAAAACTTCCCTGGGATCTGTGGGGAAAAACAGCAGAGTGAAAAGCTGATCCCGTCACGGAACACTCCCAGTGCAAAACTTTTTTAAGACAGAATTTTCCTTTCAGTCTGGTGTTTGGCTGCCTGGGATTGTTCCTCGCACGTGTGCAAACCCTCCGGATCGTCACACGCGGACGTCTCGGCGTGTCTCTCATAATCTCTGACCACGGCCTGGAGTGTCCTCAGAGGGTGTCGCTTCCTCTGTAACATCCTGTCTGAGGGAATGGGCTGCCAGAAGGCACTGACGGAAAACGTGGGAGGGTCGTGATTTGTGTCGCCCTGGGTGGGAGAGGGGACTTCAGGACTGCAGAGGTTCTAGAATGGACGGGCTCTGTGTCCCCCGGGGGCTGTTGGTGGGAGGTAGCTGACCCCTTCACCAAGTGCCTCCCACAGCCCCCATGCTCCCTGTCACCCCCAGGGCCTGGCCCCATGGTCAACATGTGTTTTCTTTGGAATCCAGGACACGAGGGTGCCCCTGAAGTGTGTCAGACAACGTGGATCAGGAGCAGTCCCAGCGGTGTCTGTGCAGGCTCCGCCCAGGTGGAGACTGGGACTCTGGGACTCAGCCCAGCCAGGCAACCGGCCTCGGGATTTCCGATGCTGTGAGACGCCATGTAGGTGGATCCAGAATTTCAGACCCAGGATGTGAGGGGAAGACGGGAGACAGCTTGTGTAAACCAAAGAGCAGCAGCAGGAGGTGCAGGAGCAAGCAGTTTAGTGGCCAGCATTTCTGAAAACATGGCTGTCGTGTGGGTCCTAGAAAAGCAGCACCTGCCTGAGGTGGAAACTTGTTAGAAGTGCAGAGGTGCAGACCCCACCCTGCCTGCCTGGCTCAGGATCTGCCTGTTCACAAGAGCGCCAGGGGTTCCTGTGCAGTCACAGCTGACAGCACAGCTCTGAGTGAGGCCAGGCCTTGGTCAGCCACCCAGGACTCTACCTGCTGACCAGGACAAGGTCCAGGGCACATCCAGGGCTGCAACAATTATTATACTGTGGGCTGAAGATGTTCCCAGGAGAGGTTCAGTGGAGGAAATGTTTTGTTTCTCTCTCTCTCACACACACACTTGTTATATCATAAAGGACTCAGACTCAGAAGAGATTTAACTTTCATGTTTTGCTTTGTCACCCAATACTTGTGGAACCTTGACCAGGTCCCTGACTTCTCTGAGCATGTTCCCCTCTCTCTAAAACAAGGGATTAAACTGTGACTCTGTTGAGCTGGGCACTCACAGGGAGTGACCAGTAAACATGTCCCAGGTATGAACTCATTGAATCCTCTGGACAACCCAGTTGATGCCAGCACTATTATTTCCCACACTTGACAGGTGAGGACCTGGAGGCACAGAGCACGACCCAACCTGCTGGCGATCACACGGCTCGTGGGTGGAGGAGGGGGTGCAGCGCCTGGGCGGCCTGGCTTGGGGGACCCACGCTCTGCTGCGACACAGAGGAGCCACCAGCAGCCGTGTGCAGATTCCATGGACGGGTGCATGTAAACCCTGCAGCCCAGCACCTGAGCCCTCTGTAAGTTAGGACTTTTGTTATTATTCTCTCGCTCCGGTGAAGGGAAGGGAGATGGAGAACTTCCCACACGTGAATAGTGATTTCTCTACGAGGAGGAGATTCTAGGTGCCTTTGCTTTTTAATCTGTAATTTTCCTGAAATGAACATGTCTTGCTTTTGTCATGAGAAATAAGAAATTATAATTTTAAAAAGACCCTTTTGGAGTTCCCATTGTGACGCAGAGGAGACAAATCCAACTAGGATCCATGAGGATGCCGGTTCCATCCCTGGCCTTCATGAGTGCGTTAAGGATCCTGCTTTGCCAGGAGCTGTGGTATAGATCACAGATGTGGCTCGGATCCTGTGTTGCTATGGCTGTGGTGACGGCCAGCAGCTACAGCTCCTATTTGAGCTGGGAATTTCCATGTGCCTCGGGTTTGGCCCTAAAAAAAAAAAGACAAAATAATAAAAAGTCCCTTTTGCCTGACTTGTATAATGTACTCATTCTCACTGTGAACAAGAGAAGGGGGGGGAACCTTTTGGAACCTGAGCCATTTTCTGTAGAAGCATCAGGGACACTTGAAAAGCAGCCCACCCACCCCTCATCTCCATCCTGCCCTCCCAGAGGGGCAGAGCGTGCCACTGGCAGCGGAACTTAAGAAATTCTCTTAGGTCTGCATTTCAGCATCTTCCCCACACCAGGGACCAGAGCCTCTGGGGAGAGGAGACTGTCCTTCTGTCTCCTTGGTTCCGCTGTATACAAAATGAATGATCTCAGTAATAAGCCTCTCACACAACTTAGAATAGATTGACAAGGAGATCCTGCTGAATAGCATTGAGAACTTTGTCTAGATACTCATGTTGCAACAGAAGAAAGGCTGGGGGAAAAATGTAATTGTAATGTATACATGTAAGGATAACCTGACCCCCTTGCTGTACAGTGGGAAAAAAAATAAAAAATAAGCCTCTGAGTGTGCACAGTAAGAGTGCGGAAGAATGTGCATAGTAGAGACTCAGGCTTAATGCCTTTCTAAGTGTGGAAATTTTTCCTCTATTTTCCACTGTAGAAAACTCACATAGTAAGTGTTGAAGCTTCCTAGACCTTGGCGGCACCAGTGGCAGAGGTCAGAGTGAGGAAGGAGAAGGAATTTCCAGTTCCCAGGGCCCGACATCCCACGCGATCTTGGGGCTCCTGTGCTACCAGTGGTTGCACAGCCACATCTACTCAGAGGCTCTTTAGATAAATCATCTAAGTAAAACGTGTTGCTTTTTGAAAAAGTTGCTGACAGAGCCCCTAATATAGATGACATTTCTCGCAGCCCTTCTGGGCTGGGCGTGTTTGGGAGTTTGAGACTGTCACTGGTCACATCCTTCTCTTTTATGTCCCTGAAGGAGTTTGTTGTTATAGGTTTGTTGATGGCTGTCAAATAGACACCTGCCTCAGACATTTTTAACCTGCGAGTAGCTTGTTGGACCAAACGAACTAAAACCACCCCTGATTCTCTGCTGACTGCTTTTACCAAGATTAGGCCCCGTAATTATCAGGTTGCTGCCTAAGCCAAAGACGCCGCCCAACCCTCCCTGCAAAACCATCTTTAGCTCCTTGACAGCTGTGAGCCTCCTCCCCGGGGTGGTAGAGACCAGCACAGGTCAGTACTGGGGGCACTGTGGACACCCGCACCTCTTTCATGTGCCCAAACCCTCCTTCCCCAAAGCAGGGAAGGACCTGGTCTTGGCACAGAAAGATACTCAGAGCCATCTCAATAGGGCTCAACAGCATGGGAATTATGAACTCCTGTTCCTGGGATCACAGCTGCTTGAACAGTTCTCTTCCAACTCTGGCTAGTTCCCAGCGCATGAGGGACTTGTCAGAACCTCCCAGAACATTGCAAAAGTCAAAAGCCCCAGAGGAGCCCTGGGCCTTAAATGGGCCTCCAGTGTTCTAGATCAATCTCTCATAGCATGAAAGACATGAGTGCTGTGTTCAGTACAAACTCATGGCCATGATGTCCATTTTATGAACAAGGTGGGCCTCATCTCCAAACCATTGTCAGGGGTCCCTGGGCACATGTTTTGACTCAGAAAGAACTAGGGGGGTAGAGGGGAAGGCCACCATGTTATTTTATTTTTTGCCTTTTCTAGGGCCGCTCCCGCGGCATGTGGAGGTTCCCAGGCTAGGGGTCTAATCAGAGCTGTAGCCACTGGCCTAAGCCACAGCCACAGCAACGCAGGATCCGAGCCCTGTCTGCAACCTACACCACAGTTCACGGCAATGCTGGACCTTAACCCACTGAGCAAGGCCAGGGATTGAACCCGAAACCTCATGGTTCCTAGTCGGATTCGTTAACCACTGAGCCACAGTGGGAACTCCCACCATGTTATTTTAAACACAAACTTGATCCTTGGATGTATCAGTGGCTTGGCATATGGGAGTTGAAAAATAACTCCCCACTCCCCTTGCCACTGCTCAAGGCTCACCCACACATCATTTTGGAGTTTGGGCTCTATATTTTGAGAAAGGTTAAAATATCCAAAGAGATTCTAAGATGGAAAAAAAAAAACATGAAAAGAAAGGATGGAACAAGGTCTTATGCAGGATGTTTACATGTATTGGGAAGCAAGCCACAGGACAATGTAATCACGCTGTTTAATTAAAAGAAGGTTGACTGTACAAACAGTACCTGTTTTGTATTGTCAGCTAAGTAAATGATTTTATTGCCTGGCTCCCATGCAGTTCTGACTTGGGCAGTGAAGGCATTGAATAAGAACATCCTCTAGGAGTTCCCATCATGGCTCAACTGTTAACAAATCCGACTAGGAACCCTGAGGTTGAGTGTTCGATCCCTGGCCCTGCTCAGTGAGTTAAGGATCCTGCTTTGCCATGAGCTGTGGTGTAGGTCACAGATCTGGCTCAGATCCCACGTTGCTGTGGCTCTGGTATAGGCCGACGGCTACAGCTCCAATTGGACCCCTAGTTTGGGAACCTCCATGTGCCGCAGGTGCAGCCCTAAAAGGACAAAAAGACAAGAAAAAAAAAAAAAAAGAGCATCCTCTAAGGAAGACCCTGAGAGTTCTGCGGATGGAAACCGAGTGATAGATTCATCCTCTGTGATCCACGCAAACGAGGGCCTGTCAGGTTTCAGTGGTGCTTCCTGGACCTACCTGGTGACCTCAGGTTACAGAGAATCAGGGTTCCATTCTAGAGAGGAAGCTTGAAAGACAGAGTGGATAAGAGACAAATAAGGAAATATGTAATTTTGAGTTTAAATAATGAATAAAGGCTATGAAAGAAAAAGTGGGGTTTCTTTCCTTGGAGTGTCTTAAGTGTGGTAGCCACCTTTGTTGTTTTAAGGATCCTCTTGTCTGGATACAGAAGGCAGTGTCAGATATCCTCTCAAAAGTCCACCTGTTTTTATGAGTCTGTGATGGACTGGGGCTCTGAGGACAGAAATCCAGCCTTGGCAAGTGTGGCCAAAGGGGCAGATGTAGATCACCAGAAACACTCTCCAAGGGGGCCCATTTGTGGTTGGTCTGGGGACCCCTGGATCTGGGGAATGGTGTACCACCTACACTCTATTTCTCCTCTTCCTTTCTCACAGCAGAAAACATCATCACCAAGAGACATGGCTTAGCACCTGGCTCTTTGCTCTTAAAAAAGAGCTGCCTCTCTTTCTCTGGTCCTAGGCCAAAACATTCCAGAGAAGGCACAGTCCAGGGCACAGCTCTGGACAGGCAGCCCACCCCTCGCTGGCTGGAGTGAAAGGAGGAGCAGATCCCAGGAAGACAGACTGAGCAAACATACCAGATGCCATAGACATCCCTCATGGCACCAAGCAAGAGGCCAGATTCTAGGTATGCATGGGGGAGGGCAGAAGAGAGAGGGCGGTAGAAGACCTGTCGGGGTAGGGTTGGGGAAGAGTGGGGAAAGGGTCCTTCCGTAGCATAAGCACGCTAATTAGAAGGACATTCAGTTCTGCTCGCGATCACAGGTGCCTCAGGCCATATATGTTTCCTGCCAATTTCCTTTCAACCTTAACTAATAAGTTCTCCTCCGTAAATTCTGTCTGATCTAGTGGGCAAAGTATAATACCATTTTCTGTTTAGCTGTGCTTGGTATAGCGAGAAAGGTTCCCAAAAAGGTTGTTGCCGTCATCCCTTTGTCTGTAAGTGTCTATCCAGCACGAACCCCTTCTTAATAGGCTCCCTAGGAAATGTGGGAGGTAGTAATATTCGCCAGCAGTAGCTGCATCTTTTTACTTGATAGAATATATCTTCGGGCGGTAAACTCTAGCTGCGAGTGTGATGGGAGCGTATTTGCTGTAGAAGCTGGACACAGCGGCCGGGTCTTAGCTTTCCCAGAACGGATCACCAGCCCGACAATGGTACTAACAGGGACGTGCAGTGGAAATGACAGGACTTTGGAGCTAGAAAGCCTCCGACTCGAATCCAGGTTGTAAAATAAGAACGATAATGACTAAGAACTGACCGACTAAGGGCTGCAATGCGGCAAGTGGTGCACCATCCAGATCACCCTTTGTGACTAAGTCATTTGTTCCCCCAGCTGCTGAGGGTCCTGGGGCTGATCCCTCACCACCAAGACCCTTCCTATGGTTTATTCAATCAGAATAATTTCAAAATAACTGAAGTCCTTTACTAATTCTATTAGGAATAAGACTTTGGGTTGCAAGTTGCAAAAAACCCTGTTGAGATTGTTTAGGGAAAGGAAAAGTTTCTCTGTGAATCCATATGGTTGGTGGGGAAGGTTCATGAAACTGTGATGTCACAGGGGGTACCATAGCTTCCTTATCAGTCCAGTGGTTGATGATAGCCCACCCTTTTCCATAGGATGAGATGTATGAAATGTGTTAATACTTGTCAAGTGCCTAGAACAGTGAAAAGCATATTGTAAACACTACATAAGAGTTTGTTAAAATTTTAAAAATACATGTCTGGTTAACTTGACCTAGGTCCCAGTTCCCACCTCTGAATTTGTAACTGCGGGCCAGAAGGAAATGATGTTCAGGTTCCCCGTCCCAGAAGTGAGGGTAGAGTTAATTCCACTGAAATATAGGGTCTGAGGTGCGAGCTTCCCCACAAGTGTTCAGGCATCTGTTACCAGATGAAGGGGGATAAGTGCTGGACAGAAAAATAACAAATGTCCCCTCTATTTGTATTTCTTGAAATCATAGACATAGGACACACAGTTGTTTAGTAATAGTTTTTAAAACCTTTGTTTAAATTAAGAAACCTTTATAATGAAGTCATCTTCTAGATACCAGATATTGTCCAAGTGAAAAAAAAATTTAGCATCACATCAAATGAGATAAATTTTATGTCTCCTAATATAACACAATGAGAAGATATTCTCCTTTTTTATCTTCTAAAAGTTTTTTAGGACTCTCTGTAATTTGTTTTTGTGTGTGATATAAGTCTCCAAAGTAATTTTTTTTCCAATGCAGATACCCATTTTCCCTGGTACTATTTATTGGGAAATTCATCCTTTCCTCACTGCTCTGCTCTATCACTTAAATTATATTTCAACTGTCCATATAATTGCAAGTTTATTTCTGGCTTTCTCTTCTCTTCCATTGGTCTATTTATTTATTTCTGTACCAATACCACACTGTTTTCCTTACTAGATAGAATAAGGCAAGAAGTTTTAATAGATACGAGAAAAGAGAGTAGAAGAGAGTAGAAGAGTCAAGAAGCCAAATAAATCCTAAGTAAGTTCAATAAATAAATATTAATAGTAACTAATATAAGATGAATAAACAGATGAAGCAAGAGAAAGCAGCAATAATAATTCATACCAAACATATCAACAGAACTAAAGAAAATAAAAAACAAATGGAGTGTCTTAAAAGAAGCTAGAGAAAAACGATTACTTATTAATGAGTGACACTTGACTTCAGTGGGAACAGTGGAAGCCAGAAAACAGTGAAATGGTATCTATAGTATACTGAAAGAAAACAACTGCCATCCTAGAATTCTGTACCCAGTGAAAATATTCTTTAAGAATGATGGTGAGATGAAGACATTTTAAGGCAAACAAAAAGAGTAGTTTGCCACCATAGATAAGGAAAATTCTCCTAAAGGGGAAGTCTGAGATGCAAAAAGGTTGGCGAATATGGTTACAACTATTATAATAGTCATTTGTGATGAATTTTTTTTTTCTTGGTTGTCTATGGCTATGTAACTGTTGTCTCTAGTAATACTGTGTGTTGACTGGACTCAGGCAGTTTCTGCTAATTTCACATGTGGTTTCCATTAGATGTTGTCTACAGCCAGAATCATCTAGAAGCTTAGCTGGCACACCATCATATTTGGGCCTCTCTCTCTCTCTCTTTGCTGTCAGGACCTCTTCCCTTGTGGCCTCCAGCAAGGTAGCCAGATTTCATGTATGGTATCTCAGGACCCCTAAGGCCAGGCCATCTTGGTGGTTGAGAATGTCACTTCTGTATTGGCCAGAGTCTCCAGAGAAACAGAACCAATATAGTGTATCTATATTTAAAGAAAGAGATGTATTGGAAAGAATTAGCTTATGTGATTATGGAGTTTGAGAAGTCCCAAGATCTTTAGTCCACAAACTGGGGATCCAGGAGGGCTGATGATGCAGTTTTGAGTCTGAAGGCCTGAGAACCAGGAAAGCTGGATATGTGTGTTCCAGTCCAAACATTGGTAGGATCAAGACCGAAGAAGAGCCAATATTCCAGTTTGAGTTCAAAGATAGGAAAAGACCAATGTTGGAGCTCAAATCATCAGGGGGAAGAAATTCCCTTTTTTTTTTTCATACTTTTTGTTCCTTTTGAGTCTTCCATTGAGTGGATGAGGTTCACCCAGGTAGGGAGGACAATTTGCTTTACTCTCTACCAATTCAAATGTTAATCTCATTCAGAAACACCCTCACAGACACACCCAGAATAATGTTTGACCAAATACCTGGGCACCCTGTGGTTTAGTCACATTATTTTATAAAACTAACTACCCCAGCTTCCATTGATTAAATCAAACCATGGGCCAGAACAATCAGACAGAAGACCAATGTGGAAACAGAAAAATTGAACTACACTATGAACTTATTAGACTTATTACACATCTATACAACACGCCACCTGACAGTATCAGAATACATTCTTCTCAAGTGCATGTGGAACATTCTTCAGAATAGAGCACATGCTAGATCATAAAACAGTAAGTTCAAAAGGATGGAAATCATACAACAATAATGGAATGAATTTAGAAATCAATAACAGAAAGAAACTTGGTAAATTCACAAATGTATGGAAATTAAACAGCATACTCCTAAATAATCAGTGGGTTAAAAGAAATCACAGGGAAGTTAGAGAACACTTTGAGATGAATGAAAAATGCAAACACAACATAGCAAAATTTGAGATGCAGCTAAAGCAGTGCCTGTAGGGAAAATCATAGCTATAAATGCTATATTAAAAAAGGAAAAATCTCAAATAATTAGCTTTACACTGTAACACACTCAGGGGCGGGGGCAGGAGCAAGCTAAACTTAAAGCAAGCAGAAGGAAGAAAATGATAAAGACTAGAGTAGGAATTAATGAAATAGAAAATAGAAAACAGTAAAGAACATCAACAAAACCAAAAGTGGGTTTTTTGAAAAGATCAACAAAATGGACAGACTTTTAGGTAGACTAACCAAGGAAAAAAGAGAAAAGCAAAATTAATAAAATCAGGAGTTGAGCAGTTCTTATTATCACCTTTACATAAAGGAAAAGAATTATAAAGAAATGCTATGAACAACTATATACTAATAAATAGATAAGTTTGATGAAATGGATAGCCTCCTAGGCAGGAATTTATCAAATTGATTCAAATAGAGAGAATTTGAATAGACCTATAGCAAGTAAAGAGATTGAATTCGTCATCATCACCATCACCATCACCTTCCCACAAATAACAGCCCAGTTTCTACTGATTAAATCAAACCATGGGCCTGATGGTTTTACTGGTGAATTCTACCAATACAAAATTTTTATATTACTCAATGAATTCATTACATTTATAGTTGTACAATGATCATCACGATCATTTTATAGTTTTATAAATAGTTTTATAATACTATAGTTTTATAGTATTTCTATAAAAAATAATAAAAAAATAATTTAAAAAAATTGTTATAAATTCTTCCAAATCACAGGCCAGCTCTGTGGAACTCCATAAAACTGAGACTATCAGGTGTTCACTGGGGCTCTTCTTTAGAGACCAATTACCAAAATCCACCTTGTGCAAAATTTGTAGGTAGACTGAAAAAGACAATTTTTGGTGTGTAACTGGCTGCTTCCTGAAACTCCTTTGGCTGGGGTTTTTCCATGTTCAGGCTTTGAATCTTGGTAAATGCAAAAGTCCCTTGAAATCACATGCTAAATTTATATCAGTCATTTACGTCTTAATACAAACCAAGGACCTGAGAGATGTGATCTTTAAAAATGTGATAAAAGAAGATATTTCAAAGCTTTGGCCTCAAAGTGGGAAGGAAGGAACTTTACAGAAGGATGGTGGGAGACAGCCCGAACTGCAAAATCAGAGTCAGGAACTTACCTCACTCACGTTTTTTTTTTTTTTTTTTTCAGCCATACCCATGGCATGTGGAAATTCCCAGGCCAAGGATCAAACCCACACCACAGTAATAACCCAAACTGCAGCAGTGACAATGCCAGATCCTTAACCCTCTAGACAACTAGGGAACTCCATCTCACTTTTTAAAATCTCTTTATGGCTGCGCCTGCAGCATACGGAAGTTCCCAGGCCAGGGATTGAAGCCCAGCCACACTTGTAATCTATGCTGCATCCTTTAACCCATGACATGGGGCTGGGGATCAAACCTGTGTCTTCACAGTGACCTGAGCTGCTGCAGTCAGATTCTTAACCCACTGCACCACAGCGGGAACACCCTCCCTCACTTTTTAAGTTTCTATGACAGCAGGCCAGCTTAAGTCCTTTGCAGATAATCATGGTCAAGTGTCTCTCCTCCAGGGGATCTAAATAGGAATCTCAGTGCAAAGCCATGCATCTATAATAGCACCATTTGGACACATACCAGCAAGAAGGGAATGGGTTTGGGAGCATCAGAGACTTCCCAGAGCCCCTAAAATCACAAATTAGGTGGTTTTAGAATAGTCTGCTGACAGCCTTCTCATAAATGTCCAAATTGCACTTACTACAAAGGTTCTAAACTTTTCCCTAAAGATCTTGCTTCTCTGCGAGACTGGAGGATATACGAATCTTTGAAAACTGCTGTATAAATATTGACATCATAGTTATTTTGACCCCAGTAACCCAGAGCTACCAGCAATGGCAGAAGAGCCAGAGGGTTCAATGGGATTGGCCAGTCTGACAGTTTTTCTCTTTGATTTCAGAAGGCCTGTGATGCCTTAAGTGTGTTGGGAATGGAAACTGTAGGCAAGAGATATTGCTTTCTTCTTCTGCGGTGGTCTCCCACCTGAGCCTCGCATATCACGTCTTACCTGTACCTGGCACAGCCTTTGGCGCCAAACGCTTCCATGAAGAACATTAAATGCTTTTAAGCGGCTTGCTGAACTTCGTTTTTCTGCACACATTCAGTGAGCTAATTCTATTAGCCCAGGCTGTTGATGGTCTAAGAAAACCGAAGGAGTTCATTTTTGGCCAAGTCTCCTCACTTGTAATGTTGGTGGTTACTGCACCCAAGGCTTCCCATTTAATTGGAACCAGTGGAATGTAATTGAGTTGTGGCTGTTTCTCTAGCTGGTAATTTAGCTGATTTGAATGTCATTAAGGTTTCATTGGAAACAATTCCTTGCTAATGAAGCAGAACCTCTATTTGCTGGTGGCTGGTTCCAAGTAGGACGTGGACTGAGGGTCTCTCCTCCGAGCCCCTTAAGACAAACTCTGCGAGGGCACCCAGCCCCAGCTCCGGATCTATTTGACCTCTAGAAACAGATCTTTGAAACTGCCGGTGTTTCTAATCAAAACCAGAGTCTATGCAGTGACCATACCCTAAAACGGTTTGAGTTTTATTTTTCTAACTGAATTTCCAATGACAAAATATTGAAGGCGTTTTGTTTATTGGCTCTTCCCAAGAGATCTGTTGCTAAGATAAGACTCAAGTTTTGCAACATTGTTTAAAAGAGAAGTTAGCATCTTAAGCATTGTCTTTTTTTTTTTCTTAAAAAGATAAAGTCAGTACGTCCCACTTCATTATTTTATTAAGGCTTTAGTGACTTTGAAAATGTGTTATTTTTGTCTGCTAACTCTTGTGCACTGATGGTGGTTTTCTGAGTTTTCCACAGGAGTGTTCAAGCTGATCAGGCAGCTCCATGCTTTGAAATCTTTACAAGACAGGGACAGTGATCCATCTCAGGAACCAGCCTCAGCCCAGTGCAGAGGGAAGAGAGCTGA
Organism: Phacochoerus africanus; assembly: GCF_016906955.1. Lineage (NCBI taxonomy): Eukaryota > Metazoa > Chordata > Mammalia > Artiodactyla > Suidae > Phacochoerus > Phacochoerus africanus. The sequence goes on along the minus strand of NC_062548.1, from coordinate 111,294,209 downwards.
ACCCCAGCTCTTTCTGCTTTAGGCAAGTCCGGAAGCTTCCTTTGGGACAACTCTATCCCACTGAGCCCTCAAACAAAAGTTTCTCCTACAGGGTTATGGTAAAACATTATTAAGTTGCAAAGGCAAATGTAGCTCAAATTAGAGAACTTCCTAATTTTATTCCTGCATCTTCACCGTCTCCACTCCCTTCGCAGGTAAATCTGGTAGGTGTTCCTCCTTCATAGTAAAAGTACACTCCACTGCTTGTAAATTGCCTTAGTTTTCAGTGGCAGCTTAGATTTTGGCAGAGCTTTCATCAGTCTGGGAAAAGGAGTCTTAAATCAGCACATTCACTTCTGAGATTTGATGGGAATGTGTGTGACCACACGGCGACAATGAGATTCCACCAGCCACGCAGGGAAATCAGCCTCCCGATTTCACAGTGATGGTACATAGATCCTTGCAGTAGAAACGTCTTCTTCTTCTTCTTTTTTTTTTGGCCACGCTGGTGCATGTGGAGTTCCTAGGCAAGGGAGCAGATTTGAGCCATCGGTGTGAACCATGTCGCAGCTGTGGCAATGCCAGATCCACTATGCCAACCTGCTGTGCTGGACCAGCGACTGGGCCTGCATCTCAGCACTGCAGAGACACCTCTGATCCCTGTTGTGCTACAGCAGGAACTCCGAAGCTTCCTAATTCCTGCTTTCATCGGCTGTGAGTCTTAAGCTATATGCTTGTCTCATCTCAAAATTCAATGTTTAGTTTACATAGACTGGAGACCTAAGGATTAACACATCACTCTACTGAGAGAAAATATTCTCATTCACTCATTAGTCAACACCCATTTATTGAGTTTAAGGATCATAGTCTAGATTTTCTAAGATAGCCCCATTTAAAGAAAATTTGACATTATTCATAACGGCCATTTGTTAACTATATCTTAAATAGAGTCATATTTGAGATCCTTATAAATAAGCAGTTTAGGAAAACAGAAGGAGGTAGAATTATGTGTTCCATCCTTGGGGTTTGACTGATCACCTCAGCTATGTGTTAACATCTTTGTTAGCAGCAGAGATGAATAAGGCATGGTTCCTGCTTTATTTATTTTTTGTCTTTTTTTTTTTTTTTGTCTTTTCTAGGGCTGCACCCAAAGCATATGGAGGTTCCCAGGCTAGGGGTCTAATCAGAGCTGCAGCCGCTAGCTGACACCACAGCCACAGCAGCGCCAGATCTGAGCCGTGTCTATGAGCTACACCACAGCTCACGGCAAAGCTGGATCCTTAACCTTTGATCGAGGCCAGGGATCGAATCTTCGACCTCGTGGTTCCTAGTCAGGTTTGTTAACCACTGAGCCTCGATGGGAACACCCCTTCCTGCTTTAAATTGCTCACAGGGGGAGCAGAGGACAAGAGGCATGTATACCAATAACTCTAAATAGAAGGTGGAAAGGGACAGGTGTGAGAAGGAACTGACTGGGCAGTTCAGAGAAGATTATGTGGTGCTGGAAAGGCCACCCAGAGGAAGAATTTTAGCCAGTGTGAAGGACACCAGGCTTTAGGTTAGCAGAAGTGTGGCTGGGGGGTGTTGATGGCAGGCAAAATTGTGAGCAGAAATCTGCAAAGAGGGGTGGTGGCATTCAGGGCATGGGAGTGGGGGTTCAGGGAGATGAAGAGGAAATGATACGTTGATCTGGAAATCTCAGGCCAGGGAGACTGGACATCATTTAGTAGGCAGTGAGGGTTAGGCGAGTCTGACTATGAGGGGCCGGGCCTGCTCAGAAGGCTAATATAGCATCAGGAGTAGAATGGGGTGGGCAAGGGGATGTGGGGATGACAAGAGGAACACAGGGAACTCGGAAGGTGGGTGGCACCTTCCACGGTGCATAGGAGACGGTCGGCGCCCGTGCAGGAGGCGGATGATTGTGGAAATCTGTGGCCACATTGGAGGGGGTGCATTCTTGACATCTGACGATGTGTGTGGCCGCAGTCTGGCAAAACACTCTGACCAGGAAAATTGGCCTCTGGGAGCAGCACTTCTCAAAATTTACTGTGTACCCAAACCACTTGAGGATCTTATAAAAATGTGGATTCCGAATATGCAGTTTGGAGGGGGCCTAAGACCCTGCATTTCAAACAAGTGTCCATGGGAAGCCCAGGCTGTTGGTCCAGAGATTGCTCTTTGAGTAGCAAGGAGCTCAAAGGTCACATTTTCTCATTTTAGGCAGTGACTTATGATAGCTGAAAACCTGTGAGAAAATGACCCAATTGTTTCTTAGCATGCCCATTTCTTTAAATCTCATTCTAAGTGTGGCAAGAAGCTGGCATGTGGCTAAATTGTGTTGGTGTTTGGGTTCTCACTTGACCCAGGCAAACAGCAGCCTTCTTCCCAGGAGGGTGTGTGAATGGACTTTTTGGGTGGAGAGTCGCAAAAGGTGAGCAACCTTTTGAGACAGTGGACAAGGCTGCCCTGGGAATGGATCCCTCCATTGTTCTAGAAGCCTCCCTTCTGGGTTTGAGGTCCTAGGAACCAGAAGGCAGGAAGATTATTGTCCAGAGATGACAGACCCTTGAGTGCATCCTGACCCAGTGTTCTGAAGTCACTTTGGCCAAAGCACCATCCAGGAGCTGGTGCGTCAGCCTTGCCATCACATGGGACTTTTGCAGAAGCCCATGGCTTTGTATAGTGTGCCTGTGAGCTCCTGCTGGATGAGAGCAGCTTCTCGGAGGTGGTACAGTCGATGGTTCCCCCACCGGGCCTGGGCCCAGTGCTGCCCCAGCCATTGGTTTTCACTCACATGGGTCCTTAATGTCCAAGCCCTGCTTCACTGCTCAAAGGCCCCGCCATATGGGTCCCCATCACAGTTCATCCCCAGATATTTGAGGTCCTGGGATGAAACGGGGCCAGGAGTCACCTAACTGGTCCCCTCTTCCCTCAGAGTCACTGCCTTCTGGCTAGGGAGGGGTTCCTTGGTGTCATTTTCATCCACTGATCAGGACTTGGGCTCAAGTAATCATCAGTTACTCTAATAATTAGAGGCACACACATGGAACTTCTGGAGTTGAACAGGGTTCAGATTCTGGGTTTGCCAAAGAGTTTACATGGCCTGCTCATTGGGGCATGCCCATTGCATGGCCTGACTGGGATCTGTGTTTCAAATCCTTGTCTTCCTTGTTGTGAGACCATGATCGGGTCATGTGACCGTGGTGAGCCTGGGTTTCACCAGCGTTAAAGCAGAGGTGAGGAGGCTTCCCGGAGCCCTGGGGCTGCTGGACGGATGGAGCGATGGTACGAAGGGAGAGCTCTTTCACGCTGTGTGTGGTACATGGAAAGTACCCAATAAATATTAGCTATTACCATGAAATGTTGCTTATTCAATAAGCGAGGAGTTGTGGGTTTTATTAGAAACAAAGTGGGTTCGTCTGCTTCTCAGTCTCTCATCCCTCCAGGAAGCCAGACCACGAGCTCGTAAATGCCAATCACAGCATCTACCTGGTGGCCACATCCCCAAATCTCTCATCAAAAACCTTGGAGGAAATGAAAAGTCTTATAATTTATAAACCGAGGCTTCTCAAGGCGGTGATGGTGGGGTGGGGGCACATGTGGCGGCGGGGGTGGGGCTGGTGCTTCAAGAGGCGGCAGAGGCAGCTGGAAAACAAAGCTATGCTTTGTCCTGTGACGTTACTTTTTGTTCTTATAGTTAATTATTTTTACAATTTCAAATAACATTAAAGGAAACTGTGAGATATTTACATCTATTAAAGAAGGGAGCATGGGTTTCAAAGGTTGGGAGCCCATCTACAACCTAGAAAATGCAGCCAAGCTCACAGCTCCAGGGCAGCATGGCCTCTGCACCTCCTCTGGAGGCCAAGGCCCACGGGTCCCCAAGCTGGCACTGGGCCGGGGCGAGGGGGGGCTGTACCCCTTGCAGTTGGCCTAATTGGTAAAGCTGGCACCTGTACAGGATGCTTCTCTGTTCTGGACCCTTCCTTTGGCTTTATAATGCTAATGATGGAAATTTGAACAGCCATTCCTTAAATCCATTTGACACACAATGCCCCTTCATCCATGCATGGTCACTCTTATTGCAGTGATCCCTTATTCATCCTGAGACGTCCATTGGCCACCCTGGCTAAATAAAACTTCTTTGCCGGATCTTTTTACCCCCCAGCTCTATTTTTCTTTACACTAAAGACTCAGTAAAAATTTAACTGTTCTTCAAAGTGAAAAATATTCTTGTAAAAGTTGCAAGATGTATTGTTATGAAGTGGATGGAACCAATGGAGAGACAGAGCGTTGCCTTCCTCTCCACATCCTGCCCTGCCTCAGTCTAGTCACTAACTTCCCCCAAAGGGGCAAGAACAGCCCTGGCTTTATAACAGCACTGAATTGTTTGGGTTGCTTTTGAACTTTATGTAAATGGACTCCCATAGGATGTGCTCTTTGGGGTCCGCCTTTGTCCAGCATTATGCTAGGAAGACATGTTGTATATCATTCCTTCGCATTGCTGTCCAGTGTCCACTGTTTCATTCTTCATGATTAGTGGAGGGGGGCGTGGATCCCCTGACAGCTCTGGTCCTGATGGGCATGTGACTTGGGTCAGCCAATTGGGATTTCCCAGAATGGAAGCAGATAATATCTCTCTTTGTGTCATAGCAGACTCAGGCCCTCTGTTCTTGATTCTGTCTGTGTCACGTACTAGCTGTGGAATCTCCTAGGAGTTATTTAACCTCTTCCTTTCCCATCTGATTTCCTCTTCTGTAAAAGGAAATCCTAAGAATGGCATCAACCCCGGAGAGTTGGTTCAAAAGATTCAGTGAATGCTTAGAACCACGCCAGTCATGTGTTCAGTGCTGATAGGTGGATTTTCATTCTTGGATTGTGAACTCTGAAGGTGTCAGAGCTTTGGTGGCCACTGAGTTGCCTACAGTGAGAACACTGAGTTCTCCGAGGTTCTCTGTGCCAGCACCCCTGCCATGCCTCTGAGCCTTTGCATATACTGTTCTCTCTGCCTGACCTATTATCCTGCTTTGAGTCTCACTCAAAATTTCCATCCCTCTTACAAGTCTTAGCCCCAAAGACATGGCATATCTACTTTGTTTCTAGTAAAATGCCGACCCCTCCCTGACTCCATCACTGTGCTGCAGCAACTCTCAGAAACCCGTGGGGGGCCTCCTGAGACATTGTTTCCCTTTCCTACTTGGCTGACACTTGCACTGATGGTACAAAAGCCACAGGTGAGTGACACTGTAGCTGATTTAGCATGAGTCAAGGCAGTGACACCAAACTGTCCTCCTGGACATTGGATCCTTCGTCACTAGGTATTAGCAAACAAAACAGTTTCACTTAAGAATGCCTTTGGTGATTCGGAAGATGTGGTATATATACACAATGGAATACTACTCAGCCATAAAAAAGAATGACATCATGCCATTTGCAGCAACATGGATGGAGCTAGAGAATCTCATACTGAGTGAAATGAGCCAGAAAGACAAAGACAAATACCATATGATATCACTTATAACTGGAATCTGAATATCGAGCACAAATGAACATCTCCATAGAAAAGAAAATCATGGACTTGGAAAACAGACTTGTGGCTGCCTGATGGGAGGGGGAGGGAGTGGGAGGGATCGGGAGGGATCGGGAACTTGGGCTTATCAGACACAACTTAGAATAGATTTACAAGGAGATCCTGCTGAATAGCATTGAGAACTTTGTCTAGATACTCATGTTGCAACAGAAGAAAGGCTGGGGAAAAAATGTAATTGTAATGTATACATGTAAGGATAACCTGACCCCCTTGCTGTACAGTGGGAAAAAAAAAAAAAAAGAATGCCTTTGGTTAGGCAAGAAAAACTGTTAAATTTTCAGTGCATGTATTTTAAAATTTCTGAGAGCCCAAAAAGGAAGTATGCAAAAAGCACTTCTTAAATACGCAGGAGTAGGATGGCTGTTGCAAGGAAAAGCTCTTGTGCAAATGAGTTGCACGTTGAATTAGCTTTTTTTTTTTTTTTTTTTTTCCCCACAGAACACCATTTTTACTTGAAGGAACAGATGACAGACAGGCAGACTGTGGTTATTCAGTCTTGGGTGTCTGGCAGACGTTTTCTCGATGCATAAAGAGAGCCTGTCTTATCAAGGAGAATCTCTATTGGTCAGTCCTTGTTGCCAAAGATAAAATGTGAATTTTCAAGTAAAAATTAGAATTTTAGAACACATGTAAATAGCTCCATGAGCGTAACAGCTTCCCCGCTACTCAAAGACTTTTCTGGTGAGATGAGAGGAGATGGTAATGAGTGGGATGGGGCCAGAATCTTATGTCCCTCTCTTTACAGGCCCTTCCCTCTCTCCAGGCTGTGGATTCCTCCTACCAATACTCATTCCATCCCATTCAGCTTCCTTCCTCCAGTTACTGTCCTGTACTTTGTCCCACAGTCTAAGTGCCACTACAGTTGGATGAACCAGTTCACCCCGGGAGGGGTGGGGCTGACCCCAGGAGAACTCTCTGTGACAACAGCCTTGGGAGACAACATTCCTAGTTGGACAATCCCTTCATTTAGGGGTGCAGGGGGGATTTGGATTCTAACAAGGGGAGACTAAAGCCAGCTGAGTGCAGAGTGGGGGAGGGTTGGGTCAGGGGGTGGCTCCCTGGGGGGCTGACTCAACCCCCGGTGAATCATTGAAAAATTTCTGTTTTCTTATTGATAACTGATTAATATTATTCCTCAGCAATTATTGTGAGCATTTTTTTTTGTCTTTTTAGGGCCGCACCTGTGGCATATGTAGGTTTCCAGGCTAGGGGTTGAATCGGAGCTGTAGCCACCGGCCCTACACCACAGCCTCAGCAACGCAGGATCCAAGCTGCATCTGCGACCTACACCACAGCTCATGGCAACACCAAACCCTTAACCCACTGAGCAAGGCCAGGGATCGAACGTGCATCCTCATGGATACTAGTCAGATTCGTTTCTCCTGAGCCACGATGGGAACTCGGGGAGCTATCTTTTAAAGTCCCTAATGAGGAATGTTTGTCTTAAGACATCAGAATCTCTTGTCTCATTCTTTTTTTTTTTTAAGAAAATTTAAACAATATTTAGAAACAATTCTATACTCAAAAAAGGTGCAAAAATAGTACAGTGAAGAGTTCCCACTGTGGCTCAACATGTTTAGGGACCCAGGATTGTCTCTGTGAGGATGCAGGTTTGATCTCTGGCCTCACTCAATAGGTTGAGCATCCCACATTGCTGTGTGTGGCTGTGGCATAGGCCGGCAGCTGTAGCTCCGATTCAACCCCTAGCCTGGGAACTTCCCCATGCCGCAGGTGTGGCTGTAAAAAGAAAAAAAAGAGTACAGTAAGTTCCTCTATAGCCATTTCCAGCTTCCCCCAATGATAATGTTTTACCTAACCACAGTCCATTATGAAAACTAGGACACTGGACGTGAGTGCAGCTAAACTACAGACCTTATTTATTCTACTGCCACAAAGAAGTGCCTTTATGCTACCCCTTTATAGTTATACTCCATTCGTCTTTAAAATATAGTTTTTATTTTAATGAAAATGATACTTCATAAAAGTATCTACTGGAGTTCCCATTGTGGCTCAGTGGTTAACGAATCCGACTAGGAACCCCTAGCCTGTGAGCCATTGCCGCAGGAGGCATCAAATGATCCTGCAGGGCACTGGGATGGCCCTTGCGAGTTGTCCAGGCCTCTGCATCAGTCAGTCACTGTATGTGGGCTGCCCTTAGGGAGGCATGTAACTTTGGGCTGGCTGGCTCCCATCAGCCAAGGGCGAGGCCTGAGGACAGACTCAGCTGTGAGCCTCTGGACCTCAGGGGAATCTGGACAGTGTATCCCAGCATCCACTGTACTCACGGTTATTATTATGGCTCTGAGGAGGGGGTAACATCAGAAGGGGAGATGGTCATAGGTTTCTCATCCTCCCCATGAGTTTACCACATCAAATGCAGGCATATGTGAATGGTTGGATAACCCTAGATAAGGCTGTTTCCTTTTCTGTGTTAGACCATTGAAAGGAATGTGTTTATATCTTCAGAAAGAGCTAGTTTGGAAGAAGTGGGGGGGGGGGATAAAAAGGCAAGAGATCTGACTCTTCCTTATAGCTGTTAAAGGGAATTTCATAAAATATTCTTTACTGCCACCATAGGGGAACTCCATCTTGTACTATCCTGCCCTAGGTAAGGACTGCCTTGAAGTAAGCTCTGGAGACAGATTTTAATAAAAGAAATCCCTTCTGAGCCTGCCAAGGATGAGATGGTATCAGTGATATTATCAGCAATTGTATTTGTTTAGTAATAACTGGAAACCTTCTGGAAGTCTGACACTGAGCTAAGGCCTTTGGAGAACACCCAAGAAGTCTACACTCAAAGGATTCCATTCCATGCCTTCTTCCTGTGCTCAGCTACTCAGAGATAGAATAAAGAGTGGAGTTTTTTTTACATTTAAAAAATTAAAGTAGGAGTTCCCGTCATGGCTCAGTGGTTAACAAATCCGACTAGGAACCATGAAGTTGCGGGTTCTATCCCGGGCCTTGCTCATTGGGTTAAGGATCCGGCATTGCTGTGAGCTGTGGTGTAGGTCGCAGACGCGGCTCAGATTCCGAGTTGTGGTGGCTCTGGTGTAGGACAGTGGCTATGGCTCCAATTAGGCCCCTAGCCTGGGAACCTTCCATATGCTGCAGGAGCAGCCCTAGAAAAGGCAAAAAGGCAAAATAAATAAATAAATAAATAAAATTAAAGTATAATTGATTTACACTGTAAATGTACATCAATTGTGCCAATTTCTGCTGTACAGCAAAGTGACTCAGTCATACATACATATACATTGTTTTTTAAATATTATTTTCCCTCATGGTCTATCCCAGGAGAATGCATATAGTTCCCTGTGCTATACAGTAGGACTTCATTGCTTATCCATTCTAACAGTTTGTATCTACTATCTACAAACTCCTAGTCCATCCCACTCCCTCCCGCTTCCACCTTGGCAGCCACATGACTATTCTCCACGTCTGTGAGTCTGTTTCTGTTTTGTAAATAGTTCATTTGTGCCACATTTTAGATTCCACATATAAGTGATATTGTATGGTATTTGTCCTTCTCTTTCTGACTTACTTCACTTAGTATGATAATCTCTAGAGGCATCCATGTCGCTGTAAATGGCATTATTTCATTCCTTTTTGTGGCTAAGTAGTATTCCATTGTATATACGTACCACATCTTCTTAATCCATTCAACTGTCAGTGGACATTTAGGTTGTTTCCGTGTCTTGGCTGTTATGAATAGTGCTGTTATGTACATATGAACATACGGGTATGTGTATCTTTTTGAACTGTAGTTTTGTCTGGATGTGTGCCCAGGAGTGGGATTGCTGGATCCTATAATAGTCTTATAGTGGGTCTTCTGAGACCCTCTATACTGTGTTCCATAGTGGCTATACCAATTTACATCCCCACCAACAGTGTAGGAGGGTGTCCTATCCAAACACTTATTTGCCTTTCTTTCTTTATAAATAAAGATACAACTTCACTGCACATGATGATAGTGAAATGATAACATGAAGAATTTTCATAAAATAAGGAGTTTTTTTCTGCCAGAAAGCTTGATAAGCACTTTTTACCTTTTCCCCAATATTCACACTGGGATCTAGGGGTGGGGGAGGTGTCTGCACTAACACATAGTAGAGATTGCCCTAGAAACTTTCTCATCTGTGACAAGGGTACAAGCCCTCATACTCTTCAGAGCTGGGAAGGGTTAAACCCAAGCCTGCTGGTCACCCAACCCCCCAGTATTCTCTGTCCCTGTCTCTCTCCAGAGTTATATACAGCCATGGCTGCCTCAGCGTAGGAGAAGGATGGAGGGTGGAAGCCAGTTTAGTGCCCTGGAAGGCCCAAGAATGAAGCCAGAGGAGAGCCCTTGCAGCGATGAAGGCAGGTGAAGACGCCTCACCCCAGGGCACTTAAATGGCACATGTCATCTTCGCCTCCTCCCTCCAGGGAAAGGTGTGGGGAGCAGGAGTCAGATCTGATCTCCCTTTGTGTCTCCACAGGGCCTTGCACAGATATGGTTGGTGGTTAACAAATGTTGGAGACTGAATGGACTTTTCTGTTACCCTTATTAACAGTGCCAGAGAGGAGACATATGAGCAGTGATCAGTGCCACAAATGTGTCAGATTTAGAGGCAGCAGGGTTTGGACCATTCTATCAGAGATCTTGGTTTGTTCCTGGAAACTTCCCTGGGCACATGTCCTTTTAATATCAGAATCTACGGTGAATTCACCTAATGGGTGGGTTAAAGCACACTAGTTTGGAAGTCAGAGGAGGCGAACTGGCCAAACCACCTTAAGGCACAGTTTCCTCAGCAGTTAAATTGGTTGACCCAATGCTGCCTCTTGTAGACTTATTTTATGGGTCAGAGGAGCTCACGCCTGTAAAGTGTTGGGCTCACCCCAAGCACTTAATAAATGGTGGCCACTATTATCATTATAGGGGTAACCATATCCTATGACATCCAACTCAAGATACTTTGGAAGAGTAGAGAGGCATAAAAGAAACACAATTAGAATGATAACTTTTTCTGAATGCTTTACTTACTGCAAACAAATTGGCTTCTTAAAAAAAAATTTTTTTTTTAGGGCTGCCCCTGGGGCATATGGAAGTTCCCAGGCTAGGGGTCAATTTGGAGCTACAGCTGCCAGCCTATGCTACAGCTCACAGCAATGCTGGATCCTTAAGCCACTGAGCGGGGCCGGGGATTGAACCTGAGTACTCATGGATACTAGTTGGGTTTGCTACCACTGAGCCACAACAGGAATTCCCAAGTTGGTTTCTGATATTGATAGACCTGTAAAATGATTCTACTCAGGAACTATTTTCTTTTTAAAAAATTTTATTGAATTATAGTTGATTTACAATGTTGTTTTTATTCCTGCCATACAGCAAAGCGACTTAGTTATACATATATCTTTTTCATAGTCTTTTCCATTATGGTTTGTCATAAGATGGTGAATATATTTCCCTGTGCTATAGAGTATGGACCTCGTTGTTTATCCATCTTATATATTCTACTTTGCATCTGCTAATCCCAAACTCCCAACCCTTCCCTCTCCACCCTCCTCCTCCTTGGCAACCACAAGTCTGTTTTCCATGTCTGTGACTCTGTTTCTCTTTTGTAGATAGGTCCATTTGTACCACATTTTAGATTTCACATATAAGTGCTATCATATGATATTTATCTTTTTCTCTCTGACTTAGTTTACTTAGTATGATAAGGTCCATGCATGTTGCTGCAAATGGCATTACTTCATTCTTTTTCATTCATTTCATTTGAACTATTTTCAAATGGAAAGTTCCTTTGAAGAAATAAAAGAACATCTATTTTGGTACATTAAAGCAAATTTGAAAATTTTCTTAATGTTGATGATATGAACATTAAAAAATATTTAAACAGCATAATTATTCTTGATAGGTACTTAGGTATTTTAGTTTTTTGGCTTACCTGTCATGATATTATTCTGTAGAATATGGTTTTCAATAGTTTTACTATTTTAACTTTTTCCACAAAACTTTCTGGCATTTTTAGTTTAATAAATTTGAAATTAGAGTTTAATAAATTTGAATTTGGCAATGGTTCAATTGTCTTTTCTATAGACTACAATATGTTTAATTGAGAAAATACTATTTATTGGTGGCAAAGTGCCTGATAAGCTGAGAGCAATTCTGCTGAATAAAGGCTGCTCTCAGTTCTGATTTTTAAAAATATCGTAATGTATAAATAATCTGGTCCAAATATTTTCTCAGGTGACTTTGTCCTCTATTCAGAGTACCTTTCTTTGACAACGATTTTTCATGATACAGTTTGTTGAGTAAGTTGTCTCTATTTATGATTCTTTTGAATGGCTCCCCAAATTTAGATGATTCAAGTTTGTAGGCCTTCTCAATTACATCCTATTCTGGGACAGAATCTAAATTTATCCAAATAAAAATAGGAGCTCCATCAAAATCTTCTCACAGGTTGAGGTCATCCAGGGCACAATTATAATATTTCCAAATGGAATCTCATACTTCAGTAAAGTCCTCATTGTACCCACCCTCCTTTGCAGGATACATTTTGATGTCTTCCTTTTTGCAGAACTGGCTTCATGGGCTTGTGACCTGTGCACTTGCACAGAATCCAGTGTTTAGGAGCCTCCACACTTGGTTGATGGCCCTACTGTCGAAATTCTTTTTTTTTTTTTTTTGGTCTTTTTGCCATTTCTTGGGCCGCTCCTGTGGCATATGGAGGTTCCCAGGCTAGGAGTCGAATTGGAGCCATAGCCGCCGGCCTACGCCAGAGCCACAGCAACGCAGGAACCAAGCCATGTCTGCAACCTACACCCCAGCTCACGGCAACACCAGATCCTTAACCCACTGAGCAAGGCCAGGGATCGAACCCGCAACTTCATGGTTCCCAGTCGGATTTGTTAACCACTGAGCCACGATGGAAACTCTGAAATTCTTCATTTTTTTTTTTTTATTTTAACAAGGGATTTTGCGTTTTCATTTTGTACAATGCCCCACCAATTATATAGCTGGTCCTGCCTGTCTGTCAGCTTGCTTTTCAATTACTGTATCTTTCTAAAAGATTCAAGTGCACGAGCTGAATTGCAAGAAACAAAACTCCATTTACTCCATACTCTGAAGATGTCCAAATGATTTTGAACAAATCGAAATAAAAATTCAGAGCATTCTGTGACACTTAGGCTGATGTTAACATGGTAGTTTTCATCAAGACTCAGCCATTCTAGGACTTCCTGTGTGGCTCACACCATCGCTACTTGGCATTGCCTCTGCAGTGGCTGTGGCTCGACCCCTAGCTCGGAACGTCCATATGCCACAGGTGCAGCCACTAAAAGAAGAAAAAAAGACTCAGATATTCTAAACCAGTTGATAGTTAGAAAAGAGAATTTTGTGATTCACGTACACTGTGTGTGGGAGTGTGTGTCTAAAATTTGACAACCCAGCTTCCATTTCCATTGGTAGACCATCACAGCTTGTTTGGACAAAAGTGCTAATTATATACATACATTCCACCACGCAGTCCGAGTATGTTTCTGCTCCATGGTTTTTTTTTTTTTTTTCCAGTAATCTTATTGATGCTGATAATGACAGTGTTTTCTGAGACACAAGGAAATAACTATTTTAAATATTACAGTGTGGTGTATTACAGTAACCAAAGAAATTTCCTAACCCTAGATGTTATTTAAACAAGAATAGATCTTTTTAGACAAGAAAAGCATTTGTGGCATCTATCAATACAATTTTTGGGTGAAGAGTATGAACATCTACAGGAAAAAAAAAGTTACAAAGATTGAAATAGAGTAAATCAGATGTTAGGACAAGTGCTACAACTTTAATTTTTGATTTTTAAATGTTTTATCTTTTTAGGGCCTCACTTGCGGCATACGGAAGTTCCCAGGCTAGGGGTTGAATCAGAGCCACAGTTGTGGCCTACACCATAGCCACAGCAATGCCAGATCTGAGCCGAAACTGCCACCTACACCACAGCTCACAGCAATACTGGATCCTTAACCCACTGAGCGAGGCCAGGGATCGAACCCACACCTTCATGAATACTTGGTTTCGTTACTGCTGAGCCACAGTGGGAAATCCCACAACTTTAATTTTAAAGGCGTGGAAACATTTCACATTCAGGAGAAGAGGGGTTTATACAGAGGAAAGAAAGGCAGTGCAATTCTTTAATGGATGCATCCGATGATGCCAACAGCCCTCACATTACATCTGGGTGAGGAGTGATCAGACAAGGTGACGTTTAAGCCTGTTCTGAGTGGAGTGTGAGCTGCTCTAGCAATGTTGCCTCTCAGTGTAGCCCCACCCCACCCCCTGCACCCCCCTCACAGGTTCTTAATTTAGTAAGAATATTGTTTCTATCAGGATTCTGGCCATCAAAATTTATCATGCCCTCAGTACAAAGTTTCTTTCCAATGATGAACATTTAAACTGGATTTATAATATCAATCAGAATCATATCAGATTTTTCACGTTTGATGGAATGATCTTTCTAAAGGTCTAATTTTACTTCACGAACTTGGTTCGGAAAAAAGTGAAGCCTTATGTATATCAGAATTCACAGGGAGTTCCCCGTCGTGGCTCAGTGGTTAACGAATCCGACTAGGAACCGTGAGGTTTCGGGTTTGATCCCTGGCCTTTCTCAGTGGGTTAAGGATCTGGCGTTGCTGTGAGCTGTGGTGTAGGTTGCAGACGCGGCTCGGATCTGGCGTTGCTGTGGCTCTGGCGTAGGCCGGTAGGTTGCAGACATGGCTCAGATCCCATGTTGCTGTGGCTCTGGCACAGGCCAGGGGCTACAGCTCCGATTTGACCCCTTGCCTGGGAACCTCCATATGCCACGGGAGTGGCCCCAGAAATGGCAAAAAGATGAAAATAAAGAATTCACAAATTTCTCATATGAAGCATCTGATGTCTCTGATGTAAAGCTGGTGTCATTTCAATGTTTAAATAGTTCTATTTCTATTAAAGGAGACCCATTAGCAGCTAATACTCATTTTTTTCGGGCATGCACATGAACACTTGCAATTGAAAATGAGTGAAATTGGCTGAGGAGAACAGTCATTGCACCTAAATGAACAATTAAGCTTCACAGAGACACATGAAAACATACCTTATGCTGCTGCTTGTGCTCATCATCATCTTTGAGTGCGGTCTACTTAAAAGAACAAACTTGTGAAGCAGATGCTGATGTTTCTTCACCAAATTTGTATTTTCAGGCTTTCATGTGCCCAGTGATAGCATTATGACCTTCCCGTAGTGGAAGCAAGACGTCAGACAAACATTTTATGCAAGGTGCACATCTATCTACAATTTTAATATTTTAATCTTTTTCCCTCCAAAGGTACTTTGATCTTTTGAAGCTGACTGCTCCTCTGAGAGTGTATTTATTTATTTATTTTATATAATGATTTTTTTTTCCATTTTAGCTGGTTTTTACAGTGTTCCATCAATTTTCTACTGTACAGCATGGTGACCCAGTCATCCATACATGTATGCATTATTTTTTCTCACATTATCATGCTCCATCATAAGTAGATATAGGAAGGGGTTAACATACTTAAAAACCAGGGCAACCACAAATTAACACCAAACATTACATTCACAAAAACTGAAAAGAAAAGTACTTGAGCATAAAATAAATGGAAACCATCCAAACAAAAAAAGAAGAAAAGAGAAACACAGAATCCACTGGAAAACAAGGTTTAAAATGGCAGTTAATACATGTCTATCAATAATCACCTTAAATGTCAATGCACTGAATGCTCCAATCAAAAGACATGAGAGTTTATTTTATTTTATCTTATTTTTATTATTATTATTATTTTGTCTGTTCAGGCTGCACCTGTGGCATATGGAGGTTCCCAGGCTAGGGGTTGAATCAGAGCTACAGCTGCTGGCCTAAGCCAGAGCCACTGCAATGCCAGATCTGAGCCACGTCTGTGACCTATACCACAGCTCACGGCAACACTGGATCGTTAACCCACTGAGTGAGGCCACAGACTGAACCCACAACCTCATGATTCCTAGTCGGATTCTTTCCACTGCCCCACGACAGGAACCACAAGAGAGTTTATTTTAAAAGAAAAAGTGTTACCCAACAATGCAATAAATATTAGTCATAGATACAGAATACATTAATTGAAAAAACTGTTGTTAAGCCAGGATATTCAAACCGTAGTCTGCTCAGCCTGCAATGCCTGAACACATTTCACCTACACCCACCCTCCGTTTTCTCACTTTTCCCACTGACCCTGCTGACGTGTGGCCAACAGCTTCATGGACCTCCCAGGCCACAGCAGGGGTGTGGGAGAGTGGCAGGAAGTAGATCTGTCATTACCTCCAAGTCCCTAGGAACTGGTGGCTGGGCACACTATATTTTATCATGCTGTCCTTCAAAGAGGGGTCAGTTGCATCTCATCAAGGAGCAGCTGGGAAAAGAGAGAAGGTTATTGCTGATCATCCTTCAGATTTTCCCACGAGGACAAGTGAGAGCTCCATGTCCTACATGTGTCTCCATGCTACAGCTCAAGATGGGTGGAAGCTGGAGATGCCAAGTAGAAGTCTACAAACGTCCTAGACTGTTTAACTTTACTGTTACTATTAGTATTTTGTTTAAAAAAGAAATGGGGGAGTTCCCGTCGTGGTGCAGTGGTTAATGAATCCGACTAGGAACCATGAGGTTGTGGGTTCGATCCCTGGCCTCGCTCAGTGGGTTAAGGATCTGGCGTTGCTGTGAGCTGTGGCGTAGGCCGGCAGCTACAGCTCCAATTCGACCCCTAGCCTGGGAACCTCCGTATGCCATGGGAGCGGCCCTAGAAAAGGCAAAAAGACAAAAAAAAAAAAAAAAGGAGCATGTGACGTATGCTGTATCACCTGGGACTGTCCTGGGGAACCGGGAAATACAGTCACCCAGATTATCATCCATTGCTTGGGTTTTCCTCTGACTTCCCTGTGAAAGATAATCTTGCACTAATTTTACAAACAACTTGTACATAATAAAAATGACCTTTGGGAGTTCCCTTGTGGCTCAGCAGGTGAAGGATCCAGTGTTGTCACTGCAGGGGCTCTGGTTGCTTCTGTGGTGCTGTGGTGCTGATCCAGGAATTTCTGCATGCTGCGGGCACAGCCAAAAGCCACCAAACAAAAAGGCCATTTGTTTAAATGGGAAGGAGAGTGAGGTTGGTGCCGTTTAGAATGGGATAATGTAAGGCTAAAAGGTCAAAGGCAGCTTGGGCTCATTTAGACATCGTGACTTCCCTCTCCTGGAAGGCAAATCCCAGGGACAATTTCTGATCATTTTCTTACTGGTCCGGAGTGATTTCTAGGTCAAGCAGGCTGAATGTTCGAGGGGAAGGGGAAACTGGGTAATTTATCTTCCTCTTGCTTCATAAGCTCAGGGCCTGCAGCATTGAAATCCCCTTTAAACTGGGGCCCAGGTGAAGTGTCAGGAAATCACTGCTTTCTTCCTTCTTCTTTTTGAGGGGGTGATGTTAGAAGTCAAAGATGTATTGGAGACCATACGTATACACGTTGTGTAAACTTTATTGTCTAAGGGCTGCATCACCTGTAAAATGGTCCTCACAGTTTGGGCGGCCAACACATCTGGGTCAGAACAGCTGGGAACAATTTTCGATTGGAAAAGTAACTTATGTGGAAAAGGAGCATAAACGTTCATCATATCCTGGCTGCTTGTAAACTAAGGCCATGTCAGGGGGAAAGGCTAATGGTGTGTTTTTTGTTTGGTTGTGCTCAGATAGCTTGAGGGCACATAAGGCACACATTTCCCAGGCGGCAGGTCACTATGATACAATGAACTGGATCACCTTATTCTTACCTTTTTTGAGTCCTTTACTAGTGGATTTGGGGAAGCAGATGCTGAATGTTTAGCAAAATTTGTATACAGCTTTGTTCGGGCTTGTTCACAGTGACCTGATCTATGCAATATAGATCAAGCCCATCCAAGTAAAAAAGCATAAAAAAGTAAATAAGTATGATCTAATGCAAATTAAAATTGCATTTGTTAAAAATATCAAATAATGCCATGTGGGCTTGGGTGACCAGATGACTGTGATTGGAGAGTCCAGATAGGAGAAAACAGGAGAGAGGGTCCTGTCCAGAAGCAGAGTAAACCCATATTTTAAATTTGGAATCTCTTGTGGTTTTTATCATCAGATATTCTATTCTTTTTGTGGTTTAGGGAGCAAAAAGCTTGCATGGACCTCAATCCATAGAGTGTTTGAGAACTAGAATGACAGGTGGTACTTGTGAATTCTACCTAGATTTGCATTATATCAACGTTTAAAGTCTTTCTGGGAATTCCCATCATGTAACAAACCTGACAAGTATCCATGAGGACTCGGGTTCAATCCCTGGCCTAACTGAGTGGGTTAAAGGATCCGACCTTGCCGTGAGCTGTGGTGTAGGTCACAGACACAGCTCGGATCTGGCATTGCTGTGGCTGGGGCATAGGCTGACAGCTGTAGCTCTGATTTGACTCCTAGCCTGGGAATAAGCTTCGAGTGAGGCCTGAAAAAGACAAATAAATAAATAAATAAATAAGTAAAGTCTTTCTGTTTGCCCAAAAGGCATGATAAAAAGTTAGGTGTTTTTTGGATTTTTTTTTTTACGATTTCATTTGACCTATTTTTCAACTTACTATTTAAATATTTTATCATTTCTAGTTTAAAAAACTTGTTGTAAAACATACCATTACCATTTTAATAATTTAAGGGTACAATTAAATACACTCACAATATTGTGTAACCATCACCACTATTTCCAGAACTTGATTTCTAATTTTTGAAGCTTCTCCAAGGTATACTACTTTGAAGAGGGAAAACGACCTGATTTTGCTTTAAAGTGAGATCAATAAGCAGCTGTTTGTTTGCTTTCTTCCTGCCTAGGAACATAGGCTATTACTGACAGCTCTTGTTAGGAATGTCTATAATTGTCAGCTTATGGTGCTGAACCCTTTTAAGCGTGCTTTTATTCTAGGATGCTTGTAAACCAGGGAAAAGTTACGAAAACCTGTAAATGCTCTGAAAAGAAATTTCAGCAGGACTATGTGGCTGGTGTGGGAGCTGAGGAGAACTTTATTATGTTTGTATAAGGAAGAAAGGAAAGTCATTCGAGACCTACAACAGTTAGATGTGGCTATGTGTGTTAACTAAGTAGAGAGATAGATAGGAATTTAGTTACTAAACTTCCACGATTCAAATTGTTACTAAATTTCCACGATTCAAATTGTGTGTAGAAGTTATTTAAAAATGAAGATGCTGAAGTCCTCTGGTGACTCAGGGGGTTAAGGATCTGGAGTTGTCACTGCTGGGGCATGGGTTTGATTCCTG
The DNA here is from genome assembly GCF_016906955.1 of Phacochoerus africanus. Lineage (NCBI taxonomy): Eukaryota > Metazoa > Chordata > Mammalia > Artiodactyla > Suidae > Phacochoerus > Phacochoerus africanus. The sequence goes on along the minus strand of NC_062548.1, from coordinate 111,275,299 downwards.
GCCTGGGAACTTTTGTATGCTGCAGGCATGGCCAAAAAAAAAAAAAAAAAATTTTTTTTAAATGAAGATGCTTATAAAATTAAATCTGGGAATATGTATGCATTAAAGGAAATCAACAAAGCATAGACCTGAGAAACTTTTTTTTTTTTTTTTTTTTAGCTGCATATATAGTGGAAATTCCTGGGCCAGGAATTGAACCTGCACCGCAGCAGAGACCCAAGCTGCTGCAGTGACAACACCAGATCCTTAACCCACTGTGCCACAAGGGGACTCCAGACCTGAATAACTTTAGACTTTGTTTATCCACAGCTCTGGATCATCAGATCTAGCCACTTGGGTCTTTACAGGATATTTATCTCTCCTAAAAGTCCCATATTAATGTCCCCTGCAGAATCCCTCGCCAGCCATAGCCCATCTCCAGGTAGCAATGAAGCCCTGTTGAAGTTCCTTTGGGAATATTTATGCTCTACTCTTGAACCCATGTCTCCTGATGGGGTTGAAATCGTAGTTGTAAAAGGCTTAGAGTTGAAAGGTTTCATCATAAATATCCCTTAAGGAGAAAAATGGAAATGGGACTCTCTGTTTAACCTATTTCATGAGTCAAACAGCGATAGCCATCATTATAATTGATTGTGACAGAACCATGGCAAAATGTTAGTATTTGTTAGCTGAATTAATGGCTACTATGTGGATATTGGTTTAATTATTCTCTATACTTTGCAGGATTTATTACGACAAAAATGAATATATACAATTTATAGAACTGACAAAGCAGGGGTAGGCAAGGAGAATGTCAGTATTATGTTATTTTGGAATTGACTGGGCTTCCTAGAATAAAGTTGCTTCTCAACTCCCAAGCAGTCTTATCTGCACATCTTTCGAGAAAAAAACTTAATTGTTGCATTCAGCCCACAGGACGGTCTTATAACATTGCTTCAAGGGCACTACAACTTACAGTGAAAGAACACTTTTTGACAAGTGCTAAAGATTGTCGCTATGTTGGCTGGTTCGGAAACTGTGCTAAGTGAATTCAGAAAATAGATTGTTCTGATGCTTTCGAGCTTTGAGGCTTTGAACAAAATAATGAATAGCCCTTTGTAATTAACATGCCTTGTTTGTTTTCGGTTCTTTTGAAAGCAATCAAGGAAAGGAATGGAAAGGAAAGAAGTGCTCAGAAGGCCCCCCAAAGCACTTTGGCACTCCCCAAACAGCCAGACGGTGAATTACACGGTGGGGGTATATGGCGAAGTGGGTCCGATTTTTCTGTTATTCAATAACACTAGGAAACATGCGTTAGTTCAAAGCATTGTTTCTCTTCAAGTGTCTTCAATCAGCATCACGTAGCTTTTGGTGTTGCTGGAGTGATTTCAATGTACCAAGTGTCTTTGAGTAGTTGTCTAACGGGATAAAGCGAGGGAAAAGAAGAGGGTAGACAGAGGGCATTTGACCAACAAAGACTGAGAATTTCATTGGTTTGTGGAAGAATTCTTTGGCTAGTACCTCTGGGAAATGGGATGGTTTATAGCAAAGTTTCCCAGGCGTACATGTTCTCAGTAACAAAGAGGCTTTGGGATGCTGTATGGGTGAGGGTGCTTTTAGCTTCCAGAAACCTCAGACCCAATTCAGGATGGCTTGAACCGGTGAGGGGATTCGTTATTTTGCATAACAAGTCCTAAACTAGGCATGCTCCACCCAAGCATCACCAGGGTGCTGGCTCCACTTCTCTGTGGCTTTCTGGATTCGTCCTCTTCTCTGTGTTGGCCTCATTCTACAGCTGCTGTGAGCACAACAGTGTCTTATGGTGTATTTAGCCTCAGTTTTGGTGAGACAAGTACATATTCATTAGAGAGTCCCAGGAACTGACTCTTCTTTTTCTTTTTCTTCTTCTTTTTAATCTTTTTAGGACTGAACCCATGGCATACAGAGGTTCTCAGGCTAGGGGTTGAAAGGACAAAGCACAGCCACAGCCACAGCAATGCAGGATCCAAGCTGCATCTGCACCCTACACTACAGCTCACAGCAGCGCCAGATCCTTAACCCACTGAGCAAGGCCAGGGATCGAACCTGTGTCCTCGTGGATGCTAGTCAGATTTGTTTCTGCTGAGCCACAATGGGAACTCTTTTTCTTTTAAAGTATAGTTGATATCCAATATTGTGTTACTATTGGGTATTCAGCAAGGTGATTCAGCTATATATATATAATATTAAATATATTCTTATATATATTCTTATATATAATATATATTCTTTTTATATTTTATATATGTACTATGTATATAGGTATATTCTTTTTTTGCAATTCTTTTCCTTTGTAGGTTATTACAAAGTAATGAATATAGTTACCTGTGTTGATTCTTTTCTTCAAAGGCACAATTTTAATTTTATTTTTATTATTATTATTTTCCTTTTTTGGCCACCCCACAGCATATGGAGTTCCTGGGCCAGAGATCATATCTGGGCTACAGTTGTGACCTAGGCCTCAGCAATGGCAATGCCAGATCCTTAACCCATTGTGCCGGGGCTGGGATCAAACCTACATCCCAGTGCTCCAGAGACACTGCTGAACCTGTTGCACCCACAGTGGGAACTTCTGCAGAACTACTGGAACCGGCTGCTGCTGAGAATAGCTGAGGTTTAAAAGACTGAGGCATAGGACTTCGCACCGTGGCACAGTGGGTTAAGAATCCAACTGCAGAAGTTCCCGCTGTGGCTCAGTGGGTTAACAACCTGACTTAGTGTCTATGAGGATGTGGGTCCGACCCCTGGCCTCTCTAAGTGGGTTAAGGATCCGGTGTTGCCATAAGCTACAGTATAGTTCGCAGATGGGGCTTAGATCCAGTGTTGCTGTGACTGTGACATAGGCCTCAGCCGCAGCTTCGATTCAACCCCTAGACCGGGAACTTCCATGTGCCACAGGCGCAGCCATAAAAAGGAAAAAAAAAAAAAAAAAAGGGGGAATCCAACTGCAGTGGCTCAGGTCAAATACAATAATATTGCCTTATATCCATATAATACAGGCATCACGAGGACAGGAGTTTTGTCAGCAGTGTGTAGGCTGAATAACAGCCCATGGTTGGTTCTCAATAAATATAAATACTCATTCAAAAGAGTGAGGGAGTTCCTGTTGTGGCTCAGAGGTAAGGAACCTGACTAGTATCCATGAGGATGCAAGTTCAATCCCTGGACTTACTCACTGGGTTAAGGATCTAGCATTGCTGTGAGCTGCAGTGTAGGTCACAGATGCAGCTTGGATCTGGTGTTGCTGTGGCTGTGGCTTGTGGCCAGCAGCTGCAGCTCTAATTCAACACCTAGCCTGGGAACTTCCATTTGCCATGGGTGCAGCCCCCCCACAAAAGAAAAAAAGAGTGAGTACTTGGAGTTCCTGCTGTGGTGCAGTGGGTTAAGAATCCAACTGCAGCGGCTCCAGTTGCTACAGAAACACAGGTTCAATTCCTGGCCCGTTGCAGTGGGATAAAGGAGCCAGCATCGCCAGAGCTGTGGTGTGGGTCACAACTGCAGCTTGGATTTGATCCCTGGCCCTGGAACTTCCATATGACCTGGGTGTGGCCATTAAAAAAAAAAAGAAAAAGTGAGTACTGGTAAAGGCAGTTAAATTTACTACATAAGAGATACTTGGGGGAAAAAAGAGAGAGAGAGACCTAGGTTCCCAGGCCAGCTCTGTCATTGACCAGCTATATGCTTTAGTTTCCTCTTTTGTAAGGTGAGGATAATAGAAAATTTCTTCATCAGGTTGTTGTGAAAATTAAATGTATTAATAACTACAAAGCACTTAGAACAGTACCAGGCCCATAGTCAGCCCTCAGGAAGTGCTGTTTATTATCATTACTACTGCTGTTCAGATCTTCTGCAAGTCCCAGTTTCCTTATTTGTAAGACGGGGATAATAAAAGGTACCCCATTTTGAGGATTAAATGAGATAGTATTTGTTCCTTTCTTGTGATGTCAGGCATGGTGTTAGGAACTTGGACAAGGTCACCGAGTCCATATCTATTGTCATTTCTTCTTGGAGAAATGGCTGATGCTAGAGATGGGCAGATGGCTTAGTAGGGGAGCCTGTGGTACCAGAAAATAAGAAAGTGCTTTAAAAAAGAGAGAGAGAGAGAGAGATGAGGGTATGTCCAAGGGACACAGGAGCCAACTGAAGAGGCTCCCAAGGACCAAAGCTTTTTATTTTACAAAGTTGTTTTTACCCCATAATATATTTGGTCCCACAACAGACTAGTAAGAGAACAAGTCAAGTATTCTGCCCTTTTTATAGGTTTGGAATGTGAAGCACCAAGCAGTTAAATGCACCTTGAAAGACTCAATTAATAGACAAGTAAAAGAGCTAAAGTCAAAACGGCAGTTGTCTGATGCTTTGGTGTATGTAGATCATCTGTATTTTAAACACTTAACCTTTTTAGGGTAAGAGTGATATTGAGCAAGTGTATAATATGGGCTCAGGGCGGTCTTACAAATGCTAAGGTGAAACATTTCTAAGTAGGATGATTTAGGGGAAAGAGGGAGGAAGTGACCAGGGTAGGAAATAACATTTTAAAAGGAGTGCTTTTAGGTGTGGGAAGGTTAGAATGATCCATATGGTATTGGATTAGAGTTGAAGACATCAGTATGAATGCAAGTTTAGCATATTATAGGTACAGATGGTTACACAGAATTTTTGCAGCTATGTGTAGCTGCATAGGTTAAATATAAATACAGAATGTATTTCCTTGCTCTGTCAGATGAGAGGGGTTAGAATTAGCAACCATCCAGTAACAAGTCCAACTTGCATGAAAATCTTAGTTTCTGAAACCTTTCTCCAATAAAAGGAACAAGGGCTCCCTGGGGAAACGGCTGATTCTAGAACTGGGCAGGTGGCATTGAAGAAAAGCTTAGAGTCCAGAAAGTAAGGAAGTGCTAAAAGCACACATCTATCTGTATCTCTATCTATCTATGTATCATCAGTCTATCAAGAGGACTATGTGAAAGGAAAAGTTGAAAAGTTTCCAAGAATCAAAGCTGGAACAATTTTTTTTTGTCTTTTGTCTTTTTTTTTTGTTGTTGTTGTTGTTGCTATTTCTTGGGCCGCTCCCATAGCATATGGGGGTTCCCAGGCTAGGGGTTGAATCGGAGCTGTAGCCACCGGCCTACGCCAGAGCCACAGCAACGCGGGATCCGAGCCGCATCAGCAACCTACACCACAGCTCACGGCAATGCCGGATCGTTAACCCACTGAGCAAGGGCAGGGACCGAACCCGCAACCTCATGGTTCCTAGTCGGATTCGTTAACCACTGCGCCACGACGGGAACTCCCAAAGCTGGAACAATTTGAGCAGTAAAATAAATAACACAGTACTAGATTATAACCTAAAATGTAAATAACTATCTTTGAGTTCATACTCATATAAGTAAATGATTGAATAAATAAATAAATGTGGAAGAAGAGAGAACTCTCCCTTGCAGGAGAATTCCAAATAAATTATGTAATACTCCTCCCTTAAGGAGATAGAACATAACTCCTTACCTTTAAATGTAGGGTGAATATAATGACTTCCTTCCAAAGAGTCTAAATGGAAAGTGGGAAGAAAAAAGAAACTTCTTGTTTTGTCTTTTCTAGGGCCGCATCCATGGCAGATGGAAGTTCCCAGGCTAGGGGTCTATTTGGAGCTGTAGCCGCCAGCCTACGCCACAGCAACACGGGATCCGAGCCACATCTGCAACCTACACCACAGTTCATGGCAATGCCGGATCCTTGACCCACTGAGCAAGGTGAGGGATCGGACCTGCAACCTGCAACCTCATGGTTCCTAGTCAGATTTGTTAACCACTGAGCCGTGACAGGAACTCCCAGGAACTTCTTATTGTGATGGCCACACCTGCAGTGTATGGAAGTTCCTGGGCCCATGGATCGAATCTGAGTCACATCTGCGACCCATGCTGCCGCTGTGTCAATGCCAGATTCTTGAACCCACTGTGCCAGACTGGGGAGCAAATCTGTACCTCTGCAGTGACCCAAGCCACTGTAGTCAGATTCTTCACCCACTGTGCCACAGCAGGAACTCCGAAAAGAGGAACTTTATTGTGCAGAAACCTGACAAACGCCACCTCAGCCAAATGATGAAAGTTAACATCAATGGGGATAAGTCACCTTTAAAGTATGTGCCTTTGATGTGATGCCATGAGAATGCTGGTTGTTTGTTTGTTTTTTGGCTGCACCTGTGGCATGTAAAAGTTCTTGGGCCAAGGATCAAGCCACTGCAGTGACAACACCAGATTCTGGATTCCTAAGGCACTGAGCCACCAGGGAACTCCAGAATGGTGCTTTGTCTCTCCAGTCTTTCTTCAGAAACCCATCTCCCCAGTCTAGCCATGAGAAAAACCTCAATAAATCCAAACAAAAGGACATTCTATGAAATACATGATAGTTCTCCTCAAAACTGTCAAGGTCACCCCAAACAAGGAAAGTCTGAGCAATTGTCACAGCCAAGTCCAGGAAGACATGACAACTAAATGTAACATGGTATCTTGATTGGATCTTAGAAGAAAAAGGAGAGATTAGGCAAAAATTAAGGAAATCTGAATAAACAATGATCCATAAATAATAATAATGTATCAGTATTTGTTCATTAGTGGTGAAAAATGTACCCTATAGTGTAAGATGTTAACAATATGGATGACAGGGAACCAGGTATAAAAGAACTCTGTATTTTTTTACAACTATTCTAGAAATATAAAACTATTATAAAAATTTAAAGTTTAATAAAAATAAAATAATCAGCTTAGTAGGATAGTAACAGTAACCAAAAGAATGCAAAGAAGTAAATGAAAACATAGAAAATATGGGACCAAAAAAAAAAAAACCAAAACCAACCAAATAGCAAACAGATGGAGTTTCAACCACCCACATAGATAATTATGTTGACTGTAAATGGTCACAGGTTCCCAGTCCATTCCACTCCCTCCCCCTCCCCCTTGTCAATCACAAGTCTGTTCTCCAAGTTTATGAGTTTTTTTTCTGTGGAATAGTTCATTTGTGTCATATATTAGATTCCAGATATAAATGATATCATATGGTGTTTGTTTTTCTCTTTCTGACTTACTTCACTTGGTACGAGAGTCTCTAGTTCCATCCATGTTGCTGCAAATGGCATTATTTTGTTCTTTTTTATGGCTGAGTAGTATTCCGTTGTGTATATATACCACATCTTCTTAATCCATTCATCTGTTGATGGATATTTAGGTTGTTTCCATGTCTTGGCTATTGTGAATAGGGCTGCAATGAACATATGGGTGCATGTATCTTTTTCAAGGAAAGTTTTGTCTGGATAGATGCCCAAGAGTGGGATTGCTGGGTCATAGGGTTGTTCTATGTTTAGTTTTCTGAGGTACCTCCATACTGTTTTCCATAGTGGTTGTACCAATTTACAAATACCAGTAGTGAAGGAGGGTACCCTTTACTCCATACCCTCTCCAGCATTTGTTATTCGTTGACTTGTTAATGGCGGCCATTCTGACAGGTATGATATAGTACCTCATAGTAGTTTTGATTTTCATTTCTCTAATAATTAGTGATGTTGAGCATTTTTTCTTGTGCTTGTTGGCCATCTGCATATCTTCTTTGGAGAAATGTTGATTCAGGACGGCTCTAATTTTTAAACAAATGTACCAGAAATTGTATATTCCAATGAGTGCTGTCCTGTTCAACATGGTATAATGCAAAAGGACAAATAAGTTGAATATCCTAGGTTCATTGGTTTGGCTATCTAAAGAGTTATGCTGGGGATTTTGAGGCTGAATCTAGCTCAGTAGGAAAGAGTACCTTGCCAGATCTGCTAGCAATGACTGCCATGAACCAGGTTGGGGAGAGTGGAACCACCAGTGTGTGTAACTTCCCTAAGTCCCCTGAATTTGGGGTTTGAAGACTTGAGCTTGATGACTTTGCTATTTACTGGCTGTGAGATTTTGTGGAAGTATATTCTGTTCACCTCAGTTTCTTTAATTTAATGGCCATTAGTCATAAAAAATATTTCTACTTTCTATTTCATAGATGTGTGTGTGATAGCATCCTTTGTAACCTATAAAGCATTAATTGTTATGTTACTCTTCAAGGTAGTAATCATTTTGGTAGGCTATGATTTTATTCACAATAATTTGGTCATTATATATGCTACTTGGGGAGTACTTTTACAAACAGTTTGAGCAACTTGGGAAAAGCACTTAAATGTACCCTTTTTTCATAATTCAGTGATACTGCCTACAAGTTAATTGATTATGACCTTTGTATCTAAATGGCATGATTATTCCCCCAAATTCAATTCACTATCTATAGTTGAAGAATTACCACCACTGAGTTATTAAATAGACCATGCCGTGGCTTTCTTCCCAAAGAGGAAGTCCAAAAAATGATTTGTGCAATGGCAGTCTCTCCTTAGTACTAGGAGTATGGTCTCCTAGGATATTACAGTCAAGGCCCAAACTCACTTGCATGTACCACTCTCTGTTAGCTTGTTTGATAAATCAGTCATTTTGCATTAGAATCTCCTGGCATGTAGAGCAGTCTTCCCATGCTTTGAACCAGAATGATGCTCAAAGGCTGATCCTGCAGTAATCTCTAGGAATGCACCATGATGGAAACAAGGAGCTCCTGCTGGAAAGGGAATTGGAGCTTTCTGGTGTTCACGGATACTGTGTTAAGCAAAAAGCAGCCAACTGTGGTCAACTCCAGAATTACAAAATACGGATTCAATACCGCTATGAAAACCCTACCTGTTCATAAGCACTACTAAGGTTAGAGGGGGAGGCAAGAAATATCAGCAGGGAAGCAAACAAAGGGAGGAGTGTGTTTCAGCACTGGAATCTGGGCTACCTGAAGGGAATGTTGACATAATTCTACTCCTAAACTATTACAGGGGTTGCACAGAACCTGTCTCAGGGGAGAAGGGCCTCTGCCCTTGGCCCTGAGCTTTTGAGGGTCATACTTTGGCCTTCCTCTCACCATGAAGAAGGCCCACAGTCCACCATGGTGGAAAGAGTTCTAAGAATGTTGAGATTTCCCACTCCTCTATATTCCCCTCTCCCTGTGGGGGGGCCTATGAATATGATGGATTTCAGCCTGTGATCAGGTTATGCACCTTCATTGCAGCTAGGTGAGACCCTGAGCAGAAGGCTCTGCTAAGTCCTGCCTGGATTCTTAACCCTGGGAAACTACCAGATAATAAGTACCTCTTGTTATAAGCTACTAAATTTGTATTGATTTGAGATGCTGTGTAGAACATGAATTCCCCCCTGTTCATCTTCTAGTCCAGTGGGATGTAATGTGTGGTCTGTTTGCTCCTGGTCTACGGTGAGCTAAATAAGAGTAAGTGTTCAGTGCTGTCTATGGCCACTTTTTCTTTTTATTACTCAATGAATTTTATGATATTTATAGTTGTGCAATGAACATCATAACCAAATTTTATAGTATTTCCATCCCAGACCCTCAGTGCATCCCCCCACCCCCCAACTTGTCTCCTTTGGAAACCGTAAGTTTTTCAAAATCTGAGTCAGAATCTGTTCTGCAAAGAAGTTCATTGTGTCCTTTTTTCAGATTCCACATATAAGTGATAGCATTTGATGTTGGTGTCTCATTGTCTGACTGACTTCACTTAGCATGATAATTTCTATGTCCATCCATGTTGCTACAAATGCTATTATTTCTTTCTTTTTAATGGCTGAATAATATTCCATTATGGGATACTGCATAATATGAAGGTCAGTGGAAGAAGAGAGAATGTATTCTGCTTAATATTATGTTATCTTAATCTAATACCAAGTTTACCATCTTTGAGTTTTTTTAAAAAACAAAGTTTACTCTGTTTAATAAAACATGTAATTTTATTTATTTATTTATTTTGTCTTTTTGCCTTTTCTAGGACCGCTTCCCTCGGCACATGGAGGTTCCCAGGCTAGGGGTCTAATCGGAGCTGTAGTGGCCGTTCTACTCCAGAGCTACAGCAACACCAAATCCGAGCCACATCTGCAACCCACACCACAGCTCACGGCAATTCCGAGGGAGGCCAGGGATCAAACCTGCAACCTCATGGTTCCTAGTTAGATTCGTTAACCACTGCGCCACGACAGGAACTCCTAAAACAGGTAATTTTAACAGTCAAGATTGCACATGCAACTGAGTTAGAGTCGTCATCTTAGAAGTAATTCCTATTGGTGGGATGAAAATCAAGTTGCATGTAACATATTTTTTTTTTATCTGAACTCTTGGGGCTATTTCTTTTGTTTTATTTGAGACTGCCTAAACTGAGTAACAATTACTTTCTTTTCCTGTAGACTCATAGGGTCACTCCCCATTTGGTCCAGCAGCCTCACCCTTACTCGTGCCTATGAAGATTCTGACCTATCTTGTTACCTGGAAAGGAGTCAGTCTCTGAAAAACAACAAAGAATTCTATAACCAAAAAATAAATAAACAAAAATAAAATTATGTTATCTTGATTTGTATTGCTTAATAAGTCTAGACACAGGCTACATGGACTTCCATTTGTATTCACACTGTTCTTGCACGTGTTAGGAGTGAGCCTGGGGTGTGGTCTTGGCTTGTGGGACACTACCAAGTTCTGCTGCTGCCTGCAAACCTAGGCCCCTGCGATGCTTAAATAGAGTATCTTGTTTCTTTGTTTTGCTTTTAGTGAGGCCCATAATAATTAGCACCGAAAGGCTTTCTATCCTGACTATGCCTAGATTTTTATTCCTTTTTTTCTCAGTGACACAATAGTGGGTCATCTAGGATCCACAATATACAGCAGGAACCCAGGGGTGCAGTGCTTTCCTTGAAGAGCATTTCAGATCCACAGTGGAAGGTAGATGCATTTGTCAGTGTAGGAGGCTGAGGAGTGGCCCCCAGAGATATCTAGGACCTAATCCCTGAAATTAGTGAATGTTACCTTGTGTGTCTGTCAAAAGAGATATGATTTGCAGATATGGTTAAACTAAGAATATTGAGGGAGTTCCCTGGTAGCTCAGCAGGTAATGGATGCAGCATTGTCACTGCTGTGGCTCAGGTCACTGCCATGGCGTGGGTTTGATCCCTGGACTTCAGAACTTCCACATGCTGTGGGTACATCAAAAAAAAAAAAAAAAGAATATTGAGATGAGGAAATGATCCTGGATTCTTTGAGTAGCCTCTAAATGCAATCATAAGTGTCCTTAAAAGAGGGAAACAGAGGGAGATTTGACTCCGTAGAAGAAGGAAATATGACCTTGAACTGTGATGCTACACTGCTGGCTTTGAAGATGGAACAGGGACCACAAGCCAAAGAACACAACTCTAAAAACTGGAAAAGGCAGCAAAGAGGATTCTCTGTTAGATCAGCCCTGCTAACACCTTCATTGTGGCCCGAAGAACTGCTTTCAGATTCTGACCTTTCAGCCACCAATTTTGTGATAACTTGTTACAGCAGCTGTAGAAAACTAATAGAGCAAAAATTGAGACTCTTTCGTTCCATCTGAATGAAAAGTCTGAGATTTTGGTCTGTACATGCAACTACCATCAGTTTTCTAGACTTCATTCTAGAAGCAAGCTTTGTGGAATAAGCAGTATACCAGAGAGTGAGGAAGAGAGTCACAGGCCCAAGGGACATGCTTTTAAAGTTATGTGGAAGGCTGGGTCCCAGCTGATACACTACTTTAGAACAAAAGGGTGTTTCCTTAAAATAGCTGAAGGAATGCTGGAAAGGATTATATATGTATTCAGGGTTTTTTGTTTTGTTTTTTTGTTTTTTTGGCTGCCTCCTAGCATGTGGCGTTCCCAGGCCAGAGATCAGATCAGAGCTGCAGCTGCAACCTACACTGAAGCTGTGGCCATGCTGGATCCCACTGTGCCTGGCCAGGGATCACCCTGCTTGCAGAGATATCACCAATCCTCTTGTGCCACAGCTGGAACTCCTATGTGTTCAGTTTTATCAATGTCCCACAGTTGACATTTATGATGTATTGGTCGATGATGGGTTAAGACTTCCATCTATTACGAGTCCTGAGCGGACCTGAGAGGGAGCATGGTTCAGGGCAGCCTTTGGAGACGAGATTGAAATTAAAAAGTGAAACCGAGGAAAGGAAAACTCAGGGAGAAACTTAGGGAACAGAGTTCCGGACCCAGATGTTGGAGCCTGGAGTCATCTTTTTGATCAGCCAGAAGTAGGCAGAAGCCCTGCATCTGAAATGTCTGATGTGACCAGGTTGAGTGGCAGGATAACGGGGAGGCTTTTCCACCTCTCACTTGACAGTTCTCCACTGACGCCCGGGTTAGTCCCAAAGGCTGTGGATGCTACTGAGGCCAAGTGAGTAGAGCAGATAAGCCGTCTTCCCGGGGCTCAGAGGAAAGGCTGTTTCGAAAGCAGCTGCTGCCCTTCTCCCAAATGGCCTTTCTTCGTTCCCTTCAGCGCTCAGCTCTTGAACGCGTTCTCTATCTTTTTACTGATGCAGATGCATGTTTGGGTCCAGCCTGGAAAAGTGTCGCTGAAAGTTACGTGAGTAGGATCCCGTGTGTCTGTGATGGGCTTGCTGCTGGTGCCTTTCACCTCCGCTTGACAAAAGGGTTCTTTAAATTTCTTTTTATTTTTTGAATTAGACCTTCTGGCTGTAATGCTGTCCAAACAGCTGCAAGAGGATCTTACTCAACTAGTCTAAATTTGGATTCGATTTACATCAGAGGAAAAAACTGTAGAAAATAGAGTTTACCACCCCCATCCATGTACCTCCTCTGGCTTCCCGAGAGGCCAGGGTTTGCGGGTTGTGAATGCGTAACCTGCAAGGTGAGAGGAAAGCTGCGCCCCACCCCCCCCATGAAATACTCTGTTTTCTTTCGTGTTTATCATATTCCACCTGTGACTTATTGCTGTGCGATTTTCTCTCTCCTGGGGACCTGGGCGGCGGGGAGGGGGACGGTCCTCGAGGCCAGGGAGCATATCTTTCTCGTCTTCGCATTCTTTCCGCTTGTCCACCCCCTTGGCTGGCTTTCCACCAGCACTCCACAACCACCGCAGTTCCACGCTCAATGTGCCGTCCATTGACGGGATTGCAACCTTCACACCTTGGTTATTGAACAAATCGGTAACAAAACTCTCTCATTGGGCACGGTGCCTAACCTAACTATTTTTATTTTTTTTAGTTTTTGCTTTTTAGGGGCACAGCCAAGGCATATGGACATTCGCAGGCTAGGGGTCAAATCAGAGCTACAGTGGCCGGCCTACACCACAGCCACAACAACCCAGGATCTGAGCCTGTGTCTGCGACCTACACCACAGCTCACAGCAAGGCTGGATCCCTGGCCCATTGATCAAGGCCAGGGATCGAACCCACATCCCGGTGCATACTAGTTGGGTTCGTTTCCGCTGCACCACCACGGGTGCAGAGTCTAATGGCTCATTTTACCCCTATAACATCCCTGTGGCCTACGACTAGTAAGAGTTCCATTGAACAGGTCAGAAAATTGAAGTCTGGGAAAGCTGTGACTTAAAGGACACACTGCAAATTATTGGCAAGGTTCTCGTTAGGATCTGTTTCTTACTCTGCTGTCCTTGCTGTGACACCAACCTGACCACGATGCTTTGGTCCATCTAGTTGACTCACAGTGAAGTTAAAAACCTTCTCACTTTTTGCAAGTTGGGAGGAGACAGGGACCCCGTCATCTGAGTTTTGACCTGACTGTAAACTGTGCTTGCTAACAGGGCGGGATCCGTGGTTGCCTAGATTGGAGAGTGTCAATCAAACCTTCCCTCTACAGACAATCAGAAAGGACAGCCTGGTCATTGTGAACCACAGCAGGTAAACCACAGTATCGACTTTGTTTTCTTTTTCTTTTTTTTTTTTTTTTTTTTTTTTTTTTGCTATTTCTTGGGCCGCTCCCGAGGCATGTGGAGATTCTCAGGTTAGGGGTCCAATTGGAGCTGTAGCCACCGGCCTACACCAGAGCCACAGCAACTCGGGATCGCGTCTGCAACCTACACCACAGCTCACAGCAACACCGGATCGTTAACCCACTGAGCAAGGGCAGGGACCGAACCCGCAACCTCATGGTTCCTAGTCAGATTCGTTAACCACTGCACCACGACGGGAACTCCACGACTTTGTTTTCTTAATGTAATCCCTTATTTAGGCTGAGTTGTTTTGTTGGGAGTGAGGCGGTGCGGGGGCACTCCAGGTATGGTGATTTCCAGAAAAAAAATCTTGGGTGCTTATGAAGACTGACAGAGCCCAGAGGATGGTACAGAATCTTGCCTCCTTTCCCATTGGGGCACCTCCTGTCCAAGTGGAGGCCACCCTGGAGGTGAACTGGGATTTCCCTTCTTGCTCACAGCCCCCCCTTGCCCTCGGATCGCCCTTCCCAGGGCCCTCTGTTCTCGGCCAAATGCTTTCAGTATGAAGGGTTAGCCACAGATTCTTTAGATTTTCCCCGGAGAAACCAAACTCCCCAGCTCAAATCACATTTATCTTGCAATGTTACCACTTTTCACAGCACAGCAGCCATGAGTTACGATGCTAACCAAGTGTCAGTCTCTGCTTCATCTTACAAAAGAGATTTTTCCCAGCAAGCGTCTGGGAAGTAAAGGCGAGAGAAGGGTAGAAAGGGAAGAAACCCCAGCCTGTCCCACTTAGAGCTTTGAATGGGATCATATGCCCCTCTCTCTCCCACCCATTCACTCAACAAACATTTATTCAGGATTTGCCTTGTGGCAGGAATTATGTTGTGGGGTATAACTATGAATGGGACATAGTCCTTGGGGGGATTTCATGGTTTAGACAAAGAAATGGGTTTTATTTTAAAGGGCAGTGGAAGGAGTTACAGGGATAAAGACCCAGCGCAGCAGGAAGGAGGAGCACCTGGGTCCTGAGGAAGGCGAGGCTCCCAGGAGGAAGGGATGCTTAAACCGTCCCATTTTGCAGGTGAGGAAATTGAGGCTTGGCAGAGTATCTGTGGCCAAATCACAGACTGCAGTGCTCGCGAGGGGTGGGCATCGCCTCCACTTCAGCATGATCGTGGCATGAAGAAAAGCCTGGTTTCACCACAGTAAGAGCCTGGGAGATGTCAGCCAGAGGTGGGGGTGGGGTGCCTGGGGAGACACCTGGGAACAGTGCAGCCCAGGGAGACTGAGGGGGACCTCCAGAGGCAGGAAGATGATTCCCCAAGAGGTAGCCAGGAGGAATTGGTGTGATCTCCTTGGGCGTTCACAAAATGAGATGTGAGAGCTTTGGGGTTCCAGCAAATTTCCTCAGGGTGGGGTCAGGCAGCAGTGGGAGAGGAAGGTTAAGAAAAACTACGATCTTGTAGGAATTTTATTAAAACTCCTCCCTTTGCTTTTCTCTGCATTTACGTGCAGCCTTGCAGCACCTAATAAAGGCTAGTGAGCTTAGCGTCTGAACGTGTCATTCCATTCCTATAGCAGCTGTGCAAGAGAGGGTCTTTCATTCTCTCTCTCTCCTTTAGAAATAGATGAAAAACTGTGGTTTCAGAGGTTTAGCAACTCCTTCTAGACTGCACCTGGAATTTGAATCCTGGTACTTGGAGGTTCTTAGCTGCCACACTAACAGAGAATAGACGCAGCCTTAATATTACAGTAAATCCACAAATATCTGGTGTTAGAGCAAAAAAAGGGGGTTGGAGGGTTTTAGCTGATATTTGTCGTCACCTGTTAAGAGCTTTGTCTTATTAGTCCTCACAACAGTTCTATGAGGACAATCCAGTGATTGCTCCGTTTCACAGGTGAGGAAATTAAGGAGCAGAGATGTGGAGTAACTTGCCCCAGGTCACACAGCGAGTCATGTGTGGGCCATGATTTGAATCCAGATTTGTCAGATTTCTGAAGTCCGTGTACTTGCAACTCTAATACATAAATTATGAAAATAAGCTAATGCCACAAATGCTTCAGTATTTTCCATTAGTGATTCTCAGCTGGGGCAATTTGACCCTTTAGAGGACATCTGGCATTTTCTGGAGACATTTTTGATTGTCACAGCTGGGAGGGGAGTGCTATTGGTATCTGGTGGGCACAGGCCAGAGATTCCGGTAAACATCCTACAGTGCACAGGACAGCCCCATGACAAAGAATTATCAACATGTTGGTGGTGCCAAGGTGGAGAAGCCCCATTCTAAATTTAAATAATGTCTTTTTTTTTTTTTTCTTTCTAGGGCCACATCCTTGGCATATGGAGGTTCCCAGGCTGGGGCTCGAATTTGGAGCTGTAGCTGCCAGCCTACACCACAGCCATGGCCACATCTGATCCCAGCCTCCTCTGCGACCTACAGCAGAGCTCTCAGCAACGCCAGATCCTTAACCCACTGAGAGAGGCCAGGGATTGAACCCGCAACCTCATGGTTCCTAGTTGGATTTGTTTCTGCTGCACCACAATGGGAATGCTTGAATAAATTCTAACACATTTTGAAGAAATAGGTTGCTTTTCACTCTGCTATGACTTCCTAGGTTGAAGGTCACAGGATCTTGATTCCAACTTCCTTCTAACTTTACTTTGCTCATTCCAGAGCTTTTGGGCAATGGAACCATAGGCTCCTGTGTCCAGTCCCCATGGGGATAGATGATGTGAGGGCCAGCAGTGAGTCCACCCCAGACCTGGGACCCGTGTATACCTCACCTGCCTGCAGGTCTAGAGCTGGGACACTGGTCAAGACAAAGGCAAAGGCAAGGCTGCTGGTGGAGTGTCCATTTCTTATTTGACAGTTACTAGGTATCATACGCAAAAAACCCAAACCAAACCAAAACAAACAAACAAACAAAAAAAAAACCAAGAAGAGCAACCACAGAAGTACACACAACCTAAAATTTGAGAGTGATGTTTTATTTAAGAAACTTACTGAGGATTATCTTCCAGGAGACAGCCTATCAGACAGCTCCAAGGAGCTGCTCTGATGAGGTAGTAGGGGAGCCAGGACAGACAGGAGTTTTTGCCAAAGGAGGAAAACAAACAAATAAACAAATAAAACATGTAGTCAAGCATGAACAGATTACTGCTCATCACAAAACCAGACATCTCGAGATCATGATTTTAGGGCTTTTATGTGTATGGGAGGATGGAAGAGTCTGGGCTGGTAGAAATTTTTTCTTTGATAAGCATCTTAACTATCTAGGGCCAGTATCCTGTTTTCCCTCAGGCACACCATTAGGGCAGCTGCAATATGGCTTGATGCCCGGCAACATTCGTTGCTTACTGAAAGGGCAGGCAACATTTTTTTTTTTTTTTTTGTCCACAGTACAATCCAGGGTACATTTTAGCCTTTTCATGTTTGAAGAACTTTTTGAATATGGACATCTATCAGACCTGCAGGGTACTGCTGTGCAGGTTACAGCTTTGGGGGTGAGTTGGGGCTGAAATTCCTGCCTTGCTCTAATTTGCACAGAGGTACCAAAGGGGCTAGCCAAGCCTTCCGGTTGAGTAGCTGACTTTTAGAGTCTTTTGATTGGGAAAATATATGGTGACCCCTTAACTACTCTGAATTCAGTGACATGTGAAAGTGAATGTACATTTTATTAATCATGATGCCTACCGTTTTGAAAGACAGTCCGGCCAGTATGAGCTGGAGATTATTTATTCAATCTATGGACATTGCTTGGCACCCTTTGCAATAATCCAAGTTGTTTGTGGACCCTTGGCAGTAACTCCAAGTTCTCCCAAGTGTTTGGGGCTACAGGTCAGACAATCCTGCCCTAGACCGTTGTATACGAAGTCATTCTATTCCCTAGCTTAAGAATTTATATTAGGGGCAGAGGGCCAGTTGGCAGTGTATGAAAATTTTAAACATTATTGTTACACAGTAAAAAAAAAAAATGCAAACTTTACACCTTTTCTGTTTACCCAGTCATTTGAAAGAAATGAACTTGGAAAAAAACCCAAAGAAATAATGGCATTGGAACTCCCTCCCAACCCCCCTCTCCTTCCCGGGTCAAAGACCTCAATTGTCCTGTAGACTAGCCCTAGCCAATTAAAGTATAATGCAAGCCACACATAAGAAAGTAAGGCTTCCTTGTAGCCACACCGAGAAAGAGAAAGGAGTGAAATTAATTTTAAGGATATATTTTATTTAAACCAATATGTCAAAATATTATCATTTCAACATGTAATTGCTATCTTAAAAATTATTAATGAAGACTAGAACTAATACAAATGCTGACATGTGCACTATGACACTAACGTCCTCCATGAGCTAACAGTTCAAATGAAATGCAGTCCAGCGGAAGCAATACAGGTGTGCCTAACAGAGAAATATTGTATATTTTTCCATGTTAAGTGGAAAATTTAAAATTTTAAGTGTAATTGAAATTAAATACAATTTAAAATTCAGTCCCTCTGTGACCCTGGTCACATTTCAAGAGTTGAGCAGCCACAGGTGGGGTGGCTGTCATATGGGACCACCCAGCTTTGGACCTTCCATATGTTTGAACAGACCAGTGTCTGCACCTCACAGGTCCCTTTACCATGTCAGTGGTTAGGGGAGGCATCTGAGAATCTTCTCTGTGTGATGTTGGAGCAGATCCGTGGCTGCTGTTCAGATGCTCTTCATTTATGCTTAAGATCTTCCTATAATGTTAATCCATTTCTGGCTTATGTTCCCCTGTGGAGATGAAGAAAATCTGCTATTGTGGGTCCCACGGTGATTGCCATCCATAGTCGAAGGCCATTCCCAAGCAGAATGGTTTTCAGGGGGGTGTGGTCCTTTGACCTTGTCTTCAGGAGTGTGATTTTCAAAAGGATGGAGAAGGGGAAACTCTGGAGGAAACATTTCACAGGTGAAGGTCAGGGTGAAACAGAGGAGGGAAGAGGAGGTTGAGATGGAGCAGCTCCCAGCTCTGAGGGCAAGTCCCCACATTTGAAGCAAGTCCTGTGATGTGGTCAAAGCTGGGAGGAAAAAAGAAGATCTTAGAAAAAAATTCACGCTTCAAAATTTCCAGGGACACAGAGCCGCAAACCCGAGGTCTACAAAGTTACAGTGAAACAGTACATGGTCGGTACCTCTACTGACCTCTCTCGGCTATTCCAGAATATTTCAATAATTAGACACACCCTAAACATGTTTAGCATCACACCACCTGCTGCTTCTCATGGCCAGCATTATTTGTCAACAAATTTGATCCCAGTGTTTGCCGTGTTATGGGATGCCCTATGAAACAGAATCTAAAAATACATTTTTTTTTCCTCTAAATCCGTCCTAACCTTACAACTGGGGTCACAACTATAACATTGTTGCCTAAATTTTTTCCACTTTGAAGGATTAGATCATAATACTAAATTCCCTCATCGCATGCTCATCTCCCGCTGTTTGCACTTGTCTAGGTATTTGAAGGATATAGTTATAAGTTAAGGCTGTGCTACTTTCTCTCGCATGCAGTTATCCCATGTAGTTATGGGTTTATTGATTTGCCAGATCTCATATTGTTTTTCGTCTTAAGCTGAATACATTCTGTTGCTCCCCATTGATGTTCCTCAGCTGAGGCTATTTTCACCTCTGAGAATTTCTCGAGAGCTTTTTCTGTTATGGAGGATAAAAGCAATAAAGAGTTCACAGCTGCCCAGAGTTCGTGCCTCTTTAAATATAGGCCTTGCATCCAAAATCTGATTTCTTCCTTTTGTGGAGGAGAAGTCCTGTTGTCAAGGAGGGAAGGATTTAGGGAGAAGTTGAAGCAGCCGGTTTGCCTGGGCTTGTGTTTTGCTCTTGTGTGGCTGCTGAGAGCCTTCTGGAACATTCTAAGCCATTTAAAGCAGAAAAGCCCCTTAGAACCAATTCTATGCCTCCAATATAGCTATTTCAGAGAGCTGCCCAGTCTTCTTGTGACCCTATAGCAGGTCATCTGTGCTGCCTTCTGCTTTTCTGTAGCCTTTTTGAAAACCCTTATTAGAGTTAGTTTAGTGAAATGTATTTATCAGAAAAAAAAAGCGCTGAGATATTGACTGCAAAATCAGTTCACAGAAAGAAACACACATTTCTATATCTTTATATACTGGCAAGCACCTAATTCAAATATGCAATAGTTTCCATGGGTTTTGACCACATGACATTTTATGTGTGAAGGGTAGATAGTTTTGGAATTTTATTTCTGTTTCATTTCAAACAGAAAAGAGAATTTTTTTTTTTTTCCCCAGAAAGGTGTATTGCCTCTGACTCTTGAAATAGATTCTCTTTTTGTGCTTGTGCTGTAATTGCTGTGTGCTTTTTGTTCTCTGGAAAGAGTTAATCTTCTTAACATTAACCCCAAAGGGAAATAGTTGGCCCCCAAACTAAATTTGTTCTTTATGAGAAATACAAGACTCTAAGGGATTCTGGCCTTTTAGAATTGTCCTGGAACTTGCCCAGGAAGTCTAACATTGGCAGAAAGGGAATATAGGTGCCTTTTACCATGTTTATGTGGACATGGATTCTGGGTTTTGCAAATAGATATTGCACAAGTCCATGGGGATCGTGGTGTGAAATGTAGAGAAGGAGAGAGATCATTTTGTATTTTAAAATGAAGTAGTAAAACCAAGTCAGAGAGAAGAGAGTATGAAGGTAAAGCTATTTTGACATTGCTTGCTCTTTCCTTCTCTTTATGGGGCACCTCAGAAAGAATTCAGTTTCATAACATGGATGGAAGGTATAGTAAAATTTTGAGCCTATAATAGCCGGAACAAATTGAGGAAGAACAGACTCATATTTCCTGTTTCGAAACTTACTACAAAGCTATCAAGATAGTGTAGTGTGGGCATAGGATAAGCATATGGACCAATGGAATAGAAGTGAGAGTTCAGAAAAAAAAAAAAGCAAACCCATAAATTCATGGCCAGTTGTTTTTCAGCCAGTGTCAATACTATTAAGTGGGGAAAGAGTAGTTTTTTTCAATAAATGGTGTTTATCCTCATGAAACGAAATGAGTCTAGAACTCTACCTCACATTATGCATGAAAATTAATTTAAAAATGGATTAAAGATCGGAGTTCCTGTTGTGGCACAGCAGAAACCAATCCAACTAGGAACCATGAGGTTGCAGGTTCGATCCCTGGCCTCATTCAGTGGGTTAAGGATCTGGCATTGCCCTGAGCTGTGGTATAGGTCAAAGACACAGCTCAGATCCTGTGTTGCTGTGGCTGTGGCTGTGGCTGGCAGCTGTAGCTCCATTTGCCCCCCAGCCTGGGAACCTCCATATGCCACGAATATGGCCCTAAAAAGCAAAAAAAAAAAAAAAAGATTAAAGATCTAAATGCAAGTGCTAAAGTGATAAAACCCTTAGAAGAATACAGAGTAAGTCTTCATGACCTTGGATTTGGCAGTGGCTTCTTAGACATGATACCAAAAGCATAAATAACTAGAGAAAAAAAGATAAATCAGACTATCAAAACAGAAAAGTTCTGTATGTGAAAGGACACTATCAAGAAAAGTGAAAAGAGGAGTTCCTGTTGTGGCACAGCAGAAACGAATCCGACTAGGAACCATGAGGTTGCAGGTTTGATCCCTGGCCTTGCTCAGTGGGTTAAGGATCCAGCCTTGCTGTGAGCTGTGGTGTAGGTCGCAGACATGGCTCAGATCTGGTGTTGCTGTGGCTGTGGTGTAGGCCGGCAGCTGCAGCTCTGATTAGACCCTTAGCCTGGGAACCTCCTTGTGCCGCTGGTGTGGCCCTGAAAAGACAAAAAACAAACAGACAAAAAAAACAAAACTTGTACATGAATGGTCAGAGCAGTATTATTTTTAAGAGCCCTAAAGTAGAGATAACCCAAATGTCCATTGATAAGGTATGAGCAAAATGGATATGTACATCCTGGACAATTAAACAAAATAAACCCCTTACATACTAGCATTGACTCCCAATGCTGTCCTTTCCATGGCTCCTGGCAACTGCTAAGCTACTGTCTGTTTTTAGAGATTTGTCTGTTCTGGGAATCTCATATAAAGAGAATCACATGATATGTGGTTTTTTGTACCTAGCTTCTCTAGATGTGTGTGTGTAGTTTCTTTCACTTAACGTAATCTTTTCAAGGTTCATCCACATCGTAGGTATATATCAGAACTTCCTTACTTTTATTGCCAACTAGTATTCCATTGTATGGCTATACAGGATTTTGCTTACCCATTCATCCCTTAATGAACATTTGGGTTGTTTCCACTTTTTTGGCTATTGTGAAGAATGCTGCTCTGAGCATTTATGTACAAGTTTTGTGAGGTCAAGTTTTCTTTTTCATTTATTCACATATTATTTTTAAAAAAATTTATTGGATTATAGTAGACTTAAAATGTTGTATTAGTTTCATGTGTACAGCAAAGTTATACATATATCCATTATTTCTTCCCATATAAGTATTACAAACTATTGAGTAGATTTCCCTATGCTATACAGTAGATTCTTGTTAACTATTGATTTTATACAGTAATGTGTAAATGTTATTCCCTTACTCTTAATGCATCCCTCTCCCCCCATGGTTTCCCCTATGGTAACCATAACTTTGATTTTAAAATCTGAATTTGTTTCTGTTTTGTAAGTAATTTCTTTTGCATTATTTTTATTAGATT
Organism: Phacochoerus africanus; assembly: GCF_016906955.1. Taxonomy (NCBI): domain Eukaryota; kingdom Metazoa; phylum Chordata; class Mammalia; order Artiodactyla; family Suidae; genus Phacochoerus; species Phacochoerus africanus. The sequence continues at coordinate 111,252,768 of NC_062548.1, read as the reverse complement.
CCACTTGTGATATCATGCCTGCCTTTCTCTGTCTTATTTCACTTAGAATGATAATCTTTGGATCCATCCGTGTTACTGCAAATGGCATTATTTCGTTCTTTTTTATGGTTGAGTAATATTCCATTGTATATATGTACCACATCTTTTTTATCCATTCCTCTGTCGATGGACATTTAGGTTGCTTTCATGTCTTGGCTATTGTAAATAGTGCTGCAATGAACATTAAGGTGTATGTATATTTTTGAATTATGGTTTTTTCCAGATACAAGCCAAGGAGTGGGACTGCAGGATCATATAGTAGGTCCATATTGTTTTTTAGGGAACCTCCGTACTCTCCTCCATAGTGGTTTCAATTTACATTCCCACCAACAGTGTAGGAGAGTTCAGCTTTCTATACACCATCTCCAGCATTTATTGTTTGTAGACATTTTGAGGATGGCTGTTCTAACTGGCATGCGGTGATACCTCATTGTAGTTTTGATTTGCATTTCTCTAATAATTCGGGCTGTTGCGTATCTTTTCATGTGTTTTTGAGTCATCTATCTGTCTTCTTTGGAGGAATGTCTATTTAGATCTTCTGCCCATTTTTTGATTGGGTTGTATTTTTTAATATAAAGCTGCCTGAGATGTTTGTATATTTTGGAGATTGATCCCTTGTCAGTTGCTTCTGTTGCAAAGATTGTCTCCCATTCCATGGGTTGTTTTTTCTTTTTTTATGGTTTCCTTTTCTGTGCAAAAGCTTTTAAGTTTAATTAGGTTCCATTTGTTTATTGTTTTTATTTTCTTTACTCTAAGAGGTGGATCCAAAAAGATATTGCTGCAATTTATGTCAAAGAGTGTCCTGCCTGTGTTTTCCTATATGAGTTTTATAGTATCTAGCCTTATATTTGTCTTTAATCCATTTTGAGTTTAGTTTTGTATATGATGTTAGAGAATGTACTAATTTCATTCTTTTACTTGTAGCTGTCCAGTTTTCCCAGTTTGAAGTGTTTTTCTTTACTCCAGTGTATATTCTTGCCCCCTTTATCATAAATTAGTTGACCATAGGTGCATGGGTTTATTTCTTGGCTTTCTATGCAGTTCCATTGGTCTATATTTTTGTTTGTGCCAGTACCGTCCTTTTTTAATTACTGTAGCTTTGTAGGAGAATCTGAAGTCAGGGAGCCTGAGTCTTCCAGTTCCATTTTTCTTTTTCAAGATGGCTTTGGCTACTTGGGGTATTTTGTGTTTCCATATAAATGTAAATGTCTTTTGTTTTAATTCTGTGAAGAATATCATTGGTCATATGATAGGGATTGCACTGAATCTACAAATTGCCTTGGGTAGCATATGTGTGGTCATATTTTCATTTCTCTTAGGTTCTTGCATATATTTTAATGGCTGTAAAAAATTTTCTGTCTCTGCAAATAATAATATAATGCCTTTCTTGTCACATATAAAACTTGCTCATCAAAACTAGAAAATTGGCTGTTTTCTAGCACAACATCATACATTGGGCATTTTAGAGCTCAAAGGGACCTGAAGTACCCACTGGGTGAGACGCTGATTTGCAAAAGGTGACTGCTACAAGACAGCCAGCCAATGAACGATCCAGATGGACATACAGAGCCAGCCAATGAATGATCCAGATGGACACACAGAGCCAGCCAATGAATGATCCAGATGGACGCACAGAGCCAGCCAATGAATGATCCAGATGGATGATGCACAGAGCCAGCCAATGAATGATCCAGATGGACACACTCATATCTCCCAACCCTGCACCACCTTTCCCATCTAGATGTGTGTCATGATTACTTTTACCCCGTGAGGCTTATCCAGAGTAAGCCATCAATCTTGCAAGAATCTGGGAGGTGAGTGCTCCCATGGAGAAGATGACTGCCCCAAGAGAGGATCTGAGGGGGGAATAGGCCTCCCATGCTCCCCCAATCCATCCTCTTTCTCCATCACTTGCTATGGTTCTTGTAATTGTATGAGCAGCCAAGCCCCTGTTTTAGTGAAGGGCTCACAGTGGAAAGGCCTGTGAGAGCCAAAGGATACTGGCAGAGAGTGAAATGGGTGGGCTGGCAAGTTGGGAAGCTCTCCCCACATGAAGGTGCTCAGGACAGAAGCTGCAGGAACTATGCTCATGAAAGGGCTTGGGGGCTTGGCATCAAGCAAGTAGCTTCCCAAGCCAGTCTGCAAGATTTGGCATGTGGGCCATGTTAGCCTTCCTGATCCATGGATTTGCTCTGGCATCCTGTGGGCTCAGAGACGTCACTGCAGAGAAGAGCCAGGTCTTGCAGGGTGGGCTCTCTTTGTGAGAACCAGCACCTCACAGTGGCTTGAAACTGGAGCCAGTGAGCAAGGGTGGCTTGTTTCTGAGCCATGAGGCCCTGCTACCCCAGCACCCCTTTGTTAACTGGGGAGAACCTTTGAGGACGTGCTGGCTAAAGTCCCACATGGGGGCTAAGAGCCATCATAATTTGGGCCATAATACTGTACTCAAGGGCCAGCAAACTCAGGATCTATTTCTAAAACAACATCCTCCATTCCGCAGCACATACAGTATTTTATAATCCAAATGGGCTGATGGCTTCTTGGCTTGCGTTCGTGAGATGCTATTATCTCAATAAGTGCAAATCTCCACTCTGCTAGTTTTGGACAAGTTTTGGGGCCTTAGGTTGCTGTCCACAGTCTTGCTCTGAGCTTTGCTGTAAACCTACAAATGTGCAGATGACAAGAACAGATGTGAAAGCCCCCAGAAGATCAAAGTGTCGGCACTGCCTTAGAAAATCTGCCCGGGCCATGTAGTTCTCTGAATCTGCAGGAAGACCATCATAAATATTCAACACGGATCTGCTCCATTGAATCAACTCTAAAGCAGACGTATTCTTTCCACTCTAATGGAAGACAAGCTGGTGCATCGACGGGCCATGAGGGAAAGCCAGTTGGGGCGGTGGGGTGGGGCATGGGGGGCATGTCACCTGGGGACATTTGTCCCCACTGGCATCCCTCCCCTTAACATTCCCCAAAGTCCCTTTCCCTAACATCCCAATTCATTTGATGCAAAGAACACTTGCTCCCCTCTGTACTTAAACTACCCTACAATTATTTGGGGGGTTGTTTGTCTCTTCAAAACCGAAAATAAGGACATATTGTTTCTAGTGTTGTGGATCGTGATTCTAGACAAGGGGAAACCAGAAGGGTTTTATGACTCAGGAAGAGAGTTCCCAGAGGGGCCCAAGATGTTTTCTTTCTATCCTTCCCTATTACCCTTCTTGAAATCTCTTTTTGATTATTTTTCAGAGTTTCTTACCTTGCCTCTTCCCCCTGCATCCATCTTATCTCTGCCCTCCACTGCTTCTCCGTGTGGCAGATCTAGATTTTTGCCCAGGCTTCTTTCTCACATTTACTCAAAAGCTCAAAATTATTTTTCCTCTTGTGGATAAAAATGAGCAGAATGCCAGTAGGATGATATTTAAAAAGAGAAGCTTCCCCAAATGCCTTCCTCTGAGTGAGCTGAATCCTTCGCATAAGAGCCTGCTTAATTGACTGCATTGGTTTGCAATGTTTTATTCAATTGGCCCACTCTATTCGCTTTTAAATTGTGTCCTTTTCTATAAAGATGTTTCACCAGGACAGCTGGATAAAACAAATGTGGAATGGAAAAAAAAAAAAAACAACAACAACTCAAAAGTAGTTATTTTTAAGACCTAGCCTTAACCTCATTAAGGTTATCTTTGCCAAAACCGGCATCTGGTAGAAGAATGTCTTTTTCAAACATTGTTTTCTCCAAAGAACCATCCAAAAGTTGCTACTGTGTGAAAGATCCTCAGCCATTTAGACTCTGTGACTTTTTAACAGCCGTGTCTTCCCAGCCGACTGTGCCTTGGAGAGGTTATCACCCAGCCCTCAATAGACACAAAGTTCTGATGAGATTGTGACGTGCAGTCCAAGAAATTACCTGCCACCGAGGATAATTGACAAGAGTAGGGCCTTTGGCCATGGGATATGCGCTGTCTCTGTCCTCAGATATGCAACTCTCCTGGTGTGACAAATTGTTTGTGGGACAACACACGTTAGAGCCCAGACAGTTAGACAAAACTCCCCATTGGAGTTGAAACCCCAGCCTAGGCCAGTGAATAAGAAACATGCAAAATCACACCTGCTGGCCAGCATTGCTCCTTGTTTTTCTTCTTGCTCTCTTTTTCCTTTCCAACAAAGAACAGTAAGTGTCAAATGAATTTAATGTGGAGAAAAGGACCCAGGTTAGGTTCCCACATAAACTTAATTCCGTCAGGGATATTTTAGGTGGCCTAGCTGTGGGTAGCTTCCATGGTGTGGCTGAGGTCACGCTGTTTGTGATGTGGCTTTTAAACCCTGAGGTTTGATTTTTGCCAGACGGGCGTGACCTAGATGGTTGACGCTGCAACAAATCCAGTCTCAGTGGTTATCTGTGGTTCGGGCCTGGTTATCTTTTGAAGATTGAAAGATTCCAGCAAGGAATCCTTGCCACGGTTCAGTTCTTATGTGCATGGCTGTTAATACCCAATATTTATGGTACTCGAAGGGAGGAATTTTGTCCTAGGTGGAAGGTGAGATTATTGGGAGTGAAATAGGAATGAGAGGATTCATCTGGGGATCCATTCTGAGGTGAGAAAGGCTGAAGTCTTAAATTTCAAAAGCTTCTCTTTTCAAGAGAGAGTTTCTCCTGATGATGTAGCAAGATGAGAATGTTACACTGTCTTTAGTAAAAGTTGTGGTATTTGTGTCTGGTGGGAATTAATGTGTCTTAAGTGCACTGAAAGCATGAGTGCCTTCTCTATTTTAAGCTATGAACAAAGGACTACAATTTATAGGTATGTGTAATATAGAGCATATAAAATAATAGGTATATATAACATACATATATGTATAGCAAAGTATATATGCAACTTTGCTCATTTTCTTGTTTTTCCTGGGAGCCCTGTGAGTTTCCATAGAAACGATTTATTTGTGCTTGTGATAAAGTTTCTAACCGGTTGCAGTTTAAGAATTGCGCCAAACCCAAAGCCTGTTTTCTGGAGCTTTTGGTAGGCCCACAGCATGAAGTAGGGGCTTGACATGTGTTTTCAGGAGTTCTGTTGTCACCACTGAATCAAATGCAACCTTGGTCTTTCCAGTCCATCCTGCTGGCCCAGTTCCAGGTCCCGTTCTGCAGGATCCTTTCAGAGGGCCATTCAGTGCCTGCCACTCAAGTCCACTTGTCCACCTCTCTATCATTCCAGCCATTTTTTCCTCCTGACCCTCAAATTCCATATTCCATTTGGCAGTAAATTCTGTTACTTCCAAAAACACTCAAGTGAACTTCTCTCCCCCTTGACTACATACCCTCAATGCACAGTTCATCCTCATCTAATACTGCAGGAGCCTCCTGAATGCTCTCCCTGCTTCCCTCCACCCCTGGCCCTACACAGATCCATTTACCACAGAGCGGCTGGAATAACCGTCAAAACAAACCCATCAGTCGGAGGGTGTAGCTTTCCTGCGCAAAACTTTCAACGGCTTCCCGTATCTCTTGGACTCCATTCTAAATGGATGGCAACATCTTATTCCCTGATCCTGTCTATAGCTTCAGACTTAGCTCACAGTGTCCCCTTTTGCTCTCTCTTGTTCACCAAGTTTACTTTCCTGGCTCCTTTCGGTTCTGGGAACAGGTCAAGCTCTTCCCAGTCTCAGGGCTTTGCACCTGCTGTTGTCTCTGCCCCAAAGTATTTGCCTTTCTCTACCTTTGTTTTTGTATAGATCTTGACACAAATAGCACCTTCTCAGGGAAGCCTTCCCTAAAAGCATCTTTAACTAGTCACTGTAACCCTCTTTATCTTTCCTCTGTTCTTTCCTTCCTGGCTTTGCTATAATGTGATTATGTTCCTTGTTTACTTGTCTTCCTCCATAAGACTAAGTTCAGTGAAGGTGGGAACTGTGCGTGTCATGTATCCTCGGTGCTTAGCACAGTATCTGGCACAAAGCAGATGCTCAATAAACACTTCTTGGAATTCCTATCGTGGCTCAGCGGAAACGCATCTGACTAGCATCCATGAGGATGCAGATTCGATCTCTGACCTTGCTCCGTGGGTTAAGGATCTGGCGAGGCCGTGAGCTGTGGTGTAGGTCGCAGACATGGATCAGATCCCGCATTGCTCTGGCTGTGGTGCAGGCCAGCGGCTGCAGCTCCAATTCAGCCCGGGAACCTCCATGTGCCTTGGTGTGGCCCTAAAATGGCAAAAATAAATAAATAAAACACTTCTTGAAGGAATGAATGAACAGAAAATACTTTCAAATACTATGGGAAAGCATGTCTATTTAAAATTTCTGCTGTTGATTCTAGTTATGTTTTTGAAGGCAGCATAAAACGACTCTACAGCTTCTTACACAGACATTTCAGTTTTTTGCTGTCCTTCCTCCTCATCGGGTTTTGGAATGATACACGCGTCTCCACCTGCCCTTGTATATCATGGCTTCCAACTTTCTCATCACAGAGATCATTCTCTGTTGGAAGACGCGAGTTTGGCAACATCCCTCATTAAAAAATCAGATGTTTTCTGACCCCCACAGGGTCCAGGAGGACTCACCCTCTTTGGTGAGACTCATATCCAGCTTATGGATCTTTAGTTTTGGGTTTTCCCCACTGCATTGCAAAACAGAACATTTCCCAAGGTTTCTGGCATCACTCCTATTCTCTAGGATTTCTCAATCTCACTGCCAGTGGCTCTGAGATTATATCTACAAGTGCTTTTTGTGCTCATAATGAGCCTGGACCTGGAGGTTTGAAATAGTCTGTATGCCTAGATAGTTCATATTCCCTAATGTTTTGTGGGCTTCGCTTTCCTCTTTTCATGGTCTCCTTTGCTGCATAAATAGAATTCAAAATCTATACATTCTCCTTGCTCCAGAGATGGAATTTGAGTCTTTGGCAATTTGGACCTTTCGTTGCCTGTTAACAGGACACCACCTTCCCAAACCTGTCACTTCCTTCTTCTCTTCCTTATCTTCTTCCTCCTTCTTCTGTTCTTTTATCTTTATATTCCTTTATCTTAGCTTCCCTCCTCCTTCCCCCTTTCCTTTTTTCCTTCCTTCCTCCTTCTCCCTCTCCCTCCCTCTCTTCTTCCTTTCTCCCTTCCTCCTCTCCCATCCCGTTCGCTCTCTCTCTGAACTGAACTTTGCATGCAACATCTTTTTATTTTCTTACTATCAAAGCAGAGTTGATTTGCAATGTTTCATTGCAACATCTTTTTAATTGCTTTTGTTTCTTGGATTTCCCATGAGCGGAGGCTTTAGCCTTCCTGAAAACTTTTGTGTTTTTGGTATTGGTTCTTGACTATATGTTCCTCATAGTGCCTCATGAACAGGTCTTTTAAAAAACATGAGTTCATGAGAAAGTTTTCTGTGTGGCCACACTGGCTTATGCATTGACTTGTCCTTTTCTTCTTCACTGGAATTCTTTATTATTACATTGCCTTAGAATGTATGCAATGCTCTCCTTCCTTGCTATTATAGACTCCCAAAAGACGTGGTCATGTTCTCCCAAGGTCCCTATAATTTCTGTACAGAAACCCGTTCTTCCTCATTGGTTAAAATTATATCCAGAATGGTAGTTTCTCCTTCTAGCTGAGAGCTGAAATTGTTAGCTAGGAATGTTAGAAATTTTTATAAGCAACTCTATTTTAGCAAACTGTAAATGCCAACAGACATAAAGATAGTTCAAGCCCCTCTCCCTGTGATTGCTTGCTTGTAGTTATGTGGTCCGCCTTCAGAAAGCCTCGTCTTTGCCTGGGCCATTGTGGTAAACAGTCACTCCAGAAGGACCCTAGTTTATATATCTCCTGTAATTCTCTCCTGCTTTGACTTTGTGTATGTGGTTTTCTGTACAGGACCATGGCATTTTTGGCATCTCGTTTTCATAGAGAAGGCTGTTTCTTCCTGCTTCTTTTGAACTTGCTGCTTCCTTCTGCTGCTGCATTTCAGGCAGGTGACTCATCTCACGTGTGTGAGAATGGCCCTGCTTATGTTAACATTCCAAGTTCGCTGTCTTGGCATCTCATCCTTTGTGGATCAAAATCGAAAATATTTTAGCACGTAAGAGTCTTTCTTGATGAGTGTCTCTCATTTTCAACTAAGGATCAGGTATGAGGTACCACTTAGAGTGGGCCAGCCCTTTCTTCAGAGGGTCTCATTCCTCTCCCCCTTGACTTCTGTTCTCTTTCATCCCTTGATTAGATTTTCCCTCTGACTTCCTAGTGCTCCATCCTTCCTAGTCTTTTTTTTTCTTTGCTAATAATTTTTATATAGAAAGATATTCCTCTAGGACTTTATCTGTTCCTCTGATCACAGCCAAAGTGATGGGTGATCACCGCAGGAACAAATATGGAATATACCCTGCACACACTAGTGGGGAGAAGATGTACAGCTTTTCTTTCTTTTTCTCTTTCTTCCTCTTTTCCTTTCTTCCTTCCTTCCTCCTTTCCTTCCCCCCTCTCTCTCTCCCCTCCCTCCTTCCCTTCCTTCCTTCCTTCAGCTACACTCATGGAATATGGAAGTTCCTGGACCACGGATTGAATCCAAGCTGCATCTATGAGCTATGCCACAGTTGTAGTAATGCAGGATCCCTTAACTCACTGCACCAGGCCAGAGATCAAACCCACGCATCCACAGTGACCTAAGCCACTGCAGTCAGATTCTTAACCTACTGTGCCACAGGGGGCACTCCCAGATGTTCTTAATTTCACTGACATTGTAGTTTTGCTCAAGAGCCATATGAAAAGGATAGATACTGGAGCAGAACTTGTAGAAATGGCCCCGTGCAGACTGTAACAGGACCCTTTTTTGTGGTACAAAAAGCAGCTTTCTCTTTGTCCCTGGAGTAGGGGAAGGGCCGTGCTTAGGTGAGAGGAGATTTGAGGAAGGAGGCGGGATTGGAGGAGGGATAGTGGGTTTGGAGGAGGGGAGAGCCCACTTTTCCCACAAGTAAACCAGGCAGTCCCTCTGACTCCCATGGGGCTGGAAGGAAGGTCTTTTTCTACCCTGTTCCATCATGGCCTCCCTCATACTGCTAGGATCCTGTCCCATTTCCTGCCCTGCCTGCTCTGGTGGCTTCCCCTGAGACCCTGAGGCAAGTAGGTTGTTTTGTTTCCAAGTCAGTCTGTGGCCCCTACCATCCACCCCCACTGTTCCCCACCCCATATCCTTTGCTTCCTAGGACTTCTCTCTGCATCCATGCTTATTCGACCTGGTCTCGTACCCGGTACCTGAGGATGTAGACCTGCGCCATGGCACGTCCTTACAGGATTCAATTTGGGGCTTATTAAAAGGCACATTTGGCATGCCCTGATTTTATATACTTGTATCTATCAATAAACATTGTGATACTTGAAAAAAAAAAAACAAGGCACATTTGTAGGCAGTGCGGGGTTTGCTGTTGAAACTAGCTACAAGCCGCTTTGGGTTCTAATCTAAATTTTGCCCCTTACCAATCAGGAAATTATCCCGTGTCTCAGATTCTCTTTATATAAAATGTGAAAAATAATCTCATGCCCATATGTATTTACACATACACGCAAACCTTGTGTATGTCCTGGTCTATAGTATAGGCTCAACTGGTATATCAATATTTCTTTGTCTATAAAATGGATAAGATAGCATCAGTTTTGCATTTGTTTTGAGGCAAGATAAATGAGTAAGTTAAGTAGTACCTATAATGAATAGCTATTATGGGAAGATGTGTAGGCTCTTGTTAGCACGATTAACTGTGGAGTCAGATTAAGTTTGAGAGCTGGTTCTGCCCTAACTAGCTCTATGACGTTGGGCAGGATACTTAACCTTTCTAAGCCTCATTTCCCCATCTATAAAAGGGGAGCAATTATAGACTCTACTGTTTAGGGTTGTCATGATTAAATGAGATAATCCATGCAAAGCATCCAATCCAGTGCTTGAGGCTTCCGAACTTGTTGGTGCTCTTACTAGTTGCAGTGGTCATTTTGTTCTCCCTGGTGCCCTTCCAGCCCTGGGTCAGGAGAGAATTTGAGGGGAGGGAGGGGGACAATGAGCAGAAGACCCCAAAAGGCAGAGGAGAGATTCAACTCCTTGGGAGGGAGGGAGAGTAGAGGGTAGGAGCAGGGGAAGGGACAAGTTCAGAGAGGATGTGGCTTTCGTTGGATGAGCACCTGGCACTTTGCTGCTTTTATTCTTGTCTTGTGCCTTTTCCATCATTTTTATGGGCTGGTGTATAGACATTTGCTAAAGGGCTATTCCACCTGGATCTCATTGAATTCATGCAGGCTTTTCCTTTGCTAAAGGTTTTTCTATCCCAGTAACTATGTAAATGTTCCATTTGTGATGTAATTGTTCTGTTTCAGATTTTCTTTCCTAAACTTAAGACTGGAGTTGTCCAAAACATTCAAGACAAGAGCCTGAGTGTGGCACTTTGTGTGATGAACTCTTTGCTTCCTAAGTTTGCATTTCTTTTTCCTATTTGGTTGTCTATGGGCTGACTCTAGGTACAGGCTCCAAAGGTCAGGGATTGCACTGTGCAGAGGATGGAAAGATGAAGGGAATGACTTTTGTTGTAAATTTTCCACTTCCTAGAGAGTAGGGGGAAACCTGAGCTAAACAGAGGCAGCTTTCACTTGTTTGGAAATATAATCCCAGCCCTTATTTTGGTTGCTTAAAATGTCTGCAGAAAACAACCGGATTCAGCCAAAATTATTTTTATAAAGAAAATAAATATTCTCTTGCTGTAGCTGCCTGTGGCTGTGACTTTTTCTTGAAGCCAATAAACCTCCCTTCCATTTCTTGGTTCTGCCAAATAATCACACGCAGGAAGAGGAAGGGGGAATCAAGAATGGGCCAGAATTTTAACTCGGACATTTTTAATGGTAGAAAATGGACCAGATCTTGTTGGGTGAGGAGAGGAGGTAAAGATGAATGATTTAGTTGTGGTAAAGTGAAAGCAGGGTTGGTTTCAATGTCAAAGCCTTGGACTCTGTCTAGAGGTTATCTGGCCCCAGAGAAGAGCGCCCTTCATCCTGACTGAATTTTGAGGAACAGGCTTCTCAGAGGAGATGCCACCTGATGTGGACTTTGCAGGGGGCTGAGCAATTTGCGAGGCAGGGTAGTGGGAGAGTGGCATCCAGGCACGCAGAGTCATGGAGGTGGAGAGACTGGTGTGCCTGGATTTTATTCTGAAGGCAATGGGAAACAGCAGGAGTTTTTGAGCAAGACCGGAGCATGATGCGTTCTATGGTTTAGACAATAAATCCAGCAGCCATGGGAAATGCCGTATTAAAGTAAGGACCGCCTCCCCCCCACCCCCCACCCCCCACCGGGGCTTGGCAATGATCTTGGTGAAAAGGGGAACGGGGGCAGTGGGAATGGAATAGAAAAGAGGGACACAACTCCAGAGAGATGGCAACCTCGGCAGGGAGGGTTGGAGGAGAGTAAAGGGCTTCTCTGAGCTTAACTCCGGAATGTTTGAGAGGATGGTGGTGGTGTTGAGTGAGTTGGAGCTCCAAGGAAGAAGGATGACCAGGAGGAAGATGATGAGTTATGGAGGAGAATAAGGAGTGCCTGCGGGTCTAACTGAAAGCAGGTGGAAATACAGATGAGGCAAAAAAGATGAGGTTGAGTTGAAAAGTTGGGCTCATTTTCACATGACGTTTGCCAAAACAAAGGGAGGAGAGCTCATCCAGGGACAACAGAAAGATGGGAAAGAAAAAGCAATCAGCATGGCATCTTGAGGAATGACTGTATTAAAGGATGTGCAGATGAAGTGGAGCTCACAGTAGAGACTGAGAACGCACCTGCGTTCATTCTTTCACCTTCATTCATTCATTCAGTCAACAAATATTTGTTGGGCACCAAGGGTACAGTCGGGAACAAATCCTACCTTATGGTGAGGGAGGTGCTCGGAGAAGTGCAGTTGGCTGTGGAGGCCCAGGAAGGAGAGGGGTCAGGAAGCCCAGAGTCTGAGGGTGTTGACTGCACAGGCAGCCAAGTGTAGAGGAAAGGAGGCAAAGGGGAGGAAGGGAAGGAAGGAGAGACAGATGGGGGAGGAGACGAGCCAAAAACAAAGGGGGGATTTGTCTCATTCCGCAGAGCCCAATGTTCTTTCTCTGGCTTCCCTTCGGAAGCTGAGTGAATGCCAACCTCGTCAGGTTTACCTCGGTTGCCAGAGCAACCTCCTCGGGGCGTGTCTTAGTTGCACATTCATGAAACTTTTAAGTGAGGAAGTCGCTTTATATCAAGTTACATAGTAATTAGAAATACAGCAAAGCGTGCCTGTCTCTTAAAGTTTTCTTAAAGGCTTATCGTGTTGTCTCTTGGCACCCTTCATTCTTCCCGTACTCTTTCATTCACAGAAATTCTGGACCACAGTCCATATAAATTAGGAAAATAGTAAAGATGTAAAGTAAAATTATTCTGTTATCTGATTATAAAAGTGCTCATTGTAAAAAACCGTGGGAAATAGAATGCAAAGTAGAGAGTACAAATTATTCACTTCCCTCTCACCCTTAATACTCCGTTGTTTTTCCTCCTCATACTGTTTCTGGACGTATTTTACTACATTTAAATGTGTTTGTGATCTTTTTGTATTTATAGTATTGTACGTTATTTTATTTACTAATTACACCACGTGCATTTCCCATTAAAATACCTATAAAAACTTTTCCTTCTACACATGCTTCACACTTCATCCAATCCTGTGTGATTCATTTAGGTTCTTTCCAATCTTTCCTTATTTTAATGCAGTAATTACCCACCTTTATAGGAACTTTTTGCCCCTGACTCTTCAGAATGATTTATTATATATTTCCCCCTAGAATCCTTTATTTATTTTTGTTTGTTTGTTTATTTATTGCTTTTGGGGCTGTACCCACGGCATATGGAAGTTCCCAGGCTAGGGGCTGAATCAGAGATGCAGCTGCCAGCCACAGCCACAGCCACACCAGATTCATGCTGTATCTGCAGCCTACACCATGGGTCACAGTGATGCCAGATCCTTAACCCACTGAGTGAGGCCAGGGATTGAACCTGCATCCTCATGGATACAAGTCGAGTTTGTTACCACTGGGCCACAATGGAAACTCTAGAATCCTTATATTTAAGTGAACGCTGTCTCGTAAGTTTCAGAGTGATATTAATGCAATGAAAAATGTTTTCACCATCCATTGTCTCAAAATATGATTTATTTTAAAATGTGATCTGATTATTTTGCAAATTCCATTTTTAAGTCAAGAAATTTGACCCAAAATGGAGTAATGATAAATTGCATTCTTTTTGGCTCATGGTTAAAACCTGGTTTCCTATGAATGCTTGCTTGAATTCTACAGGTATAGCACCAGTGGAAGGAACTGTTTTTCCATATTTTTATGTCTGTCAGAGAATGTTAATTTTGAGCCTGGGTCCCCTCTCACTTCTTGCTTCATATTCTCTTTGTCTTATTATAACATATCACTTTGTATGAGGATTCAAAAGCTACTCAAGAAAGCAAATGGAACATTATTTTTGTTTGCTGGAGAAATTAATTTGCCCGATAGAGTTTTTTTTTTGGTTTATTTTATACTCAAACATTTGGTGTGCTTCTGTTTTAAGTGTGTCTTATAAGAAGAATGCAGTTGGATTTTAAAAAATGAACTTTTGGCGTTCCTTGGTGGCCTAGCAGTTAAGGACCCAGCATTGTCACTGCTGTGGCTTGGGTTCATTTCCTGGTCCAGCAGCTTCTACATGATATGATGCAGATCCAGCGAAAAAAAACCTTTTTTTTTAAAAAAAAATTAACTTTAACTGGCAAGTTTAATTCATTTTTTGTCATCATTGATATAATTTATTTTTACTCTCTTTTTTGTATGCTTTTTACTTGTCCTGTGGAGTTCTTTTCCTTTTTTTTTTTTTTTTTTGTCTTTTAGGGCTGCACCCATGGCACATGGAAGTTCCCAGGCTAGGGGTCAAGTCAGAGCTACAGCTGCTGGCCTACACCACAGCCACAGCAATGCTGGATACAAGCTGCATCTGCGACCCACACCATAGCTCATGGCAAAGCCGGATCCTTAACCCACGGAGCGAGGCCAGGGATCGAACCTGCGTCCTCATGGATACTAGTCAGATTCATTTCCACTGAGCCATGATGGGAACTCTTGAAGTTCTTTTCTCATTCCGCTTTTTTCCTCCTCTAATTGTTTGGAATTTATAGATCCTATTTCTAATTTTTTAATGGTTAAGTGTTTTTAATTATATTTACCTCTTTCTAAAACTTAGAGGGCTTTAACTCTTTCCAGCTTATAGGCTATTGTTATCCAGTATTTTATTCCTATGAAAAGTGTTTTGCGAAATACATCATATATAGAGAAGATTACAGCATGTGCTCATGCACAATTATGTACTTACTATTTTAAGGGACGAAATATTACCTCTATTTATGTGCCCTCCCCTCATTTTTTTTTTAACTTCACAAATGTGATATTATTAGTGTTGATGTTTATTTAAGTTTATCCATGTGATTACCACTTTCTTTGCTCATTTGGTGTCCATCCTTCTGAAATCTCAAATCTCCTTTCTGTGGTCCATTTCCTTCTCCCTGAAATATATATCTTTAAGAAGTTCCTTTATTTCTTCTGTGTTTTGTTTGTTTGTTGGTTGGTTGGTTGGTTTTTTTTTGGCCTAGCTTGTGGCATGCAGAATTTCCTGGGTCAGGGGTCAAACCTGAGCCACAGAAGTGACAATGCTGAATCCTTAACTTCTAGGCCACCAGGGAACTCCTCTTCTATGTTTTAACTTTTAACAAGGTATGTTGGTAATAAATCACCTTAGCTTTTGTTCATATGAAAACATCTATATCTCACCGTTACTCTCTAAGTTTTTTTGGATGTGCAGTTACAGATTGAGAGTTACTTGCTTTCAGTACTTTGAAGACACTATCTTGCAGTATTTTGGTATCTGCCATTCTTCATAAGGAGTCAGACATTAAGCAGGTAAACTGTCTTTTCTGGGCGGGGGAGGCAAATTTTTTTTAAGCTACTCTCTTTATCTGGAATGTTCTGTAATTTCACCAGGATGATTTTGGGTATAAATATTTTTCGGAATATTTTTTGGTTCCTAAATATTAGGATCCATGAAAATTCTTGAATATTGCCTCTCCCATTCTTTCTAATTCACTCATTCTGGAACTCTGATTAGATGAATGTTAGGACTTCTCAAACTTTCTTGCAAGTTTAATTCATTTTTTTGGTGATCATTGATATATTTCAATTTATTTTCACTATTAACTTCTTCATAATGTCCTTCTCTGTCTCTCTGTAATATATTCTCTGTACTATATATTTACCATATGCATCTTTCAATTTGTTAACTGTACTTTTCAGTTGTTCTTATCTGCTAGTTAACTCAGATGCTGAATCCTAAGATTTCAACTATACGTTTTACTTCCAGAATTTAAAAATCTGCCTGGATAGTAATGATATCATTTTATTCCTTGCTCATATGTTAAATTATTTAAATATTGAAAACATACTTATTTTACAAACTATAACCTGAAATCCAAATCTGGCACATTCCTTATTTTTGTAAATAAAGTTTTATTGGAACACAACCAGGCCCATTCTTTTACATACTGCATGTGTCTGCTTTCACTCTAGAATGGTAGGCAAAGTTGAGTCTTTTTGATAGAGACTGTATAGCTTGCAAAGCGTAAAATATATTACTTGGGCCTCTCTGGGAAATGTTTGCCAAGCCCTGTACATGTGATAACTCTAACTTTTAAAGACCTTGTGCGTCTGATTCTACTGCTTGAAGTTTGTGCTAATTCTGCCCCATGCTCTCTTGCTCTGGGAGTGGTCTTGTGATTTTTCATTGTGAGCTCATTTTTGTTGGGCCATTATCTCTGAAAGTTTTAGGAGACTTGATAGAATATTCCCTTTATTTGTGTTTACTTTGCCAAGTATCTGGGGAGCTAATAATCTAGGACTACTTGAAATGAGTTTCCTTGGTTTAAACTAGTTTCAGAATAGGCAAGGAGAGTGAATTTGAACCCTAGGCTTGAGGCCTGGTTTATGGTTATTTCTTCTGGTTCGTGGGTAGAGACCTTATTTTTCTTCCAACCAAAATCAAAGCTGAGAGACAATTTTTTTTTTTTTTTTTTTTTGCTATATCTCTTTATGGGGCAAATATTTTCTCGTCCAACTTTCCCTGGAAAATTGGGAACTCATTCCAAAGTCTCTATGCTGACACTCTATTACCTTGTCACCTCCTCCCCACCCCGCCCCACTGGCAAATGCCTTTAGGGTCCCCTGCCTGCTTGAGTGAGCATTTACCATGCTTATTCTGGATTCTGGCTTCTACTTCACTTTTAGTCTCTGAGGATTTACCTTCATCTCTTGCCAAGTCAGCTATTCATTTTATCCAGAATTTTATAGGTGTTTTTTTTAAGGAGAGGATTTTCAGGATATGGAGTCTGTCATAATGCTAGAAATAAATGTCATGAAAATTTTATATTTAAAAATGTAAATGGAGGAGTTCCCACTGTGGTGCAACAGGATCGGCGGCATCCAGGGAGCGCTGGGATGCAGGTTCAATCCTAGGCCAGGTATGGGGGGTTGGGACCCGGTGTTGCCACAGCTTTAGGTCTTGACTGGGGCTTGGATCTGATCCCTGGCCTGGGAACTCTATATACCTTGGGGCGGGAAAAAAAAAGTAAATGGATAATAGAAATTGGAACATTTTATAATACCCCTATAGGCTCCAAGCCTACCTAATATTTACTTATATCTGAATTATGAGTGGTGTCTCTGGAGTCAGACAACCTGGGTTTGGCCTTGTGTGGATTTAGGGGAGAGAGGGAGAATGGGCAAATTTTTCTGAAAAGGGTCAGGGGGTAAGTATTTTCAGCTTTGCAGACCATGTGCAACTACTCAACTGTGCCACAGTGTCCCGAAAGCATCCATAATTACATACAGTGTCATGAATGGGTATGGCTGTGTTCCAATAAAACTTTATTTACAAAAACAGGCAGTGAGCTGGATTTGGCCTGTGGGTTATAATTTGCAGATCTCTGACCGTATTATTTTTATTTTTATGTTTTTTTCTTTTTAGGGCCGCACCCACGGCGCATAGAGGTTCCCAGGCTAGGGGGTTTAATCCGAGCTGTAGCTGCTGGCCTTCGCCACAGCCACAGCAATGCAGGATCCGAGTCGTGTCTGCAACCTACACCACAGCTCCCGGCAATGCTGGATCCTTAACTCACTGAGCAAGGCCAGGGATCAAACCTGCAGCCTCATGGTTCCTAGCTGGATTTGTTAACCACTGAGCCACGACAGGAACTCCCTATTTTTAAAATTTTTTTGCCTTTTGTCTTTTTAGGGCCACACCCACGGCATATGGAGGTTTCCAGGCTAGGAGTCTAATTGGAGCTGTAGTTGCCGGCCTACACCAGAGCCACAGCAACATCAGATTCGAGCCGTGTCTGCAACCTACACTGCCACTCATGGAAAGGTCAGTTCCTTAACCCACTGAGCGAGGCCAGGGATCAAACCCACAACCTCATGGTTCCTAGTCGGATTCGTTTCTGCTGTGCCACGACGGGAACTCCCCTGGCCTTTGTAATAATGAACCTCTATAAACATAGGTTTCCTAATCTTTAAAATGAGGGCAATGATACTTGTGTTATACATAGGTTGTTATGAGCATTAAATTAGAAAATTCATATGAATGCTGGTGTTAGCTATGATGCTGCTGCTGGCAATGGGGCTGGTGGTTTCAAACCAGTTCCCTAACTTTGTAGATTACCAGACCTGTCTTCATTTCAAAACCTTCAAATATATCCATTGCAGCAGCTGAGGACTCATAATACTGAGCCAACAATACTGCAGCAACAAACAACAAGACCTCAGCTTTAGGTCTTGCTCCCATGAGGTTTCCAGTACAGATTACTAGGAAACTCTATTCACTATTGCCCCTCTGGGACCCAGGCTGAGGGAACAGCCACCGTCTTGAAATTGCTGGTCCTCCCAGAGGGAAAGAGCACTGGAGGATCTTGCAGCAACAATTAAACGCTTGGTGAGCCAAGGACACGTGTGTTTTGGTGCACAGTTCATGGTCAGAATTGGACACATCTTCCCCTCCCACCCCTGTCGCCCTGGATGCTGGGCATGCTATCAGCAGACTGTCCTCATCTGTCAGCCCCTCTGGGAGTGCCTGAGCCGCAGAGCTCCCTCGCCCAAAGCTGCTCCCTTCCCAGGGCAGCCCACCTCCAGAGACTGCTCCCGGTGGGGGTGCCAAGGCCCAGCCACAGTGACCCAATGTGGGACAAGTCTAATCGCCATTGGAGCTTCAGAGATCCCTGAAGGGCTCCGTCTGCTGCTGGGGGATGTGACCCCTCTCTCTGCCAGATCATTCTTCCTTCCCCTTCTTTCTGCAGGATTCCTCCCAAGGAGAGTGCTTAAATAGACATCCTCTACCCTCAACTCCATTTCAGAGTTCTTCTCAGAGCACCCAACCTGTGACACCCTCCATATGCCCAAGACTGGGGAGGGCTAGAAATATCCCTTAGGGAGCCCTGAGAATTGCCTCTCTCATTCAGGTGAGCAAAGGAAGTGCATACATGTAGGAGAGTCAAAAATCAGAGCGAAAATAATGGCTAATATTTATCAAGTGCAAGTCTGCTGCATGCTGTCCTAAAATATGTTGCTTGGACATATCAGCTCATTTAACCCCTACAACACCCTACATGTTAGGCCAGGGGACTAGACCTGATGATGGCAAGCTATGGCCCACAGACCAAATCTGCCCATGCTATCACCGAGCGGGACCCTGTGGGGCTCCAGGGCACAAAAGCCTTTCTGTGTCCCCCATTTCTTATTTTTAGGAAATGGCCCGCATTCAGCTTCCATGGCTTTCCCTGTGTTCCAAGGGGCAGGTTCACACAGTTGCTGATCAGGGAAGGAAGTGGATGCAAAGACAAGGGAGGACCAGTCAAGAAACAATAGTACAGGATCCTGGTTCTCACTCAAAGGATACACACAACGATGTAGGCAACTTATACACCTATGAGAAAAGTTATATTCCTTATGCTTCTTTTAGAAATGAATACTTTTTTTTTTGTCTTTTTAGGGCTGCACCCATGGCATATGGAGGTGCCCGGGCGAGGGGTCGAATCAGAGCTACAGCTGCCTGCCTACGCCAGAGCCACAGCAATGTGGGATCCAAGCTGCATCTGTGACCTACACTACACCTCTCGGTAACACCGGATCCTTAACCCACTAGCAAAGCCAGGGATCGAATCTGCGTCCTCATGGGTACTAGTTGGGTTCGTTAACCACTGAGCCACGATGGGGACTCCTAGAAATGAATACTTTAAAACTGAACAGTTTAGAGTCCTTCCTTGTACTTCTCCCTGTCTTAATTGCACCCTAAGCATAATCACCTATAAGCTAAAGATTAGGCACAGTTATCTGTGGGTTAAAGATTATTAGCACATGATGTTTTTCAGGAACTTTCCTAGTGGGTTCTAATCTCTGATCCACGTGCCCTTTTCTCAAGTACTGTTATTCGAGGCAATAACCCAGAAGACCACCACCATGAGCATGCCAAGAGCTCCTGATGCCAGCTTTGATGACCGAAAGTCCCCTAAAGAAAGAAGAATGCATGTTTGTCCCATAAAACTCCCTGCAATTCTTCCCCGTAGATGGCATGGTCTTTAAGGCATTAAGCCTGCTGTGGCCTCTTTTGCCTGGCAAAGCAATAAAAGCTGTTTGTTTCTCCCTCACCCCAAATTCTGTCTCAACATTTCTATTCAGCCCTGGTGGACAGAGGCTGAGTTTCAGCAACAATGCCCATCCCTTTATGTCTCATCTGGGCTATTTTCATGCTACAACAGCAAAACTGAGTAGTTGTGACAGAATAGGGTGTGCAAAGTTGAAAATGTTTACTCTCTGTCCCTTTTTGGAAAACACTTGCTAAAACCTGTATTCAGTATAATTCCCATTTTATAGATAAGAAAATACAAGCTTAGAGAGGCATGAGGTTTATTAAATCATGGAATGCCTTTTTTTTTTCTGTTTTTTTGTTACAAAGGTAAATGTCTATTGCATGGCCCCCTTCGGTTATAGCAGGTGCAGAATTGTTCTGGGCCACTTATGGGCCTTTGTAAGTGCCCAGTGAATGAATAAGACTAATTCTCTTCCCTTCCTCCCACCGTCTCCCTTTGTAAAACTGAGGTCTCCTCTTCCATCTCTGCTCTTTATCCCCCCTCCCCAGCCTGACTCTGCCCTCTGCAGGCAAGAACACCTGAAATAGTGACCTCTGACCTCTCTCCACTGAGTGAAAAAACACAGACGACTCATTAGTTTTTGGTATCTTTGACTATAAAACCCCTGGAGGAAGCTCCATTTTTTCCAGAAATGGCTACTGGAAGAGTTAGGGCAGGAAGTGTGTAGCTGCTGACTGGCTATCAGGAAACTCTTCATGAGCACTAAGAAATTATTCTGTGTGCCGAACCATAAAGTGATAAAAGGGGTGGCGGGGGCAGGGGGAGCAGCTTTGACAGATCTAAGGCTGAGATTATCTATTTCCAACTGCTTCCAGCTGAGAAGCTGTTCCCAGGGCAGCCCTGAGTGACTCAAAAACATTTCCCTCATAAAAGTGATTGTTCAAGGAGGATTCAAGAGTTTAGTTCCTTAATGCCCAGCCGGCTGCTTCATAGATTTACCCAGAATGTGGGCCTAAGCCCCCAAGTTTTCTCCCAAACCTAGGAACTGAGCCCAGGTTATTTGATACCAAAGTTTGTGCTCTTGACCATGCTTTCTGCTCCTTCCTGGCAAGCAGATATCCAGGGTTATGTATTTACATCCTACAGATGCTGTTCTAAGTGCTGATAGATTTTCTGCCAACGATTTCCTAGCAATTAGCTACAAGAGGACCATAGCTGTCCATCTATCCATCTCTTTATCCTGTGCCTTCTAAAGAAAACTTCCCCAGTGTTCAGAGAGAAGCCTCGCGTCTATTCAGGCACATTCAATTTCTAAGCAAAGATTTCGAAAATCTGTTCCCCACTCAGTTAATTAGAAAACAATTGGCTCTCAAAAATGGCTAGTGAATGAATATGAGTCCATGAATGAATGAATGAATGAATGAATGAATCCATTTCCAGACCCCTGACCACTTAAGGATCTTGGACAAGGCTTTTGGTTAAAGATAGGTGGAAGATCTCTTATTGTGGACTGCTTGCTGCTTGCTGCAATTAGGTGCCCAAACGGACAGCCATTCATTCACTCAACAAACACTGTGCCTTTACTTACAACCGGCATTCACTCTGACTTGTACACTGTTAGGTGCCCAGGATATGACAAACCAGGTATGTGTCCATATCGCAGGCCTCTGGAGGCATGGAAGTCACTGCGGGAGCAGGTAGCTTCATGGGGATGGGGTGGCATTGGGGACTGGCCAGGTACTTGTATGTAGGGAATAAAACATGGGGAAAAACATCAAGACCGAAGATGCTCTTTCTTCTAAGGGAAATAGAAGTGTAACATTCAGGTGGTGGACTGAAAAGGGTTAAGTGGAATGTTCCGGGCGGCTGGCAGATGTAACCTGATCCCTCTCAGCAGTAGCTTGGGCTTTAAAACCTGGAAACCTGGAGGAATCACAAGACACTGTGCTGGTTTTACTGGTCTCCCCTCACCGTTTAGAAAGCCAGATCTCTCCTTGCATAGCTGGTGTTTCTTTAGTGGTATGAGTTACTTTTGTATATTGCTCAGTTCGTCCATATTATGTGGATTTTTACTAGATGCATTCTCCGAGAATGTCCTGGCATCCCATAATAATGAGTTGAGAGGGCAGCAAAAAAAGAGATGTTATAAAAGCCTTGACTATTTTAATGATATAACTGGGAATATAACAGTTTTGAGGCAGAAATACGGCAAAAGTCTCTTTAGCTGTAAAGCCTAATTCTCTTTAGCTTTTCAAATGATCGATTCAGAGGTAGAAAACTTACTTTTCCTACAGAGAGCCTCTGCTTGCTCCAACTGTATATAAGTTTGGGGGAAAAGCCGGGCAAACCCCATTGCTCAGAACCCTGCCTTCAAATAGCTAAAGACAAACCACTTTGTCGTTGGTCATTGTCACCAAACCTCAACTATTATTAACCACGACTTGCCTCGGTTCTGGTTTATCTTAGTAAGACCAAGAAGACAAAAAATCTTCAGTTACAAAAAGTGTTTTGTCTACTACAAAGCATGTATTCTGTGCCTAATGGCTGGGAGGGACAATAAATACTCTAAGAGTTCAGGAGGGAGAGTAAACTAAGGTTAAAAATGGTCCAAAGAGTTTCACAGAAGTAAAGGATCTTGAATTCTTTTAGTTGGAGAGATGACAGTAGTTCAGGGGAGTGATGGTGTTGCTAGAGGCAGGAATACTGGTGTCTTTTTTTTTTTTTTGCAGACTAGCGATGGCCAGTCCTTTTTTTTTTTCCTTTCAAAGAGAAAGAATGAAAATGGGTAGGTAAATATAGTTGGAACAGAGGTTCATTTGGGGACATAGCCTAAGATGAAGTTGAAAGAGAGGGTCTTTGGTCTTAGAAAACCAGACATGTTGGCTACGAATTGCTATGTAGAAGTGGTACAGTAACTTCCTTCATTTTCATCTTATTTTCTCAGCTGCTTGATTCACCAAATGATACTTTCATCAATTTGATGGGCGGCAGAGAGAAATTTTGGAAAAAAAAAATTAGGATCAAACGTTAAACTCAGGCAGCATCACATTCTTGTGCCATTGGGTGGAAATTCTAATGTAGACAAGAGACGTAACAGTTACTAATGTCCAGACATTTACATAAAGAAGAAATTCCTGCAACTCAACAACCTGGGAGGCATTGAAGCTGAGGCAAAGAAGGAGGTGGCTCTTAAAACTGGATGATGGTTTGTAAATAGTTGTATCTGAGGAGAGAGAACTTTACTCTGCTTTCCCACCTGACACTCAACCAACCTTGCAGGTTTCTGGGCATCTTTGAACTTACATTTAAGCAGGGAAAGTAGGCAAACTTCCATTGAACAAATGGAAGGTCAAAGAAATGTTTGAAGCTGAGATTCCAAAGGGAATTGCGAATAGTTAGGGGCAAGTGTTTCAGAGAGTTGAGGTGCATCTCAGTTCAGTATACATCCAGGTATTTTCCAAGATGCAAACTCTTCAAGACTAAGAACATATTTCCGTTGTGCCCCCTTGAATGTTGACCAGCCAATGACCAAATGAGGTTTGGAAGGGGTGAATAACTTGTATGAATAAAATCATATTGACAGCTTTTTAATTATTCTGTAGTTTCCTATTTAATGTTCAAAGATTTGAATAAATGTGTATGAGAAGCTAAATTAATGAACAGATTTTGGTTCACTGAAGACAGAGAGGCATTTCATTGTCTTTAGCAGCCACCATTGTGTGATATTCATCCTTGATTATACTCAAGGTAAGTGAGAAGGGACTGCAATAATCAGAAAGGGACATTTAGCGTGCACAAAACTTGATTTTTGGTGAGTTTCCTTTTGTGGATTGGATCTCCAAAATTTGTAGGAAGGCAGCTGTGCCCCTGACCCTTTTCCTTCTCTGGGTGTCACTTTCAACAATCCTTTTTCAGTACTCACCACACATGTAATTATTTGCCCCAGGTCTCTTTACCTCATTGGACTTCGTTTAGACAAGTTTATATTGCCATGGACAGGTATTCAGGGTCAGCATAAAGGCACTGGCTGGCCCAGGGACAACTTTGGGCTGCAGTCCAACCAGGCTCTATTTAAACTGCCTTACCTGAAATGGAAGTCAGTTTTGATTTTGCTGTAAGGGTCTATGTAGGCTAGTTGAAGGCCCTAGAGTTGTTCAATAAAAGTTTGTTACAGCTAAGGATGCTTCACTTTCCAACCTGAAGCTTTAAAGGGAAAGCAAGCACTGGGGGTAACCTTCAGGTCCACTTGTTGCTCAGTTGCAGAGGCACCTCAACTTTCTCTGCAAATCAGCCCCATCTCCATCTTGCTGACCCAACTTGGCAGACACACTGATACCTTCACTGGATGAGTCTCTGTTTAACTCTTCATCTATAAAGCTCTGTGTGATTTTTTTTTTCCTGGAAGCTGAGTTAAATGTAGAGGAGGTCACCTGTTTCCAGTCCTTCATCCCTGCTTTTTGATGAAGTGGTTGAAAGAACACAGGAGAGGACCATGAGGGTAACTGAAGGACCTAGGTGCAGACTTCTGGAGCTGAGCTGCCTCCCGCTTTGCATGTGGCATGGGGCGGCCAGCCAGCCTCTGTGCTCGCACCTTCTAAGGCCACAGGTTTAATTCTAGCTCAAACCTGGACAACCTGATGTTCAGGTCTGAACCAGCTGAGGTTCAGAACAGGCTGCCAGGATCCTGGCGAGCAGCCTGAGAAGATTAGCCCACAGGTGCTGGCTATAATTCTTCTGGCTCTTGATTTCCTTTTCTCTACTCTTACCTTTCTGCTCCCCTCTCATTCATTGATTTCTGCTGCCTTTCACCCTTTTCCAATCCATCCTCTTCCTCCCTTCCCTCTACTCACCTCTTTTTGCCCCTCCACCCATGACCCTTTCTTTCTGTCTTTATGCGTTTTCTTCTGTTTCCGCCTCTTTCTTTCCCATTCCTCAATCTCTCCTGCTTTCACTCTCTTTTCTCTTTCTTTTATCTACAACTCACTGACGTCCTGTTTCTCTCTTTCCCGTCTCCCCTGTCTTTCTCTTTCTAAGAATGTCTTGATGAAATCAGAAGTGGACGAAGAGAGGCTTCATGAAATCCTTGGCTGGAAGAAAACATGGGTGGAAGGGGTTCTGATCACAGGCAGCCACTAACGTTGATTTGTAGCTGATCCTAAATGTAGGAAAAGATTTTCAATTACAAAACTCATAAAGTGTAAGGATGAGGGAACCTGGCTGCATTTGGAATTTGACTAATGGTTTCAAAGTGCTTTAAAAAGTTTGGCATCTGCCAACCTTCCTTTCTTCCTCTAATCCTCAAACCCACGAGTTTTTATGGGAAACATAATCCGCTTTTCTGATTCATTTACACTTAGCTCATCTGAGTATTGTTTCGTAAAAACCATCTGAAGTCCAAGAAGTTTTATGAGATCTTTAAAGACTTGTTTCTTGAACCAGGAAGTTGTGTACTGCCAATATAAATGGACCTTGAAACCTAGGGGGCTTGGCATTAAACTTGGTCTAACTTGGCAAAGGCTGGTCCGCATCCTTGACAGAAACTGGGCTTTCACTTTCAGAACAATAGTGTTATAGATGAGTGACCATCTCATTCGATAGCACATAGGGTGCACAACACATTTTTTGAGGATTGTCTTGCTAGTTATGTAAATAGCAAGAGGCTCATGTGGAAAACCTGTGACTTTGCTGGAGTTTCCAGAGTGCCCTGCTTGCTTAGGTGTATATGACCACATTAATGGTTGTGTATTCCACATGCATACAAACGTATATGGACCATTTATGGATGAGTTTAGCATTTACATTCGAGAATCTTCCTATGTTTCAGAGATAATCTACCTGTGATGTATTCAAATCTGTCATAAGGCAGGTTGGAATTAGATCGAAGACTGGAGTGAAAGACCGCCCTCTGCTTAGCTGTGGGTCAAGAGAAAGCAAAGTTGCATTGTATATTTTTAAACACTTTTCTGCAGAGCCATAGAGCATGGTTAAAGTCATTGCTCTCCCCAAATGTGGGGACCTTGGGTTGATCTCCAGGCCCCCGGAAATTAGCTCAGATGAAATGACTCGCTCAATGCTTCCATGGAAAGAGAAGCAGACATGCAGTTTGAGCCCAGCGCTGGGGCTCTCTGTCCAGGCGCTGCCCTCTGCAGGCAGCTGCCTCTCATTGACCAAAACAAGCTTTGACATAAGCCATCCACCTGGGTCCTGGAGTGAGTGAGTCATAGGAACAGCTCACCCATCACCACAGACTAAAGTCTGGACCTTTGGTGATGCTGTCCTTCACTATTTCCTGAACTTTCACCTGTATGACACCTCTTCTTGCCAGTCCTGGATCTTCAGAATGGAGTCAGTGCTTCTAGCAGTGCTCCCTGCTCTCATCCCTTTAACTGCTGCTCTAGAATCCCTACATGAGAGGCAAAATCTCCATAGACTGCTTTGAGCTGCAGGTAAGAAATGCCTTCCCTGCATGTTGTGAATTCTGCATGAGATGATGACAAAGAATTAGGGGTTGGACTGTGACACTGGCCTCTCACAAATCAGATCCTGTCTTGTGAGGGTTCTGTCATTATCTCAAAGTGTTGCTTTATTTATTTTATCTTTAAAAAAACTTTTGTTTGTTTACATTTTGTCTCCTTAGCCAGAGAGGAAGTTTCTCCAGCACAAAAAGGTTGTGCCTGTGATACTTTGTATCTGCAGAGGGTCAGCCTCTCTGCTTGTGTCAGAGTAGCACTTGGTGGATATTTATTAGCTTGTGCTGTGTCCTTCCTACAGACAGGGAGGCTGGAAGGCAGTTTCTTCATCATTCTCCTTCCTCAATCTTCTCAGCTGGTTCCCTTTGGCTGGGCTTAGAGACTGACCTCGAGTGACCTCACTCATCTTATCCACCGGGACCCCAGATGTTCTTAGAGCCAGACTCTTGGGGCTGTAAGGGACTTTTAATTCAACTTCCCTGTTATGGAGGAGGAAATTGAGGTTCAGAGAGGAGAGGTGACCTGCCTGTGGTCTTTCAGCTACTTAGGGGCAGTCTTAGGACTGAACTGAGGTCTCTCCCTCCCGCCAGATGCCATTTATTCTGCGACTGTGGCTCTCAGAGTGTGATTCACATGAAACTGCCCTCAGGCAGATGGACTGAGGTCCTCTCCTACCAAATCAAATACTGGAGGTCTTTCTCCAATGTACAGAAAAAATAGAATAAGGGATTAAGTTTCCTCAACTTTATTTTCCATCAATTCTTAAAACCATTGTCATTTGTTATCAACTGTCTACTAGCCAGGATAAGGCACAAATAAATATGAATATGAACAACAAAGCCTTGGAAACAGACCATCATTCTTAGTTAAAAGGATTAAAAAAAAAAAAAAACAAAAACTGTTCTGACCACGGGTTTTCTATGGCATGCATGTAATGAAACTGTGCATTCTGTTGGAGCCATTGTTTTTAATTTAAATGCTAAAAGTAAGTATTATTATTTCATGGTCTTTCCCCCCTCCTCGCAAAAAAAAAAAAAAATCGTGATCCCAGGGACTCTCCCTTGGGACATCATAATCCTATTAATGTGTTTTGGGTCATTTCCAGTGAGTTGCCCTTCCTTTCGGATAAGGGTCTAAGGAACTGATTTTGCTTTAAAAAAATACTAAGAATGGCTTGATGTTGTCATGGATCCTAAATCCTGTATTCCTGTCCTAGAGGTCTCCTCACCAAGAGCAGGGCTGCTCCTGGGGGCGAGTCTTACTGCGGGTTTTCCCCGTCTACGCGGGCGCCCCCTGCTGCCCGTCCTGGTACATGCCCAGCGAGGAATAGGGTACCAGAAGTTGCAGACCCGAAACATTCACGCGGAGTTTATAGTCCCAAAGAGAACCACCTAAACATTTTCCGATGGACATCACTGCACACTCTGAGCAGTCCTTTCTGGGGCCCGATCTGGTATTTTAATCCAATACCCGCAGAAAGTATCTGAGCAAACATGGCTAAGAAAATGACTGGAAATGCCTTTCAAACAGTCTCAAACGAGTTCAGCCGGGCTTCTAGCAGGAAAGTTCCGTTCAGTGAGTTTGCTGAGTTCTTTGTCCTTTTCTGGGACACAGGACCAGGGAGCGGGGACCTCTGCCTTGCCGACCCACAGTAACAATCTATGTGGATGTGGAGGGTGGCGGCGCGTTCTCGGGCTCATCTCACGCTTTCCCCAATTAGGATTTACTGCCTGACGTCACGTCTGCCGGAGATTGGCTGTTCAGATCTGACACTCGGTTCCACCGCGAGAGAAACTTTTTAAAGACTCTGCAGCCTGGGCTGCAGCTGAGCGTCCCGCGCGCTCACACCCGCCCTCGCCCACTCTCGGCGGGCCGCGGGCGGGGCACCCCCTACGCCCCCCGGCGCGGCGAGTGGACCTTCACCTAGCAAAGCCCGCGCCCCTCGCCCCTCCCCTCCCGGGCCTCGCGTTCCCCACCCCCACCCCGCCCCCTCCTCCCCGCTGCTTTCGGCTGGGGTCTGGGGCAGCTCAGCCGCCCTCAGAACTTCCTCCCCTGCAACCGAGTTTTCCTCCTCCCCACTTTTCCCCGGCTCCCGGCAGTTTACCGAGGAGCCTAAGCGCGCGCAGGCGGCCGCACCGGGCGAGCCGCACGGCCGGGGGCGGGGGCCGGAGGCGCCGGCTGTGGCCCGCGATGGCGGGGGCCTGGCTCAGGTGGGGGCTCCTGCTCTGGGCAGGGCTGCTCGCGTCGTCCGCGCACGGCCGGGTGCGGAGGATCACCTACGTGGTGCGCCCGGGCCCCGGCCTGGCGGCGGGCGCCTTGCCCCTGGGCGGGCCGGCGCGCCCGCGGACCTTCAACGTCGCGCTCAACGCCAGGTACAGCCGCAGCTCGGCGGGCGCCGGGGCCCCCTCGGAGCGGACGCGGCGCACCAGCCCGACCGGCGGCGCGGCCCTGCAGGGGCTCCGGCTGCCACCGCCACCGCCGGAGTCCGCCCGTCCCGGGGGCCCCGGCGGGCAGCTCCACCCCAAGCCCGGCGGTCACCCGGCGGCCGCCCCGATCGCCAAACAAGGCAGGCAAGCGGTGCGCTCCAAAGTGCCGCAGGAGACCCAGAGTGGTGGGGCCTCGAGGCTGCAGGTTCAGCAGAAGCAGCAGCTGCAGGGGTAAGCCCACACCCTCCCTCCTTCCTCGCACGCGCGCTCTGCCCGCGCCGGGACACGCGGGGTCGCGGGCGTCGTGCGCGGTGGGTCCTGCCTTCTCTTCCCGGTTCGCGTCTGCCTGCCTTACTTGGAGCGCGGCGGGTAGAGCCGAGTGCGGGGAAGCCGCGGAACTCTGAGAATAAACTTCGATCGCATTGTTACTGAACTGTGGGTAAACACAAAAGGCATTTCTGCCTGGGGCGTAACCTCCTGTGCACAAACCAAATTACTCCTAGAAGATGGGCGTAAACATGAGGTCACTACAGCTTAATCCCTCAGCATCAATTAAACTTTGCAACTTCAGTTTAACTTTTTTCTAGTTGATGCAAAAAAACGTTTGGACGAGGCCTGATTGTCAAGATCCAACTCCTGTTACATGACCTAGAATTTTCAGCATCCTACTCATTGTGGGCTTGGCTACCCTGCACCTGTGGGGTCTGCTTTCCTGGGGCCGGGTGCCTTAGCATTGACAGGAGTTTCACTTGGATCATTTCTGTTATTGGTCTTTTAAAACAGCCTCCCTGCTCCGCCCCCCGCCCCCCCCCCCCCCATTAATCACAGGTTGAGGATGTGAAGGAAAACTTGTTTTGCTTATTGTTTTTTTGTTGTTGTTGTTTTGTTTTTTTCTTCAGGGGTGGTTCCAGGCCTTGTAATCTCACCCCTGTTTGGACGCTTCTCTTTGAAATTCAGATTCAATTTAAACTGTAGGCGCATATAATGTACAAAATACTCTTGGCTCTCCTGTACTTTTGGAGTTTGGAAAACAGTTTTTTGGGCCCTGTTCTCCCCTCCTGTAGAGTTCTAGGTCATGCAGGTTTTGGTTCTCCCATCCTTCCTGGAGGCACTGTCCTTACCTTCCTACCTGGGCAGGTTTGGGTTGGACATCTTAGGTATCTGCTAGGACTCTCTGGAAGCCAGAGGAATGTGGAAGCAGGGGGCTGGGTTCTCTGAAAGAGGGTGTTGCTCTTGCTGAACTCAGGGGTCTTGCTTTGTTTCAGGGTCAATGTCTGTGGAGGGCAGTGCTGTCACGGCTGGAGTAAGGCTCCTGGCTCTCAGAGGTGCACCAAACGTAAGTTTCCATATTCCCAGTGGCCCTGCCTAGTAGGTGAAGTGGGGCTATCCACAAGTGGGGATCCCACAGGTGTCACTTGAAGAGACTCATGCTGCCCTGAAGAAGTTGATGTCTTCAATGCAGTCCGCCCTGTTATCTGCAGCCTTCATTACCACCTGGGACAGGCTGGGCCAGGGTCAGGATGGCATCCACGCCTGCAGCAATTCATTGGACAAAACTGCTCTCGTGTCCAAGATTCTCCTGCATCCCACTGTGGTACTAATTACTCTGTTATACCCATGAATTGGGGGCTAGGAATAAAAAATTCCCATTGGAGGATATGCCGTATGGCAGAACCAATGCAATTAATTTAAACATGGGCATTGACAAATGCAAAACATTCTTGAAGTGGATGGCAGGAGGGAAATGGGGAGTAGGAGGCTTTGTTCTGGAATAAAATACCAAGAGTGTTAAAGCTTTCTGACAACAGCAGCCATCATCCTTGAGGCCTGACTGTTCCCTGAGTGGAAGGTACTACTTTCCTGTTCTCCAGAGCTGACCCATGGGTTTTCCTGCAGTGCTTCTCCAGTTTATGCACATGCTCAGCAGCATTTTGGAAAAATGTATTAATGATGCACATAGGTTTGAGAACATCAGAAAATATTTCCTCTATGCATTGTGAAATGAAGGATTAGGTTAAAATGTACGTTGAGGTGATCTCGACACGTTGATTTTGTCCGGTGTTAAATGGGGGGAAAAAAAAAAAACCCAACAAAACCTAATTTCCATTCAGAAAAACTTCAGCATTCTTAGGTGTTCTCTCCACAGAGCTTGAACCATAAACATGTGGACTGAAATCAACAAAGTTTTAGCAGCTTGTTAGTATTTAGGGTAACAAGTCAAGTTTAGAAGTTTGTCTTGTATATGGTTTGGATTTAAAAATACTGGTGAATGAATTGTAAGAAATTCTAGGACAGTCATTCTGGTGAGCTTGCTTGTTGAAAAATGCCTTCAATCCTTGAAAGGAACAGACCTTTGGCATTAATTTAATTTTGTAAGAAGCAACGTCCAGATGGGTTATGATTTGGCTGTGATCAAGGAGTAAGGACAGACATGAACTCACTAATCAGCCTCCTCATTATTGAACTCAAACCACTAGATGAGAAATGCTCAGGGTTGTAGGCATTTTAGATTAAGTCATAATTCTTCACTTCCTCTTAGATTACTCTTGACAATAATGCACCAGCACTTTCCTGAATTTACAATTTCTCGGGTCAAATCACACACCCTCTCCTCCCTTCAGTAACTCCTGCTCAAAACCCAACATGATCTGGTTTGCCTTTGACATGGAGACAGCCCGTCCACAACAGCACCACCACGGCTGTGTAAAGTGGGATATTGCTGTGTAAAGGCTGAAAATACAGAGCAGGTTTTTTATAGGGGGTGGGTGGGTGCTCTCTGATGCCTGTTTGAGAGAATGTGTTAAGACTTTTTAAGACGTTCACTTGGAGTTCCTGCCGTGGCTCAGTAGTTAATGAATCTGACTAGGAGCCATGAGGATGCAGGTTCTATCCCTGGCCTCACTCCGTGGGTTAAGGATCTGGCATTGCCATGAGCTGTGGTGTAGGTTGCAGACGCAGCTCAAATCCTGTGTTGCTCTGGCTGTGGCATAGGCCAACAGCTACAGCTTCGATTCGATTCCTAGCCTGGGAAACTTCATATGCTGTAGGTGCAGCCCTAAAAAGCAAAAAAAAAAAAAAAAAAAAGAAAGAAAAGAAAAAAAAAAGAAAAAAGAGTTTACTTGGCAAATGATGCAGTTGAGTGCTGTCTCTGACCAGAGAGTAGTCCCCATTCTTAGGTTGTCTAAGGAGTTAGGGATCTAGAGATGTTCTAGAAGGGCCAGAGATGCTCTAGGAGGAGAGCAGCCCCATCTGGAGGCATTGCCTCATGACCTTCCTGCTTCTCCAGGGGAGGGGGTCAAGGGTGTGGGCATGCCTGGGTTTAGCCAGGTTTGCCCTCTGGTGACCCAGAAAGAGAAAGGCTGCAGGAGGCTATTGGTCAGAAAAGTTAGGGTTGAACAGTTATTACATGCTTCCAGAGGAAGTTGTTACATTGGTTTAGTCTCATGACACCTGCTTCCTGCTTTTGGCTCAAGTTATCCTTCCAGCTTCCAGAAGGTAGCCCTTGGTAGCACCAGGATCTAAGCAAGCAGTGCAGAATGTCTCTCCCATTTGATGGTCTTCAGCACTCAAAAACGATTCTCCTTCTGATACTGCTCAGGCTGACAAATGAGTTGAAGCCCAAATGCTAGAAACTTCAATCACAGCTCCTTCCAGGAATAGTTATTTATTTTTGCTTTTTAGGCTGCAGGTGCGGCATGTGGACGTTCCCAGACTAGGGGTCGAATTGGATCTGCAGCCACCAGCCTAAACCACAGCCATCGCAACCTGAGATCTGAGTCACATCTGTGACCTACACCACAGCTCATGACAATGCCAGATCCTTAACCCACTGAGTGAGGCCAGGGACCAAACCCACGTCCTCATGGATACCAGTCAGGTTCATTACTGCTGAGCTACGATGGGAACTCTAGGAATAGTTGTATTTTTAAAAGTGATGCTGGAGCAGGTCATTGCTCAATCCAAAGTCACCTGTTTCCTCAATGGATATGTTTCAGCATGGCCCTTGGTTTGTGTTTGCCTGGCAGAGCCACAGAGGTGA
Source organism: Phacochoerus africanus (assembly GCF_016906955.1). Taxonomy (NCBI): domain Eukaryota; kingdom Metazoa; phylum Chordata; class Mammalia; order Artiodactyla; family Suidae; genus Phacochoerus; species Phacochoerus africanus. The sequence continues at coordinate 111,220,119 of NC_062548.1, read as the reverse complement.
GGGAGCCTATACCTTCTGTGAAACATGGGCAACTGGGGTTACCCCTGAAGCCGAGAAACTTGTGTCCATGGCTGAGTGGTGTGACACCAAGAAAGACTCCTGGCCTTGGGTTCAGAAGACCAGGGTATAAATCCTCAGGCCTTCACTTGCTGTGTGAATTCATTTGACTTCCCTGACTGTTTATTTCTCCCTCCTGAAATGACTGTGCTAAAAATTTGACAGCTTTGCAGGATGGTTGTGGGTGTCAAGGTGAAAGAGAATGATGGCTGTGAAAGCCTCGATGAAACCAGAAGGATTCTTAGAGTTTATTATTGGATCAAGCCAAGTGAATCCTGTCTCATTTATCTATCACTCAGTTTTCTTCTTCCCCCCTGTGCGTTTCTCCCTGCTATTGTCATCTTCTTTTCAAATAATGTATGTTAACTGTGTAGTAAGGCATATCTTTATTAGCTTGATTGTGGTACTTATTTCACATGTATGTCTATTGAAACAGCATCATACACCTTAAATACATACAATTTTTATTTGTCTGTTATACCTCAAGATAGATGAATTAAAAAAAGGACTAAATGAAAAAGCCAGTCATTTCCATCCTGCCTGGCTTTGATTACTGAAAAAAAAAAAAAAAGAAATAAAATAGTTTGGGTTGATGATTTATTTTAAAAGAACTTTAAAAGACACTAAGCATTAGGTCATTTGCATGTCTCTAGTTCTCTTTGTGTAAAGCTTGCTGTGTAGATGGAAAAGCCTTCCCTGAGGTATTCATAAATTGAATGGAAAAAAATCCTGACACCAATATTGGTGGCTGCAACTACTACAGTAAACACTAGTGAAGGAGAAATTGATACTAGTGTAAACAAAATTGATTGGTGGTCACTTTCCTCTCTCGTTTCCTTAATATCCTGGGATTGATCGATTGCACTTGGGTTTGGTTTATTACACTTGCAGATACCAAAGCTGATGATGTATCAACATGAAGTTCCCTATTAAAACAGAGTCATCATAACACGTGTACGCACATCACTGAGGCTGCCTTCTAATTGTCCTTCCGTTTTGAGGATAATTGAAAGGGTTTAGCTTGAAGAATTTCAGTTTGTAGAGGCTGTTTTCCAATTGATGCAAAAAATATTCCGCATAAGAGACGGGATGTGTTCACGTTGTTCAGTTTGCTTAATCCTGTGAGGAAAACATGGTGCCCCTTCAAGGCAGACGGCATGGTTTTTACTTGATTGGAACTTAATTAATTAATTTTTTGTTGCTTTATTTTATTTTTATATTACTCAATGAATTTATTACATTTATAGTTGTGCAATGATCATCATTAATTTAAAAGGGCCCAGGGCAGATGCTTCTGAAGACTGAAGATTTAGTGAACCTGAAAGTGCCAACCAGAGAGCTGTGAAGGAGCAGCAGCAGACCCAGCCAGGCGGAGAATGGATGTGGGTGTCCGCAGTGGTGGCCTCCGGGGCTTTAACCACCCAGTCTCTGTGTAGAGGTGCCCAGTTGCATATTAATGCTGCTTTTCCAGACACCCTCTGTGTGTGTTGGGGGGGTGTCTCTAGGAATTGAAATCACAGCACAGGACATGTCATTTTAGTTGTTAACGTGGAGTGACTGCTGATAGTGATGTCTGCTTGGGCAAAGGAGATGGCACCACACTTGTTGTCTTTCCCAAGGGTTAACATTTATCGAGAGGGCATTAATGTTGTTTTTGCCTCTCCCCGTTTTTTGCGTCCCCCCCCCCCCCCCCGCCCTGTCCAGATGGAACCCACCCCCTCTTCCAGTCTTTTTGTCCCTCTCTCGGGGTTAAGTGTGGACCAGAGAGAGACATTGCCAGTGGGCTCAGCTTTAAAGAGGAGACGGGGCTTGGGAACAGACAAGACAAAAGAAGAAAGGCGAGATGAGGGCGAGGCCGGGTTGGCAGGGCGAGGTGGACCGAACAGGAAAGATGGCAGATCTGAATCCAGAGCGGGTGCCTGGCACATTGCAGGCCCTCCCTAAATGCATGGATGGTTCTTGCATTTATTTAATGGATATCTGTTTAGCTTTTACCATGTGCCAGGGTCTATGAATAGAGAAGAAACACAGCCAGCTGTAGGGAGTACAGGGTCTGTTTTAACTCATGGCACATCAAATGACTTGTTCTCTCCTTAGCAAGAAACAGAAAATCGATATTCCATTGCTTTTCCACTGGCATTCAGCCCATGCTGCTTTGGAAAAAAAAAAAAGTCAACCCTAGACATTTTCCCTAATTATGTACAGAGGAATCATAGTCATATATGCCCTTGGCACCTAGAGATGGTGCAGCAGATGGCAGTGCCTGTGAGTGTGCAGTGTGGCTGGAGTTCCAGGTGACAGAGAGGCCTCGCAGGCCGTCTCCTGTCCCTCTTGGCTCGGCTAGCGAGGGAGTCGGGCCCAGAATGATCACACATTTTTCATATGCCTGCTATGGCCATTGACAGCTGCTTCGCCAGTAGATCTGCAGTGAGGTTTACCGTGGCAGCTGCTGGGAGGGCCACCCCGGCCCCAGCGCTGGGAGCAGAGGTGGGAGGGTCGCCTGGAAAATCTTGTTGGGCGGCACAGACAGCCCGGCGAAGGGAGACCGACCCAGGGGTCAAGTTCACACTGGGTCAAATATGTGTTCTCAGCGCTGGTTAAAACAAACATTTAGGAACCATAAATTCTGGGCTGCGATTGTACTTAAACCTTCATTGTGAAGCCCCGCAGTCCCTGGACCAGCCTGAGCACATCGCCGGCCCCCGCCTGGCCTGCTTTAGTGAAGCGGTCCTCCGGCCAGTGAACCCTTGGCCCTTAGGAAGCCTGACGTGTTGAAAGGACCCTTGGCCACCGCAGGAGTTTGCCGTGTCTGACCCTGTTGTTTGTCGTCTTGGATATTCCAAACATACGCAAACATGTTTGGGAGCGTGAATTAAATTTTCCTGAAGTGCAGATGTCGCTTCCAAGTCCTTCCTAGCAATGAACCAGGGTGACTTGGAGTGCTGGGGCGGTGTCACCCCTCTTGCAGCACTGACCGAGCTCAGAGCGTGTGCTGAGGACCTGCTGCCGAGGTGAGGGTCGTGTATGCAGTGCCTCAGAGCACGGGGAGGGTGTTCTCTTCCTTTTATTTCTTGATGTATTTTTTAATATGAAACACTTTGCACATTTGCATGTCATCTTCGAACAGGGCTCATGCTAATTTTCTCTGTATCTCTCCAACACTGGTAAAGGTGGTGCCAAAGGCAGCCCTGGAGAGCTGATCTCCACACCCTGGAGAGGCAGGATTTATTACGCCCTTTTAAAAGAGGGGGCAGGGCTGGGACCCCAGCCCAGCTCTGTAGCTCTCGGTTTGTTTGCTTTCTGCTGCCCTTGGCCTCCTGGACGTCCACTGCTGCAGCATCCTCTCCTGAGGCCTTGGTCTTAACCCTCCTGACAGCCCTGCTTGGGATGGGCTTTTGCTGCTCACTGCACTTTGTGACTTCCCAGGACCAAAGTGCCGCATACTGCAAACGGGGTTGGCTTAGAACCACAGAAATTTATTATCTCCAAGTCCTGGTGGCTAGAAGTCCAAAATCAAGGTGCTGAGAGGGTTGATTCCTTGTGGGGGTGGGGAGAAGTCCGTTCCAGGCCTCTCTTCCTGGTTCGTGGGAGGTTGTGTTCTCCTTGTGTTTCTTCCTATCCCTTTCTGCACATCTATCTTTGTAGTTAGAATTTCCCCTTTTTATAAGGACACCAGTCATGTCGGATTGAGGCTCACCCTCATAACCTCATTTTAACTTGACCACCTCTGTAAAGGTCCCCAAATAAGGTCACATATGAAGGTCCTGGGGATCAGGGCTCCAACTTACCTTTTTTCGAGCGGGGGAGGGAACCATTCGGTTCCTAACAGACACCAGTGGACACCAGTAGACCAACACGCGGGCTTGAGATGTGGGCTGCTTGGAGTTGGGCCACCCCTGGGGCACTTAGGATGCAAAGACCCAAGGAGGATGCATGGGCGGAGGCTCAGCTGGCCCCTCCCACACAGACTGTACCACTTTCCCTCATGTGGCTTCTTCCCTCATGCAGGAGCTCCAGCTGCTCCAGAGAGTAGGAAATTAAGGAATTGGCTGCCGGTGATTTTTGATTATACCTCTGGCCATTTCTACTTGGTCTCCTTTAAAGAGATTCTAGATTGGTGCCTTTTAAACATGTATATGGAGTTCTCTTATAGTGCCCCAAGTTAGGGATCTGGTGTTATCCCTGCAGCAGCCTGGGTCACTGCCATGGCCTGGGTTCGATCCCTGGCTCAGGAACTTCTGCATGCTACAGGCGTGACCCAAAGCAAAACCATGAATGTGCCGCTGACTGCTGAAGTTTGTTAAACTGCTCTCTTGAATCAGAATCTCTGAGGTTTTTACTTAATAGGCACCCTAGGTGATGCTGATAGAGGTGACCCGCCTTTTGAGAAACAGTGACCCAGAAGGAACTCTGTCCTGGGCAATATTTATGACCCTTTGTCTGGGAATCTGAAGGCCAAGCTCAAAACTTAACAGTTCAGAAACTTCTCAAGGCGGGAGCCCTCTAAACATTGCTTTTACTGAACATTGAATAGTCCATACAAAGATTGCCGCATATTGGGTTGTTCACACCCAGTTTTTCTTTAGTTAGTTGAATGATGAATACATGTATTTTTACAAGAGTTGGAAATTGGCAAAATTGTTAATGATACATGAGTGGTTAAATAAAATGGCTTTAAAAAGATTTAAACACGTTGGAATACATTGGGTATTTTTTTCCCCCCACCAAATATTTTATTTTTAATTATAAAATATTTTAAATACACAAAAATGTAGAAAATAATACCTTCAACAGCTACTCATTGGGGTCATGTTTTTAAAACCTCCCCGATGTGGTAATTAAGCACGATGATTTATAGATAAGGGAGAGATCGCTTCTCGGCCTTTTGGCTAAGATCAAGTATAGATAAGGGAGAGACTATGGATTCATCTTGCTCTAACTGCATATTTTACTAATGATGTTTTCTGTCTTCCTAGTGGAGAGAAAATAGTACATAATTTGTTGGTGTGACACAAATTGGTTGTTTTGGTACTTATGGAAAAACGCACCAGAGCTGTATTTGTATATGCTCACGTGTAACTATTAATTTGGCTAGCTTATTGTTAAGGATTGAGCATTTCCTGTAGGCACAATCCATTGTGTATCGACAATCTGTATGCATAGTGTCATTTGGACCCAAGACAATGTGGTTACAAGTAGGAAATTCGGCCTCTTACTCTCCCACCTTTTCTGCCTTTCTTGCCTTTCTCTTCTTTCTGTCCTCACTGAGTCTCCATTTTGCTTGCCCTGAACTAGAGGCTGTGTAGCTCTATGGTTAGAAGTTTAGTCTTTGGAGTTAGAATAGGGGGTACCTATCTTGATGTTAATACTTTGTTAACACTTCCTCACTATGTGACCTTGGACTGTGAGAGCTGGGGCAAGGCTGAGTCACCCCATTCATTGCACAGATGATGGTCTGTACTATCATTCAGAGGCTTGTTGGGGGACCGCACAAAGTAATATACAAAGACTGCTTGGAGAGCAACTTCTCCTGCCTCCGTGCACAATAATATTTGACAAATGTGAGCTCTCAGGGGTTCCCACTTGTCTGCTTAGACCCTCCCCGCTTTAGATGCCTCAGCCTTTTACACAGCCCTCATGGTGTTCCTAAAATCCCCTGGTGAAAATCATGGCTCTCTCCTCCCCTCTCCTGGAGCGCAGCTCTGATTTCACTCTAACTTGGCTCTGGGTATGGCTGGACCAGGTGGGAGGGGCATCTGCCTCCCTAACAGTGTGGAGCTCCAGGGGAGCAGAATTTTCTTTGCGTCATTTGAAGTACCCAGGCTCTGTTCCTTGCCATAGTACAAATGCTAATGGAATCAGGTGGAATTGAATTGAACCAGCATCTCTGCTTTTTGCTGTGTTGTAAATACTGTCCTCTAAATGCTACACAAAGGAATCTACTTCCTTTTTTGTTTCCTCTCACCTTTTGGCAATAATTCCCCTTTGGTTTTCTTTCCATGGTTTTCCCTGTGTGCTTATCCCTTGCCTGATAGACAGTGCTTATGATAGCTTTTCAAGGGCATACCACCTTATTCTGTTTCCTCCTGCTTTCTCTCTGAATGCTACCCTGGCATGGCCCAAACTTTAAGACAGCTTTTCCTTTCTCCCTGCCAATTTTGGAGTCTTTCTGCTCAACATCATCTGATAGAGATTTGGGACTAGGTAAAATGAATGTTGTATGATTTTCCCTGTAATTTTAGATTGCCGATATTGCTCTTGGCCAACTACACTATTCCCTGTGGTTTTTTCACTGCGCCACATTTGAGTAATATTGTTGGCATGGGTGTAAGTAAACAGTTGGCGAAATGTCGTGTTTTGTAAATTAGGAGATGGATGGGCTGGTTTTTTAATACATGCTCTGGGTTCTGCTGGACCAGAGGAAGGATGTGTTTGGTCAGTGGATGGGAAGACAAATTGGAGGAAGGTGTTTTTAACTAAGGTTAATGTGGTTGACTTTACTCATCTGTTATTTAAAGGTGAGAACTGAACAGTTGAAGGGGAGCCTTCAGAGGTATTTTGGTGATAAATTAAAGGAATATCTTCAGAGGGAAGATGTAGCCAGCAAAAAGCCACTGGAGGAAAACAGGATAATCAAATAAGAAAAATGTAATAATAAGGATCTTTTGTCTTTGTAGATTTAAAAAGTGTTTGTATTTTTTATAGGATTACCAAACAATTCCAATCTCACTTTCAATCTTGCAGGAACTTCAGTTAATTATTGTCATTATAAAGTAAAAATAGAATCTCCATCTTTTCACCCTTATGTGTTTCATCTTGACACCATATCAAGTGGATAGTTAACAGTTAGCATCTTTAAAATGGTTCGTTGTAAAGGCTATTGAAATTGGCTAAGACTTTCTGCCTCACCTTGATTTGCTACCTTGGGAGACTTCTGCTTCTGACATTAGCTGCAAAGAAGTTTCAAGCAGATCAGTAAATCGGCTCCTCTGAGATGTGTTTCAACCTGAAGGAAATGATGGGGAGAGGGCCATTCATCACCTGGTCCAATTCAAGTCATTCTTGTGAATATCAGGCATACAAATCCTCTTCTATGGTAACACTTTTCACGTTGTATTGCATTGTATCACACATGTGCCAGTGTGCATGGGTATGCTTCCCAGCTTGAATGTGAGCTCTGTCTGTAAGGGTAGGGGCCATACCATAATCATCTCTTTATCCTGGGTACCTAGTTAGCACATAGACTTTTATGGAAGGGATGAAGGATGGATGGAATCAATGAATTCATTTGTTGTACCTTCCCTGAGCCCTGTGTGCACTCAGATTATGTGCTATGAAGAAAATAAAACAGGGCAATAGGCTAGAGAGTAAATGGGGGCTAGAGGAGGGAGAGTGCAGTGAGGACAGGTTCTGTAAGGAAGTGACTTATGAGACCAATGTGATATGAAAAGGTTTGGAGGAAGAGCCTTTTTGGCCAAGAGATCAGCCAGCACAAAGGCCCTGGGGTGTGAATAGGCCTGGCCCTGCGCAAAGACCCAGAGGTGAATTTTGTTGGGTTGTCAGTGAGTGCTAGAATAATAGGTGATAAGGGAGACAGGGCTGATCCCCAGTCAGGTTTCATAGGCTGTGGAAGAACATAAATAGGGGACTTATAAATGCCAGTGGATTTTATTATTAAGGAATAAGAATAATACAGGATTTTTGTTGTCTTTTTTTTTTTTTTACCTGCAGCATATGGAGGTTCCCAGGCTAGGGGTCTAATCAGAGTTATAGCTGCTGGCCTACACCACAGCCACAGCAATGCCAGATCCGAGCCACACCTGTGACCTACACCACAGCTCTCGGCAACGCCGGATCCTTAACCCACTGAGTGAGGCCAGGCATCAAACCCACAACCTCATGGTCCCTAGTTGGATTTGTTTCCACTGCACTACGAAGGGAACCCCCAGGATTTGGTATTTTTCAGCACTACTTTGAAGGCACGGGTAAAGAATTTTGTTTTTGTTTTTGATTGTGGACCTCAGATTGCCTTTTTTTTTTTTTTTTTGGTCTTTTTAGGGCTGCACCCGAGGCATAGGGATCCGAGCCGTGTTTGGGACCTACACCACAGCTTATGGCAATGCCAGATCCTTAAACCACTGAGGGAGGCCAGGGATCTAACCTTTTGTCCTTTAGGGATACTAGTCAGATTCATTTCTGCTGAGCCACAATGGGAACTCTTTTTTTTTCTAATTGAAATATAGTTGATTTATGATGTTGTGTTAGTTTCTGGTGTACAGCAAAGTGATTTAGTTATATATATGTATACACATTTATATTCTTTTCATATTCTTCTCTTTTATGGTACATTACAAGATATTGAATACAGTACAATGTGCTGTGCAGTAGGATCTTGTTGTTTGTCTGTTTTGTATATAGTCATTTGTACCTGCTAATCCCAAATTCCTACTTTATTCCCACTCCCCCTTTGGTAACATAAGTTTATTTTCTATGTCTGAATCTGTTTCTGTTTTGTATGTAAGTTCATTTGTGTCATATTTTAGATTCCATATGTGGGTGATATCATATGGTATTTTTCTTTCTCTGGCTTACTTCACTTGGTGTGATAATCTCTAGGTCTGTCCATGTCACAAATGGCATTATTTCATTCTTTTTTATGTCTGAGTAGTATTCTACCATGGATGTATACCACATCTTCTTTATCCATTTATCTTTTGATGGACATTTAAGTTGCTTCCATGTCTTGACTATTGTAAATAATGCTGCTACGCACACTGGGATGCATTTATCTCTTTAAATTAAAGTTTTCTCTGGATATATGCCCAGGAGTGGGATTGCAGGATCATATGGTAACTCTATCTTTAGTTTTCTGAGGAACCTCCATGCTGTTCTCCGTAGTGGTTGTACCAACTTACTTTCCCATCAACAGTGTGGGAGGGTTCCCTTTTCTCCACATCCTCTCCAGCATTTCTTATTTGTAGTCTTTTTAATGATGACCATTTTGACTGGTGTGAGATAGTGCTTCATTTTAATTTTGATGCACTATCCATAATTAGTGATGTCAAGCCTCTTTTCATGTACTTCTTGGCCATCTGTATGTCTTCTTTAGAGAAATGTCTATTTAGGTCTTCTGCCCGTTTTTTGATTGGGTAGTTTGTTTTTTGGTTATTGAATTGTATGAGCTGTTTGTATATTTTGGAGATTAAACCCTTGTCAGCTACACTGTTTGCAAGTATTTCCTCCCACTCTATAGGTTCAGTTTTTTTAATGGTTTCCTTTGCTGTGCAAAAGGTTACAAGTTTGATTAGGTCTCATTTCTTTGTTTTTGCTTTTATTTCTGCTGCCTTGGGAGACTGACCTAATGAAACATTGATGTAATTTATGTCAGAGAATATTTTGCCTTTGTTCTCTTCTAGGAGTTTTGTGGTATCATGTCTTTATCATATTTAAGTCTTTAGGCCATTTTATTTTTTGTTTATGGTGTGAGTGTGTGTTCTAACTTCACAGATTGACATGCAGCTGTTCAGCTTTCCAAACACCACTTGCTGAAGAGACTGTCTTTCTCTATTATATAGTCTTGCCACTTTTGTCAGAGATTAATGGCCATTGGCATGTGGCTTTATTTCTGGGATCTCTATTCTGTTGATCCTTATGTCTGTGTTTGTGTCAATACCATGCTGAAGCATGTTGATTATTGTAGCTTTGTAGTCTTGTCTGAAGTCTGGGAGGGTTACGCCTCCAGTTTCATTCTTTTTCCTCAGAATGGCTTTGGCAACTCTAGGTCGTTTATGGTTCCATACAAATTTTATGATTATTTGTTCTAGCTCTGTAAAAAAATATCATGGGTAATTTGATGGGGATCACATTGAATGGTAGATTGCTTTGGGTAGCATGGCCATTTTGACAATGTTAATTCATCCAGTCCAAGAGCATGGGATATCTTTCCATTTCTTTGAATTGTCTTTGATTTCCTTTATCAGTGTTTTATAGTTCTCAGTGTATGTCTTTCACTTCCCTGGTCAGGTTTATTCCTGAGTTTTGTGGGGTTTTTTTTTTTTTGGATGCAATTTTAAAAGGGACTGTTTACATCCCCTTTCTGCTATTTCATTGTTAGTGTAAAGAAATGCAACAGATTTGTGAATGTTAATTCAAAAAGAATGTTTTAAATAGAAGCTTTGATCACCTTTATTGCTATTTTTTTATTGATGAGAAAAACTATATGTAGAATAGTGAAGTACCCAAGGCCACACACAAGTCATTGTCATAACCCAACTGCCTGCACTTTACCCAGATAGCCAGACCAACCCCAAGCTGCTGGGATGCCTCTGCCAAGCAGAAAACAACACTTTCAGTGTTCCTGTCGTGGCGAACAACACTTTCAGTGTTCTTGTCATGGCGCAGTGGTTAACGAATCCGACTAGGAACCATGAGGTTGTAGGTTTGATCCCTGGCCTTGCTCAGTGGGTTAAGGATCCAGCATTGCCATGAGCTGTGGTGTAGGTTGCAGATGTGGCTGGTATCCCACGTTGCTGTGGCTCTGGCGCAGGCTGCTGGCTACTGCTCCGATTAGACCCCTAGCCTGGAACCTCCATATGCCGTGGGAAGAGGCCCTAGAAAAGGCAAAAAGACAAAAAAAAAAAAAAAGAAGAAGACGAAAACAACACTTTTCACCAGAGCCTTGAGGCTGAAACTTAAGATAAAAGTTTGAGGATCCAAAAAGAAAAAAAACTGTGGTCATTGCTATGTTAAAAGGCAAATTAGGAGGGAATCTTCACGTGGTGCTAAATAAAAAAATAAAATGTTAAATCCTCTAAGAAAGTTTATATACGTTCCAATCTGATAATTGTAGAAAATTCATAGAGAGTAGTTGGGATGTGTTAAAGTAAGAGTATGCAGTTTTTGGAATACATTTGGATGCTATTCTGAGGTTTACTTAGTGTCACTCACCCCCCCAGCTAATTTGCACCTTGTGAGATGAACCCAAGGTAGGTACAAAGGCAACCTCTGTGGGGCAATTTTGTTCCTGTTTGTGGATGGGGTTAATAGCACCCATTGGCTACACCTCCCGTTTTGTAGGAAAGATCAGGTAAAATGAGGTTCATGAACATGCTTCACAAAAAAGCCCTATGAACATTAACATGATATTATTGATAAGATTTTTCTGGCTGTTAGTGAAAAAATTTTTCTTTAATGTGTCAGTGTATTTCTCATCTTGAAAATTAGAATGCTTATAATGGAGTTCTGGTTGTGGCTCAGCGGCAATGAACCCAACTAGTATCCAAGAGGACATGGGTTTGATCTGTGGCCTCACTCAGTGGGTTAAGGATCTGACCTTGCCATGAGCTGCGGCGTAGTTCACAGATGTGGCTCGGATCTGCCATTCCTGTGGCATAGACTGGCTGTGATTTGACCCCTGTACTGAGAACTTCCATATGCCACAGGTGGGGGCCTAAAAAATAATAAATAAAATTAGAATGCTTAATGTATTTCAGTGGGTTATGTATCAGGTCTTACCAATGGTTTATGGTCTCTGGGGGCACCTCCTGGAAGCTGGTTTAAAAAGAAGCAAATCAAGGGAACCTCCATATGCCACAGGAGCGGCCCTAGAAATGGCAAAAGACAAAAAAAAAAGAAGAAGCAAATTTTCACTTTAATTTCTCCTCTGTCCTCCACCTCCACCTCCACACAGAAATGATTTGCTTTATTCTCCTGAAAGTAGAATGCAGGCAAAGACAATCTTTCCTTCGAGAAAGCTGTTTCCTTCTTATTGCGATAGTGAAAAGGTTATTTTTAGTCCACAATTTCTCAGTAATGGGAAGTGAAATAATTCAGATTGATAAATTAAAGGCAGGGACCCTGTTTTTGTTTTACTTTTTATCCTTTGGAAAGTTGGCCCAGGCAGTGGTTCTGTATACAATAGACTTTCAGTAGGGTTGCTTGATTAATACGCATTACCAGTCACATTTGTTTCTGAGGGAAAGACCGGCTGAAATTCATTTAATTCAATGGATACTGAGATTATGTCTGTAAACGGCTCCTTGCGTCATGAGAAGATGTGTATTCCACCAAACCTCTGGGTGGTAGTGATGGTTTTTAATGCTCAGTGTTGAGTGTTAGTGATGAAATTGCCCTATTCCTTCTTACAATACAGACTGCTCCAATGGCACTTCATAGACCTAGTCGTTGTCAAAGTGTGGTCCCTGGTCCAGGGACAGCAGCTTTACCTGGGAACTTGTTAGAAATGCAGACTTTCAGGCCTCAGCCTGGACTCACTGAATCAAACTCTGAGGTTGGGGCCCAGCCCTCTGTGTTTTAATGTGCTCTCAAGGGGGTGCTGGTACAGCTGTGGTTTGAGAACCATTGCTCTTGCTAAACCCATCTCCCCCCTTTCTGCATCCTCTCACTTCCCCTTCCCACACCCCTCCTTGATCACCCTTGGGAGGAGGAATACAGGGAAGTTGGCTCCTTTGGGCTCCAGGCCTTGGGGACTAGAAGCTTTTGTTGTCTCCCCTTCCCAGCGGAATGGAGCTGTTCCTTTGTCTTAGATGGGAACCCTGCGACGCAAGCAGGTACAGCTGTGCACGTTCACACGCAGTCTGTTCTGCACAGTCACCGAGGAGACTTGGAGAAGCCGAGCTTTGCACCTTTGGGCTTTCTTAATTCTCTTCTCTTTTTTACTGTGGATGATGCTGAAATCACACTTGTTCATATTCGTCAAAGCTGCATTTATCAGGTTTGTGTGGTGCGTGGGGCCCCCTCTGCATCACAACCCCCTGGGGGCTGTATAAAAAAGGCAAGTTGTGGGAATGAACTTATTTATGAAACAGAAAGAGACTCACAGACATAGAAAACAAACTTACGGTTACCAAAGGGGAAAGGAGAGGGTGGGGGAGATAATTTAGGTATTAGCAGGCACAAACTATTATATGTAAAATAAATAAGCAACAAGATCATACTATGTAGCACAGGGAACTGTAGTCAGTATTTAATGATAAACCATAATGGAAAAGCATAAAAATATATATATATAACTGAATCACTTTGCTCTACACCAGAAACACAACATTTTAAATCAACTCCACCTCAATTAAAAAGAAAAGAGAGGAGTTCCCATCGAGGCGTGGTGGAAGTGAATCCCACTAGGAACCATGAAGTTGCAGGTTTGATTCCTGGCCTCTCTCAGTGGGTTAAGGATCCGGCGTTGCCGTGAGCTGTGGCGTAGGTCACAGATGCGGCTTGAACTTGGCGTTGCTGTGGCGGTGGCATAGGCCAGCAGCTGTAGCTCCTATTAGACCCCTAGCCTGAGAATCTCCATATGCTGCGGGTGTGGCCCTAAAAAACAAGCAAAAAGAAAAGAAAAAGAAAAGAAAAGAAAAGAAAGAAATACAGGTTGTGGGACTCCACCCCAGACCTATCACCCTGGAACCCCCAGACCTTGTTTTCGCAAGCCCCCACCTGACTGATCCACATGGAAGCTTGAGGCCCCTGGCTTTAGAGTGGGTCTGCTGGAATAAAAGGTGTCAAAGACAAGGAATGATGAGAAAGGTGTTGCAAAATTAATGAAAGAAACAGGGTGGATGTGACATCCGGGGTTGGAGGCAGGTGCCATGACTCATTTCCAAGACAGTGTAAAAACGAAATGAAGAGCAAGCTCTGGTCCAGAACATGCCCTCAGTGTTGGCAGGGACTAAGCTTTCTTGTGTGAAGTTCAGCAGAGAAGGGACGGGGTAGTGCTGCCGGGCCATTCCTTGGGGTCCTGCTGACTCATTCCTGGAGTCGTTGGAGGAATGCATCAGATCTTTGGAAACAGCCCAGTTAAGAATTTCAGCAATGACACACACTTTTATGAGATGTGTCTAATACAATCAGGAGTCTTTGTAGAGAAAGCTGAAGAAGGAGCTGATTTTCTTGTCCTGTAAAAGGGGACTTTTTTCTCCATCCCGTATCTTTTTTTTTTTTTTCCCCTCTGCTAAATAAATGAATGTGAAAACACTTTACCTGAGTATCGAAGGAAAAGTAGATCTTCTAGAAACATCTGTTTCCCCTCCGAGTAGAAAGATTTTTTTTGGAGGGGGGGCAGGGGTAAGCTCATTTAAATAATCAGTTATTGTGATAATATTTACAGCTTGTTAAAAGTAAATATTTTTATTCTTTTCTTCCCAGAGTGAACATGTAATTATTTCCAAATAGCTGCATGTTACTTTTGATAAGGTATCCAAATGTTTAAATACAAGGCCTCGATACTAGAAAAATGGTGCTAAAATTTTAAAAGAGATCCATATTTGAGGAATGGCTTAAAAATATGGATTAAAAAATTAATCGGGAGTTCCCGTCGTGGCGCAGTGGTTAACGAATCCGACTGGGAACCATGAGGTTGCGGGTTGGGTCCCTGGCCTTGCTCAGTGGGTTAAGGACCCGGCGTTGCCATGAGCTGTGGTATAGGTTGCAGACGTGGCTCGGATCCCGCGTTGCTGTGGCTCTGGTGTAGGCTAGTGGCTACAGCTCCGATTCAACCCCTAGCCTGGGAACCTCCATATGCTGTGGGAGCGGCCCCAAAGAAATAGCAAAAAAAAAAAAAAAAATTAATCGTCACTCCTTTAGTCTCATATGGGTAAACACTCTTTTTTTTAAACAACTGACGTTTTTATAGCTGAGTTTTCTTTCTGTGGATGCTCTTAAAGGCTTATATCTTACATTTGCTTAACTTTTCATTTTAATTCACTGACTTCTTCTGAAGTGCCTCCTTTATAGAAGGCATTGTGCTATGGGCTAAGAAGACAATTAAGACCCTGCTCTGTGGAGCTGAGAGTCCAGTGTCCAAGATGACCACAACACTAGGAGTGTTTTTTTTTTTTAGATTACATTGTGTTCTTTATTGCCAAAAATAAAAACTTTTAAAAGATAACTATTGTTAATAAATATCCCTTCCTTCTGTACTAGGTCTCTGAATTTCTCTAGGCTTTTCTTGCCAGGCTACTTAATTAACTGCTTCGGGTACGTTCCTACCTCCAGGGCCAAGGGGTCAAGGCCAGACCTTCACCTTCATTAAGTCCCTTGCCCTCCCCACCAAATTAAATAATCTGGCCATTATTGGTTAAGTTCATAACTGATAGGTAGAAAACAAAATACAGGGTTTACTGGTGGGGAGAGGGGAACAGCCTGCATCTGACAGTACTCTCAAATTGGTGACACTTGGGTATTTGAGTGACAGACTCTGAGGCTACCCCAATGGGTCACACCCTTGTGTAATGCCCTGCTCTTGGGTGTGGGAAGAACCTGTGACTTGCTTCTAGTCAACAGAATATATCAAAGGTAATGGAGCAGTTCCTGTTGTGGCTCAGTGGGTTAAGAACTCGGCTAGTATCCATGAGAATGCATGTTCAATCCCTGGCCTTGCCCAGTAGGTTAAGGATCTGGTGTGGCCCTAAAAAAACAAAACAAAACAAACTAAAAAACCAAAAAAAAGGGTAATGGAATGTCAGTGTAATTTCCTTGGTTATGTTATGAGACATGTGACTCCATATTAGCTGACTAGAGTGCAGACTTCCTACTGGCTTGGCAAAAGTAAGCTGCCCTGTTGGTTGTGTGGCTTGCCTACGCAGAGGGCCATGTGGCAGGGCTCTCTCCATCTGGTAGCCAGTCCAGCAGTCTCCAGGAAATGAAGTCTGCCAACAACCTGAGTGATCTTTGGAAATAGATTCTTCACCACTTGAGCCTCAGATGAGACTGCAGCCCCACCAACACCTTGCTTATAGCCTTGAGAGACCCTGAAGCAGAGGATCTGGTTAATCTGTGCCCAGACTACTGACTTGTAGAAACTGTGAGGTAATAATTGTGTGTTGTTCTGATCCATTGAAATGGTGGTCATTTGTTAGGCACCAACAGAAAACTGATACAAGGAAGAATGCAGAAGAGCAGCCTAGACCCAGGGCTCACTGAGCCATCTAACAAGTGCTGAGTGACACGTTCTATGTGCCGTCCTAGCACTGGAAGTGCAGGTATGAGTCAAACATGGTTGGCTCTTCAAGTAGCTCCCCGTCTGGAGTAGTGGGCTTCAAGAGAAGGATGTCCCTCTCCCTTGGGGGAGTATTAGAGTCAGAATCATTTGAAAAGGCTTTTGAGGATGGAGGGAATTTGGACTTGGGGAGTCTGGTGGGAGGGCCCTTCATTTGGGCAGTAGATGGTGCTGACTTTATAGTTTGTCTGGGGAGTTCCTGTTGTGGCACAGTGGAAATGACTCTGACTAGTATCCATGAGGATATAGGTTCGATCTCTGACCTCGCTCAGTGCGTTAAGGATCTGGTGTTGCTGCGAGCTGTGGTGAAGATGGCAGATGGGGCTTGGATCCTGTGTTGTTGTGGGTGTGGCGTAGGCCAGCAGCTGTAGCTCCGATTTGACCCCTAGCCTGGGAACTTCCATATGCCATGGGTGTGGCCTTAAAAAGCAAAAAAAAAAAAAAAAAAAGCAAAAAAAAAGAAAAAGAAAATTATATATATATATATATATATATATATATATATATATATATATAAAATAGGTCTGAAAGAGGGGTTCTCCAGTTTGGAGGGTTTGGATTTGTTTGACTCACACGTCTTTATTTTATTTATTTAATTATTTTTTTTGTCTTTCTGTCTTTTCTAGGGCTGCACCCATGGCATATGGAGGTTCCCAGGCTAGGGGTCTAATCAGAGCTGTAGCTGCCAGCCTATGCCAGAGCCATAGCAACACAAGATCCGAGCCTCATCTGTAACTTACACGGCAATGTTGGATCTTTAACCCACTGAGTGAGGCCGGGGATTGAACCTGCAACCTCATGGTTCCTAGTCAGATTCATTAACCACTGAGCCATGACGGGAACTCCACATGTCTTTATTGAAGAGGAAGAATCGCATTGCAGTAGACTAATAGGGCACTATTGTTGATTACAGTGGTAAACTCTATGTCCGGAGCAGAGAGCACCAAATTTTATTTTAGGAGCCATAAAATTATGAGGCCTCTAAAGCATCCTCTGATAATCCTTCCCTTTTATTCAAGGCCTGTATCAGATCACTGAATCATAAAGCCTGGTTGTCAAAATAGTCCTGAATACGTTTCTTCGAAGCCATTTGCTTTATGGTGTTTTTTTCTTATTGAGGCAGACCTGGGGTAGTGAAGACAACAGCTTACATTTGTTAAATTTTAGCTTTGAGCTCAGAGTACTCAAGCAAGCTCCTCCAGGAACCCTTTCCAAGGGTGCTGTTTACAGAAGGTGCCTACCGTGCTGGAAGGTGGTGTCAGTGACAGCGTGGCCTCATGCACAGCTCTGAGCTCCTGAATATATCAGGCCAAAGAAGCAATATGCATCTTCTGTCCAGTGAGTGCCTGGACAAGCACAGGACAGTCCGCTTCGGCTTTATTGCCAGCGATCATTTCCTGCTGCTCCTGCTGTTACAGGTGCTTTTGACCAAGTCCCTTTTTTTGAATGGCAATGTGTTTCAGGTCCTCTTTCATCTCCCCTGATGTTTCTCATCGTTCAGCTTGGTGTTAAAACACATGGCTTTGAAGGGCTTCTCTGATCTTGTGATCTTGTGGAATCTCCTTTTCTCATGGTTTCTCATTTTTTTTTTCTTCTCTTTTTACAGTTGCACCTGCAGCATATGGAAGTTCCCAGGCCAGTGGCTGAGTCAGAGCAGCAGCTGTGGCCTGTGCCACAGTCACAGCAACACTGTATCTGAGCTGCATCTATGATCTATGCCATAGTGGGTGTCCATGACAGATCCTTAACCTACTGAGCAAAGCCAGGGATCGAACCTGCATCCTCACGGACACTATGTTGGGTTCTTAACCCACTGAGCCACAAGGGAACCCCATATCTGGCTTCTGAACAGTCTTTTTCCCCTTCCCATACCTTTCAGCTTTTCCACCCATTTGTTCCCAAAGAAAGGGCTTAGATAATTTGAGGCTTTCTGAGGGTGTTTTCTGCTATCCATTGTAGGTACCAGGTTTCTTTCAGCTTTGCTATGCCTAGGACATGGTAGATACTCAAGAAATATTTTTGAATGAATGAAGGAATCCTTCACATCTTTCTGACCCTATTGGCACATTTGAGTCTTATAAACAGATTGAATTTGATGCATCCATATTTCTGAAGGAAGCTGAGCCTCTCAGAGCTGGGGCAGGGGATCAGCTAGGACTTTGAGGATGGTGTTGGTGAGGACAAGGATTGACTGGAGGATAATGCAGAGGCAGCCTGAGCCAATAGCAGCAGGCATCTGCAGGGAGAGAGGGTGGTTATAAATGGAAATTACACAGACTAGCAAAAGGAAAAGAGGCTGTTGGTTGCCAGGTAACTGGGAGGCTTAAGGTGGATGCTGCCTGTAGGTCTCACTGGACCTAGGGGTTTAAATGGTTATATCAGAAGCGAATTGGCTCTTCAGGGCTCAGTGCAAAAGGAAATGGTGGGATCCCTTTAAAAAAACATTTACCCAGCCGTAGGTTGAGTGTCAGCTATTGTGAATTTCCAGGCAAGAATTATAATAACCAAATGCATTTTACCACTTTGGGAGCAGCTTTTTTGATCCAGTGCCTCTTGTGCCAACCAGGATTCTGTGCATACACAGTTTGCAGAGGTCTCTGGCCAGTTAGCTTATAATCTCTTGGGTCTACTGGGTATTTTTACTATCTCTGGGGGTTGTGCCAGCCCGGAGTGCTTGCAGAGCTCACATTTTTTTCAAATTTCAACCTCGTGATCACTATTTATATCAGATCATATGGAGCCAAAGTATAGGGGAGGTAAAAAAATGTATTTTTAGTGTGATTTTAGTTTCACTAACTGTTTCCATAAAGTGCTAATGGAGTTCCATTTAAAAAATTTCAATTAGAAACACATGGAGTGAGTTTCCCAAAAGCTTAACACTGTGGGTTTGGAGTCCTATTATTCTCTACTATTTACTTATAGTGTTTACATGAGGCTGGTGTCTGGGTCACTACCACAGCTTCGTGAATTTGGATGTGTTTCATCTAGGTTCCTTGAGTACCCTCTTTGATGACTGTTTTATAAACTGCTAAATAAATGAATGCGTGTGTGGGCGTGATCTTTGGATTACCTCGTCTGATTCATAGCACAGCCTGCAAAGCAGTTGTGTGGGGAAGAGTCCTACGTGTCATTACTCATTTTTATGACTCAGTTCGGTATTAGGATTCTACCTGTCTGTGCAGCGTTTTCATTGGAGACAAATGAACTAAGCCTTTGGGTGCCACACCAAGAAAGGTATATGTCAGAGTTTTCCCCGAAGAATTAGCCACCTCCTTCACTGTCTAAGGCTGTGGAGGGCTCTCCTGTCTCTTGGGAAGTACTGGCATTTGTTCATGGCTCACAGTGGACAGTTCATCGCTCACAGATAAACAGTTTACTTTCAAAGATGATAATAGCTACTACCCCTGGCTCCAAGTAGGATTACACAGTTAATAAAGATAGCCGTAGCAGATTTGTGAAAGTGTGATGACAAAACTTGGATTTAAGAAAATCGTGCTTGTTTTCTTTGCTTGAGGTTGTTACTCATTTTGCTTTTTATCTCCTATCACAGGACTTGTTGCTAAAAGTTGCAAAGCAAAATATGATCTCATGTTAGCTTATCGTTCTTTTTAAATATTGGCCAATATTTAAATACCTGTAACTGCAGAGCATGTAAGTCAGTACATTTCCAAAGGGACCTCCCGTGTCCAGAATTGCATTCATCAGACTTTTTGGTTCATTACACACTGTTATTATTACCTGCAAGTGAATTTTTGTGATTCTAATGACATATTTTTTCTCGACTCAAAGTTGCATAATTTAACTTTCCGCAAAAGTTTACAAAA